>NC_138980.1:134081563-135358114 GCF_964341445.2 Mesoplodon mirus
TCTATTTTTAATTTTTTGAGGAACATTCACACTCTTTTCCATATTAGGTAAACAATTTTATATTCCCACAAACAGTACCCAAGAATTCCCTTTTCTCCACATCCTTACCAATACTTGTTATTTTTGACTTTTTGATAATAGCCAATCTAATAGATATGAGGAAATATCTCATTGTGATTTTGATTTGCATTTCCCCGATAATTAATCATGTTGAGCATATTTTCATATATATGTGAGTTATTTGCATGTCTTCTTTGGAGAAGGTCCTTTGCTCATTTTTAAAGTCAGATTATTAGGTGTTTTTCTTTTCTTTTTTTTTTTTTTTTTTTGCTATTGAGTTGTATGAATTGCTTATATAGTTTGGATATTAACCTCTCATCACATATATGGTTTGCAAATATCTTCTTCCATTCACAGTTGCCTTTTCCCTCTGTTGGTTTTTTCCTTTGTTGTGCAGAAACCTTTGAGTTTGATGTAGTCACACTTCTATGTTTTCCTTTTGTTCCTTGTGCTTTTGGTGTCATATCCAAGAAATCATTACCAAGCCCAATGTCATAAAGCTTTCCTCCTATGTTTTCTTATAGGAATTTTATGATTTCAGGTGTTATGTTTAAGTCTTTAATCAAGTTTTGGTTGATTTTTGTATATGGTAAAATATGTGTCTAATTTTATTCTTCTGCATGTGGATATCCAGTTTTCCCAGCATCATTTATTGAAGAGACTGTCCTTTCCCCATTATGTATTCTTGGCACCCTTGTTGAACGTTGGATGAACATATGTGTATGGGTTTATTTCTGGCCTCCTTATTCTGTTCCATTGAGCTATATAACTTTATGTCAGTACCATACTCTTTTGTTTACTGTAGTTTTATAACATGTTTTGAAGTTGGGAAATATAATGCCTCCAGCTTTTTTCTTTCTCAAGTTTACTTTGGCTAGTCTTGTATTTTGTGGTTCCATATGAACATTAGGATATTTTTTCCTTTTTTTGTGAAAAATGTTATTAGAGTTTTGATAGGGATTCCACTGACCTGATTGTTGTAGTAATAGATCACTTCGAGTTTATGGACATTTTAACAATATTAATTCTTCCAATCCATGAACATGAGATATCATTCCATTTATCTGTGTCTTCTTTAATCTCTTTCATTAATATTTTGTAGTTTTCAATAGGCAAGTCTTTCACCTCATTGGTTAAGTTTATTTCTAAGGATTTTACAGTTTTTGGTGCCATTGTAAATGGAATTGATTTCTTGGTTTCCTTTTTGAATAGTTCATTATTAGTTAATAGAAATGCAAGCGATTTTTATATGTTGAATTATATCTGCCACTTTACTTAATCCCTTTATTGATTTTTTATGGGGTCTTCAATGTTTTCTATATATAATATCATGTCATCTGCAGAGAGATAATTTTTCATCTTCCGTTCTGATTCATACAGTCTTTATTTTCCTTGTCTAATTGCTTTGGGTAGGACTTCCAGTACTATGTTAAGTAGAATTGGTGAGAGTGGGCTTCCTTGTTTTGTTCTTGCTATTAGAGGAAAGCTTTCATTTTCTTACAGTTGAATATGATGTTATTTTGGACTTTTTATACATGACTTTTATTATGTTGAGGTAAATTCCTTTTATACCTAGTTTGTTGAGAGTTTTTGCCATGAAATGGTGTTAAGTTTTGTCAAGTGTTTTTTCTTTGCATCTTTTGAGATGATTATGTGATTTTTATTCTTTGTGTTGTATCACAGTTGATTTTTGTATGTTGAATGATCCTTGCATCTCGGGGATAAATTTTACCTGCTCATTGTGTATGATCATTTTAATGTGCTGTTGAATTCAGTTTGCTAATATTTTGTTTAGGATTTTTACATCTATGTCCATCAGGGATATTTAGACATTTTAAAGCTAGGAGTTTCACTTCAGTGTTTTTCAAGTGAAGAAATACACCATTTATTCACTGGTTTCACTTCTGCTCAATACCCTTTTTAGTTAAGAATGCAAATAGAAACCTTACTTATTTCCTTTACCTTCTTATCCTCTACAATCCTAAGATAAGGCATGGAAATGAGTCATTAATACCTCTTTTCCCTAACATTTCTATCATAAACATTTGTTTTATTTACTGACTACTTTGATTTTAAAAATGACAAAACTCTAACATTGAACAACATTTTATACATTTTATGTATTAGTCAGTTACTTGACAGTAAGCAACAAATCTTTTCAACCTTATTCATTTAAATGAGGATTGACACCATCTATTGCCTATAACTAATGCAGTGTATCCATCTTTTAGGGCAAATCTTCAGGAAAAACAAACTTCAGAGTTTATCTTAACACCACTAATAAGCACACAGGTTTTTTTTTTTATCTAGCAAAATATGGAGACATTAACTGAAATTATCTTTCCCACCACTCTCATTTTTTATTTCCCTAATCTGTTTTATTTCCTTCATAGCATTTATTATTATTATACTTTTTTATTACCTGTTTACCCCAGAGTATGACTTCCTAGAGGACAGACTTTGAATTTTTATTGCTAAGTATTCTATTGCCTAGATATTGCCTCATATATAGTAAGTTCTCAACAAATATTTGCTAAAAGAATATGTTCAAAAAATGTAATGATATGAGAAATAGTTGAGGACATAAGCTTGATCCTTTTACAACTGACACAGAAGTCAAAATTAACAATATTAAAGACATTTCTTTAAAGTCCTACATATTTCTATAAATATTAAATACACACACATACACAAGATAACATTTTGAAATATCCTCTACATTTCACTAACATCAGTGGTTTAGAGTTCAGTTGAAAATCAAGCTCATTAAAGACCATAGAGTTCACCAAGCACCACATTACTTTGTTTTTAGAAAGGATACAGGACAAGGAGCAATGTGGCATGGTTTTATACAACAAAGCAATGCTTCTGATTTCTCAGTAACTTAGCACTCATGTGGTCACAAGAGATGAAGCTGAGTGAGGACACACCTTCTCAGCTCAGATAAACCTTTAACTCTAGGATCTCTTTCCTTTTATATTTAAAATATTACACAGATCTCTCACATGATGACTAGCCATGTATTTATCTCAGAGGTTTGTGACTAGCTCCTCCTCTGTAGTAAAGCTACATCTCATAAATACTATTTATTCATTGTGTAATAAAAAATCTCAACAATAAGTTATAGGCATTTGATCCAGTTTACAGTCTTTGTTTAAATTTTCATTTTTCTTGGTTCTAGTATTAATATTTCTGTAACTATCCTTGGGTAAATGTTGTAAGAAAGATTCAACCAAGATTCAAATCTTCATCATCCCCTGTATTTAGAGAAAAGGTGTAAAACTCAATGTTAATGCTTTCTTTTCATACTTCTAGGTATGAAAATTGAAAGAATTTTTTCAGATATTGTATAAGTACCTAAATTTTAATGTTTCTAAGACTCTAAATAGAATAGCATACTTTTAAACTAAACTTTTTAAACCAGGGGTACTTTTTAATGTTTAAAATTTTAATGTTTGTAATAGCTATAAAAGATTTTTAAAATTTAAACCTAAAGTACAACTCTAATACCCAATATTTTTATAAGAAATGGAGTATGAGAAAATAAAAAAATATGTGAGAACAAATATTGACAGAAACCATTTTAACATACCTTAAACAAATATTGGTAGGAATAAAAAGGAATAATGGAAAATACACAACAAATAAGAGTGCAATGTGATTAGAAACAGAAGGTAACAAAGCATAAGACAATAACCTAAAACACTAAGAGGAATTTTATGTTCCAGATACTCAGTAGCTGGTAGAAACTATACTTGACCTCTATTGTGAGGTTATTAATCACATGGGTACCATTATGTTCAGTGATGGTGAAACAAGAAATTCATGTATAATGACGTGGATACATTTTTCCACATGGACTGGATATTGATTAAAAAACTCTGGATAATGAAAGGACAACTGAAATTGAAGTGATAATTATAAAGAAGGAGAATCTGTGTCGGGCTTGATAAAATGAGTTGAATTAGTATAATTGCAATAGGAAAAGTTTTTGCAGTTTTTGCAGAAGAAGAGTAAAATTAAAGGACTATAACTAGATTTGATCTACAATCTTTCTCTAATATGCTATTTTCCTTAATTAATGTTAGTATTTGGCAAGTTTCAGGATATGTTATATGCTTGAATTGGAATTCATTTTTATTACTTACTTTGAAAGTTTGTATTCCTCTGAGAACTTTTACTTTATTGCTATTTATTAATATCATAAAGATAACCTATGATCTTCAAAAAGTCCAAGACTTTGTTTCTTGTTTTTTTAAAAAGATATACATGTTCTCTATATGGTCTGTTGAGTGGAGGAGGACAATATTAAAAACAATTAGTAAGAATGACTGCTATCCTCCACAGTATTGATACATACTAGTGTTCTACCCACCTGCCCTTTACTGTCCTGAATTTCCTAAATTCATGGCTGGAAACATGAACTTTTAAATGAACTCCTAAGAGTTTGTCTGATCTCAGTAAACGGTAGACAAAATACAGAGAAGGAAAAAAACTTCCAGGTATCTACAATTTCCCCACAGTCTAAAATTAAGTTTTGTTTACCATTAAAGATGTTAACCTCATGGGACATAAAATAGTTACATAACTTAGGTAACCTAATAAGCATACCATGGTCTTCCCAACCGTGTGAATTATCAACTTTCCAAAATTATTTAAGCAAAATTTAATCTGAAACAAATGAAATCTCCTAGAAAGTTATAGGCATTATTTTTGCTGAACTAAAGGGGAGGAAAATTCCAGAAATACAAAATTTTACCCCAGTATGATTTCTTTAAGAAATCTTTAAGAAAACTAAAGGGATCTTCTTACTGGATAGCATTTAAGATATGCTCACATGCATGACAAAGGCAAATATAATAATAGAATGGAAATAATTGTATATGAGAATTACATATGAAGGATCTCAAGTTTGGAAAGAAAGAATGGTCACTCACATTAATTTTCACTTATTGTTAATAGTAAAGTTACATTAATAATCACAAGAGCTGTCATATACCAAATAGATACTCTTTGCTCCACACAGTATTAGGAATTTTGCAGACTTGTGTTAAATCTTAGAAAACGTCTATAAAATGTGAATTAGTATCTCTATTTTATAGATGGAAAATAAAACAGAAAAGGCCAAAGTAACATGCCCTGAATCACATGATTCAAAATTGGCACATTCAGAATTTGTTTGGATTCTGCCTGACTTATGCTTTCTCTGCTGCTTCCTACAAGCCTCCTGCTGATAGAGAATCAGTAGAACTATTCTGCTATAAAAGATGCTCATATAATTTCATCACAGTGTTTTAATTTATTCTTTGCATTTACTGTATCTATTCTTATTGGAGACATGACAAACTATCCTTAGGAACATATTTTTTCATGAAGAGTTTAAAGCAAATAACAACTATATCAATGTAATTTTTTTATACTTTTAAAAAGCATTCACTTTGAGACTATTTAGGGAGAGGCAAGCTTTCCTGTTTCTTTGGAATGTTTTGGTATGAATCAACATTCAGAAACCTTTGGAATATGGTATAAGGAACTAGTTTATCCTCCAACCTGAAATAACTTTAAAAATGAAACAATACTTAAAAGCAACACATACTAAGCACTGAATATTAGGAAACAAAGAATAGTATTTGCTAAGAGATGGAAAATAAACAGTGTTGGCATTAATATTTCCCTTATTTAATATTTGAAGACAGTTCCAATCACACAGCAGGGAAGAGGAACCTATGTATAACCCAGAGGCCTTGCTAAGTTAATGGAGTAGAGAGTCTGGGAGGCCAAGGCAGACAGAGTTCACAGGGTAGGGTACCAGGGAGGAGAGATTTACATAGAGAGAACACTATGGAGCCCAGAGATCTCAGAGAGTCCCCCTCAAGTAGTCAGCTGTGTTATAATCAACATATGCACATGAAGAAATTGCCTATTCTGTGGAAAGAACATCTAAAAGGACTGAAGGGAAAGATCACCTAAGCCCATGTATAGTGCTTATGCCCACCAGCAAGAACAGAAAATTTCATAAAACACAGAGCATTGAGTAAAGTACTAAGAAGAGTTTTGCCTCAAAAATAGGGCAATATTAACCTAAGAATAAATGCTCCTCTGGTTTTGCCTACAGCAATTAAAAAGCAAGGCCTGAAAGGATAAAAGTGTTTTCAAATAAGTATATTCCAGAACAAAAATTCAAGAATATTTATAGAAACGTAAAACATCCAGGATCCAATAAGCTAAAATTAACAATCTATGACCTTAAATAAGAAACAATTAGGCATCCAAACAGCTGGAAAACATCACCCAAATATATTTTAAAAATCAATTGAAACTAATACAGAAATGATATGTAGGTAATAGCATTTGGAGATAAGACATTTAAAAATTGAATAAATTAAGTAGACACATTGAATATATTTAAAAAGATCAACTTCTCAAGATGAAAACTATAATGTCTAGGATGGGGTTAACAACAAAATAGACATTGCAGAAGAAAGTATTATTGGACTTGAAGGCATAGCAACAGAAACTATTCAAAATAAAATATGGGGAAAAATACTTAAAATTCAGAGTTTAAATGAGTCTTGGAGCAACTTCCAACGGCCTAGTGTCAATGTAATTAAAATTCTCATGGAGAGAAGGGGAAAATATTAAATAACAATGGCCAAAATATTGTGTATTGGATAAAAACTATGAATCCAGAGATCCAAAAAGCTCAATAAAACCCAAGCAAAATAAATATGAATAAAAATACACCAAGATATTATAAAAATTTCTTAAATCTAATAATAAAAATTATCTCCAAAGGATACAAGGGAAAATATCACAGTATGTATAGAGTAGCAAATATAAAGATAATAGCAGATCTCTTTTCCAAAACATTGCAGACTAGAGGAGAGTGGAGCAACATCTTGAAGGAAGGAAGGAAATGTTTTCCCTAGAATTCTTTATCCAATGAAATTAGAAAATAAAAGAATTGATTTCATACAAAGTATGCTTTCTCATAATAATGAAATTAAACTAGAAATCAATAGCAGAGAGAGCAGTAAAATCTCCAAACACATGGAAGGTAAAAAACATACTTCTAAATAATTCATGGGACAAGAAGAATCTCTCAGAAGTGATAAAAATTATATGTAACTGAATAAAAATGAAAATGCAGAATTTCAAAGTTTGTGGAACACAGCTATAGCAATACTTAGAGGGAAAATTATCACACATATTTCTTATATTAAAATTTTTTAAAAAATATGAAATCACTATTCTAAACTCTCACCTCAAGAAACTGAAAAAAAGAACAAAGTAAACTAAAGGTAAGTAAAAGTAATAAGAACAGAAATCAATTATATTCAAAATAGAAAAAGATATATAAAAGCAATCAAACTAGAAGCTATCATTTTAAAAAGGTCCGTAAAATTCACATTTATCAGTCTAACAAATTCAAATGGAGAGAGAGAGAACACAAATTACCAATACCTAGCAATATCAGGAATGAAGGAAAGTATATCACTACAAACCTCACTGACATTAAAAAAATAAGTGAATGCTACTAACATCTTTATGTTCATAAATCCAACAGTGTAAGTGAAATGGATGAATTCCTTGAAAAGTATAAAATCAAAAAAAACACTTAAGAATTACATAATCTGAACAGTTCTATATGAAATAAATGAACTCATATTTAAATACTTTCCACAAAGTAAACTCCAAACACAGATGGCTTCACTGAGGATTCTACAGAACTCTGAAGTAAGAAATAATACTCTATAAAAACTCTTCCAGAAATTTTAAAATTACAAAGGATCATACACCATGACCAAGTGGATTTTTCCCTTGGATGCAAAGATCATTCAACATACACAACTCAATAAATGTGACATATTACATTAACAAATGAAGGAGAAGAATCCTATTATCATCTCAATAGATGAAGAAAAATCATTTGACAAAGTTCAGCCCTTCATGATAAAAATTCTCAACAAATTAGGTATAGAAAGAATGTACCTCAATATAATAAGGCTGTATATGACAAGTTCACAGGTAACATCATGCTCAGCAGTATGATGTTAAAAGATGAAAGCTTTTTCTCTAATATCAGGAACAAGGCAAGGATACCCACTTTCACCACTTCTATTCACCATCATACAGGACATCATACAGAGAGCAAAAAGGCAAGAAAAAGAATAAAGGTGTCTAAATTAGAGAAGAAGAAATAAAATTGTCTCTATTTGCAGAAAACATGAAAACCCTTGAGACTCCACACACACAAAAAAACCTATTATCACTAATACAATTTTAGTAAAGGTGCAGGATAAAAAATCAACATACAAAAATCAATTGTGTTTCTATATACTAACAACAAAGTATCTGATAGAGAAATCAAGAAAATTATCCCATTTACAATAGCATCAAAAACAGTAAAATACTTAAGAATAAATTTACCAGTGAGATGAAAGATCTGTACACTGAAAACTAAAAATAATGATAAAAGAAATTTAAGACACAAATGAATGGAATGATATTCCATGTTCCTGAATTGGAAGAATTGTTAAAATTGATGGATTCAATGCAAGCTCTCTCATAATTCAAAGGACATTTTTTATAAAAATAAAAATAATTCTAAAATTTGCATGGAAGAACAAGAGACTATGAATATCTAAAGCAATCTGAACAACAATAACAAAATTGGAACCACCACACTTCCTGATTTCAAAACATATTACAAAGCTATAATAATCAAAACTGTATAGTACTGGCATAGAAACAGACATAATAGACCAATGAAGAGAATAGAAAACCTAGAAATAAACCTATGTGCATACAGCAAACTAATCTTCAACAAAGGTACCAAGAATACACAATGAGAAATGGATGGTCTCTTCAAGAAATTGTGTTGAGAAACCTGGATATCCAGAAGCAAAAGAATGGAATTGGACCCTTATCTTACACCATACACAAAAATCAACTGAAAATGGATAAAGGCTTAAACATAACACCTGAAATCATGAAGTCTTAGGAGAAAATATAAAGTGAAAGCTGCTTGGCATTTGTCTTGGCAATTTTTTTTCTTGGATATGTCACTAAAATCACAGACAACAAAAGCAAAAAAAAATAATAAGTTGAACATCAGACTAAAAAGTTAAACACAGCAAAGGAAACCGTCATCAAAATGCAAAGGCAACCTACAGAATGGGAAAAATATCCATAGAATATATATATGATAAAAGGTTAATATCCAAAATATATAAGAAACTCAAGTCAAAAGCAAAACAAAAGTTAATAAACCAATTAAAAAATGGGCAAAGGACCTGAATAGACATTTTTCCAAAGAAGACATACAAATGGTCGAGTTATGAAAAGATGCTCAGCATTTCTAATAATCATGGAAATGCAAATCAAACCCACAATGAGATATTACCTAATACCTATTAAGTTGTCTATTACAAAAGATAAGTGTTGGTAAGGATGTGGTGTAAAAAGAACACTTGTACACTATTGGAGATTGGTGCAGCCACTGTGGAAAATGGTATGGAGTTTCCCCCGAAATTAAATATAGAATTAGCATATCATCCAGTAATTGCACTTCTAAACATATATCCAAAGGAAAGAAAATAACTTCCTTAAAGAGACATCTACACTCCCATTTCATTGCAGCCTTATTCACAATAGCAAAGGTATGAAAACAACCTAATTGTATATTGATGGGGGAATGTATAAAGAAAATATTGCATATATATTGTAGGGGAGGCAAAATTCTATGTCTACACTCTTAAGGTTTTTAGGATGGGCCTAGGGATTAAACTGACATATGGCAGATTAACAGGTGAAAATCATACAGATTTACTTAATATAAGTTTTATGTGACATGGAAAGCCTCATAAGGAAATTAAGACCCAAAGAAGTGGCAAAACCTAAATGCTTTTATACTAGCCTGAACAAAGAGGAAATTCTGGGAAAGTAACTAAAGTATGTAAGAAGGCTAAAGGAAGATAAGAATTATTTTAACAAAGTCTGTTTGTATAAAATTCTCTTGGTCACAACATTCTGTCCTTGGTAATAAGAATGTTAATTTCCTTCTAGTTTAGGGAGAACATATTTCATAATACGATTTTATCTCCTGCTTTCAGGAAGATAAGGGGAAGTTTCAGAGTATGCTTCTGGTACCTGCTTATGTCTTTAGCTCAAAATTATTTTTATGTAAAGGAGGCATATTTTGTGATGATGTGTTCTGGTTTCCTTCAGTATACAATAGACTGTTATCCAGCCTTTAAAAAGGAAATTCTACCATTTGCAACAACCAGGATGAACCTGAAGGATATTATACTAGGTGAAATCTAGACACAGGAAGATAAATACTGCATTATGTCATTTACACACAAATCTAAAAAAATCTAAATCATAGAAACTGAGTAGGCTAGTGGTTACCAGTGGCTGAGAGGGCGAGAAATGTGGACATATTGGTCAAAGGGTACAAATTTTCAATTATAAGACTAATAAATTCTGATGACTAATGTACAGTATGGTGACTAATATTGTATAGTTTACTGGAAATTTGCTAAAAAAGTAGATCTTAAGTGTTCTCATACAAACACACACGCAACTCTGTGAGGTGATGGATATGTTAATTAGTTTGTGGTAATCATTTCACAATGTACACTTATACCAAAACATCATGCTATACACATTAAATATACGCAATTTTCATTTGTCAATTTTATCTCCATAAACCTGGGTAAAAGAGAAAGAAATGAAGAGCAGCCATATTAGAAAGGAAGAATTAACTTATCTTTACTCAAAGATGACATGAATGTTCATGCCGAAAATCCAACTGAATCTAAAATTAAACTATTAAAACTAAAAACCAGTTAGTCATGTTTGAAGGATACACAAGATACATTATATACGATTTTTTGTAGAGGTGCAAGGCAAAGGCAATTCAGTAGAGAAAGGATAGTCTTTACAACAAATGGTTTTGAAACAAATAGGTATTGACAAGCAAAACAAAAATGAACTTTTTTCCCATCCCTCACACAACAAACACAAGTTAGCTCAAAATTAATCATACACTTAAATATAAAACCTAAAATAATAGAACTTCCAGAATAAAATATAGAAGAAAATCTTTGTATTCTAATTTAGGAAAAAGACTTTTATATATAATGCCCAAAGCACAATCCAGAAAAGAACAATAAGTGCTGAATTGGACTTCATTAAATTCTAGAACATCTGCTCTTCAAAAAAAAAGAATGAAACTCAAACAAACAAAACACCATCAAAAAAAAAGAAAAAACAAACTACAATATTGCAGAAAATATTTGCTTTTAGGGCTATTTCCTCAGTGTCATCTTCCTATACTTCTGATCTTATCATTTTCTTTGTTTGTCCTTAATTTATTGTTTGTCCCTAATTCTTCTATTTTGCTTCTCTGAATACATATTTTTAAAAAGAAATATCCTTTTGTTTATATATATGATGTGCCCATTAACATAGATTTATAATTATATTTTATGCATTTGTCTTTTAAACCATATAAAGAAAAAAATGAGAAATGACAAACCAAAATACAATAATATGGGCATTTTTATTTACTTATGTAGTAACTATTATCAGTGTTCTTTTCTTCATATGGATTTGAGTTAGTATCTAGTGTCATTTCATTTCTACCTGAAGAAGTCCTTTTAGTGTTTCTTGTGGGGAAGGCCTACTAGCAAACAATTCTTTTAGCTCTTGTCTTTCTAGGAATATCTTAATTTCTCTATTTTTTAAGGATACTTTTGCCAGATATATAATTCTTGTTTGACATTATTTAATTTCACTATTTTAAATAAGTCATCCCACTACCTTTGGCCTTTATGGTTTATGTTGAGAAATTAGCTATTACCTCATTGAGGAACACTTGCATGTGATGAGTCTCTTCTTATTTCTGCTTTCAAGACTCTCTTTTTGGCTTTCAACAGTTTAATTAAAATCAGTCTCATTGTGAGTCATTTTATGTTTGTTCTTCTTGGAGTTCATTGAATTTTTGAATGTGTAGATCCATTTCTCTTACCACGTCTGGGAAGTTTTCAGCCATATTTATTCAAATATTCTTTCGACCTTTTCTCTCCTTCTGGGACTCCCATTTTGCATATGTTGGTAAATTTCATGTTGTATCACAGTTTTCTAAGGCTCTGTTCATTTTTCTTCAATTATTTTACTTTCTGCTCCTCAGATTGGATAATTTAAATTAACCTATCTTTAATTTCTTGGATTTTTTTCTTCTGCCTGCTCAACCTACTATTAAAAACCTCTAGTGAATTTTTTCATTTTAGCTATTATACTTTTCAACTCCAGAATTTCTTTTCAGTTCTTTTTTGTAATTTCTGTATCTCTGTTGATATTCTCTATTTGTTGAGACATTATTTTTCTGGTTTCCTTTAGTTCTTTGAAAAATTTTTAACACACTTGATTGAAAATATTTCTTTAGTACGTCAAATGTCTGTTACTCCTCAGGGACAGTTGCTGTTAATTTATCTTGTGAATGGACCTACTTTTTTGTTTCTCTATGTGATTTGATTCGTAATTTTTATGGAAAATTGGAAATTTTGAATATTATAATGTCATAAGTCTTGTAACCAGATTTTCTTCTTTTCCTTGGACTTCTTTTTTTTTTTTTTGTAGTTTGTTGTGTGTTGTAGTTGTTTGTTTATTTAGTGACTTTTTTTTGGTAAAGTCTGTATTTTTTGTCCTGGGAGGGAGGGGGGGAGGAAGAAAGGAAGAAAGGAAGGAATGAAAAAGGAAAGAAAGGAGGAGAGAGACAGAAAGAAAAAGAAAGAAAGGAAGAAAGAACAGAGGGAGGGAGGGAGACTGGATGGCTTACTTGGTCTTTGCTGGTTGGCTCTCTGTTGGGGCACTCCTTTACCATGTAGCCAGGCTATTTACAAATGTGATGTAGCATTCATTTCTTCCTTTTGCTGAGACTAGAAATCAGCCAGAGATAAAAGCTTGAGGTTTTCTCAGGTCTTTTCTGAGCATGTATCCTGCCCTGGAAATTCATTTGACTTTCTAAATCCCCCCAGATATGTGGGTACTTTTCAGTGACTTAATATCCCCAAACCTCCACAGCTTTCCCTTCCAGGCTTTCAGCATGCTTATTGTTTACCTCAAAAGACCAAAACAGGCAAACAAGTTCTTAGAGAATAAGGTCTGCTCTGCTGTCTCTGGAACCTGGGACCAGGGTTTCACCCTCGAAATGGAGGCTAATGTCTCTCTGGCCACTGCCTTGCCAGTGAGGGGGAGAGCAAGAGTAACTAAAAAACACTGCAAAGGTTTCCTACTCTTTTCAAGATACTTTATTCTTGAATCAGCATTTGTTCAGTTGCTATAAACCTTTAACTATTTTCCAGAATTTGGAGAAAGTTCATTCTGTTTTTGCTCCATTTTCAGTGTTTCTGTGGAGTTCTGAACACTTGGAACTACCTAATCTGCTATTTTCACCAATATTATTCTTTCAACTTTTAAATTTGCATCCACATTGGGTTTTTATTATTTATTTGTTTATTATTTAATATTCAAGTTAGAGCTGTTTTCTGCTGTCTAGTAATTTTTGTTGTCCATTCATATTTAGAAGTGGGAAAGTAAAGCTTATTGGAAGCACTATGCATATGGGTAGGGCTTGTTGTATGCAGACTTAAATGTTACAGCCGTATCTATTTGGATCATTACATTAGGGACCTCCTGATGTATCTTTAGTTCTTTCATCTTTGGCTGATCAATTCACAAGAATAATATTTTCCAGTCATCTCAGAGGATAGGCTTGGCTATTATCATTTTGAGAGACATGTAAAAGAAAGGTGTTGAAGTATTTAAACATTCAGTAAATAAATGTTTACTAGATCCTCTTGTACCTGGAATGAACATGTTGCTTCCCATTACAGAACCCTCTCTGTTTTCTTGGTGGAGGTTTGAGTGCTTTACTTATCTAGCTTCACGGAGTTATTAGTCGAGCCTCCAGATATTAGCCCAGTCTTTACCCTCAGTTTTAGAAGTATAACTGCTACTAGAATCATTTGGAAGTTCCCCACTGCTAGCTAAAGATTCAGATTTCTGATGTCTGCTGTTAGTTACTAGTATCCATCTGCTTTCCCCCTAAAAGTTTTTGCTGTGGTTCCTTCTCTCATTTTCTCTGTTCTTATGGACTTATTTCTTTGAAATTACTATTTTTTATAATTACTCTTATTTTAGTGGAATTTCTTGGTGGAGAAGAGCTGGATGTGTTTTTAAACCACCATCTTTATTTTGAAGTCTGTTTGCAGGATTTCTTATTAATCTCCCTTTCTGCATTGAATTTAAGAACCTGGTTCAAGGATTTAAGCTATAGAAATTTAAAGAGAATTCTTAGGATATATGGAAGAAATAAATATGACAAAGTACCCAGAGGAATTTGTCTTATGAATAGTCTTGTTAGATATATTGAATATCATTGTGCAATTTTACTTTAAAATAATGTTTTAATTAATTAATAATCTTTTTATTAATGTAACTTATTACAGAGGTTAAAGATTAGATCAGGCCCTAAGTACAGAAAGCATTTGACTTAGCATTTAAAGATACCCAAAGGGAAGCATAGGGTAAGACATCTCATCCAATGGAAGTTTAGTTGACTCCTCCCCAACAACATTTTGTCAATTTATTCCTTTATTTTCATCCTCACATAACAGTGGTAATGGGCTGAATCTTTAGTTTTCTTTCATTCATTAATCTATTGTTTTATATAAATCTATCAAGTTAACTTATAGGAAAAATAATTTTAAAGGCAATGAACTATTTGCTGGGTTATATCATTACTGAACTCTGTAAAATTATGTGAAGTCCTCTTCTACTGTATAGTAAAACTTGCAAGGTTATTTTATTTCATGATTACTCTTATAGTAATTTTTAATAATCCTTTTAAAGATAGGCATTCTTTTCATGGTTTTTTCTAAGAAACTATTTTTTTTCTTTTTAAAGTTTAGGCTCTTTAAATAAATGTATTTGAAAGATCAATGAAATGGGAAATTTGGGTGACTTATCAAAGCAGAAAGTAATTGAATACTTGAGTTGTTACTCTTGATGACAGATATGAAAATTAATAAAATTAAATGTGTGGTATCAAAATGA
Organism: Mesoplodon mirus; assembly: GCF_964341445.2. Taxonomy (NCBI): domain Eukaryota; kingdom Metazoa; phylum Chordata; class Mammalia; order Artiodactyla; family Ziphiidae; genus Mesoplodon; species Mesoplodon mirus. The sequence goes on from NC_138980.1 coordinate 134,096,750, forward strand.
ACAAAAAGTAAAACATCAAACAAAAAAGACCAAGATCAAAGGAATAAATAGACTATACAAATGTTGAAATCCATGAATATCACAACCTCAACTAGAAATGATGCTTACATTAAAACTGGAGCTACACTGTAGGGAAGTAGAGAAAGGATTTAAACAGGTAATTATTTGTCTCATAGTGAACCAAAGACATATTAGGGACTTAGGTAAGGCTTTTCCATGTCAGCTCTTGGGGTTTCTTAGAAATAATCTCAGTGATGCCTCCTCTGTGGTCAATTCAGGACTCTACTTTTTATGTCTTACAGTTGTCCAAGATCTTCTGAAGTCTTGGTGCTACAGTTGGCTTTCCTTTTCCTTAGTCTTCAGTTTGGTTTTGATGAAAATGATAACTAAGAACTTAAGAATAAAATGTATTTTAAGAGGCCAGGCCCTTTAAGACAGGGAAGTTGAAGTCTGATAGTAGAGACCTGATAAGAGAAGATGATTTTCTCCTCTGAGCCTTATTTTAAGTCTGAATTGCAAAGCTGATATAATGAGCTTAAGAACAGTTCAGGTCAGCATCAATATATAAGTGACAAAATGTTGGGAGTGGGAGGAAAGGGAAAGGTTTAGATAGGAAGACACTGGCAGTGATAAATTCTGAATTGCAGCCATTTTAAGGAAATGTCAGAATCAGGTTTTCTGGAAGGTCCATCTAGGTTAATAAAGAATCAGCTAGCACCTGGGAAGGAATCAGCTTCTTCATTTTACTTCCTTATTGAATGTTAGGAGTTTGATTTCTCCTAAAGCCCATATGAAATCAGGCCATCATTTTATCAAATTAACACACCAGCAAAGAGTTGTCATAATTAAGCCTGGTGGCCAAGAGAGCATTGACACAGAAGATTTATTGCCTCAGACCCTCTTTATTTTCTGTATATTATTAATCTCCACTTTTTTTTTGGAAAACTTTCTGATCCAGATATAACTGAAACACAGTTAAAATTTCTCTTTCATATTATTGTCAGGATACTGACAGGATACATCATGAATGGCTTTAATTCTGTGTGTGCCTCTGTACAGAACTCTAAATGCATATGTATAGGCATGGGATATAGTCAGGGGGCTGAGAGCCTAGGCTTTAAAGTCAGACAGCAGTGGCTTAATTCACACTTCATAATACTTATTAAATGTGTGACCTTATCAAAGTTAATTTTCTCCATATTTCAAAGTCTTGATTTGTCCAATGAGTCTAAACATACTTCAAAAATTGTAGTGAGGTGGTAAAGTAGAAAATGACATCTTTTTAGTCAATATGCATGAACATGAACCCCAAATGCCCAGCATTGCTAAGCTCTTCCTGGCATTACTGATACAGTAAAATTAATACTACTGTATATCACTTTTTTATTATGTTTACTATTTTACTATAAAATGAATAGAACAGGGCTGCCTCATTAAGAATTCACATTAAAAATGATCCACTCCAAACCTGGAACTAAACAGAAGTCTCCTGAACGTGTACTGAAAGAGGGAATTGTAATTGTAATTCTCACATAAATGGCTACTAAATTCTCTTTACCAATCCATTGTGCCAAAGTTCTTATGAATCCACCGAAGTCTCTCCTCTCACTCCTTGTCCCAGAACATTCTATACAATTTAGCTACTATCTTCTTGTTTTATTTTTTCCTCCCAGTAACTGCCTCATCAATACCTTGTTTAGGATTTTCACATTATGTTTATGAAACAACTGATCTCTCATTTTCCTTTCTTTAATATCTTTGTCAATGTTTAGCATAAAGCTTTTTCTGTCTCCATAAAATGAGTTGCTAATTATTTCCACTTTATTATCTAGAAGTGTTTATTTAAACTGATTTCTTGCTGTAATATTTGAAACTTTTCAATGGAAGATTTCTGTGCTAGTCTTTTCTTATGTAAAAGGTCTTTGATTATATATTCAATATTTTAATTTAAAATAACATTAATTTTAATTTTATTCACCTTTTGAAATTTACTGTCTGTCTTGGTAGGTTGTGTGTATGTTTGTAGGAATTTATCCATTTCATCAAAATTTTTAAGTTTTGTCATAAAGTTATTAATTATCTTTTAATCTTGGCATTTTCTGCAGTAATGTACCTTTTTTCATTTTTTGAATGTGTGATTAATGAGCCCCTTTTATGAATCAGGTAGTTTGTTGTTGTTGCTTTTTGCTTTTATTTTTAGTCCATTACAAGCTCAGTCTCTTGATGAGATTACTTACTCCATTTACATTTAATTGCATAAAATATATTTTAGAAAGATTAGAAAGGTGGCATTTTGGACTAGAATTCTGAAGAATAAATAGGTATTTTAGAAAGAAAGTAATTCCTTTTGGAGAAAGTAAAATACTCAAATTAAGATGAGTTAATTTTTCTAGAATGAAACAGAGGCAATCTTTAAAGGAAAAATGTTAGAAAAAATACGTCTATTATTTTCCTCTCAAATATTTCTTTTAGAAATTCCAGTGCAAGGCTTCCCTGGTGGCGCAGTGGTTGAGAGTCTGCCTGCCAATGCAGGGGACACGGGTTCGTGCCCCGGTCTGGGAAGATCCCACATGCCGCGGAGCGGCTAGGCCCGTAAGCCATGGCCGCTGAGCCTGCGTGTCCGGAGCCTGTGCTCCGCAACGGGAGAGGCCACAACAGTGAGAGGCCCACGTAACATTAAAAAAGAAATTCCAGTGCAAAGAAGTATAAACTATTTAAGGTCCATGTCTACCAGGAATGACATGCCTCCTCACTTTAAAATATTTCCTCTTTGGTTTTCACAGATGTTCAACATGGTCTTCAAGGTAGCTTTTGCCTTTGGAACAATGGAAGTCTAATTATGTTAAACTAATATGCCTTCCTTATCAAAAATAGTAATATCTGATTTGGGTTAAGACAACAGAGCTTTAATACACGGTCGTATTAACTCATGAATCCCAGACTCTTTCCTCAAAGCTTAGCTATAACCTTCAGAAACCTCCTCATTAATCACCTTGTATTATCCTTTTTTTCACCTTCTTCCTCACTTCTCCTGCTCCACAATAGACACCAACAGATACATGCACAGACACATGATGGGTTTTTTCCCCATATTTGAATACAAACATTCTTAGATATTCAGAGGAATGGTCTGTAGCTATGATTGACACTTTTCTGTTGTTTTGTCACATTTAAAACTTATGGTTGAGTTTCTTGGTTCTTTTCAGTGTTTTAATGGCATCATGGAAGTTAACAAGCCCATTTATAGAAAACTGTCAGTACTCTTGATATTTGCTTTTAAATTCCAAATTATTATTTTGTGATATATTTTTCATGTCCCTGAAAATTCAAAGTTAGCCCTGAGTAAACTTACTAGTGGCTCAAGGCAATCTTCCAGAATGCAAAGTAATTCCACCTTATGTAATATAATATCACTTATCCTAAAGCTATATATTTTTCATTACATTTCACAGGCTTTTTGTGCTTTTGATGTTCTTTTTGATATGAGTCTGAAAATTCGCTCACTCTAATATTGTGAGGGTGAGAAATTTATACTGTTAAAGCTTTTCTGTGTGTAACCAAACTCTTCCTCTTTTTAGAAACAGATTGGTAGTGGGGTTTTCATAACCTGTTAGTGTTGTCCACCTTTAGAACTATTATATCAATTCCACTCAGTCTACAGGCAACGTTTCAGTGCTTTATAATAAAATATATTGAACTGACTGGAAATTACAACAGAAACAGCGTGAGCTTTGCTTACCTCTTTTTCTCTAAAAGAAGTAACTACATTTCAGCATCTCTATTTTTTGCCTAAATATATCTCAAAAATGAAAACCCATTATCAATTTTTCCATAAATGCTCCAGCATCAAATATACTTTAGTATATATCATGTATTATTTTAGACTTTGAACAAGTTTAATTTAAAAATGGTTATGAATCTCTAATCTAAGATAAAATTTAGCTACTTTTGAATAAGAACAAAAATGATCATCAGTGCTTTGATCTATTTTATATTTGAAAATTTCTAAGTCAGGTAAAAAAATGGATTTTTATTTTATGTCCATTAAAGCATATTTTTATTGAAGTACCTCCCATTCCTTTACAGCCTTTTCTTTTTGCCACTGTTCACTATGCTCAGTCAAAGCTTAGCCAGAGATCTCTGATTGTAATCCTTGAACTAAGTCAAAGAAGATGTGAAATCTTTACAGGGGAAGGATTTTGATAAAAGGAAATTGGAAACTTGGAGTAGCATCCCCACCACCTTAAGTGAGAACTGAACCACTCATTGGAGCCCTGGGAGGAGGGGTGGGGCCAATATTACTAATCAGTTTTCTAATAGCCATTGCTCCCAAATTTTCCCTTGCTAAGAACAATGATAGTTATAGAAATAAAACGAGTTTAACCATAGAAGAAGAGTTGTGATTTGGTCTGTTCAGTTCAAGTTAATCTCATTTTAATTTCTACATTTCCCAGTCTCATTTGCAGCCAGTGTTCTCAATTACTCACACAGATACATGTTTTTTGTTTTTTTATCCTAGTGGTGTTCCAGCCTGTGTTGCAGTGTTCCCAGCAGTCTTGATTCTCTGATCCTGGCTTCCTAATCACTGGATCACACCTCAGGTGAGTCTTCCTAAACTCAGCAGGTGACTAGTATTCTCATATATCTCCTGTCTCCTGATGGTGGTCACATCATAGCTTTGGTGTGTAAATTCAGCTAAGTTGTTCTAGGAATCATAGAGGATCCAGATTAGAACTCACTCCTCTAGTCTTTTCAGTGATTTTGTAAGCATTTAATTCCTGTATTAAATCCTCTTCTGCTTAAAATACCTAGAAAGGCTTGTGTTTCCTAGAGGGAACTCAATCGATACAGCCATACACTTGTTTTGTAGGTATGGTTTACCATATGACATAGTAGTTGACAAGGTTAATGGAAGTTTGTTGGATAATTCTGGTAAAGATTGTTTTATGATTAAAAATTGGGAGTATGAAAAGAGGTAGTTGGGATGTCTTGCTCCTTCACCTCCTTCTCCTCCTCCTTCTCCCTCTGATCTTTGTTATGAGTCTTAGTGTTATAGAAGCTATCTTGCAACCATGTGGTTACTAGATGGATGAGGACAAAATGTTTCCATGTTAGGGATAGGAGAGAAGGATGGGAAAAGCCTGGGTTCTTGATGATATCACTAGGCTGCTGAAGCTCTGGATTGATTACTAGATTTGGACATTGTTAGGTTTCCTGTAACATGCTGGAAAAATAATTCCTAATTGATAAGACTGAATTACCTACTGAATTTCTCATGCTGATATATCAAAAGTAAAGGAAGTCTGAAATTCCCTAATGAAGCCAATTCTGTCAGTGGCCAACCTGCACACTTTTCTTTCCAAGTGTGCTCCAACCAGGATTAGTATCTCTCTACTTGAGAACTTTTAGAATTTCAGAAGGCTTTTTTCCCACTCCTAGAGCAGGAGGGAGGTGCCAAGGAATCAGTGTCCCCTGAGAGTACTCCCCAACCAGAAGCTGCTGTATAAATATACCAGTTTCCTGGTCCCTTGGGCAGAAAAATTCTGAGGCATGCGTTTTACACAGTTCCCAGATTTTCTCACTGTATTAGCCTGCTTAATACTGATTTTTTTATAGGTTGTCTCCTTTCTCTGTACCTTCTAAATTAAATAATTGTATGTGATTTCTTATCTTAGCATATGCTTCTGAGGGAATCCAAGCTAAAATATGTAACTTGTAATCAAATTAAGTATGTCAGGCCCTAATCAGATAAAAGAGACTTTCCTTGTTCAGTCAAATGTCAGTGCACAGATTACTCTGGAAGCCACCTGAGATTTAATCTCTGACTACAACTTTTCAAAGACTCAGTCCTTTTGATTTTGATATATTATATCAATTATGGCTGTATACTGATGATTCCCATCATATAAGTCCTGATGGATGCCATTATGCATTTTATCACTAGCTGCCAACAGTACAGCATATGATTAGCTTACTGACTTGACTCTACTACTGCTTCCAAAGACAATTTAATTTTAATTCAATTAGAAGACTATTTTTCCATTTGTTAAATGCCTTTAACTGAAAATAGAATTTTCAGTTCTCCATAATCATGTCTATTATTTCCATGAGGTTGAACCACATGACTTTTTATATCTATAAGTACAGGCAAGATGGATAGACTTTATTGTGGAGTTAAAGAAAAAATTCCTGTCAACATAAAAATGCTTCCCTTCTTTGTTTGCTAAAGTAGTTGAAATTCTCTACCTGAGAAACGTTTCTTAAGGTAACATGCCATTGTACAATAACTGAATTAAGATATTTTATTACCAAGAAAGAACAAATCTAAGCTAGCCAATGCATCATTGAAAATGTGTTCATTTAAATATTACCGCTCATTGCCACCTATCATATAGAAATGACCCTGTTAAGGTTACACTTTAATGAGATGGAGGAAGAAGGAAAAGGCTGCTGCCACTCAGGTCAATTATTACATAATAACAGAGGACCTTGGGGAGAACGTTGGGGCCTGGGTGTCCTGCGCATAGAGAAAGATAATGAAATGGGAGTAAAACAGAAGGTGACATCTACTGAACAGCTCTGCCAAAGGGCTACCTTTGTACTGAATTACATGAACTGTTTTTTTTTTTTAATAAGAAAACAGAATAATAAGCTAGAGTTAAATTTTGCCTTAACTCCTATTTCCTCTTCCCACCTGAATTATGGGATAAACATAAAACACCTTGGTTTTAAAAGAAAAGTTATTTGTTTTTGACAGAAATGCCTCAGGTGAAAAATACATTTCAAAATCCAATTTAGAGGGGGAAACTATGTTATTTTGTATTGGTGGAAACTGTTTCCCATACAACTAAGTGAGCTCCATTTCATGAATCTTTTATCAAAGCAAGGCTAAGGAAACTGGTAGCTTATTAAAGAGCAGTATTTTTTTTTTTTACAAAAACAATTTCATTTTCGTGAGTTTTACCTCATGACAAACATGTCTGATTTTTCTACAAGGAAAGTTTACAAGGAGATCCCCTTCAGTTAGAGGGAGAAAGAGGTTATAAGTTTTAGGAAATAATTTTCCTGGGAGAAATCTTTCAAGTAACTTCACTTAGTAGTGTCAAGAATGTGTTCTATACAACTTATTGCAAGAAAGACTATAAACAACAACAACAAAAAGAGTTCACCAAATTGCAAGCTTAATGAGAATAAAGGCCTTAACTTACTCATGTGAAGATTCCCATTGCCCATAACAATACTTTGTAATCATTAGATTGTCAATAAATATTTATTGAATAAATGAATGCTAGATTAATTTTGACTTCTGTCCTCAAGGAATTTATAATCTAGTTGAATTAGAGAGGCATATGACTGCAAATGGGCCAAAACCACTATGTGTATACACAACCAGTAGGCTCTTTTTTGGTTGCTGTTTATAGGTGTCAGCAGTTTGAAATAAATAAATGTCATTCTCAGTTTATAACAAAAACATGTCTTAGGACAAATTTTGCCACTGACACCAACATGTATTAACAATCAAGCATATTGTCTGTTTAAAAAATTTTGATGAAGTTCCAGTTTATATATAGAGAGAAAAAAGACTTGCATGAAAGACTCACTTGAGTCAAATGGGACAATATTCCATTGTTAGATCTGGAGAAACCTATTAAGTCAGGCTATAAAGAAACCTTAAAATCAGTAATGGAAAAGAAATATTTAAGAATCAAGCCTAGAATGTCATATTCAAAGGTATAGATTAAAGGTAATGGGTTTGCTATATTCTTATCCCTGTTCATGCAAGGTCTGGGGTTATCTCTAAAATATTTTAACCAATCTACACACCTTGAAAGTCACCAGTGAGATCCCCACTTTGTTAATTCACAGAATTTCTTCAACAAAATCATAATTGTAACATAGTATGCTGATAAGCAAGCGTCTCAGATGATGACCAGAAAAGAGAGAACTGAAATGTCTATAGTAGCTGCCTCAGGAATGTAGCTAAGTTCATCCTCTGCTGAATTCCTGATACAGGCATATAAATGCTCCAAGAGTGTGGTTTCCACATACATATATAATGATGGATTGTCTATACTGGAGTACTTCAAATAAATATAGCATAACATCATATATGACATGAGTGGAGAATAATAAATATTACTAACACATGCTGCATGCTTTCTGTGTGTTGAGGGATGATTCTAAATACTTTACATGAGTCATCTCAAATAATCCCACAGTAACACTCTGTTATTTCATTTTCTTAAAGAGGAAATTGAGGCTGTGAGAAGTTAGATTGCTTGCTATAATAATAAGCTGGCAAGTGGAAGTTTGGGGTTTAAACATAGGCAGTGAGCTCTGAAGTCCACACTTTAAGCCATGATGAGGTACTGACTCTCAAAGGACTGAATACAGAATAATAGAACTAAGGGCTAAATTGTGCATGCTACCAGGATGATGAGAAGGTCCAATCTAATTGTACATGCAGAAAACTGGGCAGGAGTGCTCTCTCTCTTCCTCAGACCTATGTAGTATAGGACAACTGGTCAAGCATGATCTAAGCAACATGAACCACTGGATTTATTTTAGAATGGTGAGTTGCAAAGGGCATAGATGGTTTTAGTGGTGGTGGAATCTGATTGGGCAGTGGAAACAGATCAGTAGATTATACCAGAAAAATATAAGCTAAAGGTAATTGTTTCATTGAAACAGCAAATTTAGTTTTGTTCTGCCAGGGAGCCAAGGCAAAAACATAATTCTGTGTGTTTATTAATAGGAATCATTCAAGCATGTAGGTAAAATTGAATTTACTATAACACCAATCAGTAAGAGAGATTTGTTAACTAAATTCTTCTGAAAGGGATACTAAGTAAATTCAAAATTATTTTTACAAAAGAGGTGGACACAATAATCATGGATCGGATTTTATATTTTCCATCTCTATATTTTATGGGGAAATGTGAATTCCTGGCTTCAGGTAACTCTAGTGTCTGCTCCATGGCCTCTGGTACATTGCTTACATAGCACCACAGTGAACTCTGGTCACCATTTGTTTATTGTCTGAGACATTAGAATATGAGCTCCTGAGGGCAGGACCTGGGTCTGTCTTGTTTATCTGTGTATCTCAGCACCAGGAGTTCAACAAATTATGCAGTATTGGAAAAAATGCAGTTTTGTGTTACATAAAAATATAATTTAAAACTCAGTTTTTCTGGCATACTTTATAGATCCTTATAGCCCAGAAGTGGTAGAAGGGAATTTTGAGAAATCTAGAACATTTTTATATATACATGAAATGTGAAATTGCTAAATGTGAAAGTTTCTAGAAGATATCCAAAGCTTTCAAATGATATTGTAATCTATTCAGGTAAAAAATAGACTAGGAAAAAATGCTTATTTCAATTGCCTGAGGAATCAGTGAGAGATCTGAATTTCTTTGTTAAAGTGTATCACATTAGACAGTGTTATTGTTTCAATGTTGGTATAAAAGTGTGTGTGGAGTGGTTAGTTTTCCAGCATTTGCAAAGAATCTTAGACCTTATCTCTTGAATATTTAGACTTAGTTCATTACCCTTGGAGTAGAATATTTACTGCAGCAAAAGGTAAATTAAATACCATGATGCTATTAACCTTTTTAAGACACTGATCCTAATGTTATTGAGTAGTTAATTGAGGGGAGTAAAAAATTACCTCCTTTTACCCTTTTATCCTTAAAGCCAAAGGTAAACATACGATACTGCATTTATGATACCAGGTTTCCCACCTCTGGGGAAAGAACTGGATTTTGGTTATGAATACTATACTATTTAAAAAGTATGTGTGTGCATGAATGTAAATGTATACATGTGTGTTTTAATGTTAACAAAAAACAATTTCAGTTAATATCATATTTATTTCTCTGGTGCTCTTGATTATGTGTCCAGCCAGGTATAGTGTCTCCGAGTTGTAGCCAATAAGTATGCATTAATTTTATTAAAAGTGTACTTTACTTATGTATGGTACTTCTGTAAGCTTTGACTGATGAGATAATTATATTAAAAGGGAATAAAACCTTAACTGGAGGTGGGGAGAGTGGGTTTTTACTACATATATTATAACTAAATTATTAACATCTTTCATAAATAAACTATACTTATAAAAAGTAAAATTATCCAATTGGACAAACAACTGAAGACTTAAATGTACAATTCAAAAGCTAGAAATACAGATTAAATGAATGACAAATTAAAATAGTAATAATACATTAATCTTGGCTGTAAAATTGATAAGAGGTCAAAAGCAATTCAAAATATGTTTTTTGCAAGGTAGGTGGAGGCAGGGTAAGTTGGAGGAGATAGGCATTACCAATTTACTCTTGATCTGGGTGAAAATGTGGTCCAATCTTTATGAAGGCCTATTTGGTAACATGCATCAAGAGTGTTTAAGTATACATATGCATTGAGCTGGAAATTCTAATTCTGAGAGTATATTCAAAGGAAATAATCAGAAATGTGAACAAAGATGTGTGTTTATTTATTCAGTAAATTAAATATTGAATCCCTGTTGTATGGCAGATGCCATTTGCTTTAGATAAAAAGTTCTCTTAGTACTCTCTGAATTTTGTCAAGTGGGAAGTCAGGAAAATTAAAGACCAAATATAATAGAGTAAATTAAAATCATCAGTGTCCCTAAGTGAGCACTGAGAGGATGATAATATTTTTAAGATGAAGTAACTTAGGAAATAAAATTAGAAGGTCTAGATTTTGACTAGGCTCTCAAACTTTGGCAGAACATTAGAGTTAACAAGAGAGGATTTTTTTAGATTGAAGTATACTGATTTACAATGTTGTGTTTGTTTTTGGTGTACAGCAAAATGATTCTTTTTCATATTCTTTTCCATTATGGTTTATTAGAGGATATTGAATATAGTTCCCTGAGCTATACAGTAGGGCCTTGTTTATCTATTTTATATATAGTGGTTTGTGTCTGCTAATCCCAAACTCCTAATTTATCCCTCCCTGATTCCCTTTCCCCTTTGGTAACCATAAGTTTGTTTTCTAAGTCTGTAAGTCTGTTTCCATTTTGTAAATAAGTTCATTTGTACCATATTTTAGATTCCACATATAAGTGATATTACATGATATTTGCCTTTCTCTTTCTGAGTATGATGTCACTTAGTATGATCATTTCTAAATCCATCTGTGTTGCTGCAAGTGGTATTATTTCATTCTTTTTTATGGCTGAGTAATATTCCATTATATACTATATATGTACCACATCTTTATCCATTCCTCTGTCAATGGACATTTAAGTTGCTTCCATGTCTTGGCTATTGTAAATAGTGCTGTTATGAACATTGGGGTGCATGTATCTTTTTGAATTAGAGTTTTCTCTGGATACATGCCCAGCAGTAGTATTGCTGGATTATATGGCAACTCTTTTTTCAGTTTTTTAAGGAACCTTCACATGGCTGCACCAATCTACATTCCCACCAACAATGTAGGAGGGTTCCCTTTTCTCCACACCCTCTCCAGCATTTATTATTTATAGATTTTAAATGATAGCCATTCAGAACAGAGTGAGGTGATACTTCATTGTAGTTTTGATTTGCATTTCTCTAATAATTAGCAAAGTTGAGCTTTTTTTCATGTGCCTATTGGCCATCTGTATGTATTCTTTGGAAACATGTCTATTTAGATCTTCTGCCCATTTTTTAGTTAGGTTGTTTGTTTTCTTGATATTGAGCTGTATGAGTTGTTTGTATATTTTGGAAATTAATCCCTTATTAGTCACATTGTATGTAAATATTTTCTCCCACTCCATAGGTTATCTTTTCATTCGTTTATGGTTTCTTTTGCTGTGCAAAAGTTTAATTAGGTCCTGTTTGTTTATTTTAGCTATTATTTCTATTGCTTTGGGAGACTGACCTAAGAAAACATTGCTACGATTTATGTCAGAGAATGTTTTACCTATGTTCTCTTCTAGGAGTTTTATGGTGTCATGTCTTATATTTAAGTCTTTAAGCCATTTTGAATTTATTTTTGTGTATGGTGTGAGGGAGTGTTCTAACTTCATTGATTTACATGTGGCTATCCAGTTTTCCTAACACCACTTGCTGAAGAAACTCTCTTTTCTCCATTGTATATTCTTGTCTCCTTTGTTGAAGTTGAATTGACCAAAAGTGTGTGGATTTATTTCTGGGCTAAGAGAGCACTAAAAAAAAAATCATGTACTCTATGATTCCATTTATGTAACATTCTTGAAACAAACCTATAGAGATGGACAACAGGTTAGTAGCTGCCAGGTATTATGGATGAGGGGGAAGAAGTAGAAATAAAGCAGTAACTATAAAAGAGTAGCATAGTGGATCCTAGTGGTGACGGAATATTTCTGCACCTTGATTGCAGTGGTGGTCACATGAATCTACTCCTGTGACACTGTGTGAACTGCATAGAACTGAACACACACATACACACACACACACACACACACAAGTTCATATAAAGCTGGTGAAATCTGAATAAGCTTTATGGATTATGCCAGTTTCAGCTTTGTGGTTTGATAATGTACTACAGTGATGCAAGATGTTACCACTAGTGGAAACTGCATGAAAAGTGCACAGGACTTCCCTGTGTATTTTCTCTTTTGCAGCTTCCCGTGAATTTATAACTATTTCAAAATAAGAGATTAAAAATGCCATTGCCTAGATTGTAACCTAGAGTTTTCAGGTAGAGTATCAAACATAAGTAATATTCTCCTTTATTTTTTAAATAAAGTATTGTTTACATAAAGTTCACCCATTATAGTGTATGGTGAGTTGTAACAGACATATAGTCATGTAACCAACACCACAATCAAAATATAGCACTCCTCCATCACTCCAAAACATTCCATCTTGCCCCTTGTAGTCATCTCCTCACACCAACCCCATCTGACAACTACTCATCTGTTCCTCATCACTGTAGTCCTGTAGTTTTGAGAACATCATATAAATGGAGTCATACAATATATACATTTAGGAGATCAGGCTTCTTTCCATTCTGATCTGTTCCTTTATATTATTGAGCAGTTGCCCCTTGTATTGATGTACCACAGTTTATCTATTCACCCATTGTATGACATATGCAACTATTGTAAGACCCAGGAGCTTCACTCCTGTGCATTTATCCCGGAGAAACGAAAACTTGTGTTCACACAAAATATGTGCATTAATGATGATACCAGGTTTATTTATAATAGCTGAGAATTAGAATCACCCCAGATATCTTTCAACAAGTGAATGATTAAAAAAAAAAAAAAAAAGGACTTCCCTGGTGGCGCAGTGGTAAAAAATCCACATGACAATGCAGGGGACACGGGTTCCATTCCTGGTTCAGGAAGATCCCACATGCCACGGAGCAACTAAGCCCATGTGCCACAACTATTGAGCCTGCACTTTAGAGCCCATGAGGCACAACTACTGAAGCCCGTGCGCCTAGAGCCCGTGCTCCACAACAAGAGAAGCCACCACAATGAGAAGCCCGCACACGGCAAAAAATAGCAGTCCCCACACGCCGCAACTAGAGAAAGCCCATGCACAGTAATGAAGACCCAACACAGCCAAAAATAAATAAATTAAATAAATAAGTAAATTTTAAAAAAAAGCTTAAAAAGAAAGTAAATTATTTAAAAAAGAAAAAATGTGGTATATACATACCATAGAATATTACTGAGAAATCAAAATACCTTTGAAATGAAAGCACACCAAATTTGAGGGTAGCCTGCATAGAAGTGGTAAGAGACTCAAGGAAATCTGGATAAGTCCTGACTGTGTCTGCTATAAAATGCCATTTTTAATAATCTTTCATGTATATTTTTACTGAAAATAAGATTAATAATTTTAGGTATCCATAGACCTCATTACTTTCATGTAATAAATGGATGCCCAATTTGGCATATAGGTAACCTTAGCAAGTGTTGCCATATTATGCTAAATGCTACTAAATTATGCTTCTCATTTTTATTGCTTAGAAACTATTGACAATCTAGATTCAAAAATAAAACTGATACATCTAGAATACAATGGAAACATTTTAAAATCTTATTTTTGGAAAGCAAATAGAAATCTTTCCAATGACTTCATTTAAGGCAGAAGTAGTACCTACAAATATCTTCATTACTTTAGGAAAATGGAATGGAAAAGTAAAAAGTACAGTATTAAATGACCCACATATGAAAAGAGAGACATAAATGTCTGTTGTTAAATCGAATAAAGCTTCCATCTTGCAAGCTCTAATTTTACTCTTTCTATTGATAATCCACAAGGGAGATTGTTTATATATATTATGCCTAAGCTAAATATCTACTCTCCATGAAGTGCAACTCCCATGGAAGCATAAGCACTTGTATCACTGTGTTATCCTTGTTGCCCAATTTACAAACGAAGGACGCTTGAGTGCCTCTAATTATTTTCAGTACAATGTGATGTAGCCGTGCCACCTACATTAGCATTAATGAGTACAGCATGACTAACTCTTCACTTAGGGGACTGACATGTGGCTCTATTCTGGAAAATGTCTCTACAACTAATAAATTAGACTTTCTACAAGTTATACACTAGATAGCCCCTCCAGAAATCCCCAGGCCCAAGTGGTTTCTCTGAGGAATTCTACTAAACATCGAAAGAATTGTTCAGGATAGATCTTTCCTATGCCCTCGAAACTACTTGGTAAGTGAGTTAAAAAGGAACAGCAAACAACTTCTATTGTGTAATTTAAATCATGCTAGACAGAATGTTGGAAAATAAGTAGAATGTTTGAAATCAAATGTCATGTGGTAGTATAAGGGATGTTTAGCTGTCAGAGAGTGCACAGGGGAACATCTAAGAACTGGAGTTCAAAAAATTTCTATCTGCTGTTTGATGAGTGTATGGAAATTCTCCTGGGAGAAACCTCCTAATGAACTTGTCTTTATTTTCAGTGGAAAAGACTAAGTTCCCTGGCATGGCAAATAAACAGGAAACTTTTAAACATAATCTCTTCCATCTATGGGTATTATTTTCAGACATCTGTTGCATATGTGTTTGTGTGTGTGTGTGTGTGTGTGTGTGTGTGTGTTTTAATCTGGTATCTGATAAATTATCTAAAATGATCATTACATTAGACTCTCACTCTTGAAACAGATGTATGAAAAAAGTTCTGAATCTCTAAGGTCATCCTCTAGCAATACAGGATAACAAAGGGTTTCCATTTATAGGAAGATAGGGCAGAGTTTCCTACACTCAACATCTAGATGGTCTCAGAAATATTTTCCCAAGGGAGAAGTGTTTGCCTGATAATGGGCAGAAACATTAACCATTTAGGATAAAATGGTGCTAGATTAGTGATAAGAATTAACTAGGTTCTTGGTATTACCCACTAAGAGTAGTAAGTGAAAAAGTGGTTCCCCTTTCTGAACAACCTCTCTTGCTTGGCAGTGATGGTGATATTTATTTCCTGGTTTACTTTGAGTTTGCATTAAAGTTGATTATTTTGAGGCAATAATCATGTAAAATTTCCTTCTGTCAATAAGAAATAACTATTACTTTATCCTCTGTCTTCTGTTTCCTTCTTTGTTTAACTTGTGTTGATTCTCAAGAAACTTCCTCAGGTACATTGAGTAAGAAACTTTCTGAATCCTTTCATGTCTGAAATATATTTGTCCTCACATTTGAACAATACTGTTTCTTAGTAAAAAATTCCAGATTGAAAATATTTTGCCCTGAAAAATTTGAAGATGTTTTCAGTTGTCTTCTATTATCCAGTTTTATTGGTGAAAAATATGATGTTTGTCTGACTCTCACTCTTTTTGGTTATATTGTTTTTGTTTTCTGGGTGTTATTAGGATCTTTTCTTAATCCTTGCAGTTATAAAATATGCTTAGGATAGATCTTTTTTTAGTCATCCATTTATAACTTACAAGGCATTTCAATATGAAGACTCATGTTTTCATCAGCTATGGGAAATTATTAAACTATTTCTTTGAAAAGTTTTTCTTTTAAATTTCTGGCCGCATAGTATGAGTTCATACCTGTTGCCCACTCATTCATCTGCATCTACAACTACTATGGTTTGGCAGATAATGTATGTTTATGATTCAAAATATGTGGCAAGTAATAAAACATCAGATTTAAGTGATAACATATCAATAATTATTTTTAATGTAAAATATTTAAATATGCCAATTTAAAGAAAAGAGATTTCCAGAGTGAACTTATAAAATGACTCAACTATATGCTGCTTAAAAGAAACTCACTTTGAATTCAAACGTATAAGTATGTTGAAAGTAAAATGATGGGAAAAGTTATACCATGCAACCATTAATAAAAAACAGCAACGGCTATATTAATATCTAATAAAATAGATTTAAAAGTCAGTAAAATTACCAGAGACAAAGAGGAATATTATATAAAGACAAAAAAGATCAAACCATTAGGAAGACATACTGATCCTAAATGTTACACACCAAATAATAAACCCATCAAATACATGAAGCAAAAACTGATAGATCTAAAAGGAAAAATAGACAAATTCATAATCATATAGCTGAGGACTTGAGTACTCTCCTCTCAACAGTTGATAGAACTACTAGTCAGAAAATCAGCAAGGTTACAGAAGATTTGAACAATACAATCAATCAACAAGATCCAATAGACACATACAGAACATTCCACCCAAGAACAGCAGAAAAGTCACCAAGATAGATCAGATTCTAGGCTATAAAGCAAACCTCATCAAGTTTAAAAGAATTTAAATTGAGTAGGGTATGTTCTCTGATCATAATGTAAATACACTAGAAATAAATAGCAAAGACAACAGGCAAACTTCAAATCATATAGAAATTAAACACACTTCCAAATAACCCCTGGATCAAAGAGGAAAACTCAAAGAATTTTTTTTTAAAGTAGAGCTAAGTGAGCAACCTAAGTGTCCATCAATAAATTAATGGATAAGGAACATGTGGGATGTGTGTGTGTGTGTGTGTGTATGAATGGCCGTATACATACATACAGTGGAATATTAGCCATAAAAAAGAATGGAATCTTGCCATGCATGATGACATGGATGTACCTAGAGGGTATTATCATAAATGAAATAAGTCAGACAGAGAAAGACAAATACTTTATGATTTTACTCATATGTGGGATCTAAAAAACGAAGCAAATGAACAAACTAAACAAAACAGAAACAGACTCTTAGATACTAACTAATGGTTGTCAGAAGGGAGGGGTGGGGACATGGGTGAGATAGGTGAAGGGGTTTAAGAAGTACAAACTTCCAGCTATAAAATAAACAAGTAACTGGGATATGATGTACAGCATAGGGAATATAGTCAATAATATTATAATAACTCTGTATGGTGACAGATGGTAACAAGACTTATCATGGTCATCACTTTGTAATGTACAAAAATATCAAATCACTGTGGTGTACACCTGAAACAATATGCCACCTGAACAATATTGTATGCCAATTGTAATTTAATGAAAAAAAAAGAACTAAATGAAAATTTAAAAAAACAGTGTATCAAAATATGCAGGACAAGTTAAAGCAGTTCTCAGAGGAAAAACAGCATTTAAATACTTACATGAGAAATGAGGAAAGATCTCAATAATCCAAGTTTCTACTTCAAGACACTAAAAAAAGAAAAGCCAAATAAACTCAAAGTAAGCAGAAGGAAGGAGATAGTAAACATAATAGCAGAAATCTATGAAATTGAAACTAGGAACATAATAGAGAGAGTCAGTGAAAAATCTGATTATTCAAAAATAATCAATAATATTGATAAACTTGTAGCAAGACTGACAAAAATAAACAAAGGACACAAATTACAAATATCAAGAATGGAATAACAAAAAAAGGGGGGGGGTTTCCCTAGTGGCACAGTGGTTGAGAGTCCGCCTGCCGATGCAGGCCACACAGGTTCGTGCCCCAGTCCGGGAAGATCCCACAAGCCACGGAGCAGCTGGGCCCGTGAACCATGGCCTCTGGGCCTGTGTGTCCGGAGCCTGTGCTCCACAACAGGAGAGGCCACAATAGTGAGAGGCCTGCGTATCACACACACACAAAAAAAGAATGGAATAAGGAATAGCCCCACAGATATTATAGCCATTAAAAAAATAAGAAAATGTAATGAACAAATTTATATTTATAAATTTTAGAAGGTAAACCAGTTACTTAAAAACCCAAATCACCAAAACCCATCCAAGATGAAATGGAGAACCTGAATAAGCCTATAACCATTAAAGAAATTGAAATTTTAAATAAATATCTTCCTAAAAAGGAACTTCCAGGCCCAAATCATTTCTCTAAAAAATTTTATTAAACATTTAAGGAAAAATAATATCAATTTTACATCTCTCCCGGAAAATATGGGAGGAGAAAATATTTCCCAGCTCATTTCACGAAAGGTAGTACTACCCTGATAAATCACCAAAAGACAGTACAAAAAAGAAAGAAACTAGAGATCAGTATCTCTGATGAATGTAAACACAAAAACCCTGAGCAAAATATTAATAAACGAAATCTAATGATGTATAAAAATAACTATAACATCACTATGAAGTAGGATTTATGCCAGGTATGCAAAGATGGTACAGCATTTGAAAAGCAATGTAATTCATCATATCAACAATTCAAAGAAGAAAAATTAAAGCATTTGATAAAAATTCAACATCCATTCATGATAAAAGTCTCAGCAAGTTAGGACTAAGGGGAATTATCTCAACTGGATAGAAAGCATCTACAAAAAGGCAACAGCTAACATCACAATTGATTTTATAGAATGAAATTTCTATGGGTAATAACAACAGGGGCTGTGAGAATTGTTTGTCATTTGCTGCTTTAGAGGCAATGTATAAATGCAATTAAATATATTAATGAATCTGATTTATTAAAGAACCTGCTTTTAAAAAATAATAATGACAGGGACAACTGACAGCCTTGAATTATTTAGTGGTAAGAAAATGATGAGTTATGGATATGATAACATTCCCAGAAAACGGATGGTGTTGTTGGAAGTGATACTAATTCTGATGTGACTGAAAAACAAAAAGAAATTGATATTTTGAAAATCAGCATTATCTATGAATTGGCTGAATTAACTAAGGTTCTTCCAACTTTTTGATAAAAAGAATTGTTTATATGACATCATAACATTCACCTAGAACCTTTTGAAACTTTTAGCAGATAGTTTTAAAGGAAGCAATATGAAGAACCTATGCAATTTTATTTAAAATTAGCCCATTTGGCCTCTCTTCAACTTAGCCAAAGAAAATAACCCTTTTCATAAAATAATTTTCTAACTTTACAAATTCTGTATTTTAAAGAGATATTATTTTCATTGTATAAGAAACTTTTTTTAAAATTTAAAAGTGCAAAAATACATAGAGCTCTAAAGAAACACTCTCCCAGACCACTACCCATTTCTCTGTCCAGAGATAATCACAGTTTGTTGCAATTCTTTCAGATGTATTCTAAACATAAAAGTATGTATACACAGAGACACATTTGCTTACATAAATGAGATCATATAGATGATTTGTTCTGCAACATACTCTTAATAGCTCATCTATCTCTTCATATTGATGGATCTCATTCTTTTTTTTGTATTGGATGCTGAGTATTCCGTTGAATTTATATGATTGGTCCTCTATTAATGAATATTTTTCCAGCTTTATTCAGATATAATTAACGTATAAAATTGTGTAAGTTTAAAGTAAACAATGTGAGATGATTTGATATATGTGTATATTGGGAAATGATTACCACAATAAGGTTACTTGACACATCCATCACCTTACATAGTTATGTGGTTTTTCTTCTTTATTTTATTAATATAGTTGATTGCATTGATTTTTGAAAGTTAAATCAAACTTGTATTCCAGGGGAAAACTCCACTTGGTCATGATGTATTATTACCATTTTAAATATAATATTAAATTCTATTTGCTAATTTAAAAAAATCTATGAGATGCAGCAAAAGCAGTTCTAATGGGGGAGTCTATAGTCAGAGAGAGAAAGACAAATACTATATGTTATCACTTATATGTGGAATCTGAAAACAAACAAACAAACAAAAATTAGTGAATATAGCAAAGAAACAGACTCACTCACAGATATAGAGAACAAACTAATGGCTACCAGCAGGGAGTGGGAAACAGGGAGGGCAGGAAATTAAGGAGTACAAACTACGATGTATAAAGTAAATATTATAAGGATATATTGCAAATCACAAGGAATAAGGAATATGGCCAATATTTTATAATAACTATAAATGGAGTATAATCTATAAAAATTATGAATCACTATGTTGTACATCTGAAACTAATATAATATTGTAAATAAACTGTATTCCAATAAAAAAATTGAGGCGTGTGCAGCAAAAGTATTAAAGTTCTAAAGAGGAAGTTTATAGCAATACAGGTCAGCCTTAAGAAACAAGAAAAATAAACAACATAAATTTCTATCTAAAGGAATTAGAAAAGGAAGAACAAACAAAGCTCAGTCAGGAGAAGAAAGGAAATAATAAATTTGAAGGCAGAAATAAATAAAATAGAGAGCAAAACAAACAATAGAAAAGATCAATGAAACTGAGTTGTTTTTTTTTTTGAAGAGATAAACAAACATGATAAGCCTTTAGCCATGCTCATTAAGGAAAAAAGAGGGCTCAAATAAAATTAGAAATGAAAAATAAGTTATAACAAATACCACAGAAATACAAACAATCATAAAAGAATACTATGAACAGTTATATCTCAACAAATTGAACAACCTAGAAAAAATGGATAAATTCCTAGGATCATACAGTCTTCCAAGACCGAATCAGCAAGAAATAGAAAATCTGAACAGACCAATTACTGGTATTGAAATTGAATCAGCAATCAAAAAACTCCCAACAAATAAAACTCCCAGGACTAGACAGCTTCTTAGGAGAATTCTACCAAACATTTAAAGAAAAGTTAATTTCTTTTTTTCAAAAAACATTCCAAAAAAATTGAAGAGGAGAGAACACTCCCAAACTCATTTTATGAGGCCAGCATTACCCTGATATGAAAACCAGACAAAGACGCTACCAAAAAAATGTTATAGACCAATATCCCTTATGAACATTGATGCAAAAATCCTCAACAAAATATTAGCAAACCAAATTTAACAATACCTAGGAAGAATTATACATCATGATCAAGTAGGATTTATTCTAGTGATGCAAGGATAGTTCAATACCTTCAAATCAATCAATGTGACATACCACGTTAACAAAACAAAGGATAACAATCACATGATCATCTCAATAGTTGCAGAAGAAGCATTTGACAAAATTCAACATCCATTCGTGGTAAAAACTCTCAACAAATTTGGTATTGAGGAAACACACCTCAATATAATAAAGGTCATTTATGACAAGCCCACAGCTGACATCATACTCAGTGGTGAAAACCTAAAGGCTTTTCCTCTAAGATCAGGAAAAAGACGAGGATGCCTTCTCTTGCCGTTTCTATTTAACATAGTATTGGATGTCCTAGCCAAAGCAATCAGACTGTAAAAAGAAATAAAATTGATCCAAATTGATGGAAGAAGTACAACTCTCACTATTTGCAGATGACATAATACTATATATAGAAAACCCTAAAGTCTCCATCAAAAAAACTGTTAGAACTAATAAGTGAATTCAGTAAAAATGAAGGATACAAGATTAATATACAGAAACATGCTGTATTTCTATAAACTAATAATGAACTGTGAAAAAAGAGAAACCAAGATGTGTCCATCAACAAGATGAATGGGTAAAGAAGATGTGAGACATACACACATGCACACACACACACACACACATGCACACACACATGATGGAATATTACTCAGCCACAGAAAAGAATTAAATTTTGCCATTTTAAACAACATGAGAGGACATGGAGGGTTTTATGCTAAGTGAAATAAATCAGATAGAGGAAGACAAATACTATAGTTTTCATTTATATGTGGAACCTAAAAAATAAAACAAATGAACTAATGTAACAAAGCAGAAACAGACTCACAGACACAGAGAAAAATATTGGTTACCACAGGAGAGTGGGACTAGATAGGTGAAGAGGATTAAGAGATACAAATTCTAGGTATAAAATAAATAGCAGAATGTAATATACAGCACAGGGGAAATAGCCAATATTTTATAGTTACTTTATATGGAGTATAATCTATAAAAATATTGAATTACTATGTTGTATCCCTGAAAATAATATGTCAACTATACTTCAATAAAAAAATTCATGTGTTCAAAAACATTATATGAAGATTCCTTTTCCCCTATATCTTCACTAATATTAGATATTATCAATCTCTTTAATGTTTCTTATCTATAAATGAAAATTATATAATTTTGCTTCTTTAATTTAGATTTTTAATTATAAGTGATATTGGCCAACTTTTAAAATGTTAATAGGTCTGTTGTGAAATGTCTTCATTTACTTTGCCCATTTTTCTATTTTGTTGTGATTATTTCTTTTGTTGATTTATAAAAGTTAAATATTAAGGAAATAGCCTTTTGTTTGATGTAGGTATTATAAATATTTTTCTTCTTTGATCCTTGGGGAAATATTGAATATTGGGAGATTTTTATGTGGGGAAGCATCAAACTTAAAAAAATTTTTTTAAATCAAATTCATTATCCCTTGCCTATAGGAAGGTTTCAGATGAAATTTAGAATCCTATTGCTTCAAAATTATTTTTAATTAACCTGAACATTCTTTTAACAGTTACATGGCTTCTTCTATGTTTTTAATTTTTGGTATATCAGAAGTTTATTTTGTATAAAGAATGAGGTAGGGACTAGCTTGACCCTAACCCACTATATTTTGCCAGTAGTACAAAACAAATATGACAACTCAAATTTTTTCTTCCACTAAGTTGAAATTGCATCTTTATCATGTATATCTTTATATGTACTTCTGGACATCCTATTACCTTCCAATGATTATCCATATCTATATCGATCCTATGTATGTAACCATGGGACCTTTATACTATGCTTAATATATTGTAGAAATGACCTCTATTCATTAATTTTCCATTTTCAGATATTTCTTCTGGCTATTCTCATATTTATTCACTCAAATCAACTTTATCATCATTTAAAAAATTATGCAAAATAGCTTATTTATAGTTTGAAAGTGCATTAATGTAAGATTGATTTAGATAATTTGCCATCTATTTATCAATAAGTTTATTCCTAGAGTTCTTGTGTTTATTGATATTAAGAATAAGAATTTTTCTATCATATTTTCTAGAAGTCTATTGTATTTAGAAAAGCTACTGAATTATGTATATTATTGTTATATCTATAATCAAAAAATAGTTGATTAGGAACACTTAACAAAATTTAGTTATTTTAAAATTTATTATATGTGAATGTATTAATTTAATAAATGCAATCAAATGTACATATAAAAATTCAGATAATTTATATTTGCAAATTACTTTTATGTTTTGGTGATCAAATTCAATGTTATTTGAAAGTCACTCTAAAATTTTAGAATTCTGTAATTCATAGTTTTTCAAGTGAAATGCTTTACTGTACTTCACTGTATCTTCCAAAATTATAATTTTTTGGTTCAATAATATAGTCATTTATCTCACTCATATAAGAATGACCTAAAGAACACCTTAGTTATCACAATACTTCTCAAAATAATAGTTATAATATCTACCACATTTTGAGGGTTTATAAGATATAGAACATGCATTGCTTATATATTTTAAAACTATCATCTCATTTATTGTTTCAACGATCCTGTGAAATAGCTATTTTTGTTTTCCATTTTTTGAAGAGAAAACTTAACATAAAAGGGTAAAGAAACTTGCCCCAAATTATTCAACTGATTATTGGCAGTGTTAGTGATTGAACTTGAACTCTGGTCTAACTGAGATCGAAGTCTGCTCTTTAAGCATTACACATATCGTCCCCCTTATAAAACTTACTGAGAGTAAACAACTTACGGTGTGGAGGCAAATAAAGAAAGAAATGGTTCCCCTAGTGGTGATGAGTAGCCCAGGAAAAGCAGAGAGATCCCAAAGTCCTGGTGCAAGAAGCTGTCAGGAAAATGAACAATGTCGATACATGAATTATGTTCACCTTCCATAGAACACACATTCCTAAGGTATCTGTCAGGTGAACAGAGAGCTCACGATGAGGGACCAAACTCAGCATCTTGTCCAAAAGGATGCTGTGCAATAAATAGGATTGTACCCTGGAAATTGGTGACTTGGAAGAGAGCAAATTTCCCCTTCGCAGTGAATGTCAAATGGAAAGTCAAAGTTAAAATTTACTAACCCCATTCTAACCTATTACATAGCAGCAATAGTCTTTGATTCACCATTTTTTTTTTTACTTATTTCTCTGACATAATTTTTTAAATTTACTAATTGTGTTTTCTTTGAGCTGTGGGAACACTATGCCTCTGAGCCTCTCACTTGGGGTCAGTCATTCTCTTTAACCCAGAAAAAGAGTCTGTAGAGAATGGCTTGATCTCCATACTTTGCTACAGAATGGCACCTTCTGCCAATTTTTATCATACCTACAACACCTTTTTTAAAATTTTCTCTTAGAGAAAATTTTAAAAGAAATATATTCTTTTTTTTTTTTTTTTTGCGGTGCGCGGGCCTCTCACTATTGTGGCCTCTCCTGTTGTGGAGCACAGGTTCTGGATGCACAGGCACAGCGGCCATGGCTCACGGGCCCAGCTGCTCCGTGGCATGTGGGATCTTCCCGGACCGGGGCATGAACCTGTGTCCCCTGCATTGGCACGTGGACTCTCAACCACTGCACCACCAGGGAAGCCTGAGAAATATATTATTTTATTAAGAAACTTATTTAAAGTGAATATTATGTTCAGCCCATTTTGTCTTGAAATGTAGGTCTTATTCATTGATCAGTTTTCACAATGATTTACTTCTTTATTCTTGGGAATACAAAAGGTGAATCTGACATATGAAACCCCTGAAGAATGGTTCGTATACATTGCAACCTGAGACAGACACAGTACAGATAGATTTAGTACAATTTCTTATTAAAGCTTTGATACAACACTTTAGTTGAAACCAGAAAACTCATTTCTTCAATTTCTAGAGCTCTCTACATCAGAGGATAGATATCATGTAAAATGAGAAAAGTAGCTGAATGAAATTGATTACTGTTTTCATTATCAGATTTATCTCCATGCTTTATAATACCACATCTTTCATAGGTTGTCTGATGAGAATCTAAAGCAATTTTAATATATGTGGAATTTTTTATATGATTTTTTTGGAAACCACTTCTTAGCTATGCTTTTTGGCCTTAAGTCTTTATTCAGAGAATAGTTTTGATTAATTGATTGTATGTCACATTACTGAGTCCCCATAGCTGTTCCACAATCTATTCTAAAGGAGAAATTCAACTGTACCATCAAGAGACTATATACTAAACATCAGGCTACCCACCTTCTAAACTCTTCTTTTTTCCTATTCATTTTTGAGTCATCAAGTTCACAATTTCTGTCCATCTGTTGAACCTGAAAACATGACATTGAGGTTAGAGTACATTAAACATATGATTTTTACACCAAGGCAATAATCCTGAAAGCTACTTTTGGAGGGGGAGAGAGAATGAGACAGAGAAAGAGAGAGAGAGAAGGAGGGAGAGAGAACAAGAGACATTGATTTTCAGACTCAGCTGGCAGTCAGGGTATTGCCATAGAAATCAATGGCAAGACAGAACAAGAAAAGGGCACCTTGGTGATTCAACCTTCGCATCATCAAAAGCCTTCAATCACACTCTATCTCTGTAACATATTGAGATGTCATCTTCAAGATAATCTGAGAGAGGTTATAGACAAGTTAGGAAAATCCTAGTTAAAAGAACAAAACATTTACCTTAAATGACTGTTTAGATGAGTCTTAGAGTGAGTTTACTAAATTATACTAAAATTTACGTGTTTTCCTCCTTTCTTCCTTCCCACAAGCAGGTAGGGATTGTGAACTCAGAATTAGAACCATTTTTTAAGCTGTGTTTTCTCTGTACATCTGAATATAGAGAGTATCATTTTGTAACCCTGCCTCTTCATGAACATTTGGTCAGTGTTTGTGTTTTCTGATATTAGAGTGTGATCTTCCAGATACTGTGAGGCAGACTTTAAAAGTACTTTCTAGAAATATGATTCTCGTTGTACAGATTCTGAATTATAATTCAGTTAAGTAAATTTCTCCCAAATCATTTGAATGTGTACCAATGTGAAGTTAACCTGCACCTATCCTGAACCTCCCTTGAGGAACGGTGTCTGAGGAAGGAAAATACTTAATAAAAGATGATAGAGTCTATTAAAAGTCAATAAAAGTTGGAAAATTGCTCAAATTCCATTTCATAAAATTGTGAGCTTAAAGAGTTTATAAAGGTTTCAGCAGTTCAGCTGAAGATGAGCATAGCTGACTGACTTCAACTTTCTCTCATTCTAATCTTTAACTACTTTATACCAAAGAAAATAAGTCCTTTCAGTTTCAGAATAAAAAGTAATAGGGATCTGGAAATTTTATGGAAATACTTCCTTTGATTTAAATGGTTATTCATATTATATAACATAGGTCATTTGTGATTGATTACTGTTGGGTCATTGGGGTCATAGTTACAAGAAAGTGATTTTATGAACAGAAACGTATTCATAGCATGTTATAAAAGATATAGAATTGTATATACAGTATGCTACCAAATACACAAAACATCTGAAAAGAGTCTTCAAATATTAAATAATGGAATTACATGTGATTTTAGAGTACTCTTCTTTACACAGTTTTGTAGTTTCCAAACATTTTACAATGACCACTTATTATTTTGGTATATATAAAAATGCTATTAATAGCAAATAGCCATTTACAAAATTAGAAATTCATCTCTTTCTTATTCCATTATTTTTATAAAGCAGCGCTCATCTATCTTATTCTTTTGTTTTTGCAAACCTACTTCTATCTTGCCTGAGAACCCAAACTTCCTTGAAACTACCAAATGACAGATTTTTCTCTACTTTCTCTGTAGCTGTTGATAAGGATAATGCTGGAGTATATTTCTTTAAATTGATTTGTCAGCATTTTCAGTGACTGTCACTATGCGTTTCATAATATTAAGGATGGGAAACCAAGCAGGAGTCAGAGTTATAGAGGTTAACACTTATTTTTCTTAAGTAAATATGAAGTACATGTGTTATTTGTACTAAGTTGTTATAATGGAAAATGGGGCAAAAGTAATTCTCCTCAACTAACCTATTCTTTATAATCTTAATTCTTCAGACTCAATACATTTATCCTTAAATACAAACAAAAAAATCTGTGTGCAGCTTAAATATAGAATAACTATTCAACAATGCTTTATTCCCACTTTTAAATCTCCTTCAGATTTCTCTTGTGTCGCCTGAATGAGTCCTGCTCTACAGACTTCTCATTATGAAATTTGTATTTCAACTAAGTTTAATATTTATAATTCCAATTGCTTTTGATAAAAGTGACTTTTGGAGAGAATCCAAAGTATGTACCTTTCTGAGTGAGTGTGATTAAATTTTTTCATTATTTGTTATCTGAACATTTGAAATCCTTCCAGTGTCACAGAGTAGAAACATTTTAAGTTTTGTTTTTTTTTTATCCATAGCATATTTCTCAATGACTCCTAAGGCCTTGGAGTTTTGGAGTTGACAGCCCAGAACAGTGAAATGACTTGCTAAACTTACTAAAGTATCTTCTTTTTTTAGACATTTATTTGTAGTGACAATTTTGCTTCAGGTTGACAAATTAAATCTGAGAATAGCTACTGTCTGCGTGATTCCTTCTTGCTTAAGTTTTTCCTTTCCTAGTAATTCAATTTCAACTCCTAAAATGACATATTTGGGCAACAACTCTTCAGCTAACTAAGCATTTCTCATGCTTTTGATTTGTATTACACTCTTAAAAATGTGAAGCTTGTAGATCATAGGAAAATATGAAAGTCATAAATGAAAAAAGTACCAACTTATGCACATATACAAACAAATCCCAAGTAGATCATGTTTCTTTTGCAGAGAAACTGCACTGAAGTCCAATTTAAATTTTACAAAAATTTTTATCTTTCAGGATTATGAATTTTGTTTTCTACCAACCCTCTTAAGTTTACAGAAACTAATTATGAGATACAAAGGGGAGGAGGAGTAAAAATAAGAAAAAGTAAGACTTGTGCATTTCTTTAAAGATTCCCCTTTCATATTCCTGTTTTTGGAAAATCATATTGTTTTATTTTATTGCCAGCTGAAATGGAAATTTCCAGAAATTTTGAATTTATTTCTTTACCTAAACCATTAACAATATCAAGGCAGCAAACGATTGAAAAAATATATTGCTAGTTTTAATTTACTTATTGCTTTTTGTTCTTTGCCAAGCTCTTTAATTCTTAGTACTTCCCAAGCCTCAGTTCAATCGATCTATCTATCTATCTATATATATATATATATATAATCTCTATCTCTATCTTTCTATCTATCTCTCTCTATCTTTCTTTCTATCTGTCTTTCTATCTATCTATATATCTATCTCTCTATCATCTCTCTCTCTCTCTCTTTCTTTCTATCTCTATCTAACTCTCTATCTATCTCTGCTCTTATTCTAAGTGCTAGCTCATTTGCTTACATTTGTAACAATCCATGAAAATATGACCACAGTGCTGATATTATTCCCAACTCCACCAACAATTCCAATCCCTCATCCTTATTGATATTTCATTTACACTTAGATATACAATACAGGAAGATTAATGTTTTTAAAACTAAGCTATCAATGGTTCCTTCTGACATCCAGCTCTCCTTAATTTCCTTATCACTACAGTGTATTATTTATATATTACAACTGTCCTATAATCATAACTATTCTATGTGTGTTCTCCTCTTTGGCCAGGATTATTCTTTTTGGAATGGTGGTCCCTGGCCAATGTAGTCTGCCTTTTTAGAGAATATGGAATTTCTTTTGGAAAAGTTATTCTATTCTACAGTGTAGCTAGCTACCAAATGGGAATTACTGGCATGTGTAATTTCAAAAAGTATTTTAGTGTAATGTGTGTCAGGCACTCAGCTAGTTCTACATAGGTCAGAGTAAAAGACATATGATAAATCCAGGATCTGCCCTTCTTAGCATATATATCCTAGAAGAGACATACATACATACAAACATACATAATTACAAACTTTTATAAGGGCCATGAAGAAAATGTGTAGGGTGCGAGAATAAAAATACCATAGGAGTAAAAATTAGATTTGTATGTCAGTAAATATATGTCTCCAATTCCTACATCTCTGGACCATATCTTAACAATTCCTGCATTGCTTGATGATTTTCTGGTATTGCAATTTTTTTCTTGTCTGTGTCAAAATCTTGGCCTTCTGTAATTGGAAACAAAAATCAGTTTAATGGTTTCTTAATAGAAAGCTCACTTCTTCTGAAATCAACTTAGCTAGAGGGTCTTGTCAGCATGAGTGCAAGTTATGAGCTGAGTATGTATTGAAGGAAAGTCAGTACATATACAACAATTTGACTCATATCCATCCCAGAATTATTTTCACCTGTCACTGTTGGAGCAGCTTCTCCAGGTCATTAAGTAATAGTATGCAGCACTTTCTTCCCTTCCTGACAATGGACTTCCTAGGTGCTTTCTGAGGCTGGGCTCAGAATAGCATCTGGTATTTCATGGAGTATGTGTGTGATGTGTAGGGGTACTAAATGTCTCATGTAGATATAATGAAGACATGTTGAGTTTCAAGAACAAATAAACTATGAGACACCCTGATAGCCAAAAGGAATATTTTGTATGAAAAAGTTGCTAATTACCTCATGCTAATTCACACAATAATAATATTACAATTTGATATTTCAGAAATAGTACCAGTAGAAGGAGAATCAAAATCCAGATGAGATATCAGTGGGACAGTATTCTTGTCTCAAGTTTTATGGGACTTCTTTTATGACTTGGGGTCTAATTTTTGCATTCATAAAATAGAGACAAAAACGTGCTATAACTATATCCTGAGGTTGGTGACAGACTTACTAAAATTAGGAATGTAAACTAACTTTAAAATTATAAACAGAAGAGCCAAAATTAAAACTATGATAACTATAATATATGTTGATAACTATAATATATGTTGGAATTTAAAGACAAGCATCAAAATATTTAAATAGATCAAAGTCATACAGAGCATAATTTTTGAGCACGGTGGAATCACTAATAATAAATCACTAATAAAAATCACTAATAATGATAAAATTAAACAATGCATTCATAAAGTATATATGGGCTATAAATGAAATAATAAGAGATAAAACTAAATCAGGGGCTTCCCTGGTGGTGCAGTGGTTGAGGGTCTGCCTGCCGATGCAGGGGACGTGGGTTCGTGCCCCGGGCTGGGAGGATCCCACATGCTGCAGAGTGGCTGGGCCCGTGAGCCATGGCCGCTGGGCCTGTGCGTCCGGAGCCTGTGCCCTGCAGTGGGAAAGGCCACGGCAGTGAGAGGCCCGTGTACCACAAAAAAAAAAAAAAAACTAAATCAGTGCTTAGTCGGAAATATACAACTCCAAATGCTTATGTTAGAGAAGATCTAAAATCAATGATCTAAGTCTTCAAATTGACAAAATCAAAATAAACCTGAAGTAAGTGGAAATAAGTAGGTGCAGAAATTAATAGCAGCAACAGAAATATCTGACAGGAACAGAGAAAATTAACAAAGGAAAAAATGAGTAAAATTGATAAATCTCTAGCTAGATTGATTATGAAAATAAGAAACAAAAACTACCAATATCAGACTTAAAAAGGATTTATCATCACAGACTTTACAGAGATTAAAAGAATAATGAGATCACATTTAAAACTTTATAATAAATTTGACAATTTAGATGAAATGGAAACATTTATTGAACAATGCAACCTACCAAAATTACTACAAGAAGAAAAGGCTGCAATATGAATAGCCATAATTCTATTAAAGAAGTGGAATTTCTTATCAACTCCTCCACTGAAAGAGCATATTTAAAGAAGAAATAACATGAATCATATGCAAACATTTTTGAAAAAGAGAAAGAGGGATCACTGCCCTACTTGTTTGTAAGTCCAGCAAAAAAATAAAGACCAATATTTCTCATGAATATAAACACAAAATTCCTTAACAAACTGTTAGTGCTTGAAATTCAAACATATTATGACCAAGTAGGATTTATCCTAAGAAAACAAGGTCAATGTAACTTCTGAAAATCAATCAGTGTAATTTACCATATCAAGAGATTAAAGGAAAAAAATACATGACTATTTCAATAGATGCAGAAAAATAAATTGAAAGCAATCAATAAACACTCATGATTAAAATGCTCAGCAGATTAAGAATAGGAATTATATTTTTAAAATAGAGTTTCTTCCACTTTCCAGTCCAGCTTCTAAGGAACTTGTAAGTCATCACTCCATTCTAACAGCAAGAAAAAAGCTGAACAAACTGAAAATCAACAATGCTTCTTAGATGTTTCAGATAAGTTAGATCACAGAGCAAACTTCTGTCCCCAAAATTGGAAGAGATAGACAGGTGGATACAGAGAATCATAATTTACAGGAGCATGAATCCATGGACAGAAAACTCCAAGAAAAACACTACTAAGGTAGAAAAACCTAAATTGTAATTGGCCTATTGCTGAAGGCTTAGTCTGTATAAGTCTGAGAGTTAAAAACTCCAAGTGGTCCCAGTCATAAAGGGATCACCACATATTTGTGAGTTTTACTTCCTACCAGGTTCTCATAGTGAAGAGTGAAGAAAAATTCCTTTGTGCTTTTGGCATGGGGAGGGGGAGATTAACCATTTTGAAATAGACCAGAGTATTCTGACCTAAACAAGACCTGCCTTAAAGAGAAACCGTTTTTGTTTGTTTGTTTGTTTTGTTTTTTGTTGTTCTCCATGGCTTCATTTTAAGGAATAAAAATCAGAGAGCAAGCAATTGAGCTCATACAACTGGGGTTAAAAATGCAAGAAAAGGGCCTCCCTGGTGGCGCAGTGGTTGAGGGTCCGCCTGCCGATGCAGGGGATACGGGTTCGGCCCCGGTCTGGGAGGATCCCATATGCCGCGGAGCGGCTGGGCCCGTGAGCCATGGCCGCTGGGCCTGTGCGTCTGGAGCCTGTGCTCCGCAACGGGAGAGGCCACAACAGTGAGAGGCCCGCGTACAGCAAAAAAAAAAAAAAAAAAAAAAAAAAAAATGCAAGAAAATATCAACATGCAAGCAGTGGTCCAAATACTCAAGATTATGTTAATGAATCTAATTATTGTATATGAGATTTTCATTGATGAGCAGGACTTTGGGCATACCAAATTATCACACAAATCACTGCCTTCTGAGACTCTGGATACTTTTACAGTTTAATTTGCAAACAGAATTTTTATAACAAATTATTTTTAACCAAATCATATCTTGAAAACTGTTTATATAGAAACCCCAGGGAAAAAGTGAACTGTTCATTGTGGAAGGCCTTAAGTTACATTATTACAGTAGAAAATACAGGAGGTAGTAGATAACTGAAAAGAGTAATGCAACATTAGATTCAAATCTAGAGCTCCTGTAGCTACTTAAAACATGGTTTTAGAAACTAAATCCAACATTTCCAGTAACCATAGAAACAGTTAAAATAAAATTTGCCATGAAAGCCCTTATATCATACTTGATATAGGGAGGTAGGAAGATGTAAGAACCAGGACACATGAGACATGACATTTTATCTACAATTCCTGTTTGCTTTACTGAGGGTGTAGTTTCAAATTCAGTCACCCTCTTCAGCTTTAGACTCAGATTCTTCTTCAGCATTTTTGAGCCACTCTACAAACTTTTTCATTTGCTCAAGAAAGACACTTTTCCCCTTGGCAACATGTGTATCTTTATACCACTTCAGAATGGGTTCTCTCACAGAACCTAATCAACCTGGGGGAAGAGAAACACCAGCTCCAACCCACTCCAGTCTTATACATTGGAAAAAGGAACTATCCAATTCCCAACCTATCTAGTCAACCTGTCCCAATTAGGGGTGTAAAAAAATCACTGAGAGGCACTTTTAAACATCACAGCTCAGGGACACAGGCTCACAAAAAGACTGAGACCTAATCATGGGATGATAGAATGCTTCCCCTCCCACACACACCTTACCACCATATCACTAAAGACCTATTTACCTCAGTTCCTTTTACCCAGTACATCATGTTCAGTTTCCAACCAAAAACTACAAGGCAAACTAAAAGACATAAAACACAGTTTGTAGAGACAAAGTGAGCATCAGAGCCAGACTCAGATATGGCAGGGAAGTTGGAATTAACAGATGGAGAATTTGAAACAACTGTGATTAGCATGCTAAGGGCTCTAGTGGATAAAGTAGACAGCATGTAGAACAGATGGTCAATGTAAGCAAAGAGATGCAAAATCTAAGAAAAAAATAAAAAAGAAATGCTAGACATCAAAAACACTATAACAGAAATAAGGAATGCCTTTGATAAGTTCATTAGTCTGTTGGACACAGCTGAGGAAAATAATCAGTTAGGTTAAGGACATGTCAGTAGAAACTTCTAAAACTGAAAAGCAAAGAGAAAAAACACTGAAAAAAAACCCAGAATTGAATATTCAAGAACTGTGAGACAAATACAAAAAGCATAACATGTGTGTAAATATAATACCAGAAGGAGAAAAAAGAAAGGAACAGAAGAAATATTTGAAGCAATAATGATTCAGAATTTCCCCAAATGAATGTCAGATTCCAAGCTACAGATCTAGGGAGCTCAGAAAACACCGAGTGTGATAAATTCCAAAAAAAAAAAAAAAAAAAAAACTATACCTAGGCATATCAAGTTCAAATAGCAGAAATTCAGAGATTAAAAAAAAAGTACTTGAAAGCAGAAGAGATAAAATTTTACCTATTGAAGAGCAAGGATAAGGATTACATGATACTTCTCAGAAGCCATGCAAACAAGAAGAGAGTAGAGAGAAATACTAAGAGTGTTGAGAGAAGAAAAAAAAAACACTGATTTATAATTCTGTATCCTGCAAATTATCCTTTAATATTAAATGAGAAATAAAGACTTTCTCCGACAAACAAAATTGAGGAAATTTGTTACCAGTAGATCTGCCTTACAAGAAATGTTAAAAGAATTTCTTCAGGGGCTTCCTTGGTAGCACAGTGGTTGAGAGTCCACCTGCCGATGCAGGGGACACGGGTTCGTGCCATGGTCTGGGAAGATCCCACATGCCACGGAGCAGCTAGGCCCGTGAGCCATGGCCACTGAGCCTGTGCATCCAGAGCCTGTGCTCTGCAACGGGAGAGGCCACAACAGTGAGAGGCCCGTGTACCGCAAAAAAAAAAAAAAAAAAAAAAAAAAAGAATTTCTTCAAAGAGAAGGAAAATTGAATAAGTTAGAAACTCAGATCTACAGAAGGGAAAGGAAAGCATTAGAGAAGGAATATGCAAAGATGAAATACATATGTTTATTCTTCTTATTCTTAATTGATCTAATAGATAATTTGTTTTTAAAAATAACAGCAACAATATATTCAATGATGATAGCTTAAAAGAAAAGACAGCAATGATACAAAAGTTGGGAGGGAGGAATTTGGAATCCTTTGTTATTATAAGTTACTTGTACTACCTGTGGAGTGGTATAATGTTTGCAAGTGGACTTGTTTTAATTATATAAGTATATTGCAAATTATATAACAATCACTAAAAACGTAAAAAACAAACAAAAGACTATGATTTATATGTTAAAAATGAGAGAATATAATCATATAAATGCTCAGTTAAAAACCAGAGAAGGTCGAAAAAAGACTGGAAAACAAAAAGAAAGAAAGAAAAAAAAGAAACAAAGAACAGCATAACAAGTAAAAAACAGTAATAAATATGTTGTATATCATCCAAATACGTCAATAATCATTTGAAATGACAATGGTCTAAACAATTTAATAAAAAACAGATGTGTGAATGGATTAGAAAACAAGAAAAAACTGTATGTTGTTCACAAGAAACCAACTTTCAAAATAAAGACACATAAATTAAAAGTAAAGGAATGGAGAAAGATGTACCATGTTGATGCTAAGCAAAAAGAAAGCTGAAGAAGTTATATGAATTATAAACAGCAAATTTTAGAGTAAAGAAAATTATCAGGGGCAAAGAAAGTCATTATATACTGATAAAGATAGGCTACAGGGAAGTATTGTACAACACGGGGAATATAGCCAATATTTTATAATCACTGTAAATGGAGTATAACCTTTAAAATCATATAGAAAATTAAAAATTTAAATATATATAGTATGTAAATATATTTACATACAATCCTTAATATATATACATCTAATAACAGAGCATCAAAATATATAAGGCAAAAATTGATAGAACTGCAAAGTGAAGTAGATGAATCCATTATTAGAGACTTCAAGACCTCTATAAGTAACGGATAGATCTACAGGTAGAAAATCAGTAAAGACATAGTTGAACTCAACAACACCATCAATCAAATGAATATAAATGATATAGAATACTTCCCAGAAATAATAGACCACCCATTCTTCTCAAGTTCATATGGAACATTCACCAAGATAGACCATATTCTAGGCCATAAAACACAGTTTAAATAATTTAAAATAATAGAAATTAAACAGTGTAAGCTTTTAGACCACAATGGGAGAACAAACTTTTTTTTCCTCGTTTCAGTTTTTTTTTTCCTTTGGATGAAACCCAAATAATGGTACTAGGTCTTTTGTCCTGGCTTTCCACAGTGGTCTTCAGGTGGTCTTACCACCATTTTAGTCCCCCTTAATCCCTGAATCCATTATTTTTCATAAAACTTCTGGATCTGCTCATTGCTACTTGCCCCTGCTAATAGTGACTTTACCAAGTGGCTATATTTTTACATAGTTTTCATGTAAACCAGCCTTTTCAAGGGGATTTAAAGGCAGAAAGCATCACTTGTTTTATTGACAATTTTTTTAAAATTTTTATTGGAGTATATTTGATTCACAATGTTGTGTTAGTTTCAGGTATACAGCAAAGTGAATCGGTTATACATATACATATATGCACCTTTTTGTTTGTTTGTTTTTTAGATTCTTTTCCCATATAGGCCATTACAGAGTACTGAGTAGAGTTCCCTGTACTATACAGCAGGTTCTTATTAGTTATCTATTTTATATATAGTAGTGTATATAAGTCAATCCCAATCTCCCAATTTATTCCTCCCCTCCCCACCCTTAACTCCTGGTAACCATAAGTTTGTTTTCTACATCCATGACTCTACTTCTGTTTTGTAAATAAGTCCATTTGTACCCTATTTTTTAGATTCCACATATAAGTGATATCATATGATATTGTCTTTCTGTGTCTGACTTACCTCACTCAGTATGACAGTCTCCAAGTCCATCCATGTTGCTGCAAATGGCATTATTTTGTTCTTTTTTATGGCTGAGTAATAAAACACTTGACATAACTGGTTGATAAGTCATTGAACCAGAAACTATCTTTATATAGTCTCTTTCAATTTCTTTCCTGGATTGCAATGCAAATTGCCTAGAGAAAGCAGGTGGAATTAAGAAGTATTGGTAGATTTGATAGGAAACTTGCTTTACATTCAGCCAATTTGTCCTTTGTTTTAATTTAATTTTACAGTTCTATAAAAAGTTAAATTTGCTTTCAAATTCTCTTAAGGGGGAAATGGAAGAAACTTGCTAATGTTGTTTACTTTTTCTCAAAGATGGAAATGATAAACTGTTTGTATGTCAACCTTAAGGAAGTTGTATCTAACAGGGTTTAGTAACCTTGAAGGTAGGCAACAATCTATTTGCCAAGAATATAAACAGACTAATAGTCCTGACTAGGTCAATTAGTTTACCCAAGAACCACACAGAAAATGCAACTCCATTTTAGCTTCAGGTTGGACTGAAAATGTATTGCTTATTTAATTAGTACTCTAGGCTGTAGTAGTAATTAATTTTAAAAGATTAGGGAGGCATTAAAAAAAGGCAGCAAAATGATCCTTATATTGAAGTGTTGCTCTGTACTGTTGAACCATGAAGAAAAACTCATTTTTTAAAAAATTGGACAGAAGGGGATAAGGAATATTTATGGCTCCCTATTCTAACATGTGTCCAACTAAGTGTTAAATGATAATGCAGGAGGCAGAGTGGTCCAGTAGAAGTGATGCTGGCCTCAGTCCAACCTGGATCTATCTGGCCTGTTCTAAAACTATCCCAATAATTAGTTTCCTGTTTCTCTGGTGATCCAGTTGAACATTTCACAGTCCTTCCAAGGCTAGAGTTTTCCTCATATTATCAGTATTAATGACAGGAATGGTAAGTAGCACTTTTAGAGCGATTAAAGTTTAAAAAGATCTTTCATAAACATTTAAATTAATCCTCACAATAATCTAATGAGATGTCCAATTTAGATATTATTATTCCTCATCAAAGGGTCAAGGGTTTAAAATTTTTAACACTTTTTATGGGCTTTAGTCATTTAAACAACTCACTAGGTACATGTTGAGATTCTGATCTGTAATCTTGATTCAACAATTATTAATATGGGGCCCCATGTTATGTGGAGGGAGGTCTTCAAGGAGAGGCATCAAGGTTGCTGTGAATCCCTTGAAATTGTATGTGGAATGTTATCTGTGTATATGGGGAGAAATCATGATTTTCATAAGCTTCTCAAAGGGTATTCAGGAACTAAATATGTTCAAGAAGCATGGATTTTACTGATTTTTTCTCTTTACTCATATATTTTAGAGATCATCCTGTAATAGGCTTCTATACATAATTAAGTGATATCTCTGCTGTATGGAATAATTTGGGGAATGGACAAAAAGTCAAGAACAGCTGCATTTTGATCGAATGGTATTCATTATCTAGGCACGAGTGATGTAGGAATTTAACTAATTATTCCAGGACAGCAACCTGATTGATCATGGGGCTATGGTCTCTTGTTGTGCTGGTAGTCAGTGCATTTGAACTTGGAAATAAAATCAGTCATTGAATCCTGTTGATTTTCCTCTTATAAGTGCTTCTAAGCTGCCCAATCTTTCATTTCTTTCCATCACCATTCTAGCTCAGGTAGTATCATCCCTTACCTAGATGACAGAAGTTTCCTAAAAACTAGTTTTGTCTTTCTTTCTTCATGCTTCACACAACAGCCAAAGTGATCTTTTTCAATGTTTAATGTCAGCTTACTACTTAAAACCATCAAAATTTTCTCATTGCTTTTAGTATAAATTCTACACTTTCAAACACTGTCCATTATATCTTGTTAAGACTTGACTCTTCTTTATTCTGAAACCTTATATTTATTACTTATATACCCTGTGACTTCTCCATTCTAACTATCCTTAGTCTGTTGTGATTCCTCAAAACAATCATAACCTCTTATAACTTCCAGGTTGTCTCATATACTGTTTTTCACTCTGGAACAGTGGTTCTCAAAGTGTGGTCTCCAGACAAGAAACAGCATATTCTGGGAATTTAGTAGAAGTGCAAAATCTGGCTTACTTCCCAAACTTACTGAATCAGTGGTCTGTTTTTTATTTCTATTTTTTAACAAGCCCTCCCTGGTTTCTTTTTTTGTTTTTTGTTTGTTTTTTTAACAATCCCTCCATGTGATTCTCATGTACAGTCAAGTTGGAGAACCACATTAATCTAACATTTTTCTATCCTCTTTTGCCCTGCTAAGCCCTACTCAGCTCAGATTTTTTTTTTTTTTTTTTAGGAAACTTACTTTCCAAGTTTCACAGGAAACCCTCTATTTCCGACAGAGTTAATATTATCCATTCACCATATATGACTAGATTTCTAGACCCATGGAAAATCCTGATTCAGTTACTTGGATAGAAGATAGAAATACAAATATCAAAACGTACACACATATGACAATCCTGATGATAATTCAAATTTGTAACCACTGATATAAATGGTTTCCTCAAAGAGATTAGCTTTGAAGCGGATCAGAGAGAAGGGGTATTAGTTATAGGGGGAGGGTAAATGGAGTATGGAAAGAAGTGTTTTGGTTGTTGGTTTATTCATTTGTTTTACAATGAAAAAGACCTGTGTATGTTTATATTCTGAGATGTTCTTACACCTCATCTGGCAGAGATGCAGGGGTTTAAGGTACAGAAGAAAAAGGGCTTTATAGACCCTTAAAAATTTCAGAAAAAATGGGCTACAGAAAACTGGTAAAGTGTCACTTTTCAGGGCCAGAAAGATAGCAGGAAGGGTAGGACATACAATGTTTTACTGTCAGAATTAAGCCCAAAGAGACATCTTCCTTTTAAAAAATTCTCCATTCAGCCTTCCCAACATTAGTATAGCTTTTCTACATTTTTCTAAAGTGAAAAAAAAATCTAGAGATGAAATATTTTCAAAATAACTTCTAATACTTTCACAAATAGATTCACAGAAGAAATAAGGAAAAAAATAAAGGAATGAAGGGAGGGAGGGAAAGAGGAAGGAAAAGACAAGAGATGACAAGATTTTTAAAAGTTGACTCAATATTTCTGAATAAAATTAGGAGTTCTTATATGAGTTACACACTCTAAAAGGAAGAGTAGATATAATATTCAGTCAGGGGAAAGATAAGTAGATTAAACTCCAAAACAGTTTTCAAAAATTGTACATCAACAACACTTAATTCAATTTAAAATGCAAGTTTTGTGTTAGGAAAGGATATTTTCTTCATAAGTGGCAGATAGAGAGTTATTGTCCTTAATGCATAGTGTGCTTCTAGATATCAATAAGATACATACAATCATACTCATTAGTGCTATCTTTCGAACAGATGTGGAACACCATATTTAATATATACTAAATTATCCTAGTCTTCATGAGACTTTTATCTACTTCAGGACCTTTTATTTGATCCTTTTGTTTTGCCAATTCATTCCTATATCAGTACCACAGGATCGTTGCAATTTAGTATTTGGTAGGGAAATATCTACTTATTTCCTCCCTTTTCAAAGCTGTGTGGGTGATTTTTCACATTTGTTCCATGTTAATTTAGGAATACTTTTGTTGATTAAAATATACATTGGAATTTTAATTGATGGGATCTAGATTAGAATAATGATGAATCTCTTTTAAATTTGTAGATAACTGATATATTAACATTATTTAGACTTAGGAGCATACTTTCCTTCAACTTTTTATTCCTAAATAAAGTTTTATTTCTTTTCTCATTTAGATGTATGTAGTTTCCTAGGCATTTAATTTTATTTTCCCATTCATTGCTTTTTTAACTACAGTGATTGATCTATAGGAAATCTATAGATTCTAGTATAAAGTCCTTTTAGTAAGTATCTTATAGAATTGTTTTGATTTTGTAGTAATATATCTCATAGTAATTTAATAGTTCCCAGAATTACCCTGTTATTATCAAGTTCTACAATCATATTATATATAATGTTAACTTAGTTTATTTTCTTTTTCTGTGTAACTAACTACACTTTGTGGATCGTATCACTAAAAGAAAAAGGGCAGCGTCGATAGGGAGACAATTGGCAGAATCAGGCACACATCTGTAGTGTTTTGTCATTAAATATGAGTTTTGCTCTTGGCTTCATATAAAACATTTTTTTCTAATCCTATTATAAGAGAGTATATTTTTATTGTCAGGTTTTTTTGGTTTTTGTTTTTTGCCATACGGGGGCCTCTCACTGTTGTGGCCTTTCCCTTTGTGGAGCACAGGCTCCAGGCGTGCAGGCTCAGCAGCCATGGCTCACGGGTCCAGACACTCCACGGCATGTGGGATCTTCCTGGACCGGGGCATGAAGCCGTGTCCCCTGCATCAGCAGGCGGACTCTCAACCACTGTGCCACTAGGGAAGCCCTATTGCCAGGTTTTTAAAATAATCTATAACAAATGTTGAATTTTATTCAAAAAGTATCCATTGAGATGACTTCAGACTATACTACAAAGCCACAGTAATCAAGACAGTATGGTACTGGCACAAAAACAGAAAAATAGATCAATGAAACAGGATAGAAAGCTCAGAGATAAAACCACGCACATATGGTCAACTTATCTTTGATAAAGGAGGCAAGAATATACAGTGGAGAAATAAAAGCCTCTTCAATAAGTGGTGCTGGGAAACCTGGACAGGTACATGTAAAAGTATGAAATTAGAACACTTCTTAACACCATATACAAAAATAAACCCAAAATGGATTAAAGACCTAAATGTAAGGCTAGACACTATCAACTTCTTAGAGGAAAACCTAGGCAGAACGCTCTATGACATAAATCAGCGCAAAATCCTTTTTGACCCACCTCCTAGAGAAATGGAAATAAAAACAAAAATAAACAAATGGGATCTAATGAAACTTTAAAGCTTTTGCACAGCAAAGGAAACCATAAACAAGACCAAAAGACAACCCTCAGAATGGGAGAAAATATTTGCAAATGAAGCAACTGACAAAAGATTAATCTCCAAAATTTACAAGCAGCTCATGCAGCTCAATAACAAAAAAACAAACAACCCAATCCAAAAATGGGCAGAAGACCTAAGTAGACATTTCTCCAAAGAAGATATACAGAGTGCCAACAAACAGGTGAAAGTATGCTCAACATCATTAACCATTAGAGAAATGCAAATCAAAACTACAATGAGATATCATCTCGCATTGGTCAGAATGGCCATCATCAAAAAATCTAGAAAAAATAAATGCTGGAGAGGGTGTGGAGAAAAAGGAACCTTCTTGCTCTGTTGGTGGGAATGTAAATTGATACAGCCACTATGGAGAACAGTATGGAGGTTTCTTAAAAAACTAAAAATAGAACTACCATATGACCCAGCAATCCCACTACTGGGCATATAGCCTGAGAAAACCATAATTCAAAAAGACTCATGTACCAAAATGTTCATTGCAGCTCTATTTACAATAGCCAGGACATGGAAGCAACCTAAGTGTCCATCAACAGATCAATGGATAAAGAAGATGTGGCACATATATACAATGGAATATTACTCAGCCATAAAAAGAAATGAAATTGAGTTATTTGTAGTGAGGTGGATGGACCTAGAGTCTGTCATAAAGAGTGAAGTAAGTCAGAAGGAGAAAAACAAATACCGTATGCTACTATGCATATATGGAATCTAAGGAAAAAAATATGTCATGAAGAACCTAGGGGTAAGACAGGAATAAAGACACAGACCTACTTGTGAATGGACTTGAGGATATGGGGAGGGGGAAGGGTAAACTGTGACAAAGTGAGAGAGTGGCATGGACATATATACACTACGAAACATAAAATAGATAGCTAGTGGGAAGCAGCCACATAGCACAGGGAGATCATCTCGGTACTTTGGGACCACCTAGAGGGTTGGGATAGGGAGGGTGGGAGTGAGGGAGATGCATGAGGGAAGAGATATGGGAACATATGTATATGTATAACTGATTCCCTTAGTTATAAAGTGGAAACTAACACACCATTGTAAAGCAATTATACTCCAATAAAGATGTTTAAAAAATTTTTTTTAATTAAAAAAAAAGTCACTTTACCAATAAATTGCTTAATAATTTTTATGGGTCTCCTACAGATTGTCACGGAACTGACTGAATATATTAGTATTTTCTGACTATGATGTATTAGTTTTAATATGCAAATGCATATGATCTTCTAATGTTTTATTTGGGGTTGTTAAAGGGTATGGAGATTTTTAAGAAACTTAATGTTTAGTGTCACTATTATTTTTTAATAAAAATTGTACCACCTTAATACCCAACCTGCAGTATATAATAATTATATTTAATGATGTACTTACATCATCATTAAATAATTTACTAA
Organism: Mesoplodon mirus; assembly: GCF_964341445.2. Classification (NCBI taxonomy): domain Eukaryota; kingdom Metazoa; phylum Chordata; class Mammalia; order Artiodactyla; family Ziphiidae; genus Mesoplodon; species Mesoplodon mirus. Next base: position 134,139,590 of record NC_138980.1, read on the forward strand.
TATATTTAAAAGTTTTATTAATTTGATAGGTAGGCTCATCTCTTAATTTGCATTTTGAAAATTTATGGTGAGGTGAAACTTTTTTCTGATGTTTCTTAGGAATTTATATTTTCATTTAATATTATTTTGATTAAGAAATCCTTTAAACATCAAAAAAACAATTTGATTTAAAAATGGCCAGAAGGTCTGGATAGACATTTTTCTAAAGAGGACATGCAGATGAGCAGCAGGCACATGAAAAGATGATCAACATTGCTAATCATCAGGAAAATGCAAATCAAAATCACAGTGAGATATCACCTCACACCTGTCAGAATGGCTATAATCAAAAAGACAACAAATGTTGGCAAGGATGTGGAGAAAAGGGAACCCTCGTGCACTGTTGGTGGGAATATAAGTTGATATAGCCACTATAGAAAACAGTATGGAGGTTTTTCAAAAACATAGTGTGCATAGTGTGCTTCTAGATATCAGTTAGATACAGATAATTATACTCTTAGATGGTTTCTAACAGATTTGGAATATCATATCTAATATATACTAAATTGTTCTAGTTTTCATAAGAACTACCATATGACCCAGTGATTCCACTCCTGGGTATATATCCAAAAAAAACAAAAACACTAATTTGAAAAGATGCATGCACCTCAATGTTCATAGCAGCATTATTTACAACTGCCAAGGTATGAAAGAAACCTAAGTGTCTATAAACACATGAAGGGATGATGAAGATGTGGTACATATATACAATGGAATACTCTTCCGCCATAAAAAAGAATGAACATCCTACAATATGGATGGACTTGGAGGGAATTATGCTTAGTGAAATAAGTCAGACAGAGAAAGACAAATACTGTATGATATCACTTATATGTGGAATCTAAAAGATACAACAAATTAGTGAATATAACAAAAACAAAACATATTCACAGATACAGAGAACAAATTAGTGGTCACCAGTAGGTGAGAGGGAAGGGGGGGAGGGGCAACCTACGGGTAAGGGATTAAGAGATACAAGCTATTGTGTACACAGTAAGCCACAAGGAGGGCTTCCTTGGTGGCACAGTGGTTGGGAGTCTGCCTGCCGATGCAGGGGACACGGGTTCGTGCCCTGGTCCAGGAGGATCCCGCGTGCCATGGAGCAGCTGGACCCGTGGGCCATGGCTGCTGGGCCTGCACGTCTGGAGCCTGTGTTCCGCAAGGGGAGAGGCCACAACGGGAGAAGCCACAGCAGTGAGAGGCCCACGTGCCGCCAAAAAAAAAAAAAAAAAAAGCTACAAGGATATATTGGACAACACAAGGAATATAGCCAATATTTTATAATAACTATAAATTGAGTATTTAAAATTTGTGAATTAGTATATTATACATCTGTAACTTATATAATATTGTACCTCAACTATATTTCAAATAAAAAAACACTTTTTAAATAACATAGCCTATAGCAAATGTTCAATAAAACTTACTTATCATCAAAAAAATTTTTTTGCTCGAATATTAAACACTCCAATCAATATTTCCATAGCTCAGGTGAATGGTTATTTGCTTTTTTGCAAAGTGTCAGTGATTACCATTGTCATCAACTGACATGTACTGAACAAGTGATTTCATTATAAGCAAAACAGTAGTCTGTGTTCATCTGAATTTACTCTTTTATCCAGTTATAGTTTGTAATGCAATTTAATTTTTTTCTTAAAATATATTTGATATATATTATACATAGGGATAAGCATATATTTCATCAGTATATAGCTTGATAATTTTCACAACCTGAACATGCACATGGAACCAGCAGCCAGATCAAGAACCTGAATATTACCAGGACTCTGGAGGTCCCCCTGTGCTTCCAGTGAATAATCACTATTCTGCCTTCTATCAGCTTAGATTAGTTTTGCTCATTTTTGTACTCACATCAATGGAATCAAGCTATGTCTTTTACTTAGTTGACATTAAAAAAAACAAAAATAAAATAAAACAATAAACTCTTGAGCACCCTAAGAAGATATTATATTAACTATATAATCATGCAGTTTTGTCTTCAGCCTAGCATTTTAATGAAAGGTTGAGAAAATCATGATTTTACCACTGTGCTGGACAAAGTCACAGCTATCAGTCAAAGCTTAGTCCTAGGTATGGCTTCATGCCATGTCTTCGCTACTGAAGCCAGTGTTCTTGTTAGTGATTTGCAATGATAATAGCTGCTTACATGCCCTGGTGCTACAAGTGGTCTCCTTGTGCATACAGTTAAGCTCACTGGTAAATGGAGCCAGTAAAAGTTTATGAGACTTGAATATCTGTCCCAACCAAGTTAAAATCTGGAAGATTATAAAGCAAATGGAATCACTGGATTTGGAGCAAGTATGAAATAGTCAGCAGTCTGGGAGAGAGTGTTTATTGCTTAATCCATTCTTACACAAATTTTGGTGTATAATGAGGGCTCTTTCCTTCTATGATTTACTGCATTTCTCCCTAGTTAAAGGGGCTGATAGCTTTCAGGATGTCTGAGGATAAGCCTCTTTTTTCTATTCCTATGTCTGCTACCTGTGCTGAAAGTGGGTGGCGTCTCTCGCCTTTATGGTGGGCCAGGCATGCTTACGGCTGACTGTGCCCCAGCTGGGGTGAGATTCCAGAGATGGAGGGCACATCTGTGTGACTTTGGGCAAGTTGCTTTAACCTCTCTATATCTCAACTCTCCTATCTGTAAAATAGTGATACAGTGATACTATGCTTACAGGGCTTTTGTTAAGTTTAAATGTATTCAGCTGTCTAAAGCTCTTATAACAGTGCCTAGCAAGTCATAAACATAATACAAATGTTTGCCTTTAGTATTATGGTTCAAAGCAGTTGGATATGCCACTCTGAACAAATCAGTGAAGCAATCCCAGGAACTCTGTCCCTGCTTCAGTCAGTCAGGAGCCTGACTTATCAGTAGACCCATGAGTAGTTCTGGGAAGACTTCTGCTTCAGGGTCATCTTCTATGTCCTTGTAATAAACTACTATATGAGTAGCATGCCCTGGAATTGTGCAATGTGGCAGTCCTACTCTGCTCCCCCAAATCTTGGCCACTTCCTCTCTACTAATACCTCTTTACCTGACTTCCTGGAGTCCACACCCTGCCCACCTTCTTAGAAAAATGGCTTGGAAAACTGGCCTGAATCAACCTTTTGGTCAGCTCTTCTGGCATAGACTTCAGGGTCTGTCATGTACAGAAACCGTCAAAGGCCAGGAGATACTATACCTGTTATATGGGAGACAAGGTTCTATGTTCTAACTGAGGCAAAGCAACTTTGATTATGAAGTGATGTGGAAAAAGTAGAAGCAAGAAGGCCCAGAACCAGAGACTGAGATTTGAATCCCAGTTTGGCTAATTTATTTGCAGACCTTGGCCTAGTCACTTAATCTCTTCTCTAAATTAGGGTGCCTATCTTGAGTTGTTTTGAAAACAAAATAAAATAAGACTTTAAAGTTCTACATGAAAAGTGTCCATCTGTAAAATAGTGATACATTATCTACAGTGTAGATTTTATGAAGATAGATTTAAAACCTTTGATACAATATCTGGCAGAGAGAAAAGTCTCAACTACTGATAACAATGTTTTATTATGATGGGGCAGTGTATATGGCCCAAATCACAATAAGTATCTCAAAAGTTTGGGGGGGTTCATATTTCCTCAATGTGGTTGGTGATACAAGTATTTATTTATGGTCTGAAATTTTAAAAGCTGTGGGGGAAATATTAGACATTTCTGATTTTTAGTCACACACTCTCTTCCCGAGCCAATAATAATAATGATAAGCTATGTATGTTAGAGCTTAATATTGGTAGTAGATGCTCTTAGTGTCTGTGTGTGTTTATGTGGTGGAAAAAATATATATGCATATTCACCATATTTTCACAGTAACTCCCTAAGGTAGTTATTATTATCACCATTTACCAATAAGAAAATTAAGGCACAGAGAGACTATTCTGCCCAAGGTTGACCAGCTGGAAGGTTGTGGAGTTGTAAACAAGCTCTGAGTTCATGCTTTTAACCATTTTGTTGTGCACAAGCATTGTTTTCAACCCACCTGCCACTTGCCTTCCATGGTTCGTGCTCTGCCTCTTCTGGAACCCAGGCAATACTCACCTAAGACATCCAAGACCAGCGTGTATGCATTGTGGGTATAGCAGTGGATGCCTCTGAGGAGGATTTTGGAGTTTTGTGATAAAAGTTCTCAGTGCCAATAAGAACAAGGATCTTAGTAGACTGGGACATTTCTAACAGAACTTAAAAAATAAATTAATCATAGTATTTTATGAAACTGAAGTAAGGGTTCATTTTGGCCTACATAGATAAAGGTTGTAAAAGGGGAAAGATCAGTGCAGTCCAGCTCACTGCTGCCCACAGTTTCTGCAGGAAGATTGAGCAATTGAACACCATCATTAACTATCTTATAGCAGATGTTGTGTCTATGATAGTATATATAAACTGTTAAAACTTGCTTTCAACATGCTTACAGTTGAAACATGATAATTTAGACAGGTTAAAATATTTATTCCAAGTAGCAGAACCAAGAAGTCCTCCAGTGTAGAGTATCATGCTCTCTGTCTATATATAACTAATAGGTTTTGACCCATAGTCTCTCTTTATATATCCAGACTCCCATCTATCCCATTACATGATCTAGATCTTGATTTTTGCAAATCTCCTCCTACATAAGTTCACATGGCCATACATACACACACACGTAAATACATACTACTATCCTTGATCAGTTAAAATCCATTCATATAGGATAGTGGGTTCTCAGACAGTGGATTTCAAAATTTTTGACTGATCCACAATAGGAAATGTATTTCACACTGAGAACCTAGCAGAGATGCACATGTGCATGCACAACCCTGTGTGTGTGTGCAGAATAAGATAGATGATATCTGAATGTATCACCTTTAATAAAAGTATGTTAAACTTTAACAAATAGTACATCTTACTATGAATGATACATTCAAATATAATCTATTATATTTACATTTTCCTTATTTTTATTCTATTTTATTTTTTTTAAATGCTGGTTGAAATCCATATTGTGATGGACTTCATAATCCACTAGTGGGTTTTGACCTACAGTTTGGAAAACATTGTTTTAGGAAGTGGTTACCAAGTATCCAAGTGAACCTCGCATCAAGAATGTTGCTTTCTGTTATGTTCTGTAAAGCTGCTTGGACTCCCGCCCTAGAAAAGCACACAGATTTTTGACCAAACCTTGTCCTGAATTCAGTTAGGAGTAGAAGTAAAGTTTCTATTTGTTGAAAGTGGGTCAGTTCTTTCCTATACTCATTACACTTGTCGTTATTTTGCCCTATTTTCCAGTAAATGCCTTATATGCTCACAGTTTATTTTTTAGCTCAAAATAGATTGCTTAGGAATGACAGGCTTGATATTAAAGAACATGCTTTGAAGTGTTTATGACCAAGAGCAACAGCATCAAAATAATTTGCATACTTTCAGTAATGCAAAAACTTTGAGGCACTCTCAGCTCTCTTGAAGAGAAATAATTGTTTTTAATTTAAAAAAACTGAAATAAAACTGTGCTGAGTAACTGTTTAGTCACAGATTCCTTCTGTTTCAGCTTTCATTTACTATACACCCATATTACCTTGCCTTTTTCACTTGATCTGTCCAAAAAGACCTGTATTTCATGAATCTCTACGTTTTTAGTGGATTTCCGTAGACTTCTAAGTAGATCAGCCAAAGTTCTAAGTGTAGTCGGCTTTTTCAGTTTTGTGAGCTATTTAAGTGTGCCATCTTATTTTTTTCTGATTCAGGTGTGAGCCCTTACTCTCATTTCTAATCTCATAAAATCCTTTATTCCCTAAAAAAAAATATCAGTTTTTCTTCTATTAATTTCCTTCTACATTTTATTTCCCACATTACTATTTAATTTTGTCTGCTATATATCTTTGCATGTTGAGCAGGGGACAATCTTAATTGACACCCCTCCCCCAACAAAAGCTGAATAATTTTCCCAACATAATATATTTAATAATTCAATCCTTTTTAAATGCCTCCTTTATCACATATTAAGATTTTATATATACTAAAATCTGTAATAAAGCTTGCATTCCATTGATCTCATTTCATTTTTGCACTAATACAAAATATTAATTATTGAAAATATGATTAAATATTTTGTAGGCAAGTGACTTTCTATTTCTCTATTTTCTGTATGCTAATATTTATTGGGAGAAAAATCTTGCAACCAACTTATTTTTTTTAATGCAACTTATTTATTAACAGACGTTGCTCAGACATTGCATCTTGCAAAACTAAAATTCTTTACCTATTAATAGCATCTCATTCTCCCAGCTTCCGACGACCACCATTCTACTTTCCGCCTCTATAAATTTGACTACTCTAGGTTCCTCATAATAATAGGAGTTATATAGTATTTGTCCTTTAGGGACTGGTTTATTTTGCTTAGCGTAATGTCTTTAAGTTTCATCCATGCTCTGTCAGAATTTCCTCCATTTTTAAGGCTAAATACTATTGCATTATATGCATATACATAGTGTATTTATCCATTCATCTGTTGATTCTCCACCTTTTTTTTTTTTTTGCAATACGTGGGCCTCTCACTGTTGTGGCCTCTCCCGTTGCGGAGCACAGGCTCCGGAAGCGCAGGCTCAGCGGCCATGGCTCATGGACCCAGCCGCTCCGTAGCATGTGGGATCCTCCCGGACCGGGGCACGAACCCGTGTCCCCTGCATCGGCAGGCAGACTCTCAACCACTGCACCATCAGGGAAGCCCTCTCCACCTATTTTTAACATATCTTTTGGGCAGGACACAAACTCATGACACGATGGCAAGAACCATGTCTGCTGTGTTTAATATTTTATTTCCACTGTCTTGCAAAAGTAGTGGCTCAAAAAGTAATTTAATTAAATAAATGAATATAATAAGTTAAGTACAGGAGTATGTGAAAGAAATGAGCAAAGCTGTGGTTGGAGGAGAGTGGTTAATGGCCATTAGTATACTTCAGTAAACACTCGCTGGAGCAGAAAGATCCATGAAAGAGCTGGGTTTGTTTACATGGAGAATGGCAGGTTTATAGTATGGAATATTCATTTGTTCTTTCATCTTTATTTCTGCAAAAGTCAAAACAAAGAGGAAAAATTGTAGCATCACAGTATGAGGGTGTGATTTGTTGTCACTTGTAAGGTACGTTTTATTTATTCCAATAAAATAACATTCATGCTGATGCATAGGCATTACAAAGGTCAATATATAAAACTGTAGTTAACTTATTCAAACCAACTTACAATTTCTGTACTAGTTAGTCTGAAGGGTGAAAATGTCAATATCTAAATACAGAAAAATTTCAGAAGTAAAAAGTCATAGAAACAGAAAATTCAGTCATAGAACTTCTACAGTTTAACCTGATATATAGCTAATATCAAGTTTCTTTCATTTCTGTATGTATATAAATATTTTTTCTACCTTTTGTTCTTCATGCATCTATTAGATAGAGGTTTATAAATTGAATTGATCTTTTTAAAGAACAAGTTTTTAGGTTCATCAATTTTATTGACATTTTTATTGTTTTACTGTTTTTAATTTTATTGATTTCTGCTATTATCTTTCTTATTCTCTTTTGTTAATGTGCTGTTTGCTTTTCTTTTTCTAATTTATTAGCTGAAATTTTAGATTACTGATTTGAGAAGTATTTATATTTTCTAACATCAGCATGTAATGCTATAAATTTCCTGCCAAGCCCTGTTTTTTTTCTGTATCTGCTGTTTGATATGCTTCATAATGCTTCTTACATAGTTCAAAATATATTTTAATTTCTTTTCAAACCAATGGGTTATTTAAAAGTATGGTGCTTAATTTCCAAATGTTTGGGAATTTTCCACATGTCTTTCTGTTATTGATTTCTATATTTTCATTCCATTATGACCAGGGAAAATACTTTGTATGATTTCTGTTTTCCTAATTCCATTCTGCACTGTAAGAGAGACTTTCTTAGTACTCTGTCAAATTTTCTGTGGACACGAGATGGGTTTGTTGGAGAAAAAGCCTGTAAGAGGGTACAAACCACCTAATTTTGCTTTCCCAGGGGACTTACCATCTCTCACAAAGCACACTCAATTTCCACTAATTTGCCATCACTAGCTGAACACTTCTTATTGGTCTCTGGCTGTTTCTTCACCCAGTAAGCTAGTAATCATGTCTTATCCCTCCCTGCAGACTCCTGTCCCTTTTAGAATACTAGTTGAGTATTCTAAGTCCTCAGCACTGTGATAGAGGTCAAGAAAATTTGTGAACTTGCTGTTTGTCTGGCTTTTGTAGTCCTTAAACATCACTCAGGGTTTGAAGGGTTTCTCTGTCTCCTTGTTTTATTAAAAATATAGTATTTTTTATTCTTACATCATTTTGTACTTTTTCCAAAAGAATTACAGAATTCAAAACTAAAACTCCTCCTTGATTCCACATGCTTATTTTATTCAGTGAAATTAAAAAAAAAAAAACCAAACTTTTTTCCATTGCACAAAATATTTTCCTATAATCTGTTAAAATTTACTCTTTAGTTTTAGTTATATCCACATTACATTGCCATTTCTTTTCTTCATATTTATTTTGTTTTCCTTTATTGGCCTCACAAAGCTTAATCTATTTGATTGAACTTATTAGAGCAATAACTTCAATAAAGTAGACTAGTCTCTTGTTAATAAATGAAAAACTACTAAAATATTTTGCATTACAGGTTAATTATGACTATAGTAATTTCAGATAAATATTTGGAATCCATTCTAGAGGATGTTTTTATAAAGTGCTCTATGTCTCAAATATCAGTTTCTTTCTCCTCCAAAACCTGGAAATATGGTTGAGAGAAGACATTTAAGCACTCATAATAATGTAAAATATAAAATCTCTTTTACATATCTTTCTCTTAGATCAATATCTTTCTTAGATGAATATCTTACATATCTTTCTCTTTCCTAATTGCTAAGCCATGGTAGAAGCACTCTTATTAGGTTAAATATAATCTTACTGGATGAAATGTTTTTCTTGCTCTAAGATGCTTTGAAATTCTTAATGAGGAATGCATCCTGGTAACCCTAAGATAATTTTTTTATTTAGAAAAACCTTCTAAGTTATTTTTTGTTTGCTTCATTTTTATATTTGTTGGGAAAAAATAAAATGTGTCACTACCTGATTTTTTTTTTTTTACTTTCTATTAGTATCTGATCATAAGCCAGTTAAAATATTCTTTGCTTTTATACTTTACAATTTAGTGTTCTAATTTAAAATTTCCTTAGCTTCAGGAAAACCTGATTATGATTAAAATTGTTACTTTTTAATCCAAAACATGGTTTTATCTTCACTTTTTTTAGATACTTCAGTAATAGCTATTTATTGGTTTTTTTAATTATTGTGACATATTCTTATAAACATTTTTACCTTGATATTTATGTGTGTGTGCACATATATATACATATATATATGATTGTACGTATGTTTAAGTAAATAAATGTCAAATAGTAACTGAAGCTATTAGGAACCTTGAATAGTAATTTTAAATACTTGCAGGGGACTGAGAAAGGCCTAGAATGAGAGTGAGAAGCTTCTAAAGGCTACAGTCAAAAGGCAGTCCCACACTTTTTCAGGTTTTTCCTCCAGGAACCTTGCCATATTCTCAAAGAGAGGGTTCCAGAAAAATCTCCATGTGAACTCAGTACGGGGGGAGGAAGAATAACTGTCCCTGAACCCTATTAGACCCTTACAAAGGTCTTATAATCAGGGGAATAATTTCACCAGAGGATAATTCTGAAACATCCCCGGTGGGCAAAGGCAACCACAACCCTTTTCCAGTCCACTCCTGCTTTCCAGTCTTACCTAAGTTTAAAAAAATAAATAAAAAAGTAAACTAATCAAATCTATAGTCAACAGGGAAGAGAGCTTCAAAAAAATAGAATGGGAATGCTGTAGCCAGAGAAGAAATTAGGGGACAGGGAGGAAAAAGTTTTATCCCTGAGAGGGCCAGACACACTGAAAAAGGTCACACTCCCAAGAAAGGCCCATTGTAAGAATGAGACTTCTTTAAAAGAATAGGGAACACCTCTTCCATCACATCTACCACCAGCCTAAGAAGCCCCCATTAATAACAACAGTGGTTACAGATGAAAGCGCTTGTAGACACATTCTCTGTGAGAACACTACAAAGGGAAACCCCAAGGACAAGAGAGGTGGATGAAACAAGCTCACACCAGGAACTTGCAGCCTTTGGGGCCTACAGCTACAACAAACATCAAACAGAGCCTAACTGCTAGCTAAATTAGCATAACTACTCATACAAACGTCTGTACCTATTACCCTATAAAAAAATACATTGTAATGAGGTAAGGTTTGTCCCAGGAAGGTAGGATTCATTCAACATTTGAAAATCAATCAATGCAATCTGCTATATTAATTAACAAAATTTAAAAAATGATCATCATACTAGATGCAGAAAAATCACATGTCAAAATTTAGCATTTATTGCTGATAAAAACTATGCAAACTAGGAATGGGAAGGAATTTCCTTTAATAAATAAAATATATCTATAAAAAACTATCACTAGCATCAAACTGATTATGGAAAAGCTGACTGCTTTTCTCTTAACATCAGGAATAAAGCAAGGATGTCAGCCCTAAACACTCCTTCCTATTCATCTTTTTACCAGCTGCCCTAGCCTTTGCAAAAAGGCAAGAAAAAGAGGTAAAAAGCATAGGGATTAACGGGATAAAATATGTATTTGAAGAAAACATGATTGTTTATGCAGGTAATCCAAAAGATTCTAGAAAAGCCTATGAAAACTATAATTTACAGTGTCACAATATACAAGGACAAAATATGCAAACAATGAAACACCTCATATTTCCTGCATTATTAAAAAAATGCCTCATATACCTAAATGTAAATAATGCATCATAGACCTAAATTTAAATAATGGATTGTAGACCTAAATACAAAGTGTGAATTTATAAAATTTATAGAGGAAAGCATTAAGGAAAATTTGACCTATTTTGGCAAAGATTTTTAGATATGAACAAAAAAAATCATATATGTTACAATTTTTAGAATGATATCAAGTTGTCATATCAATTACTGTTAGGGGAGTGTTGAAGTCTCCAACCATAATAGTAGATTCATCTATTTCTCCCTGCAGTTCTATTAGTTTTTGCCTCACATATTTTGATATTTTATTGTTCATTGCCTACACATCAAATTGTTATTATGTCTCCTTGGTAATTGCCCTTTTTAACATTAATTAGTGGTCCACTTTATCCCTGGTAATTTTCCTTACTCTGAAGTCTGCTTTGTATGAAATTAATGTAGCTATTCCTGCTTCTTTGATCAGTGTTAGCCTGGTATATCTGTCTCCATCCCTTTAGGTTTAATCTATCAGTCTCTATATTTATGGTCGATTTTTTGTAGAAAATATATAGTTGGATCTTTTTTTTATCCACCTGTAAATTATCTGTCATTTTCATTGGTGTATTTAGGCCATGGCTGTTTAAAATGATTATTGGTATGGTTTAATATAGACCGTATTTATTACTATTTTTATTTTGTGCCCTTGTTCTTTGTTTGTTTTGTTTTCCACTCTTCACCTGACTTCTCTGATTTTAACTGAGCATTTTATATAATTTCATTTTCTCTCCTCTCTTACCATATCAATTATACTTTAAAAATTTATTTTAGTCACTGCCCTGGAGTTTGATACATACATTTATAAGTAATCCAAGTATACTCTCAAATAACACTATACCACTTCACAGGTAGTGAAGATAACAGAATATTCCCAATTTCTTCCTCTCATTCCTGTCATTTATTTCACTTATCCATGAGCTGTATTCATGGAATATATGGTTGCCATTATTATTTTGAACAAATTGTTATTTGCTAAATTAATTAATAAAAATAGAGCAGTGGGATAAAGATGGCAGAGTAGGAGGATGCTACGCTCAACTTCCCCTAGGAATGCAGCAAAACAGGGATGATTAGATCATGAGGTGAAGTCCTCATGAAGGATATTAGTGCTTTTATAGGAGACACCACAGAAAGCTCTCTCACCCCTTCAGCCATGTGAGGACACAGAAGACAGGCATCTCTAAACCAGGCAGTGTATTACCTTTGCCATAACCTTGGACTTCCTAGCCTCCAGAACTGTGAGAAATAAATTTCTGTTGCTTATGTGCTATCCAGTCTGAACTTTTTGTTATAGCAGCCCAAGCTGTCTACGACAGCATTCTGTAGTCCTATGATTGGGTATTAGTCTTTTAGTGACTCTATGACCCTGAGTTGTGACTTTCACAACTGTTTCCCAACACCCCACCCCCATCCCCACCTCCATAGATGAGACAAGAAAGCTAGATGTGGCTGGAGTTATACTTTCCTTCCTCCATATACAAAACTACAGAGGGTTGGAGTTTCTCTTCCCCTAGATGGGTTAAGCTCTGGTAAAACCCCAGTCACCACTTAAGCTCTGATAGAATAGTTTCTTTTGAGGGCAGGCCTTGGTAAGAAGAACAGAATACTCTGGGTGTACTTCATGTGGTGACTTTTTCCCTCCCTCTGCCAAAATCATGAGGGAATTTTTTCCTGATCTTTACTATGAGAACTTGGTGGGGCTCTTAGAGGTAAAATCACAACAGTGTGAAGTTTCTCCTAAGACTGCCCTCCCCCAACCCCCAGAGTTTTAATTTTCAAGCCTGTCAACACTGAGACTAGCACTTAGTTACTTACAGTTTAAATTTCCCTACCCTGGTACTGGCTCCCTTGGTGGGTTTCACTCCTGGGATTCTGCTCCAGTAAACTGTTATTCTCTGTATATTCTTGTTTGTCTCTCCAATTTGGGGAGTAGTATTTTGCCCTGTGACCTCAATTCTCTGATGGCTCTAAGACAAGTTGTTGATTTTGTTTGTTCAGATTTTCTTTCTTGTTGTGAATACTGGAGTGACAATTTCCAAGATCCTTACATCCTGGGCCAGAAAACAGAATTCTATTTTTTTACATTTTAATATTGTATAACTTCCCAAGCATTAAGAATTTTAACTCAGGTTTAAATAGCAGGTGATAGGCTTGATAAACATAGGTTGGTATGTTGAAGTTTCTATTTCTCTTTCATTTCTTTACCATGTAATGATCCTTGTTCACATGCATGGTGATGTCTCTGAGTTTATTCCTATGTCTTTTTATGTCATCTGCCAAAGGGAATATCTAAGTTCACATGAAAGAGATTTAATTTCTTAATCCAATGGTTTGAGTCTTTGAGAAGAAAATCTCATGAGCTTCAGTCTGTTCCCTGGTATTTGCATGGAGTATCAAATGATTGACAGCATTCTGTTTTACTGAATTTAAGAGGCAAAGGGGAATAATTCTCTCAAGTGACTGGTGAATAATCCATGCCCCATGGTATAATATTAAAGGGATTTTGGAGAGCCAGCTTCATTCAGTACTGTTCTGTAGGGTGCCCCAGGGGCTAGAACGGAATATCCAGTAAAATGAGTTCAGAATATGTGAGAAAATTTAATGGGAGTGTCATGGTATCAACAGCACATATTGCATCATACAAGATGGGTGTAAAAGAATGCTTACTTGGGGGCAAAAATAAGAACAGAAAATGAAAGTGAAAGGAAGAACAAAAGAAATCAAGTAATGAGGGAGTATGCTCATGTTCACTAGATATTTAGAATGATAAATGATTAATTTACCAGTTTCTTTCTGCAAAGACACTGTGTTTTAATCAATCTAATAATAATCAATCTAAAGATAAGATATACTAAGGAAAGAAAATATTAACAGAAACTTTTAGAGTTCATACCAACTATATTAGTGTAACTTCTTTGCTGGTTCCTTCACCACCACTTCTACCCCCATCATAAATACTCAGGTTTTATAGCACTTATTTCTGCTTTACTTTGGCCAGTTTTGTCTGGAATAGTGGTGGCTATGCAATGAGAATTTAGTCTCAAGATATACCTAATAGCAGTATCAACATTCAAGTTCATAAATTCGTCAAACATCTCATCAGCATTAAAAGCATGTAGGCTTTTAAAGGAATTTAGATTTAGTTTTGCTTTTTTTAAAAGTGGCAGAAATAATGTATGTTCAGAAAGCCATTTTCATTTTTCTTCTGGAAACACAGGAAGACTATATTTACTAACCTTCCTTCTAGTCAGATGAGAGCCATGTGACTATGGTCTGTCCAATGGATGTGATACAGAACCACTGTATATGCCACATTCAGCCTTATGAAACCCCATGTGCTATTATCCACACTGCTCTCTCTCACTCATGCTCTCACTGTCACTACCTTCCCCCATTCCTCTGGTTGGAATCAAAAGTCCCTAGGATGGCAGAGCTGCACTTGTTGAATTGGGGATGCCCAGGAGAGCCGCTAACCCACACTGGGCTATAATGTGAGTGAAAAATAAACATATATGTATTGTATACTAATACTAAGCTACTAAGACTTTGTATTTTAAAGTAGCTAGTAAGCATTACTCTGAGGAAAACAGAACTCTCAACTATTTGAATTCAGAAAGCTGGAAATTTTAGTCTGTGTTTTATCCCCAAAGCAATTATCCACCAATTGAAAGCTGTGCAGAACTAGGAGATGCCTGTGGCCATTATAATTCACTCTTACCAGCAATCTGCCCCCGCCTTGGTGAAGGTGGTACCGGAGAAAACTGAGGCTCTCAGCAAGTCAGAGACTACATTAACCATGACGAGGGCTCAGTTTTTCTCTGCCTCATCTTTGGTTTCTGCTGAATGTTTCTTCACTTTGTGTCCTTAGTCATCTGACACTTTCAGAAAGGTAAAATTAGCAGGCAGGCTTAACTTCCATTGTTTCATGTGTGAGCAGTACTTACTCCTCAATTGCACAACTAAAAATCAGTCATGTACTGATATTGATAAACGCACCTGTTTGTGAGAGGAGAATGGCATTGAGGAAACGATATTTTTTAGTATTTATTTTTTTAGGATACAACACAAATTTAAATAGTTTTCACAAAACAGTTTACTTTTAATACCTCCTTTTGTCCTATTTTAAAATTCTAAAGACTATTTTCAGATGCAATTCTGAAATGACTGCAAACATTAAGGGCTGCATCACTCAATATTATTTAGTGAGATGTGTGTCTATGCAGCTATAATAGGTATGGTAATGATGTATTCTATTAGCATTATTTGAACCACTGCAGTTAAACTTGTCAGCAATTTGTGTGTGTGTGTGTGTGGTACGCGGGCCTCTCCCTGCTGTGGTCTCTCCCGTTGCGGAGCACAGGCTCCAGACACGCAGGCCCAGCGGCCATGACTCACGGGCCCAGCCACTCCGCGGCACGTGGGATCCTCCCGGACCGGGGCACGAACCCGCGTCCCCTGCATTGGCAGGCAGACTCCCAACCACTGCGCCACCAGGAAAGCCATGTGAGCATTTTTTTTTTAACTGTTAAACTCCAAGGCTTTTGTTTTGTGTTTTGATTTTTTCTTCCCTGACTTGAAAGCACACAATTCCTTTAGCAGATGACTTTTCCTTATTGCCATTGTAAAAAAAAAAAAAATTTTTTTTAACCGAAGTGTCCTTAATCTGAAGACAGAAGTCATTACTGATCGCTAAGATTTAAATACTATCATCCTTGACTTGAAAAAAGTTATGCTTATTTAATTGCTTCTCAGATCTTAACTGAACCAGAAAACATTCCAGCTAAACTATAGTTAATGGATAATTCTGAAAATGATTCCACATAGCCAAGGATCTATAACTTTTCAATAACTTTTGTCTATTACTCTTCTCATGTTTACACTACACTGCATATTTTGCATAGAGTTTAACTATTGCTCTATCATTGAATATTTCTTTGAAAATAAGTGAACAGGTTTGGAAAATCTAAAAACTAAACCAAATACTGCAGTGTGAAGTTTGATTTTACTAGCCTTTAAAAAGAAAATATAACTTTCATTTCATTCAAAATAAATCCTTATCATAACAATTTTTTAAATCTGACCACTTTGTAATAAAAATAAATTGTTAGACTCAGTACCTGGAAGAACTTTGGTTCAAATATGACGTTCACCTTAATCAAACAGTAAAAGCACATCACTTTAATATTCTTTAAACCTTTATCTTTCATTTAGGGATCAAAAAGAATATGTATTGAAAAAGATGTAGAACAGAAGGAAAAGTCAGTGGGGATTACTTACAAAACAACATTTGAGGGGAGACATAGAGATTATTTTCATATATAGAAGTCATAAACCTCACATAAGTAAAATAGATAATAGCTTATTCTTATTTCAATGATTTTGATTTTAAAAGTCTTTGTCTGGCCCCAGAATGTATTTTGTGTGTAGAAGCATCATAACTACTGATTATCCTTCATTTTGAGACATGGCTTGCTAAGTTTCTTGCTAATCTTTCTTATTGTACAATTTTAAACTTTATTACTTTCATCTGCCCTTTGAGAAAAGTTACCTTCAGGTCCTTCAGTTTTCTTCTTTCATTTTGTTTCTGTTCAATCGAGAATCAGTCTCTTGGTCATAGTTTATTGGGATTAATGTGTTAATATGAGCTGCATTTTTATTTGTTGAGTCTTCGCCCTTGTAGAAATCCTATTAGCTTCCCAAGTGTGGATATTCACCTAGGACAGAACGTTACCACTATAAACTTAGTGAAATGCCTTAGTCTCCTCTCCTGAGCTAAGGATGCTCCTCTCTGTTTTGAACCACAACTCTCATCCCTACTAATGAATTGATTGTCATTCTTTGTTTTTGTCAGAAAACCTTTTCCAGAAACAACATTATGTGGATCGTAGGGACCTCATTTCTTAAATTCTTATCTCAATTTCTAACAGCTTGCTGGAACAGCATGGCTATGGTAGCAAATACAAGTATGTTTGAAACTAATCTTTACTTTCTTCCCCATCTGTGCACACCAAATCCGCTATTGCATTTCATTTCTGATCCTTCGATTCATTCCGTCTCCAGCCCTCATTTTGGACTGCTTCATAACCTTTACTTTTCATATACAGTCTCTTAAAAATCTATGCAATTTTGTTCCTCCTATTCACCTTTCATAGGACTGCCTCCTTATCATTTGTCACTTGAACCATAAAGCTCTCTGCCGCATGTCTTATCTCTGCCACACACGTTCTGTTACTGAGTCTAACCTCGCTCTGCTCGCTGCATGACAGGCCAGTGAATCGGAGACGAGGTGTTGAGGCAGGGAATAAGACTTTATTCAGTGCCGGCAGACCAAGAAGATGGCAGACTAGTGTCTCTGAAAAACCATCTTATCTGGGTGTGGATGCCAGTTTCTTTTATAGAATCAGAGAGGGAGAGGCGGTGAGGAAGTAAAGTAAAAGGGCCATTAGTCTTGCAAAATATCTCCTGGAATGACCAGCCTTGGTAAGGGGCTCTGTTAGTTTTTCTTTTTTCTTGCAGCCATTCACGGGTAGGCAGGGTTCCCTGAGGCAGGCCATTATGTATGATTATAATAACAAAAGCAATGAAAAGCAAAGGTTAAAGTCAAAGAAACAGATCCAATGTGGAGTCCAATTTAGCTCTTCCCTGTTATACTTCCAATTTATTCTTCACAATGCCACAGAGTGGGATTTATTACACATCAAATTTTTATCATATTGTTTCATTGCTTAAACTCCTTGAGTGTCCCCCTCACCTTCACTCCTCAGAACACATCTTTCATCATACCAAATCTATAATTGCCGTAGCGATATTTTCCATTTCTTACACTTTAGTTCATGCTCTTTCCACTACTTGAAATGACTTTTCCCCTTGTCCAAACCACCACTTCTTCAAGACAGCTCAAGTTACCTTCCGAGTAGTCAACCTCCCTTCCTCTGTATTCTAGGATTATGTATACAAGACAGATCTCTGTAAGGTTCACAAAGAGAAAATATAATACCCCTAACAGTCTTTTCTTTTGCCCTTATCTGTGTTTTGTTTTTTTGTTTGTTTGTTTTTTTGGCTTTGTGTTTACATGAGAATACTATTAAAATTAGGGTAATTAATGTAAAATAAAAATACACAGCCTGATAGATATCAAATCGGTATATGTGTAGTAGAAGCCACTCATTTGAAAATAAACTGAGTGTGTAGGTTTAGCAAGTCTTTACAGGTTTGCTCACATTTTTGTTTGTTGTTTCCTGAAAAACTGGCATTGATCCCTTTATTGTTAAGATTATGTAACTTTCTGAAATGTATCAAATAAATAGATATGGGGAACAAAAGAGAACAAATTTTAAATTGCCTTGATTGAAAATAATGAATAAAACGTACTTATTTAATATATTTCATAATAATATACTGAAGTGTGTCCATCTATAGAACACATCAACCATATTTTTCATCATGATTTCCTTCTTTAAATTTAGAAATAGGAGTATTGAAAATTGTGAAAGGTAGTTATTCCTGACTGTCCTTTCATTGCTTCTTGAATTGATAGATGAATAGCTGACCCATATTTTTCAGAATTTTTAAGGGTGGGTGCCAATTAAAAATAAAGGTACCTGAGTCCCATCTTATTCCTATTAAATGAATCTCTGGGAGTTGGGATACTTTGATTCTGTATATTTGACAAACTCTCTAAGTGATTCCAATGCACTTTGAAGTTCAAAATCCATGTATCTTGTCCAGTTTAGTGTTTCCGTCTCTTGGCCTTTGCTTGAAGCCTTCCAGTGGTGAGGAACTCCGACTTTCTGAAGGCAGTGCATTTGGATTTTTTAAAATGATCGTGTATATTATATATAATAAAATGCCCATTTCTTTAGTGTTCAGTTTTGACAGTCGTGTCCAACCACATAACCATCACCCACAAAGAAGAGAACATCTGTATAATCCCAGAACCATTACTCACATCACTTTCTGTGCAATCCCTTTCTCCCAGAATCAGCCCCTTTATATATTCTATCATCTCAGGTCAATTTTTCTGGTTCTAGAACTTCATATAAATGGAACTTAAAAGTATTCTCTTATACTTAGCTTCTGTCGCTCAGTTTAATATCTGTAAGTTTCAGCGATGTTGCTGAGTGTATCCATGGTTAATTTACTTTTCCTTCTGGGTAACATTTCGTTGCATGAATACACCAAAATTTCTTCATCTGTTGACTTGCTGATGGGCATTTGGACTGTTTCCATTTTCTGGTTATTATGAATAAGCCTGCTAATACATTTTTGTAAAAGTCTTTTATATAGACATATGTTTTCATTTATTTTGGGTAATTACTTAAGAGTGGAATTGTTGGGTCATGTGTGTTTAAATTTATAAGGACTTGCAAATATTTCTGCCAAATGGTTGCACCATTTTACACTCTCGCCAAAGATCTATAATGGTTCCAGTTGATTCTCTCCAACATTGGGTGTTACTGAGATTTTTAAAATTTTAATCATTCTAGTGAATAAAAAATCATTAAGATTTAATTTTGAATTTCCATGATCCTAAAAATGTTTAATACCTTTTCAAATACTTATTTTAAAAAAGTGTATGTGTGTGTATATATATATATATATATATGTATGTATATATATATTTGTGTATAATGTCATCTATTCATGTCTTTTGACTTTTTTTTTTTTTTTTTTTGCGGTATGCGGACCTCTCACTGTTGTGGCCTCTCCCGTTGCAGAGCACAGGCTCCGGATGCACAGGCTCAGCAGCCATGGCTCACGGGCCTAGCCGCTCCACGGCATGTGGGATCTTCCCAGACCGGGGCACGAACCCATGTCCCCTGCATCGGCAGGTGGACTCTCAACCACTGTGCCACCAGGGAAGCCCTTCTGACCATTTTTAAGTGGGTTCTTGGTCTTTTCATTTTTTTGATTTGTAAGTCCATTTGCATCCTACTGAAGTCTCAGTAGTCATTTTTGTGAGACCTGGATGTGGTATATCAGTAGTATATGGTACTTTTTAATAAAATTGTTTTGATGATTTTGTTGTATTTATTCTCTATCTTATGTGATGAAAATATGTACATTACACTTAACTCATGGATAAAGAAATTAAATGAAAACATCCTATAAATATTTTTTAAGGCACAGGGGATAAAGAATGTGATTAACTTAAAAGTGGATGCATTAAAATCTGTTTAGGGCTTCCCTGGTGGCGCAGTGGTTGAGAGTCTGCCTGCCGATGCGGGGGATGCGGGTTTGTGCCCCAGTCCGGGAAGATCCCACATGCTGCAGAGCAGCTGGGCCCGTGAGCCATGGCGGCTGAGCCTATGTGTCCAGAGCCTGTGCTCCGCAACGGGAGAGGCCACAACAGTGAGAGGCCAACATACCGCAAAAAAAAAAAAAAAAAATCTGTTTAAATCTTACTTACGTTTTACTGTCTCCAAAGAAGGTGTACATTTCCTCTCTACCCAATGAAAAACAATTTTAAAAATCATACTCAGCAAGCATTTGTACTGTATTTGCTGGATTTGATCAATTTAGTGCATCTCTTTACAAAATAACCTTGAGAGATTAAAACCAAGTTATCTTTGTTGTTTTGTAAAGAGAGGAGAGAAGTTCCAGAGAGGCTTGGTTCTTAGTTCCAGTAGAATTCTGAGTGACAGTGTTTGTGCAGCTGACCTTTTCCACACTGACCTGTTAGAGCCTGAGTCCCCCTATTGCCACTTCCCTAACACACAGGTTGGGGGGAGTCATTGCCCCTGTTTGATATGAAACTTGGCAGTAGTTCTCTATCACCTGAAAGAAATGGCTTATAGCATGAAAATCCAATTGGCTGACTGGGAGCATCAATCCTAGATCATCATCCTCTTCACTTTCTGGGTCTGGAATTCCCATGGTAAATCTTCCCTGAATACATTCAATTAATAACTTGAACCTAAATGCAGTAAAATGTATTTAACCCCAGCCTCCAACATTTAATTTACTACTCTTATTGATCTTCAGCAAACACTTTTCAATATGCATTTATTGGAGATCTGTTTTGTGCACAATCCTCTGTGAAGCATTAATTTCCCAGAGGGCATCCTGATACAGTATCTAGCATAGTATTGTGTATATCCAGTCAATTAATACACATATGGACATGTTTCAGCTGGGGTTCATTGACTCTCAGTTCTGAATATATAGCAGCCTGGGTACCCTGAAACCCTTCAGTACAGCTTCATAAAAATGTTGGCTAAAGAAAATAATTATTTTAAATTATTTTCAATACATTGCTGGACTCACTAGAAAGAAAGAAAAATTACCATTGTCAGAAACTGGAGGGAAATAATAATCATAGCAGCTAATTAGAAAATGACACTAAATCTGCTGTCACAATGGTGGTGATAGCTATGTGGTAGCTGGTCTTGATAACCAGAGTCTTAACAAGTAGGAATACTAGTTCAGGGATAGGAAAGGAAACCAGGCACCCATTGGATGTGGGGAGCAAGAACTAAGAAACCACATGAAGTTGGGATTCTTAAAAGATGCCACATTTGGTGAAGAGTGGACTAGGAAACTTGCATTCTGCTAGTGTAGGAACAGTCAAGAAGTGATTCACACTTAATGAAGGTACAGGAGTCCTAAATTAAAAATGGGTTGGGGATTTACCTGGTGGTGCAGTGGTTAAGAATCCACCTGTCAATGCAGGGGACACGGATTCGAGCCCTGACCCAGGAAGATCCAACATGCTGCGGAGCAACTAAGCCCGTGTGCCACAACTTGAGCTTGCTCTCTAGAGCCTGTGCTCCACAGCAAGAGAAGCCACTGCAATGAGAAGCCCGCACACTGCAACAAATAGTAGCCCCCACTCACCACAACTAGAGAAAGCCCACACGCAGCAACGAAGACCCAAACACAGCCAAAAATAAATAAACAAAACAAAAAAAATAGGTGGGATAGGGGATGGGATGGGGGTGGGAGGGAGGTCCAAGAGGAAGGGGGTATATGTATACATATAGCTGATTCACTTCGTTGTACAGCAGAAACTAACACAACATTGTAAAACAACTATATGCCAATTAAAAAAAACCACAAACACCAAAAAAATAATAATAAAATAAAACAAAAACTTTAAAATAGACTCACTAAATGTAATAAAGTACTGGATATTAAAAACATGAAATCATAAATCAACTGTAAACAGTAGGAAATACTGTAAGTAAATGATAATATTTAAGAGCATTATTAAGCACTATGAGCATTGCAACTAATTGTTGAGTTGGGAATATTTCTTATTTGGCTTTCTGGCATATAGTTATGGTGGTTCACAATCACCTCCATTCATAAACAATCATTTGTTTCGCTGGTGTTGTAATAGCATCAAAGAATATTTCTAATGCCCAGTATGCTGACTCATGTGGCTTCATGGCAAAAGGTGCAGGGCCAGAGGTAGCATAGGGATACAAAGGCATTCTCTGTCACATGCCCCAGATATATGTGGACAGAGAAGGAGAAACAATTTTTGAAGTATATGAAGCCAGTAATATATGTGAAATTCTTCCAATGATCACCTGTGTTAAATTGTAAACAGGAGATTCAGATCCCATTGAAGTAGCCAATGTAGACATTCTCTCCCAACAGGAATGTACTTAATTACACAATGTATAAGTACATCAGACTTTTCCTACCTTTTGGGTTGGGAAACATGTGAAATAGAACTTATTAGCAATTTGCTGATTATAGAGCACAAACCAGTTAACAGTAATACAGAAGTGAGTCTATCTTTATGTAGAGTAGCATGCTCTATGCACCTTTACATGCAGATTGCATCCTACCATTTGATACATTTCATTCTGATGAAGTCTGATTCTGAAATGTTCTAGTGAAAGGGCATGTGAAAGTGCCACTAACACAAGACTACTGTGTCAGAAATGTTTCAGGGACAAAGCTCCCTACACATATTTATCAATAAGTCAAGGTATGTAGGATAAGAGGACTCTCATTACAAAAGTATGTAGCACAATATAGTAGAGTATCAACTTTAAAATACAGTTAATCTGCTCTTATGTGTGTGATCATTTCTAGTTAACTTTGTATTTCAGTTATGGCTTAATCAGTGAAGAAGAAACACTAAGCATATTATAGAATATGGAATTTATGATAGGAATTAGAACTTGCATAATTGTTGGGAAGGCTGGTGATATAAAGTCCACTAAAAAAATTAAAAGGTTAAAAAAATCAGTCCTGGCACAGGTGAACAAATCTGAAAATGCAGCATACAGAGCTGCTATGGTGGGATTCTGGATGGCAATAATAATAGAGGTTGATAGAAGGCTGTTGGTTCTTTGTGGCTATTGCTGCTTTAACTTCACAGTGAAGTGTCACACAGTGGACATGGGGTGGGTCAATAGGACACACAACATTAAGGAAAATTGATCTTTGATCAGGGAAGAGTAAGGACAACCTGGAACCCACCTGCACCTCTATGTCTATCTTTCATCAACTGTACACAATGATGACCTCAGGTAATAATGACTGATACTTCATTTCTGCCTCCCAAATTTTGCCTACCTTCACTTGCAGACATGTTTACTCCCAAACCATGCAGAGAAGAGATTCTGAACAACTGTAGTTTTCAGTGTAAACAAGTTTACAAAAACATCCAAAAAACTTTATGTGCTCTTCCAGAATTTTTTAAAAATATTTATTTATTTATTTGGTTGTGCCAGGTCTTAGTTGCAGCAGGTGGGCTCCTTAGTTGTGGCATTCAAACTCTTAGTTGCGGCATGCATGTGGGATCTAGTTCCCTGACCAGGGATCAAACCCAGGTCCCCTGCGTTGGGAGTGCAGAGTCTTATCCACTGCACCACCAGGAAAGTCCCTAGAGTTTTTGATTGTAACAAAATTTATACATTGAAGAAAAGGAAGTATCCTAGTAGAAACCAAAAAAAGGTAGAAAATTAAAATATCCAAAACTCTCTTATTATAGCACAAGAGAAACTAAAATTCTGATAGTAGAAATCATAAACTTAAAGAAAAAAGTTACAATTATCAAGGAAATATAGATAATAAAATGACAACAGAGGGAATAAAGAAGATTTTTTTAAAATCAGAATAATCCAAAACAGTACACAAAAAAATGAAGGAAAATAAATAATAAAAAAACACAATTTCTACAAATAAAAGAGAATGCAAAAAAGGTTTGCAGCAGGTTCATTCTAATGAATTGTTTGATTTCTGTTAGTTTCAAAAACTTTAATAATGATTTGTTAGAGAAATAATTTTATTCAGCACAGTTTAATGAAAGGCAATTTGTTTTCTCATAATATGAAAATCATAATATGACCCTCTAGAGTGTGTATTGAGGTAAAAGCAAGTTAATGAGTATTGTTGATTAAAAACATATTTAAGACTAGTAATTGAACAAGAAAAACCTAAGTGTCCTAAGACCTCATATCTTGTATATAAAAGAAAGTGGTAGAGACTTTCCCAAATTTTACAACCTTAGCATTAAGTGACATGACCGATTATAAATTGTAAAGCTGAAAGAAATTTTTCTAAATTTCAACAATAAAAAATGTTTAGTTCTGCCATAAAAAGACTTAATTATTTTAATATTTTTATGATTTTAAAAATTGCTGTCAGATGAGTTAATGAAAAAGTAAACAGGCAAAAGTACAAGAGTAAAAGTATTACCAAACTGTGTTAGGTAGCTAAGTAATAAAATATATTTTTATTTTTGTTATCATGTGATGTTTATGGTATTTACCAACTTTTAAAAGTCTATTATTTCCTTTTTAATGCTCAGTAAATATTAACTTTCATATCTAACTTTGTATTATAGTTGTTCTAATTCTTTTTCTTAAGTAGGTACCTCTGGAACTACAAATTAGAGCATGAAGGTAATAAAAATGTATATTTTAAATCTGTTACATCCATGCTGAGAAAAAGAATCTCATAAACATTCAGTTTCTTTTTTCTTTCACCTAAGTCATCCCACGTTTTACCTAAGTAATTCCACCTCTCTCTGCTTTTTGTCCACTGAAACAGCGTCTGTTTCCAACCCACAAACTTTCATAGTATTTGGACACAGTTACCTTTTCTTTCAAAGATATAAGCAAGATTTGTGGCGATCTGTTTTCCTCAGGTCTGAGTCGTGTTAATCACAAAAGTAGATGTTTAGGGATAACAGATTGTGTTCTGCTCGCTCTGATTGCCAGATGTTGAATAACAAGAGTCCCCATAGGTTCTTCCATGAATTTGTCATGCAGAACCTTAAAACTACAGGTCAAGTCCTCTCCCTTATTCAGGCCTCTATTAGTTCTCCAGGGCTACTGTAACAAAGTGACACAAACTAGGTAGCTTAAACAACAGAATTGTATTGTCTCACAATTCTGGAGACTGGAAGTAGATGAAGATGTCATTAGGGTTGATTCCTCCTGAGGGTTGTGAGCAAGCCTCACAACCTTGCCTCTCACCTGGCTTCTTTTGGTTTGCTTGGTAAATTTTGGGATTCTTTGGCTGGTAAAGTGTTACCCTGATCTCTGCCTTCATCTTCTTATGGTGTCCCCCTGTGTGCATGCCTGTGTCCAACTTTCACCTTGTATAAGGACACTAGTCATATTGGATTAGGGGCACATCCTACTCCAGTATGACCTTATCTTACATAACTAATTACCTCTGCAGTGACTGTTTCCTAAAGCAGTCACATTCTGAGGTACTGGGGGTTAGGACTTAAACATATGAGTGGGGGTGGGAAAGCACTATTCAATCCATAGCAAGGTGTAAGAGCACTGCTATGTAGAAACAGAGAGCAAAGAAAAAAAGTATAACAGTTGAACAGAATGACCTCTTCTGCATGAAAAATGGGAGTGGGGGAGAACTTCTTTCCTGACTGCTTAGGTCCCGTGTTTCTTGAATGAATCAAGGCAGGCTGAGGATCTATAACAAATTGACACTTGATTCAGCTAGTGCTGGTGGGAGGGGATTGGAGGCCTATGGATTTCATTTAAATAATTTGGGAAATGAGACTTTGCTTGTATTCTAAATATCATTAAATGAAAACATATAGGAAATAGTAATTTTGCATATAAGAGGGAATGAAAGTTTATAGTGTGCATAAGTCAGGATTCAATCAAAGATGCAGAATAACATGAGAGTGTATATAAAGCATCATGCCATGGATGGTAGCTTTGGCAGAAGCATTGCAGACATGGAATGCAAATCTATATCTGGAGTACCTGTCTATTTCAGGAAGAATAAAGTGCTGCCCCATCCATGATCTAAGCAGTTCAGTGTATTCAACCTACCACCAGGTAACTCTCTCTTCACCTTGAGATATGGTGCCATATCAGGGCACAGTATTGGTATCTGCTGCTGGCAGTTTGGACACTCAACAGTGGCTGTAGTCAGGTTGGCTGAACCCATGCATGACATATATCCCTTCAGTGTGGCCACTTTGTTCATGAACCCATTGAGTGATGGCAGAAGTGGCTGCAGAAAGGGTCTTACTGGTATCCACAGAACAGGTCATGCTATCTTCTTGATCATTTACACCCTTCTCTGATGATTATCACCCTATGGTAAACATTCATGTGGGACGGAAATATCTCCACATTCCATGCCCATTCAGAGAAGTCTATTCACATACATCCTCCCCAGATCTTCTTGTCATCAATTTTCCAGTTTTGTTTCCTCAAAGTCCCTGACCATCAAGCCAAACCATTAACAACAGTCCCTAAATCAATACAGATTTATATCTCTGGCCATCTCTTCATTCAGACATAATGAAAAACCACATGCATTACTTGACCTCCTGCCGTGCCCACTAGGAAGATCTCCCTTCATCATTGCCCTATTAGGCTGTCCCAGAATGGTGCTGTACTGTTACAGCTATTCACTTTTGTATAGTGCCTGTATTTCATGCAGGGTTTCTGTAAACAAACCTGAGTTTTTCCATCCTCAGTCAACTAATTAAGGAACTGACCATGATTTTATAGGTGTGGGATGAGAAAGAAAATATAATGTAGCAAGGTGTGTGGCCATGTGCATTTAGGCCACTTCTCTATGGGATGAAGTGTTACAGGGATGTTACAGAAGCTTTCAGGTCATTTACATAGAGCTGCAACTGGGAATCTGAAGACCCTGAACTCATCATTTTCTTTCCCTGTTTTCTTCAGCATAGTTCAAAGCAACTAACAAATACTATTATACTCCTTATTTTGACCAAAATATTTTAAAGTGGAAAATATTCATCCAGAGCCTCATCTTCTATAGATACCCAATTACAGGTAACAAAGTCAACAATCTAAGTGGCTTCTCTGTCACTTCATGCTATGGACTACTTGTACCCTCATTACCACTGGAAACAGGATCATTTTTTCCCTTAAATCTAATCAGATTAGAGCACTAACTCCAGAAAACCTAAAACCAATTCAGAGAAATTATCCTTAAGATTCTGTTCTTCTGGAACCACTTCCAGTACCAAATTCTGCATCAGTTAGGGTTCATCCAGACATGCAGATCTAGTAGTCGATATAGATAGAAATATAGAGATATATAGATAAAGCTGGAGATAGATATGAATATAAACAAAGGTATCAATATAGAAGATATATTAAAAGAAGTTAACATATACAATTGTGGGGCTGGCTAAACAAATCTGAAGTCTGTAAGTTAGGCAATCAAGGAGAAAAGATCCCAAGTCAGCTGGAACCCCAAACACAATCTGAAGCTTGTTGTCCAGAGGGAGGAATCTGTCCCATTGGGGAAGACCTAAGCTCATTTTTAAGGACTTTCAGCTGATTAATTAAGGTCCACCCAAGATAATCTCCCTTTTGATTAACTTAAACTGATAGGGAGTTTAATCAAATCTGCAAAATCCTTTCACTATAGCACCCAGATTAGTGTTTGAATAACTGAGAAAAATGTATATGTGCAACAAAATGGTCTCTACCGATCTTTCATTTGCCAACTCTAAAGAGAATATTCTTGGTAGCCCCCTCTAACTGGAAACACAGTGAAAGGAAATTCTGAGGCTTATTACAAACTAGCCAAGTTGACACATCAAAAACCATCTTATATAAAAGGGTCATATTTTTCTTTAGTAGAAAGATTTCGATCTTTCTTTGTGCTTCTCAATATTATCCAACTTTTGAAATATTTACAGAGATAATACAAATTTCAAAAATTGGAAACCACTTATGAAAAATGTTAATATTATTTAATGAGAAATGTCACAAACACAAATCACACACAAATGGCCAAGAGACAATTAAAATAAATATTTGATTTTACTATTAATTGCAGAAGTACAAAAATACAAATGAAACTGTAAATGAAATGCATTTACATTTCATTTATCAAGAAAGTAAAGTTTAAGAAAAGACTGTTTTTGAAATTAATGAGGAAATGGTCACTTACTCCTTGTATCATAGACTCCTGGCAAGAGTATAAACTGTACAATATTTTGGGAAATGTGTGTGTGTGTATGAATCAACACTCGGAAAATGAGCAATATTGTTGCTCTTTTAAATGAAATCATAAATTTATTTTCAGCATTACCTAAATAGGAACAATGGACATATCCATAAAATTATAATAGATAGTTACCTTTGAACATGTTAGGTTATTATTTATATTTAAAATGTCAAAAAAATATTCCCCTATTATTAAGCTCACTTTATTTCACTACACTTTTCTAAGATGATATCTAGGAAAGAGTTCCATCATTAGCATAGGCTAAAAGCAATTCACAAAACAGAAGCCATTTCCAAAAAAAAGATTGTCATTTTTTACATAGTAATACTAATGAATCTTCCAAATCCTACCTTGGAATATGCTATCTGGAAACAGATTCCTTTCACATTTACTGTTTAAATAGTATAATTTGAAACACAAAAAATTATTAATATATGAGAGATGAATAGTAATTAGAAAGATCAACAAAAATTAATGTCTTACAGAATATATGAATATCAACTGGAAAGCTGAAAACAAATAATTTAGGTGCTATTAAGAAAGATAAAGGCAATATAATCACGGTGCAAATTGGATTTAAAAAACCAGAAGAAATAAAAAATATGTTATCAGTTCCCTTATCAGAGGTTTTTGTTACTTATTGCTACATAACAAACCATCCCAAAATTTAGTGGCTTAAAACAACGCTTCATTATTTCTCATGGTTCGTTGGATTGACTAGGATCAGCTAGGTGGTTCTTGCTTGGGGCCTCTCACAAAGCTGGAATAAGATTATATTTGGGCCATAGTCATCTGAAGGCTTACATGATTTGGATGTTCAAAATGGTGCATTCACATGGTAAGCAATTGATGCTGGCTTTTAGCTGGGAGCTCAGTTATGACTGGCTAGTGAAGGGCCTATACACATGGCCTTTCCATGTGACTTGGACTTTTCATATCAGGGTCAAGTTGTAAGAGAGTGTCCTATGAAGGAATGTTCCAAAATATCCAAAACATTACTTCCATTTAAATGTATTGTTCATCCAAGTCACTAAGATAGCCCAGGTAAAGGGGAGGAAATTAAGTTCCACATCTTAACTGGGGAATAGCAAAGTCACAATTCAGATGTATGTATAGGATAGGAGGTATTCCTTTGGCCATCTTTGTAAAATACAATCCGCTACACAGCTCTTTCCTCAAAATCAAGTGATCTGATGAAACTTGGTGTGACATGTTTTATAAATTAGTTATGTCTATCTTTTGAATTAGCTCAATAGTAATCTAGGTCTATA
This sequence comes from Mesoplodon mirus, assembly GCF_964341445.2. NCBI lineage: Eukaryota > Metazoa > Chordata > Mammalia > Artiodactyla > Ziphiidae > Mesoplodon > Mesoplodon mirus. Next base: position 134,169,261 of record NC_138980.1, read on the forward strand.
TAATATTTCCTCATATAATCAGTAGCAGACACTTGGGCTCCTAATACATTAGGAGCTAAATCTAGATCTGTATTTCTAATTCTAAGCTTTTTAGAAACAATTTGAATTTAGTTCTTCATTTCATTTACTTCCTAGCTGATTACAACAAAGAGCTGTTGGTGTCATTAGACTAGAATAATCTACTTGCTTATTAAGTTAGTTCTTACTTCCTTGTCCCTTTGACTTAACAGAATTATTAACTGTTTGATTTAACAGAATTATTATCTAGTGCCAAGGGTCTAAATCAGATATTTAATCTATAAGTGGAATTGTACAAATCTCAGCAGTTGAGAGCTTCCTTTTGTCAGATACTTTCTTAACAAATACCTCCAATAAGTATATCAGTGTCCCTCATGAGATGTCATTATTACTTAATTACCCTGTTCTGAGGGACATGGAGAATGCCAGAGGGTGAGCAGAGGTAGAACTGCATGGTGGCACAACTTCAATTTTCTAAGGAGCTTAGTGACAAGGCAGGGGACACTAAGAGACAATCATTGATAGTTTTTCATCTGCATCAGACATATATAAATTGAAATGCAACTGCTATGATTAAAATGGAGGCATTTATATTACCATTCTTGGGACTATCATGTCACATCATTCCATCACCATGTAATAAAATAATTCATTGTGTTTCTTTGTTAACTTCCAACTTATCTGTGAAAATGTAGGGATAGTAGTTATTCAATGATTCTGGATGTAAACATATCCTAAATTTATCAAAACATATTCAGCAGAACATCAGATAGAAAACTAGACAATCAAGTAGAATATTGATAGGTTTACTGATGCTGAAAAATGTCACTCCAGGAGTTTTGAACCGCTTGGACTTAAGTAACAAACTCAGGTGACATTTAACAACCCCTGAAGTTCAATGTTTCCTCATAAGTGTGTCAGTCACTGAAGATTTACTGCCCTTTCACATTTTTATATTTATGTCAGAGAGATGGCCTGTCATCATACTAGTGACTTCTAACATGAGGAAATGCTAAGAATGTCAAACGCAGAGTAGAACAGAAATGGAATAGCAGTTGAAGATGATTTTTAGTTAAAATGAACACAGAAAAGTGAAGAAGCAGAAAGCCTTTTTGTTTCTTTAGCCTCACTGTTTGTTTTCTTTTGTTGACATTTCTGCTCATCAAATCTTATTCCTTCATTATTTGTCATTTCTTTTCAGTGCTGGACATGTCCTTTAACACCTATGTAGACATTCTAAGTACACACAAATTGTAGATTCCAGCTGGAACAATCCAGTGTTTTGTAGTTTTTTGTTTGTTTGGTGGAGGCAGGGGTGGGGTGTAAGGAAGAGAACATCAGTATTCCATTATATACTTCTAGTCCTCCCACCTCAGGAGAGTCATAGCAGAATTAGGGACAGTCTAGAAAAGAGCAACAGCAAAGGTAAAAGAGATTAAAAAATCTATTTAAGGAGAAAGCAGAAGAGTTAGAAGGCATTATCAAAAATAATGAAACATGAAAGGGATATGATCAAAATCTATAAGTTAAGTAAATCTATTAACCAATACCATGAACATGTGTTCATTCAACAAATAATAGAACATGAGAGGAGTAGCATAATGATCTCACCATAAATTGTCATTGTAGATCCTATGTTACCTAAACTCACAGAGGACCATGTCAGGGTATCAGAGTGTATCCTTTCAGATCCCTCTTCCACTTGGTGTAAGATGAGAGGGAAGCATGTCACTGTCCATCCTTTTCATTGGGAGGATAATGTAAAACAGAGAATGTTGTCCACCATCCAGTTCTACAAGAATCAAGTCATTAGGCTCTGACGTTGTTGACCTAGAATACACCCTGAAAGGCTGAGATAAGCAATGTGGTACTCTGACAGAACAGGCCTTCAGATAGTTGAATATTTTGGAGAGAAATTTTTGTGAACCTAAATTCTTGTATCCACCCATACCTAGAAAAGCACTAAAACTATTCACTAAGATACCTGTTCCTCATGACTAGCAGCAACCTTCTACTGAAATGTGTGCTTGATTGCCAGTATCCTTTTAACAAAATCACATATATACTGACCTACTCCCTTACCTTTTCAAAACAGTTTCTCAGAACTATTGAGAGGCTTTCTGCCAGGCTACCAACCTCAGTAACACACAGAAATTCAACTCACAGCTCTTACATTGTGCTTTTATTTTTTAAAGAAGATAGTAAGAATGTACAGAACAGTAATGTTTTTCCCAGAGAATCCTGCCCTCCTTCTATTACATGTTTATTAATTTCTCAAGCTTAATGGAGAGTTGGGAGTCACAAAACTAGCTGTCACAGTCTCCTTAGTAAGTCCTAATCAGGTGGACATATACCTTGCTTTAGTATGTGGGAAAAGCTGGGGTTTATATAGTTTTTAGACTTCAGTGTTTCAACTGAAACAGAGAAAGAAAGATTACCATTTTACCATCCTGTTATATGGATATTGCTCCATTTTTTAAAAACATATTTATTGGAGTATAATTGCTTTACAATGGTGTGCTAGGTCCTGCCTTACAACAAAGTGAATCAGCTACACATATACATATATCCACATATCCCTTCCCTCTTTTGTCTCCTTCCCACCCTCCCTATCCCACCCCTCTAGGTGGTCACATAGCACCACTGATCTCCATTTGCTATGCGGCTGCTTCCCACTAGCTATCTAGTTTACATTTTGTAGTATATATAAGTCCATGTCACTCTCTCACTTTGTCCCAGTTTACCATTCCCCCGCCCCGTGTCCTTAAGTCCATTCTCTACATCTGCATCTTTATTTCTGTCCTGCCCCTAGGTTCTTCAGAACCTTTTTTCTTTTTTTAGATTCCATATATATGTGTTAGCATATGGTATTTGTTTTTCTCTTTCTGACTTACTTCACTCTGTACGACAGAGTCTAGGTCCATCCACCTACTACAAATAACTCAATTTCATTCCTTTTTATGGTGAGTAATATTCCGTTGTATATATGTGCCACATCTTCCTTATCCATTCATCTGCCGATGGACACTTAGGTTGATTCCATGTCCTGGCTATTGTAACTAGAGCTGCAATGAACATTGTGGTACATGACTCTTTTTGAATTATGATTTTCTCAGGATATATGCCCAGTAGTGGGATTGCTGGGTCATATGGTGGTTCTGTTTTTAGTTTTTTAAGGAACTTCCATACTGTTCTCCATAGTGGCTCTGTACCAATTTACACTCCCACCAACAGTGCAAGAGGGTTCCCTTTTCTCCACACCCTCTCCAGAATTTATTGTTTGTAGATTTTTTGATGATGGCCATTCTGACTCGTGTGAGGTGATACCTCATTGTAGTTTTGATTTGCATTTTTCTAATGATTAGTGATGTTGAGCATCCTTTCATGTGTTTGTTGACATTCTGTATAACTTCTTTGGAGAAATATCTATTTATGTCTTCTGCCCATTTTTGGATTGGGTTGTTTGTTTTTCTGGTACTGAGCTGCATGAGATGCGGGTAAATTTTGGAGATTAATCCTTTTTCAGTTGCTTCATTGGTAAATACTTTCTTCCATTCTGAGGGTTGTCTTATCGTCTTGTTTATGGTTTCCTTTGCTGTGCAAAAGCTTTTAAGTTTCATTAGGTCCCATTTGTTTATTTTTGTTTTTATTTCCATTTCTCTAGGAGGTAGGTCAAAAAGGATCTTGCTGTGATTTATGTCATACAGCGTTCTGCCTAGGTTTTCCTCTAAGAGTTTTATAGTGTCTAGCCTTACATTTAGGTCTTTAATCCATTTTGAGTTTATTTTTGTATATGGTGTTAGGGAGTATTCTGATTAAATTCTTTTACATGTACATGTCCAGTTTCCCCAGCACCAAGTATTGAAGATGCTGTCTTTTTTCCATTGTATATTCTTGCCTCCTTTATCAAAAATAAGGTGACCATATGTGCGTGGGTTTATTTCTGGGCTTTCTATCCTGTTCCATTGATCTATATTTCTGTTTTTGTGCCAGTACCATACTGTCTTGATTACTGTAGCTTTGTAGTATAGTCTGAAGTCCAGGAACCTGCTTCCTCCACCTCCGTTTTTCTTTCTCAAGATTGCTTTGGCTATTTGGGGTCTTCTGTGTTTCCATACAAATTGTGAATTTTTTTATTCTAGTTCTGTAAAAAATGCCCTTGGTAGTTTGATAGAGATTGTATTGAATCTGTAGATAGCTTTGGGTAGTATAGTCATTTTCACAATGTTGATGCTTCCAATCCAAGAACATGGTATATCTCTCCATCTGTTTTTATCCTCTTTCATTTCTTTCATCAGTGTCTTATAGTTTTCTGTATACAGGTCTTTTGTCTCCTTAGGCAGGTTTATTCCTAGGTATTTTATTCTTTTTGTTGCAGTGGTAAATGAGAGTGTTTCCTTAATTTCTCTTTCAGATTTTTCATCATTAGTGTATAGGAATGCAAGAGATTTCTGTATGTTAATTTAGTATACTCCTACTTTACCAAATTCCTTGTTTAGCCCTAGTTTTCTGGTAGCATCTTTAGGATTCTCTATGTATAGTATCATGTCATCTGCAAACAGTGACAACTTTACTTCTTCTTTGCCGATTTGGATTCCTTTCATTTATTTTTCTTCTCTGATTGCTCTGGCTAGAACTTCCAAAACTATGTTGAATAATAGTGGTGAGAGTGGGTAACCTTGTCTTGTTCCTGATCTTGGTGAAAATGGTTTCAGTTTTTCACCATTGAGAACGATGTTGGCTGTGGGTTTGTCATATATGGCCTTTATTATGTTGACATAAGTTCCCTCTATGCCTACATTCTGGAGGGTTTTTTTCATAAATATGCGCTGAACTTTGTCAAAGCTTTTTCTTCATCTATTGAGATGATCATATGGTTTTTCTCCTTCAATTTGTTAATATGGCTTATCACATTGATTGATTTGCATATATTGAAGAATCCTTGCATTCCTGGGATAAACCCCACTTGATCATGGTGTATGATCCTTTTATTAATGTGCTGTTGGATTCTGTTTGCTAATATTTTGTTGAGGATTTTGACATCTATGTTGATCAGTGATATTGGCCTATAGTTTTTTTTCTTTGTGACATCTTTGTCTGGTTTTGGTATAAGGGTGATGGTGGCCCCGTAGAATGAGTTTGGGAGTGTTCCTCCCTCTGCTATATTTTGGAAGAGTTTGAGAAGGGTAAGTGTTAGCTCTTCTCTAAATGTTTGGTAGAATTCTCCTTTGCAGCCCTCTGGTCCTGGGTTTTTGTTTCTTGGAAGATTTATAATCACAGTCTCAATTTCAGTGCTTGTGTTTGGTGTGTTTATACTTTCTATTTCTTCCTGGTTCTGTCTCAGAAGGTTGTGCTTTTCTAAGAATTTGTCCATTTCTTCCAGGTTGTCCATTTTATTGGCATAGAGTTGCTTGTAGTAATCCATACAGACAGTCTGTGTCTTTTTTGGGAGCATATAATCCATTTACATTTAAGGTAGTTATTGATATGTATGTTCCTATTACCATTTTCTTAATTGTTTTAGGTTTGTTATTGTAGGTCTTTTCCTTCTCTTGTGTCTCTTGCATAGAGGAGTTCCTTTAGCATTTGTTATAACGGTGGTTTGGTGATGCAGAATTCTCTTAGCTTTTACTTGTCTGTAAAGGTTTTAAGTTCTCCATCAAATCTGAATGAGATCTTTTCTGGGTAGAATAATCTTGGTTTTAGCTTTTACCCTTTCACTACTTAAAATATGTTCTGCCACTCCATTCTGGCTTGCAGAGTTTCTGCTGAAAGAGCAGCATTAACCTATGGGGATTGCCTTGTATATTGTTTGTTGTTTTTCTCTTGCTGCTTTTAATATTTTTTCTTTGTATTTAATTTTGGATAGTTTGATTAAAATGTGTCTTGGCATGTCTTGGATTTATCCTGTATCAGACTCTCTGTGCTCCCTGGACTTGATTAACTATTTTCTTTCCCATATTAGGGAAGTTTTCAACTCTAATCTCTTCAGTTATTTTCTCAGTCCCTTTTTTTTTCTCTTCTTCTTCTAGGACTCCTATAATTCGAATATTGGTGCATTTTATCTTGTCCCAGAGGTCTCTAAGACTGTCCTCAATTCTTTTCATTCTTTTTTTCTTTATTTTGCTCTGCAATAGTTATTTCACTATTTTATCTTCCAGGTCACTTATCCGTTTTTCTGCCTCAGTTATTCTGCTATTGATTCCTTCTAGGGAAGTTTTAATTGCATTTATTGTGTTGTTCATCATTGTTTGTTTGCTCTTTAGTTCTTCTACATACTTGCTAAGCATTTCTTGTCTTTTCTCCATTCTATTTCCAAGATTTTGGATCATCTTTACTATCATTACTCTGAATTGTTTTTCAGGTAGACTGCCTATTTCCTCTTCATTTGTTAGGTCTGGTGGGTTTTTATCTTGCTCCTTCACCTGCTGTGTGTTTTTCTGTCTTCTCATTTTGCTTAACTTACTGTGTTAGGGGTTTCCTTTTTGCAGGCTGCAGGTTCGTAGTTTCTGTTGTTTTTGGTGTCTGCCCCCAGTGGCTAAGGTTGGTTCAGTGGGTTGTGTAGGCTTCCTGGTGGAGGGGACTAGTGCCTGTGTTCTGGTGGATGAGGCTGTACCTTGTCTTTCTGGTGGGCAGGTCCACATCTGGTGCTGTGTTTTGTGGTTTCTGTGACCTTATTATGATTTTAGGCAGCCTCTCTGCTAATGGGTGGTGTTGTGTTCCTGTCTTGCTAGTTGTTTGGCATAGGGTGTCCAGCACTGTATCTTGCTAGTTGTTGAGTGGAGTTAGTCTTAACATTGATATGGAGATCTCTGTGAAAGCTTTTGCCATTTGATATTACAAGAAACTGGAGTTCTCTGGTGGACCAATGCTGTGAACTTGGCTCTCCCATCTCAGAGGCACAGACCTGACACTCAGCTGGAGCACCAAGATCCTGCCAGCCACATGGCTCAGAGGAGAAGGGAAAAAGGAAGGAAGGAAGGAAGGAAGAAAAAGAAAGAAAGAAAGAAAGGAAGGAGGGAGGGAAGGAAGGGACAAAATAAACTTATTAAAATAAAAATTAAAAACATTAAAAATTTTTTTTAAAGTAATAAAAAGAGGAGAAAAAGAAAAAGAAAGAAAGAAGAGAGCAAGCAAACCAAAAAGCAAATCCAACAATGATTATAAGCACTAAAAACTATACTAAAAAAAAAAAAATAGACAGAACACTAGGACAAATGGTAAAAGCAAAGCTGTACAGACAGAATCACTCAAAAGAAGCATACACATACACACTCACAAAAAGAGAAAAAGGAAAAAATATATATATATATAAAGGAGGGAGAGAGCAACCAAATCAATAAACAAATCTACCAATGATAATAAACTCTAAATACTAAACTAAGTTAAACGTAAAATCAGAAACAAATTAGGTGCAGAAAGCAACCCCAAGTCTACAGGTGCTCCCAAATTCCACCGCCTCAATTTTGAGATGATTAGTTGTCTATTCAGGTATTCCTCGGATGCAGGGTACATCAACTTGACTGTGGAGATTTAATCTGCTGCTCCTGATGTTACTGGGAGAAATTTCCCTTTCTCTTCTTTGTTCACACAGCTCCTGGGGTTCACCTTTGGAATTTGCCCCACCTCTGTGTGTAAGTCGCCTGAGGGCATCTGCTCCTGCCCAGACAGGACAGGGTTAAAGTAGCAGCTGATTAGGGGGCTCTGGCTCACTCAGGCCAGGGGGAGGGCAGAGTACGTAATGTGGGGTGAGCCTGTGGCAGGAGAAACCAGCATGAAGTTGCACCAGCCTGAGGTGCAGAGTGTGTTCTTCCGGGGAAGTTGTTACTGGATCATGGGACCCTGGCAGTGGAGGGCTGCACAGTCTCCCGGGCGGGGAGGTATGCATAGTGACCTGTGCTTGTGCACAGGCTTCTTGGTACCTGCAGCAGCCTTAGCATTTCATGCCCTTCTCTGGTGTCCGCGCTGATAACCGCAGCTCACGCCCATCTCTGAAGTTCGTTTAGTCGGTGCTCTGAAACCCCTCTCCTCGCACACCCTGAAACAATGGTCTCTTGCCTCTTAGGCAGGTCCAGACTTTTTCCCGGACTCCCACCCAGCTAGCTGTGGCACACTAGCCCCCTTCAGGCTGTGTTTACTCAGCCAACCCCAGTCCTCTCCTTGAGATCTGACCTCCGTCCGAAGCCAGAGTCTCAGCTCTCAGCCCCCACCCGCTCCGGCAGGTGAGCAGACAAGCCTCTCAGGCTGGTGAGTGTTGGTCGGCACCAATCCTCTGTGAGGGAATCTCTCCACTTTGCCCTCTGCACCCCTGTTGCTGCACTCTCCTCCGTGGCTCCAAAGCTTACCCCCCGCCCAACCCCCATCTCCACCAGTGAAGGGGCTTCTTAGTATGTGGAAACTTTTCCTCCTTCACAGCTCCCTCCCAGAGGTGCAGGTCCCATCCCTGTTCTTTTGTCTCTGTTTTTTCTTTTTACTTTTGCCCTACCCATGTACATGGGGAGTTTCTTGCCTTTTGGGAAGTCTGAGGTCTTCTGTCAGCATTCAGTAGGTGTTCTGTAGGAGTTGTGCACATGTAGATGTATTTCTGATGTATTTGTGGGGTGGAAGGTGATCTCCACATCTTATTCCTCTGCCATCTTAAAGGTCTCCTGCTCCATTTTAATGATGGTTAAGCTGAGGTTTGGCAGCATTAAGGTAAGTTTTTCAAGGTCACACAGCTTATGGGGAAAGAGTTGGAATTCAAACCCATGTCTGATTGATATTAAAATACATATTTAAAAAATTTATAATGTAATATTTTTGATTAAAATATTGAGCTTTAAAAGAAACTTCTCATTTCCTGCTTGGCTGTACATTCTCCATTTTACATTTCCATATCTGTTCTTGACTAGTCTCCATTCTGATTTGTGCATAAGAAGGTGACTATATGGAAAGTATCAGACAGCTGCCTTGCCTCTGGGTTCTGCACCTGCAGGAGATGAGGGAGGGCAGGAGGATAATGAGGTAGGGGTATTTATTCCTCTGTCTTCCTCCCTGCCAGGGCTGGCTTGGCAGTAGCCACATTTCTCTTTTGAAAGCCACAGCTTCTGTCTGATGGACCCTTACATATGCTAAAGCCCTTTTCAGAATTCCTCCCCTTGCATTGTCAGATCTACTGTTGGTAATGACTGTTGCTGGGTATTATTGTATTCCTTGTTGGTTTCCCTGAATATTTTAACAGCTTTGTAAATAGTCCTTTTATTAAACTCTTCTAAAGTACCCATATGAGGATGCCATCTGTTTCTTATTGGGAGCTTAACAAATATACCTACAAACTGATAGGCCAGTTTATCCATGTTATACTTGTGCAAAGAAAAACACTGCTTTACTAATTCTCTGTTTAATTGTTAGAACCAGGGGTAGAGGTCGTGGTGTAAGGAAGGGACAGAACTTGTCCATGTAAATGAGATTGCATGAAAACATGGAACATAGAAATAGTGGTATTAAATCTTGACACTGTTAAAATGTTATTATATAGGGGACTTTCAAGTACACTAACATATATGGAAAAAATATAGTTTTTATAGTCTAAAAATTTCTCATATCCTTCTTAGGTACAACTGAACTTGTCAATTGAAGATATTTCAGGCTTCCCAGATAAAATAGCCTCTGTTAAATTTAAACATTCATTTAATTTAGTTGTATCAGGATTTATTTATGTAGTCTCATTTGGATCACTCAGCCTATTTAAATAAATTGTCTCATTTTCTGTTCTGCTTTCCCACTCCTTGGTATGTGGGTGTATAGCAGGCTCACTCTGTCATCATGCTAACCAGGAAAAGAAGCCCTAGAATCTATAAAAATCCAAAAATAATAAGTTGTGCAACTCCTTGAAGATGAGGAGAGGTTATGGAGAGAAATGAGTAATCTAACAGCAGTGTCCTTTGCTGCCAGCAATAGATAAAGACATTTTGCCAATATATTCATTCAAAGTCTGCTATAACTACATGACTATCTGGATAAACCTGTTTAATCGTATTAACTCTGTGATGATGATGATATACAGATAAAAAACAACAAAAAGTAAACAATGACTATGCACCTATTATTTTATAATACATTGCATCTATTTTTGTATTAGATTCTTTCCTTGATAAATTGCATGTCTGAATTCCTCAGGAAAATATTTTAGATAAATTTCAAGGAAACTTTTGGTAAGGCTATCCCATTATTAGTCACTGTTTCACTCTTTATTAACTTGAAGAGAAATTTGTCAAGAAAAATACAAGATTATTCTGAACTTTTATTCATTTTCTTTTCCCTCAGCATTTGTGAAAAGGAACACATTATGAATTAAGCTGCTTGAGCTCAAAATAAATTTAGAGTAAATAGTGCTTTAACCTTGAATCTTATCACTAATCTCAGAGTCCAAGTTTCACAAAAATTTCCTACTTACCAACCAGATGATAAATCAGAGTAATTAAAAACAAGATGGTGTTCTTGCCTCCCCACATCCAGTATCTTTTATTCTTTCATTTTAATGAACTGAAAATGATTTCAAATGATCTGGATGGATGTCTACCTTCTTTAAGTATTAGAAAATCATATCTCCTTCTGAAAAAAGGTGGAATGTTATCATGATCCACATGTTGTCTCAATTGGCTTTAAGTTTAAATTATGATCAAAAAGTTCTAAGTAACAATGTTACCAAAAGTAAAGACATACTTTTGATAATAGCCCTTTAAATTTTATTCGGTGATTAGCTGAGGAAATAGCAACTGCCTAGCTCTCCTCCAAATATCATACCTTGAATTTAAATAGAGGAGAGAAAGCAAAACAAACTTCAAATTACCTCTATGTAGAAAAATAAACACCAATTTCTAGCAGAGCTATTTCCTGCTCCAAGCTCTTTTAAAGAGTTAAGTGGATCCAGAAAATCTATGTAGAAAAGAGAAGGACTGAAATCACCCTCAGAAAGGAAAAAATCACCCTAAGAATCTTTGTAGATCAGATAGCATTCTATGGGGAAGGGATCTAAAAGTGAATTGGACTCACAGTGTCAGTCTTAAAAAGACAATGTTTCTGAGGGAGAAGAGGGTTAAAAAAAAAAAGGGAAGAATTCCTTCTGGAGACTAAGTGGTGAAGGGAAAAAGAAGCAAGAGAAGAAAATTAAGATCCTGAAAGATATATACACAAACGTAGATGTATGGATATATATTAAATAAGACAGATCTTGAATAAAATGGTGAAAAGAAGAAGCAAGAGAGGAAAACTTAGGTTCCTGAAAGACATAAAAAATAAGGTGCATCTCATGGTTATATATTAAATTTTTACATTCTGGTAATAGAGAACATGCATTGTCCTCAGGAGCATATGAAAGATTCACAAAAATTGATCAAGTATCTGTTTATATTGAAACTATCAATAAGTTCCAGAAAGTAGAAATATTGGCAACAATCTAAATGCCCATACATAGGAGAGTGACTGAATAAACTTTTACACACACAGTGAATACTGTGCAGCTGTAAAAGAATGAGGAGGTTCTCTGTAAATGAATATTAATTGTTTTTAAATGAGAGAAAAGAAGCAAAAGATAAAAAGTAGTACACATGAAATGTCACTTTTTATAGAAGAAAAAGGGAGAAATAAGAAAGTGTATCTGAGCATGCTTCTTTTTCTAAAAAGAAACATGGAAGGATAAACCAGAAATAATGTAACTGATTGTTTTTGAGAGAGGGTGGGATGAGGTGGAAGGTAGGGTAGTCACTTCTCTGATTCTAGCTTTGTGTATACAGTTTGATTTCTTGAATTATGTTAAAGTTTGTCATGTTAGATAAAATGAGAAAAATTCTTAAAATAATATAAAATTTTAAAATAATGTATTTCAAATTAATAACCTAACTACACAGAAGGAAAAACAGTAATTACCCTGAGCAACTGTTGTATAGAGTATTTTGACTATAAAACATCAGCCTAAAGAAAAAACAAAAATATAAACAGATTTTTAAGTCTAGTTTGTTAAGTTAGTCTTTTGCAGTAGTATGGTTTAGCAACTCTGAGGTTACTTTCTGAGTATTGTAGAATTAAGCATATAAATAAATAGACTAAGGATAATAGGAGCTAGGTTTTGCATTGTTGGGGAAAGAAGTTCCAAATATGGAAAAGGAGAAGATTTGAATTAACACTGTGGTATTGGTGTTGACTTGGAATAGAGATGTCTATTAAATGTTTTTGCTATTTAGGTCATGGACAGATAGATAGATATAAACATAGACAATACAGGGATAGACAGAGGCACGACTCACGCATGCACTCATGCACATGCAGGCACAGAGGCTCCTGACCTCTATATGTTGACAGAGAGTAGAAGAAATTATATTCCAGTAACAATGACTACACCTAATATCCCGATCTTCATTTCTAAATATTATTCTTAAGTAAAAGATAGCAGGGCCTGTTGAAGAAATGGCTGATTCTAGGTGTGGAACAAGGGCAGTATAAAATGGCCCTGGAGCATTTTAGTGTACCAGACAAAAGAAAATTCTCTAGGAATCATGAGGAATGTCTACAGGACACAAACACAAGTCAGTTTGAAGGAGCTCCCTCTGGCAAACTCTGGGGAAATTTGAGCATCAAATAGATAATGATAGTAATAGATGATAACCCATTGAGTAAATAAGAATCCATATTTATACAAATAAAATAAGAAGGAAAAAAACCTCTTCCTTACAGTTAAATACAAATGTATACATGTCAAAGGAATGATTGGGTTAGAAAATGCCTTTGGCAATTCTCATTAATAATCAATTCAAGCAAGAGTTATTGATGTCTGCTCAAAACAATGGGTAAATGTTTAGTTCAGGATAGAATATGACTCACTCTCAAAGTGTCTTTCAACAAATTACGTATTGATTACCCCCAAAAAATGATATTTCCGTGGAGAAATCTGGAAGACAACATGTTTATCAAGCGATCAAAATTAACATCACCAATAATGACACAAAGTAACAAGGTGGGCCTCCCAATATTATGCACTAAGAAAGACACAACAGGGCTTCCCTGGTGACGCAGTGGTTGAGAGTCCGCCTGCCGATGCAGGGGACATGGGTTCGTGCCCCGGTCTGGGAAGATCCCACATGCCGTGGAGTGGCTGGTCCCGAGAGCCATGGCCGCTGGGCCTGCGGGTCTGGAGCCTGTGCTCTGCAACGGGAGAGGCCACAACAGTGAGAGGCCCACGTACCACAAAAAAAAAAAAAAGAAAAGAAAGACACAATATATAAGGCACTTAATATCCTTGTTTCTCTGAAAATGCCACATTAGGGAACTACATTTCTAATAACCTACCGCTGGAATGGTAATTTTTGCACAAAAGATTAAGTTAGTCATTAATTGGGGTCACAAGAAAAGTATTAACACCATATAAAATTTGGTTAATAATTTCCATTCAAATCCCACAATGACTTGACATAAAATTTAAAAATGAAAGTAGTATTCTCCATCTATTAGTTGCTGAAGCTTGTATTACAAGAAGCAGACAAACTCAGTTTAATTACTCCTTTCCTCAACCAAAATTTTTCTATGTGTTTAACAGTGGGCTAATGACAAAGCCTTTCATTTCCACCTCTGAGGAGTACTCAATATTGGATATCAACTTTTAAATAAATATATTATAAGCTATTTTATTATCTCTCTTAAATAAAAGTCTTGGTGGTTCCAATACAAGGTGAAATGAAGTGTTCTGGGCTCACTTTATTAAAATTAAGGAAATATGCTTAAGCCATTTAAGAAGAGAAAGTTAATGTTTTTGACAAACCTTTGGTCTCTGTGCTCCACTTTAAGATACTACAGCCCTGTTTGGTATATACTTTTACTGGTTTGATGAAAGTGTGTGAATCACTTTTAAAATTCTGAATTAGCTTTATACACTCACTCTGTGATTTGTCTATAAAAGGATATTGATCAGAAATGATTCATTCCCCTTGCAGTGAGGTTCTGGTCAGCTTGCTTGGAACAGTGAGGTATAATTTAGGCTTTCTTCATATTCCAGTTTAAAAAAAACTCCTGAGATTTTTGCTATCTTTGGGAACTTCATTATATATATCACAGATAATGAATGCATTTAGAAACTTGTGATGACATGTTTTCTAAACATTTATTTGTAAATCTGTAACTGTAACATGTGTTCCCATAGAAACATGTTTGATAAAAAATAAATTTGCAGGCCTAGTCTGAAAGTTAATTATTTAATTTACAGTATATTAGTACAGTAAAAACGAACCATTCTATGCAATACATATTCCTTTAGGAAGCTTTACCAAAAGGAATGATTTGTTAAAATCACTGAAGAAATGTGTTCCAGTTTTCAGTTGTGCACTTTGTATCAGCCACACATAAAGCAGAGTCTCAGCCACATACACTAGAGTACTCTGAATAGTCTCATCACTTCTCTTTGGCAGCAGCATGATGGGCACTCAGTCAGATGGAGGCAGAGTAGCACACTCTCTGAGAAGATGCGCTTCATAGTCTGAGACATCTCAGTTTTATCCTCACTTCTCCACTGGCTGATTATGTTACTTTGACCATATTTCTTTATTTCTGAATCTTGCTTTCCTAGTTTGTGAAGTGGCAATAATAATATCTAATTAACAGCATTGTTGGAAGGATTAAATGAGATAGATGTTTAAAGCACGAAACAACTGCTCATTATATAATAGCTTTTACAATTAGTATACACGGATGGGGAGATGGTAAGGGAGAATGTTTTCCAACAGGGTAGGTGCTCATATAATTTGTTGTCAAATCTGTGCCACTTTTGGTTATACACAGTAGTGTTATTAAAAATTATAATGTAGGGCTTCCCTGGTGGCGCAGTGGTTGAGAGCCCACCTGCCGATGCAGGGGACACGGGTTCGTGCCCCGGTCCGGGAAGATCCCACATGCCGCGGAGTGGCTGGGCCTGTGAGCCATGGCCGCTGAGCCTGTGCATCCAGAGTCTGTGCTCCTCAACGGGAGAGACCACAACAGTGAGAGGCCCTCGTACCGCAAAAAAAAAAAAAAAAAAAAAAAAAAAAAATATATATATATATATATATATATATATATATATATATATATAAAATGTAAAATGGGCGTAAATGGGGACCGCCCTAAGTACCTGAACACATATGTTTACCCTACTTACTAATGACTCCCTGTTCAAGAAGAGGCGATTTCAGAGGTTTGGAAAAGTAGCTTAAATCCCATCAGAATCAAGGCATACAGAAGATATAGGAAGAGCACAAGTTCAAAGACATGAACTCCCACAAGGAATCAACTATTTAAATAGCTGAGTATAAGGATGTGCTCTATGTATGCAAAAGACTGTTAATGAGTGCAGTATATTCTGTCCTACCAAAAGTCAGATTTTCTATAGATGAGCATTTCATATATGAAGATCAAAAATTCTCCAAAAAAGTTCCAAGTACAAATATATAATTTAATTCCATTGTAGACTTTTAATAACTTTACTTACCAATATTTCCAAATAAATGCTTATAGAATAAAGCCAAATTTCTTCTTCCCCTTTCCTCTTCCTTGTTCACCTCCACTCCTGTTCCTTTTCTCTCTCTTCTTTCTTATGCAACTCTCTGTTTGTGTGTATTAGTGTGTATGTGTGTTATGGCAAAATTTGTATCTACTCTTTTTCCAGAAGTACATTATAACCACGCAGTATGTGTACTCAAGCTTCTGGGGGGAAAAGGAATATCTACACTATTAAAGTCAAAGGAGATGAACTTTGCCTTGAGTTCTGTTTCTGAGTAACCCATCCTAAGGCAATAATTGAATGAACATCCTAAATACTAAGAATATGCCACTTTATATGAATATATTTTTCCAAATAGAAATTTCTACATTTTTGGATTCAAATTGTTTTTTCAAACTGTGAATCATGACCCATTAGTGAGTCACAAAATGAAGCTAGGGGCTGCCCATTTTTAAAAATGAAATAGAGACTAGAATAGAATAAAAAAATATCAGAATGTATCACACAGAATAAGGATATGTGAAAGTTTTGTTTTAATTACATGCATAAGAAATATATCTATGCATGTGCTAAATATCAATGTAAAACACAGTTCTTCTTGTGGGTAACAATTGAAAAAAAAACAACCTTCTAATGTGCTTGAGATGACTGATTGGATTTCTCACTTTTTTTTGCCAGATGCCTTTTTTATTAAATAGACTTGACAATGTGCATGAGAAAACTTTTTAATACTCTGAATAAATAGTAATAAGTGGATTCAAGGTCTTGCTAGTTGTTTGCTTAATTAATGCACAGTGTTGTTATTCAGACTGAAATATACAGGTGATGTCTACTATTCAGTTAAATTAAATGGAAATTATTTTTAAAAATATTTGGCACTCTGAATTATCCATATTAAGAATCTTCTTTGAAGAAATCCACCGGATAATTATTCAGTGAGTGGGGAAGATCGGGATGCATTGAGATACCTCTGAGATGTTTGTGAAGGTAATGAATCTTAATAGAGTTTTTGAGATCTCTGTTTATCCTTGATTCTCCTTAGAGACAAGAATGTGTCATGTGTGTATGCATGCATTTATTCACGTATTCATTCAACAAAATTCATTTAGCTCTTACCATGTGTCAGTACCATCTTTGTTTCAGGATATGACCTGAAGACAATAGAAGTTCTGACCCTTATTTAACATATTTTTGCTATGGGCAAATATAGATGCTAGACATTTCAACAAATATTTAAATATACTTAAATAGAGACGTTCTAGGAAAACTTTAAAGAAGATTGCTATAGGTAGTATATGCAGAGTGGGGTGGGAACTTTTTACATAGTTCTGTCAGAGTGGAATCGTTGTGGGAGCAACATTGACTTGAGCTCTAAGAGGAGAGTGATAAAAGATGAGAGTGAAAAAGAAGTCAGGTTCAGATCAGTCAGTCAGGGTTTTGTGGCCAATGTAATGAGTTTGGATTTTATTTTATATATCACTAAGTTATCGAAGCATTACAACAAGGGAAATAATATGAGCACTTTTCCATTTTGGAAAGACTACTACTGTGTCTGCTATGTGGAAATTGGACTGTAGAGAAATAAAGGCAGGTTCCAGAGGAACATTTAGATGGCGTGACAATATTTTTTGTTATGGTGGTGGATGGATTGTGGCATTGCTAGATAAATGGGAGATAACATTAATAATCATTAACATAAAAAAATTTATGGAGCACTTATTCTATGCCTGATAATACACTAAGTATGTTATATTCACGATCTCAATCAAACTTTAGAGCAATTCTGTGAGAAAAATACTAAAATTTTTAAAAAATTATTTATTTAGTTATTTTTGGCTGCATTGGGTCTTCATTGCTGCATGCGGGCTTTCTCTAGTTGCAGTGAGTGAGGGTTACTCTTTGTTGCGGTGCATAGGCTTCTTGTTGCAGTGGCTTCTCTTGTTGTGGAACACAGGCTGTAGGTGTGCAGGCTTCAGTAGTTGCTTCACATGGGCTCAGTAGTTGTGGCACGCAGGCTCTAGAGTGCAGGCTCAGTAGTTATGGCTCATAGGCTTTGTTGCTTCTCAGCATGTGGGTTCTTCCCGGACCAGAGATCGAACCCCTGTCCCCCACATTGGCAGGTGGACTCTTAACCACTGTACCACCAGGGAAGTCCTGAAATACTAATATTAATTCCAACTTACAAGTAAGCAAACTAGTCTAAAAGAGTTTAAGTATAATAACTATCCAAGGTCCTTATAGTTATACACAGTAGAACGGTTGACAGCAGGTCATTTTTATGTTTTCTCCTCAAAAAGATACTAGCAAAGAGAATTTGACAGCACATTATAAGGATCATACACCATAATCAAGTTAGATTTAGCCCTGGGATGCAAAAGATGGTTCAACATATGCAAATTAATAAATGTGATACACAACATTAACAGAATGAAAGATAAAAATCATGTGATCATCTCAATAGATGTAGAAAAAGCATTTGATAACATTCAACATACTTTCATAATAAACACTCAACAAACTGGGTATAGAAGGAATGTACTACAACACAATAAAGACAATATATGATAAGCTAACATTATACTCAGTAGCGAAAAGCAGAAAGCTTTTCCTCTGAGATCAGGAACAAGATAATGTCGCCCACTCTCTCCACTTCTATTCAACATAATATTGGAAGTCCTAGCCAGAGCAACTAGACAAGAACAAAAATAAAAGGTATCCAAATTGGAAAAGAAGTAAAATTGTCTGTTTGCTGATGCCATGATCTTATGTATAGAAAATCCTAAAGACTCCACTGAAAACTTTTAGAACTAATAAATGAATGCACTAACATTTCAGGATACAAAATCAATATACAAACATCAGTTGTGTTTCTGTATACTAACATTGTGCACTGAAAACTATAAGACACTGATGAAAGAAATTGAGGAAGACACAAATTAATGAAAAGATCATCCATTTTTATGGATTGGAAGAATTAACATTGTTAAAATGTCCATAATTAACAAAAAGATCTTTAATTAACACATGATCTCATGCTGTTGACATCATATTACATGTCTTTTGTCCTTCCCTCCAGCTATATAATCCTCACCTATTTATTCAAGCCTCATATGTACCACAGGGTTCACTATAACCCATCCAACTATGTTAGTCCCATCCCAGTAGTTATGGCTTTATGGGCTCCATTTGCACTCAAAACTCTTCTGTTTCTTTGTTGGCTACCCACAAGGTAATGTTTTTTGCTCATTTATTTATCAGACATAGTGCAAGCAAACTTTTGAGAGATAGAGAAAGTAAATCAAATATTGTGACAGGTTTAAAGATGGAATAGTTTATTAAAGATGGCTGAGTTGAGAAAATTTTCACTTTTGAGCTTGGATCCTTTTAATGTCTCCAGTGTTCACCAGCCGCCAAACTTAAAGCAGAGAAAGAAAGCATCTTTCAAAAAATTCACCTCAAAAAGTCTTAATGCTTGAATCCTTTAAGCATAGTCTTAGATCTTAAAGCTTTGACAGCACAGTATTGAGCACCGGTGTTCATGCTTCTTTATCATTATTTTAAAGTTTCTGTGGAAGAACATCTGGTTTGCTTGATAGGCATTTATACACATACATTTGTTAGGTGAGAGAATGAGACAGGTGTGGGCTTGAAGATCTGAGTCCATTTATGTTTGATGGGCTTAATTTCCCATTATCAGTAATACCACTCCTTTATGAAAAATGGTGATATAAAGAACACAGTCCCTTAGAGGATCTAGTTTGAAGGGGAAAATGATGTTTGTCCCTAGGATGAATTCATCGAGCTACTAAAATGCTGCAAACTTTATGGAAAATGCTAACACTGCTTTAGCACGCAAGTTGCTTTCCTATTTTGATGAATAATGCAGTTTCCATCTAGTCAGTGCTTCTCAAACTTTTGTGCACATCAGAATCTTATTTAAAATGTCAGGGATAGGGATTTATGTTCAGAGATTCTGATTTGGAATCTAGGAGGAAAAGAGGAGTCAAATTTAACCAGCCCCAAAATTGATTCTGATAAAGGTAGTCTTAGGACAACAATCTGAGAAACATAGTTTGCTATTAACTGGTTGTTTGACTAAAATGATAAATATAGGAAATGAAAAGCAAAATGATGGAGAACAAAGGTGAAGCTTTAAACTGGCACTTCATGCAAATGAAAAAGCAGAAAAATAATTGAAGGAATTTTATTTATAGAAAATAGGGACTACAGACAAGTTCAGATTTTACCTCTTTTATATAACTTAATACACATGACTTTCAGTTTGTAAGTGCTATGGACTGGATTGTGTCCCCGCTGTATTCATAAATTGAAAGCCTAACCCCCAATGTGACTATATATGGAGATAGAGCCTTAAGGAGGTAATTTAAGGTTGAAATGATGTCATAAGTGTAGGGCCCTGGTAAGAAGTTTAGTGTCCTTATAAGAAAAGACACCAGAGAGCTCACTTGCTTACTTTCTCTGTACACTCACAAATGAGAGCTCATGTGAGCACGCAGTAAGATAGTGGGTCCCTACAAGCCTGGAAGAGAGGCCTCAACAGAAACAGACCATGCTGGCATCATGATCACAGCTTTTCAGCCTCCAGAGCTGTGAGAAAATAAATGTTGTTCAAACCACCCAGTCTATGGTGTTTTGTTAGTGCAGTCCCAGCAGACTAAGATAGTGAGCAAAATAACTTTGGATTATCATTGTATCTTAAGAAAATGCAATGGAATGTCATAGATCAATAAAAATGATATAAATTCTTAGTCACTAGATATTTGTTGAATAAGTGAAAAATATGAGTGAAGCCATCTTCTGAGTAAGGTCCAAAAAATTCAATATTACTGCACATTTAATTTCTGTAGTATATCATTACTTATAAGTCATTCAGCTTAAAAAATTCACTGTACATTGACCTCCAGCAATAACTGAGAGCTTTTGAAATAATTCTGTGGGTTTCACCTAGAATTACAGAGGAAATGTCTTTTTTATATATTATTTTGTTTTAAAATCTTATTTGAAGACAATAAACCTAAATACTCTGAAACCATTTTCTACCTAGAGTCTTCTCTCCCTAGAGCAGGAGTTCTAACCTTTTCTTTCCCTACCTGCCTTCAAGTGGTTTGTTTAGGTATTTGCTTTTTCCCTTCTTTTGATGACCAAAATAAACACAGTTTATCAGCTTTAACTTCTATTAGAATTACAATATATTTTAGTTTAATGTAATGTGTCATTCTGATAGTGATAGAGTATTGGTTTCAGAAGAGTTTCTTTTGGGGCATATGGGGAAAACCTAAGGATAGATTTAAAGGCTCAATTATTAAGTTTACCTGGAGTAATAAAAACCTCATACAACAGCTGACTGCCTTTAACAGGCAATAATTTCAGAGGTAAGCAATTGGCAGAGTTTGAAAAATAAGTAAATCTGCCTAATTTGTATCACAGAAGAAGAAAAAGGAAAATAGGGGTGGCAAGATCCATGGTGAGGAACTAAGACCAAAATCTGGAGAATGGGGTAGGGCTCTCCAATACAGTCCAGTCAATGGAGGAGACAGAGTAGAATGTACCAGAAAACTTCACAATTAGATTGCTTTCCCACCTCTCCAGGGGGTCAACCTGGGAAGCCACTGTCTGGTAATCTCCCTGTGTCAGAAGGATTGGTTACCCATTAGTGATTTATTTTGTAGCATCTATTTGTTCATTTATTGGTTCATTTATTCATCTATTCAAAGATGTTTAAGTGTCTACTATGTGCCTAAAATTGTCCTAGGCAATGGAATATAACAATGACCAAAACAGAAGGTCTCTGTTTTCATCATGCTTACATTCTAGTGGTGATCTATGGGTGATACAGGCCATAAGAATTTACTTAAATGTATATATATTGATGAAGGAAAATAAAGTAGGGTAAGCGGATAGAGAGAGATGAAAAGAGAGAACTCTTTAGGCTGTTTGAGGGAGGTGTCAGGGATGGCCTTTCTCAGTATAGATCAGAATAAAATGAGGGATCAAATAGATGTTGAGGGGAAGAGATTTGCCCTGAGACAGGTGTCCAAATATGAGTCATTCAGCTACAGCCTCAAGCATAGTGTTAGATAGTTTAGACATAGTTGCTGGTAGTCAACTCCTATTGGGGGAACTATTTCTAGAAGATAGATGGAAGGGAAATCATTACTTGAATGACTTTCATTATA
The DNA here is from genome assembly GCF_964341445.2 of Mesoplodon mirus. Lineage (NCBI taxonomy): Eukaryota > Metazoa > Chordata > Mammalia > Artiodactyla > Ziphiidae > Mesoplodon > Mesoplodon mirus. The sequence goes on from NC_138980.1 coordinate 134,190,978, forward strand.
AGGAGTATCTATTTCAGAAACCTTTGGAGTACAAAATGAATAAGTATGCTTCCCTGGGAAGAGATGAAATTTGCTTATAAATAAAAAGTTTGAATGGGGAGGTGGCTGGGAGAACAATAGATTGCACAGTTAGAATGATACTGTAGGACTTCACAAGTTACTTGTGGAGTTTTGATGTGGAGTTTATACTCCTTACAAGGAATACTCAACTTCAAGGTGGAAGTATCGGAAATGCATCACCTGTTTTCTGAAAAAAAAAAAAAAATTAAATGTAATTTTAACCATTGATGTGATTTTAATCATTTTTTAAAATTTATTTTGAAATAAAAACATTAAAGTATAAGGTGAAGTGTCGTGTAACAAAAGGACACTGGACTAAAAACAAAGAATTGGGGGGCTTCCCTGGTGGTGCAGTGGTTGAGACTCCGCCTGCTGATGCAGGGGACACAGGTTCATGCCCTGGTCCGGGAAGATCCCACATGCCATGGAGTGGCTGGGCCCGTGAGCCATGGGCGCTGAGCCTGCACATCCGGAGCCTGTGCTCTGCAACGGGAGAAGCCACAACAGTGAGAGGCCCGTGTGCCGCAAGAAAAAAAAAAAAAAAAAAAGAATTAGGAAGCCCTGACCTGATCAGTTTTTTTAAAAGAAAAAGCAGAATATTTAGAAAATGATGGAAAAATGCAAGTATGACAGCATAATCAGGTTTGATTTAAGTAAGAACTCTATCTCTCAGTCATAGGATCTTCAACCAGGGTTAGAAGACTCCCCTTGGATTAGTGGGATATGACATTTTCACATAAACTGTGTTTCATGAAGAAGTTTTAGGAAACAAAATAAAAAGATAGCAAGAGGTAAAGCTTAAAGAAAAAAGAAGGGAAAGGAAGGGAAGAGAAGAGAAGGGATAGAAGGAACTGAGGCTCAATCATCCCTCTGATATTAGAAGCCAAGGGGGCTAGGCACCATTCCAATTGGTAAAGTCAGGAAAATATGATTCATGAGAACTAATGGCAGTTTCCAGTCCTTTCTGTCTGTCTGTCTGTCTGTCTATCTATCTATCTATCTATCTATTATCTACTTATCCATCTATCCATCCATTTCTTTACTTTTTTAATAGAATTTCTTCTTTTAATTGAAGCATAGTTGATGTACAATATTATATATATTATATGTTACAGGTGTGCAATACAGTGATTCACAATTTTTAAAAGTTATACTCCATTTATAGTTATTATAAAATATTGGCTATATTCCCTGACTTGTACAGTATATCATTGTAGCTTATTTATTTTATACATAGTAGTTTGTACTGCTTAATCCCTTACCTCTATTGCCCCTCCCCCTTTCCCTCTCCCCACTGGTAACCACTAGTTTGTTCTGTATATCTGAGTCTATTTCTTTTTTGTTGTATTCACTAGTTTGTTGTATTTCTTAGATTCCTCATATAAATGATGTCATAATAGCATTTGTCTTTCTCTGTCTGACTTATTTCACTTAGCATAATATTCTCCAAGTCCATCTATGTTGTTGCAAAGATAAAATTGGATTCTTTTTATAGTTTTCTCTGGATATATGCCCAAGAGTGGGATTGTTGGATCACATAGCTATATTTTTAGTTTTTTAAGGAACCTCTCTACTCTTCTCCATAGTGGCTATACCAATTTACATTCCCACCAAAAGCATAGGATTCCTTTTTCTCCACACCATCTCCATCATTTATTATTTGTAGACTTTTTGGTGATGGCCATTCTGACCAGAGGTGAAACCTCATTGTAGTTTTGATTTGCATTTCTCTAATAATTAGAGATGCTGAGTTATTTTCATGTGCCTGTTGACCATCTGTGTATCTTCTTTGGAGAAATGCCTATTTAGGTCTTCTGCCTATTTTTTGATTGGTTGGTTTTTTGTTTTTTTGATATTGAGCTATGTGAGCTGTTTATATATTTTGGAAATCAATACCTTGTCAGTTACATCATTTGCCAATATTTGCTCCCATTTTGTATGTTGTCTTTTCATTTTGGTTATGGTTTCCTTTGCTTTGTAAAAGCTTTCAAGTTTTATTGGGTCCCATTTGTTTATTTTTGTTTTTATTTCCGTTACTCTAGGGGACAGATCCAAAAATATATTGCTGAGATTTATGTCAAAGAGTAAGATGCCTATGTTTTCCTCTAGAAGTTTTATAGTATCTGGTCTTAAATACATTTTGGTCTTTAATCCTTTTTGAGTTTATTTTTGAATATGGTGTTAGAGAATGTTCTAATTTCATTCTTTTACATGTAGCTGTCCAGTTTTCCCAGAACCACTTATTTAAGAGACTGTCTTTTCTCCATTGTATATTCTTGCCTCATTTGTCATAGATTAATTGACCATCAGTGTATGGGTTTATTTCTGGGCTTTCTATCATGTTCCATTGATCTATATTACTGTTTTTTGGCCAGTATCCTACTGTTTTGATTACTGTAGCTTTGTAGTATAGTCTGAAGTTAGGAAACCTAATTCTTCCAGCTCCATTTTTCTTTCTCAAGATTGCTTTGGCTATTTGGGGTCTACTAGATCTCATCAATGAATTTGATAAAGTTGAGGGATACAAAATTAATACACAGAAATCTGTTGCATTTCTATACACTAACGATGAAAGATCAAAAAGAAATTAAGGAAACTATCCCATTTACCATCACATCAAAAAGAATAAAATATCTAGGAATAAACTTACCTAAGGAGGCAGAAGACCTGTACTCCAAAAACTATAAGACACTGATGGAAGAAATCAAAGATGACACAAACAGATGGAAAGATATACCATGTTCTTGGATTGGAAGAATCAATACTGTTAAAATGACTATACTACCTAAGGCAATCTACAGATTCAGTGCAATCACGATCAAATTATCAATGGTTTTCTTCACAGAACTAGAACAAAAATTTTTTTTAATTTGTGTGGTAGTCATTTAATAGATGGAAAAATTATTGTACTTTTGAAGCAGCCTTAACATTATATGACAGCCTTAATTTTTTATCTTTTTGTTTTATTTGCATCCACAGACAGAAGATAAGGAAGTTACTGGTAGAATTTTTTAAATTTAGTAATTAGGAAGCACAAATATTTTATGCCATGACCTTATTAAAATTATAGAGAAAAAAACCACTTATACCCATTTATTTTAACGTTTAACTCTTATATTTTATGACACTCTCATTAACAATATGTCATCAAATTATAATAACTAAATTGGACTGCATACCACACCAGAAGTTGGATTTCAAAAAATAATATTTTCTGGGCCTCCCTGGTGGCGCAGTGGTTGAGAGTCCGCCTGCCGATGCAGGGGATGCGGGTTCGTGCCCCGGTCTGGGAGGATCCCATGTGCCGCGGGGCGGCTGGGCCCGTGAGCCATGGCCGCTGGGCCTGCGCATCCGGAGCCTGTGCTCCACAACGGGGGAGGCCACAACAGTGAGAGGCCCGCATACCGCAAAAAGAAAAAAAAAAAAAAAAATAATAATAATATTTTCTAATGAAAACAGCTTCCACAAGATCTTAATAATTCCTTCATATTAGACTTTTTACCATGATTTAAATGGAACCTTGGGGGATTAAAATAGTTGCGGGCTTTCCCACACTCTAAATTAATCCAGGTCTCTCAGAACATTGTCAAACAGTAATACTAATGTTGAGGTGAATGAAAAAGGCCTTGACTTTTCATGTAAAAATATTTCAGTGTAATTAATATTAATGGCATATTTTCCTCAGTATAATATCAATTATTACTGCTGATAGCTGGGTTAAGAAAAAATGATTGATTTAATTTTTAAGGGTTCAAGACTAGGTCATGCTCTCACAGTTTGTGGTGGGCTTACTTGTACATCTTTACTAAGAATATAGCATTAAATATTTGCTAGGTATCTAAGAAAACTTTGCAAAATCCAATTGCTACAGGAACCTAAGCTGGACATTTGAATAACTGAATTAATTTACTGCAATTTTGATTAGAGACTTTGAGCTATAAGGTGTAGACAACCTGGTTCTGTATTTTTATTTTGTGGATGAGGAACTTTTTCCTGGCAAGACTAAGCAACTTGCTGAAACCACAGCAAGTTAATGACAAATGGATTTCCCCAAAGTATCACTGAATTTGAAGACTGATAGTTTAGCACAGAACAAAACAAAATAAAAACTAATAATGATAGACATTACATGTATTATCTTAAATTCTTACCACAATTCTAAAAAATATAATATTACTTCCATGTAATAGATTAAATAAAAATTGCTTGGACATAAGAAAACACAGGTAGTAAGTGGTCCAGTGGGTTTTAGCCCAAATATGCCTGTCTCCAGGATCTGTGTTCTTTCTACATGTTATACTCTTATTTAAGTGGAAGCCTAAACAAATCTGAAGAGATTTAAAACTATTATAGATTGGATATGTTTGTCATTTTCCTTCAGCTATATATTTTATTTCTATAGGAACCAGAGTAATAACACAGGGTAATAGTTATTTAATTTGTTCATTAGTCCTGGAAAGATCTTCAAATTATGATTCAACTTTTCATTTGACTGATGAGAAAATTGAGGTAGGTTGATAGAAATTAATTGAAATTTCCCCCAATCCTACACTTAATAAATGACAGAGCTAATATTGTAATTCAGTCTTATGGCTCTAAGTTCAATATTTTTCCTAGATACTACATGATTTGAAAATAAAATATTCAAAAATCCTCCTTATTTGAATAAAATTAATTTCACCTCTTTGGTTCTTCATATTGAAGTACCATTATTTGCATGTTCAATAAGTTATTATACATAAATTACTTTCCTGATAATTTAAAGGATTTATCTTATCATGTCTACCTTTTTCTTTTGTTTGAAATTGTGATTTTTAATTATGAAATACATCAAACACACAGAAATAAGATCTGATCATTTATTTTAAACTTGAAGTGAATTTAAACTTCATAAGAGTTGTTTTCAGGTATCCACTCTAATTATGGGACAGTATACTTAAGAAATTTAAAAAATATCTAATATGTACTAAATATCACCTTTCTACACATGATAACCAAACCATCAGTTGTCTATATTGTCTGATAATAAATGATTTGTGACTAGGTTAGGATTTTTTCATTAACCACATAGACCCAGGCCTACTTTTGAATACCACTTTCTTATTTTATCCCTATGCTAACATTAGCATTGACTTAAAAAAATTGGTCATATAATGGAAAAACTATCTCCTTTCAAACAAATATTTACTGGGCCCTTCCTACGCTGGAAGAAAGATCTAAGTGGACCAAACTCACCTGCTATAAATATTGTGTATTTTCAGAATTTTAGGAAGTGCTGTGACATAATTCCCTACATTGACCTTCAGAATCAATAAATCTCAAGCTCCAACTAAAATTGGTATTGACTAATTATAAAATATGTGAAATGAATCTATATTGAATACTTAGTCTTTATGTTTGGCTCACCAGGAATGAAACTGTTAAAAACTGCTTAACCAGGGCTTACCTGGTGGCGCAGTGGTTGGGAGTCCACCTGCCAATCAGGGGATGCGGGTTCGTGCCCCGGTCCAGGAGGATCCCACATGCCGCGGAGCGGCTGGGCCCATGAGCCATGGCCGCTGACCTGTACGTCCGGAGCCTGTGCTCCGCAACGGGAGAGGCTGCAGCAGTGAGGGGCCCACGTACGGCAAAAAAAAACCAACCAAACAAACAAAAATAATACTGCTTAACCAAAACCAGAATTCTTTCTCTATCCATTGATCCACACATAACCCATTAAGAGAAAACACTGTCTTCTTTCAGAACATATGAAGGCATAAAGATCAGAGACACCTTGTGAAATAGGACATTTTTTTAAATAACATGCATTGATTTTATCTTGCCCTACAACAGTTTAGATAATATGAAAACCTAGTAAGTGATTTATTCAGGCTGAAATTAATTATGTATGATGATGTCACACCACATGATTGCACCAAGACCCTGATAAATGCAAATGTAGTAAACATTAAATAGTAATTAAGTAGTAATTTAAATAGTAATGTAATAGTAAAGTTCTTCCCTTAGAAATTCTGATTTTGATCTACAAATATCTTTTGTGTGGTAGTTTTCAAAAAGGGTGATGTGCTGATTGACAGTTTTAAAGTGGCATTGCAGTTATGAGTTGTTCCATTTTTATAGATAATAATAATGAAATATAAATATTTCTGGCACCTCTATTTTCTGGGTTCCAATTGCAGTGAGGGAAGGAACTGTAAACTGAAGTTTAATCAAATGATGACCCATAGGAATTTATCAATCAATAGTTATTGTGATGATTAAATATTGAATGCTTTAATGTTTCATGGCATGAATCCTGATTATGTTATTCTAATTTAGTATTTTATCTAATATACAGTCAAAATATTATTTTCTTCCCTATTAAGAATATACTCTGATAACACTTGGGGTCTAAACAAGATTTTGAATTTTTTAAATTTAATAGCACACCAAACAGAACTTCTTTTTCCTAGCACAACTTGATAGAAAATCTTACAGTAGGTAACTCCTCTTCTGCCTAGTGTCCAGTTTGCCTCTACTGGAAAGGACATGAGGATGCTAGACACATTCACTCACTTCCATAGCTCTGGTCTGAATTCAAAGCATGAGTTGGAGAGCAACAGCAGAGGATGGCAACCAGACCACCATACTTAATATGAGACACCATTGCATATAGAAGTGAAAAATGTGAAGTTCATTAAGAGCAGGATATTTGGACTATCAGTATTTAGTTTAGGTGTCAAAGCAGAATGGTATTGAAAATTCACCAGCAGAAGGGTGAAGGAAAGTTACAGACCTGGGAGCATTGGCATAAATCAATGGGAAAAGAAACTGTATCAAACCTAGAAATGCCAACATTTTTCATCAAATTAGATTTGCAGATTCACTGCCTGATTAGCAGAAAAAAAATACACCAGTTATTTCTAAGGATAATATTTACATTTTAGAAATTAGAATGTGAATTAAAACAACTTGAACTCTTTATGGTTTAAAGAAAGTTTTCATATCTTACATAGAGTGTCTTGGATTACTAATCAGACATAGGAGGAAGTCATTGGTTTCTTTGTTAAAATTATAGTAAAAACTGGATTATGAAAAATAAAAGAAGAAAAGTATTTTATACTTAACTATATTTTCTCCTAAAATGTGTATTAGTGATTGGAAAAACAGTAGAAATATGAACATATAAGTAGAATTTTTCAGAGAATCTCATCACCAGATTCACATGGATTCATACAATCAGAAAAAGTCAGTAGGCCTTTCACCAGCAGGCTATGTTTCAAGGATTAGCTGTGTAGGTCATTATCTGCTCTGCATAGTGCCAAGGTGAAACACATAGCACAGCCTATATTCTCATTTCCCATTGCTTTTGTGCAGTATCAAAAGGAACTGAGTAGAAAATTAATTTAGCCTTTTTGTGTCTAATTGATTTTCTTTCATGAGATCTCTGGTTTCTTCATGTCAGAGTTGTATAATACTGAAAATTTTCATTTTGAAAAAAAACTTAAAAACACATACAAATAATTCTCGTTTTGGATGAGTGTTTTGGAGTAACTAAATTCACTGTAAAATACCTTTTTGTTATATAGATTTTATCTGACCAGTAGCTATATACTTTCCAGTAAGAGGCAATATTTTAAGTTTTATTCTTAGCTTTTTGTACTTTAAAAACATGCAGGCCATGAGGTTAGCCTTCCACTGCTTCTCCCTTAGTAACTATGTTCCTCTTTCTACTAAGAACAACTGTTAGGTGGCCTTGATCTACAGCTTGAGACATGGCACTTTGTTCTAGAATAGGAGTTATTCAGCACCTTCACTGCCCCAAGAAAATGTTTATTATATGAATAAAAATAAGTAAGGAGAAATTTTGATGGTTATTTTAAGGATAAAATAACAGTGGTTATGTGTTTAAGTCTCTTAGCCAGAGACCCTACAAAATAGTTGTAATTATGTAAACAATTATTGTATTAAAAAAAGGATGAGGAGGTGAGTAAAAATGTGTGTGCATGTGTGTCATGTGTACACACACATTTTAATAGCTGGTACCGAGTTTCCTTTAGGGATGGCTCTTTGCTTCATGAAAGACCTAATAATCTACTTGTGACTAGAACGTTTAGCTCTGAGAGAGAATATTCAGAGACAAGAAATGAAAGAGACAACCAAACTGCTCTTTAGTTGAAATTTTAAATATTTTGGACATAGAGAAAGAATAGAAAAGACTGAACAGAACTGGTAGGAGGTAAGAACCTAGCAATATGGGGTAGACTTTGAACCTATGAATAATCCACAACAAAATTTGGCCAAAGAAAATATTTTAGGGACTGGATGGTCAAAGTAGTTGAACATTACAGATTTTAGTCTTTAAATAAATTATTAGTGTGCTTATGATGCAGCCACCTTTCATCTCCCCAAAATTTAAGCAAAGGGTGGCATGTTATTAATAATAAGTACTTTTATTGAGCATATACTATAAACTAGGTACTGTAGTAGGCACTTTAATTTATTGTTTAATTAATACAAAGCTTTATTAGTAATGATTTTTGTTATCATTATTTTAGGCAGAGCCTAAGACTTAGTGGTGATACAGCAGAGAACAAAGGAACAGGAATTAAAGCCCAGAGTGGATTACCCCAAAGTCACCCCTCTCTAGCATCTGTGCAAAGGAGTCAGAACAGTGGGAGGCAGGCAATGACCAGGAACCCCAGAGGGCTACCAACAGAGAGTGAAAAGGTAGCAGAATCATAGATGAATTGTGGAACTGACTCAAGAATAATCATAAAATATTCCTTTTTTCCCTCCAAAAAACTAGGAGGTGACCTTAAGGTGAAGGTAGAAATGCGTAACATCTGAATTAAGAATATAAAAGTTTTCTAACTGTAATATAGTAAAATCTAACTAACTAGAAATCAAAAGGCATTAAATTATTCATTCTTTTCAAAATATATCACGTTTCCCCCTGATTTCTAAAGCAGTCATTTAGACAGTGCATTAACAATTGCCCGCACTGTGGGAAACACACTTGACTTTTCTATTTATTAATAACCATATAACCTTGGGGAAAGTAGTTACCTCCCTCAACCTTATATTCCGCTTCCACAAATTAAATGTAAAAAAGGCTACTTCTTTAGTTTGTTATGAGCTTTCAATGGAGATAGATCTATATCTATCTCTATATATATCCATATCCATAATCTATACCTACAGATATATAATCTCCCACCATGCCTGCTACTAAGGAGGAGCTACAGGGAAAAAAATATTCTCTTTGTGGAACATAAGTTAACATTTCCAGGATGACCCGGGGTGATTATTATAAAAAACATATGGCTTAATAAAGTATGAGTCCTGTTTATCCTTTCACTAAATGACCCCAGACTGTAGTCTGCTTTTCTCTTTACTCTTGGTTTTGTAGATAGTTTACAGTTTACCCTCAAGCTATGATCTGACCCTTCTTACTGCTGCAAGTGAATTGAAGGAGAAGTTGGAAAGAGAAGAAAACACTTGTCTGTGGAAATTAGTTTAAAAAACCCGAGCCTAGAATAATGAATCCTCTGGGTACACATATAGCTTCACAAAACAGATTCCCATACAAACATCAAAAAAGGAAGTTAATACTGATGCATTGTTATCATCAGATCCCCAGACCCCATTTCGTTTCTCCCATTGTCCTAAAAATGTTTCTAAACAGCTTTATTTAGGTCCAATTCACATGCAATAAACTGTACATAAAGTGTACAATATATGTTTTAACATATATACATATTAATAAAACCATCACTACAATCAAAATAATAAACATTTATATCACCCCCCAAAGTTTCCTCATGCTCCTTTGTAATCTAACTCCCTTTCACCTCTCTCCTTCGTAACCTCCTAAACCATTCCCAGGCAGCTACTGATCTGCTTAAGTCATTAAAGATTGTTTTGCAATTTCCAGAATTTTATATAAATGGAATTATACATTTAGACTTTTTGTCTTCTTTCACTTAAAAAAATTATTTTGAGATACAACCATATTGTAGCATGTCCATTTACCTGTTGATGACTATTGTATTCATTTCCATCTTTTGGCTATTAGAAAGCTGTTATGAACACACATGAACATCTCTATGGGCATAAGCTTTTGTGCCTCTAAGAGTGAAATGACTGAATTAGAAGATAGATACATTAAAAAAAAATTTTAAATGCCCGACTGTTTTCAAACTGGCTGTACTATTTTACATTTCCACTAGCAGTCGTTTCCTCCAAATCCTAACACTTGATATAGTGAGTCTTTTTAATTATATCCACTCGAAAAGATGTGGAGTTGTATCTCATTGTGGTTTAATTTGCTTTTTCCAGGGGACTAATGATACTGAGCATTATTATTGTGTTTATAAATCACTGTTTTGTCTTCTTTGGTGAAGCTTCCATTCAAATCATTTGCTCATTTTTAATTGGATTTTTTATGATCTTATTATTGAGATCTTATTATTATTTTCTCCCAGTGTGTATCTTCTTTTTATTCTCTCAGCAATGTATTTTGAAGAGCATAAGCTTAATTTTGATGGATTCCAATTTATCTATTTGTTCTTTTACGGATTATGCTTTTGGTGATTTATATAAGAAAGCATTGCCTAACTCAAAGCCTCAATTTTATCTCCCATGTTCCCATGTTTTATTCTAGAATATTTATAGTTTTAGGTTTTAAATTTGGATCTATGATCTATTTTGAGCTAATGTTTGTGTACAGTGTGAGATAGGAATCAATAAAGATTTTTTGAAACTATGAATATATCCAATTTTAAGCCACATTTGTTGAAAAGATTATCCTTTCTCCATTAAAGTACCTTTCTGATTTTGTAAACCAATTGTCCACCCCATTTCTTAGCTCTCTGTTAAGTTCCTTCGTCTATTATTTTTATCTCAACACTAATATCACACTGTAGCTTCATAATAGGTCTTGAAATCAGGAAATATTAATACTCTAACTTTGTCCTTCCTCAAAGTTTTATTGGCTATTCTAGGTCTTTTGACCTAGAATTTTTAAAAATATTTTTGTTATTTCTAAAAAAAAAAAAAGTCAAATAGAGCTTGTGTTGAATCTATTGATCATATAGATGAGAACTGGCATCTTACTATCGATTCTTTCAACTTATGACCACTGTATCACTCTCATTTTTAGGCTTTTAAAGTTTCTCTCAGCAATACTTTATGGTTTTACATATTTGTCAGATTTATTGCTAAGTATTTTATATTATTTGGTGTGATAGTAAATGGTATTTTTATATCAATTTATGTTATTTGTTGCTAGTATATAGAAATGCAATTGACTTTTTACATGAGCTTGAAGATCACTTATTAGTTACAATAGCTTTTTAATTTTTTAATCAGATTTTCTACACAGATAATTATGGCATCTATGAATAAAGATAGTTTTAGTTTTGCTACTTTTACAATATGGGTTCCTATTAATCCTTCTTCTTGCCTTATTGCACGAGCTAGATCTTTCAGTACAATAATGCTGGATAAAATTTTTGAGAATAAATAACCTTGACTTGTTCTCAATCTTAGAGAGAAAGCATCCATTTTTACCGTTAATTTTGGTGTTAACTGTGGGCTTTTTGTAGATGCTCTTTTTCAGGTTGAGGAAGTTCCCTTCTATTGTTAGTTTGCTGAGAATTTTTATCAGGAATTACTGTTAAATTGCATCAGATGCCTTTTTTCCCTACATATATTGAGATAATATATGGTTTTTCTTTTTTAATTTGCTAATATAGTGAATTACAATGAATAATGTTCAAATATTAAATTAACTTTACATTCCTGGGATAAAACTTTTATCTGTTATTTTATATATATATAGTTGAATCCCATTTTCTAAAACTTTAGTTAGAAACTTTGTTTCTATATTCATGAAAGATTATTTTGCAGCTTTTCTTATAATGTTTATGTTTAGTTTGAATATTAGCATGAGACTGGCCTCCTAGAATATATTCAGAAATTTCATTCTTTTCTAATTTTCTGAAAGAGTTTATGTAGAATTGCTAGTTTTTTCTTAAATGGTTGGTAAGATTTACCAGTGAATCTACCTGGACCTGTAATTTTCTTTTTTTTTTTTTTTTCTTTTTTTTTTTTCCTTTTTCTTTTTATTAGTTTCTGCTTTATAACAAAGTGAATCAGTCATACATATACATCTGTTCCCACATCCCTTCCCTCATGCATCTCCCTCCCTCCCACCCTCCCCATCCCACCCCTCCAGGCGGTCACAAAGCACTGAGCTGATCTCCCTGTGCTCTGCGGTTGCTTCCCACTATCTATCTACCTTACGTTTGGTAGTGTATATATGTCCATGCCTCTCTTTCGCTTTGTCACAGCTTACCCTTCCCCCTCCCCATATCCACAAGTCCATTCTCAAGTAGGTCTGTGTCTTTATTCCCGTTTTACCCCTAGGTCCTTCATGACGTTTTTTTTTTTTTAAATTCCGTATATATGTGTTAGCATACGGTATTTGTCTTTCTCTTTCTGACTTACTTCACTCTGTATGACAGACTCTAGGTCTATCCACCTCATTACAAATAGCTCAGTTTCGTTTCTTTTTATGGCTGAGTAATATTCCATTGTATATATGTGCCACATCTTCTTTATCCATTCATCTGATGATGGACACTTAGGTTGTTTCCAGCTCCGGGCTATTGTAAATAGAGCTGCAATGAACATTTTGGTACATGTCTCTTTTGGAATTATGGTTTTCTCAGGGTATATGCCTAGTAGTGGGATTGCTGGGTCATATGGTAGTTCTATTTGTAGTTTTTTAAGGAACCTCCATACTGTTCTCCATAGTGGCCGTACCAATTCACATTCCCACCAGCAGTGCAAGAGTGTTCCCTTTTCTCCACACCCTCTCCAGCATTTATTGTTTCTAGATTTCTTGATGATGGCCATTCTGACTGGTGTGAGATGATATCTCATTGTAGTTTTGATTTGCATTTCTCTAATGATTAATGATGTTGAGCATTCTTTCATGTGTTTGTTGGCAGTCTGTATATCTTCTTTGGAGAAATGCCTATTTAAGTCTTCTGCCCATTTTTGGATTGGGTTGTTTGTTTTTTTGCTATTGAGCTGCATGAGCTGCTTATAAATTTTGGAGATTAATCCTTTGTCAGTTGCTTCATTTGCAAATATTTTCTCCCATTCTGAGGGTTGTCTTTTGGTCTTGTTTATGGTTTCCTTTGCTGTGCAAAAGCTCTGAAGTTTCATTAGGTCCCATTTGTTTATCTTTGTTTTTATTTCCATTTCTCTAGGAGGTGGGTCCAAAAGGATCTTGCTGTGATTTATGTCATAGAGTGTTCTACCTATGTTTTCCTCTAAGAGTTTGATAGTTTCTGGCCTTACATTTAAGTCTTTAATCCATTTTGAGCTTATTTTTGTGTATGGTGTTAGGGAATGATCTAATCTCAAACTTTTACATGTCCCTGTCCAGTTTTCCCAGCACCACTTATTGAAGAGGCTGTCCTTTCTCCACTGTACATTCCTGCCTCCTTTATCAAAGATAAGTTGGCCATATGTGCGTGGGTTTATCTCTGGGCTTTCTATCCTGATCCACTGATCTATCTTTCTGTTTTTATGCCAGTACCACACTGTCTTGATTACTGTAGCTCTGTAGTATAGTCTGAAGTCAGGGAGCCTGATTCCTCCAGCTCCGTTTTTCGTTCTCAAGATTGCTTTGGCTATTCGGGGTCTTTTGTTTTTCCAAACAAATTGTGAAATTTTTTGTTCTAGTTCTGTGAAAAATGCCAGTGGTAGTCTGATAGGGATTGCATTGAATCTGTAGATTGCTTTGGGTAGTAGAGTCATTTTCACAATATTGATTCTTCCAATCCAGGAGCATGGTATATCTCTCCATCTATTTGTATCATCTTTAATTTCTTTCATCAGTGTCTTATAATTTTCTGCATACAGGTCTTTTGTCTCCTTAGGTAGGTTTATTCCTAGATATTTTATTCTTTTTGTTGCAATGGTAAATGGGAGTGTTTTCTTGATTTCATTTTCAGATTTTTCATCATTAGTGTACAGGAATGCCAGAGATTTCTGTACATTAATTTTGTATCCTGCTACTTTACCAAATTCATTGATTAGCTCTAGTAGTTTTTTGGTAGCATCTTTAGGATTCTCTATGTATAGTATCATGTCATCTGCAAACAGTGACAGCTTTACTTCTTCTTTTCCAATTTGGATTCCTTTTATATCCTTTTCTTCTCTGATTGCTGTGGCTAAAACTTCCAAAACTATGTTGAATAAGAGTGGTGAGAGTGGGCAGCCTTGTCTTGTTCCTGATCTTAGTGGAAATGGTTTCAGTTTTTCACCATTGAGGACAATGTTGGCTGTGGGTTTGTCATATATGGCCTTTATTATGTTGAGGAAAGTTCCCTCTATGCCTACTTTCTGCAGGGTTTTTATCATAAATGGGTGTTGAATTTTGTCGAAAGCTTTCTCTGCATCTATTGAGATGATCATATGGTTTTTCTCTTTCAACTTGTTAATATGGTGTATCACATTGATTGATTTGCATATATTGAAGAATCCTTGCATGCCTGGAATAAACCCCACTTGATCATGGTGTATGATCCTTTTAATGTGCTGTTGGATTCTGTTTGCTAGTATTTTGTTGAGGAGTTTTGCATCTATGTTCATCAGTGATATTGGCCTGTAGTTTTCTTTCTTTGTGACATCCTTGCCTGGTTTTGGTATCAAGGTGATGGTGGCCTCGTAGAATGAGTTTGGGAGTGTTCCTTCCTCTGATATTGTTTGGAAGAGTTTGAGAAGGATGGGTGTTAGCTCTTCCCTAAATGTTTGATAGAATTCGCCTGTGAAGCCATCTGGTCCTGGGCTTTTGTTTGATGGAAGATTTTTAATCACAGTTTCAATTTCAGTGCTTGTGATTGGTCTATTCATATTTTCTATTTCTTCCTGAGTCAGTCTTGGCAGGTTGTGCATTTCTAAGAATTTGTCCATCTCTTCCAGGTTGTCCATTTTATGGGCATAGAGTTGCTTATAGTAATCTCTCATGATCTTTTGTATTTCTGCAGTGTCACTTGTTACTTCTCCTTTTTCATTTCTAATTCTATTGATTTGAGTCTTCTCCCTTCTTTTCTTGATGAGTCTGGCTAATGGTTTATCAATTTTGTTTATCTTCTCAAAGAACCAGCTTTTAGTTTTATTGATCTTTGCTATCATTTCCTTCATTTCTTTTTCATTTATTTCTGATCTGATTTTTATGATTTCTTTCCTTCTGCTAACTTTGGGATGTTTTTGTTCTTCTTTCTCTAATTGCTTTAGGTGCAAGGTTAGGTTGTTTATTCGAGATGTTTCCTGTTTCTTAAGGTGGGATTGTATTGCTATAAACTTCCCTCTTAGAACTGCTTTTGCTGCATCCCATAGGTTTTGGGTCGTCGTGTCTCCATTGTCATTTGTTTCTAGGTATTTTTTAATTTCCTCTTTGATTTCTTCAGTTATCACTTCGTTATTAAGTAGTGTATTGTTTAGCCTCCATGTGTTTGTATTTTTTACAGCTCTTGTCCTGTAATTGATATCTAGTCTCATAGCATTGTGGTCGGAAAAGATACTTGATACAATTTCAATTTTCTTAAATTTACCAAGGCTTGATTTGTGACCCAAGATATGATCTATCCTGGAGAATGTTCCATGAGCACTTGAGAAAAATGTGTATTCTGTTGTTTTTGGATGGAATGTCCTATAAATATCAATTAAGTCCATCTTGTTTAATGTATCATTTAAAGCTTGTGTTTCCTTATTTATTTTCATTTTGGAAGATCTGTCCATTGGTGAAAGTGGGGTGTTAAAGTCCCCTACTATGATTGTGTTACTGTCGATTTCTCCTTTTATGGCTGTTAGTATTTGCCTTATGTATTGAGGTGCTCCTATGTTGGGTGCATAAATATTTACAATTGTTATATCTTCTTCTTGGATCGATCCCTTGATCATTATGTAGTGTCCTTCTTTGTCTCTTCTAGTAGTCTTTATTTTAAAGTCTATTTTGTCTGATATGAGAATTGCTACTCCAGCTTTCTTTTGGTTTCCATTTGCATGGAATATCTTTTTCCATCCCCTTACTTTCATTCTGTATGTGTCTCTAGGTCTGAAGTGGGTCTCTTGTAGACAGCATACATCTGGGTCTTGTTTTTGTATCCATTCAGCCAATCTGTGTCTTTTGGTGGGAGCATTTAGTCCATTTACATTTAAGGTAATTATCGATATGTATGTTCCTATTCCCATTTTCTTAATTGTTTTGGGTTCGTTATTGTAGGTCTTTTCCTTCTGTTGTGTTTCTTGCCTAGAGAAGTTCCTTTAGCATTTGTTGTAAAGCTGGTTTGGTGGTGCTGAACTCTCTCAGCTTTTGCTTGTCTGTAAACGTTTTAATTTCTCCATCAAATCTGAATGAGATCCTTGCTGGGTAGAGTAATCTTGGTTGCAGGTTTTTCTCCTTCATCACTTTAATTATGTCCTGCCACTCCCTTCTGGCTTGTAGAGTTTCTGCTGAGAGATCAGCTGTTATCCTGATGGGGATTCCCTTGTGTGTTATTTGTTGGTTTTGCCTTGCTGCTTTTAATATGATTTCTTTGTGTTTAATTTTTGACAGTTTGATTAATATCTGTCTTGGCATATTTCTCCTTGGATTTATTCTGTATGGGACTCTCTGTGCCTCCTGGACTTGATTAACTATTTCCTTTCCCATATTAGGGAAGTTTTCAACTATAATCTCTTCAAATATTTTCTCAGTCCCTTTCTTTTTCTCTTCTTCTTCTGGAACCCCTATAATTCGAATGTTGGTGCGTTTAATGTTGTCCCAGAGGTCTCTGAGACTGTCCTCTGTTCTTTTCATTCTTTTTTCTTTATTTTGCTCTGCAGCAGTTATTTCCACTATTTTATCTTCCACCTCACTTATCCGTTCTTCTGCCTCAGTTATTCTGCTATTGATCCCATCTAGAGTATTTTTTATTTCATTTATTGTGTTTTTAATCGATGCTTGATTCATCTTTAGTTCTTCTAGGTCCTTGTTAACTGTTTCTTACATTTTGTCTATTTCCAAGATTTTGGATCTGGGAAATAGAATCTTGGATCATCTTTACCATCATTATTCTGAATTCTTTTTCAGGTAGACTGCCTATTATCTCTTCATTTGTTAGGTCTGGTGGGTTTTTATCTTGCTCCTTCTCCTGCTGTGTGTTTTTCTGTCTTCTCATTTTGCTTATGTTACTGTGTTTGGGGTCTCCTTTTTGCAGGCTGCAGATTCGTAGTTCCCGTTGTTTTTGGTGTCTGTCCCCAGTGGCTAAGGTTGGTTTAGTGGGTTGTGTAGGCTTCCTGGTGAAGGGTACTAGTGCCTGTGTTCTGGTGGATGAGGCTGGATCTTGTCTTTCTGGTGGGCAGGTCCACGTCTGGTGGTGTGTTTTGGGGTGTCTGCGGACTTTTTATGATTTTAGGCGGCCTCTTTGCTAATGGGTGGGGTTGTGTTCCTGTCTTGCTAGTTGTTTGGCATAGGGTGTCCAGCACTGTAGCTTGCTGGTCGTTGAGTGAAGCTGGGTGCTGGTGTTGAGATGGAGATCTCTGGAAGATTTTCGCCGTTTGATATTATGTGGAGCTGGGAGGTCTCTTGTGGACCAGTGTCCTGAAGTTGGCTCTCCCACCTCAGAGGCACAGCACTGACTCCTGGCTCCTCAATTTGGGATGATTTGTTGTCTATTCATGTATTCCACAAATGCAGGGTACATCAAGTTGATTGTGGAGCTTTAATCCGCTGCTTCTGCGGCTGCTGGGAGAGGTTTCCCTTTCTCTTCTTTGTTCTCACAGCTCCTGGGTCTCAGCTTTGAATTTGACCCCGCCTCTGCGTGTAGGTCGCCGGAGGGCGTCTGTTCTTCGCTCAGACAGGACAGGGTTAAAGGAGCAGCCTCTCCGGGGACTCTGGCTCACTCAGGCCGGGCGGGAGGGAGGGGCATGGAGTGCGGGGCGAGCCTGCAGCGGCAGAGTTCGGCGTGACGTTGCACCAGCCCGAGGCGCGCCGTGCGTTCTCCCAGGGAAGCCGCCCCTGGATCCCGGGACCCCGGCAGTGGCGGGCTGCACAGGCTCCCGGAAGGGCGGTGTGGACAGTGACCTGCGCTCGCACACAGGCTTCTTGGCGGCGGCGGCAGCAGCCCCAGCGTCCTGCGCCCGTCACCGGGCTCCGCGCTTTCAGTCGTGACTCGCGCCCGTCTGTGGAGCCCCTTTAAGCAGCGCTCTTAATCCCCTCTCCTCGCGCACCAGGAAACCAAGAGGGCAGAAAAAGTCTCTTGCCTCTTCGGCAGCTCCAGAGTTTTCCCGGACTCCCTGCCGGCTAGCTGTGGCACATTAGCCCCCTTCAGGCTGAGTTCTCGCCGCCAGCCCCAGTCCTCTCCCTGCGCTCTGACCGAAGACCGAGCCTCAGCTTCCAGCGCCGCCCCCCGCTGGCGGGCGAGCAGACAAGCCTCTCGGGCTGGTGCGTGCCGCTCGGCACCGATCCTCTGTGCGGGAATCTCTCCGCTTTGCCCTACCCAGGTATGTGGGGAGTTTCTTGCCTTTTGGGAGGTCTGGGGTCTTCTGCCAGCGTTCAGTAGGTGTTCTGTAGGAGTTGTTCCACGTGTAGCTGTATTTCTGGTGTATCCGTGGGGAGGAAGGTGATCTCCGCGTCTTACTCTTCCGCCATCTTACCCGGGGCCTGTAATTTTCTTTCTGGGAAAGTTTTTACCTATAAGATGAGTTTCTTTACTGTATGTAGGGCTATTCATTTTAACTATTGCTTCTTGATTGAAATTTATAAGTTTGTACTTCCAAGAAATTTATTTCATCTAAGATAAATTTCTTGTCATAAATTTGTTTATAGCATTTCATTATTCTTTTAATCTCTGTATAGTCTATAGTATGTCACAGCTCTAATTCCTAATACTGGTGATTTATGTCTTTTTCTTTCTGATCATTCTGGCTAGAAGTTTATCAGTTTTTGATCCTCCCAAAAAAATCACTGTATTGATTTTTCCTTAAGGATTTTTCTGGTTTCTCTTTTATTTCCTACCTGACCATTGTTATTCCTTTCATCTACTTATTTCATATTAAATTTTTCTTTAGTTTATTAAGGTATAATCTGAAGTTATTGATTTGAGACCTTTTTAAAATTTTCTAATATAGGCACTTAGTGCTATAAATTCCACCACCAACCCCAAGGACTGCTTTAGTGGCATCCCATAGTTTTTGACATGTATTCTGTCTTTGTTTTGTTTTTCTGTTCAAAAACTTTCTTATTTTTCTCTTGGTTTCTTCTTTGACCCACTAATTATTTGGATATGCACTATTCTGTTTTCAGATATTAGATTTTCCAGGGGTCCTTTCTTCAGTTATTTTCTAATTTAATTATATTGTGATCAAATAACATACCTTTTATGACTCAAATAATTTTAAATTTTTTGACATTTTTTACATCCAGGATATGCTCCATCTTGGTAAATATTCTGTGTACATTTGAAAAGGTGTGCATTCTGCTGATCTAAGTGGATTGTTCTATAGATGTCAACTACGGAAAGCTGGTTAATGGTGTCTTTCAAATCTTCTATATCCTTTATAATTTTCTGAGCACTTATGTCAATTATTGAGAGATTAGTATCAAAATTGCTGATAATAGTTCTTTGTCTCTTTCATCAATTTTTGCTTTGTGTATTTCAAAACTCTGTCATTAGGTACATGAACATTTATGATTGTTATGTCTGTTTAATAAATTGGCACTTTTATTATTAAATGACCCTCTTTATCCCTGCTGTGTGTTAGCACCCCGTATGGATGCTCACTGCAAGTGCATGAGATCTGATATCTCGTATCAGGGCACTCTAATGAATGGATGTCCTTCTCACCCACCTTGGTACCTGACACTTCATGCCAGGCCAGTCATCCACCTCAACACTATCCCAACATGGTCTTTCTTTTAACCTTCGGTGGGGCTTCAACATTCCATTCTGGTTGCCTCCTATGCACAAACTCTTTTCATCTTACTTTGTCTTTGACACCCCCTGCTGGGAAGCCCACTTTCATAAATATTTTCCTTATCCTGATCCGCCCACCATGGGCCGCTTTTTTATGCAGACACCTACCCTACCACATCTGGGCTCCAATTTTGCCCACACTAGGCTGCCCCTCCTGAAAGACATTCTCCTTCCTGTACTCAGGCTCCCACACTATATACCAGATTCCCACTAACCCACAACAGACACCCTCTTCAACCTTACTACTCTTTTTTTTTTTTTTCCTGGACTGTTGTAGCTCACCCATCCCCAAACCAGCCTGACGCTTACCTTGCTGAGTCTTAATTATTGGATTTTGGACAAAGTCATTCAGAAAGCAAAGAGAAAAATAAAAGGAAAATCTAGCATGTGGTGTTTTTTGTTTTTTTTGGGTTTTTTTGCAGTACGCAGACCTCTCACTGCTGTGGCCTCTCCCGTTGCGGAGCACAGGCTCTGGACGCGCAGGCTCAGTGGCCATGGCTCACGGGCCCAGCCGTTCCACGGCACGTGGGATCTTCCCGGACTGGGGCACGAACCCGTGTCCCCTGCATCGGCAGGCAGACTCTCAACCACTGCACCACCAGGGAAGCCCCTAGCATGTGTTTTTGTGCTTGAAAATTTTCCTTCCTAAACTGTGTTCTAGACAAGAGATAATAGGTTTTTAAGGTCTTTGTGTCAAGGCATGCTATATGTATGAATCTAAATGTATGGTAAACTTAAGTAGCATATGGAGCATAGCAAACAACCTGCCTCAAATACTACTTATTTAGAAAGCCTAGAAAAACTAGTTAAACAATACTGAATTCTGGGGGAAAGCTAAAACCAAATAATAAAATATGGGGAAAAATTAAGACTGAAAATAATTAAGGTATCTCCACACCCTTTGAGGGCAATCATGATATTTATCAGTCATAGAAGCTAAATCATGAAAATGACATATCCCAAGACTAAATGTTCTGTTGTCATTGTTTTATTGTTGTTGTTGAAGTTTTTATTGTGTATTTCTAAACAAACCAGAGTTTAAATCACAGACCTGATATTTTTTACTTGGATAACTTTGGGCAAGATTTTTAATCATCTTGTACTTTATTCTTGTCATTTATAAAGTGTGGATAATAAGACTTATTTTTCAGGACTCTTATGATAACTAAGTAATAGAATGTATGTAAAGTTCTAGGACATTCAAGAAATAACAGCACCTATCCAGTCCCCACCACCTCACCCCCTAAGTTTTTCTTTTCTGTTATGAAGATTAAATGTGCAAAAGCACATTTTGCAAAGCACTTGATTTTAATAAATAATGCTGTGCTTAAGACATAGTTCTCTTTCTCTGTTGCCTTAGTAATCTAAATGAACATTAAAATGACAGAGGCTCTGGGGGAATATCCAGAGTAGCACTAATTAGGAAGTAAATTTTTTAATTAAATATTTTTGAATAGTTTATGTTTAGGGCAATTTTTAAAGGAACAAAATAATATCTAAAGTAATTTTTCCACTTATTTCTGTGCCTCAGTCGCACTAAAAATTACTTCTTTTTTAAAACGTTTTTCTCAGTTTTATTGAGAAATAAGGGACATACATCACTGTGTAAGCTTAAGGTATACAGTATGAGGGTTTGATTTACATATATTGTGTAATCACCACAGTAGGTTCAGCTAATATCCATCTTCTTATATAGATATAATACAAAGGATAAAAAGAAGAAAAGGTAAAGAAAATAAATGTTCTCCTCATAACGAGAGCTCTTAGGATTTACTCTTAAGAACTTTCCAGTATATCACACATCAGAGTTAGCTGTAGTCATAGATCTCTTCCCAACCCTGGTAACCACAAGTCTGATCTCTTTATCTATGAGTTTTGTAGTGGTGTTTTTTTTTTTGTTTTGTTTTGTTTTTAAGATTCCACATAGGGCTTCCCCGGTGGCGCAGTGGTTGAGAGTCTGCCTGCCGATGCAGGGGACATGGGTTCATGCCCCGGTCTGGGAAGATCCCACATTCCCTTGAGCGGCTGGGCCTGTGAGCCATGGCCGCTATTTTAACAGTTGATAACACAATATGCATAGTATTCTTTAACTTGATTTTCTTTACTTAATAATATAATATTAAAATATTTATATTAGAATAGTAGAAAATATCTATGAGTTCTTAAAATATCTTAAGTTCTTAAAATATGAGTTCTTATGAAACTGCCTCATTTTTTTCAATGACTATATAGTAACACATTGTGTGAATGTATTATAGTCTTAGTCATTCACCTCATAACTGGCATTTGGAACATTTTTTAACTTTTTCTATTACAAAAAATTTCTGGAATACATTTCCTCGTATACACAGTTTTTGCAGCAGTAAAATTATAATGGTAATGTTAAAAGATAAACTGAAGCATATTAAAAATGTGAGTTTATTTGAGCATCAATCAGTTGGAATTAGGTAGTGCCAAACCAGAAGTGGTTAGGAGTGATCTACCAAGAGCCTGGGGAGAGACTTTTATACAGAAAAGGCTGAAGCAAAGCAAGGAAATTGTTGACTGACTATAGCTTAAAGCCTAGCTGGCTCTTTGTGATTGGTTGTCCCTAGGTTTCACTTTTGTACCTTGAGGCATTTACAGACTTAGATTTTGGTTTGCTTACATAAGCCACCATAGCATCAGAGGCATCTCAGTCTGATGGCCTCCTGTTTAGTTAACAGTATAAATATAATTGTTGGATAAAAGCAGATAAACATTAATATTCTCAGTAGACATTGGAAATTGTATCAATAGAAATTCTACCAATTTATATTCCACCAGCAATTTTGGGGAGGAAATTTCCCCATACTTTTGCCAAAGCATAACAAAGTTGTTTTAGTTTTGCCAACCTTTTAAATTTGTGTTTCTATGATAAGTGAGGTGGACTGGGCTTTTTCCCATAAATTTGAATCATTGGCATTTCCTTTACTGTGAACTTCCTGTTCGTCCACTTAAATATTGTTATTGGCCATTTTATTCTTGACATGCTGAAGTGGTTAACATATAAGAAAAATGATTTATGTTTATACTGTGATTGATAAATCATTTTCTCAGATTGTTATTTATTTTGTCATAGTTTTTCCCCTATATCAGTGAGTAATTTTCTTCCATGAATTTTCAGTTTTGTATCCTACTAGAAAAGCTACCCCATTTTGCAATTATAAAACAAAATTCCCACATATTTTCTTCTAGTCACACAAGCACACCTAACTGGGAAGCTTGGAAGTGTAGTCTTTATTCCCAGTAGCATGTGTCCATCTAAAATTTGGCTATTCTTATAAGGGAAGAGAAGAATGGCTAGCTGGGACCAAAAGCATAAAAACAATATCTGTATGCATGTCACACATACATTTGTAAGCACACATCTACATATATATATCATAGATATATATTGATATATATACATACTTATATAGCATACATATATAAGCACATGTATCTATGCATATATCTGTATCATAGACCTGTATGTATCGATATGTGTGCTTATATATATATATATTTATATATATATATGTTTGTATATATATGTGTAGGGGAGGAAAAATAATTTTCCCCTTACCTTTCTAGGTTCTGTGGCTGACACCTCCCCCACCATAATAAAAGATTACCACAGGAAAAATAAACAGGAGTTTAATAACATGTATACCTCATGTATAGTGGGAGAGACCCAGGAACACTGAGTAAAACTCCCCGAAATGGCCCAAGGCACCACCTTAAATACTGGTTAGCTAAAGACAAAAAAAAAAAAAAAAAAAGGGAGTGTAGAGACGACAGTTATTTGAGATTATTAGGAAAAATACAGTGAGGTTATGCAGAGTTAAGTCTGAGGTTTTCTCTATTGATTAGAGTTTCTTGTCATTTAGAGTCATCCTTCTCTTTCTGGTAAAGAGAGGGAAATATCTTCAAAATGTGTTTTCCCTTATAAATGTAAATTTCCCTTACAAAAGTGTAAATTCTACTCTGTTTTTAGTGCTTTTCCTGTGTCTGCTTTTTCTCAAAAATAATCAACTCAAAATAATCTTTATGCCAAAGAGGCATAGATGGGGTGGCATATTCTGCTACCCTTCATATGGTATATAGATAACATCATATAAAGCATATATATACATATCTATATATCATACACATATAAACATATATGTTATTAAACTTCACAAATACAACATGATTTTTTTCTTTTGGTGTTTTCTGTATTCACAAAAGAGCTTCAGACAACATCATTCAGGGTTTCAATATCTTATTTATAAGCTAGTAAGTCTGTCAAGCTTGGGATGGGTTATCCATGAGAAATGAAACCTATACTCTCAAGAATTGAAAATCAGAGTTAAAATCAAGTGTTCTTGAAATAGGATAGAGGATAAAGGCATGTTTTATGAATTAAATTCTCTACTTCCCATGGATTTGCAGTTTCCTTCCACAAACAGGGTAATGGGGCCCTTCAAACATTGGTGCCTGTAGGATCATCTGTTTCCCAAACTTTCCACTACAGGGAGTAGTTTTGATTGAAAGGGCAATGCATAGTGGAAAAAAACAATACAAAAATTAATAAGCTGAAAGGGTGTTTTTCTGTCAAGAGCTGTCTGAAAAAGTACTGATCATGTGAGCCAAAGTAAGAATTTAAATCTTGTAATCTGGGAAACACTACGTTGAACTCTTCTACTTTTGATGTGATATGAAAACTTGAGCTCAAGTACAAACTTGCTCCTCTCCCTCTAAAGCCTCTTTTGGTCTATATTTCTGTCACTTGGAAATAAGATGATAATCTCCCCAAGGTTTAAAATAGTCTTCCTTTATAAGAGTTTTGGTGAGATAGAATAGAGGCTTTTAGACACACTGCCACTCCTTATGAGTTCACAAGGAGGTTGGGAATTAGAGAAAGAAAAGATAGAAAAGTAAAATATAAAATGCTGTGTGAGTAGTTGGCCATTAAGTCCCATTAATATTATCACTCTGACCATCTCTCATCTCGAATGGCCTCAGAATATACCTTAGATCAAAAAGATGAGGAAGAATATCTGATAGGATCAGTAACCTGAAAGTCCCCAGGATCCATCTTTTGCAGTTTGCATTAAGAATTCATAGACTGAACTAACATGTTACTGTGCTGGAAAGTTGAAGCTAATTCAGAGAAAACTGGGATTTTAGCCATTGCTCTGACCCATTTAATTCTACAGTGTGCATGTATGTTTTGTGTTTAAAACATCCTGAAGGATCTATGATGCTAAGGAGAAAAAGGCTTTCTACATATTCGCTGTCAAAGGACACAGCATGACCCTGTGTCCAGTGTGTTTCTTTCTCAGTATACCAACCACCTTCTACTTCTACTGTACTCAAAGTTCTGTTGATCAAGGTTTTAGATCACCTCTACACCAGATATCAGATTCATGCTCTCTTTACTCTCACTCCCAACCCCTTCTCTATACCACTTTGTAATGCTTACCTAATGAAATGCTAGTATGTAAAAGTGTTACACAAAGAATTCTCAAGGGTGGAATGGCTGGCTTTCTGGTGTGGTTAATTTCTTTCAGGTTGTGTTTAATGGAGTGATGTAGGGTTAAGAAGAAAAATACTGAACTGACTCCCTTTGTGCACAGAAACAGCCTGCATGTTTCTGAATAAAGCTAGAAAGTCCATTTGCAAGCCCCAGTAAAATGGGTTGTGGAACCAAATAGATAGACAGGAGGTGGAGTGGAACCAGTGAGACCAGAATCTTCTTCAGGACTGACTGGCAAGGTCTATTATGTTTAACAGTATGTGAAATTGGGACTCCTCTAGCCGTCATAGGAAGGAAGTCATCTACATTCACTTCCTTACAATCTATTCCTAATCACCCCCCTACAAAGTACCTTTTATTCCCATTGCTCTACGGAGAATGCTCTCCAGATCTAAGATATAACCAATGACTTTTTTTATGATTTCTCATCTTTCTTGACATTTCTTTAGCCCTTAAGCCCATTTCTGATTGCTTTGTGTCTTTTGTCATCCAAAAGAGACCCTGACTACTACAATAATCTGCATAATGTTAAATTGGAAATAGTGACTAATCATTGTGTCTTTACATGAAGATACTATAGGCAAGACATTCTAAAATAAGGTGCCTGGGCAAGATACGATTTTTTAGAAACAATTCAAAACAAGTTACATGACTTTTAAATCCTTTACATCAAGGGTTTAAAAGGTTCATGTTGCTGGGTACTCAAAGAAGATTTAAGAAGTGTAATATTGGGACAGATGTTTGTATTCTTTGGGTCTAGACCTCTATAATGGGCAAACAGAACTCAGCGGAAAGAGGTTATCAAATTGCCTAATTTCTACAGGCTGAAAATGAAAATCAGAGATGTGTGATCCCCAATGAAAAAAGTTCTCTAAAGGACCCACAAAAATATCCATAAATCGACTCAGCTTAAGCATCTTCCAAGCCTCCAGGTTCATTGTTAATTAACGAGTTATCACTCAAGTATGACCTTTCTTCCCCTCTTTCTTCTTTCCTCCCTGTACTCTATCCCCAAGAGAGTCAAAAGCCTCAGTGATCCAGCTTGGCATGGGAGTGTGGAAACACTAGGCAGAGAAAGAAAGAAGATGTCAAACATACTCCCTTTCTTTCCCATAACAGGATTCCCAGCCTATAACAGTAGTTAGATAGGGAGGGGAAAGTTTCAACTTTGGATAACCTAAGAATTTTGACGTTCCAATTGCTAAATAGAAACAGTGTTTTGTGACATCAGAGTGAACAGAAAACTCATAAGACCTGGATGATGGAAAAAATATGTGCTGCTGAGCAAATTTAAAAGAAAAATGGGGACAAAAATTGTTTTATGATTATATTGCCCAAAACATATTAGTTCAGTGTATGAACGATCCAGAAAATACAGATAAACCAAAAAATTAAACTTACACAAATTCCATCAAGTTTGGTTAATTACCATAAATATTTCTGTATACATACACATATAATCATACTATCTATACTGTTTTATTATAATATATTATGAATATATTCCCAAAGCTCCCAAAACTAGATTATGCCATTTCAACTTATGCTTCTATAGGACCCTATACTTAACCCTATCATAGTATTTTATTATTTAATATTGAATTGCCTATTAAGTTGTTCTGTTCCACTTTGGTAGGCAGAATTCTAAGATAACCCTCCAATGACTCTCAGCCTTCTATAGTACTTTCCCTTTTTAGTGTGGATAGAATTGTTGAGCAAGATGAGTCACTCCCATTACTGTGCTACATTATATGGCAAAAGGTAGATTATCCAAGTGAGCCTAACCTAATCACATATGTGCTTTAAAAGCAGAGAATTTTCTCTGTTTAGTGGCAGAATTGGAAGTCAGAGAGATTTCCAACCATGAGAAGGATTCAACATGCCCTTGATGGTTTTGAAGGTAGAGAAGGCCATGTGCCAGAAGATGTGGGAAGCCTTCAGAAGAGCTGGTCCCTAGCTGACAACCAGTAGGAAAACAAGGATCTCAATCCTATAGCCTCAAAGAATGGAATTCTGCTAAGGACTTGAACAATCTTCTAAGTAGATTCTCCCCTAAAGCCTCCAGATAAGAGAGCAGCTTGGCCAAAACCTTTTTAGGTGCTGTTGTTTAGATTTTAGGGAACACAGTTAAGCCCTGCCCGGATTTCTGACCTACAGAACTGTGAGCTAACAAATGGCTATTGTTTCAAGCTGCTAATTTTGTGGTGATTTTTTTATACAGCAGTAGAAACTAACGGACTGTCCCTGCAAAAGTAGACTCTAAATGCCTCAATGCAGGAACTGTCTTGTTCTCCAACACAGTGGCTGACAAAATAAATATGTGGATTCATTGTTGAGATTAAAAGAGATAGTATGTAAATTTGCAACTAAAAATTACTGTATAAATATGAAGAGTTACTTTTGTCTGGTTCCAAGATAGCACATGGGTTTCATCTCTGGGTCAAGTCTTAAAAATTGGCAGTGAAGTTCTGAAACACTGAACCCTGACCTGACTCAGTGGGACAGAAGCCATGATAAATGTGGGAGGTCTCTGTGGTAGAAGATCAGGGAGGTGATAGAACTTATGATGATTGTAAATTAGGCCTGAATCCTTTCATTCTGTGTATGAAATCCATGTAGCTTTCCCAGATTGGGCTTATATAAGATGAAAAATTCAAAGTAGGGTCACGTATACTTCTTATCTAAGATTTCCATACAATAAATAAATGGGGGTTAAGAGTAGCTTGGGGGAAATTTTTCATCCCCTGAATGCCAATATGCAAGTTCACTAGATAAGAAAAGAGCAAAGTTTGAGGCTTTTTATTTGCATATTTACATTAATAATTTTTTGAAGAAAATTAGAGATTAAAATTATAAAATATGTATAAAATGGTATGATTGTTTTAATTATGATTGTAATACTTAGATTTTATTTGAGTGATTTGAAATTGACAAAAATTTGTTAAACATTGTTCAGTTATGCCTTAATATTATTCTCATATATTATAATAATCTTTATTTTTAAACAATTCATGTTTAATCATAACTCAAAATTCCCACATGCATGTTGATTCATTTAAGTACTGATAGTTTATAAAGGACTTGGGATAGTTTCACTCAGATTGTTCAGAGGTCTCTATGAATATCACATTTTATCTGGAACTAGGGAATACAAAGAAAGGAGAAATCTGATTTAAAATTTTTCAGTTTCTTTAAAGCAGTTCTCAAATACAGCTAACAAATTGGATTAACCAGTAAAAATGAACACAGTCTGCCTAACAGCTTGAATTTCTAGGAGAATATATTGCTTTTATCTATGACTTGGAGTGCATTTTTAAAATTCTACTTTAAATCATAGAATGCACCAATGTAAGTGAAATGAAACATTTCAGAAATCTTGTCTGAAGCCTTTATCCCTTGCATTGTTTTCCTGTTCCCTTTGACTTTATAATTACATGAAGTGAATTACTTATGATATAGTTAGAAACAGATATGCTGTTAAATCCTAAAACCTATAGAATTGTAGAGTTTAGATTTTACCATCTTGCTCTGATGAAGCATAGTAAGATTTCAAAAGACGTAGATATAGACATTTATTGAAAGCTAAATACTTCCATACAAGTGAATGCTATATGAGTATTAAAACTAAAGTGGTTGAAAGATAGATAGACAGATAGATAAATTATCATATTCATGATAAATTATTTCTAACAAAAACTGGTATTTTGTCCTGCTGTCATTATGAATATGTGAACATCATATTCTGTAGTCAGGGTGTGAGGTGACTGTACTTTAAACTTAAGATAAACCAAAAATGAGAAAAAAATGCAAGAAGCAGTGTCATTCTAGTTCTAAACCCCAACATAAAAGTAGCATTAAGACTTTCTTGTTAGTTACTGACTCCCCGATAATTTTGCAAGACTAATATCTGCATATATGTGAAAAAACTTTCAGACATGATAATCATGTGAGAAAATTAATTTTTCCATCCTGGACAAAATAACTGTAAACTTAGAAAGGTTGGCATAATATATATTTCTTATAAATAACTTATTTATTTTTATTGTTGTTGTAGAGTCAGTCCTTGTAAACCCTGGAGTCTCTTGTAAACCTTTATTCTTAACTTCATTTCTTTCTAAATGTTTTTTTCTCTGTCTTTTTTTTTTTTTGATAATTGTTAAGTATTTTAAAAAATGTAGTACAGAAGCACCAGAACATTTAACTGGTTTTTTGAATGAACAGAACTCAACAGGTTATGTATTAGTTTCCTGTTTCTACTGTAACAAATTACCACAAATTTAGTGCCTTAAACAAGACAAATTTTACCTTATAGTTTTGGAGGTCAAAGTCCTAAAATCACATAGGTTGCATTTTTTCTGGAGGCTGTTTTCTTATGTTTTTCGGCTTCAAGATGTCATCTGCATTCCTTGGCTCATGACCTCAAAACACTCTGACCTCTGCTTTTATCATTATATCTCCTTATCTTATAAGGACCCATTTACATGGATGTGGATAATCCAGCATATTCCCCCATCTCAAGTACCTTAATATAATCAAAACATCAAGACACCTTTTGTCATGTAACGTAACATATTCACAGATTCTAGGAATTAGGATGTGAACAACATGATTCTTTCTAACTATCGAAATCGATCTTCTGGCCCCCAAAGATTTATGTCCATCTCACAGAATATGTTCATCACATTCCAAAATCCTCCTCAACCCATTCCAGCATCAACATAAGTCCAAATTTCATCTAAGTTTAATCAGCTCAAAATTCTAAATACTCTAAATTAGGTATGGGTTAGTTCCTGGGTAAAATAAATCCTCAGGCAAAACTTCTCTCCATTTATGGGTCTGTAAAATTAGGAAAAAATTACCTACTCCTAAAATACAATAATGGGATAGGTATAGGATAGCAATTATAGACATTCCCATTCAAAAAGTATGAAAATGTAGGGGAAAAAGAAGTCACCAGTCCTAAGCAATTTTGAAATCTATCTGGACAAACATTAGATTTCAAAGTCTGGGAAAAATTCTTTTTGGTTTTCAGCTCTATCCTCTGGGCTCAGGACTCCAATCTCTGTGCTCAAGTTTTCACCCTTAGAGTTCTCCTTTTTTCACAAACATTAACATGTGTTTGAAGTTGAGTAGTTTAATCAGCCTGTTTCCTGCCCACAGAATTTTGGGAGTTGGATAGCCTTCTTCCATTTTGTCTTCTCTCTTTCAGTCCAAGTGGGCAGTGTTTCTGGTGGTATAACATTTTCAAGAACCTGATGGTTCTCCTTTGTATGTCCTGGAATTCATTCCATTAGACAAAAGCCTCACCCCTCCACCCCCATATTTTTCCTGGATAATCCTATCTATATTCTTGGTTTCTGCTTAAATGACTGCTGAGAGAACCTGTGAGTCACAGGCCTAATCTTTACAAAGAGCCCTCTGTGCAGCTGAACATTGTGGCATTTTGTGCCTTTGGAGGTACTAGCAAAAGATTATTCAGTCACACTCTTTGCTTTCTTACCAAAGTACAGTTTCCAGACAGTGAATCTTATTTTTTGTCTTTTATAATCTAGATAAGCTGAGGATTTTTCCAAACATCAAGTCCTGGTTCCTTTTTGTTTAACAGTTCTTCCCTCTATGAATGTCTCTTCTTACGTTTTACTATAAGCAGCAAGAAGAAAGTAGGTCTCTCGTTCAACACATTTGCTTGCAAATCTCCCCTGCCAAATACCCAAGCTATCACTTACAAGTTCTGCTTTCTACATAACTACAGGATACAATTGCACAAAGCTTTCTGCCACTACATAACAAAGATCTTCTTTCCTGAAGTTTCTGATAAAATAGTTCCTCATTTCCTTATGAACCCTTGCCAGCAGCACCTTTAACATTTATATTTCTATTAACAATCTGTTTATGGACCTGCGTAGATAATGCAGGATAATCCCATCTCAAGACCCTTAACTTAATTACATCTAAAAGTCCCTTTTATTATGTTAGGTCACATATGCACAGTTTCCAGGGGTTAGGACATGGACATCTTTGAGAAGGGATTATTCTTCCTATTAGAGGTTAAAATAAAACTTTTTATGCTTTCCTTTGTTTTCAAAATATGTCCTCAGTCTTATTTTCCAACCCCTTAAAGACATCTCAGGTAGTTCCCCAATTTTTCTGGTCACTTTCAGGTATGACACCCATTTCATTTTGATAATTAATTGGGTATTTAAAAGTCTAAACCAATATAACTGTGAAATTAAAATCTTATATCCAATATGAAGCTTTTTTGCATTCCTACAATGAAGCTCTGTTATGCAACTTGTACACCACAGTGGTGACGAATGTCATTTGCCATTCACCCTACTTGTTCTACCTCTTCTTGCCCTGTACCCTCTGGCACTTTTCAAATCAGTGTGGTAGTAATGGGTTTTTAAGGCAGAGAACTACAGGTCTATTTGGTAGCTGGTGTTATATGTAGGTTTTCTTGATTGATATCCCTACTTGTTGAGTGTTTTTATTATGAAAGTGAGTTGGATTTTGCCAAATGCTTTTCCTGCATCTATTTAGTAATCATATGGATTTTGTCCTTTCATCCACTCATATGGAATACTATATTGACGATTTTCCTATGTTGAACTAACCTTGCACTCCTGGGATAAATTTCAGTTGATCACAGTGTATAATCCTTTTTTCTTTATTTCTGGATTGGTTTGCTAGTATTTTCTTGAGTATCTTTGAGTCTATATTCATATAGGATATTGATCTGCAGTTCTCTCTTATAAGGACTTTGTCATTTGTATCAGGGCTTCAGAGAATAAGTTTGAAAGTGTTCTCTCCTTTTCTATTTTTTTCTGAAATTTTTTGAATGATTGGTTTTAAGTCTTCTTTAAAGACTTGATAATTCAACAGTGATGCCTTTTGTTCTGTATTTTTCTTTGTAGGAAGTTGTTTGATTACTAATTCAATCCCTTTATTGTTATAGTTTTATTCCAATTTTATACCTCTTCTTGAGGAAGTTTTTATTGTCTATGTCTTTATGAGCATACTTCATCTAGTTTATTTATTGGATTACATTTGTCTATAGTATTGTTTATAACTATTTTCATTTCTCTAAGGTTAAAATGAATGTCCCATTTTTCATTCCTGATTTTCATATTTTGAGTCCTTGATATCTACCTTCCAGCTAATAATCTGGTTCCTTGTGGTATGGTCCCCTGTGGAGGGTTTTCTCTACCCCTGTGTGGATTCATCCGTGTGTTCATCCTAAAGTTTGGTTAGTAACAGTTCTCCTTCCCTCATTGGACTAATCTTCCAAGTTCAGACTTTGCAGGGGCCGGGGGTGAGGGGGCTGCTGGTCTCATCAACGCTTCTCATTCCTTTGAAAACTCAACTTTTGTGTTGCCATTGGTCTCACATTCTGTCATCTAGATCTCCTTCAGCCCTGTTAGGATTCCTGGAACAGGCCAAGTTCAGTTTTACTACATCTGATGTGCACACGCCTTGGAGTATTCATTATGATAAAATGCAAAGTGCTCTTTCTGTGCTGCCATTACCCAAAATTTGAGGTTATGTATTTGTGGCTTTGACCTCAAAAACAAGGGATTTACCATACCTCCTTCCTTCTCAATCTACTTTATCACAAATGCAAATCAAATAGAATATTTGAAGTTCCCTCAGTTCTGGATTTCCATCTGATCAGAAGAATCCAGCCATGTGGTGGCCCAAACTCATCTTTCAATTATGACTTTGCTTGTCAGCATTCCCTTCTTAACTTGAGCATAACTTGATCTCACCTGAATTCTGTAGAAGATTTCACTCTCATTTAGTCCTCAGTCTTTATTCTTAGCTTATGGAAGATTTATATCCTTTCTTTGCTTGAATATCAAGTCTCTTTATGGTCTTAGCTTCTAAAGAATCATTTCTTTTTTGCAATCTGGACCTCCCTTCCCTGGCCATTTGGTCAGCATACATTTGTAATTTTACCTATTGCTTCTGAGACCTGAGCTTCTATTAATTTCACATTGAGTGTATTAGCATATTCAAGCACATTCATCATCCATCTTTGTTATCATCATCACCATCAATCATTTGCTTTTGTTGGCTTCTTACTCTGTTGCAGGCACTGGGTACTTTACCAGAGGTAACATCAATTGCAGAAGTCCCTACCCTGTTAGATGATATGGATAGCAGGAGCTTAGCTGTACAATGAGAGTGGAAAATGCCCTGTTCTTTTTTTGTTTTTTGTTTTAGCTCAGGGAATATATATATTTAACTTTTGTAGCCAAACCATTTTCCAAAACATTTGCATCAATTTATCCTTCCCACCAATGTTATATGATAGTCTAGTAGCTCCACAGACACTCCAACACTTAATAATGTCAGCCATTTTTATCATAGCCATTCAAGTGGATGTGTATCACATTGTGTTTTTAACTTGCATTTCCCTGATAATGAAGGATGTTGAACATTTTTCATATGTTGATTAGTGATTTGAATATGTAGTTCCATGGCAGAGAATAACAAATTTTTGAAAGATATTTGACACAACAAACCTGAATTGAAACCTCATACTGACTTAGATTCCTGTCCTAACCCTCCCCACACTATTCATCAGCAAATACTAATTTTAATATAGTTATTTGGGTCCAAAGATGAGAAAGGAGCAAACACAGAAACATACACATGCACGCACGCACACACCTCAAAGGAGAAGGACATGAAAATCTTATATGAAAGAGAAAGCATCTATATCATTCTCATAATCTCTGAGAGATTGAAACATGGTCTTTGAAAAAGAAAGGATCCCAAATAAATCATATAAAACGTTAAAGAAAAGATGATAAAACATCAGGAGAAGACAAACAAATAGTTAAAGCCCAGGAAAGAAATTGAAGAAAAAAGGAAAACCTTAACAGATGAAAGCTACATTAAAAACAATAAAAGGTAAACAAGAGATAGAAAAGTTTCATAAAATTATATAAAAATAAAATGGAAAAGAAAAAGATATAAAAGTGATTCTAAAAAAGATGAAAAGCAGAAAAAAAGAATACCAATGTATACACTGTTGTGCTTAGAAAAAAGAACAGAACCAACAGAAGACAAAAGTATTCAAACAAGTAATAGCATGAAAGCTGCCAATTGAAAAGCCAGGAAAAATAAAAATAAATAAGAATGATCCCAAGGTCCATAAGTGGCATGATTTCTTCTCTCCACCCTCCAGAGTCTTCTCACATTTGGTACCCCCTAACACAGTTACAGTGATTTTTAAGTTAATCATCTTTACCTTCCTCCCATACAACACAAAAATATTGGAACACAAATTCCACAAGTCCAATTTAATCTTCCATCTTATTGTTATTTATGTTTCTATACTTAAACTCTCATTTAAAAGAAATCATTATTATTTTATATGCTTCATATTTTTGAGGAGTTTCCCACATGTTTAAAATGTCTTTCTTCATCTTTTCTTCTTCACTCTGAGTACTTTTGGGTTCAATTTCTTTTTTCTTGAAATACATCTCATAGAAGGTTTTGTTGTGAAAGTCCATTAGTAATCTAATTTCCATTTTGATTTGTCTGAAAATGGACTATTTAGCTCTTTAGGAAAAATACTTCAAGTTAACAATACTCTTCAGGCAGCATTTTGAAGATATTATTTAACTATCGTCTGACTTCTATTGCTGATTAGAAGTCAGCCATCAGTATATCTGTCCTTTATAGATAATGTTTCTTTTCTCTCCAAGTGCTTTCAAAATCTTTATTTTGGTTTGGGTGTTGTGCAGTTTCACAACAATGTGTATAGATATGTATTTTTTTCGGTATTTTTCCTGGATTTTGTTGGGATACCTGAATCTTTGGATTGATGTTTCTCTTGAGTTATAAAAACTTCTTAGGCACTTATCTCTAACTTTGGCTCCTATCATTTTCTCTTCTTAAGAATCCAATTAGGTAGATTTTGATTTTCTCATTTTACCACCTTCCCTATGTTTCTTTTTTTTTTTAAATAACTTTTTAGGAGTATAATTGCTTTATACTGGTGTGTTAATTTCTGCTTTATAACAAAGTGAATCAGCTATACATATACAAATATCCCCATATCTCCTCCCTCTGTCATCTCCCTACTACCCTCCCTATCCCACCCCTCTAGGTGGTCACAAAGCACCGAGCTGATCTCCCTGTGCTATGCAGCTATTTCCCACTATCTGTTTTACATTTGGTAGTATATATAAGTCCATGCCACTCTCTCACTTTGCCCCAGCTTGCCCTTCCCCCTCTCCCTAACCTCAAGTCCATCCTCAACGTCTGCATCTTTATTCCTGTCCTGCTATTAGGTTCTTCAGAACCTTTTTTTTTAAGGTTCCATATATATCTGTTAGCATACAGTATTTGTTTTTCTCCTTCTGACTTACTTCACTCTGTATGACAGACTCTAGATCCATCCACATCACTACAAACAATTCAATTTCGTTTCTTTTTATGTCTGAGTAATATTCCATTGTATATATGTGCTACATCTTCTTTATCCATTTGTCTGTCAATAGACACTTAGGTTGTTTCCATGTCCTGGCTATTGTAAATAGAACTGCAATGAACATTGTGGTACATGACTCTTTTTGATTTATAGTTTTCTCAGGGTAAATGCCCAGTAGTGGGATTGCTGGCTCATATGGTAGTTCTATTTTTAGTTTCTTAAGGAAATTCCATACAGTTCTTCATAGTGGCTGTATCAATTTACATTCCCACCAATGGTGCAAGAGGGTTCCCTTTTCTCCACACCCTCTCCAGAATTTATTGTTTGTAGATTTTTTGATGATGGCCATTCTGACTGGTGTGGGGTGAAACCTCATTGTAGTTTTGACTTTCATTTCTCTAATGATTAGTGATGTTGAACATTCTTTCATGTGTTTGTTGGCAATCTGTATAACTTCCATGAAGAAATGTCTATTTAGGTCTTCTGCCCATTTTTGGATTAGGTTGTTTGATTTTTTTTGATATTGAGCTGCATGAGATGCTTGTAAATTTTGGAGATTAATCCTTTGTCAGTTGCTTCATTTGCAAATATTTTCTCCCATTCTGAGGGTTGTCTTTTCCTCTTGTTTATGATTTCCTTTGCTGTGCAAAACACTTTAAGTTTCATTAGGTCCCATTTGTTTATTCTTGTTTTATTTCCATTTCTCTAGGAGGTGGGTCAAAAAAGATCTTGCTGTGATTTATGTCATAGAGTGTTCTGCCTATGTTTTCCTCTAAGAGTTTTATAGTGTCTGGCCTTACATTTAGGATCTTTAATCAATTTTGAGTTTATTTTTGTGTATGGTATTGGGGTTGTTCTAATTTCATTCTTTTACATGTAGCTGTCCAGTTTTCCCAGCACCACTTATTGAAGAGGCTGTCATTTCTCCATTATACATTCTCGACTACTTTATCAAAAATAGGGTGACCATTTGTGCGTGGGTTTATCTCTGGACATTCTATCCTGTTCCATTGACCTTTATTTCTGTTTTTGTGCCAGTACCATAGTGTCTTGATTACTGTAGCTTTGTAGTATAGTCTGAAGTCTGGAAGGCTGATTCCTCCAGCTCTTTTTTCTTTCTAAAGATCACTTTGGCTGTTTGTGGTCTTTTGTGTTTCCATAAAAATTGTGAAATATTTTGTTCTAGTTTTGTGAAAAATGTCATTGGTAGTTGGATAGGGATTGCACTGAATCTGTAGATTGATATGGGTACTATAGTTCTTTTCACAATGTTGATTCTTCCAATCCAAGAACATAGTATATCTCTCCATCTGTTTGTATCATCTTTAATTTTTTCATCAGTGTCTTATAGCTTTCTGCATACAGGTCTTTTGTCTCCTTAGCTAGGTTTATTCCTAGGTATTTTAGTTTTTTGTTTCAATGGTAAATGGGAGTGTTTCCTTAATTTCTCTTTCAGATTTTTCATCATTAGTGTATAGGAATGCCAGAGATTTCTGTGCATTAATTTTGTATCCTGCTACTTTACCAAATTCATTGATTAGCTCTAGTAGTTTTCTGGTAGTATCTTTAGGATTCTCTATGTATAGTATCATGTCATCTGCAAAGAGTGACAGCTTTACTCCTTCTTTTCTGATTTAGATTACTTTCATTTATTTTTCTTCTCTGATTGCCCTGGCTAAAACTTCCAAAACTATGTTGAATAATAGTGGTGAGAGTGAGCATCCTCGTCTTATTCCTGATCCTAGTGGAAATGGCTTCATTTTTTCACCATAGAGAATGATGTTGGCTGTGGGTTTGTCAAATATGGCCTTTATAATGTTGAGGTAACTCCCCTCTATGCCTACTTTCTGGAGAGTTTTTTCTTTTCTCAAAGATGGGTGTTGAATTTTGTCAAAAGCTTTTCCTGCATTTGTTGAGATGATCATATGGTTTTTCTCCTTCAGTTTGTTAATACACTTTATCACATTGAATGATTTGTGCATATTGAAGAATCCTTGCATTCCTGGGATAAACCTCACTTGATCATGGTGTATGATGCTTTTAATGTGCTGTTGGATTCTGTCTTCTAGTATTTTGATGAGGATTTTTGCATCTATGTTCATCAGTGATATTGGCCTGTAGTTTTCTTTATTTGTGACATCTTGGTCTGGTTTTAGTATCAGGGTGATGGTGGCTTCATATAATGAGTTTGGGAGTGTTCCTCCCTCTGCTATATTTTGGAAGAGTTTGAGAAGGATAGGTGTTAGCTCTTCTCTAAATGTTTGACAGAATTCGCCTGTGAAGCCCTCTTGTCTTGGGCTTTTGTTTGTTGGAAGATTTTTAATAACAGTCTCAATTTCAGTACTTGTGATTGGTCTGTTTATATTTTCTATTTCTTCCTGGTTCAGTCTTGGAAGACTTTGCTTTTCTGAGAATGTGTCCATTTCTTCCAAGTTGTCCAATTAGTGGTATATAATTTCTTGTAGTAATCTCTCATGATCTTTTGTATTTCTGCAGTGTCACTTGTTACTTCTCCTTTTTCATTTCTAATTCTATTGATTTGAGTCTTTTCCCTTTTTTTCCTGAGGAGTCTGGCTAATGGTTTATCAATTTTGTTTATCTTCTCAAAGAACTAGCTTTTAGTTTTATTGATCTTTGCTATTGTTTCCTACATTTCTTTTCCATATATTTTTGATCTGATCTTTATGATTTCTTTCCTTCTTCTAACTTTGGGGTTTTTTCTTCTTCTTTCTCTAATTGCTTTAGGTGTGAAGTTAGGTTGTTTATTTGAGATGATTATTGTTTCTGGAGGTACAATTGTAATTCTATAAACTTCCTTCTTAGAACCATTTTTGCTGTATCCCATATGTTTTGGGTCATCATGTTTTCATTGTCATTTGTTTCTAGGTATTTTTTGATTTCCCCTTTGATTTTTTCAGTAATCTCTTGGTTATTAAGTAGTGTATTGTTTAGCTTCCATGTGTATGTATTTTTTACAGATTTTTTCTTGTAATTGATATGTAGTCTCATAGTGTTGTGGTCAAAAAGATACTTGATATGATTTCAGTTTTCTTAAATTGACCAAGGCTTTATTTTTGACCCAAGATATGATCTATCCTGGAGAATGTTCCATGAACACTTGAGAAGAAAATGTATTCTGTTGTTTTGGGATAGAATGTCCTGTAATATAAATTAAGCCCATGTTGTTTAATGTATCATTTAAAGCTTGTCTTTCCTTATTTATTTTCATTTTGGATGATCTGTCCATGGATGAAAGTAGGGTGTTAAAGTCCCTATTATTATTGTGTTACTGTCAGTTTCCCCTTTTATGACTGTTAGCATTTGTCTTATGTACTGAGGTGCTCCTATGTTGAGTGCATAAATATTTACAATTGTTAAATCTTCTTGGATTGATCCCTAGATCATTATGTAGTGTCCTTCTTTGTCTCTTGTGATAGTCTTTATTTTAAAGTCTCTTTTGTCTGATATTAGAATTGCTACTCCAGCTTTCTTTTGATTTCCATTTGCATGGAATATCTTTTTCCATCCCCTCACTTTCAGTCTGTATGTGTCCCTAGGTCTGAAGTGGGTCTCCTGAAGACAGCATCTATACGAGTCTTGGTTTTGTATCCATTCAGCCAGTCTATCTTGGTTGGAGCATTTAATCCATTTACATTTAAGGTAATGATGGATATGTATGTTCCTATTAGCATTTTCTTAATTGTTTTGGGTTTGTTATTGTAGGTCTTTTCCTTCTCTTGTGTTTTCTGCCTAGAGAAGTTCCTTTAGCATTTGTTGTAAAGCTGGTTTGGTGGTGCTGAATTCTCTTAGCTTTTGCTTGTCTGTAAAGTTTTTTATTTCTCCGTTGAATCTGAATGAGATTGTTGCTGGTTAGAGTAATCTTGGTTGTAGGTTTTTCCCTTTCATCACTTTAAATATGTTCTGCCATTCCCTTCTGGCTTGCAGAGTTTCTGCTGAAAGATCAGCTGTTAACCTTAGTGGGATTCCCTTGTATGTTATTTGTTGTTTTTCTCTTACTGCTTTTAACATTTTTTCTTTGTATTTTATTTTTGATAGTTCAATTAATATGTGTCTTGGCATGTTTCTCCTTGGATTTATTCTGTATGTGTCTCTCTGCACTTCCTGGGCTTGATTGACTATTTCCTTTCCCATATTAGGGAAGTTTTCAACTATAATCTCTTCAAGTGTTTTCTCAGTCCCTTTATTTTTCTCTTCTTCTTCTGCGACCCATATAATTCGAATGTTGGTGTGTTTAATGTCATCCCAGAAGTCTCTGAGACTGTCCTCAATTCTTTTCATTCTTTTTTCTTTATTCTGCTCTGCATTAGTTATTTCCACTATTTTATCTTCCAGGTCACTTTTCTGTTCTTCTGCCTCAGTTATTCTGCTATTCATTCTTTCTAGAGAATTTTTAATTTCATTTACTCTGTTGTTCATGATTGTTTGTTTGCTCTTTAGTTCTTCTAGGTCCTTGTTAAACATTTCTTGTATTTTCTCCATCCTATTTCCAAGATTTGGATCATCATTACTCTGAATTCTTTTTCA
Organism: Mesoplodon mirus; assembly: GCF_964341445.2. Classification (NCBI taxonomy): domain Eukaryota; kingdom Metazoa; phylum Chordata; class Mammalia; order Artiodactyla; family Ziphiidae; genus Mesoplodon; species Mesoplodon mirus. The sequence continues at coordinate 134,231,566 of NC_138980.1, forward strand.
GGTAGACTGCCTATTTCCTCTTCATTTGTTTGGTCTGGTGGGTTTTTACCTTGCTCCTTCATCTGCTCCATGTTTCTCTGTCTTCTCATTTTGCTTAACTTACTGTGTTTGGGGTCTCCTTTTCACAGGCTGCAGGTTCGTAATTCCTGTTGTTTTTGGTGTCTGCCCCCAGTGGCTAAGTTTGGTTCAGTGGGTTGTGTAAGCTTCTTGGTGGAGGTGGCTAGTGCCTGTGTTCTGGTGGGTGAGGCTGGATCTTGTCTTTCTGGTGGGCAGGACCACATCTGGTCATGTGTTTTGGGGTGTCTGTGACCATATTATGGTTTTAGGCAGCCTCTATGCTAATGGGTGGGGTTGTGTTCCTGTCTTGCTAGTTGTTTGGCATAGGGTGTCCAGCACTTTAGCTTGCTGGTCGTTGAGTGGAGCTGGATCTTAGAGTTGAGATGGAGATGTCTGTAAGAGTTTTCACTGTTTGATATTACATGGAGCCGGGAGGTCTCTGTTGGACCAATGTCCTGATCTTGGCTCTCCTACCTCTGAGGCACAGGCCTCACACCTCCCTGGAGCACCAAGACCCTGTCAGCCACATGGTTCAGAAGAAAAGGGAGAAAAAAAAAGGAAGAAAAATAAAGTAAAATAAAGATAATTATTTAAAATGAAAAAATTAAAACGTAACTGAAAAAAAGAGAAGAGAGCAACCAAACCAAAAAACAAATCCACAAATAATAAGTTCTAAAAGCTATACTAAAAAAAAGGACAGACAGAACCCTAGGACAAAAGGTAAAAGCAAAGCTACACTGACAAAATCACACAAAGAAGCATACACATACACACTCAGAAAAAGAGAAAAAGGAAAAAATATATATATATCATTGCTCCCAAAGTCCACCGCCTCAATTTTGGGATGATTCATTGTCTATTCAGGTATTCCACAGATGCAGGGTACATCAATTTGATTGTGGAGATTTAATCTGCTGCTCCTGAGGCTGCTGGGAGAGATTTCCTTTTCTTTTTTGTTTGCACAGCTCCTGGAGTTCAGCTTTGTGTTTGGCCCCTCCTCTGTGTGTAGGTCTCCTGAGGGCATCTGTTCTCTGCTCAGACAGGACGGGGTTAAAGTAGCAGCTGATTACGGGGCTCTGGCTCACTCAGGCTGGGGGAAGGGAGGAGTACAGAATGCGGGGTGAGCTTGCGGTGGCAGAGGCCAGTGTGATGTTGCAACAGCCTGAGGCATGCCGTGTGTTCTCCCGGGGAAGTTGTCCCTGGATCACGGGATCCTGGCAGTGGCGGGCTGCACAGGCTCCTGGGAGGGGAGGTGTGGATAGTGACCTGTGTTTGAACTCAGGCTTCTTGGTGGCTGCAGAAGCAGCTTTAGCATTTCACGCCCATGTCTGGTGTTTCTGCCAGTGAAGGGGCTTCCTAGTGTGTGCAACCTTTTACTCCTTCACAGCTCCCTCCGCAAGGTGCAGGTCCCGTCTCTATTCTTTTGTGCCTGCTTTTTCTTTTTTCTTTTGCCCTACCCAGGTACATGGGGAATTTCTTGCCTTTTGAGAATTCTGAGGTCTTCTGCCAGCATTCAGTAGGTGTTCTGTAGGAGTTGATCCACATGTAGATGTATTTCTGATGTATTTGTGGGGAGGAAGGTGATTTCCACATATTACTCTTCCGCATTCTTGAAGGTCCCTCAGAAAATGACTTTTAACTTTAGTATCTCTATGTTTCTGCCTCTGTTATGTGATACTCTAGGGGAGAAGTTCAAAGAGAAGGTGAAGGCAAAATCATAAAAATTCATAAAACTGGCAAACTCCTTTCATAGCTTGAGCACATTGTTATATTTAAATGCTATTAGACTTTATGCCAGAGAGAAGTGTGCTTTCTGAAAACGTGTCTAAAGTATTTTCCAGAACACAAACCCAATATTATTAACAACCAAAACTTCTTTGTGTATCCCATTCTGCACAGATAGGAGATTAACATACCTCAGCAAAATTCTGATTTGACAATTTTTTTAGGGGGGTGCAATGCAAGTTAATTTAAAAAACACCTTATTTGGCACATCACAATATTACATTTCAAGTCCCGGTGAGTCAGTGTGCTTGAGGGATTGATATAACTGGTGACATGCAACTTAGAAACCATACCAAAAATACCAAAAATTTTACTGCGTTTGCACGTATTAGCCCTTCTCCAAAGGCCTGAATGCTGCTTCTCAGCACAGGCTGCTCCTCTGCTGGCACTACCTAGGCAGAGCTGGCTAATTGGTTAAGTAGCTTTGAGAATTCATAGACCTACACAGTCATTCAGGTTTTTAAAGAGTGGCAACACTAGACCAGGCTCTGGGGATGCAGAGGTGAAGGAGACAGGCACAGATCATGGGGTCTAGTGGAGAAAGGATATTGTATCTAAGAAAACAAACATGCAAAAAAATGATGCCCATTGGTGATAAGGCTATGGAATTAATAAACAAGGAGCCTGAGAAACAAACAGTGGAGAGATATAAGGGAAGACTTCTCAGAGCAGGAAGGACGTTTAAGCAAAGGGAAAGTGGGTTACAGATGGAAGAAACAGTATATGCATCATTTGGGGTGATTCTAAGAAAGGGAAATGACCCCAAAAGATCACATGCAAATTAGCCATAGTGCCTAAAGCACCACAATTAGAAGTTTTAAAATTTGTATTGAGGCTTTTCTTTTACATATCTAACTCACTGGAAATGATAACCTATAAAACAGTTTCAAAATTAATACTTTCTAATGAGGTGGGAAGAAAACTTTGGTGTTTTGGAAAGAGCACAGGATTTAGAGTGAAGTTCAGGTTTTCTATTTAACTGTATGAATTAATACATTGACTCTACCAACTAATACATATTATTATTGACAAATTACTTTGTTTCCACATCTTAGTATCTTCAACTGTAAAGAAAGGTAATTACATAATCAAATGAGATAGTATAATAATTATAAATGTACTGCATAAATTATGAAGTATTAACATGTGGTGATAATACTGTTGTTTTTAAATGAAAAGTGGGAAAGGCCTAAAATATGCACAATTTTACACAGCACCAATCCCAACATCTGGCTTCAGGTATGGCTGTTTTGGACAGGAAGAATATTAGTGAGACTTCAGTGGTGACTTCATTCACAGGCTCTGACTGACAGCTTCTCTGTAGAGAAGTAGTCACTGATCATTTTCTTCCCTTTAAAGATCTAACTGGGGTACTAATATCTAGTGGTATTCTATCTCTGTTGAGAAGTTTTGCCTTAGTCATCCAAACATAAAAGAGAAATTGAGTTGGTAAATTAGAGTCAGAGGTGACATTGGTACAAAGTAACTTTCTTCCTTATACTTATCTACAATGATGGTCTCTACAGTATTGAAAGACATTTCTCAAGTTTAAGGACATGTGACTACTCTCCATTGCTGCTGATAGTATCAAAGAGAGACTGAGAAATGTGTATAGACCAGCATTGAAGTCCTCAGCTAGATTGTGAATCTGGGAGGTATATGTTTAGAGTTAACCCTTTTATGGCTCCAGCTTTCAGAATTCTTGTGCTCTTTCTGTAGAAAATCATACAATTAAGAAGGCTTTGCAACTCTTTCACACTGATGTATAAATGCCCAGTAAGTTATATTTGGTTTTAAGTTTAGAAATTGAGGTTCTTGCCCTGGTTTGAGATAACTTACTCACCAAGTTCATTGCCCCTTCACACCTCTCTTTCCTCAAATATAAAACAAAGGAATTGTTTATCATGGTGATTCTCAAACTCACTGGAATTATCCAGAGAATCTGTGGACCTACAATTGCCAAAACCTTGGTCATAGAAACTGTGGTTCAGTAGAACTGAGGTGGACCCCAGGTGATTCAGATTCAAAGTTCAATTTGGAATTGCAGAATTATATAGACTCCAAGGTTCCTTCTAGCATGAACCTTCTAGAATTCAAAGATTTAACTGGGAAGATTTCTGACATTAAAGTATAATCACAGATTTTTTTTATGGTCCCTTAAATAGCCAACCATCTATTAGTGACAATAATAATAACTAATGCTTTATCAAGAGCTTAGTCTGTGCCTGAGACTCTGCTAAACACTTTATATGTATTTTCATTCAATTCTTATAACAATCCCATGAAGTAGGAACTGTTATTATCCTCATTATAGAGATTTGAGAAACAGAATACAGAAATGATAATGTGGCAAACACCTCCAGAGTATTTATTATGTACAAAGCATTACAGCATTACTGACTGTATTCTTAAAAATTATCTATATATCTCTTTACAACACCATGGTTTGTACTCTTATTATCATTATTCCTTTTTTATAGATGAGGAGTCCAAGGAAGGGGGGTTAAGTAATTTATACTAAGGTTACATAACCATTAAATGACAGTCTGGGGATTTAAATGCAGGCAGTCTCTCTCCAGAGTCTGTGCTTTTAACTAACACAATGCAGACATGTGTACTCTTTCTCAGAAATGTCTGGTAACCAGCCCAAGTTTGTGTAGCAAGTAAGAGGCTAGCACTGAAATTAAATACTCATCTAATTTTATTTCAGAGCCCCTGTTCATAGTTACTACCATATTAGACATGCTTGGAAGCAGTAGGCTCTACGTGGTGGTGGTGGAATGTGGAAAATTCAAGGGCATTGAACTAGGAGTGCCATGTTTAGGGAGAGAAGGCGTACCTATAACCAAACAATATGTCTGCAGAGACAGAAAAACACAAAAATAAGATGGAAAAGCATTGTGTTCTTCAAATTCTTATACCCGATCTCTTGAATTCTTTCCCTCTTCTGTGTGTTTCCTCAAACTGTGCAGCAGTTAAGAATAGAACACAGCTGAAAGGATTCATCTCAAATCTTCCTCTAATGCTGAATGGAATAACTTTATAAAGGACAGTTTTGGATTTTATTGAGTATCTACTATGTGCACAGCATCACATTATAATCATGGCTCTACGTTTTTTGGTTTCAGGACCACTCTACATGTAAAAATTATTGAGGACCACAAATAGTTTTTGTTTATGTGGGTTACATAACAATCAACATTTATTGTATTATACTTTAAAATGAAATTCTTAAAAAGAATTTATTAATCCATTTCAAAATAACAATAACAAACGTATTACATTATTCATAACATATTTTTATGAAAAGTGATGTTATTTTCCAACACAAGCAATTATTTTTTAGTGAAAAAAATGGCATTATTTTTGCAAATTTTTTTTTTTTTTTTTTTTTTTGCAGTACGCGGGCCTCTCACTGCTGTGGCCCCTCCCGCTGCAGAGCACAGGCTCCAGACGCGCAGGCTCAGCGGCCATGGCTCATGGGCCCAGCCGCTCCACGGCATGTGGGATCCTCCCGGACCGGGGCACGAACCCGTGTCCCCTGCATTGGCAGGTGGACTCCCAACCACTGCACCACCAGGGAAGCCCTGCAAATGTTTTTAATGTCTGGCTTTGCAGAATTCAGCTTTTGCATTTAATCTATTATGATATCACACATATGTGGTCACTAGAAAACTCCGTTGTACACTTGGTGGAGTGAAAATAGTTTTGACCTTTTGAAAGAGTATCTGGGACAACCAGAGACCCCTGAACCACACTTTGAGAGTCACTATAAAAGATACTGTATGTCAATTATAGTGAAAGGGGAAGTATTAAAATTACCATATAAAGCAATCTTAAAGTCAACAATAAAAAGACAGAAAATAAAATGGGCAAAGGATTTGAAGAGCCATCTTTCCAAAGAATGTATAAAAATGTCTAATAGGGGCATGAAAACATGTTCAACATCATTAGTCACTAAGCAAATGCCATTCAAAACCATAATGAGATACCACTTCATACCCACTAAGATGGCTAAAGTAAAAAAGACAGAAAATACCAACAGTTGGTAAGGATGTGAAGGGACTAGAACCCTTATACATTGCTGATGAATTTGTATTCCAAAGCAGTGTCAACATTTTACAATTTAGTGATTCCTCAAAATATTAAACATAGGGTTACAATAGGACCCAGCAATTTCACTCTTTGTTATATATTCAGTAGAAATGAAAACATATATCCACACAAAAACTTGTACACAAATGTTTATGGCAGCACTATTTATAATAGCCTAAAAGTAGAAACAACTTAAATGTTCATCAAGTAATGAATGGACAAAAATACATGGGATATATAAATAATGAGATATTACTAGCCTATAAATAAGAATTAAATACTGTTACATGCTACAATATGGATGAACCTTGAAAACATTATTCTAAGAGAAAGAATCCAAACACAAAAGGTCACATATTGTATGATTCTGTTTATATGAAATCTCCAGAATAGTCAAACCTTTAGAGGTAGAAAGTAGATAAGTGGTTGTCAGGGGCTAGGGAAAGGGGAGGAGTAACTGCTTATGAATATGAAATTTCTTTTTGGTTGATGAAAATGTTCTGTGATTAGGGGTGATAGTAGCACATCTTGTGAACGTACCACAAATAGAATTTTATAGTATGTGAATCATATCTCAATAATGCTTTTATAAAAACAAGATGACTACTGTTCTTTCCAAATTTCTAATATATTCCCCAGAAGGTTTGCCATCCCATTGTATGTCCCATCTCCTTGTGCTCCAGAATTCCTTAACATTGAAGGTCACCGCTTTAATGAGATGAAATTTTCCCCTGCTCCACTGTCAGAAATGGGGGGAAATTTGAAAATTTTTACATACGTATTCTTATATAAACACTACAACAGATGAGGATAGTTATACCTGTGCCCATTCTACAGGTCAGCAACTCCAACCACTGAAGTTTGCTAACCCCTTCAATCTACCCAGAGCAATTTAGCTGATTAACAGCAGAGGAGCGATGCAAACACAAAGACTGACTTGTTCAAGTCACATCTGTGGCCAGCTTCGTTACAGGCAATATAGTTAGGAGTGAACATATTTACCTGGTTTCGCTAGATTCTAGGCTGTGTGAGCATGTCCTATCTTAAAAACTAACAACAACAAGAAAAGAATGACAGCAGATGTATAAAAGCTTTTTTAAGACATATAAAGTTATAACTCAATATAAAATGTGAGTTAAACTAAAAGTGTAGATATGCTCCTAATTACCACCCCAGTCCTTCTTAATTTAATTATATAAACTTACTCTAGTATTTGAGCCAATTAATGTTTGCCTATGCTAATTCCTACCCATCTCTTCCCATGACATGGACTTCTTTAATGCCAAACCTTCCTCGGTTTCATTTCCACTTTGTGCCCTGAACTATACTGACGTACGTGATTGGCAGGAGGGACCTTATGTCAACAGCTGTGAGTCTACTAGCAATTTACAAAAGGAATCAGCTTTGCTTGTTCATCCTTACGGGCAAAATGCAGAGTCTGACCCTCACTTCTCCTGGGCTCCAGGGCTGTCATTATTGTCGTAAAGAAACCTTTGTTTTCTTTCAGCAACAGAAGCAATGTCTCCTGCTCTGTTTTTAAAGGCTTCTGATATGACAGCAGTTTTGTGGCAACCAGTCTACCTTGACACATTATTTGGCACCTAGTACCCGTCTCCACCCGCAAATGAAGCAATCAAGTGCTGTTAAAAACTGTATGGGCCTTGGGCTTCCCTGGTGGCGCAGTGGTTGAGAGCCCGTCTGCCAATATAGAAGACACGGGTTCGTGCCCGGTCCGGGAAGATCCCACATGCCGCAGAGCGGCTGGGCCCGTGAGCCATGGCCGCTGAGCCTGCGTGTCCGGGGCCTGTTCTCCACAACGGTAGAGGCCACAACAGTCAGAGGCCCGCGTACCAAAAAAAAAGAAAAAAAAAATAGGTTTTAGACACAGAGTTGAGAAAACTTAAGCAAACTCTGAACCTAGAGTGGTGATTGCTTCAAGTAGCTATATCCTGTAGTTAGAGAGAAGTTTTTTCATTGTTAAGGTTGATAAAATATATTTCTAAAATCCTGAGTGGATGCAAGAACGAGCTCAGCTTTAACTAATACTGCTTTTAATTCCTTTAGAGGATTATAGCACTACAAGATAATAGATTTGTGTGCACTTTGACAATGTAAAACTTTCTATTTTTGACTCAACTTTCTTGAAGAACCCAGGGAAAGCAAATGGTTTTCTAACAATGATAGCTAGGGAAGCTTCAAAGGAAAAGCAAGCGTGCTTTTTCCTTAAAGCTAGTCAGTAGACATAGAAAGAAAAGCATGTGGATGGAGAATAAAAAAGTTAATAGTTAAAAACGCAAGACAAATCTCAGTCAACTCTCCTCCTCCAAGATGAACAGATAAAATAAAATTGAATTGAAAGAGGAAATTCTACCTACAGATTCTGAACAACACATTGAGATTAGGAGATAAATCCTAAGCTTAGGAGATAAATCCCTGTGCATGTGGTAGCCTCTACAGTTAGTTACAGATTGCTGGGCCTGGAACTGCAAGTTAATAGACTGTGAAAGGAAAGAATAACCATCAGATGAGACAGCTGATACATCAGCAACTATCAGGATTGAAAATAAGGAATGACTATTACCTCTTACTTCCTAGGATGCTATAAACCTTCAGATTTCAAAAGAGAACAAATTTACTGTGACTGTATAGATGGAAGAAGAGACATTTCTAAGAGCAGTTTCTATGACATCCTTCATTTAAACAGGGACTTGGGAAGAACAGAAAAGGATACTAGAGGTGAAGCACTATTTTGGTTTCAGTTTTCTAATGCTTTGAAGACAGCTTTATTTCTATTTGAAGCATTAAGTTAAATATTACCTTTCTATTTAAAAAAAATTTTAATTGAAATATAGTTGATTTACAATGTCATGTTAGTTTCAGGTGTACAGCAAAGTGATTCAGATATATATATATATATATATATATATATATATATATATATATATACACATTCTTTTTTCAGGTTCTTTTCCCTTATAGGTTATTACAGGATATTGAGTACAGTTCCTTGTGCTATACAGTAGGTCCTTTTTGGTTATCTATTTTATATATAATAGTGTGTATCTGTTAATCCCAAACTCCTAATTTATGCCTTCCCAAATATTACCTTTCTAAATATAGGAAAATTCAGTTTAGGGAAAAAACAAGTAAGAATTTGAGGGTAAGCCTTTGATAGTAAATGTGTTCTATTAAAAATTAAATTTAAATGATGACACATGAATTTTATCTAAGGTATATGGGTATTACGAAAAAAGCAGAGGAATATCCCCCAATTTTCCCTTTATTCAGCTATCTAACAACTATACATTCTGGTTTTTATAATAGGAAGAACTGAAACCAGTCAGTTTATTCCAGGCTTTCTTCTAACTCTGTTGGTAGAAGCAGTTTGGGTTCTGACCTGAAGCTCTCAGAGCTCAAGGTATCTATGAGTAGTTCAGTGATTAAATATGCTAGGTAGGTCTTTTTCCACAGCAACTCTGAATTCTAGGAAACAGTGATCAATCCTATTAATTCTTCAAGGAAAAAATATGTACCCTATGACATTTATTCCCAGAGGGAATACAATTTCTATGCACCCTTCTTGACAAAAGTATTAGACAACAAAACTCACAGTATCGTGTACTTCAAATTTTGTTGAGGGTAGATGTAATGTTAAGTGTTGTTACTTAAAAAAAAAAAAAAGGCCACTATGGGAGGTTTTGGATATGTCCATTACCTTAATTGTGGTGATAAGTGTTTGCATATGTCCAAATTCATCAGATTATACACAATAAATATGTGCAGTTCTTTATATATCAGTTATACCACAATAAAACTATTCTTTTTATAAGTCAGTGAAGCAAGAAATGAAACCATGGTAATAGAAAAGAATGAAAGTATCCCAAACCTTGATAGTGTTGGAAGAGGGAAGGTAAAATAAGATGAAGGACAGATTGATCACAAAAAAATAGTCCCAAGTTTTCAGCCCTCCCTGGATTCATGCCATTGCTCTATAACTTTTCAGTGATTTCACATTGTGGCTGGAGCGTTCTGCCTCACCTCCCTCATCTGGACTCAGCTAAGTTATATTCTTTAACCCAGAGCATTATATTTAATATGTGTATGCATACATATGTTTTTATGTATACACATATATGTGGATATATACAAATAAATAAAATTTATCATGTAGATAGGTATTATCTTTGGGGTTGGGAAAATTAAAATAGGTATAGGCAGAATATAGAATGTAATTATTTTTCCTTGTTAATTTGTTATGTATACTCAGAAGTCCAAGGACTAAAGCAGTCTTTTTGAAATTCCCTATTTTTTAAAACTTCTAATGCTGAAGTGAAATATTTATAGCTTAAATGACTTAAGTTAAAATTTAGGCTGGCATCTCTAAACTAAGGAAATGTATTTATCACTAATTCCTTTTCTGAAGAACTACACAGCCTCCATTTGCAGTTACAAAATAAACAGATGATGTTTTTCTCAATTAACAATGGAGGCAAGAAAGCTCTTCTCCTTATAACACCCTTGACAAAGGAGACTAAAAGTTGTGTGAGGAAAAATTAAAGCGCAGGTGAAATTTTAGCAAGGCAAGCATATATATAATGTCTTAGATTTATTGAAGAAAATTGTAATGATAGGAAAGGCATATAAACAGAATTTGTTTCAAAAATTTTGTAAACAGAAACAGCAATAATAATTGCATTATATCACATATATTACATTACATATAAATAATTCATAAAAGCAAAATTATAGCTCTGAGTTTATAACAGTGATACTTGCCCTAAAGTTAAAGAATTATTACAGAAAATAATTCCCACTTTTTTTTCTCTCCCTGCCTGCACAAATCATGCTCACCTATACCCTCTGGGAAAACTTTTATCAGCCATAAACTTTTAAAGCTATTTGTTATTAGTGAAAAGAGGAAAGACTATTAATGATAAAGCAAGTTCACCCTTCTAAGAGTAAGCATATATGTAATTTACATAATAGTTCAATAATGCATTCTGTTATACACTATGCCATTATCTCCTACCTTAGTAGATTCAAGCAGAAATCATAAAAGTAGCCATATGATCATAGATAATCATTTCAGGGATTTGGGAAATAATATATGAAGAATACAATGGCCACAGTTGGCACAAGCTGCTGTAATGAAGAGATTGTAAATTCAATGACTCAATTAAGATAGACATTTTATTTTTCTCTCATGCAACAATTCTGAGATGCAAAGCTCAAAGCTGGTAGTTAGACTCTGCCATTAACAAAATAGGGCTTCCATGGTTGCTCTGATCTTTTTCATCATTTCCAAGCCAATGGAAAGAGAATAAGAGAAATCCATGACAGACCAGCAGCTTCTTTTTTTTTTTGGCCGCACCACATGGCATGCGAGATCATGGGATCTTAGCTCCCTGAGAACCCATGCCCCTTGCAGGGGAAGCACAGATTATTTACCACCGGACCACCAGGGAAGTCCTAGATTCACTTTTTTTTTTTTTTTTTTTTTTTTTGCGGTATGCGGGCCTCTCACTGTTTTGGCCTCTCCCGTTGCGGAGCACAGGCTCTGGACGCGCAGGCTCAGCGGCCATGGCTCACGGGCCCAGCCACTCCGCGGCATGTGGGATTTTCCCGGACCGGGGCACAAACCCGTGTCTCCTGCATCGGCAGGCGGACTCTCAACCACTGCACCACCAGGGAAGCCTCCAGCTTCACTTTTAAGAGGAGCCTTAAAAGGAAGGTGCACATGTCCCTTCTACTGACATTCTTTGGCTGGAACTTTACCTCTTGGCTATAGTTAGCTTTCAAAAAAAAAAAATGTTGGAAAATACAGTTTCTAGTGAAATTCTGAAAATCTATTTATTAAGGTAATGAGACAATGGAAATTATAAAACAATGAGCAGACTTATCATGGAGGATGTGGAGACTGCATCTTCCAAAGATGATCTGTAAATATATCTCATACCATATGTTCTTTTTAATGTCACTTTGCCACTCCAACATCAAAAGACAGTCTTATAGCTTATCTTGCTTCTGGGATATTTGACCAATAGAATATGGCAGAAGTGATACTCTGTGACTTCTGAGGCTGAGTCATAAGAAGATGTAGAACTTCTTCCTGGATTTCCTGGAATACGCATCATTGGGACCCTCTTCGAGGAATGAAGCAATCTTGCTGTGAGAAGTTCAAGGCACATAGAGAGGGCATGTGTAGGTTTTTCAGTCAACAAACTCACTCAAGCTCTTAGTGGACAGCCAGCATTGATCACCAGCTGTATTAGTGACCCATTTGACACATGCAGCCCAGTTACGCCTTTGGATGACTCCAGCCTCAGCTTCCATGTGGCTACAATTACATGAGAGTCCCTAAGACAGAATCAGCCAGGTGTGTCCTGCCAACCACAAAACCATGAAAAATAATAATAAATTGTGTTAAACTTCTAAGTTTGAAGGCAGTCTGTTACCAACAATACATTCCTGAAGCAGAAGATAAATACTTATTGTGGACATTGAGTAAAATCTCTGTCTGAGTTTCTCTCAGAGCTGAATAATAAGTATTATACTAGCAAAAGATGCTCTCTGCCTTTACTCTCCCTTTCATATTTAAAGCAGTTATTTAAATCTTTGCTGGAGTAGTGCAACTTCAGGGTCCTTGCCTGGAATACCCTTCTTCCATTTCACTCTAGATCTTAGTCATTATTAAAATTCAGTTACCCCCAGAAAAGTAAGATTTTAGATGTCATCAAGCATTTTTACCTTAATTGGAATAAAGGATTTGTGAGACTGTGTTAAAAATCGGTGTGGGACAGATTGGACTTCAGGATTTGAATATGTAAGGGAAGTAGAAAATAAGCCATCAGCATCTAAAGGGGGAGAAATTGAGAGCAATCAAATGCAAATTTCATGTACCTCATAAGTTTGTCTAAAGTCTGTCCTGTATTCAATAGCCACTTACAGGAAAGCAAAACTCCCAGGAGGACATAAGAAGAATCAACAAATTATTTTATTGTATGTCTTACAGAGTTTTGAGCTGCCATCATGGTGTTCAGTCTTTCAAATTATTTCTATTGGTATCTAATCTATTTATTTGGGTGTGCATAGTTATTGATAAGAAGATATGAAATATACAGTAGTTTATAAGTGATTACTCCCTCCAGCAGATTTAGTTTCCAGAGATTAGTTACTTGTAGAGGCTGGATTATATGATTGGTTGCATTTTCTTATCATTAATATATCAATTATTTTCCAGAAACTGTGTGAGGAAAGTATTTTTTTTTTTTGAGTGCGTGATTTCTTTTTTTTTTTTTTCAGTTTTTGCTTTATAACAAAGTGAATCAGTCATACATATACATCTGTTCCCATATCCGTTCCCTCTTGTGTCTCCCTCCCTCCCACCCTCCCTATCCCACCCCTCCAGGCGGTCACAAAGCACCGAGCTGATCTCCCTGTGCTATGCGGCTGCTTCCCACTAGCTATCTACCTTACGTTTGGTAGTGTATATATGTCCATGTCTCTCTATCACTTTGTCACAGCTTAACCTTCCCTCTCCCCATATCCTCAAGTCCATTCTCAAGTAGGTCTGTGTCTTTATTCCTGTCTTACCGCTAGGTTCTTCATGACTTTTTTTTCCTTAAATTCCATATATATGTGTTAGCCTATGGTATTTGTCTTTCTCTTTCTGACTTACTTCACTCTGTATGACAGACTCTAGGTCTATCCACCTCATTACAAATAGCTCAATTTCATTTCTTTTTATGGCTGAGTAATATTCCATTGTATATATGTGCCACATCTTCTTTATCCATTCATCCAATGATGGACACTTAGGTTGTTTCCATCTCTGGGCTATTGTGAATAGAGCTGCAATGAACATTTTGGTACATGTCTCTTTTTGAATTATGGTTTTCTCAAGGTATATGCCCAGTAGTGGGATTGCTGGATCATATGGTAGTTCTATTTGTAGTTTTTTAAGGAACCTCCATACTGTTCTCCATAGTGGCTGTACCAATTCACATTCCCACCAGCAATGCAAGAGTGTTCCCTTTTCTCTACTCCCTCTCCAGCATTTATTGTTTGTAGATTTTTTGATATATCCATTCTGACTGGTGTGAGATGATATCTCATTGTAGTTTTGATTTACATTTCTCTAATGATTAATGATGTTGAACATTCTTTCATGTGTTTGTTGGCAGTCTGTATATCTTCTTTGGAGAAATGCCTATTTAAGTCTTCTGCCCATTTTTGGATTGGGTTGTCTGTTTTTTGTTATTGAGCTCCATGAGCTGCTTGTAAATTTTGGAGATTAATCCTTTGTCAGTTGCTTCATTTGCAAATATTTTCTCCCATTCTGAGGGTTGTCTTTTGGTCTTGTTTATGCTTTCCTTTGCTGTGCAAAAGCTTTGAAGTTTCATTAGGTCCCATTTGTTTATTTTTGTTTTTATTTCCATTTCTCTAGGAGGTGGGTCAAAAAGGATCTTGTTGTGATTTATGTCATAGAGTGTTCTACCTATGTTTTCCTCTAAGAGTTTGATAGTTTCTGGCCTTATATTTAGGTCTTTAATCCATTTTGAGCTTATTTTTGTGTATGGTGTTAGGGAGTGATCTAATCTCACACTTTTACATGTGTCTGTCCAGTTTTCCCAGCACCACTTATTGAAAAGGCTGTCCTTTCTCCACAGTACATTGCTGCCTCCTTTATCAAAGATAATGTGACCATATGTGCATAGGTTTATCTCTGGGCTTTCTATCCTGTTTCATTGATCTATCTTTCTGTTTTTGTGCCAGTACCATAGTGTCTTGATTACTGTAGCTTTGTAGTATAATCTGAAGTCAGGGAGCCTGATTCCTCCAGCTCTGTTTTTCGTTCTCGAGATTGCTTTGGCTATTTGGGGTCTTTTGTTTTTCCAAACAAATTTTGAAATTTTTTGTTCTAGTTCTGTGAAAAATGCCAGTGGTAGTTTGATAGGAACTGCATTGAATCTGTAGATTGCTTTGGGTAGTAGAGTCATCTTCACAATATTGATTCTTCCAATCCAGGAGCATGGTATATCTCTCCATCTATTTGCATCATCTTTAATTTCTTTCATCAGTGTCTTATAATTTTCTGCATACAGGTCTTTTGTCTCCTTAGGTAGGTTTATTCCTAGATATTTTATTCTTTTTGTTGCAGTGGTAAATGGGAGTGTTTTCTTGATTTCACTTTCAGGTTTTTCATCATTAGTGTACAGGAATGCCAGAGATTTCTGTGCATTAATTTTGTATCCTGCTACTTTACCAAATTCATTGATTAGCTCTAGTAGTTTTCTGGTAGCATCTTTAGGATTCTCTATGTGTAGTATCATGTCATCTGCAAACAGTGACAGCTTTACTTCTTCTTTTCTGATTTGGATTTCTTTTATTTCCTTTTCTTCTCTGATTGCTGTGGCTAAAACTTCCAAAACTATGTTGAATAAGAGTGGTGAGAGTGGGCAACCTTGTCTTGTTCCCGATCTTAGTGGAAATGGTTTCAGATTTTCACCATTGAGGACGATGTTGGCTGTGGGTTGGTCATATATGGCCTTTATTATATTGAGGAAAGTTCCCTCTATGCCTACTTTCTGCAGGGTTTTTGTCATAAATGGGCGTTGAATTTTGTCAAAAGCTTTCTCTGCATCTAGTGAGATGATCATATGGTTTTTCTCCTTCAAATTGTTGATATGGTGTATCACGTTGATTGATTTGTGTATATTGAAGAATCCTTGCATTCCTGGAATAAACCCCACTTGATCATGGTGTATGATCCTTTTAATGTGCTCTTGGATTCTGTTTGCTAGTATTTTGTTGAGGACTTTTGCATCTATGTTCATCAGTGATATTGGCCTGTAGTTTTCTTCCTCTGTGACATCCTTGTCTGGTTTTGGTATCAAGGTGATGGTGGCTCATAGAATGAGTTTGGGACTATTACTCCCTCTGCTATATTTTGGAAGAGTTTGAGAAGGATAGCTGTTAGCTCTTCTCTAAATGTTTGAAAGAATTCGCCTGTGAAGCCATCTGGTACTGGGTTTTTGTTTGTTGGAAGATTTTTTTTTTTTTTTTTTTGCGGTAGGCGGGCCTCTCGCCGATGTGGCCTCTCCCATTGCGGAGCACAGGTTCTGGACATGCAGGCTCAGCGGCCATGGCTCACGGGCCCAGCTGCACAGCAGCATGTGGGATCCTCCCAGACCAGGGCACGAACCTGAGTCCCCTGCATCGGCAGGCGGACTATCAACCACTGCGCCACCAGGGAAGCCCTGTTGGAAGATTTTTAATCACAGTTTCAATTTCAGTGCTTGTGATTGGTCTGTTCATATTTTCTATTTCTTCCTGATTCAGTCTTGGCAGGTTGTGCATTTCTAAGAATTTGTCCATTTCTTCCAGGTTGTCCATTTTATTGGCATAGAGTTGCTTGTAGTAATCTCTCATGATCCTTTGTATTTCTGCAGTATCAGTTGTTACTTCTCCTTTTTCATTTCTAATTCTATTGACTTGAGTCTTCTCCCTTCTTTTCTTGATGAGTCTGGCTAATGGTTTATCAATTTTCTTTATCTTCTCAAAGAACCAACCTTTAGTTTTATTGATCTTTGCTATCGTTTCCTTCATTTCTTTTTCATTTGTTTCTGATCTGATTTTTATGATTTCTTTCCTTCTGCTAACTTTTGGGGTTTTTTTTTCTTCTTTCTCTAATTGCTTTAGGTGCAGGGTCAGGTTGTTTACTCGAGATGTTTCCTGTTTCTTAAGGTGGGATTGTATTGCTATAAACTTCCCCCTTAGAACTGCTTTTGCTGCGTCCCATAGGTTTTGGGTCATCGTGTCTCCATTGTCATTTGTTTCTAGGTATTTTTTTATTTCCTCTTTGATTTCTTCAGTGATCATTTCGTTATTAAGTAGTGTATTGTTTAGCCTCCATGTGTTTGTATTTTTTACTGATCTTTTCCTGTAATTGATGTCTAGTCTCATAGCATTGTGGTCGGAAAAGATACTTGATACAATTTCAATTTTCTTAAACTTACCAAGGCTTGATTTGTGACCCAAGATATGATCTATCCTGAGGAATGTTCCATGAGCACTTGAGAAAAATGTGTATTCTTTTGTTTTTGGATGGAATGTTCTATAAATATCAATTAAGTCCATCATGTTTAATGTATCATTTAAAGCTTGTGTTTCCTTATTTATTTTCATTTTGGATGATCTGTCCATTGGTGAAAGTGGGGTGTTGAAGTCCCCTACTATGAGTGTATTACTGTCAATTTCCCCTTTTATGGCTGTTAGTATTTGCCTTATGTATTGAGGTGCTCCTATGTTGGGCGCATAAATATTTACAATTGTTATATCTTCTTCTTGGATCGATCCCTTGATCATTATGTAGTATCCTTCTTTGTCTCTTATAATAGTCTTTATTTTAAAGTCTATTTTGTCTGATATGAGAATTGCTACTCCAGCTTTCTTTTGATTTCCGTTTGCATGGAATATCTTTTTCCATCCCCTTACTTTCAGTCTGTATGTGTCTCTAGGTCTGAAGTGGGTCTCTTGTAGACAGCATACATCTGGGTCTTGTTTTTGTATCCATTCAGCCAATCTGTGTCTTTTGGTGGGAGCATTTAGTCCATTTACATTTAAGGTAATTATCGATATGTGTGTTCCTATTCCCTTTTTCTTAATTGTTTTGGGTTCGTTATTGTAGGTATTTTCCTTCTCTTGTGTTTCTTGCCTAGAGAAGTTCCTTTAGCATTTGTTGTAAAGCTGGTTTGGTGGTGCTGAACTCTCTCAGCTTTTGCTTGTCTGTAAAGGTTTTAATTTCTCCACCAAATCTGAATTTGATCCTTGCTGGGTAGAGTAATCTTGGTTGCAGGTTTTTCTCCTTCATCACGTTAAATATGTCCTTCCAGTCCCTTCTGGCTTGTAGAGTTTCTGCTGCAAGATCAGCTGTTAACCTGATGGGGATTCCCTTGTATGTTATTTGTTGTTTTTCCCTTGCTGCTTTTTTTTTTTTTTTTTTTTTTTTTTTTTGCTGTACGCGGGCCTCTCACTGTTGTGGCCTCTCCCGTTGCGGAGCACAGGCTCCGGACGCACAGGCTCAGCGGCCATGGCTCACGGGCCCAGCCGCTCCGCGGCATATGGGATCCTCCCAGACCGGGGCACGAACCCGTATCCCCTGCATCGGCAGGCGGACTCTCAACCACTGCGCCACCAGGGAGGCCCTCCCTTGCTGCTTTTAATATTTTTTTGTGTGTTTAATTTTTGACAGTTTGATTAATATGTGTCTTTGCGTATTTCTCCTTGGATTTATTCTGTATGGGACTTTCTGTGCCTCCTGAACTTGATTAACTATTTCCTTTCCCATATAAGGGAAGTTTTCAACTATAATCTCTTCAAATATTTTCTCAGTCCCTTTCTTTTCCTCTTCTTCTTCTGGAACCCCTATAATTTGAATGTTGGTGTGTTTAATGTTGTCCCAGAGGTGTCTGAGACTGTCCTCAGTTCTTTTCATTCTTTTTTCTTTATTCTGCTCTGCAGCAGTTATTTCCACTATTTTATCTTACACGTTACTTATCCGTTCTTCTGCCTCAGTTATTCTGCTATTGATCCCATCTAGAGTATTTTTCATTTCATTTATTGTGTTGCTAATCTTGGCTTGATTCATCTTTAGTTCTTCTAGGTCTTTGTTAACTGTTTCTTGCATTTTGTCTATTCTATTTCCCAGATTTTGGATCATCTTTACTATCATTATTCTGAATTCTTCTTCAGGTAGACTGCCTATTTCCTCTTCATTTGTTTGGTCTGGTTGGTTTTTATCTTGCTCCTTCACCTGCTGTGTGTTTTTCTGTCTTCTCATTTTGCTTATCTTACTGTGTTTGGGGTATCCTTTTTGCAGGCTGCAGATTCGTAGTTCCTGTTGTTTTTGGTGTCTGTCCCCAGTGGCTAAGGTTGGTTCAGTGGGTTGTGTAGGCTTCCTGTTGGAGGGGACTGGTGCCTGTGTTCTGGTGGATGAGGCTCGATCTTGTCTTTCTGGTGGACAGGTCCACGTCTGGTGGTGTGTTTTGGGGTGTCTGTGGCCTTATTATGATTTTAGGCAGCCTCTCTGCTAATGGGTGGTGTTGTGTTCCTGTCTTGCTAGTTGTTTGGCATAGGGTGTCCAGTACTGTAGCTTGCTGGTCGTTGAGTGAAGCTGTGTGCTGGTGTTGAGATGGAGATCTCTGGGAGATTTTCGTCATTTGATATTATGTGGACCTGGGAGGTCTCTTGTGGACCCGTGTCCTGAAGTTGGCTCTCCCACTTCAGAGGCACAGCACTGACTCCTGGCTGCAGCCCCAAGAGCCTTTCATCCACTCGGCTCAGAATAAAAGGGAGAAAAAATAGAAAGAATGAATCAGTAGAAGAAGAAAGAAAGAAAGAAAGAAAGAAAGGAGGGAGGGAGGAAGGAAGGAAGGTAGGAAAAATAGAAAGAGAGAAGATAAGTGAAATAGAATAAAGTATTATAAAATATAATAGTTATTTAAATAAAAAATAATTATTGAAAAAAATTTAAAAAAAAAAAAGAAAAAATGGATGGATAGAACCCTGGGACAAATGGTGGAAGCAAAGCTATACAGACAAAATCTCACACAGAAGAATACACATACACATTCACAAAAAGAGGAAAATGGGAAAAAATCATAAATCTTGCTCTCAAAGTCCACCTCCTCAACTTGGGATGATTCATTATAAAAAGAGGAAAAGGGGAAAAATTCATAAATCTTGCTCTCAAAGTCCACCTCCTCAATTTGGGATGATTCGTTGTCTATTCATGTAGTCCACAGATGCAGGGTACATCAAGTTGATTGTGGAGCTTTAATCCGCTGCTTCTGAGACTGCTGGGAGAGATTTCCCTTTCTCTTCTTTATTCTCATAGCTCCCGGGTCTCAGCTTTGGATTTGGCCTCGCCTCTGTGTGTAGCTCGCCAGAGGGCGTCTGTTCTTCCCTCAGGACGGGGTTAAAGGAGCCTCTGATTTGGGGGCTGTGGCTCACTCAGGCCCGGGGGAGGGAGGGGTACGGAGTGCGGGGCGAGCCTGCAGCGGCAGAGTCCGGCGTGACGTTGTACCAGCCCGAGGCGCGCCGTGCGTTCTCCCGGGGAAGTTGTCCCTGGATCCCGGGACCCCAGCAGTGGCGGGCTGCACAGGCTCCCCGGAAAGGGGGTGTGGATAGTGACCTGCGCTCGCACACAGGCTTCTTGGCGGCGGCAGCAGCAGCCCCAGTGTCCCACGCCTGTCTCTGGGGTCCGCACTTTCAGCCTCGGCTTGCGCCCATCTCTGGAGCTCCTTTAAACAGCGCTCTGAATCCCCTCTCCTTGTGCACCAGAAAACAAAGAAGGAAGAAAGTCTCTGGCCTCTCCGGCAGGTCCAGATATTTTCCAGGACTCCCTCCTGGCCAGCCGTGGTGCACTAACCCCTTCAGGCTGTGTTCACGCCGCCAACCCCAGTCCTCTCCCTGCGCTCTGACCGAAACCTGAAACCCGAGCCTCAGCTCCCAGCCCTGCCCGCCCCGGCGGCCGAGCAGACAAGCCTCTCGGGCTGGTGAGTGCCGGTTGGCACCGATCCTCTGTGTGGGAATCTCTCCGCTTTGCCCTCCACACCCCTGTTGCTGTGCTCTCCTCCACGGCTCCGAAGCTTCCCCCTCCGCCACCCACAGTCTCTGCCCGCGAAGGGGCTTCTAGTGTGTGGAAACCTTTCCTCCTTCACGGCTCCCTCCCACTGGTGCAGGTCCCGTCCCTATACCTTTGTCTCTGTTTATTCATTTTTCTTTTGCCCTACCCAGGGTCGTGGGGAGTTTCTTGCCTTTTGGGGGGTTTGAGGTCTTCTGTCAGCATTCAGTAGGTGTTCTGTAGGAGTTGTTCCACGTGTAGATGAATTTCTGGTGTATCTGTGGGGAGGAAGGTGATCGCATTTTACTCTTCCGCCATCTTCCCCACTACCCGGGAAAGTATTCTTCACAAGTTGAATAAAGATCATTTTTCCATTTATCTTAAAAAGAAATTCAGAGGAAGATCATCATGTCTAAATTATATATAGATATCGAGTGATCCATATAAGTGAATGATTCACAATATAATTAGTTTTACTTTCAGGGATGTAATAAAATGGATGGTGGTACCTTTCCTTATCAATACATACAATTACTAGAAAAAAATCTGTTATAGTCACTTTTGAGATGTCAGAATCAGAAAATATCCTTTGGGGATATTTATGAATGGAGAAATCAAGATATATGTATTTTCATTAGCAAATGTCCAATATTTGTGCCACTGAACATATGTGAGTTACTTAGGAAAATAAAGCAGTATGACATAGAGAGGAGTTGTCTATATATAAAAAATACATAAATACATTAATGCTTATACAAATATATCTCCCTGTGTTTCTAAGATTTATTAATCTGAATTCCCAAACTGGAGAAATCAACAGTCTATTGCCTATTTCTTTTTCCTGTTCACACTCTGGAACTCATCAAGATGGACCTCTCTGAGGATTAAATTATAGCCAGCGAGTTATGTGGGCCCTGAAGGGGAAAAAAACCAATACACCGTGTTAGTATCATGTTGAAGGTAGGTAGGCCTGATGATCTCTATGCCGTCTGTATAAAAATATCAGACTTTTGTGACATTTAATTGCAGAAGTAAAGAAGAAAACAGACCTAGTCCCTCTACATATATGATTTTTAGTAATCTGAAGTCTACAAGTTATAACTCTTAGAATATTTTAATCTTAAAAATGATTGGTAGAAAAAGTCATTGACCTAATAATCATTACAAAGCCCAGCTATTCTGGAATGGTTGCACCTACACTCTAGATCTGTGAACTCCTTTAGTATTACATTCCTCTGCTTATAGCAGAAAACCTAAATAGGTCCAAGTGACTTAAATATAACAGGGAGCAATTGTTCTCAGTTAAGAAGTTCAGAGGTAACTGGTTCAGAGCTGGTAGTTTGACTCTAAGAAATGCCAGAGGGACCCAGGTATCAGCACATTTACTGAGTAGTTTCCTTTTCATGTTCACAAAATTGTTGTTCTACTTTAATATATTGTGTTCGGAAAAAAAGTAGGACCAGCGAAAGGCAAAGGTGAATGTTGAGTGATTTGTCTTTATGAGAAAAACAATAGTTTTATGTAAGCTCCAGCTAATGGAGCACTGCTTATATTATTTCGGTCAGAATTAGATCACAAAATTATTGATAATCTGTAAAGAGCCTGGAAAATTAAATATGAAGGTGGGTACCTTCCTTTAGTAATAAAGGAGGTAGGAATGCAAGTTGGATAGCAAAAGCAACATCTGCCACAATCCTGGGTGACCCTTGTTCCTGTGAAATTAAGAATTTTCCCAGGGAAAGAGTAAGTGGACTTTTATTTTTCAAAGTGTTGTTGAGAACTTTGCTATTACAGGGCAGCAGGGAAAACATTTGGGTGGCAAAAGTAATCAGTCATGGAAAAGGAGTTGGACAGGTCAATAAATATAACACTGGCAAGCAGACTTTGATGTATGAGAGAATAACAAACTCTGACTTCCTATGGTGCTGTGCTACGTACCTTGATGGGAAACAAATGCATCAATATACTCCTTAGCTTGGAATTACCATACATAACTGGTGCAGCCACTTTCATTACTGATGACAGATATGCTGAAGTCAGTCTGTAATCAGTAAAGTGAGGGTCCTCATGGGAGAAGATAGAAGGGTAATTTGAGTGAACCAGCAATCATTAGCTACTATAACTGTCTCTGTCCTTCTGTTAGAGGTGATCACCTTTTTAAAATAATGATGGTGGAATGACAGGTATATATGAAGACAGTCGTCCCTGGGTACCCACAGGGGATTGGTTCCTGGACCAGTGGCAGATACAAAAATCTATCAGCACTCAAGTCCACACTCCAGGTATCTGCAGTTTTGCATCTTTGGATTCAACCAACTACAGATCATGTGGTACTGTAGTATTTATTGAAAACAATCCAAGTATGGGTGGATCCACACAGTTTAAAACCATGTTGTTCAGGGGTCAGTTGTATATTCTTTTTTTGTGTGTGTGATACGTGGGCTTCTCACTGTTGTGGCCTCTCCCATTGCGGAGCACAGGCTCTGTACGTGCAGGTTCAGCAGCCATGGCTCATAGGCCCAGCCGCTCCACAGCATGTGGGATCTTCCCGGACCAGGGCACGAACCCGTGTCCCCTTCATCGGCAGGCGGACTCTCAACCACTGCACCACCAGGGAAGCCCAGTTGTATATTCTTTATGTCCTATGTTAAAAACAATA
Organism: Mesoplodon mirus; assembly: GCF_964341445.2. Classification (NCBI taxonomy): domain Eukaryota; kingdom Metazoa; phylum Chordata; class Mammalia; order Artiodactyla; family Ziphiidae; genus Mesoplodon; species Mesoplodon mirus. The sequence continues at coordinate 134,254,788 of NC_138980.1, forward strand.
ATAATAAGAGAAGGACAGATGGCACAACTGAGGCACCACGGGAAGTAATATGCAAAAGGAATAGTTGGGCAAAGGAACTGATTTTGTCTCTAAGACACTTCTTGTGATATTGATAGTTTTCATTTTCTATAAAATATGCTGATAGATGTGAAAGTTTAAAAGCTCCCTTTTTGATATTTCTGAATCCCTCTTCCTATATTGTTATTCTTAAACTACTGCCATTTTTACTTCTGTATTATTATAGCACAGTTGTTAAATGGAAATTGATATAGAACTGCTTTGGCTGTTGTGTCATGTTCAAAATATTGCCGCTGGTCAATATTATTTAGTAACCATCCCCTGTGTTCAGACTGTATGAAAAAGATGAGGAAAATAAAATGAAATCTAAGGATACTCTCTTCCAATTTGTTGGTTACTTTCCCTAGCCTATAGACTGGCTTAAGCTTTTCTACCTGCATTCGTCTGTTCAGGCTGCCATAACAAACTGCCAAAAGCTGCATAGTTTAAACAACATAAATTTACTGTCTCACAGTTCTGGAGGCTAGAAGTCAAGAAATCAGGTTGGCCACAGGTTTGGTTCCCTATGAGTGCTGTGAGAGGAAGATCTGTCACAGGTCTCCCTCCTTGGCTTAGAGATGTCATCTTCTCCCTAGGTTTCTTCATTTCATCTACCTTCTATGCATGTCTATGTCAGTGCCCCAATTTTCCCTCTTTATAAGGACAACAGTTATACTGGATTAGGGGCTTACCCTACTCCAGTATGACCTCATCTTAACTAATTATATCTGCAAGGACCCTATTTCCAAATAAGCTCACATTCTGAAGTACAGGAGATTAAGACTTCAACAAATAAATTTGGGAAGGTGGAGGATACAATTCAACCCGTAATACCATCCTAGAAAAGCTTCTCATCCTTTGAATTTCTGCGCCAGTTCTCACGTTCCCATTATGCCAAACTTCTTGAAGGTAAATATAATTATTAGATCTATGATATTTACCAAAACATGTTCACGTGCAATTATCCCCTCCATCCCTTTTATCCTGTGGCAATACCCTAAGGTAATACACAGGAAAGGTGGAATGGTGTCACACCTTCAATGAATAGGTGAAGTAACAAAGACTTACAGAGTTTCTACGATTAGATTACAGCCACTGGGAAGTGGTTAAGCCAGGACACAAATCCATGCTTTCTGACCCCCAGGTTCCAAGATATCTTCAATATGTTATTCTGCCTCCACTCCCTCACCATTCATGCACGTCTTGCTTTCAGATTGTACAGTATTTTTTATATTTTTCTGCCTCAGTTTTTGGTTCACATATTATCTCAAAACGTTTAGTCTATAAGACTGTGTCATTAAAAAAATGAAAGTTAACAGAAGTTTAAAAAAATAAAATCTTAGGTAAGATTCATACCAGTTCATGCAGCTTATTTTCAGGCCAGAAAGGATTATGATAAATTGCTTAACCACAAAACCTCCTCACTTCTCTAACTCTCCTCAGCCATCTCAGGCAAATAACTTTTTTTTTTTAACATCTTTATTGGAGTATAGTTGCTTTACAATGGTGTGTTAGTTTCTGCTGTATAACAAAGTGAATCAGCTATACATATACATATATCCCCATATCCCCTCCCTCTTGTGTCTCCCTCCTACCCTATCTCACCCCTCTAGGTGGTCACAAAGCACTGAGCTGATCTCCCTGTGCTATGCAGCTGCTTCCCACTAGCTATCTATTTCACGTCAGGGAAGTAACTTTTAACTGTATGGTCTATTAGAGGAAGTGTTTTTAAAAGTATTTATCTGTGCATTTTTTAAACCCTCGTTAATACTAAGCCATTGTGACCTTATTGCTCCTACAAGAAAACTGAGTATATTTCTTCTAAATATCCAATAAAGCATACTCTACTTAATACACAACTCTTCAGAGGTTATCTGTATGGGATAGGAGATAATGAAATGATTTAGTTCACTTTATCTGCAACCTCCAAAACTTTATAGGGAACCAGTAATGTCTGTAGAGTTTGAAAAAAAATTAGTTTATTCTGTTTCTTTGTATGCTTGGAGAGAAGGTAGCCTTTGTAAAACCTTCAAATTCATGAGTAAATACTGCAATTGCAAGTAAACAATGAAAATATCAGACTAGGCCCCCAAACCTTAAGGAGTAGTGATTGGGAGGATAGGAGGTCAGGGAGGACTTCTTTAAACAGCAGCCCAAATAAAGGTTATCTTTGATTATATTCTCTTGAAAACCAGATATTAATGTACACTTAAGTCAAGGACATGTCTTGGAGGATGACACTATGATGGAAGGAACTGTTTTTATTTTTACTATTGTATTCCCAATATTTTGCAGAGTATCTTGGACATAGTATTTATCCAAAAATATTTATTGAATGTATACATGAATGGAAATGCTATAAAAAGTCTTCTAAACATAGGTTTAAAAAAGGCAACTTTTAGGGCTTCCCTGGTGGCGCAGTGGTTGAGAGTCTGCCTGCCAATGCAGGGGACACGGGTTCGTGCCCTGGTCTGGGAAGATCCCACATGCCGCGGAGCAGCTGGGCCCGTGGGCCATGGCCGCTGAGCCTGCGCGTTTGGAGCCTGTGCTCCGCAACAGGAGAGGTCACGACAGTGAGAGGCCCGCGTACCGTAAAAAAAAAAAAAAAAAAGGCAACTTTTACATAAATCTGCCTGCCATGAAAATACCAAATTTATCCTCTTTTTCCAACTGCTTAGAATTTTGCCTAAACATTTCACCCATTTACCTAGCAATCTATGTAATCATTAATTCTTTGATTCATCTGAAACAAACTTGACTTTCCAGTATAAACCAGTGCTGGGTTATTAAAGATAAATAAGAATGTACTCATGTAAGGAATGGAGGTAAAGCATTTTAACATATATTTTAGCACAGTATATGTGCTACATCATATATTGGATATGATGTATGATATGCATATATACATATATGTATGTATGTGTGTACATGATATATAGGATACACACACTTATGTATATTACAGTGACAGTGTAAAATACCAAAAGAGAGACACGAACATAATGCTATAGGAGGGGAACACAATAAAAAAAAACTGCCTCCAACTGGAAGCATCAGTCAAGGATCCTCACGCTGTTTTCATTCACTTGGTTCTTATTTAAATAGTGCTACTGATTCAAATGAATGAGCAAGTCATTGTGAAAAATGCTGTTCAACTGTCTTTGCCTTTCTCTTTGGACAGACTCCAGAGGGAAAAAAAATCAGAAAATTGATCTCCTCCGGAGACATCAGCTGCAAAGCCTTAGGCATTCCTTGACCAATATAGCATTGAAAAGAATAAATAAGTTTGAGAAAGAGATATTATCTCTGCTACCACATTCCTAAGCTGTGCTAAACTTTCCAGTACATTATGTGTAAAAATAATGGTTTGGTTGAATTTTAGTTTCTCATTTTTTGTTTAGCTTGTATACACACACATATACTTGTATATGTATATAGTTATATAATTAATATATAAATATAATTATATATAATAATTATGTTATATATTATACTTTATATATTTTACTACCAATAAAATATTTAAAACAATCAAAATCAACTTAACACTATAAAAGACCCCATTTGGATATGACATAATGTTAGGCAACACACAGGAAAGTTAAAAAGCATAGTTATTAAAACTCTAACTTCCATCAAATTGGCATTGTTTTGAGCACTGTCTCTTTGACCTTCACAAAAACAATGTGGAGATGTTATCCTTGATCTGTGTTACAGGTGAGGAAACAAAGGCTGTGAGTGTCTAGATGATGTCCCCGAGGTCACATAACTGAATGCAGGTCTTCAGTCAATGTACGTCCCACTACATATGACTGCACCATTCTTTAATGAATGGCCCATAGCCTGCTGAAGAACTTTATGGGTCTTCTTGGTGGGATAAAGTGGTATGGAAAAGAAACTCTTTCTTCAAAAATTATAGATGTGTAAACTTTGGATGTGTAGATCCAAAGGTTTTGGTTTTTTTCAGTTTCCCAATTCCCATCCCAGGGGTCTTCTTTTCCCCATCTCCTATGCTAAATTTATCAGCAATTTCTCTTGGCTCTAATACACATCTTGAATGCAATCGCTTTAGTATACATCTATTGTTAGTACCTTAGTCCTGGTTATCATCAACTCTTGCCTGCCTTCCTGTCTCCCTGTTTTCACTCTGGTGTTCATTTCTATGAAGGGTAAAATATGTGGAATTAAATTTATAGGAAAACATAACTCTGATTTCTGTAAGCAGATTATTTCAACACTTTTCTTTTGAAGAAACCATATATTTGTTTTATAACAAACAGGATATTCTCAAAACACTAATGTCATGCATATAAATATTTAATTAACAGGAACAGAATTAAAGGAGTTGACATATCTTACAAATATCATGAAAGCATTATGTAATATATCCACAAGAGGCATCAAGTTTCTGAACTAGGTCACCTTGGGTATGATTAAAATTTTTCACCTGGGAGGATACAGCCCAAGTGATTAAGTGTAATGGTATGACTTAATTTTCCTACATACAAATTTTACCCTGTAATTTTGATGAACAGACTTGCAAGACACTTCAAGATAGAGTGTAAGGTACTAGGCTAGTATCCTTTCTGTGGTTGTCTTATTCCCATAGCTTCTATTAAATGAAAAGAAAGAAAAAATGAGGTTTGCCCAGCATGTACCTGACAGCTGCTGTGCAGGCACTGACCAGTCCTTGAGCACCATTGCTTCCCTGTATATTAAACAAGCAGTGTTCTCTTTAGGGACACAGTTAATCAGTTATCTCAATCTGGTGAATTTCAGCAAAAGCAGCCTCTGTGTCAACAGTTAGAAGTTGTGAGGGAATAAGAAATTAGACTATATATTTTTCTCTTTCTTAACTTCCAGGTATTTCTCCACACTCTTCTTAATGTGGAAAAGTAGAGTTTGTTGATCCCCATGTCATTTCTAGATTGGAAATGAAACATGAAAGTTTGTTGAAACTCCTAAAATAGTCAGAGGTATAAAGAAACCAAGGGAAAAAGAAAGAGGGTTTGGTATCAGTGAATGAAATAAATTTTTCATTAAATGTGAATCCTACTTCATAGAATTGACCTAGCCATAGTCGTTGAGAAACAGGAAAATATTTTATTTTGTAAATTATAATGAAAGTACTAAGCTCTGAAAAATATGTGGAAGAAATTTAGGATAGATGAATACTAGTTTGCCCTTAAAATGTGATTGAGAGATTACAAAACTTGGCAAAAGCCATGAAAAACCAGTGACAAGCAGCTAAATCCACAGTGCTTGTCTTTCAGAGAACAGTTTTTGGGAACACTGGCATTTGAAATGCATTACAACTGCCTGCAATAATTATTATCAAGCATATCCAGAGAACCAGTGCCCCAGATTGTGAAGATCTAAGGCGTTTTCCTCCCACTCTAAGTAGAATAAAGTAAGGAAACAGTATCTTTTTATTATTAACAAATGGAGTTTCTCAGCAACTATCAGAAAAATACAGTAAATAATAATATATTTTTTCCATCGCATCAAAGTGTATTTTTTGGCCTATGTAAAGAACAACAAGAAATTTAAAGGGATATACAAATGTCAGACTGAATATATATTGTCTCCTATAAATTAATAGCCAGAAGCTGAGGAAAAATTCCAAGCTAATATACATCTGGATATTTCAAAACATTTCAACACTTCTTAAATACAAATTTTAGATATAAATCAGCAGGTCTCAGATCAGAAAGGTTTCAGAAGAATCAGATAGCTGACTGGGTGTCTTTTTTCTCACTATAAGTGATGTTTTGTTGAGGTAAATAATCAGAAATTTCTCTGTAATATTAAAGTTACAAGTCTATTGATTGACTTAGAGTAATAATCAAAGAATGAACTTCACTTAATTCTCAGGGCCACACCCCAGATACTTCCAAAGAAAATACAGCCCTATTTTGATCCTAGATATGCTCAGAATGAAATCAGTGAAGAAGCTGGACAATGGAGTGTTTTAATGTACTTCCAAAGTCTACAGTCACCATTCTTAATTATTTTCCTTAAGAGATGATGAAAAATAATATGATCTGACACTTATTTCTAGAGTTCTCTTTTGATATAATATGATAATTCTATATTTCATTTTTAGTTTTCACTAATAGTATTTTTAGTTATAATTTAGTCAGTAAAGTATACAAATTTTAAGTGTGAAGCCTGAAGAATTTTGAGAAATGTAGACATGGAACCACTATCCAAAACAAGAGAAAGAATATTTCTATCACCCCAGAAACACCCTTGTTACCTTATCCAATAGATCCTAATTTCTATCATCATAAATTAATTTTTCCCATCACTGAACATCTTATAAATGAAATCATGTAATATGTACTCTTCTATATTTGTCTTACTTCTTTCACCTAACATAATGTCTTTGAAATCCATCTGTGTATTAGTGTGTATCAGTTTTTGTATTGCTAAGTAGTGTTCCTTTGTAATGAATATCCAGTTTATGTATTCTTTATCTTATTGATGGACATTTGGGTTGTTTCCAGTTATAGACTATTATGAATCAAACTGTCATAAATATTCTTTTACATGTCTTTCTGTAGACACACAGGTTTATTTATCCAGTTCCTAGGAGTGGATGTGCTGTGTCATAGAGCATGTTTACTGGTAAACTTGTAAGAAATTGCCAGTTTATCAAAATGGTTGTAGCATTGTATGATACTACCAGCAATTTATGAAAAATTTCATTGTTTCACATTCTTTCCAACACATAGTAGTCTCATCAAAATTTTTAATGTTACACATTCTAAAGATGTGTAACATTATCTCATTGTGGCTTCAATTTTTTTTTCCTTGATGCGTAATAAAGCTGACCAAATTTTCATATGCTTATTGGTCATTTGGAAATCTCCTTTTCTGATGTACCTATGTGAATATTTTTTCTTCTATTTTTTTCCTAGTTAGGGTGCTTGTTTACTCATAATTAATTTGTAGAAGTTTGCTATATATCTTGTGTATCAGTTCTTTGTTTCATATCTCATATCTCATATGATGTCCAATCTGTGGCTTGCATTTTCACTTTTCTAAATGATGTCTTTAGATGACAGAAGTTTTAAATTCTGATGAATTACCATTTATCATTTTTTTCTTTTATGGTTAGTATCTTTTCTGTTCTATATTAAGAATCTTAGCTTGACGGAAGCTCAGAAAAACACTCACCTATGTTTTATTTCTAGAAGATATATACATTTTTACATTCAGATGTAGCTAAAGGATCCATTTCAAATTCATTTTTACAATATATATCGTATGAAGTGGGGTCAAGGTTTATTTTCTATTCATATGCATATAAATGTATGTATATATATATATGTGTGTATATGTACGTGTGTATATATACACTACACACATTCCCACACACATACACACAGATCCACATGTTCCAGAGCCACCTGAAATGCTTGAAAATGCTTTACTTCACCTGTTGAATCATTTTGCCATCTATGTGGTCTACTTCTGGACTGTATTCTTTTCATTGATCTATATGAGTGTCACTGTGCCAACCACACTATCTTAATTGCTGTGGCTTTATAGACTGTCTTGAAATCATGTAATATAAAACCTTCAATTATGTTTTTTCTTCCTCTTTTTCAATATCATTGTGGCTAAGGCCTTTGCATTTCAATATAAATTTAAAGTTTGCTTGATAATATTTACAAAAGAAAATCCTTTTGGGACTTTGAGTGGGATTGCATTAAATCTACAAATCAACTTGGGGAAAATTAACATTTTAACAATATTGAATCTTCGAATCCATGAACACAAAATACATCTTGATTTATTTAGATATTCTGTAATTTCTGTCAGCACTTTTTTTTTGCAGTTTTATGTATAGAAGTTTCACATTTCTTAAAATTAAACTTGTGTTCATGTATTTGATGGAATATTTCATGCCACTGTAAATGATATTTTTTTAAGTTTCCAAATGTTTATTGCAAGTATATAGAAATACAGTTTATTCTGTTGTATAGACACTTACCTTGATTAATTTATTTATTATTATGTTTGTTTATAGATACATATAGATTTTCTATGTACAAAATCATGTCATCAGGTATAAAGACAGTTATTTCTTAATGTAATTGCAGATACTGCTAAGTTTATGTTTACAACCTAGTTGTTTTCTACATTTTTGGTAGTATTATATTTGTTTGCCATGGGGATTGCAAATGCATCCTTAGCCCATCACAGCACATCTGCACTTAACATTCTACCATATAATATATAAGAACCTTATAAGAGTAAAACTGTATTTATCCACCTTTAAGCCGTTTATCTTATTGTTGTCTTTATTTTATTTTTACACCTTATAAACTCTACCGCACAGTTGTAATTATTTGTGTTTTAAGCAATCATTAGTCTTTTTTAAAAAGCATATATATTTACTATTTCCGGTAATTTCATTTATCTCTGAAGATCCAGGCTTCCATCTGGAATCATTGCTCTTCAGCTGAAAGAACTAATATTTCTTATAGTGCTAGCTCCTAATCATAAAATTTTCAGATTTTCCTAAAATTGTCTTTATTTAACATTCATTTTTTGGAAGAAATTTTTACTGGGTATATAATTCTGCTTTGTTTTTTCAGCATTGTAAGGATGTTATTCAATTGTCTTCTGGGTTTTGTTGCTTATGATGAAAAAACCAGCAGTTATTCTTATTATTCCTTTGAATATGACTCTTTTCCTCTGGTACATTTAAGATTTTCTATTTAATTTTAGTTTTAAGCCTTTTATCCAGTATATGTTTTTGGTAATCTTCGTATTTATCCTGCTGAGTTTCACCAAACTTCATAATCTTTTATTAATTTGGGACAAAATTTTGGCCATTATCTCCCCAAATATTTTTGCTGTCACTTTTGATCATAACTCTCCTTTTCTTTTGAGTCTTATATTATCTGCTAGGCCATTTGTTACTTTCCCACAATTCTCAAGTGCTTTGTTCTATAGTTTACCTTTTTTCTCTGAGCTCTAGCACATGTAGAGTATAACTTTAGAATAGTTTTTCTGAATAGGAGATAGTTTCACCCCCAGGAGAGCATTTAGCAATGTTTAGAGACATTATTGATCGTCATAATTGGGCAGGGTTGGTTGTACTGCCTTAATAACTTATAATGTGCAGGACAGCCCTTCAGAACAAAGAATTATCTGATTCAAAGTGTCAATAGTGTCAAGATTGAGAAACCCTGGAATAGAATGATAGACCATTTTTATGCATCAGTAGATTAAAAATTGTAGAATGTTGATGCACCCTAAATTGAAAGATTTAATCCAATCTGGATCAAAATCCCAGCTTGATTTTTCATTGAATTAACAAGTTAATGCTAAAATTTATAGGAAATATCATATCTGGGCCACAACTTTCTTTACAGCCCTTTTTTTCCTAAAAATTCAAATTTGGAGAAGTGAATGAATACTGTGTGTTTTGTGAAATGCTCTTTTTGAAGACATTCCATTTGAAGTTCTAAATTGCTTGATTGTATATCTGACATCCCTCATTTCAAGGGAAAAAATTTCATAAATCTTTTTCAAAATACGTTAAATAGGAGATAACATTTTAGGGTTCAATAAATTTTGACTAAGTATAGAATTTTCCATAAGTCTTTGAAGGATTTGTTTTATTTTATTCTAGACTCTATTACTAAATATGAGTGGATGACACCAATCTGATTCCTGTTTCTTCTTGAGTAACTTGTTTTTTCAATTATTCATTTTTGTGGAAAATTATAGAGGCTTCCATTTTGTTAGATGATCTAAAAGTTCTTGAGGGGTGCTATGTATTTTTATATTTATCCTACATGAAATCCTCTGACTTCTTTCACTCTGAATATTTTTATATTTCTTCAGTTGTAGAAACTTTTATTATTTATTTAATTCTTTCCTTTATTTTTCACAGTGTCCCCTTTCTGGAATTCCAGTCATGAAAATTAGACCTCTTAAATTCATCCTCTACATTCCTTAATTTTTGTCTTATATTTTGCTTCTCCTATCTTGTTGTACTATATCCTGGGAAGTTTTCCAACAGCTTTTCTTAAAAATCTTCTGGTTTTTTAATTTGTTTGTTTTTAATTTCATCATCTTTATTTTTTCTAAGACTTCTTTCTTGTTCTCTGATTCTATTATTTTATAGCTTTCCAATATTAATAGATTAAATAATATCTCACAACTGAGGATTCTCATTGGAATAGTTTAATGTTCTTTCATATTACCCAGATTATCTATTTCCATCAGAACAAAGTCTTATGTTTACCCTGCTTAGAGCCTTTTCTATTACTATTTGCTTTCCTCAAATGTATGGTATTCCTTAGTTCTCCAGTTTCATAAATTTATTCATTCAATAAATGCTGATTGATTAGTTACCATGTGCCAATTATTTTTAGAGGTAGGTAAAAAGTAAACAAGCACAGTAATTTAATTCTATAATATGTAAAAAGATGATCAGAGCCATCATAAAAAAAGGAAAAGAAAAATTAGAAGGGAATGAGAGAGATCATATTGGTGGTGTGAGGAGACAATTTTAAATAGGATGATAATGATAGATATGTTGAGAAATAACATTGAAGAGAAAGGATTCAGAAGAGGAAAGCCATTGGATATCTAAAGGCAATCACTGCAGACTAAAACAACAGCCAATGAAAAGGCCCAAAGAAGAGAGCATTTCAGGTATGTTCAAGGAACAGAAAGAATGAGCCAGTGGTCAATTCAGTTGGATCAAAGTAAGCAACGTGGAGAGTCATAGGTGATGAAGTCTTGAAGCTAATAGAGGATGGTTTTGTGTCATTTAGAAATATGTAGTACATTATAATGATTATTTTCTTTTATTTTGAGTGAAATGGGGAGACATTGCAAAGTTCTGGGAAATGACATGATATATGTTACATATTTTAGCAGATCACTATGACAAGACAAATTAGAGATGGGATATGAGAGGAAGAGTGGAGTAATAAGATTCCAAATTTGTTTGTTTGGAATTTTCGGTTTTTGTTGGTTGATTGATTGAATGGTCTCTAGAAACTGGTAGAATGATGTAGAAGAGTGGGATGGAAGAGACCTGAGGGATAAGTCAAGGGTTCAGTTGTGGACATGTTGATTTTGAGATGCCTATCACACACACTATTTAAGCAGTTGGTTATGTGAGTCTGGTGTTCAGGAGAGTTCTGTACTGGAGATGTAAATTTGGGAGACATCAGCGTGGAGAAAGCATGAAATCACTTGATTTGTCTACATTAAATTATATACTGCTTCCATTCCCCCAACAGAATTAAGTTATTGTTTTGCAAGTTAATGGTTTAAAACTTTACTAACTGGAACAATTTGTATCATGTGTGAATTTAAAGAAACACATGAATAAACTTGCAGTTAGATGCTTAAAACATTTTTGATACAATTTTTAAATTCTGGTTCCTAGAATTGAAACCAGGGATCTACTTTAACATTTATAAAGACAAAAAGAACAAACTGGCAATGAGAGTCATGTAGCATTGATCTAATTGGTGATCTCTGTGTCTACGATATATTATCTAAATAAGCTTCAACTACAAAAGTGGCACAAGATCCAAAACTTAGGAGTTATAAGTACTTTAAACTTTGCGTGTTTCTTACCTAACTCTTGAGTGACTAATTATGCTCATGACTTGATGAGTGTTTTAGCTAAATTCATTTTTTAAACTGTCACAGGGAATTTTTTCACTATATTTTTTAATATCAGTAGCTAATTAGTGAGCACCATCTGTATGAAAAACAACTCAAAACTAATTTTTGAGAATTTCCTTCTGGTCATTTTCAAGTGTTTGTTGATGTGCTTGCTTAGTCTTCCTGTTGGATTTACTTTGTTTTGTTTTGTTTGGCTTGCTTTGAGTAAATTATAAACATTTTGCGTTTGTCAGCTAAGAAGTAGAGAGAAGATAATAATGGGGAAAATCAATGAATTAATAACATTAAAAACAGTAACAAAATATTAGATGTTATGCAGATAAGTCAGAAAAAAATTAAGACTATTCTATGTAGATGATGATGATGATTATGATGATAGTATCAACTTATCTTAAACAGTTCAATGTTTCTCAAACTGTGTACCTTGGACAATCTTCAGCTAAATCAACTAAAGGACTTGTTAAAATACAGGTTCTCTAATGCTAATGTATCTATTAATAAGAGTCTGTACAGTCAAGGGGAGGGTCTGTGCATCCTGGAAATCTACATTTTATTTATTTTTACATTTTGAAAAACACTGTTGGAGTATTATATAGTGTAAAAATATTTCTCTATTAATTTATTTGATTATCACAATACCTGTATGCAACAGCCTGAGCAGTTGCTATTATCTCCCAGGTTACAGATTAAAAAAAACAGGCTCAAAGAGGTTAAGTAAATTTGTGACAAAATAAAAACTTTAACATCTTCTAGTCTCTGGTCATGAACCAACTGAAAGAACAAAAATATGATGGTTCTTTACTTAGATTTGATTTCTATCTCCCTCATTTATGAAGTGTGTGCCCTTAGAATGGATATTTAAACTATCCATTCCTCCATTTTATAATTTCTTAGTCTGAGTTCTGAAAAAGCCAACTGTGAGATGAGGATTCCTGTGCAAATGATCTATTAAGGAAATGTTACCAACAATAAACAGTAAGTGCTGATGGAAGGAAAAGTAGGAAGTGGAAAAAGCCAAACAGGTTGTGATTGCAGAAAAGGCCTAGTATCAGCCTGATCCCCACAGGGAGCTCTGGAGTATAAATTACACCCCAGTGTGTCCTGACTCAAGTAAGCAAGCTGGGCTGGACTCCTGCCCTATATTGACTCTGAGCATCCCAGGCGATACATAAAATCCCAGCGTCTCCACCAATCTGTGCACACAGGCAAAGTGGCTCCAGTAGCCCTTGGACAGCCTCCAAAAAGAGTCACAAGTGCAGGTTATTAGATGCAAGTGAACACAGAAGCTGAGGATATATAGGTTATTTTAAAACAAATATGCTTTTAGGAAGAAAACACTGCAGATTCTAGTACCAGTAAATACAGCTTACTAGTAATTAGTCCTAAAGTGAGTCACTTTACCTCATTCAACTCTTTTTATTTATATTTTTATCTTTCATGTAAAAAGTTAATAGTAACCTCTGCCCTGCATTCTTGTGATATTGTTCATTGGATCAAAGAGAATAATAAATATTGTACAACACTTTGTAAAAATATAAAGTGCTGTTCCCGTGAAAGATATCCTTTTATTTAAAAAGGTGGGTTTTGTTTTTGTTTTTGTTTTTGTTTCTGTTTTATTGAAGAGGCATTTTAGAAAACCTCTTTCCTGAGGTTCATATGCTGAGAGGCCTTTTTTCTTTCTGGAAGCAAACTAAATAAGAATCCTCCAACATAGCTGTTCTCTGATACTAATGGTATATGCAGTCCTAAGTTTATTATTGTTCATCATGTTTACTTAAGACTATAATGTTTAAGCAACATGAAGATCACTAAAAGCACATTTATCATTAATACCAAGAGTCACTGTGTAGTGATTTATCAGTTAAAATTGAATCAAAAGAATTCTGAGGGAATTCTGCTTACATCACAGTATTGTTCTACCTTTCAACTAAAAGCTTGGAAATTCCTTAGATATTTTGAACTGTGTATTTCATAAATAGATAGGCTGGTTATGTTAAACTTTTCTTGATCAAATTTAATATTTATAATAGCTCAAAAATAGGCCATACTCATATATGTCATTGGATAAAGGAATATCTTCTAATACAAATATCTCCTGACAAGTTCTGGTAGAAAGTTATGGCAACAAGAATTGAACACTATAGAATATTCATAGATCCATCTAGAAATGTTATCCTCTACTTAAAATGTGGAGATTTGTGTCCATGAATGTGTTGCAAATTTATGAGCACAGAATTCTTCAATAAGTGATGCCACTTGAAGCAAGGGTGCATTTTACAATGCAACAAAATAGAGCCCACAAGTTGTGAAGGCTGTGTTCATTACATAAAATCAAGTGGTCTTAATTTTCCCCATAACTATAGGGATTTGAAGGAGGATCATATTCTCAAGTGTTTGGGTAAAATATCTCTAAGTAGTGCCATATTTTCAACTTAATTTGAAGGGATCGAAACCTAAATTTAGAAGTCAACTCTGATTATCATTCAGTATTATTAGTAAAAATATTTTTATATACATTATCTCAGATGATCTTTTACCACACTTATTGAGACTACATGACCATTTGTCTCAAGATCACAATTTTTAGTTTTATAAATGAAGTTGTGTTGACTCCATTGGTATTGTTGGAAACTCTGCTGTGAACATGCAGTGTGACAAATGCCAATTTGGAACAAACATTCTCATGGGCATCTTTGTCAGTGGCCTTCATACTATTAGGAAGTCCTGACTGTAGGAAATTGTTGACTTAAGAAACAGCCTAGGGCTTCCCTGGTGGCACAGTGGTTGAGAGTCCGCCTGCCGATGCAGGGGACACGGGTCCGTGCCCTGGTCCGGGAAGATCCCACATGCCACGGAGCGGCTGGACCCGTGAGCCATGGCCGCTGAGTCTGCGCTTCCGGAGCCTGTGCAACGGGAGAGGCCACAAAAGTGAGAGGCCCGCGTACTGCAAAAAAGGAAAAAACAAAACAAAACAGCCTAATTTGTTCCATCAGATTCTGGGTTTTATCCTTATTCATCTAAAACTAGAAATGAAAATTTAGCCTTAATGGGAACCTGAAAAATCTTAGCCATCTAGTGGTTCAAAAAATTGTTTTTGTATCTTTTTTTCTTTCTTTCTATAGAAGAAGGGTAATATGACTTGATTTGTTTCATAAGACTCCGTGGCTGCTGCATAGAAAGTAAAAATTACTCAGCCTTGGACTCTCTGTTTATAGTCCTAAAATTGTTTTTGTTCCCAAACTTTACCTTTCAAAATCTGCCAAGGTTACATTCAAATGCTACCTCCTTAATTAAGTCTTCTCAAGTTTTTTTGGCAGTTACTCATTTTCTCATGTGTGGTTTTTGTTTTTTTTTTTTTTTTTTTTTTTGCAGTACACGGGCCTCTCACTGCTGTGGCCTCTCCCATTGTGGAGCACAGGCTCCGGACGCACAGGTTCAGTGGCCATGGCTCACAGTCCCAGCCGCTCCATGGTATGGGGTATCTTCCCGGACCAGGGCACGAACCCGTGTCCCCTGCATCGGCAGGCAGACTCTCAACCACTGCGCCACCAGGGAAGCCCTCTCATGTGTTTTATATCTGCATATTATGTACTAGTCTTAGTATGTTTATTGCTATTAACCATCTTTGAGGAGAAATTTCCATACAACGTACATTTTTGTATTCTTGTCCTTTGCCCCTTCCACAAAAATGATGTTCAATAAATGCTTGTTGAACAGAATAGAATTGAAAATATAACTGGACTGGTAATACTTTCTCAGAACTTCATGAGTTCTTACATTTAAGTGAGATTCTAAAGTCATTTCATATGCTGGAACTAAAAACCACCCTTATTCGGGACATCAAGTCTACATATACGTTTGCTGTCCTTGTAGGGGGACCTGCTGATTCTGTCCAACTACAAAAAAGCTACTAAAGGAACCAAAGAGCCCTTACCTTTTAAGTAAAGCCTCTCTCTTCAGAAATTCTGTTTTGTTCTTGAGATTTTTTTTCCAGTGATGTCTGGAGATAATCTTTTTAGGTATTCCAGGAGTAGGAAGATGTTTAGTGTTTTTTGGTTTTTGGTTTTTGGGTTTTTTTTTTTTTTTTTTTTTGCTATGAGATCAACACTTTCCATACATCATAGAAAGATTTCAGGACACCCATCTTCTTTCACACTAAGAAAATTTAGATTTGTCCAGTGTACCCTACCTTCTCTCATACTGGCTTATGTAGATGTGACTCTCTCTTCCTGGAATACCACCAACCACACAACCCTCCTGTTTTGTAGGTGACCCCATTAGTTTTCCATGACTTAGCTCATGTGCCACCTCATCACCCCAGAAGCTTCCCTTCCTCAGCCATCCCAGTGTAGATTAGGTACAGTTCTTATTGCACCAAACACATACGCCTAATCCAATGCCATCATATTGTAATTATCAAGGTAATTGATAATCTTATTTTTAGACTATAAGCTCCCTGAGAGGAAAAATCATTAGATAGATAGATAGATAGATAGCGCCTAGCAAAATGCCTGAAAATTCATAGACACTTAATAATCTTATAAATGAGTATCATTTAAGTAAGCATACTTTTGTGTGAAAGAGAGAAAGGTGGTCACAATAATCCCTGTTTTACCTGGAATTGAGACATCTACTCCAAGGCAATGTCTCTTAATTTGTATTGATCACAACAGTGTCTTCTTTTTCTAAGGAAAACTCTATGACATTAACTACATCAGCTGGATATTTTACTCAAGTCTCCTGACTATGCATATAAACACTCTTTATATATTCACATAGGAAAAAGCAACATGTGATTCAAATGTCCAATGCCACCTGCCTTGGCAGATGGTAGATTTTGTTGTGCCAGCTACATTAAAATTTTGTCAGGTTTACTAAACCATACAATTAATTTTGGACCCAAATCATGCTCTTATAATGTGATGTTAATAGGGTGGTAGTAGACAAATTGTCTGAGAATTTCACATTACTCACTAGTGTATTATCTGATTAAAAATATTACCTTTCATAAGCCAGTATTGTTGTTATTTCAAATGACAGATCACTGTTATCTTATTTACCCTACATGGTGAAAATGTACAGATTGTTCACATAAATACAGGCTCTAAAATAAATTTTCTGACCCACTTGATCCTGTCATATAAATGATTAATATAATCAAAGCAAAGCCACTCCAATTACCACGGGCATCTATCACTACCTCTCTCTATGGGAAGTGGTCAAGGAGCACTGATCAAGGATCCATATTAATTTTCTGGACTACTGCTGAGAATTTTGCTTCATAACAGGGTCCTTTACAAAATGACGTCAGCTGCTTCTAGTTGTTTTTCAAAACTTGTGCTCTTAAATATCAGAGCTGTATTAGTTATCTCTGACATGAGATCTCTAGACACCATTATTTTAATGTGGAGTCTGAATATAAGCAAAGGTTGAACTGAAGCCCTCTGTGTATTGCCATTATTGAACTGTCAAGGATGTTTTCAGGATGGAAGAATAGCACCAATTAAGAAGAAGGCTTCATTATTGAAGATGATTGACTTATAAGACTTTAATGGTAGGGACAAGTAAAAGTTAGAATAGAACTCCTTCCAAATGAGTCTGAAAAAGTAACACTTTGTTTCAGATACCAATGGTGCACTTTTAAGATATGACAGATTAATGTTGCTGAAAACTGGAATGACCAAATTGGAATGTCTCTAGGCAAAAGGAAATTGCTAAACATAGTATAACAAGCTGCCCATCAATCCAACCACTCAAGTGACTCCTGATAGCTGGCCATATTCTGTTTTCCAATTCCAGTTATTTCCCTGGATTGTAGCCTTTGCAGTTCCTTGATATATCCCTGGTATGCCTTTTGTGACACATTCTGCTACTGATTTCTCTTATACTCATCTTAAGCATGTTTCTTTGTCCATTTTTGCCTAACCCCAATGTGGTGGTAGGCGTACCTCTTTAAGAATGTGATCTATTCACTTGAAGTTTCCATTAGTGCTTAGAGAATTTTCCAATGTGTGCAAATATTAGCCAGCAGTGAAGCTATTTTAAGTCAGTTATCTTATTAATGACAGATCACTAAACCAAGAATGATCTTTATGTGAAGAGCAGGATCATGAAAAAGGTAGCTACACGAAGGTATCATAAGCAATGTGATATATCATCTTCAAAGTAAAAAATAAAAATAATTCTCCAAATAATATCATCAATTTGGCTTCAGAAACAAAAGCATGGATTCATGAAAGATTTTCAGAGAATATGTAATAAGACAATAAGTAAGAGAGCTTATTTTAATTAATTCCAGCACTTTTCAGAATAATTTTGGATGATTTGAAACTTTAAATCCAATGAGTATAGCTCCTACCTGAACAAAAATCTTTTTTTCTGGTAATTAACTACATATGGAAAGATAGATGATCTGAATAGAATAGAATAGATGATAGAATAGCAAATTGTATCAGTGAAGAATACAAATTATACCATAGATCATGTGACCAGAAAGTAAAGAACTCAAATCCAGTGACTGAAATTGAGGTATACAGCAACTTATTAAGGATGGCCTTATTGTCATGTCTTAAAGGAGGCTTTAGTCATTATTTAAGGTGATACCTAGAGTTAGGCAGACATTTAATAATTATAGCTAACAGTTATTGATCCCTTACAATATGAGAGGCATTTATGTTTTATATTAGTCTCATCCTCACAACAACCTTGTGACAAGGTACTATGATTCTCTCCATTTTACAGATGAGAAAACATGCTTAGGTTGAACAAACTGCTCAAGGTCACACAGATAGTAGTAAGTAGTAGAGTCAAACTTCTAAGGCAAACAGTGTGATACATTGCTTGTGTTCTTAAACACTGTGTGTTTCTATGATCCAGGAAGTGACCAGGAATCAAGGGAGAGGGAATTTGAAAGAGGAGGACTCATTTTGCTATGATTGGTCCCCCAAACACAATGAGACACAGATAAATTTAAGAGGAAACTTGAAGGAATTATGAGATTTTCTCTAAACTCCTTTAATACTTAATGCATGTATCACTGGCTCTCAGATTTTTAAAATGCATCTTATGTGGAACCTCACTGTATAAAACAAATATTAATAAATACAAACATAAACATACTACCCCCAAATCTGTCCCCAGGTCCCCTTGCATCTTCAGAGATACCTCAGAAGAACCCTAGGATTCTGCATAATATGAATTGGAACTCTCCAGTAATTAGACCCTCAGACTTGGGAGAGATCTTCAAGGCAATCCCACCATGATTTGTTCATTAAGTTTTCCTCACACATCCTAGGTGCTTAGTATTTATTAAGTGAAACAATGTGAAGGACTGTGTTTAGGAACAACCCAAACACCAGCAACTACCTAATTGCAAAGTTGGGAGAAGTAGCCTTCAATTTCCACATGGATACAATGGTATGATAATCATACCTATCTCGCAGGGTAAATGTAAGTATTAGAAATAGTGCACATAAAGTGCCCAGCACAAAGGAGATATCAATAAAAGGTAACTGTTATTTTCATTTTTATTACTATTGGCATTTATTTCATAAAAATACAATGTACTCAACCCAAAATGCACTATACATTTTGCTCAGTTTTCTTTGATGAATGACCAAGTGTTATTTTTTTCTGTGTTCTATAGCTTTTAAGATGAATGTGAGAATTCAATTGAATTTCTGTAGGCAGGCACAGACGAAAAGAGAGAGCCAAATGTATTAAAGTAGAATCAGTTTGACATGGGTTATCTCCCTTTGAGTTAGGAATATATTTTTATCATCATGCTCAGGGATATAATCAGTTAGGGAACACTCTGATAACTCTGGTAGAAAAAAAAAAAAAAAACAGGGCTACATAGGAGAAGAAATGAAATGCCACACCAGGTATGAAAGGCTGTAAGCTGTCTGGAGTAGTAACTAGAGGAGCTCATATATAGCAGAAGTTGCTGCCTGAGCCTGTCCACCACTGGGATCACACCATGCCAGGGCATGGTTAGCAAACTTGTAGGATGGGCCACAGCAGTGATCTTTGCAGGAAGAATTAGGGAGTCTCCTAGGGTAGGAGTCATCCTCAGAAAAGAGGCAGTCATGCATACAAGCTTGGCCCAGTAAGAATTAATGATCATGGGGAAAGGAAATCATGAGTACAGTATGGTATTTTTTCCAAAGATTTGTCTTTTTTATTGAAATATAGTTGATTTACAGTTTTGTGTTGGTTTCAGGCATACAGCAAAGTGATTCAGTTATTTTATTTATTTATTTATTTTTTCGGTATGCGGGCCTTTCACTGTTGTTGCCTCTCCCGTTGCGGAGCACAGGTTCCGGATGCGCAGGCTCAGCGGCCATGGCTCACGGGCCCAGCCGCTCCATGGCATGTGGGATCCTCCTGGACCAGGGCACGAACCTGTGTCCCCTGCATTGGCAGGCAGATTCCCAACCACTGCACCACCAGGGAAGCCCCATATTTTTTTAAGATTATAGTCCACTATAGGTTATTGTAAGATATTGGATATAATTCCCTGTGCTATACAGTAAATCCTTGTTGCTTATCTATTTTATGTATAGTAGTTAATATCTGTTAATCCCATACCCCCAATTTGCCTCTCCCTCCCTCTCCCCTTTGTAACTGTAAGTTTGTTTTGTATATCTGAGTCCATTTTTATTTTGTATACAGATTTGTTTGTATTATTTTTAGATTCCACCTATAATTGATATCATATAGTATTTGTCTTTGACTTACTTCAGTAAGTGTAATATTCTCTAGGTCCATCCATGTTGCTGCAAACAGCAATATTTCATTCCTTTTTATGCCTGAGTAATATTCTATTGTCTGAATATACCACATCTTAAGCAAATCGTCTGTTGACTGACACTTGAGTTGCTTCCATGTCTTCACTATTGTAAATAGTGCTGCTATGAACATTGGAGTGCATGTATCTTTTCAAATTAAGAGTTTCCATTTTTGGGGGCTTCCCTGGTGGTGCAGTGGTTAAGAATCTGCCTGCCAATGCAGGGGACATGGGTTCAAGCCCTGGTCCAGGAAGATCCCACATGCTGTGGAGCAACTAAGTCCGTGGGCCACAACTGCTGAGCCTGCCCACCACAACTACTGAAGCCCGCACATCTAGAGCCTGTGCTCCGCAACAAGAGAAGGCACCACAATGAGAAGCCCATGCATCGCAACACACCTAGAGAAAGCCCATGAGCAACAACGAAGACCCAATGCAGCCAAAAATAAAAAATAAAAAAAAGTTTCCATTTTTTCTGGGTATATGCCCAGGAGTGGGATTGATGGATTATGTGGCAGCTCTATTTTTAGTTTTTTAAGGAAGCTCCATACTGTTTTCTATAGTGGCTGCACCAATTTACAGTCCCACCAACAGTGTAGGAGGGTTCCCTTTTCTCACACCCTCTCCAGCATTTATTATTTGTAGACCTTTAGGTGATGGCCATTCTGACTGGTTTGAAGTGATACCTCATTGTGGTTTTGACTTCCATTTCTCTAATAATTAGTGATACTGGGCATCTGTTCATGTGCCCATTGGCCATCTGTATGCCTTCTTTGGAGAAATGTCTATTTAGGTTTTCTGCCTATTTTTTGATTGGATTGTTTTTTCAATATTGTATAAGCTGTTTGTATATTTTGGATATTAACCCCTTGTCAGTCACATTGTTTGCAAATATCTTTCCCCATTTTGTAGGTTGTCTTTTCTTTGTTGATGGTTTCCTTTGCTGTGGGAAAGCTTTTAAGTTTGACTAAGTCTCATTTGTTTATTTTTGCTTTTATTTATATCATCTTAGGAGTCTGATCTAAGGAAATATTGCTACTATTTATGTCAGAGAATGTTTTGTCTATGTTCTCTTCTAGGATTTTTATGGTGTCATGTCTTATATTTAGGACTTTAAACCATTTTGAGTTTATTTTTGTATATGGTGTGAGGCAGTGTTCTAGATTCATCGATTTACATGTAGGTGTACAGCTTTCCCAACACCACCTGTTGAAGAGACTGTCTTTCCTCCATTGAATATTCTTGCCTCTTATGTCATAGACTAATTGACCATAGGGTGTGGGATTTATTTCTGGGCAGTTTATTCTGTTCCATTGATCTATATATCTGTTTTTGTGCAGATACCACACTGTTTTGATTACCGTAACTTTGTAATATAGTCTGAAATCTGGAAGTGTTATGCCTCTAGCTTTGTTCTTTTTCCTCAGGACTGCCTTAACAATTCTGGACCTTTTGTGGTTCCATATAAATTTTAGGATTATTTGTTCTAGTTCTGTGAAAGATGTCATGGGTATTTTGATAGGGATTGCATTAAATCTGTAGATTGCTTTGGGTAGTATGGCCATTTTAACAATATTAATACTTCCAATCCAAGAGCATGGGATATCTTTCCAGTTCTTTGAATCCAAAGATTTGTCTTTGACATAATTCCGAGTGAACTCTTATTATCTCCTTCTAATAGAGAGGGAAAAGAACCATATGAAAGTGCTGACAAAATCTTTTCCACTGAAATCTTTATAAACTCTTGGTATTATAAGAATCATATTTTACCTTTTGAGTAATTTTAATTAATATATAAATATTCAACTTTAAACAGAGAGAGCCCTTCTCTTCATTTCTGCATGAATACATATGGCTTTATTTCACTAAAGCATTCACACACAGTTTTGGCATCCTAGAACCCCCCAAAAACAGCTGCAAGAAGTAAGTGTTGGTGGTGCCCAGCGGAAGGTGACTGGAATGGAAGAAGTTAAAAAATCAAATGCTTTGTAGTAGCTAACAGAATTTGGTCGTGAAGATGAAGGATATTCCCTAGAGACTCTAGGAGACAATATAGAAAAAGGGTATTTTGGGGGGCAGAAAGTACTTTAACAGTAAGTGCCGGCAAAACATGAGTTATGTGAATGGTTAGACACTCCAGATACAGAAATAAACCTCATGGATAGAGTTTCTGCTCCTATGTTCTTCTGTTCTGGGGTCCAACGTGTTCTATATATGTCTTAGAACTGAGCTGGAGCAGTACCAGCTCCAGTATATTTTGGGAGCTGTACCAATTCGTGGTTCCACAGTGGGGAAACCTGTGCTCTCTTAAGGATGAATGCAACACTCTCTCTCTTTTAGGTAGAATTTGAGTAGAGCCTTCTAGAAGGATCAGAGTGTACTGCCTTCTACTTGATATAAGGAAAATATGAAGAGCTGATACCTTATTTTGATTCACAATATTGCCCCTTCATTTTCCAAAAGGATAAACATGGTGATGAAAATGTGCCTCTCAGCTTTCCCAGTGCAGGGAGCGTAATTAACTGGCACCTGCTTATTCTCTCTGAAATCCATCAATAAGTTGGTACCAAAGCCACGCTTCTGACAGGCAGTCCCCAATTGGTAACTGAGCCTGGTAGGGGTACTGAGGCAGGCCCATCCCGGAGAAATTCAGGAGTATACTAATGGGTAACTTGGTTTGAAGACTGCTCATCAACTTTGCCAAAATTATCTTAAAACTCTGTTCTAGTCTTAAGGCCTTTTCTGTCCCATATTCCTTCCTCCCCTCCTCTTCCACAAGAGTGAATGTACCTCATGGTCTGATGGCTTTTCTCCCCAGTTTTATAGTGATATAATTTACATGTGTCACTGTAAAAGTTTAAGGTGCACAGCATAATGGTTTGACTTACATATATTGTGAAATGATTACTGTAATAAGTTTTGTTAGTGTCCATTATCTCATATACTTACAATAAAAGAGAGAAAAAATTTCCTTGTGATGAGAACTCTTAGGATTTACTCTTTTAACTATTTTCAGATATATCATACAGCAGTGTTAACTACAGTCATCATGCTGTGCATTACATCCCTAGTACTTCTTTGTCTTGTAATTGGAAATTTGTACATTTTGACCACCTTTCTCCATGTCAACCTTTCCCCCAACCCCACCTATGGTTAAAACAAATCTGATATCTTTTTCCAAAAGTTTTTTTTTTTTAAGATTCCCCATATAAGTGAGATAATACAGTATTTGTTTGTCACTGTTTCACTTATTTCACTTAGCATAACGCCCTCAAGGTCCAACCATGTGTTTGCAAATGGCAAGATTTCCTTGTTTTTTTATGACTCAATAATATTCCATTGTATATAAAACCACAACTTCTTTATCCATGGCTGAATAATATTCCATTGTATATAAAACCACAACTTCTTTATCCATCAATGGGTGCTTAAGTTGTTTCCATGTCATGGCTATTGTAAATAAAGCTGCTATGAACATGGAGATGTCAATATCTATTTGAGCTAGTGTTTTCATTTTCTCTGAATGTATTCCCAGAAGTATAATTGCTAGATCATATGATAGTTCCATTTTTAATTTTTTGAGGATCCTCCATCCTGTTTTCCAAAGTGGCTGTACCAGTTTACATTCCACCAACATTGCAAAAGCGTTCTTTATTCTCCATATTCTTGCTAGCATTTGTCATATCTTGTCTTTTTAATGATGACCATCCTAACAGGCATGAGGTGATATCACATCATGGTTTTGATTTGCATTTCCCTAATGACTAGTGATATTGCACATCTTTTCATGTACCTATTGCCCTTTCCTATATCTTCTTTAGAGAAATGTCTATTCAGGTCTTTTGCCCATTTTTTAATTGGATTTGGTTTTTTGCTCTTGAGTTGTATGAGTTCTTTATATATTTTGGATATTAATTTTTTATCAGATATATGGTTTTCAAATATTGTCCCCATTAAATAGGTTGTCTTTTCACTTTGTTGATTGTTTCTTTTGCTGTGAAGATGATTTTTAGTTTGAGGTAGTCCCACTGATTTTTTTTATTGCTTATGCTTCAGGTGTCATACCCGAAATTCATTGCCAAGACCCATGTCAAGGAGATTTTTTTCCTCTAGGAGTTAATGGCTTCATGTCTTATGTTTAAGTCTTTAATCCATTTTTAGTTTATTTTTGTGAGTGGTATAAGAGAGGGGTCTAGTTTCATTCTCTTACATGTGAATATCCAATTTTCCCAGCACCATTTATTGAAGAGACTGCCTTTTCCTCCATTGAGTATTCTTGGCTCCCTTGTCAAATACTAGTTGATTGTATATGCTAGGGTTTATTTCTGGGCTCTCAGTTCTGTTCCATAGGTCTATTTGTCTGTTTTTATGGAAGTACTACACTGTTTTGATTACTGTAGCTTTACAGTATAACTCGAGATCAGGAAGTGTGATGACTCACACTTTGTTCTTCTTTCTCAAGAATGTTTTGTCTATCTGGGGTCTTCTGAGTTTCCATACAAATTTTAGAATAATTTGTTCTAGTTCTGTGAAAAATTCCATTGGTATTTTAATAGGGATTGCATTGAATGTGTAGATGCCTTAGGTAGTATGGTTATTTTAACAATATTCTTCCAATCCATGGACATGGAGTACCTTTCCATTTATTTGTGTTGTCTTTGATTTCTGTCATCAATGTCTTACAGTTTTCAGAGTAAGAGTTCTTTCACCTCCCTGGTTAAGTTTATTCCAAAGTATTTTATTGTTTTTGATGCTATCACAAATGGGATCGTTTTCTTTTTCAGAAAATTCATTGTTACTGTATAGAAGTGCTGCTAATTTTTGATATATTAATTGTGTATCCTGTAACTTTACTGAATTTTTTATTAGATCTAACAGTTTTCTGGTGGAGTATTTAAGATTTTCTATATGTAAAATTAGTTAATCTGCAAACAGAGACAATTTTACTTCTTCCTTTCCCATTCTGATGCCTTTTATTTCTTTGTATTGTTTGATTGCTCTGGCAAGGATTTTCAGAACTATGTTGAAAAGAAATGGTGACAGTGGGCATCCTTGTCTTATACCTGATCTTAGAGGAAAAGCTTTCAACTTTTCATTAATGAGTATGACGTCAGCTGTGGGCCTATCATATACATTCTTTATTATGTTGAGGTTTCTTCTATACCTAATTTGTTAAGAGTTTTTATCATGAACAAATGTTGAATTTTGTCAAATGCTTTTTCTGCATGTATTGAGATGATCGTATAATCTTTTTTTCATTGTTAATGTGATGTATCACATTGACTGATTTCCATATGTTGAATTGATTTCCATATGTCCCATCCCAAGTAAAAATCCCACTTGATCACAGTAAATAATCCTTTTAAAATGCTGTTAAATTCAGTTTGCTAGTATTTTATTCAGAAGATTTGCATCTGTATTCATCAGGGATATTGGTCTGTAGTTTTCTACAGACCAATATCCCTGGAAGCATACTTTCTGGAAGCATACTCTCCTTTGGTGTCAGGATGATGCTGACACCATGAATGAATTTGGGAGCATTCCCTCCTCAAGAATTGGCATTAATTCTTCTTTAAATATGTGGTAAAATTGGTCCTAGGATCTTCCTCACTGGGAGATTTTAGATTACTCATTCAATCTCCTTACTATTAATTGATGTATTCAGACTTCTTATTTCTTCCTGATTCAGTCTTCATAGTTTATATGTTTCTAAGAAGTTTTCCATTTCTTCTAGGTTGTCTCATTTGTTGGTGTATAGTTGTTCATAGTAGCCTCTTATGATTTGTTTCTGTAATATCAGTTTTGATGTCTCCTTTTTCATTTATAATTTTTATTTGGGTCTCCTTTTTTTTTAACTTGGTTAATCTAGCTATAGATGTGTCCATTTTGTTTATCTTTTCAAAGAGACAACTCTTAGTTTGGTTAATCTTTTATATTGTTTTCCTGTTCTCTATTTTATTTATTTCTGTGCTAATCTTTACTACAGGCATACCATGGAGATATTGCACATTTGGTTCTAAACCACTGCAATATAGCAAATATTGCATAAAAGTGAGTCACAATTTTTTTGGTTTCCCAGTGCATATAAATGTTATGCTTACACTATACTGTAGTCTACTAAGCATACAATAGCATTATGTCTTAAAAAAACAATGTGCATACCTTAATTAAAAACAATACTGTTGGGAAAGGGTATGATAGACTTGATTCATGTAAGATTGCAACAGCATTTTGCAGTATGTGCAAAGCACAATAAGGCCAAGGAAATAAAACAAAGTTTGCTTGTATTTCCTTCCTTCTGCTAACTTTGAGCTCATTTTGTTCTTTTTCTAGTTCCTTAAGACATAGAGGTAAGATATCTTTCTTATTTCTTAATGTAACTGTTTATTACTATGAACTTCCTCTTAGAACTGCTTTTCGTTGCATCCCATAAGTTTTGGTATGTAGTGTCTCCATTTTCATGTCTCTAGATATTGTGTTATTTCCCTGTTAATTTCTTAGTCCATTGGTTGTTCAGTAGAGTGTTGGTTAATATCCAGGTATTCATAAATCTTTGTTTTCCTCATTGATCTCTAGTTTCATATCATTGTGGTCAGAGAAGTTATTGGTTATGATTTCAGTCTTCTTGAATTTGCTAAGAATTGTTTTGTGGTCTATCCTAGAAGATGTTTATGTGCACTTAAGAATGTGTATTTTGCTGCTGTCAAATAGAATGATCTGTCCATGTCTGTTAGGTACAAATAGTCTGTAGTATTGTTATATCCACTGTCTCCTTGTTGATTCTTAGTCTGAATGATCTATTATTGAGAGTAGAGTATTAATGTTCCCAGCCATTATTGTATTGTTGTTTTCCTTTTACCTCTGTTAGCTTTTGCTTTATGTATTTAGTTGCTCCAATCCTGGGCTCATAAATATTTACAATTATTATATTGTCTTGATATATTGACCCCCCTTTATCATTATATAATGACTTTTTGGTCTGTTTTTACCATGTTTAGTCTAATATAAGTATAGCTATCCTGCTTTTTTTGGTGACCATTTACATGAACTATGTTTTTCCATTCCTTCACTCTCAGACTTTGTGTATCTTTAAGGCTGAAGTGAGTCACATGTAGGAAGCATATTGTCGGATCTAGTTTTTACATCCATTCAGTTATTCTATGTCTTTTGACTGGAGAATTTAATATATTTACATTTAAAGTAGTTTATAGATAAGAACTTACTATTGTCATTTTGTTAATTGTTTTCTGGTTGTTTAGAAGATCCATTGTCCTTTCTTTTTTTATCCTGCTGTGTTTTTTCATTTGTTTGTTTGATATCTTGTGGTATAAGTATGCTTTGATTTTCATATCATGTTATTTTGTGTAATTACTACAGGTTTTCCCTTGCGGTTACCATGAGGTTTACATAAAACATAACACCCTGTTTTAAACTAGTAACTTCAATAGAATTCCTAAGCCTTACACTGTTACTTCTCCTTCCCCTCACATTTTAGGTTTTTGATGTTACAATTTACATATCTTTTGTATTGTGTAACTGATAAGAGATTATTGTACTTATGCTTACTTTACATTTGTTTTTTAAACTAGAGTTGTAAGTGAATTACACACCACCATCACCTCATTACAGAATCCAATTTTGACTATATTTACCCCTATCAGTGAGTTTTATACTCCCTTTTTATGTTTTTATGGTGTTAATTAGTGTCCTTTTATTTCCAAAGAACTCTCTTTGGCATTTTCTGTAAGGCAGGTCTAATGATGATGAATTCCCTAAGCTTTTGTTTGTTGAGGAAAATCTTTATCCACCTTCCTTTCTGAAGGACAGTGCTTTTTCTTGCCTGAAAAGTTTCTGTTGAGAAATCCACTGATAGTCTGATAGGGGTTTCCTCGTATGTAATGTCTCTCTTTTCTGTTACTGCTTTTAAAATTCCATCTTTGTGTTTGAGTCTTGACAATTTAATGTGTCTCAGTGTAGCCTTTTTCAGGTTCAACCTTTTTGGGGTCTTTTGGGCATCTTGGATCTGGATAGCTATTGCTCTCTCAGGTTTGGGAAGTTTTCAGCTTTTATTGCTTTAAATGTACTTTATGTCCCTTTCTCTTTCTCTTTTTCTGGAATTCCCATAATGTGAATATTGTTTCTTTTCATTGTGTCCCATAAGTCCTGTAAGCTATCATTACTCTTTTTCATTCTTTTCTCTTTTTGTTCCTCTGACTGAATAATTTCAATTTTCATGTCTATCTTCCAGGTTGCTGATTCTTCCCTCTGATGGCTGAGTCTGCTTTTGAAGCTCTCTAGTGAATTCTTCAGTTCAGTTATTGTACTTTTTAGCTCTAGGATTTCTGGGGTTTTTGTTTTGTTTTTTGGATGGTTTCCATTTCTTTGTCAAATTTCTCATTTCATTCATGCATTGTTTTTCTAATTTCATTTAGTTGTGTGGAGTTCACTGAACATTTTAAAGAAAATTATTCTGAATTCTCTGATAGTTCATAGCTCTTTATTTCTTTAGTGTCAGTTATTAGAGCTGTATTAGCTTCCTTTGGTGCTGTCATAATTACCTGATTTTTTTCATGATCCTTGATTCCTTACATTGGTATCTGTGCATCTGAGTAAGTAGTAGTTTCCTCTTCCAGACTTTGTAGGTCCACTTTGGCAGACACAGTTCTTCTCTAGTAACTTCAGTTTGGGAGTTCTACACATGTCTGCTGGCTTGGTTCCTTGCCCAAGTGTGACTACAGGATTGGCTTTGTAGTTGCCTGGATTCTCCCATCAGGCTTACTAAACATGGGTTACTAGGTAGTATACTCAGCAGTAAGTGGGGCTATGAGTAGTTTCCCAGCCCTGGCAGGGCAGCAGGAATGGGACCCAGGGCCTGTGCAGCTCATTGTTTTGGGACCTGAATCAGGCAAGAGTATGTACTAAATATCCTGGTCAGGTGAGGCCACCGGTTTTGCTCTGCAGACAGGTAAAAGCTGCAGCTATGCTCTCTAAGTGACACTGTAATCAGAGTTGTTGAATGACCTACACAGCTTCCCATGTGTTCTGGTAGGATTCCCAGTCAGGTAGTCTGAAGGCTGTGTTCAGCTGTAAATGGGGTTACATACTAATTTCCCTACCTAGGTGCAGCAGGAGAAGCAGCAGCAGGAGAATCAGCTTCAAGGCTGCTAATCCTTTTTGTGATCTTAACTCAAACCAATCCATGCCACAAGTTTCCTGGTTGAACAGGGCCACTGGCTTTGCTCTGCAGGCCATGCTCTGCAGTGAACGGGGCTGATTCCTGCCTGGCTGGAACTGGAAGGGCCTACTTCTGGCAGCTCCAAAATTTTTCAGAAGACTTTTTGGTTGGGAGGGGCTAGGAGCTATGATTTGCAGCTGATGGAGCTATGAATTAACTCCCCTACCTGGCTGTAGCAAGGGAACCCACCATACCTGTTACTGGCTTTGTTCTAATGGCCAATAGCTCTCTCCACCTGCTTCTCCACTTAATAGTTGCTGGGTTATGTAGCTTCCAGGTATTCTCACCAGCCCCTCTTGTCAGATGGGACTCAGGGCCACACTCTATAGCAAGTGGGAGTATGATTCAGGCTCCTGCCTGGCTATGGACAGACCAGGCTCTAGGGACAGCAGAACTCTTTGTTTGGGGACCTGAATTAAGAAGACCTGCACCCTGCCAAATTCCCTAGTCAGACTCTGCCCCTGACTTGGTTCTGCAGATGAGCAAAACCACTTGTTAGGACTACTACTTGAGCTCTCCAGGTAGGAACTTGGCTGGTTAGTTGGAAGCCCCTCCTCTCTTCTCAGTGTCAACCAGATTCCCAGTGATTGAGCCCCACAGATTCCTCTGTGATCCCTGTGCTATCGCCATGGAGTGAAACCAGAGTAGAGACTCCGGCACAGCAGTCCACAATGCTGTAAGAGCTTGATGTCAACCCCGGCTCTCTTTCCCACTAGAGGAAACATAGGCTCAGGGGAGACCTCTTGGTGTACTGGCCTGGGGGAAGGGCAATGTAGTCATTGTGTAGCTACTCCTTTTACCCTTCTAATGCAGTCTGTTTTGGTTCCTATGTTACAGAGAGTTGCTTCAGCTTCAACTCCAAGTTCTAGGATTATTTTCATGGTCTTGTCCATCAACAGTTGTTAGTTGTTCTTATGAGGGAGAGGGAAGTCAGGATTGACGAATGTTGCCATCCTGGTGATATCACTCTTCATGGCTTTTCCAATATCTGGCTCCCTCTCCTTTTCTAACTCGCAGGCATTTTCTTAATAATGCTCTTGCATGTTTAATCCCATCTTGGTGTCTGCTGCTCAGAGAATCCAAACTAACATAATGAATAAAGTAAAAATATTTTCAATAATTGCTTTAACTGAAAAGCAAGTAGAAATCTGTGAGCAAAACAGATCCTGGAGTCAGATCACTTGTTGGTGTGCAGCACAACTAAAACCTAGGCTTTATCCTACCTCTGTTTTCTCGTCTGCAGCAAATGAGTTAATATACTCCTCAGATTTCAGTTATGGTTGTAGCATACACTTCCATGCTAAGCATGTCCATTATTTTTTCACTTTTTTGCTTTGGGTCTTTCTTGAAGCTGTGGAGGCTACTCAGGCAACTGGCAGGTACAGTCTGGATATTCTGGGAAGTTAACATCCCTGGGGAAACATTCAATGGAATACATGTCAATGGATAAATATCCCAGCCCCTATCTTTTAGATAGATTGTTCTGGAAGTCATTCTCTGTGTTTCTCAGAGGTCCCTGCAGGATCGACCCTCTACTGCTTAGAGCAGCAAAAATCAGCAACATGGTTAAAAAGTTAAAAAAAATAATCAGCAACATGACTGTTTTTGGCTTTCTTCCTTCCCTGTCCCACTCTCCTCCATCCTTTCCTCCTGATTCCTAGGATAACTTCTGAGTAAACTATCTGCACCAAAGCCCTTGCCTCAGGTTCTACTTTGGGAGAACTCCAAGGCAAGATATCATCTCTCTAAAAGGGTGACAGGAATTTTTAAGATGATCCACTTCTATCATGAACATTCCACCAAATGTTAATATGGCATATGTGGCACTTAATAATTTGGTCGCTTGGCTACCCTTTAATCACTCACAACTCCAGTGCACACTGTGTCCCAACCATACCAAACAACATACAATTCTAATCAAAGTACTTTTTTAGCCACATCACTGTACCTTTCATATGCTAGTTTTTCCTTCTCCATCAACCTGAGGAAACTAGAGAAGTTCATTTACCAATTTTGACACTTTATCTACCCACCTCAGCAAATTAGTAGTAAATGTAGAGGCCTCTGCAACAGCATGTATCACATTGCATTGTGATTGTTAATTCATATGCCTGACTTCCTTACTGGAATAGAAGATAAGGACAGAAATCTTGTCTTCTAGAGTGGCTTGCACATTGTACGGTACTTGGAAGTTTCTCAAGCATTTTTTCCCATAAATGAGCAGAGTAATTATTAACAAAATAATATTTAAAGCAGAGCAAGGTATGATACAGAGATAGTATAAATGAGAAGGCTTTAATGTTACCTGTCTTGCTCTTAATACATGTTGTATCTTATGATAATTACTTTTAGTTACTAATTAAGCTTTTTAATAACTAAGTTTTATACCATAATTAAAGCAAATGTTAAATTTAACTAGTAGAGGAAATGGTTCTATCCTAGAAATTCTCTTTCCTATGTAATCTGATCAGTCTCATTTTTCATATAGACGTTTAAAAGGATAAGGGAAAGAAATTCACCAACTCCTATTTGTATAGTACTAACATTGCATTATCTCCTTTGATCTTTACTAACAGTTTAGAAAAATCAGATATTACTGTTTCCATTTAAAAGATGAGGAAACTAATGCTTTAAAAGTTAAAATGAATCACTCAAAAGCACACAGATGAGACGTGCAAGGCTAAGATTTAAATCTAGAAATGCTAAACATTAAGTACCTTTCATCTAACTCAGACCTCCTGGCATTATCTTTATCTGAGATAAAATGTCAGATGCTATATAGAAATTAAAGCCAATGCATTTTGTTAACATATTGCCAAATACCTAATACAGTATGTTGAGGGGGCATATTCTGGAATGAAAATATTATTTTAATAAAGATATTATAAAATAAAGGAAAAATCTGGAAAGTACATATCATGAATATGAATGTTTTTATAAAGTTAAAAGTACTCTTACTGTATGATCCAGAAATTCAACACCTAGGTATTTACCCAAGAAAAATGAAAAGATATGTCCACACAAAGCCTGTGAGTGAATATTTAGGACTGCTTTTTAAAATAATCACTCAAACTGGAAACAATATGGTATGTCTATTCAATGGAATATCACCCAGCACTAAAAAGTGAATTTACTGTTTACATAAAATGACATGGACGTATCTTAAAAGCATTATGCTACCTGAAGAAGGTCAGACACACAGTATGATTCCATTTATATGATTGATTGATTGATAGTCTGAGAAAGGCACAACTATAGGGACGGACAGACATTAGATCAGTGGTTACCAGGAGATAGTGGTAGGGGAGCAGGTTAGCCCCAAGCTTTTGGAAGTGATGGAAATGTTCTATATTCTGAGATAGTGGTTATGTGACTTGATACATCTGTCAAAAATTCATTGAACTGCACAGCTAAAGAGTATATTTTACTCTAAATTATACCTCGATAAACCTGAAAATGTCTGAATGGTAAGATACATGGACAACCTTTAATTTGAAAGGAATTTACATCTTCAGTCATATTTTTCATAAGTAATCACAAAATTCAATGTAATTATAATCAAAATCCTTTGTAATGTCTCCAGCAATTTCTAACATTTACATGAAAGCGCTAAAGACCAGATTAAGCATGATATTTTGAAGGCATACAGGTTGGAGTGACTTGCTTTAATCAGATCTCGAGACATTCTAAAGCTATAGTAATTAAAATGTGTGCTACTGGCTCAGGGAAAGATAGATCAATAGGAAAAAATAAAGCACTGGCTAAGAGAATAAAAAGTATTTTGGTACTTTTACATATACTAGAGAAGGCAACAGTAGTTACTTCTTAGTAAACAGTGTCAGAGCAATCCATTTCTATTATAAAATTAGATGCCTGTGTCAAACCATGCACAAAATTACTATGTATATGACAAAGACCTAAACAAGAAAAATTGTTTAAAACTTTAAAACTATAATAAATACTATTATAACATTTGGGCAGGGAAGGTTTTCCTTGAAAACAAAAGAGCTACAGTAAAAAGGACCATAAAGTTAAGAGAAATAAACTGAAAAATACAACCAACATGCACTACAGGTAATAGAAACAATTCAAATAATCCCTATCAGTCAATAAGAATATGATAAATAATCCAATAGAAAAGGCACAAAGGATATGGGTATGGATAACTCAAGGAAGAAGACAAAGAAGACAGGTACAGACATCATTAGTGGTGGAGAAAAGAAAATGCAAAACAAGATGAGATGTCATTTCAAATCCATTATATTGAAAAAATTAACTCCAAATGATAGAGGGTATGGGAATGAAAATCTCATACACAGCTAGTGGGAGTATAAATTGGGTTTGGAGGGTAATTTGGCAATATCTCAAGTTAGAAATAAGCATATCCTACAGCCCGACAGTTCCATTTCTCAGCATACTCTCACGTATTCATGTAAGATATATGCACAGAGACATCCACTAGCATTGTTTGTAATAGGGGAAAATGAAAATAATGCAAATACCTGTCAATAAAAGGATAATTAAATCATAGTACATATATACAAAGGAATATGATACAGCACCAAAATAACTAAATTAGCATCACTAGTTCTAAGTGGCTTAATTTACATGGAATAATTAGAAAACAATGTTGAGAAAAACTTTAAAATAATCCATAATCTTACCAAGAGCCTTAAATATAGATAATTTGGTCTTTTCCCAACTTAAGTAGCATTTCCACTTGTGTTAGTTCTATCCATCTATTCCTCATTGAAGGGTTATGCATTGGTATCTCTGCCCGTTAAAACCTTCCTTAAACATTCTTCAATACTGAGCACAGCTTATATCTTCTATATGAATATTTCCTAGTATGTCATTGTTAGAATTTATATTTCTCTCCTCTGGTTACTTGAACCAAATGGAAATATAATGACAAAAAAAGAGGCCTCAGAAATTGTGGTTTAGTATCCTCATTATATATACTCAGGAAAACCAAATGCATAGAGGTTGACCTAACCAAAAAAACCAAAGATACCTTTGCTTCTATAGACAGCCACCAAACTCTTAGCCATTGACTATCTACATATGTTCAGCGCATCTGCTCAATTGGCACTATGTAAAAAAATTCCCATTCTGTCAGGAGAAGACGTTTCAGTCTATTTTTGCAAACTTTAGGTATACGTCGTGATGGGTTAAGCACAACAAAGATTATAATTAACTTACAGCTGTGCTTAAACTTCAAAATTCATTCCCCAAACTACAAGGAACAGAATCCTGCTTATGCCAATATGACTTATGGTCATAGTGAGACAATGAAACACACTTGTTAAAAATTGTTTTTAGGTTAAAGCAAACTGAAATTACTGGAACATCATTTTAAGAAGACATGGGTATAAGTATCAATTTTTACTTTTAATCTGGAATCAAAACTCTGCTTTTTTTGTTTTCTTTTCTTTTTCTTGTCATTACACTGATCCAGTTCATTTTAGTTCATTTTAGTTCCTTCTGAGAGGAATATGTGAAAATAAAATTTCTCAGGTGTGGATGAATTAGATATTATTAGCTAAATAGTATGTGCTACTCTCAGGAAGGATCACCAGTAAAAATGTAAACCCGGTCTTCCTTATATGCAGAAGAGCTAAAATGATCATTTGATACTTTATTTTTCCATTGTCCATTCTTTTATGTTTTTATTCTAACAAAATCTATATTATCATGTTACTATAGTCGACATTCATTCCTAATTGTTTTTCATTAGGCCATTGAGTCGTGTTGCTTAAGAATTATTCAGTTATGAGAATTAGTACTAGAGTCCAGTTTTTCCCTGATATTTCAAAAATTTACATTCAATAAGCTACAAAAGTCTGTATACCCTTAAACCTAATAAAACGATTTCTAGGAATTTATCCTGAGAATATGGTCACTGATGGGCATATGGAAATGCACACAATCAAAAAAGTGTACATTTATTATAATAGTGGAAACTGTAAGTAATGTCTTAGAGTAAACTGGTTAAATAAGTGACGATATATCTTAAAGGAAAGGCTCTGTGATGATTAAAATTGTTAAATAAATAGACAATTGACTTTTCAAGAGTGTTCTGTAAAACACTAGTCCTACAAGATGTTCATAGGCATTTTAGATTCTCATCCCAGGGGTTAAATATGTGTGAGAAATGTGTGCTTTCAGTTGTGAGTAACAATACACCTAATTCCACCTGGCTTAAGTCCTTAAAGGAATGTCTTCATTCATTTAATTAGAAGTCTAAAGAAAGTCTAACTATTCAGCAATATTTCAGCCAAGGCACTAGTTCCATTTTTCTATGCTTCTCTTAGCCCTGTCTTCCTCCATATGTTGGCTTTATCCTCAAGTTGGCTTTCCTCATGGTCACAACTATTGGGGAAATATAATAAGCATTACACCAGAATGTGACATGCACCACAGAGAGTCACTAAGAGATTGCAAAGTCAAACAGAAATCTCACCCTTTTATATAGCCAAGCAGATACAATCCATTACACATGTTCTCAAGATAAATGATAACTAGTCAAGTAAGAGAACAGCACAATTTGTCACATATAGTTCATCCTAAATTCACTTGGTAATGGGGGGTGACCATCTGTGTTAGCTAATTGACTTTATTCAGAGAAACATTAAAATTCTCATATCTTTACGACCAGAGGTAATTTTGTTACTTAGAGTGAGTGTCCCTGCCAAAATTAGGCTCCTACCTTCACACAGAAATTGAGAGATAGGTATGCTCTCTCTCTTGATGACTACATCTCAAAGGAAGGCTCTCAGGTACTTGAAAAAGACATTCTGGGGTCACAAAGCTGGCCTAAGTCTTATTTGGCTTTTAAAAGGATTTACATACTTTCAAACAGGCAGAGAAAGAACTTACAAGTTTCCTAAGGTAAATTCTCCCACAAAAGAAGGAGAAAAGTCCCTTCTCTTATTTTCAACAGGAAAATTTAGGCTTCTTATTTTTATTTTGTATTTGTCCTTACACAACAAAGCTGCCAGTCCCAATCTGGGCAATGTGTTTCGTCCTATCTTTCCCCCAAGTATAGAGTAAAAGTCCTTCTCTTTAGTCTGATGGAATAAACATGGTAAAACAAAATAACAAACGAAAACTATGTACCTGTTATCTTAGGCGTGGTAACTGGTTAACTATCAATTGCTTCAACAAGAACTCTGACAAGAGAAATTGGAATTACCTGCCTTTGAGTCCTTCGGAACACACTCTTGGAGGTAGAGTTGAGTTAATTCAGCTGGAACCACACAGGTGTCAAACAATGAGAAGGAGGAGGAGAGGAGGGAAAAGAGGAGCATCCATTCTGCCAGGAAGTCAGCAGCATAGCTGAAAATAACATTTTCAGATTCTCATCCCCATTTCCTTTCTTTCCCACCACCTGCCTTCAAGTTAGTGTTATGGGGCTGCACATATATACAGTTCAGTAGTGCTGCTACTGCTCAGTCCTGGCTTGGAACTTCTCTTGGTTTACCTTCAAAGCTGTGGTTCATTATTTTGACATCCTAAGTAAGGATGAACCTTCTATCAAGTAATGGCCAAAGGTCACTAGCACCAAGACAAGTAAGAAAAGAAATTACATGGAAAAAATTCTGCTGGTTTCAGAGGTGGGAGAAAATAATTAAATAGCTAGAAATATTTCCTTGTGTGGTAAATGAACCTCTTCTGAACAACAGCAGCATTGTCCAGCTGGGTACGTTTTTCTCCAGAGGTGCTGCTTTGAATGGGAATGTACATATTTGAACATAATTAAGTCATAAAAGCTTAATTTTTTTTTTTTTTCGGTACGTGGGCCTCTCACTGTTGTGGCCTCTCCCGTTGCGGAGCACAGGCTCCGGACGCACAGGCTCAGCGGCCATGGCTCACGGGCCCAGCCGCTCTGTGGCATGTGGGATCTTCCCAGACCGGGGCACGAACCCGTGTCCCCTGCATCGGCAGGCGGACTCTCAACCACTGCGCCACCAGGGAAGCCCTAAAAGCTTAATTTTAAAAGGTCTCGATTCTTTTCAGTAAAGGAAATCACTACTTTTTGCTATGTTGTTCATTAATATATAAATATTCTCAATTTGAATATTATAAATGAGTGGTCTACCTTGCTAAATAGTCTGACAAACATTCAGTCTAATCAATAGCAGCCCTTTATAATTTTAAACATCTCTTATTTCCTGGCAGGTTCACTGAGTCATTAAATACCACCTCCTGTGGATATCACAGCTATAAAATATTAGTTGGCTGGATTGTTGTATTTTACTTAGCTGATGGTAATGGCATACAGACATTTTAGTGTGTTCTGATGCACTAATAATAAAGACTACAAAACTTTCATTCATTCAAAACTGCAAAATTATGTTGTAAAAATGATAGGATTAGAGTGTATCTTGGTTATTTCCTTACATACCTCTAGATAAAAGGTTTGTGGTGGTTAATTGTATGTCAACTTGACTGGCCCGCAGGATCCAGATAGTTCAACATTTTTCCAACTGTGTATGAGGGTGTTTCTGGGGGAGATTAGCATTTGAATCAGGAGACTGAGTAAGAAAGATTGTCATCCCCAATAGAGGTGGGCCTCGTCGAATCTGTTGACTTGAATAGAACATTAAGAAGTAAGTCAGAAAGAGAAAAACAAATACCATATGCTAACACATATATATAGAACCTAAGGAAAAAAAAAAAAAAAGGCCATGAAGAGCCTAGGGGTAAGACGGGAATAAAGACACAGACCTACTAGAGAATGGACTTGAGGATATGGGGAGGGGGAAGGGTAAGCTGTGACAAAGTGAGAGAGTGGCATGGACATATATACACTACCAAACGTAAGGTAGATAGCTAGTGGGAAGCAGCCGCATAGCACAGGGAGATCAGCTAGGTGGTTTGTGACCACCTAGAGGGGTGGGATAGGGAGGGTGGGAGGGAGGGAGGGAGACGCAAGAGGGAAGACATATGGGAACATATGTATATGTATAACTGATTCACTTTGTTATAAAGCAGAAACTAACACACCATTGTAAAGTAATTATACTCCAATAAAGATGTTAAAAAAAAAAAAAGAATAAGGGAGAAAGAATTAACTCTCTCCACTTACCTGTCTTTGAGCTGGAACACAGCTCTTCTCTTGCCTTCCGACTGGAAGTTGACCATTGGCTCTCCTGGGTCTTCAGCTTGTCAGCTGCAGATCTTGACATTCTTCCATAATCATATGAGCCAATTCCTTAAAATAACTAAATAAATTGATAGATATGTAGATCCACCCATCGGATACTATTGATTCTGTTTCTCTGGAGAATTCTAATACAGGTGGGAATGAGGGAAAAGGAAAAGCATACAATGTAAGAACCATAATATTTTAATGTCATCCCATTATAGCCCACACTTGCTATATACACACACACTCACACATAAATCTTCTTTACATCCATTATTTTTATAGATTGCTTAATCATTAGGGTATAACCTTGGAAAAAAGATCTTATAGAACTTCAGTTGGATAATTTTAAATTTGGTCATTTTAACACAGGCACATTTCATCTTTTAGTATGGGATAAGATACTTTTACTAAAGCCTTTGGGATGTGGAATACATGTGCTGAGCAGAGCTTTTCTTTACTTAAAAGTGTGTTCCAACTGACCCCATCAAGAATGGGTTTGTGGTTGCTTCTCTCTTCTCCTACCTGTTTCCAAATGATCTTTGCTCTCTAAACAAGCCAGCTTCCTGTAACTATTGCTTACCTGTTTGGTAATGGATGTTTTTCTGAGACAGTTCTCTCAGGCCTTCACATTGCTGGGGGTTTCTGTCTTTCTTGTGCCTGGAGCTTTCCACTCCCTTTGGCAGCAGAGCACTGCCAAGACTGATGTTAGCAGTGCCTTGAGTGTCAAATTCTCCCTCTTCCCTCCCTTCTCCACAGCCAAAATTGTCTTACTTAAACACGTACTACTACTCTCCCCTTTCATTCAGTTAATATTATAGCACCACTCTGCTGGCCAGAGGACATACAATGGTACACAAAAAAGACATCTGAGCCCATGAAGTTTACAGCCTAATGGAGGATTCAGACATTAAACAAAGAGACAAATGACCAGATGGCAGCTCTTGGTTGGATCAAATCTGTTTTGCTCATCTTTTTTTTTTTTTTTTTTTTTGCGGTACGCGGGCCTCTCGCTGTTGTGGCCTCTCCCGTTGTGGAGCACAGGCTCCGGACGCGCAAGCTCAGCGGCCATGGCTCACGGGCCCAGCCGCTCCACGGCATGTGGGATCTTCCCAGACCGGGGCACGAACCCGCGTCCCCTGCATCGGCAGGCGGACTCCCAACCACTGCACCACCAGGGAAGCCCTGTTTTGCTCATCTTTGAATCCTGAGTACCTGGCAGAATGCCTGGCATGTAGCTGAGTTCAACATTATTTATCAAATAAAAAGTATTTGCTCCTAGAATGAATGTATGAATCTGACTTTTATATGAAAGTTGAAGACCTAATTAGAAAGGAGAGTAACTCCAGATTAGAAGGCCTGGAAAGTGCTAACCAACTGAAAGTGCATCAAACAAAGAGAACATGCATAATGGCACTACCTTTTCAAACTTGTCTAAGCTAACTGAGTAATGAGAGATGCTATAACTGACTCACTGACTTTCAACCATGTATTTGACCTCTTTGTTCCTGAAATGCCTCAATATATAATATGAATGATACTATCTCATTTACATATTTTCTAATATCAAAAGTCTATATAACTTTCACCCTGAATTGGATTCAAACTACAATAAAATAATTGTGCAATTTGAAAACATGACCATGTGGGATGTATTATAGTAGACGAACCAGGAAGGAAACTGCAAGAGAAGGGAAAGAAGAAATCAATATAAATCACAGAACGATGAACTTTGTAGGACAATTTTTTTTCCCTTTTAGTTGTGAAGAAGTAAACAGCCTTATGAAGTCTGTTTGTTTTATTATAAGCTAATTCAATGATAACTGCACAGTCCTGAGTTCTCTACAGGAATTAGAGCTGTATGAAGTAAATTATTAAAACAGTGCATAGCTAGGAAGAGTTAGTGTTCTGAGCTATGTTGTTGCTGCTGCTTTTTTTTAATAGGAGGGAAATAAATAAAAATTTAAAGATAAATAACTTTTGAGTTCTTATTTGGGCAAAAATTTCTCAATAAGCAATCCAGCTTTTCTATAGCCTAATTACTAGTTCTTCTTTTTAAATGATCAGCCTCTCCTACTTTGTCTTCATTTCTGTAAATAAGTAGGTATTATGGCCATGATTCAAACCCATAACTCCAGCAGGGAAAGCAATTATGGCAGAAGCAATGAACACCAGTAGGGAATACAAACCTGTAATAAACCATATTTAGGTCTGAAGATCATCTGGGTTTTGTATAATTTAGGTTAGAAAAATATTTAACTGACAGTTAAGATTCAACTAGGAAAATTCTCAGGACTATCTTTTCACCTAAAGTGTGATAAAGCAGATCCACTGGGGTGCAATCTCACCATGATATGTATCAGAATTAGAAAAAGGGGGTGCAAATGATGACAAACACCTGGAGGCTGGAATGTTCAGTCCTTGAAAAGTAGTGCAAAACTGTGAGAATAAAGTGTTATCTAACTTAAGGAGCAAGTTATAAGCAAAGAAGTCTTGTATTGAGATCATTCTAATTTCTCCAATCAAGTCGTTCAGATGGAATCCAAAGTCTTAAAGTCCACGTCATAGTAAGCAATTTCCAAGCAGAGTTCTTATTGTAAAGGAAAAAAATCTATCCATATCGCTTAAGTTTAATACTGGTTTGTTTCTACCAAGTGCTTCTCCTGACGCCCAGTCTCCTGAACCTTTAAGCAAATTCTCACAAGGTCCTTATAAATGAAACAAACAAGAGTTTACAGAAATCGCAGCCAACTTGAAATTAAGCTTACATTTGTCCTGTTTTAAAAGCCTTTTTAACGTAGGGTGGAAAACTTCCCTTTCTACAAATGTTCTGACACACAGAAAGAAAAAAATTAATCAAATGTTATATGCAAGCCAAAGGAAACCTAATTTAACAATTTTTAAAAGAAAAGGTGGTTTTTTTTCCACATTTTAAATTAAGAATGTGGAAAAAAATCTTTATTTACCTAGTAGAGACTGGAAATGCATGCTTTAGCATATGTTTATAAATATCATAAGGTAAAGGAGAGAGAAGAAAGGAAAGCAGGGAAATATAAAAATTTAGGAAACCCTGAATTACATTTTTTAACATAAGTGTCCACAAATGCTAGAGGGGCCTTCAAGTTCCACGGAATTTGGAATGTCTATTATCATTGCCTTCTGAGGCTCTTATTAGCTCTCCAGAAGTTAGAATTCTTCCTTTTTGCCAGAGGAAAAGCTTCTATTCTCATTTTCAGGCTGCAGAGATATTTTCAAAATAAAGAGTTATTTTTCCTTGATCTCCTGAGTGTTTGCATCTGCATTTATACATGACTTAGGAATTTTTGAAATATGATTTCTCATCTTGGAAAAGCTGATAAATTTGCCCATTTCTAGAAAAGTCACTTTAAATTTGAAAACTTCCCAGATGAGCTTATGTCAGTTTCTTACATGTTCAGGGCTGTTTATTTCTGTTGTCAGACAAATCTCTAAATCTTTCTGAATATTGTTTCCCACTTAGAAAATCACTAAATTGACTTGGGTCATCTCCAGAATCCATCCTAGTTTTAATATTCAATCACTTTATCTCTAAATTTGCATTCAGAATCAGTATTTATTTAATGATTCCAAGCATCACTCCTACACACTTTAAAAATCAAACAAACAAAATCTCTTTCTGATTAGATCAGTCATAGTAGGAATAACCCATATTTTCTTTTCTGAAGTGAAAACCTTTCGGAGAAAAAATGTGAAATGTGTTGACTTTCTTTGCTACTCCAGTTTGAATGAAGAAATTGCTTCAGTGGTCTCTTGGAAGGAAAGTGGTTTGGGTGCTATAGTTACCTATTTCAAAGTCTCCACTTTCCTTCCCTGATTCATCTCCACCTCTGACTAATTTAGGGGACTCTAACTGGACCATCACTGAACTTCAAGTCTCTTCATTAATTAAAAAACAATATTTTCTTATTATTCTTCTAAGATTTAACAAAATGATTAGGACCCAATCATCACCCTCAGTTAATTTAAAATTTAGAATTAGGAGTTTGTAAACAACTGTCTATAATACAAAGCAGTCACGATGGAATAAGAAAAGAAAGAAAACTGTTACAGGAACATAGAGAAATGATGATTTATTACATCTCAGATGTATTAAAGAAGACTTCAAAAAGGAGGCGTTATTTTAGTTGTACTTTGAAGGAAGAGTTAACTTTCAATCCATATATTAATTGAGCCTTTCAGGAGAGGGATGAGGAGGCATGCTCCCCTCTCCCCTTCCAACCAAAGTGTGCTCTTGTCTCTGAGGTACCACCTGTAGATGACCAAGAGCAGGTTGATTCATTCATTCAAGCAATAGCTGTATTTGCCCTTTGAGTACCTAATGCATGCCCAGTACTGGACTAGGTTCTGAGAAATACAGCAGTTATGAGGACAGGGAGGATGCATTGATAAAATGATGCTTTACAGGTCTCCATCAGCTCTAAGATACTATGAAGAACTAAGGTTCAAATTTCCATTTCTTTCTTTTTTTCTTTTTTTAGAATTTACAAATTTATTTTAAAATATATTGAAAACAGTAGAAGTGAGCCCCATTTGAATAATAATTTATTTTTCTGGAGCTAAAAAACAAAAAGAAGTCAAAGATTTTATTTTCAGGTAATAGTCAGATGTAATTTCCCAGAATAGCTGAGGAATCTGTAGCAAAAAACAGACTTGGTCCTCAAGCATTTATTCTCTTTTGTTTGTATTATACTATGGGGTGGAAATTTTTGAGAATCAGTGAAATAAATAAAGTACACCAACTGATCATCTATTTCCTCCACATACCCCTTCAGCTATTTTTTAAACTCCCAATAAAGGGTGTAAAAGTTATTGTTTATTATAGATTAGTACATTTTGGTGAAATGGAGCTAGCAAAGTGTTGTTGTATTAGAAAGAATGAACAAGAGAAAAGGAGGAGAATAAGAGGACCCCCAAATTATTGACGATCAGAGCTAGAAATGACCTCTGAAACAGAACAGTTGGTCCACTTATGAAATGGGTAGTAATGTCTTTGATGTACTCCTTAATATGTAGAAAAATGTGTGGTTCATATATGACCTCTTATCCTGTGCACATGACACATGTCACTAACTGAACATGATGATTTTCCTAGCTGAGCCTAGATGCACAAGCATATTCATTATCACAAAGTCAGTGCCATGAAACTATTCTCAATCAGCATTAGTGAACAAATTAAAAACTATTTGGGATCCATGACCTTGTCCAAATATGTCATTTTACAGAGGTAGAAACTGAGGAAGAAAAAGTGTTCCTGAGGTGTCCATTTATCTAATTACTGTCAAGGCATGAATAATAGTTTTTTTTTTCTGTCTTTTCTTCAAGAAATCATTCATTTATTCAATATGTATTGAAGACTTGATATCTGCCAGACTAGGCACTAAATATTGGGTTATATATATGAAAAAGCCATTATTAAAAACTTCAATGGTTTTTTAAAAAATACATCAATGGGATACCTACAAGCTTTTCTGACTGAGCAATGGAAATATTTAAACACAAAATAAAGTTATGAATTCAGACATCTCTAGTTAGCTTTGTAAAAAGCACGTATCTTCTTAATTTTTCTGTAAGTGCTGTAAAGTAAACATTAATTGGTGTTTAATGAATGCTTATTTTTGATAGCGTGCTAGGTTTAAGTAGGTCAAATTTA
The DNA here is from genome assembly GCF_964341445.2 of Mesoplodon mirus. Classification (NCBI taxonomy): domain Eukaryota; kingdom Metazoa; phylum Chordata; class Mammalia; order Artiodactyla; family Ziphiidae; genus Mesoplodon; species Mesoplodon mirus. The sequence continues at coordinate 134,299,381 of NC_138980.1, forward strand.
GATAACACTGAAACATTGTCTTTTTTTTTTTTTTTTTTTTGCCATGCCGCACAGCATGTGGAATACTAGTTCCTCAACCAGGGATCAAACCCGGGCCCCCTGCATTGGAAGCACAGAGTCTTAACCACTGGACAACAGGGAAGTCCCAAACACTGTCCTATTTTGCATTGTATTATTACACGTATTCAAAGTACATTGAGCATCCTAAAACATTACAGTGATCTGTACACTCCTGCTGAAGTTATGAAAGAATTAAAACTAAACTGAGAATCAAAAGAACAAAGTTCTAATATAATTTCTGTCACTAATTACCTATGTGCCTTGGTCATAAAATTTGATCTTTCTGAAGCCTCAAAAGTCTTAGTAAAATGAAAGAAGTGGAAAAAATGATATTAAAGACTATTTTTGTTTTTAACAACAATTTAAAGCAAAGCATCAATAATTTAGATTTTTTGTTTCACAGTTGTTCTTATCTTTTTCTTCTGTAGATTGTTTATATCTACCCTTTTGTGTTTGAACTAGCTCATTTACAAAGAAAACTCAGCAAACAAAAAAGCAAAGTCTGAATGTATAACATTTGAATAACCCAAATTAACTTCTACAATTGAAAAACAAAATTATTGAAGTTAGAATCTCAGTAGATAGATCAAACACTAGCTTAGGCACAGCTGTAGGAAATTAAGAAAATAGACCTGAAGAAAATGTACAGAATGAAACACAGAGAGAAATAAACATACAGATTGAAACACTTTAGTTTAAATTAATTCATGGACATTTTCCACAATTGTCTGTATTAGTATACTAGTGTTTTATTATTACTTTAACTGTCACAAGTTATTTTATCATTGATATAAAATAATTTACTTGTCTGATTCTCTATTTGTATGCACTTAAGTTGTTTCAGTTATTTTTGCTCATGGTATTCTGGCATTCAGTAAAGTGAAACAAATAGCTAACAACAGTCTGATTTGTTTTTTCAATGTAAAATATACTTATTCTGTCTATATTCTTGTATTATTTGTTCTTTACTTTTTAATCTCATCTAACTGTTCTTCTTTTTTTCCCCTCATAAGTCATGGGTCATTTTGATATTCAAATTCAGGTCTTTTTCCATTTCAGAAAGTTTTATTAGAATTATAAGAATAGTATTATCATATTGGAATTCTCATTCTGTTCACTCCTGGGATATCAGTTATTGTTACTTTTTATTTCCCATATTCAGTCTTTGATATATCTTGTTCTCTGATACCTTTCACTATATTCTAGATGCATCTCAAGATCATCCATGACAATATAGATATAATTTTCTGCAAAATTAATACTGTTTTACTTTTCACTGACTATAAAACACTTTTTAATTTTTCTAGGACATTCTCTTCAATTTTTCAGTTTCACTCTGCATTGCTGAATGTACAACCAATTAAACTTATACATAGGTATATTGCAGTTAGTTTTTACAAATACCAAGTTGATTAGAATTTTTGTTTGTTTTCTTTAATTTAATAAATACTGGCCAAAATTTAACCAGCATTTTAGTTTTTATGTAGGGAGTACAATAATACTTATCTATGGGATTCACATGCGTACTGATTTTGACTACTCCGTTCAAAATCAATTTGTCAACATCCATTTATGATAAATATTCTCAACAAAGTGGATATAGAGGGAACATATCTTAACATAGTAAAGGCCATTTATGACAAACCTATAGCCAACATCATACTCAATGGTGAAAAACTGAAAGCATTTCCTCTAAGATCAGTAACAAGACAAGGATACCTATTCTCACCCCTTTTATTCAACATAGTATTGGAATCTCCTGAATCCTGACTCTGCCCACCAGTGAGCCAGCAGTAGCCCCGAGGACTCCCAGGGTTCCACAGCCAGCTGCCTTGTGACTTGGCCTCTCCTACAAGCAGCCAGCAGCATCCACAAAAGAAGGGCTTAGCAACCAACCAGACTGGGGTCTGCCACACCTGTCAGCCTTCCACAACAGAAGGATCAACCGCCCACAGAGGGGGCACCCCTGGAGCATATAGCTCAGGTGACCAGAGGAGAGTGCACTTCTAGGATTCATAGGGTATCTCCTACAAAAGGCCACTTCTTCAAGGCTGGGAAACATAACCAACCTACCAGATACATCAAAATAAAATCAGCAAGTTAGGCAAAATGAGATGACAGAGGAATATGTTCCAAATGAGGGAACAAGATAAAGCCCCAAAAGAGAACTAAATGAAGTGGAGACAGGCAATCTACCAGAGAAAGAGTTCAGGGTAATAATCATAAAGATGACCAAAATAATCAAGAGAAGAATGAATAAACAGAGTAGAAGATAGAAGTTAGAATTTTTTAAACAAAGAGAAAATATAAACAATAAGCAAACACAAATAAAGAATATAATAACTGAAATGAAATATACACTAGAAGAACAAAACATTATAAAAAAAACTATACCCCAATTAAAAAAATACACTAGGGGGAATCAACATAGACTATATGATATGGAGGAATGAATCAGCAAGCTGTAAGACAGAGTAGTCAAAATCACTGATGCTGAACATAAAAAAGAATAAAAAGGAATAAGGACAGTTTAAGAAACCTGCAGGACATCATGCATACTAACATTCATATTATAGGTGTCCCAGAAGGAGAAGAGAGAGAGAAAGGGGCAGAGAACATATTTGAAGACATGATAGCTGAAAACTTTCCTAACCTGGGAAAGGAAAAGACATCAAAGTCCAGGACCACGTAGAGTCCCAAACAGGATCAACCCAAAGAGGACCATGCAAAGACACATTATCTTTAATTGTTTCTGTTTTAATTACAAAGAGAGAATATTAAAAGCAACAGAGGAAAAGCAAGAAGTTACATACAAGAGAACTCCCATAAGCCTATCAGCTGACTTTTCAGCAGAAACTCTGCAGGCCAGAAGACTATGGCATGATATATTTGAAGTGATGAAAGGGAAAAACCTACAACAAAGTACACTTTACCAGGCAAGGCTATCATTCAGATTTGATGGAAAAATCAAAAGTTTTACAGACAGGCAAAAACGAAAAAAGCTCAGCACCACCAAACCAGCTTTACAAGAAATTTTAAATTGACTTCTCTAAGTGAAGAAAGAAAAGCAACAACTAGAACATGAAAATTAAGAAAGGAAAAAGCTCATCAGTAAAGGCAAACATACACTAAAGGTATTATATCAACCATGTACACAAAGCTGGTAGGAAGGTTAAAAGACAAAAGTAGTAAAATGATCTAAATCCACAATAAGCAGTTAAGGAATACAGAAAACAGATGAAAATTTGATATGAAAAACAGTAATTATGAAAGGAGGGGAGTAAAAATGCTTAGCTGTTAAAATGAATTTGAAATTAAGAAATCAGCAGCTTAAAACAACCACATATATATAGAGACTGTTATATATAAGCCTCATGGTAACCACAAATAAAAAATCTAAAATAGATACACACACACACACAAAGGAATTCAAACATAACACTAAAGATAGTCAACAAATTACAAAGGAAGAGAACCAAAGAAGAAGGGGAAAAAAAAACTACTGAAACAAGCCAAAAGCAATTAAGGTGGCAATAAGCACATACATATGAATAATTACTATAAATGGAAATGGATTAACTGCTCCAATCAAAAGACATAGTGCAGCTGAATGGATACAAAAACAAGACCTGTATATATGCTGCCTACAAGACACTCATTTCATACCTAAGGATACACACAGACTGAAAGTGAAGGGATGGAAAAAGGTATTCCATGAAAATGGAAATCAAAAGAAAGCCAGGGTAGCAATACTTTTATCAGACAAAATAGATTTTAAAACAAAACCTGTTACCAGAGAAAAAGAAGGATATTATATAATAAAGATATCAATCCAAGATTATATAAAAACATAAATGTATATATACCCAAAATAGGACCACCTAAATACAGAAAACAAATATTAATAGACATAAGGGAGAACTTGAAATTAACACAATTGTAGTAGAGGACTTTAACTTGCATTAAAGTAGAGATCATCCAGACAAATTTATAAGGAAACACTGGCCTTAAATGACATATTAGACCAAACGCACTTGATATAAAAAGAGCGTTCCAACCAAAAGCAGTAGAACACACATTCTTTTCAAGTGCACATGAAACATTCTCCAGGACAGATCACATGCTAGACCACAAAGCAAGCCTCAGTAACTTTAAGGAAATTGAAAGCATATCAAATATCTTTTGTTACCACAATGCTATGAGACTAGGAATCAACTACAAGAAAAATAACTGCAAAACCACAAACACATGGAGACTAAACAATATGCTACTAAACAACCAATGGATCACTGAAGAAATCAAAGAAGAAATTTAAAAATACCTGGAGACAAATGAAAACAAAAAACAATGATCCAAAATCTATGGGCACAACAAAAGCAGTTCCAAGAAGCAAGTTTAAAGTGACTGAGCTTACTTTATGAAACAAGAAAAATCTCAAACAACCTAACCTTACACCTAAAGGAATTACAAAAAAGAATGGACAAAACCCAAAGTTAGTAGAAGGAAAGAAATAATAAAGATCAGGGCAGAAATAAATGAAGTAGAGATTAAAAGGAAAAAAAATAGAAATGATCAATGAAATTTAGAGCTGGTTCTTTAAAATGATAAACAAAATTGATAAAATTTTAGCCAGATTCATCAAGAAAAAAAAAGAGATGGGGCCCAAAATCAGTAAAATCATAAATGAAGAAGTTTCAGCTGACACCACATAAATACAAAAATAATCATAAGAGACTACTGTGAACAACTATAGGCCAATAAAATGGACAACCTAGAAAAAATGGACAAATTCCAAAAAATGTACAATCTCCCATGACTGAGCCAGAAAGAAATAAAAACTATCAATAATAAAAAATATCAATTACCAGTAATGAAATTGAATCAGTAACTTAAAAACTCCCAACAAACAAAAATCCAGGACCAGATGGCTTCAGAGGTGAATTCTACCAAATGTTTAGAAAAGAGTTAACACCCAGCCTTCTCAACAATTCAAAAAATTTCAGAGGAGAGAATGCTTCCCAACTCATTCTATGAGGCCAGCATCACCTTGACAGCAAAACCAGATGAAGATATCACAAAAAAAGAAAATTATAGGCCAATAGCACTGATGAACATAGGTGCAAAAATCCTCAGCAAAATATTAGCAAACTGAATCCAGCAATACATTAAAATGATCATACACCATGATCAAGTGAGATTTATCCCAGGGATGCAAGGATGGTTCAATATCTGCAAATCAATCATTGTGATAATCCACTTTAACAAATTAAAGAACAAAAGCCACATGATCATCTAATAAACACAAAATAACTTTTGACAAAATTCAATATCCATTTATGATTAAAGAAAACTCTCCAGAAAGTGGGCATAGAGGAAATATACTTCAATATAATAAAGGCCATATACATTAAGCCTACAGCTAACATCATAATCAATTGTGAAAAGCAGAGAGCATTTCCCCTAAAATCAGGAACAAGACAAGTATGCCTACTCTCACCCCTTTTATTCAACATGGTATTGGAAGACCTGGCCAGTGTAATCACACAAGAAAAAGAAATAACAGGAATCCGGGCTTCCCTGGTGGCAGAGTGGTTGAGAGTCTGCTTGCCGATGCAGGGGACACAGGTTCGTGCCCTGGTCCAGGAAGATCCCACATGCTGCAGAGTGGCTGGGCCCGTGAGCCATGGCTGCTGAGCCTGCGCGTCCGGAGCCTGTGCTCTGCAATGGGAGAGGCTGCAACAGTGAGAGCCCCGTGTACCGCACAAAAAAAAAAAAAAAAAAAAAAAAAAAAGAAATAACAGGAATCCAAATTGGAAAGGAAGAAGTAAAACTGTCACTGTTTCCAGATGACATGACACCATACACAGAAAATCTTAAAGATACCAACAAAAAACTGCTAGAGCTCATCCATGAATTTGGCAAAGTTATAGGATACAAAATTAATATACAGAATCTGTTGCATTTCTAGACACTAACAACAAACTATCAGGAAGAGAAATTAAGGAAACAATCCCATTTAAAATCACATCAAAAAGAATAAAACACTTAGGAATAAATCTACCTAAGGAGGTAAAAGACCTGAACTTGGAAAACTATAATACACTGGTGATAGAAATTGAAGATGACACAAACAGATGTTAAGTTATACTGTGTTCATGGATTGGAATAATTAACATTTTAAAAATGACTCTACTACCAAAGGCAATCTACAGATTCAATGCAATCCCTATCAAATTACCAGTGGCACTTTTCACAGAACTAGAATAATTTTAAAATTTATACAGAAAAACCAAAGACCCTGAATAGCCAAAACAATCTTGAGAAAAAAGAACAGAGCTGGAGAAATCACATTTGCTGACTTCAGACTATACTACAAATCCACAGTAATCAAAACAGTATGGTACTGGCACAAACACAGACACATAGATCAATAGAACAGAATTGAGAGTGCAGAAATAAACCCACTCACTTTATGGTCAATTAATCTATGACAAAGGAGTCAAGAATATACAATGGAGAAAAGACAGTCTCTTCAATAAGTGGTGCTGGGAAAACTGGACAGCTATGTGTAAAAGAATAACATTAGAATATTTTCTCACACTATATAAAAAATAAACTCAAAATGGATTAAAAACACAGATGTAAGACCAGAAATCATAAAACTCCTAAAAGAAAACATAGACAGTATACTGTTTGACCTAAATCATAGCAATATTTTTGGGGAGTCTGTCTCTTAAGGTGAAGGAAACAAAAGCAAAAACAAAAAAGTGGGGTCTTCCTTGGTGGCTCAGTGGTTAAGAATCTGCCTGCCAATGCAGGGGACAGGGGTTCGAGCCCTGGTCCAGGAAGATCCCACATGCCGTGGAGCAACTAAGCCCATGTGCCACAACTACTGAGACTGCACTCTAGAGCCCACGAGCCACAACTACTGAGCCCGCATGCCACAACTACTGAGCCCATGCTCCTAGAGCCCATGCTCCACAACAAGAGAAGCCACCTCAGTGAGAAGCCCGTGCACCACAACAAAGAGTAGCCCCCGTTCACCACAACTAGAGAATGCCTGTGCACAGCAGTGAAGACCCAAGGCAGCCAAAAATTAATTAATTAATCTTTTTTAAAAAAGATAAAGTAGGACCTAATTAAACTTAAAATCTTTTGTACAGCAAAGGAAACCATGGACAAAACCGAAAGACAACCTACTGAATGGGAGAAAATATTTTCAAATGATATGACCGGTCAGGGATTAATATGCAAAATACACAAACAGCTCATAAAACTCAATATCAAAAAAAAAACCCCAATTAAAAATTGACAAGACCTGAATAGATGTTTTTCGAAAGGAGACATAGAGATGGCCAATATGCACATGAAAAGATTCTCAACATCACTAATCAGAGAAATGCAAATCGAAACCATGAGATATCACCTCACACTTGTCAGAATGGTTGTCATTAAAAAGACCACAAATAACAAATGTCGATAAGGATGTGGAGAAATGTGAACCCTTATACATTGTTGGTAGGGATGTAAATTGGTGCAGCCACTGTGGAAAACAGTATGGAAGTTCTCCAGAAAACTAAAAATAGAACTACCATATGATCCAACAATTATATCCCTAGGTATAGATATGAAGAAAATGAAAACACTAATTCTTAAAGATACATGTGCCCCAGTGTTCATAGCAGCATTATTCACAACAGCCAGGATATTGGAGCAACCTAAGTGCCCATGAATAGATAAATGGCTAAAGAAAATGTTGTATATAATGGGATATTATTCAGCAATAAAAAAGAATGAAATATTGCCATTTTCAACAACATGGATGGACCTAGAAATTATTATCTAAGTAAAATGTGTCAGGCAGAGAAAGACAAATACTATATGATTTCACTTCCATGTGGAATCTAAACAGCCAAACAAATGAGCAAACATAACAGAAACAGAATCATAGAAACAGAAATAAAGAGGTGGTTTCCAGAGGGGACAGGGGTGGCAGATGAATGAAATAAGTAAGGGAGATTAAGAGGTACAAACTCCTAGTTGTAAAATAAATGAGTCCTGGGAATGATGCAGAGTGGGGAATATAGTCAGTAAGGTAGTCATATCTTTGTATGGTAACACATGGTAAATAGACTCATCTATTGTGGTGATCATTTTGTAATGTATAGAAATATGGAATCACTATGTTGTGCACCAGGAACATAGTGTTGTAGGTCAATTATACTTCCAAGAATAAAACCAAACTATCTCATAGAAAGAGATCAGATTTGTGTTTATCAGAGGCAAGAGGTAGGGGAAGGCAGAAGTGGATGAAGGTAGTCATGCTTCCAATTACAAGATAAATAAGTACTACGAATGTAATGTACAACAAAATTAATATAATTAACACTGTTGTATGTTTTATATATATTATATATACACATATATATGAAAATTGTTAAGAGAGCAAATCCTAGGAGTTCTCAACACAAAGAATTTTTTTCCTGTTTCTTTTATCTTGTATCTGTATGCAACGATGGATATTCACTAAACTTATTGTGGTAATCCTCTCATAATATATGTAAGTCAAATCATTATGCTGTACACCTGAAGCTTATACAGTGCTGTATGTCAGCTACATTTCAATAAAACTGGAAGGAAAAAAATCATTTTGTTGAGAATTGCTCAGTCTGATGTTTAACCCTACTTGCAAGCTAACAAGTAATACTGTCAGTTTCATGGATGCAAGCAGAAGATACAAGACTCCTGGGTCTTTGACAAAGTACTTTTTACTCACAACAATAGCAGTAGGTAAGGTATTAGCATTTTCACCAGCTGTCCTAACCTCAAGTCCTGTGGAGGCATATGAATAGGACCAAGGGCTATGGGCTGAATGTTTGTGGCTCCTCAAAATTCTTATCTTGAAGCCCTAATCCCCAAAGTGACAGTATTCAGAGGTGGGGCCTTTGGAAGTAATTAGGTTTAGACAGAGTCATGAGAGTGGAACTTCCATGATGGGATTAGTGTCCTTATAAGAAAAGAAAGAAGCCAAAGCTCTCTCCCTCCCTCTCCACCATGTGAGATATGAGGATAAAGCAGGAAGGCAGCCATTTGTAAACCAGGCAGAGGGCCCTCCTCCAAAGATACTGAATCTGATGGCATCTTGTTCTTGGAGCTCTCAGCCTCCATAAATGTGAGAAATAAATGCCTGTTGTTTAAGCCACCCAGTCTACTGTATTTGGTTATAGCACCTTAACTATACAGCAGGTAACACCAGCATACATAGTGGGTTTTGTTATAAGAAAGGAACCTCAAGCTTAAAAAACCTGAACCTTTTATAATGGACAGTATTTGAACTTTGTTCCAAAAGGAAGCATTATCTTTATTACACTGAACCGTAAAAAATCTCCCTTTGCTATGGGAGGATTTACTATGTTTATTTTCCAAGGCTATATACTATTCAAGCATCCTTGAAAAGATAGTCTGGAACAAAGCAGTCAGTGTCTCTGCTTGCAGAAATGACAGAGACCATGAAGAGATGTCTCCCAACATATAAAGTTAGAAATGTGTTTGGTGACATGGAACAGAAAACCTAACTAATGATGATTTAAACTAGATAATAACATTTGTGCCTCATTACTCATGCAAAAAAAAAAAAAAAAAATCCGGGGACAAGTGATCCGGGGCTTGTTTAGTGGTTCAGTGACACCATCAAGTACCAGTTACCTTCTGTCTTTCCTTGGCTTTTATCCACAAGCTTTCTGCCTCATGATGGCAGCATGGCTGATACACTCCACACATCATTTCCACATTCAAGACAGGAAGAAGATGGAAGGGGCAGCACCTCAATCAAGAAAGTCAAAACCTTTCCTAAAGCCCTCAACTTGTGTCCATTCACCAAAGTTATGTACAAAGTTGCCATTACTGCAAAGCAGTTTGAGGAAGCATGTATGTTTATCTGGCAATTTAGTCTTAACTGTTTCATGGTAATCTTTCCTCTTTGATGGCCCTCAGTATGCTGTTCCAAGTTCTAGTTTCCAGTACCTTGAAGAATCTCTCTGAGATCTTATGTAAATGGTAACACTACTGATATAGTTTTCTTTGTCTTGCCAGGCACAACACTTGCTGCCCCTGGTGAATCAGTAATGTGGAACAAAGAACATTGTTTTCCTCTCCCTAGCTGAGCATAGTACATTGCTGCACCTGGGGAATTTGCAAGGTTGAGAATGTCTCCTCATTTCATAAATGTTGGAACAGCGACTAAATCAGTAAGTGATTTTCAAAATAAAAGTCAATCGCAGGAGCAGACCTAGAATGCCACGGTTCAGAATTAGTTTTGTATTTTATGCTGTTTCCATGGAATACATTACTCACTCTAAATTATCATTGATCTTTCTCATAAGCAATCTCTTAAAACACTGTTCAGTTATATCTTCTTGGCGGATATGTCTAAATCTTGACTGGAACATAGAAATTAATGCAAAAATATTCCCCTTTATTTTTTCTCCTTGCCTGTGGAGTTGAATAGGTAATACTTACTGCTACCAATATTGAAAAGAAGGAATAGATATCTTTTTCCCAGCCACCAGACTTATATTTTTATGTGGAAGCTTAATTTTTGTCCTAATGCATATGAAAACTAAAGCAAGAATTCAACCAAACTCTCAGCCTTTTCTACCATTTTTAACATCCCTATGAAAATTTCATATAATTGAAAGATAACCCAAAGAAGACATGTATCCTTATGCACAAATATTTTCCAAATATATTCCAGGTTATAATGTAGTGTTTCAGAGAATCCTAGAATATGAAAGATCTGTGTTTGAATTACCACTCTGGCACTTACTTGCTTTCTAAATTTGGGCAAGTTACTTAGCTTCTCAGACTAACTCATTATCTGCAAAATGATTATATAGCAATGCCTATTTTGCTGGACTATTTTAAGAATCAAATGAGATTATATTACCAAAAATTTAACACAGTTTCTGGAACTTAGTATGTGCCTAGTAAATAGTAGCTATTATTATAGCTCTCGAGTATTTTTTACTAGTTACTCCAAGTTGATTTGTGGAAAATCCCCAGATTCAGGAAATACTGTTGTAGACAGAGAATGTCACCTGCCATTTCAGTAAACAAAGGATGTTGAGGCCATCAAGTCATCAGCCAATGCAGTCACCCCCAACAGTGTTCCCTGAGGGGTTCAGGATAGAGAAAAACAGGATACTGGCCCTAAATAGTTAAGATGAATACCAAAGGATTAATTTCAATGAGCCCAGAACCTTGCATCTTCCCATACATAAAACAGTACTAAATTCAGTAACTTGAGATGTCTGGTTTTCTTTAAATAGCAGTAATATTCTGATGTTCTGACTATATTTTTTTGTTTGTTTTTCCAAAAACTCCTATATATTATGGCTCTTCCCTTACCTCTTTGGACAAGTCTCTGAGTGACTCTTGGGCTTAAATCCTCAGTAAAGTCCACCAAATAAAACATAATTCTCAATCTTTAGGTTGCACATTTTTTTCAGTTAATACTATATACTAAATATTGGGTTGGCCAAAAAGTTCATTCAGGTTTTTCATAACATCTTACAGAAAAACCCGAACAAATTTTTTGGTCAACCCAATACCTTACTTAAATATTCTCAATATACGTTATCCTAACGCTAGACCTAGAGAGTCCTGCAACAAACAAAGCTGTTTAACTTGATTAGCCTAGTCATGATTTGAAGTGTCAGTTGATTACTCCTGCTCTCCTCTGGGTTTTAACAGAGTACAGATATGGGAGTTAAATGAGGGTCCAAGTGTCAGTTTATTAGTGGACATTCGATAACTCCTAAAAAAGAGTGCACAGCTTTCTCTGGATTCAAAAACATAACTAGAACCTCAAAGCTGCTTCACAATGTCAGCATTGCCTATTTGCCCCTTGATGTAGTCAGCCAATTATCTGAAAAACTTGTATCAATAAATGCCAGGTTCACAGGGGGAAAGCAAAGCAAGGGGAAACAGGCACCAGAGAGAGAGGGGTGGGGGGAAGGGGGGTGGTATTCTATTCAATTACCTCTTACAATACTCTCTAGTACAAACATGAAGATGGGAGAATAAGTGGTCTCCTTATACACAATTTAGCATTTTCTAAACATTTTTAACAGAAGTATTTCATGATCAACAACATACCTAAGAACATTCTAGAATAGTATTCTGCAGAATAATAGCTTTAGAGAACATCAGTCATACAGGTGTGTGTGTGTGTGTGTGTGTGTGTGTGTGTGTAGGATCCAACAGACTTGTTTCCAAAGTGTATTAGTTGGGATTTTTTTTTAATCCCACCATGGAATCACTTTGGCACTTTGTCCTACTTTTCTTTTAGCACTTAACACGCATTGAATTGCTTTATAGCTATTTGTGAGAAAGACTTATCTGCTAGACTTCTCTGTTTGAGGTTGGAAGTCTTACCTCTCTATATATCGAATCCTCCACAATACTCAGCAGTGGGTTGTGAAGGTAATAAACACAAATGTAATAATTATAGTATAAACAAGTTGGTCATAAAACATTTAGCTTCTCAGTGACACTAGTGTTTCTTCTGCCTAGGCTATCTGAGAAAAGAATAGAAAATGCCGGCTGTACGTTTTGTGTCCTGAATGAACATGAGGTGGTTGCAGTTCATTTAAGTCAGATCGCTTCCTAACAAATAGATTTGCATGTACATGTATAAGCTTAAATAATCAGGACATTGCTTAATGCCAGCCTTATCTAATGGCTCAGATATAATCTCAGAGATGAGTTTTTCACCAAAGAAAATAAAATCATCTCAGGATTTTGGGAAACCTTTGAAAGATAGAGAGTCAACTTTTATCCTAATTCTATCATACTTCCTAGTGATTCCGATTCCAGAATTCTTAAGGAAATCATGGTTATATCCCAACTCCACAAGGACACAATGTGGCATAAAACAAACAAGAACATTTCAGGACACTGAATAAACTGACAAATGTAAAGTAAAATCTGTCATCAAAAGGTAGCCATCTAAATTCAGTTCTGACCTGAACTTCTCATTAAGTCGGTGGTCAGAATTCTCTTATTTTTATGGCTGACCATGAGCCACAGTCCTCAGTATGAGCCACAAGCCACTCATATCCTATAAAAACTGAAATACACAAAAGGACATTCTGGTCTTTATGAAAAACATTTTATCTTATGAATTTGGGGATGAGTGATACTATATGCACGTTTACTATTATGCATCAGAAAATAGCATAATCCCCAATGTCTAGTTTGTAAACTTTAGCTATACTGTGATTTTGAGTTGCCCCATAGCTGGTGGTCAGAATTTGAACTTAAACTGTCTCAGCCCAACACCTATACAGCTGGAGACAAATGAACTGCTTAATCAAACTGATATAAAATGAGTCAATTTAAGCAGTTGGTTGGCTAGTTTTGCTTATTTCTTTATTTCACATTCACTGAGCAGAGGTTAAACATTTTCAGCATGTAGACAAGACTGATTCAATATAACCACCAAAAAAGTATTAAATGCCCCCTTAATAATGGTGTCTTCTTCATTCTTTCTTCTAATAGGTAATGAATAGCAGTGTCTATTATCTTCAAAGCATCATTCTTCCTGCTAAAGAATCAAGATAATGTGTTCCTAGCTCTGAGGTAGAAAGTTCACAGTATTACATGGAAGTTTATTACTTAACATGGAGAGAAAAATGAAAGTCCAATATGTGACTATGACTATGGGTAAGTATCAATAAATGTAGTCATTTGTGGATAACCCTACGATGTTTTACAGGTTGATTTTAAAAGTACCTTAAACTGTGGACATTTGTGAGACAACAGCCACTTATTGCTCTAAAATTACCCCTGAGGTGATTGTGATGCTAGAAGGAGGAACTTTCCATTGAGGAAACTCCACTGGAACCATTTTAAGGCCAACACATATACCACCTTTATCATCTGGTTTCATTTTTACATAAATTGATGAGTTAACTTTAGACCTCAATACATACCTTTTTTACTTGCCTCCTCCAAGCTCAATCACAGAAAGGAGTTTGTGCCTTGAATTACCTGTCTATACCTGTTCTTACAAGGGGAGCCTATAGCATGGCAGAACAGTAGCAGTGCTATGTGTTTCTTGGTGATCAAATCCATATGGTATCTAGGGAGATGCAGATGGGCTGGTAGAGCAGAAAACCAGATTACACCTTCAGCTGTAAGATATTCCTGCACCCTAGATGCCAAACTTAAAGATTTCCACAGGCGCCCCATTTTCCTTTCTGATTCCCACTATATAAGCCCCCTACAAAGCATGACCTACAGCTGGCTTCTTTCCAGGGCAGATACTTAGCTCTCAGGCCTATGACTGCTCTGTCAAATATACACACACACTCCCACCAATAGCATTTGACTTGTTCCTACAAAATAATCATACTCCCTGTCAGAATTCTACTATACAGAAGCATATGAAATAGTTCTAAGAGTCTGAGAACTCAGGCCCAAATGTGAAACAAAAAGATACCATCAGTTTACTTGAGGCCATTTTTTCCAATCCCCTGCATCTTACTGAAGGCAGAATGAAGGGTACAAGGGAAAGAAGATAAAGTGAAAATTCTTAAGCTCTCTGTGCTGGCATCAAAGTGATAGCAAAATGGCTTCAAAGCTCGGACCTAGGATACTCCACATTATTTTGACAGTGCTGGACTTTTATATCACTGCAACATCTGGAACTTCTGAAGACACATCCAGCCCTTTGAATAATTCTATTGGCTTTATCCAGTAAAAAAAAAAATGGATATCTTATGATCTAACCAGTTGATGACTGAAATTCCAAGAACCTGGAATTCAAGATTTTTAAATTGTATTTAGGGTCTTATTGATCCAAAATGTCATTCTTCTCATATATAATCCAAGTTACATTCAGTCTCTATCTTTTGCTTACAGAAACAACCATCCTAAAACTCCAGGACCTGGAAGAGTTCATATACATATATACATATTTTAGAAGGTAAGTTAATTAGCAATTGTTGACTGGCATTCATCAGATAGTCAAGAGGAAAAAATAAACAAATTTGGAATAGGTAATTAAAAATCTTGCCTGATGGTTATGTAAACTGTAGGTTTAACTATGAGTCATGCAAAGATGGAACTTTTTTCCTCTTTCTGCTTGCTGTGTATTTTTGTGTCAGTTACTTATAAATGCAAAGACTGTTTTTACTCCCAAAAGATCTATAGAGGCAATAAAACTATGGATAAACAAGCTGGATATTCTCACGCATCACATACAAAGTTTCACTTCTAATTGCAGAATTTGTGATTTGGTGATGATGCTAAGTAGAGACAGCACAGCTTTATTTTTCACATCATGGGCTGAATTTTCAACTCTAGTTAAAAAAAATCAGTGTGTGATTTAGAAACTGTGCAAATGCAAGTAAATACGATTAAGAAAGATAAATATGGAAATCTATAAGGTTATACTCTTCACATATACCACAAGATTCTTGTCATATTTCAACACTAATACTTTAGCAGAAACCATCTGGGACACTGTAATGGTGCTTCATTCATTCATTTAGTTATACGTCAAGCACTTTTGGAGTGTCTACCATGTATTTGGCCTATTATAGCATTTGAAAATACAAAGATGAAAAACACCTCAGTTTCTCATGGAGCACACAGTTATCAGTATTTTTTTTTTTAAATGTACGATGCTTGAGAGGTTATGACAGGAGAATCTAATCATGGACATAAGGAAATTCTTCCTTGAGGAATGTCATTTGAGATACAATCCAAATAAAGCTGAAAAGGTAATTAGGTGAAGGTGCTGATTAAAGATGGTGTGGCAGGCATGTCCAGTCCTCGAAGTGGGAAATGAAAAAGGTAAGTTTGTTGGGACAGACAAATTTAGAGATAATGGCCAAAAGTGATAAAGATATAGGTGACTAAGCCACCAATGAAGGCTTTTAAGTATAGAAGTAATAGGGTGAGATGTAGGGTTTGAAAAACATGTTTTTCGCATACAGTATAAAAAATGAATTGGAGTGTGTTGAGCAACAGTGGTTGCATGGAGACTCATTAGGGGGCTTTTACAGTATAGTATTGAGATGAAGGTGGCTTGAAGTTGGATTGGGAGTGGAGGATATACAGAGGAGAAGTCAGATTCTAGATTGCAAAATTAACAGAACATAGTGATAAGTATGATAGTGGGGCTGGGAAGGAGGAAGTGAAGCAAAAGGAGATAGGAGAAGTATTCTCAGATTTTTAACTTGTGCAAATGGATAACAATGTTCTTGACTAAAGTGGGAATTCTGGAGGAGGGAAAACTTAGGGGAAGATCACTTGTTAAATTTTGGACTCTTTATCTTAAACGTGCTTTTGAGATACCTGAGTAGAGATAATGAAGAAGCAGTTGGATAAAAGGGTCAGACCTGGAATGGTGATATACATTTCAAATTTATTGGCATCTGGTTGGTTATAGAACCCATGCATGTGAGATAATACTCTCAAGGAAATAATTTAGAAATAAGGAAAATTAGGACTGGACTTTGAGGACCTAAGTATAGCCAGAGGTTGATGAGCCAGTAAAATGGTCAGAGAAAGAGTAATCTGGAAACAGCAGGAAGACCAGAATGTTCTGATGTCATGGATGCCAATGGAAAGAGAGGTTTTCCAGAAGAAAGGAGATATCAAGTATTATTGAATAATGTTAAGAGGTTGAGTAAGGTGGTCATTAAATATGACCATTAAATTTAATGACAAGAAGTTAGGAACAATTTTTCAGAGTTTTAAAAATGAAAGCTAACTCTTAATGGCTGAAGAATGAATGAAAATTAAAAAAAAAAAAAGGATACTATAAATGTAGGCCACTCCTTCTGAGAAACCCGAGAAGAAGAGGAATGAGGGCCATACATAAGGTGAAAGTAAATTTGATTTACATTTTTTGTTGTTTCAAGTTTGGAGGGATCTGAGCTTGATAATGGAAGAAGAATAAATTACTGACCTTAGAAACAATTTATTTTCCCAGAATACACATGCTACTCTTTTGGCTTAATATTCATTCTTTTTGAGAAAATGGATAATGTATTCACAGAATCTTTCCTTCTTAGAACATTCATCATGAGAGAAATGTATAATTCACTAGAGTTAATTAATTTGAATTTTATAAAACTTCTAGATAAGTGTATACATAGCAACTTAACTATTTGGAAATTGATTTAAGTTGATTGCTAAGATATGATTGGGTTACTAAATCGAATGACAATTTGTACAATCTTAACAGAAAAGAAGAAACCTATTTATTTTTAGGAAGTATATCATTTAAGGTTCAACCAAAGAAACAAAACCAGTAGAAGAGATTATATATATGTGTGTGTGTGTGTGTGTGTGTGTGTGTGTGTGTGTGTGTATTTATATATATAATAGATGAATAGATGATGGATGGATGGATAGATAGGTAGATAGATATATAGGATATATCTATATTAAGGAATTCATTAAAAGCAATATGCTTACTCATACGTGGGGACCTGACTAAATGAGTCTGAAATCCATCGAGCAGATAGCAGAAAGATAAGGTCACAAGCAGGCTGTAACCCCAAGAGCACAAGCTAAAACATTTTTGTCCACAGATGAGAATCTCTCTTTACTCAGGGAAGACTCAAGATCTATTTTAAAGATTGTCCAACTAAGTCAGCCCATCTATGATAGTTTCCCATTTGATTTACTTAGTAAAATAACTATGGACTTTAATTACACATGCAAATTCCCTTCACAGTAGCACCTAATTAAGTTTGATTTAAAGAACTTGGAGAAGGAGAGTGATGTCACCAAAATGGTGGCATGGTTTCTTCCTGACTTAGCTCCCCACACAAGAAAAACTAATGTGGGAGTGAGGCTGAAGCACTCCACTGTACTACAGAGACCAAGACAGACTGTATTAGAAAGGTAAGAGGAATGGTTATACCCTGACTGCATTGTCCCTCCCCCAGACCAGCAGAGCACCACTCCAACAGGAGGCTATGCTTCCCCCAGTGGGAAAAGAGAGCCCAAGGGTGACACCTAGCTCCCCTCACTCAGCATATTGGTTCACTTCATGGGAGCCCCTATTGTGGTTTCACCACACAGAGATAGCAGGGGAATACGCAGGGTTCAACCCCTTTAAATCTGAGAGACTGAGAAGGGGTTAGGCGCTTCCAACAACCAGCACTTGGATTATGGCAGGTTGAGTTCCTTCCTGCAGAGCTCAAATAGTAGTCCCAACTAATGGCTTTGATCATCTGCAGAACCAAGTCAGGGGCAGAGTCTGACCAAGGAACTCAGTGGGGTATATATAGGTCCCCCAAATGAGGAATCTTGCCAGCCCTGGAGCCTGGTCTGTCCATATCCAGGAGGAAAAAGTGAGTCATATCCTCAGCTTGCGTGAACAGCAGCTCCCAGCCCCTTTCAAACAGAAAGCCTATTTAGGAAAATTTGGGCTTAGTTACATGAAATGGGCCATCCCAGTCCCACCGAGGCCGGAACCAGAGTTACAGCCCTTCCAGCTACAGAGCATGGTCTCCATCCCCATCTGACAGGAAGGTCTGACAAGAACACCCAGAAGCTGTGTAACCCAACAATGCTAGACCAAGAGGCAGAAGGGCCCCTGAGCAAAGCCAGTGGCCCTGTTTATCCAGGGAACTTGGGGCATGGGTCAGCTGAGTCAAGACCACAAGCAAAGAGCATTAATGGCCTTGGAGTGGCTTCTTTTGCTGCGCCTAGGCAAAGAAACTTATTTGTAGTCCCACTTATTGCTGAATACAGCCTTCATAACCCCCAACCAAGGAAGCTGGGTAGCCAGTCCAACAGCCCTGCTTATAGTGGCACTTAAATAGAAAGAAGAGCCTCTGACTTTCCCTGTCTGCCGAGCAAGTCTCGTGGCCTCACCTGACCAGGATATTCAGTGCACACTCTTGCTTTTTTTGGGTCCCAAAACTATGAGTTGTGTAGGTCCTGGTTCCCATCCTGCTGCCCCAGCAGCACAGGGAAGCTAATTCATGGCTCCACCAACTTCTGAGTATAGTACCTAGTGCTGACTATCTAGTAAGCTTGACCAGAGAATCCAGACAATCATAAAGCCTATCCTACTCTCTCACTTGAGCAGGAAACCAAATCAGCAGTGCTATCCAGTTGTTCTTAGCCAGTGGCACTCCTCTGACCCCCAAACTTAGAGCTCACACAGTTGCCTTGCCCCCAAAGTGACTCTAATAGCAGGCTCCACCCACCCAAGGATGTTACCAGCAGACATATCAAGAAACCCAAATTGAGCTGACTGGTGAAGAACTGTCTCTGCCAAAGCAAATCTGCAAAGTCTGGAAGAGGAGACCACTTACTCAAATGTGCAGTTACCAATGTAAAGAATCAGGATCATGAAAAACTAGGTAAATATGATACCACCAAAGGAAAGTAATAAAATTCTAATAACTGATCCTAAAGAAATGGATATCTATGAACACTCATAATGGTTCTCTTAAAAGAGTTTAGTGAACCCCAGGAACATGCAGAAAAACAATTAAACAAAATTAGGAAAACAATGCATGAAAAAAATGAGAAATTCAACAAAGAAATAGGACTTTTAAAAAAGTATCCTAGAGCTGAAAAATAAAATAACTAAAGAATTCAATTGAGAGTTTCAAAAGCAGACTCAACCATCAGAAGAAACAGTGACCTAAAAGGATAATTGAAATTATCCAGAGAGTCAAAAAGAAAAAAGATTGAAAAAGAGTGAAGAAAGCCTATAGTATTCATGGGACATAATGAAAGAAATACAGTATGGGAATTC
Organism: Mesoplodon mirus; assembly: GCF_964341445.2. Lineage (NCBI taxonomy): Eukaryota > Metazoa > Chordata > Mammalia > Artiodactyla > Ziphiidae > Mesoplodon > Mesoplodon mirus. The sequence goes on from NC_138980.1 coordinate 134,319,239, forward strand.
CAGAAGGAGAAGAGAAAGAGAAAGGGGCACAAAGTATATTTAAAGCAATAAATGGCTGCAAACGTCCCAAACATGGGAAGAGATTAGACATCCAGATCCAAGAGGCCCAAAGAATCCAAAATAGGTTGAAAACCACATAACACTATACTTAGATACATTATAATTAAATTCTCAAAACTCAAAGACAAAAATTTTTAAAGCAGCAAGAGCAAAGTTATATACAAGGGAACCCCCATAAGACTATCAGCAGATTTCTCATCGGAAACTTTACAGGCAATAAAATGGCATGACATATTCAAAATATTGTTGAAAAAATATGTCACTGAGAATACTAATACCCATCAAAGATGCCTTTCAGAAATGAAGGAGGGATAAAGAGTTTTCCAAACAAACAAAATTTGTTTGAGGGAATTCATCATCAATAGACCTGCCTTACAAGAAATTCTAAAAGGAGTTCTTTGAGTGGAAATAAAAGGACACTAGTTAACATCATAAAAATATAAGAAGCGGGCTTCCCTGGTGGCACAGTGGTTGACAGTCTGCCTGCCGATGCAGGGGAAACGGGTTCGTGGATCCCACATGCTGCAGAGTGGCTAGGCCCATGAGCCATGGCCACTGAGTCTGCACGTCCGGAGCCTGTGCTCCACCATGGGAGGGGCCACAACAGTGAGAGGCCCGCGTACCGCAAAAAAAAAAAAAAAAAAAAAAAAAAATATATATATATATATATATACACACACACATATATAAGAAGCTCTGTAAAACTCACTAGCAATGTTAAATATATAGTCAAGGTTGGATTCTGTAATAAGGAAATGGGGTGTGTAATTCACTTACATCTCTAGCTTAAAAGTTAAAAGGAATGTAGTAAAAACAATCATAACATAAATTTATTAGTTACATGATATAAAAACTATGTAAATTGTAACATCAATAACCTAAAATGTGAGGGAGAGGAGAACTAAAAGTCTAAGACTTAGGAATTCTATTGAAGTTATGTTGTTGTTAGTTTAACACAGGGTGTTATAATTGAAGATATTTTATGTAAGCTTCATGGTAACCACAAGGGTAAAACCTGTACTAATTACATAAAAGAACATGATACAGAAGTCAAAGCACACTGTCTTGTGCTAATAAGACCTCAGAACACACATAAAGAAAGCAGCAGGATAAAAAACAAAAACCAGTGAATCAAAAAGTAACAAGAAAACCATTAATAAAATGGCAATAGTATGTCCTTACTTAGCAGAAATTACTTTAAACATAAACAGATTAAATTCCCCAGATAAAAGACACAGAATGGCTGAATGGATGTAAAAACTAGATCCAATGATGCTTTCTAAAATGACTCACTTTAACTTTAAAGTCATACATAGACTGAGAGTGAAGGGATAAGATAATATTTTAAGCAAATGGTAACAAAACAAAACAAAAAACAGGAGTATGTATACTTATAGAAGACAAAATAAACTTTAAAAATGGTAAAAAGACACAAAGAAGGCTTTAAATAATGACAAAGGGGTTAATACATGAAGATACAGCAATTGTAAATATTTATGCACTCACAATGGAACACCTTAATGCATAAAGTAAAGACTAACAGAGCTAAAAGGAGAAATGAACAACAATTCAATAATGGTTGGGGACTCTTAATACCCTATCTCAACAAAAGATAGATCATTCAGACAGATGATCAATAAGGAAATAGTAGATTTGAACAATACTATAGTCCAAATAAACCTAACAAACATATACAGAACATTATATCCAACAAAAGCAGAATTCACATTCTTCTCAAGTGCACAAGGGACATTTTCTAGGATAGATCATATGTTATGCCACAAAACAAGTCTTAGCAAATTCAAGAAAACTGAAATCATAGCAAGTGTCTTCTCTGACCACAATGGTACGTAACTAGAAAACAGTAACCAAAGGAAAACTGAAAATTCATGAATACATAGAAATTTTAAAATCTCTAGTGAACATATGAACCAAAGAAGAAATCAAAGAGGAAATTTAAAATGGAAACAGCATACCAAAACTTATGATATGCAGCAAAGCAGTTCTAAGAGGGAAGTAATAAGTGCCTATATTAAGAGGAAAGAACCCAAATAAACAACCTAACTCTACATATTAAGGAACAAGAACAAGAAGAACAAACTAAGCCCAAAGTTAGCAGAAGGAGGGAAAAATAAAGATCAGAGGAGAAATCAATGAAAGAGAGACTAGGAAAACAATAGAAAAGATTAACCAAACTAAGATAAACAAAAAGGACAAACCTATATCTAGACTAATCAGGGGAAAAACATGACCAAAAACCAAAATTCTTAAAAGTTATATCACAGAAATATAACAAACCATAAGAGGCTATCATAAACAACTGTATGCCAACAAACTGATCAACCTAAAATTAAGTGAAAAAATTCTTAGAAACATACAAACTACCAACATTGAATAAGGAAAGTGGAAAGTCTGAATACATCAATTACTGGTAAGAAGATTGAATCAGTAATCAAAAACCTCACAACAAAGAAAAGCCCAGGACCAGAGGACTTCACTGGTAAATTTTACCAAATATTTAAAGAAGTATTAATGCCAATCCTCTGTCCTTCCAAAAAAAAAAAAAATTGAAAAGAAGGGAATATTCTCTAATTCATTTTACAGGGCCAACCTCAGCCTGATATCAAAGGCAGAAAAGGACACCACCAGAAAATAAAACTACAGACCAATATCCCTGATTAATATATATGCAAAAATTCTCAATAAAATACTTAGCAAACTGAATTCAGGAGCACAGAAAAGAATCATTCACCATGATCAAATGGGATTTTTTTTTTACCTGGGATACAAGGTTAGTTCAACATATGCAAATCAATCAGTGTTAAATCACATATTAATAGAAGGAAAAAAACCATATGATAATCTCAATAGATCCAGAAAAAGCATTTGACAAAATTCAACATTTATTTATGACAAAAACTCTTAGAAAGTTAGGTATAGAAGGAATGCACTTCCACATAATAAAGGCCATATATGGTAAGTTCACAGCTAATATCACACTAAATGGTGCAAGTTTGAAAGCTTTGCCTGTAAGATCAGGAGCAAGACAGGGGTGTCCACTCTCACCACTCCTGTTCAATATGGTACTGGAATTCCTGCCAGAGAAATCAGGCAAGAAAATGAAATAAAAGGCATCAGAATGGGAAAAGAAGAAATTAAATTGTCTCTATTTGTAAATGACCTGATTTTATGTAGAGAAAATCCTGAAGGATCCACCAAAAACCTGTTAGATCTAATCAACAAATTCAGTAAACGTATAGGATACAAAATTAACATACAAAACTCAGTAGCGGGCCTCCCTCGTGGCGCAGTGGTTGAGAGTCCGCCTGCCGATGCAGGGGATACGGGTTCGTGCCCCGGTCTGGGAGGATCCCATATGCCACGGAGTGGCTGGGCCCGTGAGCCATGGCCGCTGGGCCTGCGCATCCGGAGCCTGTGCTCCGCAACGGGAGAGGCCACAACAGTGAGAGGCCCGCATACCGCAAAAAGAAAAAAAAAAAAAAAAAAAAAAAAACTCAGTAGCATTTATATACCCTAACAATGAATTATCTGAAAAGGAAATAAAGAAAACCTTATTTATGAGATCAAAAACAATAGAATACTTAGTAATAAACTTGAGAAATATCTCTACTTTGAAAACTACAAGACATTAATGACATAAAATGAAGAAGACACAAATAAATGTAAAGGTGTCCTGTGTTCATGGATTGAAATAATTAATACTGTTAAAATGTCCATACTACCAAAAGCCATCTAGGGATACAGTGCAATCCCTATTAAGATTCCAACGGCTTTTTTTTTTTTAACAGAAGTAGGAAAAATACTCCTAAAATTGAAATGGAAACATAAAAGACCCCAAATGGTCAAAGCAATCCTGAGAAGAGCAACAAAGTGAGTGGCATCACACTTCCTGATTTCAAGATATACTATAAAACTACAGTAATCAAAAGAGTGTGATATTGGCATAAAAATAGATAGACCAATGGAACAGAACTGCAAGCCCAGAAATAAACCCAATGATATAAGTCAACTAATATTTGACAAGGGAGCCAAGAATACTCTATGGAGAAAAGACAGCCTCTTCAGTAAATGGTGCTGGGAAAATTGGATATTCACATATAAAAGAATTAAACTAGACCCCTATCTTACACCACTCACAAAAATAAGCTCATTATGGATTAAAGACTTAAACTTGAGACCTGAAACCATGAAACTGCTAGAAGAAAACATAGAAAAGCATTTCCTTGTTAGGGTTCTTGGCAATGGTATTTTTTGGATATGACACCTAAAGCATAAGCAACAAAATTAAAAATAAACATATGGGACTGCATCAAACTAAAAATTATCTGCACAGCAAAAGAAACAATCAACAAAGTGAAAAGACAACTGATGGAATGGGAAAAAATATTTGCGAACCATATATCCAATAATGGATTAGTACCCAAAATATATAAAGAACTCATAGAACTCAATAGCACAAAACCTCAAATAATCCATTTTAAAAATGGGCAAAAGACTTGAATAGATATTTCTCTGAAGAAGATATAGGAAAGGCCAACAGACACATGAAAAGATGTTCAACACCACTAGTCATTAGGGAAATGCAAATCAAAATCACAATGAGCTATCACCTTACCTCTGTTAGAATGGTCATCAGAAGGACACGAGATAACAAATGCTGGTGAAGATATGGAGAAAAGATAACTCTTGTGCACTACTGTTGGGATTGTAAATTAGTACAACCACTATGGAAAACAGGATAGAGGATCCTCAAAAAATTAAAAATATAAATACACATAGGATCCAGCAGTTCCATCTCTGGGAATACAGTTGATCCTTGAACAACATGGGTTTGAACTGCAGAGGTCCACTCACACAAGGATATTTTTCATCAGTAAGTACTATAGTACTACATGGTCCATGGTTGGTTGAATCTGTGAATGCAGAGGAACTGCAGAAATAGGGGGGTAAGTAAGTTATACATAGATTAAGCCTCGTGTTATTCAAGGGTCAACTGTATATACAAATGAAAGGAAAACACTAACTCAAAGATATCCTGACCCCCATGTTCAAAGCAGCGTTAGAATAGCCAAGATATAGAAGCAACCTAAGTGCTCATAGATGGATGAATGGATAAAGATTTTATATATATAATGAAATATTATTCAGCCATAAAAAATGAGGGAATCCTGCCATTTGCAAGTATATGGTTAGACCTTGAGATCATTATGCTAAGTGAAATAAGTCAGAGAAAGACAAATGCTATGGTCTCACTTATAAGTGAAAACTTTTTAAAAATCATAGGAAAAGAGTTCAAATTTGTGGTTACTAGACACAGGGGGAGGAGAGGGTTAGGAGAAATGTGGTCAAAAGCTACAAACTTCCAGTTATAAGTACTAGGGATGTACTATATATCACAATGACTTTGTCAACAGCATTCATATATATCATATAGCAGTGCTATGAGAGTAATTCCTATGAATCCTCATCACAAGGAAAATTTCTTTTCTTTTTAAATTTGCTTTCTCTTTTTATTAGGTCTATTTGAGATGACAGATGCTAACTAAACTTATAGTGATAAATCATTTCACAATATATGTAAGTCATTATACTGTACACATTAATATTTTACAGTGATGTATGTCAATTACATCTCAATAAAACTGGGAAAACATAACTTGGGGAAGGTGTGTGTATGCTACAAAATGGCTGTCACCTTACTTCTATCCTTTAGCTTTCACAAGACAGTACTCTGTGAAACCTAAAAGCTAGAGATAAAAAGGACATCAAAATTGAGATCTGTTTGAAAGTTTGACCACCTGAACACCAGAGCAACTGTGATGAGCCAAACTAAGTAGGGATATTAGTGAAGTTATTTCGAGGATGTAAGAACTATAAGTAAGCTTTTCTAGTTCTTGTATTTTGAGATAAACTCAGACAAACTGAGTACATCTGTATATTGCAGAGAAAGCATGTTAGACTTCATCCCTGGTATATTAGTTATCTATTGCTGCAACATGTTACCTGAAAACTTAGATAATTTTTAGTTAATATTTACTGATGTTTTACTTCATGAGCAGTTGCTGATATATATAGGAATGGAATAATGGAATACTCTGCTTGGGTTTTTTTTATGAGATTGAAGTCAACATGTCAGCCAGCTGCAGCCATCTGAAGGCTTGACTGGGGTTGGAGAACCTGTTCCCAAGATGGTTCATGTTGACTGTTGGCAGAAGCCCTCATTTCTTCACCATGTAGACCTCTACATAGGACTGCTTGACTATAAAGCATTGTAGTTATCTTCCCCCAAAGCCAGTGATTGGCTCTAGCCTGTGAAAAATACACTGTCACTTCTTCAGTGTTCTATTGGTCACACAGGAAAGTTATGACTAAAAACTACATAAAACATAAATATCAAGTGGCAAGCATCACTGGGGGCCATCTTGGAGGCTGTCTACCATGCTTGGTATTGATATCTTCAACTTCCAAGGCTAAATCTTTCTGCAGAGCAGCTGTTAGTGCAAAACACAGATTAAATTTCATAATCAATCTGAACTTCTGCCTATTTCAAAACCTTTTAAGGATTTTATGGTCCCTTTTTTTCCAACTAGCATATAATCAGGTGTATTGGTTTGCTAGGGCTGCCATAACAAAATAACAAACTTATTTTCTCACAGTTCTTGAGGCTAGAAGTCCAAGACTAAGTTGCTGGCAGGTTTAGCCTGCAGATGGCCACCTTCTTGCTGTGTCCTCACATGAATGCCCCTCAGTCTGTGTGTTATCTGTGTCCTGATTTACTCTTTGTATAAAGACTCCTGTCATATTGGATTAAGGCCCACCCATGTGACCTCATTTTACTTAATTGCCTTTTTAAAGACCCCATCTCCAAATCTAGTCACATTCTGAGGTACAGAGGGTTAGAACTTCAGTGTATGAATTGGTGGGTGGGGATCACAATTTAGCCCACAACACCATGCATCTGACCTAGCCTTTAAAAGACTATACAGTTGACCTTTGAACAACGTGGGGGTTAGGGGTGCCAATTCTCCTCACAGTCAAAAATTTGCACATACCTTACAGTTGGCCCTCCATATCCATCGTTCCTCTGGTTCCATATCCACTGATTCAACTAGATGTGTAGTACTATAGTATTTACTATTGAAAAAATCTGCATACAAGTAAACCCATGCAGTTCAAACCCATGTTGTTCCAGGGTCAACTGTATAGCTAAAATCCAGTGACTCATACTTTGCATTTATTTGAGTGACAAAGAATGTCAAATAGTTTCAAATCATCTATCATTACATTCCATTGAACCAAAGCTAAGAAGTTTTTTCTTTCTTTCCTTCTTTTATCAATAGAAAAGCAGTATCCTTCCTTTTAAAAGAAATAATCCAAAAGGAAACCTTCTTGGACAGCTCTTCTAGCTCAGCTATCACCTTTCCAACGAGGACTACGCAGACCATAGCTACCTTTCCTTACCTTCTGCCATGACCAATTCTTTATGTTGATTTATGTTTTCATAGTACTGTCTAAGGCTTAATTTATTTATTATGTTTATTGCTTATTGCTTCCTACTGGAATTTTAGCTCCATGAGAACAAGGATTTTTGTTTGGCACATGGTATGGCTCGATAATAGAATTTATCTTATCTCACTAAACAAGCTCCATTTCCCTTATTTTCATTTTTTAGTTTTGTCATTATTTACATCACAGCCCTTCCCAGCATTACACAAGGACAACTAAGGGAAAACTGAGAAACGGACCTTCAGGAATATGAGGGAAAGAATACTCTAACCTGAAAAATAACATCTCCACTTGTTTGCCTTTCATCAAACAATTAGGGAAAGAAATTCAGAGTAACATAGCATTTATACTAAATCACCCAACAAATAATATCAGATCCTTCACTGTATTTCCATGTAAGCATTTTTTTCTCCTTAAGAAAAATATATGGAAGAAAGGAAAGACTAATATAAACAAAATTGTGATATGCTCCACAAGACATCTTCAAAATAAAGGAGGCAACATGTATGGGTATGGAATTAAAGGAAATCTTGCTAGAGAAGTTGATATATGAAATTGAAAGGAAAAGACTATTTTGACAAGTGGAGATGGAGGACAGCCTTTCAGGTGGCCAGAGTTAAATTGGAAAGCCAGAGAGCTTAAAAAGCCTTGAACAATTAGTTTTAGTGAACGTTACACCTATGGTAATTTGACTGAACTCAGAGTACATGTTGAGACACAGTAGAAAAAGTAACTAGAAATACACATTGGAGAAAAGTCATAGAAGACCTGAATGGCCACAGTAAGTTGTTGGAATTTGGCCAGTTAGCAACTGAGTGTCACTGAACTTTTCTTGGAAGAAGACTATCATGGTCAGGGAGTCCCTCAAGGAAGATGAATCTGGCAGTATCAAACTGATACTGAAATTTTGAAAAATTGAGATAAGAATACCTCCTATGTAAGTTAAAACCCTTAAAATTGGTTCATTAACTTAGAAGTATTTAAGGAATAAAAGTGCTCTAAAATGATACATTTAGTGTGCCTCTGTTTCCTTATCTCTAAAATGAAGGCAATAATAGTATTCAATCCACAAGATCATTGTAAGAATTAAATGATTTAATATATGTAAAACACTAAACAAGTGCTATATAGGAGTTTATTGTTGTTATTATCCATTTGAACCTGGATGAGTCATTTAATATCTGTGCCTTGTTTTTCTTATCTGTAAGATGGGGATAATAATGGTAACCTAGGTCTGTAGATATCCTTAAAGCTGAAATATGTTAAGTATAAATCTCTTTAAAATTTCCAGGTATATACCAGGTGATTAATAAGGGTTAGCTATTGCTATTGTTGTTACAATCACTCTCAACATACATGAACACAATTGGGAGGAAACATCAGGAAAAAAATGTTAAATTCTGACCCATTCATACCAAATTTCCATGTCATTATTCCATAGTTTAACAATTTAAGTAGATAAGACTTTGATTGTGGCTACTCAACTCAATTCTCCCCAAAACTTTGGTCTTCCCTGCCAAAGTACCTTTTGACCTACATCAATTACTTTTTTGGTGTGGGTCAACATGGATGTGCTTGACTGGCTAATGAGAGGAGGAATTTTCCAGAAAGAAAAAGATGTTATTTTCTAAATGCTCAGAAAGAAATCTTAAAGACTTTTCTAGTTGGGGAAAAAGAGACCAAACCTGGGGGAAATTTTCAGGATAGTTACATTAATCAAAAAATTAATGCACCAGCAAATCTTAATTGCAGCATGCTTTGTAAAAGGTACTAAACTAGGAACCCTGAAAGGTCCAAAGAAATTAAAGATAAGGCTTAATTCTAATTTAAAATCTGACACATATATTAGTTTCTAATGCTGCATAACAAATTATCTCAAAATTAGCTTAAAACAACAGAAATGTATGGTCTTATAGTCTTTATGGGTGAGGTGTTTGTGAACAATGTAGCTGGATTCTCTGCTCAGGGATTCACAACGCTGAAATCAAGGCATTGGATGGGCTGTATCCTCATCTAGAGCTCAGGATCCTCTTCCAAGATCAGTCAGGTTGTTGACAGAATACACTTCCTGTGGTTAATAAATACTGAGGTCCCTATTTATTGCTGGATGTGGGCAGGGGAGGGGGTTTACTCTCAGCTCCTAGAAGCTGCCCTTAGGTGTTAGCTACATGGCCCTCTTACAACATGGAAGGTTTTTCTTCAAAGCCAGCAAAAGACTCTCTCTCCAGTCTGCTAAGAAGAAGTCTTATAGAACTTAATATAATTAATTTAGTGACTATACTATTACCTTTCCTATATAGTGTAACTTATCATATTAATGGTTTCTACCCACATTAAAGGGTAAAAGATGATACAGGGTGGACGTGCCAGGGGGTGGGTATCTTGGGGACCATCTTAGAAAATATTGTCTATCTTACATATAAATTTTCAAAAATCTGAAATATATGAAAGTAAAACCTACGAAAACCCCTGGGAGCCAAGGCTGACAAGGAAGAAGAATGGTTTGGGGAAGAATTTCTGAGGGGAGAGAAAAAAAGGGCCAAGGATCTGAGCAAGTCAGATACATGTTGGCAGCCGTTTCACCCAAACCCCCTGCTTCCTTTAGTAGTTCTTCAATCCTGGGAGTTTTCAAGCTCAGCTTCTAATAAAAAGTCTCTCTTTTTTGATTTCTCAGAAACAGAGTAATGGGGATTTGTATGGTATGTTAGTATCTTCAGAGCATTCTCTCATATACATGTCACTTAACATTTTTTAATCCCATTTCAAGAATCAAGAACTTCCCATGTTTTCATCTCCACATTCCCTCCTCCTTCCATGACCACCACCATTCTTGACCTCTGGTGCTGAGCACAATGCTACTGAGCTCACTGTGCCCAGAAGCCACTGCCAGTCTTTGACTGGAACACAGAAACAACAGGAGGATCCTGGAATGGTCACTGGCTACACAGGAACAACCTAGGGGCATCAGGCTTAGTGGCCTTAGTTTCACTTCAAGAGAACAAATCTTCCAATAAGTGTTCTTCATGAAACCTTTCATCACTATTCAGTGAACAAACCAGAAATGTGCTAACAAATCCTAAAGAAAACAGTTGACGTAGGGAATTGTCTATTGTTGGGCAAAGACCATGATGTTATTTTTAGTGCACATAGCCATTACATTATGGATGTCAAGGGGGGGAAAAAAAGGCTTTCTGAGAAAAATTATATCTCCATAATTTTGGAGATAGAGCAAAATGAATGCTTTCAAAAATTGTTTTAAGGAGCTTGTCACTTTTTTTGCTAGCCTTATTGTAGTTATGCCCTTTGAAAAGGACCATAGCAGGTTATTCTATCTAATCTTTGTTTTATTGAATGCAGCATGCAACTTTTGGGCTGCAAATAATCAAACCAAAGCATAAGGGATGGAAAATTGAATATACAGGTAAATATAGGATTCAAGTGTCAAATCTTATCTTGAATTTTAAAAGTATATATATATATTTTTTTCATTTTTGTTAAATGGACATAAAAATATAATTAGTTTTGATGTATTATTTATTTATATGAATACAAAGCCTTCTGCCAGGTGGTTTAGAGAATAGGATACAAATGAAGCAATAAAAAAATAAAGTCAGAGTTGGAGAAATAATTATTAGTCAAATCTTGAAACTGGTAAACAGGGAAAAAAAGCCAAGAGAATATGGACTTCTTAGTGAAGAGACTTATAAGAAAAAACATAGAATAAATGAGAATTAGAAATTCTGTCTCAGATATTTTTTTTTTTTTTTTTTTTTTTCTTTTTGCGGTACGCGGGCCTCTCACCGTTGTGGCCTCTCCCGCTGCGGAGCACAGGCTCCGGACGCGCAGGCCCAGCGGCCATGGCTCACGGGCCCAGCCGCTCCGCGGCATATGGGGTCCTCCCAGACCGGGGCACGAACCCGTATCCCCTGCATCGGCAGGCGGACTCCCAACCACTGCGCCACCAGGGAGGCCCCTGTCTCAGATATTTTATTATTTTATCTATCCATTCATTCTTTCCACAAATAGTTATTATCTACTATAGGACTGTCACTATGCTAAGTGTTTTTCATGTATTTTCTGAGTTTATTTAATCCTCCCAATCAACTCAGGAGGTTGGCTCAGTTAGTATTCCTAGCTTAGAGATGAGAAAACTGAAGGTTTCAGAGGATAAATTGCCCAAGATCACCTAGCTAATACATCAGAGAACCTAGTTTTGAACCTAAAACAAACGGGTTTAACTAACAAGTTGACTATTACTAGAAAGGACATTGTCTAACAACCATTGAAGACAAATGGCAATGCTAAGAAGAATAGTTCAATTTGAATATAGGAGTACCATGATGAAAATATATTTAAAGACCACTACTCAGAGAGAACAGTGGGCATTAATTTTTTGCCTTCTCAGAAATGTACTTCTGTATTTTGAATAATTCTTTACTATGCCTCACCCCCTGACAGGTTCTGATGAAAGCCCAATTCCAGTACTCCATGCCCCCGTCTATAGAAATTTCTCTACAGATGGTATCTTCATCAAAGGAGTCAGTCACAGCACTTAGCCAGATTATTTTCTGACTAAAACTGGCAGTCAAGTGTCTCTTTCTTCTTAGATCACTGCACTGGAGGAATGTGAATATGGAGTAGCCCGAGACCATGCCCCTTACACAGAGAAAGTTTTATGTAAAAGATGAGAATGAAACCAACAGAAGAAATTAGAGATGGGAAAGAGATTTGATAGCCTGCAAGTCCTTCAATTCAGTTGGCACTGAGGCAAGTCTTACCCCTCCCTTCTTACCAGGTTAGTTACATGTGCCAGTAAACTCTCCTTTTTGACTTAAGCTAACTCACTTAAAGAGTCCTAGAAAATACAAGCTGACTAAACAGGAGGTTTGTATGATCTTGAGAGTTGTAAGGTGCTGAAGAACCATGCTAGTGAAGTAACAGTGTAAACGGAAAAGAAGTTCTCAGAGATATCATAGAGAAAGTATCCACAGAACTTCAAAACATGATGAACTTGACAGGATGGTGGAGAATAGAGATTCCAAATCTAAGGGAGTAGCAAGATCATCAGTTAGGAGATGGTATCATCATCTAGTTGATTATATTGTGGTAGATACAATGACAGCAACTGAATTTTTCTTTGTATGTAGTACACACATCAACCCTCTGAGCAAAAAACATACTAACTCCTTGACTAAGTTACTGCACAAGCTGGCCACAACCATTCTCCAAATCAGCTGTATTTGTCTAAATTTTTGCAATTCCTTGCAGATCCCTAGACCACCACCACCTTGTCACGCCATTCTTTATGAACTTGTTCTCTTCTTACTTCATGTTCCCTCTTCTAGCGCTTCAAGGCAAAGTTAAATTCTCTAAGTTCTACAAAAGCTTCTCTAAATGTTTCCAGGTCTCCTCTTTATCAGACAGCAAATCTATTGGGGGATTAGAAAGTACTACTTTGCATTGCTATTTTTCTTGTTATATGTAAATCCAGACAGACCAAACAAATTGAAGAGCTATCTATTTTTTAAGCCTTAGGACCCTAACATATTTATTACTCAATAACATAAATATTATACAGCAAAAATGAGTTCTAGTAATTACAGTCACAGCAAAATTAGAATCTTTCATTACATATCTGTAACATATAATTTTATGTTTTAATTAATGATAGATTCTTATTTTGCTGGTGACTGTAATTACTATGGGTCAATATGTACTTACATACAGTATGTATACTGCGTGTGTGTGTGTGTGTGTGTACTGTGTGTATTTTCAGAAACATTTCAAATAGTATATAAGCTGAAGCATACCCTGGACTAAGACCAAAGCCAGAGTATAAATAAACTGCTAAAATTACTTGTACTTCATTCATTCCTTCTTTTCTTATTTTAAAATTCTAGATGAAAAAAAAATCCTTTTTGTATTAAAGGCAGTTCTATAGTTTCATGTATTCAGGCAGGTAGGTCAGGCACCACTGTATTCTTCATTACATGAGATTCAGGTTAAGAATTTAGGCTTGGGCTCTGCCTTTTCCTAGTTATGTGATCTTGGGCCAGTTATTCTCTATATATCTCAGTTTTCTTCTAAGTAAAGCTCAAATATTAATAGCTCTTTCCTCATAAGGACTGTAAATTTTCAATAAGTTAATGCATGTAAAGCCATTAAAAAAGTATTCAGAACATGGAAGACTTCAATCAGTGTTTCATTAATAATATTTCATCATCATCATCATTGTTCTCCATGTCTCTAAGAAATATTGCAGGCATACCAGAGCGTAACAAAAACTCCTGACTCATATAGAGAAAGTTACTGCTTCAGTAGGCACCATATTTAAATTTAAAACAATGGGCAAAAATTGAAAAAAAGCTTTCTTATGGAAAATGAGTTCTTACAATATGTGACTTTTTTATCACTACAAAGTCAAATGTTCTGAGCTGAGCGATTTATGCAAATGTCCAGAGTAGTAAAGTACAGGCCTTTCTTGCCGCCTCATGTACTGTGGTAAAAATGCTGGTCCTCTGTATTTTTCTCACGTAGAAGCCCCATAGAATTTCTTTCTGTTTGCAAGTTATTTTCATATTATTATTGCTATTTTTGCAAGTAAATAATTAAACTTTCAACAAATCTTTATTTAAATTGGCTTTATATGTCACATTCTTAGTGCTGCAACCAAAAAGTAAATCTGAGTTTCTATGCGTCAAGGTGCCATTTCAAAAAATGCCAAGCACTTAATTAATAGAAGATGTGTTGCCACACTACAGAACAGAGACACAAAAGGTTTATCAGTGAAGCAGATCAATGGAGAAAATTCTGGTTTCAGCTTAACCAGGATACCAAAATATCTGTGTCCCTTTTCCAGAACCCATGATATGTGATCTTAAACCCAACAAGGAGAAATCTCCTAGCAAGAAGTTAATTTTGACACAATGCATTTTAACACCTCTGGAGAAGAAACTCATGCATACTGCTTTCTTCGGAGCATGGAATCTGAATTTGAATTTGAATTTGAATTCTTTCAAAGTGTAGATATTTGCAAAAGTAGTGGCCCCACAAGGATCTTATTCGAGGTGCTGTTCTTTCACAGACAACAGACTTACTTAAAACTTGTTAGTTTCCATCTTGCCTTGAGTCCTGTACATTGAGTATTAGCTTTATCTAGTGACATGGCCATCACGCTCTTGAGTAGTTCTATGCTGCAGTGTCTGTTTCCATTGTCTCTTGCTATGGAACTGTTTAGTCCTGACAAACCTACTTTCCAGAAATGTTCTCTCACTCAAATATAATTAGCTAGCTTTGAGCCAGCTTGAGACCACATGTCTCAGGGAGAGGCAGCATCTCTTGCACATGTAGAGCAAGCTGAATGTATCCCAGGCTAGTGCTTCCACAGTTCATTCCTAGGTCAAGGGCATAACTGAGTTTAGGGTAGCCACCTGGAACTGCCAGTCTAGGGTCAGAAAATTAAAGCATCTAACTCTCTGTGGGACATTTGGAACTAAGAAAACTTAGCAAATAAAAGCAGCAAATAACTCTCTCCAAAGTGTAAAGGACCTGTAGGCACAAAATAGTTTCTCCATAGTTCAGAGTTTTGCTTCAGCCAAGCCTGCTGGGGAATAGGTCAAACTAGTCTGACCTACTGCTTGTGCTTCTGCTGAGTACCATGCACCACAGAGTGATACCCGAGGTCCCTTGTGCTCATATCCAACTAAGGCTCCCACACACCTATGCTTTGTTGAGGCTCCAGGGCCCCATGAATTTCCTGAAGCCCAGAAAATCTTTCATCTTTCCTGAGATGTGTGTGGCCAAGAATATTCCCTGAGGCTGTGAGCCTGAGCCACTCATTTATATCTTGTGTTACTGTGACTTCACCTGTTGCCTGCTACTGATGGCAGTTTTTGTACACAGACAAGTTGCTGTTTCCCACAATGAAGAAGTAGAGTCTATTTCCCTCTTCTTGAATCTTGGCTGGCCTCTGACTGTTTCTTTAAAGTCCACAGGCCTCAGTGAAGAGATCTACCTTTCTATACTTGTATGTATGTGTGTGTGTGTGTGTATGTGTGTGTGTGTGTGTATGTTTTCTTACATGGTAAAATCATAGATCAGAGAACTGCTTGGCCAGGACCATCTGCAAAGTACTTCATGTGAAAAAAAAAAGTATTTTACTGTGTGTTTACTGATATTTATGGTAAAAATTAGCCTATCTGGTCTAATATACTGATCAATCTAGGCTGTCATTTTTAAAGCAAGAAAAAATAGAAAATAACTCCACAATAAAGAAAAATCATCAGCCTGAATAAAAATACCATACTGGGTATTCAAAAAGTGTTGATGGAAACTAAGGGATAAAGTTTTTAGACTCCAAATTTGTAATTTCAGTGAAAATTAAAAGGATAACTTATCAGTAATAAGAGTAGCTATAGAAAAAGAAAAATTTCTTAGGATGTTAAACAAAAGAACTACTCCCCAAATAATTAAAGCTTTAAAATATTAAAATATTTTAATAGCTCAGTAGGGCATTTAGGCAGACGCATTACTACATAATAATAAAATACTCAGTTTACCAAGAATATATTATAGTTCTAAACTGGTATGCACAAGGGAACTTCAGTAGACATTTGTGCAATATATACAGCCAACTAACAGTAATAATCTGTATCATATAAAAATAATTCCTATAAATAAATAAGACACTCTGATAGAGAATGGAGCAAAAACATGGATGGATTTTCATTGAAGAGGAAATACAAATGGTGAATAAACATGTGAAAACATGCTCCATCTTCTTAATGATCAGGAAAGTAAAAATTAAAGGCAATTCATTACACCCACATTTATGGCAAAAATAAAGTTTGAAAATATAAAAATCATGTATGAGCAAAAATATAGAGCAATGAGAATACTCTAAACTACTAGCAGAATTGTATATTAGTTTAACTATTTTTGAAAATATGGCATTACTTTCTAAAAATGGATATACACACCTTACATTCTGACAATTCTTATCTTAGGTATATTTTATATATATGCATTAGTAGACATAAAAATATAAATAGAATGATTGTAATTATGAAAAAAAACCAAATCTGGAAACAACACAACTGCTCATCAATAGTGAAGAGATAAGTGAGTTGTGGAATTATTTATATATTTGAATATACCCAACAGTGAAGTGAACCACAGCAACTGTCAAAAATATAATGTGGAAAAGAAAAGTGATATTGGTAAAAAATAGATAAGGGATGTCTCTGTTTATGGAAATATACAATAAACAGGCAAAATTAAACCATTACATGCAAATACACACTCTTGCACATGGGCATACACACGGGTGTATGTGCATTTGTGTGCCAAAAGCAAGCACTGTACTTAATACAGAATTGAGAATACTGGTTTTCTCTAGGGATGAAGGATATAGAGTGTGACTGGGAAAGGGCACATAGGATACTTCAAAGTTACTGGTAATGTTTGATTATTTAAGCTTAAGAGGGATACATGGGTGGTTGTTGGTAAAAATTAATTACATATTAATATATATTATACATATAAGTTATATACATAAATATATATTTTATACACAGGCCGCTTTGTGTGTAAAATATCCTCCTCCTCAAAACAAACAAACAAACAAAACCTAGAAAAAAATACTACATAATGCCTAAATACAAAGACCCACTGCTGAATGTTACTAGTATTGATATATGCCAACAAAGGTCATAACTGGGACTGAAGAGGGAATGCAAGTCCCTAAACATCTGTGAGAGCCCCAGGAAGACAAGAAGCCTCTGCAATCAGAAGACAACCTACTAGTAACCTCATCCTTTTAGCACACATACTTCCTTCCTCGAAATCACTATGTATAGTCCATAATTACCACTCCATGTCAACCAAGATAAACCCAAATGCAAAGAAAAATTCAAAAGCAAAAAATGTTTAGATAACCAAGAGTCACCAAACATTTGAGGAAAAGCAGCACTTCAAAAGTTAAGAACTAAATTATGCATCAGAAAAATACTTGACAAAGCAGAAGTAAAAGAAGAAAAAGAAGGTTTAGAAACAATTAACATCCTCTGTGAAAATATTCATAACAAGCTGTAATAAGAAACATCTTAGACATGTTAATATTATTTCTATGTAAAATGTAATAGTTGGCTTGAATATAAGAATGGTAAAAATGGAAGACAAATTTGTTAGCTAGAAGTTCAAGCCAATGGTTTCTCCTAAAATGAAAAGATAGATGAAAATATATGTGATAACAGTTAAAGGAACAAACAAAAAAAGATGCAGTCTATTTCTGAGATTTGTAAGAGAAAAGACAGAATATATTAAAGTAAATGAATAAATATTAGAATATTTTAGAGATCATTAAAAACTCTAGTATTCAGATTGAAAAGGTTT
Organism: Mesoplodon mirus; assembly: GCF_964341445.2. Classification (NCBI taxonomy): domain Eukaryota; kingdom Metazoa; phylum Chordata; class Mammalia; order Artiodactyla; family Ziphiidae; genus Mesoplodon; species Mesoplodon mirus. Next base: position 134,337,218 of record NC_138980.1, read on the forward strand.
ATCTCATACAAAGCAGGATGAAGGAGAAAGAATACTTACCCTACACACACTGATGTGAAATTTAAGATACTGGGTACATAAAAGAAAATTAATCTTTTCCAGAGGGGAAAATAGGTTACAAAGAGGTACAAGAATTCCACTGACATCACACTTTCCATTGCCAACTCTAGATCATGGAAAATAGGTGAATTAAGTTCAAAATATTGTAGTAAAATTATTTTGTACTTAGAATTTTATACCCACATATTCAAGAACATTGCTGATTGCATGAGAGCAAAATGTTACCAGCCATAAATCTTTCACTTAAAAAAATGAGGTCTTCTCTGGTGGCGCAGTGGTTAAGAATCCGCCTGCCAATGCAGGGGACATGGGTTCAATCCCCAGTCTGGGAAGATCCCACATGCCGCAGAGCAACTAAGCCCATGCACCACAATTACTGAGCCTGCTCTCTAGAGCGTGTGGGCCACAACTACTGAGCCCACGTGCCACAACTACTGAAGCCCATGCTCCACAACAAGAGAAGCCACGTCAATGAGAAGGCTGTGCACCGCAACAAAGAGCAGCCCCGCTAGCTGCAACTAGAGAAAGCCCGCATGCAGCAATGAAGACCCAATGTAACCAAAAATAAATAAAATTGATTCTTTAAAAAAAATGTACACCAAGTATTAAGAGTCCACCCCATATTTTTAACCCACAGTGATGTAGCCCAAGAGTCATTGTGTGAGCTGAGCATCACTGCAACAGCAAGCTTCTTAGTGGATAAGAAAGTGAAACACAGCACTTGAAATCAACATTTGGGAATCTGCATTTTTCAAACCAATCACTAAAAATAGAATATTTTCATACGTCCCTTCTCTCTATCTCACAATAGCCTTGGAGCCAATTACCTTCAGCTTCCATTTGAAATATTTAAGTTGTTATAAAATAATGAGAGTCAGAGGTGCACAGCAATAGATGAGCCAGTCAACTAACCATTTAGGAGTTGCAGGGAAGGGGACAATGTGGACTTTATTTGTTAGCAAGAATAAAATCTCACCATGATAATTTTAATTAAAACATATTTTTTTATACTTACAGAAAATTACCTTTTCTAGTCCAAATTATGTTTTATTTATATATTCTTGAACTGCTTAACAATATGTTTAAAAACATGCACTTTAAAAAAAATACCTAGAAACAAATGGCAATGGAGACACGACGACCCAAAACCTATGGGATGTAGCAAAAGCAGCTCTAAGGGGGAAGTTTATAGCAATACAATCCCACCTTAAGAAAAAGGAAACATCTCGAGTAAACAACCTGACCCAGCACCTAAAGCAATTAGAGAAAGAAGAACAAAAAAGCCCTAAAGTTAGCAGAAGGAAAGAAATTATAAAGATCAGATCAGAAATAAATGAAAAAGAAATGAAGGAAACGATAGCAAAGATCAATAAAACTAAAAGCTGGTTCTTTGAGAAGATAAACAAAATTGATAAACCATTAGCCAGACTCATCAAGAAAAAAAGGAAGAAGACACAAATCAATAGAATTAGAAATGAAAAAGGAGAAGTAACAACTGACACTGCAGAAATACAAAAGATCATAAGAGATTACTACAAGAAACTCTATGCCAATAAAATGGCCAACCTGGAAGAAATGGACAAATTCTTAGAAATGCACAACCTGACAAGACTGACTCAGGAAGAAAAAGAAAATATGAATAGACCAATCACAAGCACTGAAATTGAAACTGTGACTAAAAATATTCCAACAAACAAAAGCCCAGGACCAGATGGCTTCACAGGCGAATTCTGTCAAACATTTAGAGAAGAGCTAACACCCATCCTTCTCAAACTCTTCCAAACAATATCAGAGGAAGGAACACTCCCAAATTCATTCTACGAAGCCACCATCACCTTGATACCAAAACCAGGCAAGGGTGTCACAAAGAAACAAAACTACAGGCCAATATCACTGATGAACATAGATGCAAAAATCCTCAACAAAATACTAGCAAACAGAATCCAACAGCACATTAAAAGGATCATACACCATGATCAAGTGGGGTTTATTCCAGGAATGCAGGGATTCTTCAATATATGCAAATCAATCAATGTGATACACCATATTAACAAATTGAAGGAGAAAAACCATATGATCATCTCAATAGATGCAGAGAAAGCTTTCAACAAAATTCAACACCCATTTATGATAAAAACCCTGCAAAATGTAGGCATAGAGGGAACTTTCCTCAACATACTAAAGGCCATATATGACAAACCCACAGCCAACGTTGTCCTCAATGGTGAAAAACTGAAACCATTTCCACTAAGATCAGGAACAAGACAAGGTTGCCCACTCTCACCACTCTTATTCAACATAGTTTTGGAAGTTTTAGCCACAACAATCAGAGAAGAAAAGGAAATAAAAGGAATCCAAATTGGAAAAGAAGAAGTAAAGCTGTCACTGTTTGCAGATGACATGATACTACACATAGAGAATCCTAAAGATGCTACCAGAAAACTACTAGAGCTAATCAATGAATTTGGTAAAGTAGCAGGATACAAAATTAATGCACAGAAATCTCTGGCATTCCAGTACACTAATGATGAAAAATCTGAAAGTGAAATCAAGAAAACACTCCCATTTACCATTGCATCAAAAATAATAAAATATCTAGGAATAAACCTACCTAAGGAGACAAAAGACCTGTATGCAGAAAATTATAAGACACTGATGAAAGAAATTAAAGATGATACAAATAGATGGAGAGATATACCATGTTCCTGGATTGGAAGAATCAATATTGTGAAAATGACTCTACTACCCAAAGCAATCTACAGATTCAATGCAATCCCTATCAAACTACCACTGGCATTTTTCACAGAACTAGAACAAAAAATTTCACAATTTGTTTGGAAAAACAAAAGACCCCGAATAGCCAAAGCAATCTTGAGAACGAAAAATTGAGCTGGAGGAATCAGGCTCCCTGACTTCAGACTATACTGCAAAGCTACAGTAATCAAGACAGTGTGGTACTGGCACAAAAACAGAAAGATAGATCAATGGAACAGGATAGAAAGCCCAGAGGTAAACCCATGCACATATGGTCAACTTATCTTTGATAAAGGAGGCAGGAATGTACAGTGGAGAAAGGACAGCCTCTTCAATAAGTGGTGCTGGGAAAACTGGACAGGGACATGTAAAAGTATGAGATTAGATCATTCCCTAACACCATACATAAAAATAAGCTCAAAATGGATTAAAGACCTAAATGTAAGGCCAGAAACTATCAAACTCTTAGAGGAAAACATAGGCAGAACACTCTATGACATAAATCACGGCAAGATCCTTTTGGACCCACCTCCTAGAGAAATGGAAATAAAAACAAAAATAAACAAATGGGACCTAATGAAACTTCAAAGCTTTTGCACAGCAAAGGAAACCATAAACAAGACCAAAAGACAACCCTCAGAATGGGAGAAAATACTTACAAATGAAGCAACTGACAAAGGATTAATCTCCAAAATTTATAAGCAGCTCATGCAGCTCAATAGCAAAAAACCAAACAATCCAATCCAAAAATGGGCAGAAGACTTAAATAGGCATTTCTCCACAGAAGATATACAGACTGCCAACAAACACATGAAAGAATGCTCAACATCATTCATCATTAGAGAAATGCAAATCAAAACTACAATGAGATATCATCTCACACCAGTAAGAATGGCCATCATGAAAAAATCTAGGAACAGTAAATGCTGGAGAGGGTGTGGAGAAAAGGGAACACTCTTGCACTGCTGGTGGGAATGTGAATTGGTACAGCCACTATGGAGAACGGTATGGAGGTTCCTTAAAAATCTACAAATAGAACTACCATATGACCCAGCAATCCCACTACTTGGCATATACCCTGAGAAAACCATAATTCAAAAAGAGACATGTACCACAATGTTCATTGCAGCTCTATTCACAATAGCCAGGACATGGAAGCAACCTAAGTGTCCATCATCAGATGAATGTATAAAGAAGATGTGCCACATATATACAATGGAATATTACTCAGCCAGAAAAAGAAACGTAATTGAGTTAATTGTAGTGAGGTGGATGGACCTAGAGTCTGTCATACACAGTGATGTAAGTCAGACTGAGAAAGACAAATACCATATGCTAACATATATATATGGAATTTAAGAAAAAAAAATGTCATGAAGAACCTAGGGGTAAAACAGAAATAAAGACACAGACCTACTTGAGAATGGACTTGAGGATATGGGGAGGGGGAAGGGTAAGCTGTGACAAAGCGAAAGAGAGGCATGGACATATATACACTACCAAACGTAAGGTAGATAGATAGTGGGAAGCAGCCGCATAGCACAGGGAGATCATCTCGGTGCTTTGTGACTGCCTGGAGGGGTGGGATAGGGAGGGTGGGAGGGAGGGAGACGCAAGAGGGAAGGGATGTGGGAACAGATGTATATGTATGACTGATTCACTTTGTTATAAAGCAGAAACTAATAATAAAAAAAAAACATGCACTTTAAATAAATTTAAAAGTGTGTATTTTTACACAGAAAAGGTCTTATTATTTCAATATGAAAAGGTACAGTTAAGTAGGTTCCTGAAAGGTGTTGGATCCAGAAAACAAAAAGTGCTAAGAAGTCTAATAATGATAAGTAAAAATCACAATCATAAAGCAATGTCAATTAATATCAACACAAGCAAACACACACACACACCCTGATGATAACAATTTGGCAAATGCTAATACCTGACATTCTACAAAATATTTCCAAAGCTTTACCAACTAACTTATATTCATGGATTAATTATAGTCACATATAAAGCAGTTTCTAAAAGGGTTGAGTTTTACTCAATGTCATGAGACATGACCTAAAACACTACTAAACTTCACTTTAAAAAAAAAAAAGATTTGTCATTACCTCCTCTTTCTAAAAGAGTATATGACTTTCTTGAAAGAAATGATTACCTGTTTCTCTGTAAGTGACTTAGAAACTAGTGGAGGCCATTTGGAATTACCCAATATATTACCTTATCCAAACTTCCCATGGCACCTGCTCCCCATGTTTATAACTTAATGGAAATAAGTATATTGTGAAGATCTGAAGTGAAAGCCTGTTCAAGGTTATGAGAAAGCTAAAGAAATCTGGACTTTATATAAAGATTGCTTTTTATTCCCCAATGTCTTTTGCAGAACTCACAAGAAGTTTTCAAAAGTTTCAATTGAAAACAAAGAAAATGACTGTAAAATCAACTCTTTAAGATATAAATATTGCTACTTTTTCAGATGAAAAACGGAAACCAAAAAAAGAATTATCGTGGAAAAGCTATGTGTCATGGTGAATCAAATTTACCTATCGACAGTCTGAATAATATGTCTTTTTTTTGTGCACAATGCATGATTTTGTATGAAATAACTTGGAAGTATGTGTCAATTTTTAGGGATTAGACATAGAAGAAAAAATACTGTAACCTACAAAGTTAGAGTTTTACAATTTTATTTTGTGTCATTAATAAAGAGTTGTTATAAGGGAATTTTTTTTCTAAATACAGTAAGAATGAAATGAATTTAATTTCTTTGGCTTCTTTGCCCCCTAAGCTAGGACCTAATGATCTGTGAATATTTAATAAATCATGAAATAACATGGTTCACGTGATAGTAATATAGAGAAAGAGCATGGACAAACTTGAAGATTTTGCTTAGAACCTAGTATTATGAAATATGTAAAGGGAGCGTTTGTCATTAACATTTGCAGAATGGCTCAAATGTCAAGTAATGCCAAGGGTAAAATATTCCTCAAACAGGGTTAGTCCTCACTGTGTCCATACAATGCAAACATACTTGAATTAAAAACATAGATTCTTGTCAACATTCTGAATATTCATTTCCAGACAAAACAAAACAAGCACATATTTCCAAGACTGCACGTGAAAACGCTCTTCTCATTTTCAAGTGTATCTAAATATGCAGACAAAAATCTTACTTTGTATTTGAATGTTTTGATGTCATACAGACATGCTTCTTTCCTTTTATCATTTCTTTTTCAGTTTAGGAAAAACCCACAGTTGAAAGACTGATTTGGAGAAGAGAAAGACAAAGGAAAACTAGAGTAAATAAAAAAGACAATTTAAATATCTGGTGTGGAAGAAAGACAGGTAGAGGAAGTAGGCATGAGAAGGGCAACTGGAACCCTCCTACACTGTTGGTGGGAATGTAAACTGATACAACCACTATGGAGAACAGTATGGAGCTTCCTTAACAAACTAAATATAGATCTACCATATGATCCAGCAATCCCACTCCTGGGCATATATCCACAGAAAACCGTAATTTGAAAAGATACGTACACCCCAATGTTCACTGCAGCACTATTTACAATAGCCAGGACATGGAAGCCACCTAAATGTCCATCGACAGATGAATGAATAAAGAATATGTGGTACATATATACAATGGAATATTACTCAACCATAAAAACGAATGAAATAATGCCATTTGCAGCAACATGGATGGACCTAGAGATTGTCATACTGAGTGAAGTAAGTAAGACAACAGAGAAAGACAAATATCATATGATACTGTTTATATGTGGACTCTAAAAAAGGCAACAACTGGACTTATCTACAGAACAGAAGTAGAGTTACAAATGTAGAAAATAAACTTATGGTTACCAGGGGGTAAGGGGGTGGGAGGGATAAATTGGAAAATTGGGATTGACATACACACACTACTATATATAAAATAGATAACTAATAAGGACCTACTGTATAGCACAGGGAACTCTACTCAATACTCTGTAATGGCCTATATGAGAAAAGAATCTAAAAAAGAATGGATATTTGTATATGTATAACAGATTCACTTTGCTGTACACCTGAAACTAACACAGCATTGTAAATCAGCTATACCCCCAAAAAATTATAAAAAAAGAAGGGCAATTGGAAATGGAAAAAGGTAATTAAGAGATTCAAAAGCCCATGCTTATTCACATAGCTGTCACAGATGTCCCAAGAGAGTGAAGTAGGCAAGCCCTCTTGTAGTTCAGAACTGATGCTGTTGCTTCCACTAGTATGCTATTGGCCAAAGCAAGGCATAAGGCCAGCCAGTTCAGAATGGGAAAGTAGACTCTACATTTTACTAGGAAGAATTGCAAGAAATTTTGTAATGGGCATGTTTACAGGAAGGAGTGGAGAATTGGGGCCACTTGGGGGCCCATTGGTGTAATTAATCTACCACACTGACTAACCAAAAAAATGAGATGTCAAACTGTATCAAAAATTAAGTAAAGCTTAATTTCCTTATTTGTAGATTTAAAAAAAATACAAATAAAATTTCTAATCATTTCTTTCTGGACCCCTTGAATGCCCTCATATCTTCTATCTTTAAAAACAAGTATACCATTTAGTTTATTCAAATTTAACAGAAAAAGAAACTGAAAACTTCTTTGAACAAAAAGGTATTTCCCCCAAATCTCTAAGATTAAGAAAATAATCTTACTAAAGTGCTTTTTAAAGCATGTTTCTATTTAAAACAATAGATTGATTTCCTACATTTAAAAGTGAAGGCAATATTCTCACAGTTTTTCCCACCTTCCCACTTGCAACCTCCTGTATTGGTGAGTTATCTTAGCTTATATATGTTTTATACAATATTCTTGTTTATAATTTTCACATTCTATTCTGTAACCATAATATGCATAGTTTTTTGACATTTTCCATATTTCAATGAATTCTGTACTTACAACTAAAATTTTAATCCTGATGCCTCAATTCCTGAACTCTATTTAGATTAATTTCTTAATTTGACTGAATTTTATGAGCAAATTTTTTTTGTTTTATCCCCAAGAAGTATATATGTATGTTTTATTCCTTGAGTTCTTTCCTGGTTAGAAATATGTATCGGTTGTCCTAGTAAAAAAAAAATTGAATCTATAGTGGGCATAATAATCCTGAGTCAAAATTTCTCTCAAAATTTTATTGGTATTGATTTATTATCATCTGGCTTTGAATATAGTTTGGAGAAAGCTGAGGACAGCCTGATTTAGCTGCTGTAGGTTTGTTCTTTTTTGGGGTTTTTTTTGGCTAGATATTATCTTTATCATTTTGTATAGGGGAAGATAATTACTGTGATGAAATTTCAAACATTTTTCATTATAAAAAGCTGTTTGCCCCACTTTGTATTCTACACAACTTATCGGCTATGCATTCACACTCTATTCTAAGAACTGATAGAGCCACAAAGTAACTAGATCACAAGTAGGGTGAGGATTTGATCTGATGTCTTCACATAAAATTCAAAAGCAGGATGTAGTATTTATCACCAATACTTATTTATAAAATGTGGCATAATTTGCTCTCTCCCTGTATTACAAATACACACTTATCTTCTGCTACATAGATAACTGAGTATATTTTAGTTTATTTTTCATCAAGGTCTATGTCATTAATCTAAATAAGCATTTTGAATATGGATTACTTTCATCAACCCCTCAGATTTATTGATGATATGATATACTTAAATACCTACTGCTTATATTTTCTTTGACATGCTCAATTTGCTTGCCAATACTGATGAAAAGACTGCATTTTTAAATAACTTTCCATGAGAGCACACATTATATGACATTGCCTGCTCAGGAATATCCTTCATTTGCATTTGAAATTTGGTTTATATTTGAAATTTGTAAGAATCAATTTGAGAGCATTAAAATGCCTTTTTTGGTAATATGTTAGACTTAATGTAGAAAAAAACCTATCATAATGCATATAAAAGATATATAAAACATAAAAACTAGCTTTAACTAAGGTAAGAAAACTAAAGGGTATAAATGACCCAAATCCATAATTTGATAAGAGTAATGGAAGATCCAAGCCTGCAATTTCCCTGAGGGCATCTCTGGATATGCAGATGCCTGAGTTTTAATGTATTCACCAGGTGGATGAACAGTCAACAAATCCTGCAGTCTGAAAATGATGAGACGCTAGATTAGACATTCCTACATAAAGTTAATGTGACTAAAGGTTGTCATACTAGAAAAAAAAGTGCTAAAGAAGGATACTTTCCTATCTTAGCTTCCTCTATACTTGGAGAGAATGTAAAAAATTAAGATCTTACCTAAGAATTACTCACCTTGAACACATACTCATAATGAGTTCAGAGTTATAATTCAAACCTAAGTTAAAAATTATAAATGTCCTGGATTGTCAGTGCCCCTGGGAGTAGGGGAGAAATATATTTAAATAATTTCAGAACCAACTATTTTAAACATAATACTCAAAGTATTGTCATGGGCAGCATTGCTGAAATCATGAGATCACAATAAAAAATACACAAAAAGAACTGAGAAAACAAGCCATTATGAGCAAGAACATAGAAACACAACAAACAATAGCCTCAGATATGCAAAGACTACAGAAGTTGAAATGATTACATATATAACATTAAAAAATGAGAAAGAGACCCAACTAAAGGTGGAAATCTGATAAATGGTCTAGCTGACATTGCAGAATATTAAGTAAAGAATTGGCTATTCAAAAAATGGTGCTAGGATAGCTGTTAACACATAAGGGAAAAAATAAAAGATTGATACATCACACAGAAATCAAATTAATAAGTATTTAAATATGAAAGTCAAAACTTTAAAACTTTTAGAAGAAAACATAAAAGAACATGTATAATGAAATAAGAAATACAGACCATTTAAAAAAATAAGAAATTACATTAAAAATAATTCATTTTTCAAAAGACATCATAAAGGACTTCTGTTTTAGGGCATGAGGAATGTCTCCCACTATAAACAATTAGAAAACTGAAGAAATATATATTCATTCTTTTCAGACATTGGACAATAGGTAGTGCATAACTGAAATCCCTGAGAGAATGGAAAAAAATGAAGTCAGCCCTACGATCACACCAGATTTCTGTCTCTAAGCAATTTCTAGACCTTGGCTCATGGAGCGTGATATAAGCAGAGCCTGGTTGTCTCTCAATGAGAAGATGAGACAGATACACCAAGGTGGTAAGAACATAAGGAGGAAAGTATCAAGTGGAAGGAGCTACATAGGGTAAAGTGTCCATAAATTGTTGACTCTTGAGTCTTTGGCCATATACTAAGCTATGCATTTATACATGAAAATATGCCAAGTGAAGAATAACTTCCAGGGAAAGAAAGTTTTCTTGGGAACTTTAAGCCAAACAATTTCAAGACCTAAAAAAAGGCTGAGAATCATCCAAGATCATACAGACCATAATGAAGGGACCTTGTTGAATCCATGGAGCTTTAAGTAAGTATCCCAAATATCAATACCTTAATTTCAGGACTAAATTAGCCTTAATATAGGGGTTACAATATACATGACCTTAAAAACCTTCAAAGCAGGCTTTGAAAGAATGAAGTTGCTATGCCAGAATTGTAATTTCCTTCCGGGAAAAAGGCCAACAGTCTCTGAGTACAACCCACTCAAGCAATCAATCACATAAACTTCATAACGTCTGGGATCTAATGAAAAGTTGTAAGACATGCAAAAAAAGAAGAAATACATGATTCATTTCCCAGAAGGAAAAAAAGAGACCTAGTAGTCACAGAAATGTTGAAATTAGCAGACAAGGACACTAAATGGCTTTATAAGAAATGAACCACTAATACATGTAGTAATATTAATAAAACTCTATGGCTTCATTGTAAGTGAAAGAAGCCAGACATGTAAGACTATACTCTGAATTATCCCCTATATATAAGATGCCAGAAAATGTAAAACTATAATAATAGAAAACAGATCAGAGGTTGCAAAGAGCTTGGGATGGAAATAGGGGATATGCTGCAAAGGGACAGAAGAAAACTTTTGAGGAGATTAAAATATTTTTGGATGTGCTGGTAACAGGACTATTCTTAATTTATGACAGTGTTTCTTGATTTTGGTGGTGGTTACATGACTATATATATATATATATATATATATATATATATACACTTTAGAACTCACTGAACTGAACATGTTAAAAGGATAAAAGTACATATAAATTATGTCTAAAAAATCTGATATTTTTGAAAAAGAAGATATTATAACTGTATGAAAACAAATGGAACTTACAAATAAATGAATGAGAAATCATGAAAAGAAAACATCAAAAACAAAAAGTTCAATGAACACGATTAATAGATAAGATGCTGTAGAACAGAAGATCAGGGAAATAAAAGAGGTAGCATTAGAAGCTACCCAAAATGAAACACAGAGGAAGAGGAATGAAAAAAGTGACCTGGGAAACAATACCAAATTCTCTACAATGTATGTCATTAGAGTCCTAGAAGGAAAGGAGAAAGGAAAGAGAATAAAAAATATACTTGAAGAAATAATGGGAATGGTGAAAAACTGAAACCATTTCCACTAAGATCAGGAACAAGACAAGGTTGCCCACTCTCACCACTATTATTCAACATAGTTTTGGAAGTTTTAGCCACAGCAATCAGAGAAGAAAAAGAAATAAACGGAATCCAAATCAGAAAAGAAGAAGTAAAGCTGTCACTGTTTGCAGATGACATGATACTATATGTAGAGAATCCTAAAGATGCTACCAGAAAACTACTAGAGCTAATCAATGAATTTGGTAAAGTAGCAGGATACAAAATTAATGCACAAAAATCCTTGGCATTCCTATACACTAATGATGAAAAACCTGAAAGTGAGATTAAGAAAACACTCCCATTTACCATTGCAACAAAAATAATAAAATATCTAGGAATAAACCTACCTAAGGAGACAAAAGACCTGTATGCAGAAAATTATAAGACACTGATGAAAGAAATTAAAGATGATACAAATAGATGGAGAGATATACCATGTTCTTGGATTGGAAGAATCAACATTGTGAAAATGACTCTACTACCCAAAGCAATCTACAGATTCAATGCAATCCCTTTCAAACTACCACTGGCATTTTTCACAGAACTAGAACAAAAAATTTCACAATTTGTATGGAAACACAAAAGACCTCGAATAGGCAAAGCAATCTTGAGAACGAAAAAGGGAGCTGGAGGAATCAGGCTTCCTGACTTAAGACTATACTAGAAAGCTACAGTAATTAAGACAGTGTGGTATTGGCATAAAAACAGAAAGATAGATGGGTGGATCAGGATAGAAAACTCAGAGATAAACCCATGCACATGTGGCCAACTTATCTTTGATAAAGAAGGCAGGAATGTACAGTGGAGAAAGGACAGCCTCTTCAATAAGTGGTGCTGGGAAAACTGGACAGGGACATGTAAAAGTATGAGATTAGATCATTCCCTAACACCATACACAAAAATAAGCTCAAAATGGATTAAAGACTTAAATGTAAGGCCAGAAACTATCAAACTCTTAGAGGAAAACATAGGTAGAACACTCTATGACATAAATCACAGCAAAATCCTTTTGGACCCACCTCCTAGAGAAATGGAAATAAAAACAAAGATAAACAAATGGGACCTAATGAAACTTAAAAGCTTTTGCACAGCAAAGGAAACCATAAACAAGACCAAAAGACAACCCTCAGAATGGGAGAAAATATTTGCAAATGAAGCAACTGACAAAGGATTAATCTCCAAAATTTATAAACAGCTCATGCAGCTCAATAGCAAAAAAACAAACAACCCAATCCAAAAATGGGCAGAAGACTTAAATAGGCATTTCTCCACAGAAGATATACAGACTGCCAACAAACACATGAAAGAATGCTCAACATCTTTACTCATTAGAGAAATGCAAATCAAAACTACAATGAGATATCATCTCACACCAGTCAGAATGGCCATCATCAAGAAATCTAGAAACAATAAATGCTGGAGAGGGTGTGGAGAAAAGGGAACACTCTTGCACTGCTGGTGGGAATGTGAATTGGTACAGCCACTATGGAGAACAGTATGGAGGTTCCTTAAAAAACTACAAATAGAACTACCATATGACCCAGCAATCCCACTACTAGGCATATACCCTGAGAAAACCATAATTCAAAAAGAGACATGTACCACAATGTTCATTGCAGCTCTATTCACAATAGCCCGGAGCTGGAAACAACCTAAGTGTCCATCATCGGATGAATGGATAAAGAAGATGTGGCACATATATACAATGGAATATTACTCAGCCATAAAAAGAAATGAAACTGAGCTATTTGTAATGAGGTGGATAGACCTAGAGTCTGTCATACAGAGTGAAGTAAGTCAGAAAAAGAAAGACAGATACCATATGCTAACACATATATACGGAATTAAAAAAAAAATGTCATGAGGAACCTAGGGGTAAAACGGGAATAAAGACACAGACCTACTTGAGAATGGACTTGAGGATATGGGGAGGGGGAAGGGTAAGCTGTGACAAAGCAAAAGAGAGGCATGGACATATATACACTACCAAACGTAAGGTAGATAGATAGTGGGAAGCAGCCGCAGAGCACAGGGAGATCAGCTCGGTGCTTTGTGACCGCCTGGAGGGGTGGGATGGGGAGGGTGGGAGGGAGGGAGATGCATGAGGGAAGGGATGTGGGAACAGATGTATATGTATGACTGATTCACTTTGTTATAAAGCAGAAACTAATAAAAAAAATCTAAACATAGAATTACCATATGACCCAGCAATCCCACTACTGGGCATATACCCTGAGAAAATCATAATTCAAAAAGAGTCATATACCAAAATATTCATTGCAGCTCTATTTACAATAGCCAGGACATGGAAGCAACCTAAGTGTCCATCAACAGATGAATGGATAAAGAAGATGTGGCACACATATACAGTGGAATATTACTCAGCCATAAAAAGAAGCGAAACTGAGTTATTTGTAATGAGGTGGATGGACCTAGAGTCTGTCATACAAAGTGAAGTAAGTCAGAAAGAGAAAAACAAATACCGTATGCTAACACATATATATGGAATCTAAGGGAAAAAAAAAAAAAAGGTCCTGAAGAACCTAGGGGTAAGATGGGAATAAAGACACAGACCTACTAGAGAATGGACTTGAGGATATGGGGAGGGTGAAGGGTAAGCTGTGACAAAGTTAGAGAGTGGCATGGACCTATGTACACTACCAAACTTAAAATATATAGCTAGTGGGAAGCAGACACATAGCACAGGGAGATCAGCTCGGTGCTTTGTGACCACCTAGAGGGGTGGGATAGGGAGTGTGGGAGGGAGGGAGACACAAGAGGGAAGAGATATGGGAATATATGTATATGTATAACTGATTCACTTTGTTATAAAGCAGAAACTAACACACCATTGTAAAGTAATTATACTGCAATAAAGATGTTAAAAAAAAAAGAAATAATGGGGCTTCTAGCATGTGCTGCTTAATCTGTAGACATTAAGAAAGAGCACTGTTTCAGCCCTAGCAAGAAAAAAGCTAAATAATGTATAAAACTATACTGTTTCCTGGACCTATCAGAGAACTGAAGTTGCATGACAACAAACTAACTACAATCTAAGGAAAGACAGGCACCTCCAAGAAATGGGCCATCAGCCTTACTCACTTGGAGCAGAACACAGGAGTAATATGAACCACCATACTAGTGGGTAAGCTACAATTTTTAGCAAAGTACCAAAGGCCAAGTGCAGGTGAGAGTGAAAGCATAGAACTCCTAGAATCCACAGACACAGGGAAGTTCACACCCCCTTGTAGTTTCTTCTTTGCAGACTTTCACAAGGTGATTATAACAAAAATTGGGACAGTCCATCAATGAAAGCAGCCCTGCTAGATCCTTCTCCCCTGTTGAACAAAAGCATTAGGACCCCAAGTGAAGGACAGCAAAGGCCATCATCTACAGAGTACAGGTAAATATCCATTGAAGCTGGGGTAAGAGAAAGGAGAAAATATTCTCTTCCCCTGGGGGAAAGGCATTTGACCATTACAGGTTTAGGCTGATAGAAATCATTCTCAGCAGGCTTTTACTCCAGAAATCATTGTTAGAGGAAGTTTTTCAGGCAAAAGGAAAATGGTATCTGGTGAAAGCTTGAACCTACATCAGGGGCCAGCAAACATTTCCCATATAGTGTCAGTAAATAGTAATACTTTAGGCTTTACAGGATTTTCTTGTAAGTACTCAACTCTGCCTTTTCAGCATGAAAGCAGCCATATACAATATGTAAATGAATGAATGTGGTGGAATTGCAAGAAAACTTTATTTACAAAATCATGTGGAAGGCCATAGTGCACCAACCCTAATCTGTATGAAGAAATGAGGACCATCAGAAATGGTAAATATAAAACTTTTTTTTTTCCTATTTCAAGTTTTTTTTTTTTTAATCAAAAACTTGAAGCGGGCTTCCCTGGTGGCGCAGTGGTTGAGAGTCCGCCTGCCGATGCAGGGGACACAGGTTTGCGCCCCGGTCCGGGAAGATCCCACATGCCGCAGAGTGGCTGGGCCCGTGAGCCGTGGCCGCTGAGCCTGCGTGTCCGGAGCCTGTGCTCCGCAATGGGAGAGGCCACAAAAATGAGAGGCCCGCATACCGCAAAAAAAGGAAAAAAAAACAAAAAAAACAAAACTTGAAGCACTACTTCCCTATGGCAACTTATAAGAAAATAAAAGAAATAAAACTAATAAGCTCAATTATGGAAGTAAAATTAAATCCTTAATAAATACTCAGTTAATCCAAAAGAAAGCCACAAACAAGGAAAAGGAAACAAACAACCAAAAAGAGGGAACAAATAGCAAGAGAATAGAGGCAAACCCAACTCTACTGAAAATCACATAAAATTTTAATTATATGAAATGTAAATTATATAAAATTATAAAAAACATTACTATATAAAATGTAAAAAGGCAGAGATTGTCAAATTGGTTTAAAAAGCAAAGCCCAGCTATATACAAGAGGTGCATTTTAAATATAAAAACAGAGATAGAAAATGATAAAACATGTAAGCGTGAATAGGAAAGCCAGAGTGGCTACATTAATATCTGACAAAATAGACAAAGATAAGAAGTATTGCCGGAGATAAAGAGGGACTGCATAATTTCTCACAAAACGTCTGAACATTCTTAAAGTTCTTTATCAGTATTGGCTGCTTTTCATATTTTCATATTTTCTTTGTCACAAGTTTTTGACAACTTGATTAAGATGTGCCATTGTGTAGTTTTCTTTCTGAGATAAAGATGATCAATTCATCAGGAAGACACAACAATCCTAAATATGTATATGCTCACCTAAAAGAAGAGTATCCAAATATGTAAAGCAAAAACCAACAGAGCCAAGGAGATATAGCTATACCCATGAGGTTTTTAAAAGAATGTAACATGTACACATGAAAAGAATCTAATAGGTATATAGAAAACAAGAAACTAATAGAGATGTAGAAGACTTGGAATAATACTATCAAATTTACTGAATTGACATAACAATTCACCCAACATCTGAAGAATACATTTTTCAAATGTACAATTCTGTGGTTTTTAGTATATTCTCAAAGTTGTGCAACTATCACCACTATGTATCCAACTAAGAACATTTCCAACACTCAGAGAGTGTCTGTACCCATTAGCAGACATTCCCCATTCCTCCCTCCCCTTCACCACTGGCCACCACTAATCTGTTTCCTGCATCTATGGGTTTGCCTATTTTGGACATAATATACAAATGGAATCATCCAATATGTGAGGCTATGTGACTTCTTTTTATGTGACTTCTTTCTCTTAGATTAATGATTTTAAGGTTCATCCTTATGCAGCATGAATCAATATTCCATTTCCTTTTATGGGTAAATATAGGTACACTCTATTTTGTTTATCTATTAATCCATTACAGCTTTCCTCAATATATTTAATTTATTCATCACTAATTTACTTCCATTGGGGTGTCAGAGAGCCAAAGGAAATAAGAAGTCAAAGAAGAGTTAGGAACAGGAGAGAGAAATAAAGATACTCAGTTTAGACATCAGTCTGCTGGATTTTTACTCACTTTAAAATCCAAGTCCTCTAGAAAAGGCCTGGACCTTTCTGCTTCATGGTATCCCATCAAGTCTTAATTCCAAAAATGATATATCATTTTCAAACCGTAAACATCACTTCATTTACTTTTATTCTTAATTTTTTCACTCTCCTTGAGATTACAGTGAAGCTCAAGGAGAGACATTTAAAATTTTTTGCACACTCTGAGAATAATTTCTTAGATAAAATACCACATTATTCCCCTATAAAGGAGCTGTAACTAGAATTAGTTCAAGCTGGCAATATTATTTTATATGAATTTATTATAAATTAAATGGTAACAGTGGCAGGATTATTCTGGAAAAGCCTCTCCTCCCAGGAATGTCATTTTCCCATATATTTATGTCATTCCTATAGGTCATGTCAGCAGCTCTTGATCTGCATTTTTCTGAGGGGTTATACTAAGGATATTTTGTAGGAATTGGCCCCTAGAGTCTAGCGAGGACTCTTAAAGATAGCATCTTTTAGGCCTGAATTTAGTATCTCTAGAAGCTGTCACAGCAAAGTCCATTTTTCATATGCTCACTCACCAGAGAGTGAAAACTTCATTTTCTGGAATGAAAGAATATCATTTGGAATATCACAACTGGTATTATCTTCTTCATTCACAAATATTATTCTCCTTATTATACCAGTAATTTTTATGTTCCTAATTTGCTAATTAGGAACATAAACATTTAAACATAAATAAGTTATATTTTATATTTCCTAAGCAAATTTCACCTTTATTTTTGAAATAGTATAATTAAGATTGTAAGGAAAACCATTTAGATGCCCTAATGAACAAGTGGTGTTCAAGAACCTCCAAAACGTCTACAAACATATATTCAAACACAAACAGCCCTGAACTAAAAATAGCTATTTTGTTAAAGTATATCTTCTAAAACACTCTTATACAGTACTCTGTGCATTCAATAAATATTTATTGAGCTCCTACTATGTCTTCTTCTAGGCGAGGTAGGCTGGGACCTGGGAGTGCTTGCACCTGGACAAAAGGCTCCTTGAGCAATGGGATACAGAGAAAGTATAATCAACTAAAAACAACTGCATGCATGCACAAGTTGGGGCAATTGTGAGCAATATGATACAAAAAGGCCACAACACACTGCCATTTCTGAGGTGCTGGGAGCAAAAGTAGGGCACTGCACATGATTCTTGAATGGGGTACCACCAAAGGGGTGGACAGACCACCTAAGCTACACCTCCTGCCCAACCCGTAGATCCACCCCCTGTTGTTACCCCATTTAAGGATCCAAGCAGCTCCTTTCTGAGAGCTAGCAGGGGCATCTGTTTCTTGCTTTCACTCCTTGTGCTGCAGCATGAGCACCAATAGAGCCTTGCCTGAAACTCTCATTTGGCCTCTTATCAAGTTCTATTGATTAAAGATTCCAGGGGTTCAGGTCTATAACATAGGTGTCTGGGATACATCCAGGAATAAAACATTGGGGGAAGCGAAAGAGAAACAAACAGTAAATATAATGAATAAGTAAGTAATTTAGTATGTTAAAGGTGATAAATTTTGTGGGGAAAAAAAGTAGAACTAATTAAGAAAATAAGAAAAAGGAATGCTGGGCAATAGTGGGGGGTGGAGGGGATATAATATCAGCTACAATTTTAAATAGGGTGCTTAGAATAGGCCTCCTTGAGAAGGTGACATTTAAAGAAAAACATTCAAAGTAGGTAAGGGAGTGAACTGCATGAGTATCTGGAAGAAGAACATTCCAGGCAAAGGGAAGTGCAAATATCATAAGGTGGTATGTTTTGAGATCTCCCTAGTTATGATAATATCTTTGATTTTCTTCCAGTCCTGAAGAAAGGATCAAATCCTTGGGCTATACCTCTTCTTTGTCTTCTTCATATAATGAGTTTACTCGGCCCTCCTGAACCCTCGTCTGTCACATCCTTCTTGGTAGTACCTTTTCTCAGTACTTTTATGCATCCTGTATAGATGGCCTCAAATGCCTCCAAAGCTATCTCAGGGAAAATGACATTACTGGGAAGAGGGGTTTCCTGGATAATTCTGAGGGGACTTCCCTGGGGGTCCAGTGGTTAAGACTTGGCTTTCCAGTGCAGGGGGCGTGGGTTCAATCCCTGGTCGGGGAGCTGAGATCCCACAAGCCTCGCGGCCAAAAAACCAAAACGTAAAACAGTAGCAATATTGTAACAAATTCAATAAAGACTTTAAAAATGATCCACATCAAAAAACAAAGCTATCTCGTTGATCTCTCCGTCTCATTATTCTGGTTGATCACGGATCTTTCTTACTCTTTCAGTAACTCCCTATTACTTGCTGGATAAAGTACAGATTTCTCAGCACTTAAGAATTTCTCGTATCTGCTCTCTCATCTATCTTTTTATCCTCATGCTCCCGACTCTCTCCCTCCAGGCCAAAATTGAACCACAAACTTTCTGTACCATTTCTGGCACCTGTCCACTTTTCACTTTTCTTACGCTCTTCTCTCTCCATCCCAGCTCTAGCTCCACCTTTTGAAATCTAAACTGCTCTTAAAGGACCCACTCACACACCACCTCACTTCTAATGTGCTTTCTTTTTCTTTTATTGGAGTATAATTGCTTTACAATGTTGTGTTAGTTTCTGCGGTAAAAAAAAAGTGAATCAGCTCTACGTATACATATATTCTCGTATCCCCTCCCACCCTCCCTATCTCACTCCTCTAGGTCATCACAGAGCACCAAGCTGAGCTCCCTGTGCTATGCAGCAGCTTCCCACTAGCTATCTATTTTACACATGGTGGTGCAGATCAAGAGCTGCTAGCAAGACCTATAGGAATGATATAAATTTATGGGAAAATTCAGGAAAAATGACATTAGTGGGAAGAGAGGTTTTCCTGGATAATTCTGCCAATGTTATCATTTAATTTATAATAAATTCATATAAAATAATATTGCCAGTTTGAACTAATTCCAGTTACAGCTGCTTTATAGTGGAGTAATATAGTCTTTACTTAAGTATTTTATCTAAGAAATTATTCTCAGAACATTCAAAATTTTTAAATGTCTCCCCCCTTGAGCTTCATTGTAATCTCAAGGAGCGTGAAAAAATCATGAATAAAAGTAAACGGAATGATGTGATGGCTCCCTCTTCTGAACTTCCAGAAGCACTTTGCACTACCCTTACCTCATGGATCATGCTCTGCTTTGCATTTTATTTGCTTCTAATAACGCAATAGTCTTCCAGTAGATTGAAATCTCTTTTAAATTTAGCCACAATTGCTCACACATTTTTATAGCATGCACAATATGCACCACAAATATACAATCAAATGGAATGAACTTGTGACTGAACCTTCTAGGAAAAAGCAGAGAATACACAGTTGATTGGAATTACACATCACAGTATTCAAGTATTAGAAATCTGGGCTGTGCAAGGGGCTATAGAGGTAGGTATGAATGACTGTAAGCTTCCCTCCAGAAAAATTTGTTAGCAGTAATAGAAGTAAAAATTGACTCCGGGACTACTAATATACTTGCATGCTAATATTATAATAAAATAATAAAAATAGTGATGCTAATAACTGACCATCATTGAATGATTATTATAAGTTTGGCACTGTGGTTAATACTTCATTTGACTTACTTTATTTACTCCTTATCAGACCCCATGAAGTAGGTATTTAAATTATTCTCTTCGTTTTCAGTTGAAGAAACAGAAGATAGGGTGGGTTAAGTAACTTACTAAAGATTACTTTTCCACAACACCACAGATATCAGTTCTTGGGAAATAAGAACACAAATTTTTCTTCATATATGAATTTATCTATAAATTTTCATATATTCAGTACTTTATATGTTGCTCTTTTGTGAGTACTCCTGGCCTCTACACAAGAGTCTCCCATTTACTAATTGAATAAAGTAGGATGACTTAGTTTTAAGAATCAAAACTTTAAAATACAAACCTGTATTAGTGAATCTAGAAGGGGTATTTCATAAAATGCCCACAGTTGTATGTGTTATTAAAAGTGACCAATAATAAGAAATAAATCCTTCATAGATTTTACTGCTGAGTTGAAGGAATTATTCCATTGAAAGTTGGAGCAAAATTCTTAAGCAATCATCTAGTAAAGTGCCTGCAGGTGGGTCCATATGTCAGCACACACTTACTTTTGCATAACCCCTCATTTTCTTATAAAGTTAGGAGAGATTTTCCTAACGAAATGATGTAGATACTGATCATAATTACACAAGACTGTTTCTGCTCTATGAGTAATATTTGACTTCACAGTTCAAGAAATGGACTCTGGTCCTTCAAACTCATCAGCCAGAAAGAAGGGGTTAGGAAAATCACTGCTTTAGAGGACCCTTTATGTTGAGGGAAAAAAATCCTTTGGATTAGACAATTATGGAAGTCCAAACCCCTAGGTTTAGAACTGGAAGAGACTATTGAGCAAGATTTTATCCTCTACAAATTACTAGAAAAGTAAGTCAAAAAAACCCTTCACCTAATTAATGATGTACAGTATCTGTGACAAATAAAATGTGACAATGCAACAGAATAAAATTGGCAATATCACAGTATCAGAAAGCGAAAGTTGTGTACAAAGCAATGGGATTTATAACTGGGTAATTAGGGGAATTATTATAATAATTGGAATGTCAAGAAGGGCATCACTTTTATGTAAAAAAAACAAAGCACAAATTAAAAATGCCAAGTTAACTCTATATGGTAAAAGAAAAATTGGTCACTTACTGCTTTGTAAGTAAAAAAAATGTGAAGCAGAATAAACACTCTCTCATTGATCATTCAGATGACTAAGTCTAAAGCATTTTAATTCATTTCATTGTATCCTAAGTCACTGGCTATACAGTTGTAAGAATCAATTAGGCAAGAAACTCCTCAAAGTCAGGAACTGAGTATCTAGTGAAGAACTTTTAGTATCTATTGAAGTAGTATTTATGATGATTTAAAAATCAGTAGGCACTCAATAACTGCTTATTGAATAAGCAGTTTTTCCTTTAGGTTGCAGCTGTAGGCAGTTTATGTTCATAGGTTTGAGTCAATACTCTTGAACTTTTTTTCACATAGAAATTTTTGAAGTTGACATTCAATTTCTCAAATGGAATTTCTAGATGAATGCATAAAATAGGCCTTTCACCCTAAGTATCTATCACCATACTTACCAGCATACCTCACTGCAAGTATCCTTGTGCCAAGCTCCAATTAGCAGTGATAAAGAATACGGGACTTTAGCTCTGTAGCTCACTTAGCAAATAGTTCACATACCATAGGCCAGAAGGCCCTGAGTAAATGTTTGCCAAAGAGTGTAGCACATTTTACAAAGTAATAGAATTTGTAAGAAAAAAAAAAATCTCTAGCCCCAGGATAGAAAAAGACTTTCATCCCTCTGTGGTCCATATCTATTTGCAATGGAGAGTTGTACAGTGATCCATCGTGCAGTGAATCTGTCTCTCTGGCCATTATTGATTTCAGTTTACTCAATCAGCAAGGTTCACAGACTTAGTTTTAAATGGGTTGAGAGTATATGGACTGCCAAAGATAACTATTTATCAAGGGAGCCCTAGAGCCATTGGATGAAATTCATTTGCTAGTAGCCTGGCACAGTCTACTATATCTATCAGAGTTAGATGAGTGTCGAAAGGTTTCAATAAGGGAACAAGCCCCTTATTCCCTCTTGCTATTCTAATGCTCCAACCAATTTCAAGCCATCTAGTCTTACTCTTTTGAACAATCATGTATCTGCACCTTCTTACATCACTTACTATGTGTAACAAACTGAGCTAACACTCAAAAAGAGGGGTCCTAATTATAACCATTAAGTCACTTTGGGGCCTCAGGAAATCTACATGTCACTTCCATGCTCCAATTTCTTCATCTGTACAATGCATATGGCAGCAGCTGCTCTTCTCAAACTTACCATGATTCTCATATTTCTCTACCTCACAAGGAAACACTGAGGACCAGTGAGAAAATGGATTCTATGTCCTAGCAGGCAGTCATTCCAGTGGTCCTCTCAAGAACAAAAAGGACTCCTATACTCCTTCTACAGCTTCCTTTATTGTCACATTTATGCACCCCTTCCCTAACCCAACATCTCTACTATCTAATAACAAAATTAGGGAGTTGTACTGACTTTAAGGTTGGCAGTTTTAGTTCCTGCCTTACTGGTCAGAAGATCAGCTCTTCTGATGCTGGTCGGTTCCCATTTAGAGTCTACCTTTCCAAATGAACATAGGGTGCCACTTTCAAACAGAAACAAAGGTAAATGCAGACCATCTCTGTTCCTTGTCTTGGCTAATGGTATTACCTATTGAAGCATCAATTTTTCAAGTATTACCCTCCAAGCACCTCTGTCCAAATCTAGCTACTTACCACATTTCACCATTTCTCCTGCTGCAATGTCTCTTAAGTCTGTGACTGTTCAATGTCATCACTTATATCTTCTTTAGACCCTTGTTATTTCTAAAATTATCACAACAGAGATATAAGTAATAACTCCTGCATTCCACTATTTGCAGAATTATCTTTTAAAACACCAAATTCCTTATGCCATTCTCCTCCTTACAAGCTCCCAATAACTTTTCATCACCTACAAAGTCCAAAGTCATCAGCATGTCAAACAAAGCCCTTTAACATCTGGCAAATCTCTCAGCTATACCCTCACAATGTATAAATTCTAGTTATACCATATTACTCACTCATATAGGTTAGGTTCCCCCAGAAGAAGGCCTTTGGATAGGATAGAGAAGTAATTTGGAAGGTGGTGCCAGAAAGCACCAGTAGGGAGCTGTGAAACTGAAAAAGGCAAGAGAAGAAAGTCAGAGTATGCTAATAAGTGATTACCATGTGGGCTCAGATGTGCACAATTCCCTCAGAGACTCTTAGTGACCATGTAGAACACACCTCAAAGTCATTCCACCCAAAGGGCAAGGGCCCTGGGGTGTTTGTCCTTTAACTTCCATCTGTCATATTTTAAGGCTAAGTCCAGAGTGCATTAACCCCCTGACACTTCCAGCCTGCAGGCTGAGCACACACCTCTGGCCAGAGAAGGCCTTCAAGCAGAACCTAAACTCTGGCAATGAGGAACCACCAGCATGAATGTGGATAGAATGCTGAAGGGACCTAGCCAGGACCCCAAGAGTAACTGTAACACTCACAAGTCGGCAAATATGCCCTGTTCCTCCCCACCTCTGCCATGTGTTTTTTGTCTTTGTTCATTTTTAATACTGTTGTCTCTATCTGAACAGTGCCTTTGTCCTACTTTTCCTCCTGGTAAAAAGTCCACGCCTCTTAAGACTTCTTCACATGTACCAGGCTTGTTGGACTTTGTTTTCTGGGCTGCATAAGATTCTATGCAGACCTGTAGCAGAACAGCAGCTACATTACTGTAAATGTCTTTTTACTTCCATCCTTTTCCTTCTCAGTGTAAATCACTCACATTTGCATTAATAACAAGTCCTTTACTATGATTGCATTTTCTCAAACAGAAACCTTCAGAGTATAGATGCAGATCATAGAGCTCTAAGGGTCCTTGGAGAATACTCAGTTCAATCTTTCATCTCACAGATGAGAAATGTCTTAGTCAGTTTGTGCAGCATACAATAACAGAATACCATAAACTGGGTGTCTTAAACAACAAACATGTTTTTTCTCACAGTTTTGGAGTCTGGGAAGTCCAAGACCAAGGTGCAGGCCAGTTGGTTCCTGGTGAAAGCTCTCCTCCTGGTTTGCAGAAGGACATCTCACTGTGTCCTCACATGATAGAGAGAAAGATCATCTTTCTCATGTCTCTTCTTACAGCAGGCTTTCTCATTTTTTGCAATATGAAGAGGTTGAGAATTTTCTTCAAAAAAAAATAAAAGAAAATCATTTTTGCTTAATTCCATTTTCAAGTTCTCTCTCTCTTCTTACAATTTACTATAAAAAGGAGGAATAAAGCCACTCCAACACTTTGCATAGAAATCTAGCTAAGTATACAATTTCATCTTTCCCAAGTTCTACCTTCCACAAAATACTAGAATATGAGCACAATTCAACCAATTTATTTACCACTTTATAACAAGGATTGACTTTTCTCCATTGTTCAATTATACGTTTCTCATTTCCATCTGAGACCTCATCAGAATGGCCTTTACCATCAATATTTGTACTAACATTTTGTACATTATTATTTATGTAAGGTCCAAGAAGATGGAAACTTGTTCTATAGCTTTACTCTATCCTTTCCGAGCTCTCACCAGAATGACTTTTCAAATTCCTTCACAACAATCTCAGCTTCTTCTAGAATGCACCCAAAACTCTTCCAGCTTCTATTACCAGTTCCATTTCACATTTTTAGGTATTTGTTACCCTAAACTGAGTGGCTTAAATAAGCATTTGTTTCTCATCATTCTGGCAGCTGGACGTCTGAGATCAGGGTGTCAGCATGGTTGGGTTCTTAATGAGTGCTGCTTCCTGGTTTACAGATGGCTGCCTTCTCACTTTGTCCTTACATGGTGGAAAGAGAGCTAGATAGTCCTCTGGCCTCTTCTTATAAAGTCACTAATCTCATTCCTGAGGACTCCACCCTCATGATCTAATTACCTTCCAAAGGACCCACCTCCAAATACTATGTTAGGATTAAGATTCAACATTTATATTTGAGGAACACAAACACACAGTCCACTGCACATGCCCACCTGGATGCCTATTAACCCCAATCCTAATTCCCTTTCTCATCAATAACCCTACCATCCTTCTCTGATATACCTTCCATATTATGGTATATATTATTTATACCATATATTTACAGTACAGTATGTCATCTCTTGCTAAGTAAGGAAGCTCCTTGAGATTTAATCTTTGCCTCAAATATCTTTATACCACCATAGTACCTTATACATGTTTTCTGAATAAAGTAATGGATAAATGAATACACAAGTGAATGAATAGCAAAAAGAAACCAACCCTCTGTAACTGAGAAAATTAGCCACTGTGGACTTAGCATGCTCTTACTTATTCCAGAGATGATTAACAATTTCACATAAGTCTAGTGTCCCTACTAATAATGGTCTACACTTCTAAGGTGATTTTTAAAAATAACTTTTAAGTATTTTCTGGATGTTTTGATGCCTTGGTGCAATGGATAGTATTTTTCCTTCCTCCATTGGGGTAGATAGTCCTGGAAATAGAGACTACTTGGTACAATTCTTCCCTCACACTGGGGTCATCTAAATTGGGAGAAAAAACAAGCACTAGGCTAGAATCAAACATAGTTAAGTTCTTACTTAAAATTTTTGAAGTATTTTATTATTACTATTAGAATATTGAGCCTAGGGTCCCTAACAGTATTTTGGTTCTCCTATTTGCTGTGCAACTAACTCCAGTGGGTCACTGAGATACAAGAAACAGAGAGGATTAAAGCATAAGCTTTAGAAAAGCTAGAAGAAAAAATAATCCTGTCCTTTGATACGGGAATGATAAGAAAATAGAAATGGCTATTTAATTTTGACAGTAGGAAGCATTTGAGTTAAGTAGACATACTTTGCTTTCCTCCTTTTTAATATTTTTTCAAATCTTCAATTTTTTTTTAAACTTAAAGACATGGCCCTCATACATACTTAATGAGTGGGAAACTTTATTTTTGGAAATGAGAATTTTTAAGCTTAAATTTATGCTGTGTTTTTTTTGAAGAAAAATTGTCTTTGCTCACAATTATAATTATTTTCTCTCTGCTTTAAAAAAGTAAAATAGGCTTTTTATACTTTTGAGGATATTTTTGGTTTAGAAACCACTGTTGAAGGGTGAAAAAAAAGCTGATGGAACTTATTTATGAAACACAAATAGGAAATATTAATTTGCTAATGAGTGAGGGGGTGTTCACAAATGTAATGCTGCAGACAAAGAAACTTCTAAGGGATTTTTTGGTAATATGTTTTAGGGGTGCTTAATTTATTGCTATGTAAGTGAATAACATGTACCAAAAACCTATTTCATGAAAATAGGGATTAAGTTTCAAGACACTTTTACTTAGGTCATTTGTAGAAATACACTTCTTTCACTTGTAAATTTAAAATTTTCCACTGGAGAGGAGCAGTAGCTAGTCAAATCCAAACATTAATCTTACACAGAGTAACAAACATTGACAACAATAGAAAAAAATGCAACAACAAAGATTTCCATGTTTTTGAAATTTCTCTTAAAAATTCAAAGTGTCCCAAACCACAGGACACCTTAGTTGCAATTCAGAAATCACTGGATGTTGTTTTAGTTCTTTCAGGCAAGGGTAACTTGATATATCAAAGGGTATCCTCTGGGTCTACATGAGTTTTAATGACCTACCCTTAGGAGAAATAATGATAAAAACAAAACAAAACACTGTGTTATTGAGCTTGATCCATTTCCCAAGTGGCATACAGGAGTTAGAGCAAAGTGTTAATAACTCAAAGGCCACAGGCTTCTGGGAGTCTGTTTGTTCAGGAAAGATATACTCTGCTAGCCCAATTTCTGTTATTTTATCTTCTTTCTCACTAAAAATTCAACAGTCTTAGCGATTTCTGAAATCAAATTAATATGTTAGTTTCAGACCTCAAACAAAATGAAGAAACTTCATGCAATAACAACAACAAAACAAAGCAAAACAAAACTTAACTTTTTTCCAGAAACACTTACATAGACATATTAATGGATATGTTTGTGATCTTTGAAAATAATAACCTGAAATGATATATTTTAACATCATTATCTGATATTATCCCTGGGAAGAAGTTTCTTTTGAAGTATATAAAGTGTATTTCCCTCAAATCTGCAACATTTCAATTTGTTAAGGAGGGAAATTTTTAGTAGTATTGTGAAAAATTAGAAGGCAAAGCATTTGATGTTTCTCTACTTGGCAAAAGCTGGCCAGCAAAAACAAAACAAAACAAGTTTAAAAGAGAAAAATCAATAGTAATCACAGAATTTTCTCATCCTTAATTAGGAAATGGGAAAAGTATCTTATTCTCCTGCTATTATATCATCACTATTTGTGATATTTTATTTGCGAAATATGAATGCAATTACTCCCCAGCTTGTATCCATATCTCTTTCAATATGGCTTTGCAGATTCTCTCTTCAAAAGATTAATTTTCCTAGTACTTGGGCTGCCTTAGGACTTTTCCTAGCTAGTTGAGTGTGGTAAAATTGATATGTGTCAGTCCTGAGCCTAGGCCTTAAAAGGCCTATGCACCTCTGTGTGTACTCTTGGAACTCTGATCAGCTGCTATTTGAAAAACCTGAGCTAGTCTCCCAGATGATGAGAGACATGAGCATTTATCACCTGCCCTGGGTTGGCAGATAGCCAGCCACCAGAAATGCGAGTGAGGCCATGCTAAACCAACCAAAACGCAGCAAAATGCGGATACACAAGCAAGCCTAGCAGAGACTGGCTGATCTAGGTCAGATCAGTAGATCTGTTGCCAGAGCTGCTCCAGGTCTTTGCTCAAAACCCACCAACCATCACCTTTAGCAGGAGTGTCCTTGCTCAAAACCTGCCAACTCCCCTACCACCTTTAGCAGGAGTGAACATAAGTCTTTAAGTTAAAGCATTCTGAGATAAGAAAGTAAACTATATACAAAAAAAGAAAGAAACCATATGGAACCAGCTGTGACCAAGATAGTGAGGAATCTGACCTCCAACAGACCCAGTCTTATATGTTGATTTTACTACATTAGCATATTAAACGGCACACGTCCAGGCAGCCAGGGCCTGGACATCAAGGACAAAAAAAAAGATAAAAAGGGGGTGGCATCCTCCTCCCTCCAAAAAGCCCTGCCCCTTCCCCAGTAGATTAATGCATACGCATCCCCAGCATTAGCCTCACTCCTCCTCCTTTGCTTTCTCTTTAAAATTAAATCACTCTCGCCAGGTGGGCAAGAAATTGATCTGTGAACTTAGTTCCTGCTTCTCCATTCTTTGGCCACTGAATAAAGCTTGAGCTGTGTAGATCTCAGCTTCAGTTTCATGATTAGCCTACTCGAACCCAAAAAAACCCAATGGAAAAAGAACACTCTCCCGTAGAGGCAGAGAACCTGGGCTGGGCTAGGGCCTGAGAAGGGTCCATACAACTTAATTTGTTAACAGATCCATCCAGCCAACCCTCACTTGTGAACAAAATTAAATGGTTACATTCTTAAAGCCATTAAATTGGGAGTTCCTTTGTTACACTGTAAAAGAAACCTCATGTGCCATTTGAAAACTTTATTCATCTTATTATCTAATTTTTCGGATCTAATTAGCTCTCATTTAGAATCTAATTGAATGAAATTAAGAGAAAGATTCCAATGAAGACATTTATGCTCTAATTGCTCATTCATTCTAAAACATAATTTCAAGGTATCTTGCTATGTAGCAAATTAAAAATTGTTATAGCAAGACAAATCTAGAGCTTCTTCTAGTTCTGAATTTGTGTATGAATGGGGTAGGGGAAGAAGTGGTACCCAGCAGGACCTTGTGAGGCTCCTGGGCACAAAAGCCTTTCTGTGTCCCCCATTTCTTGATTATAGGAATTAGGCTTCATTCAGCCTCCATGACCTTCCCTGAGTTCCAAGGAGCAGCTTTAAACAGTTGCTAATCAGGGAAGGGAGGGGATGCTGAGACAAGGAAGGAAAAATCAAAAGAAACAATAGTGCAGTTTTGGGGCAGGGTCCTGGTTCCCCCTCAAGGGATATACATATCTTTGAGCTCTTTTGCTGAAACCCCCACTAGGTGGCAGAGGTTAACTGTGTGCTGCCCACAAACACGGAGACCCCAGACCGGTTAGAACCAGAAGGTTGATGATGCTGACTCCCACTTACCTCACCACCAACCAATCAGAATGTCTACCAGCTGATCACACCCTCTTTGAGCCATTTCTATAAAACTCCTCCCTACCCCTCCAGGTCAGGACACACAGTTCTGAGGGCATTAGACAATTGTGGCCCACTTTGCCTGGCAAAACAATAAAGCTATTCTTTTCTATTTCACCCAAAACTCTGTCTGAGAATTAATTCAGTATCGGGATACAGAGGCTGCATTCGGTTTCAGAAGTAATACACAAGGATAGGATATATTGTCTCTGCAGTACCTTCCTTCCATTTCTAGAGACTAGTGGGGCAGGGAAAAAGGAAAAGATGAAATTCCAAAGCCTCTGTTTGTTCTCTGTGCTGCTAAAAGTTGAGATCCAAAGTAAAAGGCTCTTTTATAGCCATACTTTGCGTAACAATGGAATTCAGGTAGGATTAGCACAAGGAAATGACAATAGAGTTTGGGGGTTTGTCAAATCCTCCCATGGGGTTCAGGACATGGTACCCTGAAATATGGCACCTTGGCATACTGAATATTTTAAGCTGAAAGAGTTTGAGAAAACAGCAGATGAATGAATGTCACTCTGATCTTCACCTCTTCCTTCTCCCCTAAGCAGGTCATAAAACCCTTCTGTGAAGGGTGCCCTCCCCATAGAGGTAAGGAGCAGCCTTATCTCTAAAGACAGAGGGACCCTGAAAAAAACTCAAACAAACAGGCCTTGCCTAATTTCCCCCAGTTTATTAAACTTATCTCATACTCTGCCCTATCATATTTCTTCCTCCCAGGCTCTACACTCTGCATCAACCTAGCATAAAAATACTCAGATTTAACCATTTCTTTGAGTCTTTCTTTCTTTAAGGCAGCTCCATGTCATATAAAACTAATATTAAAACAAATGTTTATGCTTTTCTTCTGTTAATCTGTCTTTGTCAGTTTAACTTTCAGACCCAGCCAAGGACTGTAAGATAATTAAGGAAACCTTTTTTTCTCTCCTATAATTCTTTACTTAAAAAATTATTTCACTTAATGTTCGCTGCCAGTATTAGCCAAAGAGAGCAATGGATATTTAAAGGAGATGGTTCATAATAGGTGGAGGAATCATATAAATCCAGTGATCAGAGGAGAACATTTTGGAGAAGTTTCCAAATTCAAGTTACTTGGGCAACTCTAGGAGTATGTACCTTCTAAGAGAGGAGGCATTGCTCAAATATTGTGTTATTATTCTCAGTTTACATGGAAAGTAAGGCTCACAGCAGTAAAGCAACTTACTAAAAGTTCCAACATCATAAATTTCAAACACTACAGTCTAAGAACAATCTCTTATACTTCCAAACAGTGTTTTTAAGAAAATAGACCTTCAAAACTAGTTTAGAATATCTTCTTTGCCAACCTAATTCCTTGGGTCTGATCTAAAGTCACTTCTTAAAAAATGGAAAAATGTGGCTGTGATTTTATTCTCAATATATTTTGCATTGAAAAATAGTATAGACAGCTGGCATCCTTGTTACATAGATCCTCCAAAAACTTGCAGTCACCCTTAATTTCTCTGAGAAGAAAACAGAAGGCACTACTAATAGAATTTGTTATTAATATTTTAGCATTTGTACCAATGCAGGTATAGCCCTCAAAAAAGATTTTTTTAATTTGCAGTCTCCATCAGCAAGAGTCATGTTGTCTCTCAAACCTGTGGCTTATATTTTGCATAATCCTCTACAAAATGTTAGTTGTCTCCATATTCAATTAATAAGTCCTTAAATTGTAAAGTAAATTATACCCTGAAATAAAAATGAAAGAAGAGCAGTAGCTGTGAGTCTTTGTTATTGGATTAACATCAGTGTTTGTTTTTGTATGCGCTTAGCTTATTTATTTCATCATCATCATCATTCCAAAAAATAAAAAAGATTGTCATTTTCCTGACAGGAGATTGACAAAAATTGGATGGGCTCAATTTTTCTGGAAAATGTACATCTTAATAAATATCTATGCCATACTGCCATAGTAGCTACATTTAGAAAACAAGTGCATTTCCTTGAGAATTGAAATTATATCATTTTTTAAGTGTCGGTAAGTAGTACCAAATTGTTTACTAATAATATTCTAGCTGATGGAGCCCAGGGAAAGTGACAGAAATAAAATACTGATAAAGACAATACTGAAGTTCCAACATGGGTTTTCTCATATTTCCAAGGAGTTTGTAAAAAATGTTTACTGAACATCTTTATTCAAGGAGCTATGCTAGGGATACAAGGGCAATAAGACATAGCTCAAGAAGCTCCAAACCTTAGACAGATATACAGGTAACAGCCCGATGAGACAGAATGTTCAAAGTGCCATTGGAGAGGGACAAGGAAAGATCTCTAAAGGAATTATCCAGCCAGTAAAACTTTTTATTGCTGCATGACTTAATTCCTTTTTTTGTGCTACCTTCAGATACAATGTGCTTCGGTTACCACATGAATGTTTTTGTAAGTTGATCCCAAAAACACATTGATAAAACTCTGACATTTTTTACTTTTATCTGAAAAGAGGACATCTCCAATCAGAATCATATTCCAGGAATTCAAACTACAAAACCCTGGTGAAGAGTTCGGAACTTACAAAGTAGTGGAAGAGATAAATAATGCATAAGAGATACTTTATCTCTGTATTAGCCTCCTTCCTTTTCTAGAAACCAGTGGAACAGGGGAAAAAAGGACAAAATTCCAAACTTCTGTCTATTTTCTGTGCTGCTAAAAGTTGAGATCCACAGTAAATAACTTTTTGTAAAGCCATTCTCTGCAAGAAGATGGAAACCAAGTGTGGTTAATGCAAAGAAAGGAGTTTGGTAAATCCTTTCTCCAAAAAGCAACAATAAAGCTTGACAAAATCGTCACAACAATTTCAAGACTCTGGAAATCAACTAAAGACTTAGAAAAAGACAAAGTTATTCAAAGAAAAACCACTAAAACTTTGGCAAAAACAGTAACAGTCTATATACAGCCCTGTTGCCCAAAGCTTTGCCGATAACCCTGCCCCAGGTTGGTCACTGCAATAGTTCTGTAATGGTAGGACAAACCATGAGAACCAGCAGCTTCTCTGCCAGGAGGGGCTCACTAGGTTTGAAGCAGAAAGTAGAAAAACTGCTCATTCAGGCACATGGTCATAAAGCAATAGCAATTTTAGTAACAGACAGGGAAAGCCAACTCCACAGCTAACCTGAGGTTGCAGCTCCAGTTGGGGCAAGCAATGGAAAAACAGACTAGTCAGATATTCAACAGGGAGATCTAAGGGATGGGATTAGATATAGGGAAATTTGATAAGTATCTACACATCCCTGCAGGTCTGGAAAGCTGTGCTCATGTGCAAGGCTGTGCATGCACAGAAGAGGCCAGAGAGAGCTCTAGCAATCCACTTATCCCTGGTTGAACATGATGCCATGTGCACATGCAGAGGAAGTACAAGAAGACCCAATGGAAAACAAAAGCCTGAGATTTGAATACATTTACCAATCCACGTGCAGATTCACATACAGATTCCATACGGAGAATGAAAGGGTTACTGTCTCAAGGTATTTGAATACAACCTCTATGTAATCATTGGCTGAGATATAATGACACAGGAGTAACCACTGGGAAGCTAGGTCTTATAATTTAAAAAATAACACTTTTTGAGCAGAGACATTAACAAATGCATATTGAGGGAGAAACAAACTATACAGATTTAGTTCAAGCAAGTAACTAAAGAAAATTTAATAGAATCCAGAGTTGCTATTATCTAGAATATACATTTTTCAATTATGGATTATGATAGATATGCAAATAAATAGAAAAGTGTGGATGCAAATGTTGGATTTGGCTGACAAAGACTTTAAAGGTAATTATAACTATATTAAAAGAAATTAAGTAAACCATGTATAAAGAACTTTATAACAGCTTTATTGAGATATAGTACATATACTATATAATTTACCCACTTAATGTGTACCATTCAGTGGGTTTTAGTAGATTCACAAATATGTGCAGCCATCACCACAATTTTAGAACATTTTCATTACCTCAAAAAGAAATGCCATACTATTTAGATATCACCCATTATTCCCTACTCCACCCTCCAGTCCCAAGCAATGACTAATCTACTTTCTAAATTTATAGACCTGCCTATTCTGGATATTTCATATAAGTGATATCACATGAATTTTTCTGTACAACTAGCTTCTTTCACTTAGCATAATTTTTTCAAGGCTCATCCATGTTTATTTTAGGGGAAAGCACCCATGCTCTTCCATGTATCTCTTCATTCCTTTATGATCGAATAAAATTCCTCTTTATGGCTAACACATTATGTTTATCCATTCATCAGTTGATGTACATTTGGATCAATTTCATCTTTGGTTTTTATGAATAGTACTACTATAAACGTTCATTTACAAGTTATATATATATATATATATATATATATATATATATATATATATATATATATAAACATTTCTTTGAGGTATATACCTATGAGCATAGTTGCTATAACTCTGTTTAACTGTTTGAGGAATTCCCAGACTGCTTTCCAAAGTGGTAGCCCCACTTTACTTTCCCACCAGCAGTATATGAGGGTTCTGATTTCTCCACATCTTCATCAACACTATTTCTTATATTTTTGATCCTAGCCACCCTAATGTGTATGAAGTGGTATCTCACTGCAGTTTTCATTTGCATTCCCCTGATGGCTAATGATGTCAAATATCTTTTCATGTTCAAGTTGCTCATTTTAATATCTTCTTAGGCAAAGTTTCTGTATAGGCATTTTACCAAATAAAAAAAATTTTTTTAAATCATTGAGTTGTATGAGGTCTTTGTATAGTCTAGAATAGTGCTTATCAGATATGTGATCTGTAATTTCTCCCCTCTGTGGGTTTTCCTTTCAGGTCCTTGATAGTGTCTTTTGAAGCAGAAGAGTTTAATTTCAATGAAATCCAACTTATCTATTTTTTTGTTTCTTCTGCTTTTGGTGTCATATCTAAGAATCCATGGCCAAGGTCATTAAAATTTACCCCTAAGTTTTCTTCTAAGTGTTGTGTAGTTTTAACTATTATACTTAGGTCTTAGATTCATTTTGTGGTTTCTGTATATAGTGTAAGGTAAGGGATTGACTTTTTTGGTATGTGGATAGCCCATTGTCCCAGCACCGTTTTTTGAGAGTTTGGAATCGACATGTACACACAACTATATTTAAAATGATAACCAACAAGGACCTACTGTATATCACAGAGAACTCTGCTCAATGTTATGTGGCAGCCTGGATGGGAGGGGATATTGGAGGAGAATGGACACATGCACATGTAGGGCTTAGTCCCTTCACTGTGCACCTGAAACAATTACAACTGTTAATTGGCTAAACTCCAATATAAAATAAAAAGTTAAAAAATCAAATATGTAACCATCAGACAAATATAAAAGTCAGATAAATAAGAAAACATAGCAGCTAACAATGAATTTTTTGCAGGAAGTATGGCCAAAGTATCTGTGAACATGCCTAAGTCAAATAAGAATAGAGGAGTGAAAATTGAATTTGCAGATCCACAGTATCCTCCCTTTATGGAATGGATGGAAAAGGCATGTATAGTCAGGGAACGGAGACAGTGTCTAAATAGAAGAAATTCCAAGATATGTCTCTAGTTCAAAATATGAGGTCAAGGGGAATTCATATCTTCTTACACGTGGAGAGTACTAGAGAATATTCTAGGAAAGGGAGAGAAATTGTGATCCAACAGAGAGAGGTAGTGAAGTCCTTGAGAAGATGAAAAGAGAGGAAGAGGAGAATAGGACTTTAATTTTAAGCACATGATTTAAAAGTTCTGAAAGTTGGCTTCCTTAGTTTTCTTTCCTTTTATCTGCCTCTCAGCAAACTAAATTGAATGTTTCTGCTGATGTCTGGATACAATTGTATTGAATACATTGGTTAAGAAAGTTATAAATAGGTTAAAATAATGGAAAAAAAAGAAAATACTTTTCTTAATTTATTAAAGGGTCTTGGGACCCTTGTTAAAAAAACACTTGATTATAGATGTATGCTTTATTTTTCGACTCTCAGTTCTATTTCATCAATGTATATCGTTATGCCAATGCCACAATTTTACTTTGTAGTAAGTTTTGAAATGGGGAAGTGTGAGTACTCCAACTATGTTCTCCTTCATTAAGAATTTTTTAGCTATTTTGAGCCCCTGGTAATCCATATGAGTTTTTGTAGTTATCTGGTTAATACCTACAAAGAAGTCATCTGGGATTCTGTTACAAATTGTATTGAATCTGTAGTTCAATTTGGGTAGTATTTCCATCCTAACAAACAATATTAAGTTTTCCAATGCATTAATATATTATCCCAATTATTTTGATCTTCTGAAATTTCTTCCAACAATGTTTTGTAGTTATTTAAGAGTATAGTTTTTACAATTCTTTTGTTAAATATATTCCTATTTTTTATGTTATTGTAAATGGAATTAGAATTGTTTTCTTTGAAATGTTATTACAACCATGAGAAATACTATAAATTGTGTATATTGATCTTGTATCAGCAAACCAGCTGAACTTGTTTATTAGTTCTAACTCTTCTTATTCTTTAGGATTTTTATATACACTATTCTATCATCTGTGAATAGAAACAGATAGAAGTAATTTTACTTCTTCCTTTCCAATCTAGATGCTTTTTTTTTTTTAATCTAATTGCCCTGGCTAAACCCTCTAGTTCAAGGTTGAATACAAGTGGTGAGTGCAGGCATCCTTGTCTTGTTCCTGGTCTTAGAGGAAAGCATTTAGTCTTTAAGCATTAGAGATGATAATAGCTTTGTTTTTTCAGAGTTGTCCTTTATCAGGCTGAGAAGTTTACCTTCTATTCCTGGCTTATTGAGTATTTTATCATGAAATGATGTTGGATTTTGTCAAATAGGTTGAAAGTAAAGGATGGCAAAAAAATATACAACACAAATTGTAGCTGTAACAAAGCTGGAATGCTATTCTAATATCAGACAAAATAAACTTTAATGCAAAAAATATTACTAAAAACAAAGATGGCCATTTCATAGAGATAAAATATCATTTCCTTAGGGAAACATAATAACACAAGCACATTGTGCCTGACAAGAGAACTCAAAAATACATGAAACAAAAATTGATATAGGGCTTCCCTGGTGGCGCAGTGGTTGAGAGTCCGCCTGCTGATGCAGGGGACACGGGTTCGTGCTCTGGTCTGGGAAGATCCCACATGCCGTGGAGCGGCTGGGCCCGTGAGCCATGGCCACTGGGCCTGCGCATCCAGAGCCTGTGCTCCACAACGGGAGAGGCCACAACAGTGAGAGGCCCGCGTACCACAAAAAAAAAAAAAAAAAAAAAAAAAAAATTGATATAATTGAAATAAAAAATAGGCAATCCAGCAATAACAGTTGGAGACTTTAATACCCGAGTCTCAACAATTGATAGAACAAAAAGGTAGAAAATCAGCAAGGATAAAGCTAACTTGACCTAACTGACATCTATAGAATACTACACACAATAAGAGCAAAACACACATTCTTTTCAGTGAATATAAACCTTTCTGTGATAGACCATATGACAGTCCATAATACAAGTCTCAATAAATTTAAAATGACTGAAATAATCCAAAGTATATTCTCCAACCATAACAGAATCAGAAATAAGCAATATAAAGAATTTTGGGAAACCTTTAAATATTTGGAGATTAAACAATTCTAAATAATACAAGTTTCAAAGATGAAATCATAAGTAGAATTAGAAAATATTTTTGAATTAAATTGAAATGAAAACAAAACAGATTAAAAGTTTGCAGGGTGGAACCAAAGCAATGCTGAGAGAGAAGTATGTAGAAACCCCTATCTTAGGAAAGTAGAATGATCAAAAGTCAATAACCTAAGATCCCACTTTAAAAAAAAATTACAAAAATAACAAAAAACTGAACCCAAAGCAAATAGAAAAAGGAAGCAATAAAGATTAGAGATGAATAGGTTAAATAAAAAACAGGAAAACAGTGGATTAAAAAAAAGAATCAAGGAAACCAATTTTCTTTTGAAAAGATGATCAAAATTTACATTTTTAGATAGAATGAACCAAAAAAAAAGAAAGAAGACACAAATTAGCAATACTGGGAATGAATTTGGACCCTTACATTGCACCATACATGAACATTAACCCAAAATGTGTTATACACATAAATATAAGATCTAAAACTTTAATATAATTAGAAGAAAACATCACAGAAAAATCCTTGAGAACTTATATCAGTCAAAGAGCTCTTGGATATAACACCAAAATATGATCCATAAAAGAAGACTATCAATGAATGAATTTCATCAACCTTGAAAAAACTTGTACTTTAAAATACATTAGTAAGAAAATAAAAAAACAAACCAAGACCTGGAAGAAAGTATCTGCAAATCACATATCTGATAAAGAACTTGTATCCAGAATATATAAAGAACTCTTACAACTAAATAATAACCCATTGAAAAATGGGAGAAGAGTTGAATAGACATTTCATCAAAGAAGATATAATAATGACAAATAAGCACATGAACATATGGCCAACATTATTAGTTATTAAGGAAGGGCAATCAAGGGTACACTAAGATACCACTTCACACCCACTAGGATGACCATACTCAGAAAGACAAACTATAACAAGTACTAGTAAGGATGCAGAGAAACTAGGACCCTCGTGCTTTGTTGGTGGTAGTGTCAAATGTTAGAAGCACTTTAGAAAACAATTTGGTAGTATGGCAGACAGACCCTAAAATTACCCCAAATAATTCCCACCTGCTAGTAGTCATTCCTTTTGTAATCACCTCCCCTTGAGTCTGGGTATGACAGGTGGCTTGCTTCTAACCAATAAAATATGGCAAAGGAATGTTACTTCCATGATTACATTTTGTAAGAATGTAACTACTATCTTGCTAGTGGACTCTCTCCCTTGCTGACTTTGATGAAGTAAGCTGCTGTGTTGTGAGCTGTCCTACAGAGAGGCCCACATGGCAAAGAAGTGACAGTAGCCTCTGGCAGACAGCAAGAAACTGAGGCCAGCAGTCCTACAACCCATAAGGAAATAAATTCTGCCAAGAACCACAGGATCTTGGATGCAGATTCTTCCCCAGCTGCGATCTGAGATAATACCACTGTCAGCACCCTAACTATAGCCTTGTGAGAGACTCTGAGCCAGAGGACCCATCTAAACCAAGCCCAGATTCTGCCCCACAAAGACTATGAGATAGTAGCTAAAAACAACACGTAGCTATTAAGTTTGCAGTTTATTTTTACATAGCAAAAAATAACTAATACAAGCCATTTCTGAAAGCTAAACCTTAACTTACCATGCAATCTAGCAATTCCAATCCTAGATATATACCAAGAAGAAATGAAAACAAATGTCTACACAACTATTTACAAACATATATTCTTAGCATTATTTGCCATAGCCCAAAAACTTGAAATAATTCAACTATTCATCACCTGGTGAATGGATAAACAAATTGTGATCTATCAGTTCTATAGAATATTATTCACCAATTAAAATGAACTGCAGTGCAACATGAATGAACCTCAGAAACATTACGCTAAGTGAAAGACACATGCCAAATATTAAGCTAAGTGAAAGAAGACAGATACATATGATTCCCTTTATATGAAATATTCATAAAAGCAAATCTTATAAAACAGAAAGCTCTGCGGTTGACTGGGACTGGAGGTGAGAGTGGAGCTTAACTAAGGATGGAAAGGAGGGATCTTTGGGGTGATGGGAATGCTCCAAAACTGGATTGTGCTGATGGTTACTCAACTTTATTAATTATTAAAACTCATTGAATTGTACACTTACAGTGGCTGAAACTTACAGTATGTCAATTGTACTTTAATAAAGTGTTTCTTTTAATCCTGATGGAGACCCTACCTTAGAAAGGATTATTTTCACTCTCTGGTCCCTGCAATGCAGCCCCATATGGAACCCACAGATTATCCTCACCAAACCATCAAGAACTTCCCCAGCCAAAACTGACTCCCTCACACTGTGGCTTCTCTAAGCAGCTAAAAGGAGGAAGATCAAGGTGATATGGCTACAGACCTTGATGGAAAAAGGGAATTTCTGTGCTGGGTCTTAAAGGAAAAGCAGGAATTATAGAGCCTGAAAGAAAGACAATTATAAGTAAAAGAAAAAGCAGAAGCAGGAAAGAACAAGATATATTTGCAGAAGACTAAGTATATTTTGTTTTAGTTAAAATGTTTCAGAGGAAGAAAATCTAAAGATGAGAATAGGATTCTTAACATGGGTTGGCCTTTACAGATAGAATCTCCGTGATCATGATTATCATTTTCTTCATCATTCAGCAAATACTTACCAAGAATGTGCGGCACACAATGCTACACCGTAGGGATAAAATGTGCAACACATATGCCCTATAGACTAGGCATAAACATTAAAAAATGGTAAAATTATAAAAGAGAAAGAATCCTCTCTGAAAATACTTGTACTATCATATTTTCCTCTCATTCTCCTTACGTGGACAGGGAAGAAAACGGTGAAAGAAATCTAAGCTATTTTATCTTATCTAAAAATTCTCTCTATTCCAGAAAACAGAGGAACAAAGAAAGACGTGCATAGTCACCTGACAACTCTCTTATTTTAACCCTATATTGAAACGGATGCATGCTGTAAGGTCAGAGATTCTAGTTCTAATTATTAACTTTTGCCAACATTTATTTCTAAAGCTCTTTCTCAGAAGCACTGCTAATGGCTGGTAAAATATACACTTCCACTACAAGTAATGGGACAAGGGAAACCCAGTAAGAAAACAAATAGAGGGCACTCCATGCTTCAGAGATTAAAAAAATCTAATTTTTCACAAAGTCATGGTGAAAAAATGATAGGTATTATTCACCATTTAAAAGGGGAATCTTAGCATTCCCTTGTCTCTTTACACCTTGTAGAAGACACAGTAATAATGAGGACATTTCCTTGGGGCTACAATCAAGTTGCTGAAATAAAGACTAAGCTACAATGCCCTTTGTCTTCTATCCTGATGTCAGTGGCAGCAGGGCAAGTCCTCTGCTGTAGCCAGTGTTTCAGTACTTTCCATTAGCAGTTAACATACCAAACACATGCGTTTAGAAGTCCACGAATTATTCTAGGAATTCATCTGTATCTAGAAGTTTAGGTAATTTCAAAGGAGATGGGAACCACACATCTACAATGAAAGTTACCCTTTGACTATTAAATGTAACTACAGGAATGCATGTAGGAATTAGACCTGCCAGAAATGCACAATTCAAAATGAGGAAAGGCAACAAAAGCTGCAATGAAAGTCATTATAGCCCTTTTTAAAAAAGCTTTCAAGAATTTGAAACAGCCTCGGAAATTCTCACTAGCCCTAACTGGTTTCTACACACACACATATATATAGTCTATCTGTCTGTATGAGTACACATTCTTCTGTTTTGGCTAAACCTTCATTTCATTTCTTGGTTAACTACTATAGAGACATGAGAAAGTTTTGTTCTGCAGTGTTAGAATATCACAGAGTGACTAAGTCAAACTTAAAATAGAAAAGGAACATTGTGAAAGGCTGAGAATGTGACATTCAACTTGAGGGCCACAGGGGGAGCGATAATACCAAGTAAATAAATGTGTGCTAGATAGACCCACAAACTGCTTCTAGGAGATTACTTCTCAAGTTTTGGAACCTTAAGGAATTTTCCCAGGCAAGCTTTTCTTTCCAGTTCATCCTCACTCATCTAATTTAGCTCTGCTAATTTAAATTTGCTCAGGTAGTTGTAAAGAGACACATCCCCTACCTTAATTGTTCTAGATAGAAAACTGACAGGAAATGGGTAACTGCTGGATTTTTGATATTCCTACTTGACTCTGAATGGATAATACTACCAACCTTATTTTAGGTATAAGAGAATGGAGGGGGAAATGAGATCTAGAGATTCTGAATCATATACCAAATGGAATTATGATTCCATTAGTATAAAAATAATCATGAACGTTTTCCTCTAAACAACAATTAAAAAAAAAAAGATCTGAGACGAAAGCAAAATGTCATAACTTGTTTCGCAGATACATCCCAATTCAGAGCTCACGTGGACTAATGGGTTGACAGCACTCTCTGAACAGGCAACCTGCTAATTGCGGGTGGGGTAGAGAATTGAGGATGTTCGCAATAAAAACTGCTGCTGCCGCCCACGCTCTCGCCTCCCAGAGAGCCACGGGACTCAGTGAAGAGACGATCTTCATTCTTGATTTTTATGAGCAGAGATCAGAGCATTTCATTTACTTCTTGCAAGAACTGAACTTCCAGTGACAAGCATTTAATCTGATGCAGAGCTATGCAAAGACAATTTATCCGTTTGTTTATTTTCTTGAGTTTCTAAAAATTGCTCTTCATTAAAACAGCCCCAGGATACAAGAACACTCAAACCACATTAGTAAACGACCAGAAAAACAACAAGCTGAAATGATTAAAATATATGAACTTACTAAAGCATATTTTAATTCTATCTTAATTCATCTATCATTTGGGATGCCTAGCAGTTTTAAAGTATACATGAATGTTGGCCAAACAGAGCATTTAATGCAGACAATGAGAAGTGTCTCATTTGAGGAAATTATAGGAGTGTAGCTATGCATGTAGGAGGAAAATAACTACTGACAGCACAGCAAAAACCATCCTTATGGATCACCACCAAGGCCTAGAATTCAGAGAATACCACCAGAAAACTCTACTTTATCATTTTGTGCCATATGCTGGGACAAAACCCAAAGCTGTCATTATCTGAGCCTTGTCTGAGTTCCTGTAAGGCTAGGCTCAGGAAGAGGCTCTGACAGGCAGGAACCACCTCACTAATATTTTTATTCTTTCACTTATTTAACAATTTATTGAGCATCTATTATGTTCAAGGTTTTGAGGGATACAAGGATAAATTAGACACAGTCCTTGAACTCAAGGAGCACTTGGACTATGCCTCTTTGTGGTAAGAATATTCTTACTCACCCCCTATATACTCCTCTCCCTCATAATAACTAACCCCCCAGAATATTTTTCACTTAGGTTGGAGTTTGTTCATGTCACTAACACTAAAACCACTGATTCCCACCTTCCAATAGCCTGAAAATTATCTTGAATTGTGAACCTCAATGTCAGCTCGAGCTTGTACTAACAAATACAAGCTCGGGTTAATGTCTGTCTTTGGAAGAAAAGATGTAAAATATAGACAGGATCTCTTTACAACCAAGAAGCCCAGTAAGACCAATAGGAAAGTAGGAAACTATATTAAAGACCTTAGTGTGTGCTTTGGGTTAATTCACATGCCAATGTTAATACACACACACATTCATAACATACATATATACACACACATACACATATATATATGAAACAGACCCTAAATAATTTTAGAGAATGCTTGTTTAGAAAGAGAAAGGGATGTATGAATATGCAACAAAGCAGAAAACAACCTACAGAAATCAACTGTGGGGCCACAGTTCCAGAACTTGCAAGAACCTAACTTTGTTTCCATTCTTCTCTCTGCATTACCTACATCTCCACAAAGTGGGTTGCTACCATAGGAACTAATTTCTCCTTTCCAGTTCTATTGACACCTTGTAAAACTGGGGCATCTGTTGACCCTAACTGGCTAAGGAATACGTTTCTAAGCCATTTCATGACTTTAACTGAACTAAGAATATGAGCAACACACAAAGCCTCCTCCCTGCCATTTGACATCAAGGATGGTTGGAACTGGCCTATTTAGGTGTAAGAATGACATTCAAGACAGTGGAGGATGGGAATGTAAGTCTCATCAACAGCCAATTGGAAGGAACCTACCTGGGAGTGACTTGGGAATATTTAAGAAGCTATCCTCTAAATACTGAACTCAAGACAAGTGAAAATATGTATCACAAGACAGAAAACACAACTATAGAATTTAGATACTGTAATCCAGGTCTAATTCTCTAGAAGCCAAGTAGATAGTTCCATAGAGGTCCAATGAAAACTATGAGATATTCTGTTAAATACAGTAAATTGTATGTCAACTATTATCTAGGCTTACTTCAGAAATTTCACTAAAATTACAGTAAAGGAAATAAAAGTATAAATCCAAAAGGAAAATGAACTAGAGAGTAGATAACAGACAGGAGAGGTCACCAAAATTTTGCAAGATGGACAATAAAAGAATACAATTGACTTAGGTGTAATTGTGCTGTCGACAGTTGTATACAAGAAGCAATCTGATTCATCCTATAGAATCCCCAAGAAGCTCAGGATTTGGAATCAACAGGCATATAGATTGATTCCAGGATTTGGAATCAACAGGCATATAGGCAAAGACGACACAAAGAGCTGGTATCAGATATTATTTGAAAGTCTAGTTAGACTTGACAACCTCTCACCCACTCCCAAGCAAGAAGCATCTATTCTTCCCCAACTCCTGAAGGAAATGATTCGATGTAGATCTGGAGGATTGAACTACAGAGGCTCCAGATTTCGTGACAACAGGCATAGGCAAGTTCAGGAAAAAAGCCCCTAACTGACAAGAAAAGGAATATATGAAAGTCTTCATAATGAAGGATGAGGCCTCCCCAACTCCCCTCTCCCCATCCACCACCAGCCAGTTCCAGGGACACTGGTGGCCAGCCAGGAGACTAGAATGTTCTTCTTTGGAGAAAACTGAAGTCTCCATAGAGAAGGGAGGAAGGGCAGGAAGGAGGGAAGAGAGTGAAAACATTTCCTGATGCTTCTGATGATATTTAGGACCTACTGGTCCAAGCTATGTGTTCACTAATTAGCATATACTATGTATAATTAATGTCAACCCTACCTATCTCATCTTCTCAGTTAAACTATAAATTTCATAAGTTCAGAGCCCATTTCTCAATGCAGTATCTTCTGTATAACAGTTATTTCATTAAAGTATCAATTCAGAGGTGATTGCTTTAATAAAAAAACTGTCTTTCATTGATGAGCACAATTGCTGGGCACAAATAGAATAAAGCTTTCCAACTGATATGGAAGAAATGACTTCCATTATTTAGAGAGTTCCTCTGCCCTTTCTGATTATCTTCTATGGGAGCCAAGGAATAC
Source organism: Mesoplodon mirus (assembly GCF_964341445.2). NCBI lineage: Eukaryota > Metazoa > Chordata > Mammalia > Artiodactyla > Ziphiidae > Mesoplodon > Mesoplodon mirus. Next base: position 134,382,067 of record NC_138980.1, read on the forward strand.
AGAGTGTTGTGTGTGGTTGGGGTAATGATACTTTATTTCTCCTTTGGTTCATTCACCTTGTCCAGAACTCCAAAAGTAAAGTGACTGCTTTAACATAACATGTTGCTGTATCTATACTATTGGTTTCTAATTCCTGTATAAAAATAGAGCTCCGGGCTTCCCTGGTGGTGCAGTGGTTGAGAGTCTGCCTGCTGATGCAGGGGACATGGGTTCATGCCCCAGTCTGGGAAGATCCCACATGTCGTGGAGCAGCTGGGCCTGTGAGCCATGGCCGCTGAGCCTGCGCGTCCAGAGCCTGTGCTCTGCAACGGGAGAGGCCACAACAGTGAGAGGCCCCCATACTGCAAAAAAAAAAAAAAAAAAAAAAGAGCTCCCATGATTATGGAATCCATTGCATTTTAATAAACAAGAACATAGGAGCCTATGAATTTTAATACAAATGCAAATGTAAGTGTAAGTGTAAACACACACATACACACAAACAGATCCTGAAGTGCTTTTCCTCTTGGGACTTAATCAAAATTCACCCTTTTGAACATGTTCTCACTGATGTAAATCTCAGTCCTAGCTACATGCAACATATTGAATTATTTGATGCAAACCAAGATTTGAGTCAGTTTTCCATTTTAATAAGTAAAAACAACTAGCTCAAACCTTGATGTCAAACCTAAAATGTACGTTTTACAGATAAGCAGCAGAATTGCTTTTAAAAAATGCTTCCCTGGGTATATTTTAAAAAATAGCTCATTTTTAAAGTAGCAAGGCAGTAATATCTCAAAGCTTAATTGTGTTGATTCTTAACATATTCTAAAGCCTTGTAATGCTTGGATAAATATGTTGCCTAGTTCCTCAGGCCTCAATTATATACCTTTTTAAAAAGACTAACCCCTTGGAACTGGAAGCATAAATAATTAGAACATAAACATGCCCATTTATATGAATTATCTATAGTCCTCAAAATGTGAAAATAACCAAGTTAGCACTTGCTGTATATGGCTCTTAATTTTTTTATTATATACTTTTTGTTTCTTATATGAGCATCTTTATTGCTTACAATTTTTCTTGTGGCTGATGGGAAGAGATACTATAAATCACCCACAATATACTATATGTTGTAGAATTTTCAATTTGTGAATCATGGGTGATGAGTCCCTGTGTTGGGACCCTGTATAAAAATGATGAGCTAGAAATAATAATTAACCAATAAGTTGGCTTGGTTTTACACTAAGCTAAAGACTCTTTGCATCAGAATCAAAAAGATTTCAGTCAGGTAACAGATTACACATTACTGTAATAATGTGTTCACAGCATCTAGCACATGGCAGTATTAATACTGGTTGGACGAATGAAGAGTTAATGATTTAATTTAATTTCCCCATAACACAATCAGCTTGTTTTACCTTTCCTATTTGAGGACATATTTAAGGATAAAAGTCCTTTCATGCCAACAAGCACTCTACGGAGTTCCTTCTCCATTACCCCAGCGATATATTATTATTGGAAAAGGAACACAACTCAGCTACATATACCTAAAGGTACAGCCTAGAAAAGAGGGGAGAAAGAGAAACAATCAATGATAAAATAAAAATAAGCCACTGGAAACAGGAGGATTTCAATGGGTATGGCTGTATCTGTGCTATGCCTTTGTAAAGGAGTTTATCTATGCATCACGGAATTTTACCTGGAAGTAGTATACTGATGACCCCAACGATAATAATGCACTGAGGGCCTATTTTGTGCCAAAAACTGTATTAGAGGCTTTATGTAAAACTCTCATTCAATCTTCATATAGATTCTCTTTTAAAGAATAGTATCATTGCCTGACCACAGCAAACTCTTCCAAATGAGAGAACTTACATATTAAAGGACTTTGAGTGATATGTTTAGCAAATTGGTAGCAAAAGCATAGCCAACTCCTCTTAGCTCTTTACTTTTCCATAACCTCAGATACAGCATAGTGTGGTAGGCAAGGAAATTAGGATTATAAATTACCTAGAATGTAGTTCAAGTACTGGCTGTGTCACTTACTGATGTTATACCATTGGGCATATTATTTAACCTTCCTCAGGTTAAACTTCCTTGTTTATAATAATACTTTGTCCTGTTATGAGACTGCTATGTCTCAAGATGTATGATGTACTCAGTTCAGGATCTAAAACATGGCAAACAATCATGGAAGCTGTTCTTTATGATGCAGGATTTTACATTTCTGTGGATATTTAGAAGAAGTCTATTATGCTCTATGTGCATTTTCGGAGCTCCTTAAAAGGTAGACTGACTATGTGAATCAACCATCCTAGCCACAGCAGAGTAAAACAGATCTATGCCTCTCCCATAGGCAGCCAATATCTTTATGGCCAGTAGCATCTGAAGTGATTTGGCATGACAGATTTGCCCAACAGGGTCAAAAATGTCTAACTAACCCAGTAACACCTCTGTGTTGGAGATGTCGAACATACAGTCTTTAGAGATAATGAAGTTGGTGGCTGCTGGCATATCCCAAATGCTTATATATTAAGATAGGGTAGTACATAGAAGCAGTTAGCAATAGAAGCCAGGAGTAAACCAGAGGCCATGAGAGCACTTAATTAGTTGATACAACTTGAAGTGCCTCTGATCATTAAAACCAGAAGCAATTTAACTAAGAGTTTATTTGATATTAGAATCATGAGCAAGGGGACCAAGTGAACACAGTTGATCAACAACCTAACCAGTATATTGAAGCACATTTCCCAACCCAAAAAGATTACAAGGAGGAATATGATGTCTGTATGATTATTTAGGGAAGAAAGAGTTAATAACGAAGGGAATACATGGTCTTCTCCCTCAGAACAAGCAAGTTTTTCTCTAGGATTGTGTGTTAACATAACAACTGCAAGAACAGTAAAGAACAACAATGAAATGGTCAACTGACCACACCAGCCACTTCCATCAGCACAGCACCAATTGACAAATAAGTTGCAAAATGTCACGGGAAGCATTTAATTAAGCCTGTGATGGCAGTTCCTGCTAGCTTTGTCTATAATTATTCTTTATTTCCTTAACATAAACAAATTAGCTTTAATAGTATGTCAGATAGTGCTTTCAGTCCCCACAGGACTTCTAATTTGTAGGCTTTTCAGTTGCTGATTTAATAAAGCTGTCCGTAAAACATGTTCTCAACCCCATGCATCTGCCTTCTGGTGCTCTTCTGGCCCCTGAATATCTATTAATTTACTGTCTTCACACTGGGACAATTTTTTTGTTTGTTTTTAAAAGGATAATTTCACTTTCTAAGAATAGATGTAACATGGTGTCAAGCACGTGGTAGAGCTCCAGGATAATAGTATAATTTTGAAAATTCATGCATGTTTAAGGCAACAATGTTCCTCATCTGCTTAATGCAACTGAAAGACAAGACACATTTTAGAATTTGCAAATATTTTCTCTGCCAACTAGTTTAAAATAGTGAGTTGCTACTGGCATCTAAACATAAGTAATAGGGGGGTCATACCTGTCTATGAATATAAAATAGCCATTCAAGTGAGAGCCAGGAACAAGTGAATACATTCCCATCTGTGAAATAGAGGGGACTTAAAGTTTTGCTGAGTGTCAGGGTGTTAGTCATCATTCAAACTACTGCCATCACTGCCTATCAAAATGGGTCATCAAACACAGGCTTCCAGGGCTGATATGTGCATGGCAAAGGGGGAGAAAGAGACATTCAACCCTCTCTCCAATCCATTCTCATTCCCACTGTATACAATGTAGTCCTAATATTTTGTTGATATTTTTATTATCACATGGACCTGAAAAGTACTGTCTGGGCAAAACAATGTTGACAGTGACCTCAACCAATTACCTCACAGTTAGCATCAGTCTCTTATTCTAGCTCAGCATAATGAGCTTTCCCCTATTTAGAAATGTATACTCTAAATTTATAATCCCAAGGTCATTTTAGAGATGGGATTTCAATGTTTCAGTATATTTTTACCAAGTGGCTCACCATAGCTTCTCAATCTTCTCTTACACTTCCTAAAACTTATCTTCCTTATTGTCCTATGCCCTTCCTATAAAGTATTGGCTTTAAAATTTCTTGAGTTTTCCCAAATTTTGAAAATCCACATATTTTAGAAGTCATTTGGAGACAAACAAAATGTTCTGGGGATGAAAACAATGTCTGAGAGAAACCAGTGAAAAATATAATCATAGTAAGCAATGTCTTCCTTACACAAGCATGTCAGGGGGAAACATCTTTTATGAATGCTAACCCACCCCATGGGTAGCACCACGCTCAACAAATAACTCAAATTAAGATTCCAATGTCTTTCTTTCTTTCTTTCTTAGTTCGTTTCTGAGGCATCAGAGGTCCCATTCTAAGTTACAAAGACCTATTGCTTTAGAGACATCTCTATTTTTCAGTAATCCTTTAGCTTATATCAGCATCACAAAGATCAGCTGGAAAGAATTCCAGAGTTTTTATAATGACTTTTAATACTCCAAGGCCTCTGAATTCTTCCAAAATGGAAAGACCTTCCACCCTCTCTCTATCCCTTAGCAGTGTTCATTGATATATGCTTCTGGCATATTTAAATATTTTAACTTGATTGAATTCTAGAATAACAAAGTAACCAGTAAACCTTCAGAATCATTAAATGTCAACAAGAAAAAAATCTTCAAAGTAGGGGGGATAATATCTCATAGCTAAGGTTTTCAGAATCTGGTGCTTATTGCCCGTCCCCTCTTCTCTGGGAGATTGCTTTGTGTGCCATGTGAATGGCAACTCACAAAGGAGAAACAAACACTTCCTAGCGAACATACTAGCCTTCATATCTAAGTTTTGAAATAAATGATTTTCTTTTTCTAAATGCAGCAACATTTTCCTCAGTAAATGTTCTTAATTCAATACCTAGAGAGGTTTCTTGCCTTTTCTTCCATAGATTTGTTTTATAATACTTCCTTCTAGTCCAGGGAAAGAGCTCAGTGTCAGGCAATATCTAAATATAACATAAAAACTCTTTCTGTCTCCATTCCACATGAGCTAGGGAACAAAGCTAAAAGCCATCTACTTGCTGTTATCCAGTAAAGAAAGATGTTTAAGTTTAAATGAAGTGTGTAATACTGGGTGTTATAGCATCAAAACTCTACAGGTTTTATAGAGATGGGGCCAAATATATTCATTATTTCAACTGTCCAATTCTCTATAGATTTCCACATGCTTTTGACTTACAACGCTGTATGACAGATAACACCAATATCCTGAATGGGCAGGTGTTTCTGTTTATTTTTTATATATCAAACTCAGAATTTTTTATTCCCTTTGCCTTTTGGAAACTTCTGCTATTGACCCAAGGACACTCCTTACATCAGTGCAAAGACCAATAAATATAGCTTAAAACAAAGACAGTATTACTCAGCTTTTGGTTGCAAATTTAATTTCCTCAGTCCATAGTTATCTCTAATAGTCTTGAAGCTAGTCCATGTTTACAGAGGAAGTCTCCCCTTTATATATCTAAACCCAAAAGTTATTTGGCTCATTGTTTTTTTTAAAGTACTACTTTTGAAAGGATAGATAATATGACAAAGGAAAAGTTCCTACTTGACAGGAAGAATAAGTAGAAATCTTGTGCATTTTGGATTGTAAAGAGATATGGAAGGATAAGACTACGGGAATTATGAACCCTGAGTTTCTGGGGAGAGACACGGTTGAGAAAAAAAATCTGGGGAACTGTCAGATTGTCAAGCTGGTGATATACATCCTTACAATATGGCACAGGAGTAAGAGCTCCAAGGACAGAAATGCATTGAGATAGATGGTCCTGGAAGATTGAACTCAAGTTTCTCTGATCTTCTGTGTCATGTTAAAAGAATCCAGATTATCTCAAATGTCCATGAGTGGCTGTGGAAACTCTTTCATCATAACAAAGGACAAAAGTGGCATTGAAGCAGAAAGACAAAGAAACTTAAATGCTTGATCAGATGGTGCTGCAGCCAGGCTTCAGGGATTAAACCATGCTTTCAAGAGCACTGTAGAAAAAGCCATCATACCTTGCCTGTAACAAAAGAGCATGCTAGAATTTATACAAGCCCAGACTTTGCTTCAGTGACTGTAGTCAAGGTCAGCCCGAGCCCTCAGAGAAGACTAACATGCCCCCTCCCTTAACGCTATGGTGAAGCTTTCCACAAGCTTTCTCCACAAGTTGGGAGGTACAAAGCAGGGGAGAGAGAGACCTAGAGAAGAGTTTACCCAAAGGATGTTCAGTTAAACTCAAACAGACTGCTTAAGGCCAGAAGAGTTACCTCTAACTGGCAAGTTTTCCTTTCTCTTCTACTATCAGCAGAAAGGGGGGCTTAAGAATATACAAGCAGTTACATTTTTGTACATTTTACAATATGTTATGTCCACTTTTCTAGAATTGTATTTTCATTCATATCAGCTTGTATTTATGAATGTTTCTATTAGATGTGACAACTATATCTCCCTCAGTGGTACTTATTATGTCAGTCTGCACAGAAACACCACCCTCATTAGTCATCAAATCCACTCATTCTACCTGATATCACTGTCTTTTAAATCTGCCCAGTTTCCTTCATCACCGTGGCCATTCATATGGATAATCACAAGAGATTCCTAAGTGGTCTTGATCTCTGTGCCTCTGAATTTTTTCAATTCCATTCATAGCCAACACAACTTCAGTCCTCTGTTTCATTCTTTATATGCTGCATCTAAAATAATCTCTCAACATACAACTCTGTTCCATTATTGCCCTGCTCAAAATCCAATAGTTTTCAATTTTCCTGAGAATAAATCCAAGCACACTTTAATGGTGTATCATCCAGGGTCCCAATGGGAAAGACATGACACATTCAAATTAGTATCATTTCAGGTGGATCTTATAAGTAATGACTTATTTAGGTACTATAGGGTGTAACATAAGGAAACCATAAGGAATAGTGTGGTGGGAGGGCATCGTGTCAATATGGCTAAGCTAGAACCACATTTTTCAGAATCTCTTTCACTGTATGGTTATGGATGTGAGTTGACCAGAAAAAGAGTTTATTTTGAGATCTGGAAGACAGAAGTGAGGCAGAGGCCATTACAATCCGACAGCAAGTGTTTTACAGTGGTAAAGGACAGATACAGAGGTACAGATAGGTCCCAGCTGGTCCTTGTCCCAGTTCCAGCTGTCCTTCCCAACTGCAACCCCAGGATCCCTGTTTAATGCAGACTTTTCCCCCAGGGCTCCATCATCACCCCAGTCCACGAGCTGAAAGTGACTAACATCCCAGATTGCCTGACAAGTTTTGATTTACACCCCTGTACCAGTGCTTCAGAAGGGCTGATTTATGACTTCTCTCTAATCCTCTAACTCTCCCCATGGACCATTATTTCCCCAGCTTCTCCCACCATTGTGGAAGGTATTATTCCTATAATAAATCCCTTATTTCATAATATCCATAGCAGTTCTACTTACCTGACTTTGCAGAGCATTTAGGAGTCTGGGATTATTGTTATCCCTAGGCAGAAAAGAGAGAAAACAATCAGGTGGAGGAAACCTCCTTCAGATTAGGAGGAACTTCAAGCTATGGAACACAACTACTTCAAGGCTATTTCATAGGAAGGACAGTAGGGAAATAAATACCCTGATTTCACTCTCCTCCTGCCTTCCAGTCTACTGTCTGGGGTCCTCACTGGCAGAAACTACAGGCGCAGGAACCATTGATATAATCCATACATGTTGACCTCCAGTGCAGAGAGTAAGGGACATATTGGAAGACACCCAGCACACATATATTACATGACACATCATGACATGCCCCCTACTCCCCAGTCCTTTTAACCCCACATATCTCAGCACCCTTTTCCCCATACTCTATGCTATACCACTCTCATATTCTTTTTATGTATTTGAGTCTTCTATATTTTTGCTTTCCTGAGGGCCTTTGCAAATGATTTCTCTGTATGTGCTGTTTTTTCCTTTCTTCTTCTTCACTTGGATCATTCCAAGTTGCCTTTCAGCTATCAACTTTATCACTTCAGCATAGAACCATCACTGGACAACTTAGCTAAATTATAAATCCTTTAGGTGGGCTTCTATAACAACATGTATTCTCCCTATTATATCTTATATCTCATTAATTATAATGTCTTTCCTGATAGAACATTAACTGTAGTAGCAGAGGCCATGTATACTGTTCACTGTCATAACTCAAAATAACAGCATTGTGCCAGGCACATAGTAGACACTCAGTATTTGTTAAATAAGGGAAATGAATACATGAATGAATGAGGACTATGGTTTTACTACTAAGGCAGCTGAATACCAACTAGAATATTTTTGTACTTGTAGAATTTGAGCCTAAATCTCAAGAGTGAACCCACTAGCATGTGGTGTCCATGTCTTCTTTGCATAGAGGGATCACCAGTGTGCAGAGAGCCCGTACTCCTGAGAATGTTGTCTCTTTCTGAGAGGGAAGTAAAAAGGGAACAAACGATAACCACTGTGTCTCTAACAGCCCAGGACCAGATTTCACTGGAAATTTCACTTTCAAGTAGGACACTAAGGTTACCAGATGGACCCCTCTGCAGAAAACAACTATAAAACTTAGACATAATACAAAAAGCAAATATCTGAAGGTACTGGAGAATGAAGATAAGAGTCTGGTGGAAAGTGCACACTCACTTGGAATGTGGAAGATGGCATGCTCCATGAGTATGTTTCCATCTTTTGTGGCCTTAACCTAGGACTAAATACATGCACATGGAACACACAGTGGTGAGAGGGTCTCACATGGGGAAAGTCTCACTCTCTCTGGTCTGGGGAACCAGAAAAGTGAAGCTAGGCAATGTCAAACTCTGAAAGAAGTGTGGCAGTTCTGAAGTGGCAAAAACCATACAGGGGATCCCCAAACTCTTCTGTCAGTATCTCCAACTGAACCTGAACATGCTCAAAGCAGAATAGACTCAAAGCACCTGAATTAAAGACAAAAGCTCTCAACTGAGACCAGATCTGATACCCATGCAGCAGAGCTTATAGTTCAAATCCAGACAAGCCAAGTACCTGCTGCAAAGGAAATGATCCTTATCACAGATAACAGAAGCTAGAATCTTTCCAACATTCATAATATCCTGAATGCAATCCAAAATTATCCAACACGAGAAAAACCAAGAAAATACAAAGGAGAAAAGGAAAAAAGTCAAGTCTGACCCAGAGATGAACAAATGTTGGAGCTAACTATAAGAAATTTTAAATGGCTCTTATAATTATCACCAATGAAGTAAAACTTTTGGTGAATGGAAGTAAAGAAATAGAAAATTGTTCAAGGCAAAGAACACGGAGGTAAAAGATTGAGAAAAAAATAGTCTCAAGAACTGATTAGATGGTATCAAATGATCTAATATACATGTAATTGATATAGCAGGAGGAGAAAGTGAGGCAGAAAAAATATAAAATAACAGTTGAAAATTTCCCAATTTATTGAAATATAGTATTTTTCAGAAAGAAGATATTAAACATCAAGCAGAATAAACACAAAGAACCTGTCATGAGGCTCATCATAGTCAAAATGGTGAAAATCAAAGATAAGGAACAACTCTTGAAAGCAGTAAGAAAAAACGTTATATACAGGGGACAAATGATCCAATTAATGGCTGATTTCTTATCAGAAACCATGAAGAGTGAGAAAAATCTCTCTGTAGTGCTGAAAATTGTTTTTTTGTTTTTTGTTTTTTGGTCTAACAAGGATTCTATGATATCTTTATCCCAGATATACAGGATATTTTCCTTCAAGAATGAAGGCAAACGAAAGATTTCCAGGTAAAAGAAAACTAAGAAGATTTATTACCAATATAATCACACTATGATAAATGCTAAAGGAAATTATTCAGGTTGTGGGAAAATGATATTGGTGGAAACTTGGATTCTCTGAAAATAATAAAAAGCAAGAACTGAATTCTGCCAGAAATCTGAATGAACAGGGAGATAGATTCTCTTAGCATCTCCAGAGAAGACTACAGCCCTGCCAACACCTTGCTTAGATTCTCCTAGCATCTCCAGAGAAGACTATAGCCCTGCCAACACCTTGATTTCTGACATATGAAAGAGTGAGATAGTAAATGAGTGTTGCTGCTAGTTTGTGGTAATTTGTTACAGCAGCAAGAGAAAACTAGCAGAGGGACTTTTTGATAAATGTTAACCTCACATGTTTTGAATGGAACGTGGAAAAATCCACACCATTTTTCCAAGGATCCCCAACAGAACTGAGTCCCAGTTTTCTACAGCAGTAACCAGCCGAAAGACGTTACTTGGGATATACTTTCCTTCCTTTCTTGATTTATTCTTCCCATCCCCCCCATCTCTGGGTCTTTGGAAGCACGTTCTAAATTAACCTACCTGAAAGGCAGGCTTTGTCTCAGGTTCTGCTTTTGGGGGGACCCAGGCTAAGATAGCTGGTCTAGGGAGTGGCCCTAGACAGGAGATCCTTAGTTTGGGAGAGTCCTCAGGTTAGGATCCTTGGTTGTTCTCAGTGACCAACAGGTCAGCTGGCAATCAGGACCCCAGTGTTGTCGATAGGTGGAGTGGTGATCAGAACTGGCTGCAGAAGCATCATAATTATAACACTCAAATCCTCTGCAGATTAGGACAAGTTACAGGTGAAAATGAAGCACTGACTTATGAGGTAGGGATAGCACTTGAAAGGTTTGGGGTCAATGGTAATAAGGTCTATAGAATTGGCTGCCTTTGGTTAACTGTTATAGAGTTTTGTTTTTTTTTTTTTTTAAAGCAAGACAAGTTTGGGTTATTCAACTCAATTCAAGGCATACTGTGAAAATCAGAAAGCGTCAGCAACATTTAAGACCCTTTGCAGGTCAAAGTGTGGGAAAAATATCAGGTTCAGGCTTTAAAGGTACTGGTAGGACACCTACAAGATGAATGATAGCCTCAGCAGGACTTCTGCATCAAAACCAGGACCCTAATAGAGAGTGGGACCCTGATATCTGGGAAAGACTCATTTGCATGAAAGAACCTGAGAAACTTGAACCCCCCCAGCCAATTATAGCAGATCCCACCTTCTTGATGGAGAGCCAGACTTCATCTGCCTGGACACCTTGCAAAGACGTCACCTGAGGCAGGTGCCTTATAAGATGAAGACTTTGCCATTTCCATCTGCAGAAAGCCTAGCTCTAGCAAGAGTTCACCTCTCTTGTAGGACTTTTTGAAAACTGCAAGAAGCAGATAATATACGCTTGTTGCAGCACAGGGAAAGATAGCCATTGTTTTGTAATAACTGTAAATGGAGTATAATCTGTGAAAATATTGAATCACTATGTTGTATACCTGAAACTAATATAATATTGTAAATCAACTATACTTCAATAAAAAAGCAGCTAACATACTTCAACATTTTGAACTCATATGAACTTAATATACAAAACAATTAAAACTCTTTTTCAAAGGTGTGAAAAGTCAGAGAGAAATAGAAAAGAAATATTTAAAATGTGGGTACTAGAATAATTTAAAATCAATTATATATAACAATGTTTTAATAAACATTAGTGTTTAGTTCTTACAAGGATTTCTTTAGTCAGAAAATGCTAATTAAATTCATGAGTACTTCCAAAGATATCATTATGTGAATGCAGAACCTGAGGCAAAAAAAAAAAAACCAAAAAACAAGAAAGCACAAACACCAGGTAGTAAGTTTTGGTTTGTTTACATTGGTAAAGAAGGTTAGAAACCAATTTTAAATAAGGTATTAGTTTAACAGGTAGTATTCCAACTGTTTATGGTTGCTGTGCACTCTAGGTACTTTAAATAAAGGACATGAATTCATGCTTTTGGAGATAAATATGCTCCTCACTACCAGACGCAGTAATTTTGGTTGCCACAAAGTTATTGCTCCAGGCATAAATGAAGAGAATTGTCTTCCATCTGACTTGGCCCTTAAGTCAATTGAGCATATTTAGCAAGTGTAATTCTCATGTCAACAACAAGTCAATGTTATTGAATGCAGTATGACAACATATAAATAAGTGATATGTCTGCTTATGAGAAATGTGGCACAATGAAATAAAAGACTGTGGAGCTAAAAAAAAATAAAAGTTAAAATTATATTCTTCATTTATAAGTTATATGAACTTTGGTAAGTCAATTTCTCTGAACTTAAGCTTTCTATTTCAAAACATTGACATAAAAATGTATAGTTCAGAGGGTTATACTATATAGCATATGCAAATATAGCAAATATATTGGAGAAATATAAATCCAAGACAAAACCTTCTGCCAACCCAGAAAACTTTTCACAAAAGTAGAAATAGAGTTTATTATTGAATGAACATTAAGCCAGAATATAAGTGCATCACAGTCAGTCTGCTAAGGGATTGCGAAGACAGAAAGAAATCTTCCCCTTTTATGTAGCCAAGAACATACAGCCCATTAACCACATGTTCAAGATGAACAATAACTAGTCCTCAAGTAAGATGACTTGACAGCACCATGTGTCGTGCATAATCCATCCTAACTTCACCTGGTAATTATGGTGGCCACCTGTGTTTGCTAATTTGCTTTAGCCAAAGGAAAATAAGCTTCTCATATCTTTATGATGGGAGGTAGTTTTACATCTTGGAGCAATGGACCCACTGAATTTAGGCTCTGACCCTCTGACAGAGATGAGGAGATAGGGATGCTATTTTTCTTGATTACATTTTAAAGGAATGGCTCCCAGGCCCTTTAGAAAGCCATTTCTGGGAGAATCTTAACTACATTACATATCAAGTAAGCATGTTTTTCATTTTTTACCAAAATTAAAACTGGTACATAAAGTCTCCAAATATTTCTTGTTCCTTCTGTCTTATTAAGTAGCAGTGGAAAAAATAAAGAACTATAAAGGCTCTCAGTATTGCAATTCAGCCCAAGAGAGGCTAAGGGAAATAGTGTGGCTGGGAAACACCTTTGGGAGTTGTCAGGTAAAATCTGAAACTAGAGGGCAAAGAGAACAGAAAAAGAGGCAGACTACTGCAACTTGGTAGGTGGCAGTTTTACAACAATAAGCAACAGAACTTACATACAGGGCTTGTCTTAAGAGGTCATAACACGAGCAGATCTCCACACCAGCCCACCAGAATCTTAAGAGTTTATATAGAGGTCCTAATTGGGTTCAGCCCCATATTCAGTTCAGGTGGTCTCAATCACTGCTTACTCTCTCAAAGTTTTGTCCTTGAAACTGAGTCCCACTGTAGAAACAGTGGACAGAATGTATATTCCTAGACAGGGGAGGGGGTGAAGAGCCTCCAATTGCCAGGGTCCAGCTCATAAGACCTCCTCCAACAATAGTCTACTATACTCTGATCAAGATGATGACCAAAGTTAAATGGATAAATTACTCAAAAATTTAAAAAAGCCAACACTGTTGCAACAGAAATAGAAAACTTAAGTTTTAAAGATATTGAAATAATTCAAACAATTTCTTGCAAAAAAAAAAGTTTGCAGATAACTACTCTCAAGTATTCAATATCAATGTCAGGTTTTCTAATTTAAGCTAAACAAATATTGCTGTTTCCCTTAGCCTCTGTTGGGCTACCCCCCACAGACCTGCAGGCTTTATAGTTGCCCAGCCTCAAGACCTAAGAAAGAACCCAGAGACAGCTACAGACACAGCAACAGTATATTGTACAGAGGATCTTACACATCTGAAACAAAGGGTCCTGGAGTGACACCCCACTGTGTACGGCAGATGGCAGGCAGGACATGGCAGCACTCTTCACTACTTGGGAGAGAAAGAGGCTACCATTTATAGAGGGAATTGACGTCATGTTGACTAATCTGTTACCAGGGAAACGAGTGACTAGGGTGGGGGCAGGAATGTAGGCTGTTACTGATTATGCCCTATAATTAGGAGGACTGAATAGTCATGGGAGTGAGGCAGAGACTGGTAGAGCAGGGGATATAGAGACAGCAAGAGAACAGCCATCTTGAATGGCCTCAGAAGAAAAGTAGAGTCAGTGGCAGGGAGCATACAAACATATTTTGTTACAAACATATTTCAAAGGTAATTGCTTCTAACTTAAAACATTAATGACAACTTTCCACTTGGAGTTGAGTTTATCTATGACCAGAAATATTTCCATAACAAGCTATGGACAGAATGGGGAAAATCTCTTTGAGTTCAGAGTTAAATCTCCAACAATCTATATAAAAATTAAAATTTACACTGCAAAGGTGAAGAAGCAAAGGAAATAAAACTCAGTTACAATTAATTGATACATATAATTTGAAAACCAGCACACCAGTTGATTAGGCTGTATGGATTGACTAAGCATCCCAGCACCCACTCAAGGCACTGCTCCTTTGGGAATTAAAACACATTTCACTCTGAACAGCTGACTTACAAATGGACTTTGGAAAAGATGCACTGTCCCCTTCTGATCATTGAAGCCTCCTAGGTCCACAGACCTCAGTTCCCTATGTTTATATATCTATGCCATTTTAATAACCCATAACTGTTAAGAATAAAATAATTATTTTATTAAGAGATGGAGCTGACTGAACCAAGAGACAATCAACTATGATTGAAAGGTACGCCTCTCCTAAGGTATTCTTTAAAGCAAGCATAGTTCCCAGACCAGTAACATCAGCATCAGAATCACCTGGGAAATTGTGAGAAATGGAAATTCCAGGGATCTACTGTAGATTTACTAAATCAGAAATGCTGGGGGTGGGGCCAAGCAGTTTGGGTTTTAACAAGCCATCCAGGTGATTCTGATGTACACTCAAGTTTGAGAACCACTGGCCTAAAGGTTGACTCCAAGAAGCAGTTACTAAAGGTGTCTGTAAAGTACAGATTATCAAACAATGTTGTTTTCTACAATGTGCCTGAATTTACCTGTCATTTCAAGGAATTTGAAGTCTGCAGCCTCATTTAAGTTATATTTTTCATGCCTCCAGAAAACTGTAAGACTGAGCGCAGGCAGGTTGTTGAGGTTCTTATCATGCTCAGCAATTCCTCCAAATGCTAATACCTGGGGTGTCCCTGCTCTCCATCTCCAGACTTGAAAACACAACTGCCCAGGCCCCAATGCCAGCAATTCTTATATAATAGATCTCGAACAAGGCCTTGGTATCAGTATTTTTCAGCCCTGCACAACACACACATGCATGCAGCTCACCACCACACCACAACCGCCCCCCCCACACCTCCTCCTCCTAACATATAGGCAGGGTTGAAAACCATTGGCCATTGGCCTTTGAAACCATTGCTACATAGAGGTTAAAGAATCCAAATAAACTTTCAACAAGAGACAAGGAAGGACACTAGATAATAATTAAGGGATCAATCCAAGAAGGAGATATAACAATTATAAATATTTATGCACCCAACATAGGAGCACCTCAATACATAAGGCAACTGCTAACAGCTCTAAAAAAGGAAATCAACAGTAACACAATAATAGTGGTCCTCTTTAACACCCCACTTACACCAAGGGACAGATCATCCAAACAGAAAATTAACAAGGAAACACAAGCTTTAAATGACACAATAGACCAGATAGATTTAATTGATATTTATAGGACATTCCATCCAAAAACAGCAGATTACACTTTCTTCTCAAGTGTGCATGGAACATTCTCCAGGATAGATCACATCTTGCTTCATAAATCAAGCCTAAGTAAATTTTAAAAAATTTAAATTATACCAAGCATCTTTTCTGACCACAACGCTATGAGATGATAAATCAATTACAGGGGAAAAAATGTAAAAAACACAAACACATGGAGGCTAAACAATACGTTACTAAATAACCAAGAGAACACTGAAGAAATCAAAGAGAAAATCAGAAAATACCTAGAGACAAATTACAATGAAAACATGATGATGCAAAACCTATGGGATGCAGCAAAAGCAGTTCTAAGGAAGAAGTTTATAGCTATACAAGCCTACCTCAAGAAACAAGAAAAATCTCAAATAAACAATCTAATCTTACACCTAAAGGAACTAGATAAAGAAGAACAAACAAAACCCAAAGTAAGCAGAAGGAAAGAAATCATAAAGATCAGAGCACAAATAAATGAAATAGAAACAAAGAAAACAATAGCAAAGATCAATAAAACTAAAAGCTGATTCTTTGAGAAGATAAACAAAATTGATAAACCATTAGCCAGACTCATCAAGAAAAAGACAGAGAGGGCTCAAATCAATAAAATTAGAAATGAAAAAGGAGAAGTTACAACAGACACCACAGAAATACAAAGCATCCTAAGAGACTACTATAAGCAACTCTATGCCAATAAAATGGACAACCTGGAAGAAATGGACAAATCCTTAGAAAGGTATAACCTCCCAAGACTGAACCAGGAAGAAATAGAAAAGATGAACAGACCAATCACAAGTAATGAAATTGAAACTGATTAAAAATCTTCCAACAAACAAAGTCCAGGACCAGATGGCTTCACAGGTGAATTCTATCAACATATAGAGAAGAGATAACACCCATCCTTCTCAAACTCTTTCAAAAAACTGCAAAGGAACAATCCCAAACTCATTCTATGAGGCCACCATCACCCTGATACCAAACCAGACAAAGATACTACAAAAAAACAAAATTACAGACCAATATCACTGATGAATATAGATGCAAAAATCCTCAACAAAATACTAGCAAACAGAATCCAACAACACATTAAAAGGATCATACACCATGATCAAGTGGGATTTATCCCAGAGATGCAAGGATTCTTCAATATACAAAAATCAATCAATGTGATACACCATATTAAAAAATTGAAGGATAAAAACTATATGGTCATCTCAATAGATGCAGAAAAAGCTTTTGACAAAATTCAACTCTGATTTATGATAAACACTCTCCAGAAAGTGGGCATAGAGGGAAACTACTTCAACATAATAAAGGCCATATATGACAAACCCACAGCAAATATCATTCTCAATGGTGAAAACCTGAAAGCATTTCCTCTAAGATCAGGAACAAGACAAGGATGTCCACTCTCACCACTGTTATTCAACATAGATTTGGAAGTCCTAGCCATGGCAGTCAGAGAAGAAAAAGAAATGAAAGGAATACAAACTGGAAAAGAAGAAGTAAAACTGTCACTGTTTGCAGATGACATGACACTATACATAGAGACTCCTAAATATGCCATCAGAAAACTACTAGAGCTAATCAATGAATTTAGTAGAGTTGCAGGATACAAAATTAATGCACAGAAATCTCTTGCATTCCTATACACTAATGATGAAAAATCTGAAAGAGAAATTAAGGAAACACTCCCATTTACCACTGCAACAAAAAGAATAAAATACCTAGGAATAAACCTACCTACGGAGACAAAAGACCTGTATGCAGAAAACTATAAGACACTGATGAAAGAAATTAAAGATGATACCAACAGATGGAGAGATATACCATGTTCTTGGATTGGAAGGATCAATGTTGTAAAAATTACTATACTACCCAAAGCAATCTACATAGTCAGTGCAATCCCTATCAAACTACCAATGGCATTTTTCACAGAGCTAGAACAAAATTTTCACAATTTGTATGGAAACACAAAAGACCTCAAATAGCCAAATAGCCACAAAAGACCTCAAATAGCAAAAGCAATCTTGAGAAAGGAAAACGGAGGTGGAGGAATCAGGCTCCCAGACTTCAAACTATACTACAGAGCTACAGTAATCAAGGCAATATGGTACTGGCACATTGGGTCATTTGTTGAGACATGGATGTATCTAGAGACTGTCATACAGAGTGAAGTAAGTCAGAAAGAGAAAAACAAATATCATATATTAATGCATATATGTGGAACCTAGAAAATGGTACAAATGAACCAGTTTTCAAAGCAGAAATTGAGACACAGAAGTAGAGAATAAACATATGGACACCAAGGGGGGAAAGCGGTGGGGGGGTGGGGGGGTGCTGTGATGAATTGGGCGATTGGGATTGACATGTATACACTGATGTGTATAAAATGGATGACTAATAAGAAAATAAATAAAGAAAGAAAGAAAAATGTATTTCAACTGGGGATCTGTGTGAGGAAGATTTAAACATTTCTGATGTTAAGTGCCCATGCTGTTCTTCTGCACACTGCCTTATCTCCTCTTCACTTTCCAAGGCAAATTATGATGGATAGGGGCAAAAACGGAAGAATAGAAATAATTAGGAGCATGAAGCTCCATACCACCATGTCCCACTTCGTAACTTGTGTAAACTCCAGAGAAAGCATCAAACACGAGCCATTCATGGAAAGTAAAAAACATTTTTTTCAAAACCAAGAAGTTCCCTATTATACAGATTAGCACACTTACAGGACATTACTAGCAGTATTATTGTAATAGTCAGACCTTGATCTTATAAGAATTTATCTCCACAGGAGTGACTTTTAGCCATTCAGACTCAATCTCTTCCTGAGTATTCCATATTTAAGGAGAATTACATGTCACTGTTCTTATCCCCAGGTTTGACAGAAAAAAAAAAAACTTGATAAGTTACAATGAAGATAAGCAAGTTTTTTTCTCTCCTTTTTCTGAATTTATTTTTCCAATTATATCTGTTGTCTATTATTCATCAGAAATTGACTTCAGATCTTTCTCTAATATGTTTCAAAGACTCTTACTCAAATGGTTTAGCTGGAACACTAGCCTGACACCAATCCTTGGCCTCTCTCTCCTTTAATTAGATAAATCAGATGAAAATGTTGCCCAGGGGTCTTGGGTGACTCATGTCACTAGACAGGATAATAGGCAGAGGAAAAGATATCAGACCAATACCACCATGGATACAGGGAAGCCTGCATTTCACTCAGTAGAAGTATAAAATCTCACAGAAAGCTTAACACTATTGTGACTTTTCTTTCATGATTTTCAAGAGATAGATGGACAGGACTAAGCAGCATATTGCAACTTGAGTTTGCCATGGATCTGGAAGGAAAATTAAAATCTGTGCTGAACCACTAGTATTTAAGAGATGTCAACAGAGTAAAATATTTCCCTTGGCCAGAGGCCTCCTCACACTGTATAAATCTTAGGTAGTATCAACGCAAGCCAAGTTTTATAGTTATCAATATAAACATCTAAAACCTCAGTTTTTAGACTAATTTTAGCTAATCATCTGAGGTTCAGAAGCCAACTTATGCAACTATTCAAGCAGAACAGACGTCAGCACTAAAGAAGAAAGCTAATCATAGAAGATAATACCTATGTAAGACTCAGTGAGGTCTTCAATCTGATCAGCTGATTCTCATAGGCGAGGTAACTTGTGATTCCTCCCTGGAAAACTGCCTAGAGGCAAAAAGTTTCTGAGTACTTGAAGCTGGGAAGACAAGGCAGCCTAAGAAAGAATATCAGAAAGATGGGGAGCAATGGAGTCACATGTTACATATATTTAAATTGAGTAAATATTGTCCATTTATGTCTGTTTTTCTATGAAGGGACATGAACCATCAAAAACTGTACTCAGCTATTAAAAAAATGGTCAAACCTGGAAACCAGCATTACACTAATTCTCTGAAAATCAATCAAATAATGAAATAATATTATATTTTATTTATGAGTAATTATCTTTTCCTTACTAATAAATATAACAATTTTCCCAATAGCCCTATGTGATGGACAAAGAAAGAGAAAACTATCCCCCATTTTATAGATGGGAAAATCAAGATCCAAAGTTATTGATTTGCTTAAATTAGCAGTAAAATTGAGGACTCAGGACAACAGATTTCTTATTTCACAAGAGACACTAGAAGAGTTAATATGATTCACACAAAAGGAATTTGGTTACAGTCACAAGGCAGAGAAACAGGATTTCCTTGACAGATTTGGAAACAAATCACATTCTGTGAAGCAGTGATGTTCATTTGTCTATTTTTCAGTCTGAATCTACCCTTCTGTGTGCTTTTACCTGTGGAAAATAAGAAAATTAATAAAAATGGACAACTATATCTAAACTACTATGATTAACAAACTTACTTAGGAAGTTTAGAATTTAAAAGTCATAGTACATCCAGGGGAATACAATGAAATACTGACATACTAAATTTTAAATGATGGGATACATAATGTGCCAAATAAAATACAATCAAGAATAGAAGGAAGTATTTTAACATCATAAAGGAAATCTACTAAAACCTACAGTAAGCATCATACTTAGTGATAGAAAATGTAAAGAATTTGCATTCTTTACAGGAAAAAAATGCCTGCTACTACTATTACTTTCCAACATTGTGCTCAATGTCTTAATAATTCAGTAAGAAAAGAGAAAGAGATTAAGAGAGGAAAAGCTTAAAACTGTCATTATTTTGAGGTAATGAGTTATAACTTACAAAAAAGCCAACAGAAAAGGCAATTAGCTCCAGTTAGAATTTATTAAGGAGACTTGATATAGATGTTAACACTAAAATCAATAGCTTTCCTACTCCTTATCAATATCCAATTACAAAATGTAATGTTTTAAGTTTCCATTTTTTAACTTTTTATTTGAACTAATTATAGATTCACAAAAGTTATAAAAATACTACTGACAGGTCCCACATACTCTTCACTTGGTTTGTCCCAATGGTTACCTTCTAGAATGAAAATATTATACCAAAGCAAGAAACTGATATTGGTATACAGTGTGTATGTACTCCTATGTCATGTTATCACATGTGTAGATTCATGCAACCACCCTACAATCAAGAAACAGAATTAAAAGATGTACTTCATGCTACCTTGAGAAGGTGTATAGATCTTACCTATCTCCTTCCTCCTCACCATGCCTAATGCTTGACAATAATTTATTTGTTCTCCATCTCTGTAATTTCTTCACATCAATAATGTTAAATAAATGGAATCATACAGCTACAGCATGTGACTTAAGTTTTTTTTTTCCTGTTCAGCATAATGTGCTGGATGAAAACTGGACATTTTGAATATTATAATGTAATAGCCCTGAAAATCAGACTACTTCCCCCGCTTTGGAGTCTGTTTATGTAGCTTGATGTAGACACTAGCTCTTTCTTTATTTAGTGACTTTGTTTTGTGACTTTTCTAAACGATTTTTGTTAAACTGTACTTTTTTGTTATATGTGGTCTCTGAAAGGAATTGTTCACTTAGGGTAGGTTCAGTTAGTATTTTGAAAGGTTTCCTTAAATGCCAGGAACCAGCTGAGATAGGGGAGAGAGAGAGAGTTGAAAAACAAGTAGAACAAGAAGGAGAAGGAGGAGAGGAAGACAAAGGAGAAGTAGAATAGGAGTAAGAAATAAAAAGAAAAGAAACCCTTTCCCAGTTTTTGAAGACTGGCACTCCTTCAATGCTTCACCAACCTATTTACAACCCTGCCTTAGCTTTCACTTCTGCTTGCATTGTGCCTAGAGATAAGTCAGAGGTAAAAGCTTAATGTCTTCTGAGGTCTGTTCTAAGCATGCATTCTGCCCTGGTCATGTCTGTGGCTTTCTAAAGTCCCCACTATACACAGACACTTTTGTATGCTCAAATTCCCAAAAGAACCTCTCTCCCCAGCTTTACCTCCCTGGCTCTCAGTGTCTAGTTGGTCTCAATTTAATCTTTTGCCTCAGGTGGCTGCTGATTGTTCATTTACCTCATAATATTTTTGAACAGTGACAAGCACTTTTCTGCCCTCAGTGAGTTCCAAGGTAGGTGAAACACACCTTGCCCTCAGGTAACCCCCAGATAGGTTAGAATAGTTTACAAATAAAGTCAGCTCTGTTCCCTCCAAAACCAGAGACTAAGGTCCCACACTGGAAATGGAGACTGCCATCTTTAAGACCATCATCAAGCCTGGGAGAGGTATGGAACAAGGGTAAATAAAAGGCTGCAGAGCTTTCTTACCATTTTTAAGTTGGCTTTTTCCTGATTCAACATTTGTTTGGTTGGTATAAACCTTTGACTATTTTCCAGAATGCTGACGAAGTTGATTCTAATAGCATTTGCTTTATTGTTCAATGTTTCCATGGAGGCATGAGCCCTTGGAGCTACCTACTCCACCATTTTTGCTAATGTCACTCAGTTTAATTCCTTTGAGATGCACCTAACTTCTTGTGTATATCAATAGCTTATTTCTTTTTATTGCTGAGTAGTATTTCAGGATATGGATCTACCATGTTTTTTTTTACCCACTCACCTATTATAGGACATTTGGATTGCTTCCATTTTGGGCTATAATAAATGAAGCTGCTATGAACTATCATATACAGGTTTGTGTGGACATAAGTTTTCATTTAGATGGGATGAATGCCCAGGATTATGTTTGCTGAGTGACATAGTAAGTGTATGCTTACTTTTTTAAGAAACTGCCTATTTTCCAGAGTGACTATACCATTTCATATTCCTATCAGTAATGTCTGAGAAGTACACTTTTTCCACATCCTCACCAGTATTTGGCACTGTTACTATTTTTCATTTTAGCTATTCTAATAAGTGTGTACCAGTATCTCATTGTGGTCTTAATTTGCATTTCCCTAATAGTTAATGATGTTAAACACACACACACACGCACACACACACACTGGAATATTATTCAGCCATGAGAAAAAAAGGAAATCTTGCCATTTGTGACAGTATGGGTGAAACTTGAGGGCATTGTGCTAAGTAAAATAAGTCAGACGGAAAAAGACAAACCCTTATGGCTCTTACATGTGGAAACTAAGAAAATCAATCTCACAGAAATAGATAGTTGCATGGTGGTTGCCAGAGGCCAAGGGTGGGAAAAATGAGGAGATGTTGATCAAAGGGTATAAATCGCCAGTTATAGGATGAATAGTTCTGGAGATTCCAAGGTACCACATGGTGACAATAGTTAACAGTATTGTATTATATAATTGCAGATGGCTAAGAAAGAAGGTCTTAAATGTTCTTACCATAAATAAGAAATGGTAATTATGTGAGGTAATGGAGATAATAACTAACCTTACTGTGGTAATTACTTCGAATATATGTGTATCAAATTATCATGATGTACATCTTAAACTTATACATGTCAATTATATCTCAATAAAGCTGGAATGAATGAATAAATACATAAAATAAAACAGGTTTCTGAGCCTCAAAAAAAACTGTAATGGGATAAGCAAATATATTTAATTAAAAAGACACATTGAATTGGAAAGCATATCTCCAAATATGTTATATAATTATATGTTATTATAGAGACATCTAAAGTAGGGTGACTCTGAAAGCTTTGAAAGTAAAAGAATTAGAAGTTTGGTCATTTTGATTATAATTAACCAAAATCACAGCATTATCTGTATACAGACAGAACCTGTTTAGAAAGATTACTAAAAGGATGAAAGATCTAAGTTAAAACTTATGCTTAGGAAAATATACAAGGAAAATGAATCAAAAGGTCAGTTGAAAACTGGGAAAAGTTATTTCCACCACATATGATAGATGAAGGGTAAGATGTCCTTAACATTCTTAAAAGAAAACTAAAACACAATAGAAAAAAATGTTTTCAAGCCGATCATAGAAAGGGAAATATAAATGGATCTGAATACTTGAGAAGATGCTCAATCTCATTCATTATTTAGCAAGTATAAATTAGCTTTGTAATGAAATGCTGTCTTTTACCCATCAAAGTGACAAAGATAAAAAAGATTGGTAACAGAATTATTGAGAAATGTAAAATTTTTGCTTTTAGTTCACAAGTATAAAACATAAAGTTAAATTTTATTTTTTATAGAAATCCCATCACGTTATTTATACTATTTATGTTTCTAAAAGTTTTTCAGCTACTATAACATCTGTACAGGTACAGGTCATCTTGATTAAAACCTATTTTCCTGTCAGTTGCATATTAATTATTTTGTGCTTTAGTTCGAATGCTTGATTATCACCATCATATATCCCAAATTTTCAAACCTGGGTCAAGGTCTCAAAAAGGGTTCATTGAAATAATAGCATTATTACCATAGTTCAAGGGAGAAAAAATGTGAAATGTTACTGTAGTTAGTAAAACTGTGATTATGGCAATGTCCCACAGGTAGCCACAATTGTATGAAAGGAAAGTACAGATAAAAAGTGAAATGATGACAATCAGAAAGTCTAATTTTACTTGGATGAGCAATCCATTTTACCCTTTTTCAATGCGGCATTGTCTGTAGGAAACATTATCAAGGAGCATTCTGAAACCACTGAAATTCACATATCATTCTAAGACAAAACACAATGCCCTTGCTAGCAAGCAAATCGATCTTTTCTCAGAATGAGTGCAAAATAGTGTTTTCTAGTATCAAATTCATTCATTTCATGACAAAGAAGACTAAAAATATAGAAGCATCATTCAAAGTTGCACTCTTTTTAGAAAATACAAATTTTAAGGGCTGTATTGTCAAAAAGATAGCCAAACTGAGCACAAAATTAATGATAACTACTGTGTGCAAAAAAAAAAAAAAAAAGTAGAAAGAGCTATAGGCTTGTTTTTCAAAGGATACTGCCAGATATAACACAATGTCAATGGTATTCAATATAGGTGAGTAGTGACTACCACTCTGTTCATGGTGATAGACACAATTTTACAATTGTAAATGACTACTGACAAAGTGTATGAATTTGTTCCTGGCATATGTTCAGTACATATACAAGAAACTTTTCCTGTTATCCTCTTAAAACATTTAGTATATAAAAGACTTGATTCTAAGGAAGTATTTTCTGAGATGTGACAGAGGCTGGAAAAGCATCAGCAGTGAGCAATGGAGCTGTATTCACAGCCTAGAGAGAAATCACAGTAATGGAAGGTTGCCCTTGAACCCAATTCACATCGTGCTTCATGCACAGAGAATGGTTAGGGGGTCAACCACATGTCTCCTGACCTTGATTCTTGGTTGAAGAACACAGTGAAAATTATGAATATATTTAAGTGAAGGTAATGTATCATTTTTTAAATTTTTATTTTATATTGGAGTAGAGTTGATTAACAATGTTGTGTTAGTTTCAGGTGCACAGCAAAATGATTCAGTTATACATATACATGTATCTACTCTTTTTCAAATTCTTTTCCCATTTAGGTTATTACAGAATATTGAGCAGAGTTCCCTGTGCTATACAGCAGGTCCTTGTTGGTTATCTATTTTAAATATAGCAGTGTGTACATGTCAATCCCAAACTCCCAGTCTATCCCTCCCCTCCACCTTCCCCCCTGGTAACCATAAGTTCATTCTCTAAGTCTGTGAGTCTCTTTCTGTTTTGTAAATAAGTTCATTTGTAACTTTTTTTTTCAGATTCTGCATATAAGCAATATCATACCATATTTGTCTTTCTCTGTCTTACTTACTTTACTTAGTATGATAATCTCCAGGTCCATTCATGTTGCTGCAAATGGCATTATTTCATTCATTTTTTCAATCTGATATCTGAAGAAATATCCAGTAATTGTAAGACTTATTTTCACAGTGAAATACACTTTCTGTTGAGGTCAAGGACATAATTTACTGAGCACTTTCTAGGTAACAGACATTCTACTTTTCTCATTTAATTCTCATTGTCTCATTTAATTCTCACCACAAACCCTACACAGAATGTATTACTCCTATTTTTAATAAGGCAATGAAGACTTAGAAAAGTTAAGTAACTGACACTTTGCTTTTTAAAATCTAACTTAAGACTTAAAAGATCTTGTTTTTAATTATATTAGTAAGTTAAATTTAGTATGTACTTTATTTTGTAATGAATAGATCACAAGGCTCTTTCATAGTCATTACAGTCTTGTACAATACCTGAGAGGGTGAGACAGACAACTTCTCTTCATAGATAATAATTGGATTACAAAGACAGAATGAGAGAGAGAGAGAGAGGGAGAGATTCTACTCCCTATAACAAAGGAAAATATGTATAATTCTGACCATACATTGAAAGTTTTAAAATTCACAATGTAAATCCTGACAAAAGCAACTATCAAGAAAATTTCAGATAGTCAGTGTCATATGTACAATCCCCACTACATCACAATTAATTTAGAAAGAAATAAAAATGCACAACAAATACTCCACATATCTGGAAAATTTTTAAGGTATTTCAAATAACTACTGAGTCAAATAAGAAATTATAAGATATTTAGATCTAAATGATAACAAAACCATAAAAAACACAACTTTTATGATGCAGCAAAAGGGGTACTTAGCTTTGATTCTTATACTAGGGGGAAAAAGGCTGAAAATAAATAACAAGCATCCAGATTAAGGAGTTATAAAAAGAACAATATAATAATCTACATGTAGTAGACTGAAGATAGCCACAGATTCTTTTACATTCCTCCCACAGGGTGAGTGGTTGTGTTCCAGTCCTTTCAACCTACACTGGTTCTTATAACTTCTTTGATCATTAGAATAATGAAATGTGTGCCAGTTTCAAATCTTGGAGGCATAAGATGTCATGTAAGAAGTTCAACTACCCTGCTGGAGACACCACACAGAGAGGCCCTTAGGTTATGTGGAAAGGAAGAGAAGCTCAGCTGAACCCAGTCTTCCAGTTGTCATTTTGAATCTCTAGAAAATACCAGCCACCAACTGAACAGCAAGTGACGCCAGACAACACCATACGGAAAAGAAGAATAATCCAGCCAAGACTTTTCCAAATTCCTGACCCACATATTCAAGCACAAATTAAATGATTGTTGAATCTTAAGCCATTCAGACTTGGGGTGATTTGTTATAAAGAAATAAGTAAACAGAAATTGGTCCCCAGAAGTGCTACTATAATAAAAAACTAAAACATGTGGCAATGACTTTAGGAACCAGCAGCTGGAAGCTGGAAGAGCTTTGAGAACACTAGTTGATGGAAGGAGAAGGGCACTGAGGCAGTGTCAGTGAAGACTGGAAGGAAGGGGAAAGCGATACTAAATTCTAGAGTATCTACCTCCCCAACTTTTCAGTCTGATATATCTTTTTCCCAGTTACGGTTTCCTGAGTAACTGGAAACTGTGTCTTGTCCACCATTCTCTTGACCCCGCCTGAGAAACCTACAACCTAGCTTGTTTTGTGTGCAGATGGGATAGCCTACGTTTCAGAGAGGTTTGGCTTCTTTGCCTTTTGTTGGCTACTATTGGTTTGATCAAAAACAGCCACATAACCTGTCAGTGTTAATCCTTAATCCTCATTCCTCATGTTTCCATAGAGACAGAAATGATTTGTACACTACTGACCAGGAGGAGACAGGCTGACTCTTCTCTGTCCCTCTTCATCCCTTCCCATGGAGGAGGAGGTACTTGATGGGATGCTAAGTTCAAGAAAAGAATTCAACCTTAGTTGCTCCAGATTCTCTCCTCCATGTCTTTCTGGCTGGAAAGACTGCTGTATGATAAGCTTAGCTGGGAAGGCTATGCTGTGAGAGGGGAGACCTGCTGCTGTATCTCTCATCTCTCATTTGGTTCTAAACTATGGTGGAGACAAGGAGGATATTTACACCCCATTCCCCTAAAGTTCAAAACTTCTAAGGTGTTTACCTGTACCTTAGTTACAGGAACCTACTCACTTGATTGAATCTATATCCACTCAATTGCATTCTAGAGCAGAGGTTTTTAATCATATAAGATTAGGGGATCTTTGAGCACCATGAAAATATATGCACAATCTTGTCTTCATTGGTATTTTTTCTAGGAGAGTGCCAGTAGACTGCTCTCATCAGATTTTCCAAGAGGTCCATAACCTAACTCTGGTTAAGAACTAATGCTCTTGAAATATCCTGCTGAGCTCCTGTTTCCTATTCCCACACCCTCACCCCACCCCATGCACCTAGTTCTTAATTGCAGAAGTAAAGGATCCTTTCCTCTTTCAGAGTATTCTCTGACTGGTGTTTGCTTTCAAGGATCTTAATTTTGCAATATCAGTGTATCCCAAATTTAGGAAAATAGGAAGGCAAAATAGGAAGATCGTCTTCACAAAAGCTAAATATGGAAATGAAATTTGACAGTCTACAAGCCCCGGGAACAGATGTGTTTCAAAATTCACACTTTTTCAAACTTTAAAAAAGATGGTGCATATATTCTATGTTACCCAATGCCACCAACAAGGCCTGAAACAGTATTCCGTGACCAAACACATATGTATTTCTGCAACAAAACATGAATATTCACACCAGTTGGGATAGAGACTGTAAATAGTGTCACCTCTATTCAGTCAGGTTTTTGCTATAAAATGAGTTATGAAATACTTCTTTTCAGTGACTTGGGGGGAGCATGTGGTAAAGAATTGTGAACCTATAACTAAAGACCATCACTGCCTTCCTTTAATCTCCCCTTGTCCAAGACTAAATAATTCTAGTTTCTTAAATATTTCTTTGAAAGTCTGTTTGTCATCATCTTAATTATCCTCATAGCTGTCCTGTTTCAGCATAATCTGGCAAACAATAGAACTGAGAACACTGTACATTATTATGCAATAGGGTTTAAAGGGAAGATTACTTTTGGCTTCCTAGGACTGTGATGATACCTGAACATAGTCAACTTCATATAGCCTCAGGGATAACACAATTTGCTCTGCATCACTCTTCCTAAACTTTATTATTAATCCCTGATCTAAACTCCAGTCTCCAAACATCTGCAAAAGTAATCTTGTTCTTACAGCCCTTGGAAATAGGCCCAGTGATCCTTTTATCCTACAACAAAATGAGCTGTCCAAAAATGGAACAGGCTGTCTTAGAGTATAATGAGTTCCCTTTTATTAGAGGTTTTTAGGTGGAAGCTAGACAATGTAGTGAATGTGCTCATAATACTGAACAAATAAACAATGAAAGAAGTTCATTTAATCCCTATGTGATTGCACATTTCATCTTGTAAACCCACTGATACAGAGTTCATAACTAAGCCTTATTCCACATGCTCAAAATTATTAACTCACACTTGGGCAATTAAAGCTATGATCTCAATTGTTTTCTTGCCCACTGGGAGAATGAGTATTCTAATTGGACTCATAGGGTTCTCATGTCACAGGACTGCTCTTCCCTAGAAGAGGCAGACAACTAGAATCCGTTTCAATTCAAATCAGTTAATGAATATTTATTGCTAACTTGCTTTATCTCTAATAAACTGCATAGAGTCTGTTGAGAAGAAATTTATGTGTATATATAATACCTGGAGAACCACACTAAGGACAACATAAGCGTCTGTGAAATAATATGGTGAATTGCTTAGGCAAGAATACAGAGAAAATTTAAATTAAGAGGTAAGGCACTCAGATTGAGGACTCTGAGTCTTGCTATGGACTGGGCCATCTCAGCGCAAAAGAGAAAACTAGATGGCATTTGTAATCAGGGGACCAACCTATTTTTCAACCTTTCCTCCACCGAGTATTCTTGGGTCTTCAGTCCAAAATTCTCACTGGATCTTGTTTTCTTCAAAACTTGATATCAGGAAAAATTCTGATCAGATTATTTTTTTATTTGTATCAGATTCTATTGAGGGTTCAATAGCATTCTGCACAGTGCTAGACCCCTTAATAAACCCTAAATAAATTGTAGCAATTATTATAAATAAAGCATTGTATTTCTAAGGGTATTATCAATAGATAAAAAGTTGTAATACAATAGAAAAGAGCTTAAATGATGTATTATTTTATGATTATAAAAAAGTTGAAAAAGACATATATAATATATTAACTTTGAAACACACAGAAAATTGCTATATGCTCAGATATATGTGGTGAAAAATATATAATTGTATATGGGAAATCTACTCTCCCACATAACAATAGTGATTTTTCTCCAGGAAAGAAGGAAGTGGAACTGTGCCTATAATATTATCTTTAAAAAAACAACCAAGGTATATACATTCTCTTCATAAACATTTGGCAACATATTGTGTGGGTTGGGGATGACAAGAGAAAATGGTCAAAGATAACAAAGTCCTTTGACTAGACTCCATTAGACAATCAATAATTCTAAAACGTCATCTATATTCAAGTCCATAGTGGTGCTATGGTTGCTCCAACATGAACATGACAGAATCCTTGCCCCTGAGATGTTTGTGTTCTTACTCAGACACAGAAAACAACCAGGAATGATGTACAATCCTTTGGAAATTGATGACCCCTCAATATGAACAACATCTAGCATGTTGTAGTAACCAGAAATGCTTGTTTTATCAAAATTGGGCACTGTTTCAGGCCACATTTCCAACTATACTTCTGCCTACGTGCAGTCCAGTACAGTGAAATAAAATCAGGGTTTTCAGATGAGTATCCTGGGTTTAAGTCTTGGCCCTCATGCTAGACAAGCCATAGAAAAGTCTTTTTACTTCTTTAAGGCCTCAGTCTGTTCATCTGTAAGTTAGGGATCAGTAGTAATAACTATATTACAGTTATTGTGGTTATTAAATATAGTATTTTTTTTCTAAAAGAAGTTCTTGATTGTATATAAATTGCTATACAAAAAAATTTTAGCACCAAGTAAGTACCCAGCACCATACTAAGTACTAATAATTCAGAGATAAATAAAATATGGACTTTGTCCTCAAGAAACTTATAGGCTGTTTTGAGAAATACTGATAATTAACTGTAAAACAAGGTATGATAAATTGTAACAACTTGTTATGAAGATCCAAAAGAGGGAGAGATTAATTAAGAAAGTAGGCAGATGAATGAGTCAGAAAGATAACAAATAAGATGTTCCATATGAACTGTAAAGAATGACTAGACATTTGTTGAATCAGCTGAAATTAAGGCAAGCTCATCATGAACTAAAGTTAGGAGATGGGCCAAAGCACTTGGAGAATAGTGAGATGGTCTTGTGTCTAGAGTAGGGGGTACATGGTAACAAAAAGTGGGAGACAAGTTCTCAGAATGAGGTTGTGCCTGATTTTAAAAGATATTGATGTGAAAAGAGTCAGGACCGTGTTTTTTGGCCATGTGGGACCATCAGAGCTTTTTGAGCAAGAGTGAAAATAATACCATTCTGGTTTTAGGAAAATTAATTTTTTGAAGACAGTATAAATGACAAATTGAAAAAACCAAATTGGGTATATTAGTAAGGATTATTTTTTGGCTTTAATCTGGATGAGGGATGATGTGACAGTGGACAGAGCAAGAGATTGGGGCAGGGTTGTTTGAAGAGAATGGACGAATTGGAGAGCTATCTCAGAGGAAAATGAGATATACTTCATAGCTGATTGTATATAGAAAGTGAAAGAAGTCAAAGATGACTCGAGGCTTCCACCAGGGGAACTGTGTGGATAGTAGTGTCATTAACCAAGACAATGCCCAGACAGAGAGATGTGTTTTGGAAAACGGAAGAGAATGAGTTCAATTTGGGGTAAGTTGAGTTTGACAAGCCAGCAGGATATCCAGATGGAAATGCCCAGAATGCTGGGCACAGATGCAAAGTGAACAATTTACTTTGCCATTCTTTCCTCCACTGCAAAATGGATGGGATATTGCTTGTCACTTCTCTCCAAGGACCGTGGAGAGGATTAATGAGGCAGTGTTCACATTTATTCCACACCGAGGATCAGTGAGAACTTGGCAAAGTATAATGGTTGAGTCCCATTATGTTAACTTGGAAACAAAGCAGCTTTGATATGAAAGCCATTGAAGGAGGAGAATGCAAACCTATACGGCCACTTTGTAGAATATAATTGTATTTCAGGCAGCCAGTCCAAGTACTGCCTTGGTGTGGGTGAGCACTAACCTGTTTCCAGCTGAAGGCAAAGAAAGTGAAGCAGTCTTCCTATTGTCTGCATTTTATTTTTGAATTCCTTCCCAAAGTCACCAGGACTCAGCCCAAATGTGAGCTCAGGAATTAGTTAAATAGAACCCTTACAACACTTTGTAGTGAAACTCATTCCACAATTTCTCCCATCATCAATAACACTGATTTCTGAAGCAAGCTACTGTTAGCTGCCTCTGTCCTATATAAAAGTAACTTTGTTTTATAAATAAGTTCCACAAATAAGTGATATCATATGATGTTTGTCTTTCTCTGTCTGATTTACTTCACTTAGTATGATAATCTCTAGGTCCATCAATGTTGTTGTGAATGGCATTATTTCATTCTCTTTTATGGCTGAGTAATGTTAGAAAAAAAATTTTATGGTTACCAAGGGGGCAAAAGGGGTTTTGGATTAAGAGATACACACTACTATACATAAAATAGATAAAAAACAAGGACTCACTGTATAGCACAGGGAACTATATTCAATATCTTGCAATAACCTAAATTTAATGGAAAAGAATCTGAAAAAGAATATATATTCTGTACACCTGAAACTAACACAACATTGTAAATCAACTATACTTCAATAAAAAAATTGAAAAAGAAAAAGTAACTTTGTGTTGTCTTATATGCCAGTGATTAACTGGCAACACTGAGGTCACCAGGTAACATATGCTTGAGACCACTGCCAAGCCAGCAACTCATATCTGACATGTTCCTTCTAAAATGTGGACTCAGGTAGAGAATTATGCCTATTCATAAAATGGAACCTTCCAGAATATTTCAAAACCTTTTAATTTACAAATTTTATTTCCTCTTCCTACACTTTAGAGAGGGCAGAGAAACAAAACACAGAATGAAAGATATATGATACAATAGAAAGAACATGTTCTTGGAGGGTTCTGACAGATCTGATTTCCAATTTGCCACTTACTGTGTCCCCTTGGTTCTGGTCTTTCTGGGCCTCAATGTTCTTAGTTGTAAACTGCAGTGTCATGAGGATTGAATTCTTGCCAGTTGTTATCTGTGCGACCTAGTGCAGATTACTGAGATTCTTTCTGCTTCAGTTTTCCCTTCTATCAAATGAGGATAATGTTACCTGCCATAGTTTATGGAAGAGTTGGATGAAATAAAATTAGTCTTTAGCTTTGGTTCTGATACACAGTATTTCTAAATAAATGGCAGTTGTTATACTGGTGGCAGTGGTACTTCTGCTGCTGATGTGATAATATGAAGCAGATGGCTCATTAAAGGTCCTCAATAAGTGTAAATTTAACTATGGCATGTGAGTAGGGATATCACTATAAGTAGCTCCCATGTGATTCAGGTTACAATATACATTAGTGGTCATTTTATTTAATTTTAATTCTTTTTTTTGAGGAACATGAGCCCAGTGTTTTTATTTGATCATTTCTTGCATTTGATGTACTCCTCGATGACATCCTTGGCCTGAGCCTCTTTGCCACAGCCCTTAACCACCACACAGCTGCAACCAACCACTTTATGGGTTTTCCCTCTGTCAATTTTACAGAGGCCTACCCATTCCCCTAGTTTCTTGTTGTCATCAACCTTAATCAGGTTGATTTGGTGCTCAGCACAAAGGGCCTCCACCAACTTGACATACATAGGCTCATCACAGTTGGATGCAAGCACACAGAGATGGGCTTGATGCTTGTCTAAGCCTTTGGCAGCTTCGCATATTCCACGTGCTAGGCCATCGTGGATAAGGTTGGTCTTCAGCACCTCTTGCAGAGCAGGATTAACGTCCATTACACCTCCAGCAGCAGTGCCTTCCTCGGTCCTGGCGGTAGGTTATGGGTGGAGCCGAATCTTAAGTGCACCCGAGCCTCAGTCTCCGCGTGACTCCACGGCGTTAGTGGTCATTTTAAATAGGAATAGAAATCACCAAAGGACAGCCTTGTGTGGATAAAAGTATATTACCTGCTTTGCCTTGGCTTTGAATGAGGAAACCTAATAAGTTGGATTTTTTTAAAATACTAAAATAAAATAAAATAAAACTTTGGAATTAAAAAGTAGTTATGGTAGAGCCAATTTCTTCATCTTCAGTGGTGGTTTCCCAGCTGCTTATAGTGAGGGTCTTCAAAGCAGGTCCAAGGAGCCTCTCTTGGCCTCATCCTAAGACAACCTCTGTATATGAGACGTAAATGATGTTGGGGATATCCTGAGTAGCTGAGAAAATCAGCAGAGATGAAAAGACAAAAACAGATGCCTCCCAACTTCGATTCCAGTGGTTTCAGGAACAGGTGGAGACATCTATGAAAGTCAGAAACACTTTCTTTTGCAATAATTTTCCTCTCTTTACTAGAAAAATAGGTGGTTTCTTGTCTAGTATTTTATTTGTTGCCATGTTGGCACTTTAGAATAGCTAAACCTTATATTCCTTAAAAACAAGGTCATTTGAGAAAGATTTAGGAAGTAGGCAAAGATTGCCTCTTTCCTTCCTTTCCTGAAGTTCAGGTTGTTGGAACTAGAACTAACCCTCCCTTTTCATACAAACCTAAGTCCACTACTAATCAGGAGTAGATTTACTACCTGTTTCTTCTAAAGACTGCTGTTTCTGCACGTGCCTAATTTTAGAGGATTCTCAAACATCCCCTGCCATTGCCTTCCCCACCCTATCATCCTGTGCCTTAGAGAAGATCCAGTAATCTATATGTCCTCAGGAAATAGGAATTTATTGTGTTTCATCCCCCAGAAGTACCTACTATATTTCCTGGAAAAAAAGAATAATTGGTCTTAATGATGTCAATTCTGCTTAATCTTTTATTACATTTCATTAGAATTTGGAAGAGATAGTTCACATCTCTCTTCCACTGCACCCCTCCCTACAACCCTTCTAAAGACAGAATTTTAAGCAGGATGGCATCTAGGGAAGAAGGGAAGAAATATACAGTAGAATAAGCCTTTCTCACCACCTCTTTAAGCCCTACCATGGGCACCATGATTTATTCCATCTCTTTATAGGACCTGTGTTGGTTATATGAAAACAAAAACTAGGGACTTCCCTGGTGGTCCAGTGGTTAAGAATCCGCCTTCCAATGCAGGGGACATGGGTTCAAACTCTGGTCAGGGACCTAAGATCCCACATGCTGCAGGGCAACTAAGCCTGTGTGCCTCAACTACTGAGCCCACACACTCTAGAGCCCACGTGCCACAACTAGAGAGAAGCCCACTCCCCACAATGAAAGATCCCATGGGCCGCAACTAAGACCTGATGCAGCCAGATAGATAGATAGATAGATAGAATTGATTTTTTTAGTACTTTTTTAAAATAAATTTATTTATTTATCTTTGGCTGTGTTGGGTCTTTGTTGTTGTGTGCAGGCTTTCTCTAGTTGCGGTGAGCGAGGGCTACTCTTCATTGTGGTGTGAAGGCTTCTCATTGTGGTGGCTTCTCTTGTTGTGGAGTATGGGGTCTAGGCACGCAGGCTTCAGTAGTTGTGGCTCACGGGCTCTAGAGCATAGGCTCAGTAGTTGTGATGCATGGGCTTAGTTGCTCTGTGGCACATGGGATCTTCCGGACCCAGGACTTGAACCCGTGTCCCCTGCATTGGCAGGTGGATTCTTCACCACTGTGCCACCAGGAAAACCCCAGAATTGATTTTTTTAAAAAAGAAAACAAAAACTATACATAATAATAGGAATCACTATAATTCCAGCCAAACAAATTAGTTTCAAGTACCCTAATGCGAGTTGTTGGATTTATGAATGGTAAGGAACCTGCAATGGAAACAGGAAAATTTATATCAGACTCAAAATCAGTCTCATAGGTCTTCCCTGGTGGCACAGTGGTTGAGAGTCCACCTGCCGATGCAGGGAACACAGGTTCGTGCCCTGGTCCAGGAAGATCCCACATGCAGCAGAGCGGCTGGGCCCATGAGCCATGGCCACTGAGCCTGCGAGTCCAGAGCCTGTGTTCCGCAACGGGAGAGGCCATGACAGTGAGATATCCACGAACCACAAAAAAAAAAAAAAAATCAGTCTCATATTTAGGATGTGCTTTTTGTTATATATGTCCTGAAAGCTATTCTTCCACACAGGATGTCAATTTCTTCCATTAACTAACCTGTTGCCTTGCTGAATAGAGGAGTGAAATAAACATTTAGAAGTGTTTACTTTGATTCCCATTGTTAGCACCAAAGTTTCAAGGTTAAGATGCTGCCTTTTATTTTTGTACAATGTTGCTATTAAAGTTTTTGCACTTTCAAAGGTGATTCTGCGGTTAGCCAACTAACTGCTGTGGAGGTATAACTTTTACCAGTTACACTGAGAATTAATATTTTCACACAGAATTTTGTTCTAAAGAATATAAATGTTAGAAATGATTTGTAAAACTAGAAATTCAGTTGACTGACTTCATTAAAATATTGCTGCCAAATTCTAGATATCATAAAAAACAAAATAAAGAAAGATTATTATCAAAGGTAAAAGTGCCTTGAAAGAACAAGAAGTATGCAAATACTAGTGTATTATCATAATGTTCCTCAAAAAGAAATGTATTATAAAGTTTTTCTGGGGGCTTCCCTGGTGGCGCAGTGGTTGAGAGTCCGCCTGCCAATGCAGGGGACATGGGTCTGTGCCCCGGTCTGGGAGGATCCCACATGCCGTGGAGCAGCTGGGCCCGTGAGCCATGGCTGCTGGGCCTGCACGTCTGGAGCCTGTGCTCCACAACGGGAGAGGCCACAACAGTGAGAGGTCCGCATACCGCAAAAAAAAAAAAAAAAAAAATTTTCCATACCTGGTCCCAAACATGAATTTTTAATGTAGGTTAAACAAAAGTCATATGCAATAAAACCATTATGATAAGGATTATAACAATAAAAAACATGAAAATAAATGAAAGTCATGTATCATTTATGGTTAAGAATATAATCTTAAAGTGAGAAATTAAGTCTTATAACTGATTAGAAAGTGTAGTGTCGAGATTCATGGCAGCCAAAGAAAAGAGGAAATCATTTGCGCAGGAGACACAATTTTACCTAGCATTAAACTCTAAGAGGAACTTAAAATTTTTTCTTTATAAAAAGAACATTTAACTAGTTATTGAGCAATGAATTAAGTAGCTGTTTTACAAAAGATATGGAAACTATATTCATGTAACTGAGTTTTATACAAATTTGCAACAAAAAAAATTGCCAAGAAAATAGTAAAATCATATTTCCGTTAAGAATTTCCACCTGGCTCTAAAACAATGCAATCCACAGGTTCTGTTTTAGGTAGCTTAATTGATAACAGGGAAAAAAAGCTCTCAACAAAAGAGGTCACCACTTTATGTTTGAAACAAAAAGTTTAATGGATTATTTGGTAAGTAAGAGAGATCTGTATGAAAAGAGCTCAGTATTACTAATAAAAGCAAGTTGCTGATCTTATACAGGGTTTGGGGAAGCAGAGATTTTGGGGACTGTTGGACTTTCAGAACTGGGAATGACTCAGAATTAGTTGATCTTTAGTAGTTATGGAAGTGGCTCTAAAAGTGGAAGCGATTCAAGTGGTAGAAGTGTCTCTAAAAGTCGGTCATAGTGAGGCTATTGCTGATTGCCTGGCCTTCAGCCAAGTGATGATGTTCCCAGTGGGTAGCTTTCAGAAGTGTAGTTAAAGAAGCAAATTTACAGGGATTGATTGAGATGGATTATGACCAACTTTTTTGAGTTTGAAGTACAAGAAGTTTTTCTTCTCAGAGCAGAGAATCTAGAAATGGATCATTATTTCTCCCCAACTTAACTTGGATAGGATTTTTAAGAAGTTCATTAGTAGTCAATTTGGATTTTAGTTCTTACTTTGTCCCTGAATATAACAGATGTTATATGTTTGAGAGGAAATCAGCATAACTTTGGAAACCAGATGTGTAGGTAATAAAGTTAACATATTGTTATAAAAAGTGATGAATCTACATTGTTACTTTTCTATATGCCAGCAGTGAACAATAGGAATTTGAAATTAAAGATACAGGCATTTGCCTTAGTGCCAAAGAAATAATAATACTTGGGCATAAGGGTAAAAAAAGAAGTATAAGGAGGTCTATATCAGGAAACAAAAAAACTGATGAAAGAAATTAAACAAAAAAAATCTACACAAGTGGAGAGATATTCCATGTTCATGGATAGAAAAAGTCAATATTTTTAGAATTTCAGATCTTCCCAACTTGATTTATAGAGTCAACAAAATCTCAATCAAAATCAACCCCTTATACAGCTACTAGGAAAATTAAAAGACAAAAGTAGTAAAATCATCTATATCCACAATAAGTAGTTAAAGGAAACCAAAAAATGTAAAATATGATGTCAGAACATTAAATATACAGGAAGGGGAGTAAAAAATGCAGGATTGTTAAAATACCTTCAAACTAAAGAAATCAGCAACTTTAATCATGTATATAATGGTAACACAAACCAAAAATCTGTAATAGATACACATGCAAAAAGAGAAAGGAATCCAAATATAACACTAAAAATAGTCAGCAAATCATAAGGGGGTAGAGGGTAAAAGAAGAGGAAAAGAACAACTGCAAAGACAACCAAAAAAATGGAAATAAGTACATACTTATCAATAATTACTTTAAATGTAAATGAACAAATTTTCCAATCAAAAGACACAGAGTGGCTGTATGAATACAAAAACAAGATCCACATGTATGCCACCTACAGGGGATTCACTTCAGATCTAAAGACACACACACACTGAAAGTGAGGGGATGGAAAAAGTATAAATGGGAAACAGAAAGAAAACCATGATAGCAATTTAATATCAGATGAAATAGACTTTAAAATGAAGACTGTAACAAGAGACAAAGAAAGACATTATAAAATGATCAGGGGAGCAATCCAAGAAGATATATCAATTGTAAATATATACGCACTCAACAAAGGAGCACCTAAACACATAAAACAAATATTAACAGATATAAAGGCAGAAAGTGACAGTAAAACAATAATGGTAGAGGACTTTAACACCCCACTTACATCAATGGACAGATGACCCAGTGAGAAAATGCTGGCCTTAAATGACATTAGACCAGCTATACTTAATAGATATATAGAGAGAACATTCCATGCAAAGCAGCAAAACACATATTCATTTCAAGTGCACATGGAACATTCTCCAGCATAGATCACATGCCAGACCACAAAACAGGTATCAATAAATTTAAGAGGATTGAAATCATATCAAGAATCTTTTCTGACCACAGCACTATGAGAATAGATATCAACTACAAGAAAAAAAATCTCAAAAAACACAAACACGTTGAGGCTAAACTATATGCTACTAAACAGGCAATGGGTTACTGAAGAAATCAAAAAATATGTGGAGACAAAAGAAAAGGAAAACACAACGATCCAAAGTCTATGGGACAGGAGGAGACCTTCAAGATGGCAGAGGAGTAAGACATGGAGGTCACCTTCCTCCCAACAAATACATCACAAATACATGTACATGTGGAACAACTTCTACAGAACACATACTGAATGCTGGCAGAAGACCTCAGACTTCCCAAAAGGCAAGAAACTCCCCCACGTACTTGGGTAGGGCAAAAGAAAAAAGAAAAAACAAAGACAAAAGAATAGGGATGGGACCTGCACCTCTGGGAGGGAGCTGCGAAGGAGGAAAAGCTTCCACACATTATGAAGCCCCTTCACTTGTGGAGACGGGGGGTGGGTGGGGGCGGGGGGAAGCTTTGGAGTCACAGAGGAGAGCACAGCAACAGGGGTGTAGAAGACAAAATGGAGAGATTCCCGCACAGAGGATCAGTGCTGACCAGGACTCACCAGCCTGAGAGGCTTGTCTGCTCATCTGCCAGGGCAGGTGGGGACTGGGAGCTGAGGCTTCAGCTTCGGAGGTCAGATCCCAGGGAGAAGACTGGGGTTGGCTGTATGAACACAGCCTGAAGGGGGCTAGTGCACCACAGCTAGCCAAGAGGGAGTCCAGGAAAAAGTCTGGAACTGCTTAAGAGGCAAGAGATCATTGTTTTAGGGTATGCTAGGAGAGGGGATTCAGAGCACTGCCTAAACGGGCTCCAGAGACCAGAGATGGGGATGAAACACCAAGGCTGCCACTGTAGCCACCAAGAAGCCTGTGTGAAAGCACACAGGTCACTATCCACACCTCCCCTCCTAGCAGCGTGTGCAGCCCATCACTGCCAAGGTCCCGTGAAACAGGGACAAACTCCCCAGGAGAACACACGGCATCATGCTGTTACAACGTCACATGAGCCTCTGCCACCAGAGGCTCACCCCACATTCCGTACCCCTCCCTCCTGCCCACCAGCCTGAGTAAGCCAAGCCCCCTAATCAGCTGCCACTTTAACCCTGTCCTGTCTGAGTGAAGAACAGATGCCCTCAGGCAATCTACATGCAGAGGCAGGGCCAAATCCAAAGCTGAACCCCAGGAGCTGTGTGAACAAAGAAGAGAAAGGGAAATCTCTCCCAGCAGCCTAAGCAGCAGTGGATTAAATCTTCACAATCAACTTAATGTACCCTGCATCTCTGGAATATCTGAATAGAGAATGAATCATCCCAAAATTGAGGTGGTTTACTTTGGGAGCAACTGTAGACTTGGGGTTTGCTTTCTGAATCTAATTTGTTTCTGGTTTTATGCTTATCTCAGTTTAGTATTTAGAGTTTATTATCATTAGTAGATTTGTTTATTGATTTGGTTGCTCTCTTCCCTTTTATTTTTTAATATATATATATATATATATATATATATATATATATATATTTTCCTTTTTCTCTTTTTGTGACTGTGTATGTGTATGCTTCTTTGTGTGATTTTGTCCGTATAGCTTTGCTTTTACCATTTGTCCTAACGTTCTGTCTATACTGTTTTTTTGGGGGGGGGCATAGTTTTTAGCACTTGTTATGATTGGTGGATTTCTTTTTTGGTTTGGTTGCTCTCTTCTTTCTTTCTTTTATTTTTTTAAATTACTTTAATATTTTTTAATTTTTAATAACTTTTTATTTTTTATTTTAATAAATTGTATTTTATTTTTTCTTTCTTTCTTTCTTTCTCCCATTTCTTTTCAGTGGTGTGGCTAACAGGGTCTTGGTGCTCCAGCCGGTTGTCAGGCCTGTGCCTCTGAGGTGGGAGAGCCGAGTTCAAGACATTGGTCCACCAGAGGCCTCCTGGCTCCACGTAATATCAAACGGTGAAAGCTCTCCCAGAGATCTCCATCTCAACACTAAGACGCAACTCCATTCAATGATGAGCAAGCTACAGTGCTGTGCACCCTATGACAAACAACTAGCAAGACAGGAACACAACCACACCCATTAGCAGAGAGGCCAGCTAAAATCATAATAAAGTCACAGGCACACCAAAACACACCACTGGACGTGATTCTGCCCACCAGAAAGACAAGATCCAAACTCATCCACCAGAACACAGGCACCAGTCCCCTCCACAAGGAAGCCTACACAATGCACTGAACCAACCTTAGGCATTGGGGGCAGACACCATCAACAACAGGAACTACGAGCCTGCAGCCTGCAAAAAGAAGACCTCAAACACAGTAACTTAAAATGAGAAAACAAAGAAACACACAGGAGATGAAGGAGCAAGGTAAAAACCCATCAGACGAACAATTGAAGAGAAAAAGGCAGTCTATATGAAAAAGAATTCAGAGTAACAATAGTAAAGATGATCCAAAATCCTGGAAATAGAATGGAGAAAACACGAGAAACATTTAACAAGGACTTAGAAGAACTAAAGAGCAAACAAACAATGATGAACAACACAATAAAAGGAATTAAAAATAATCTAGAAGAAATCAATAGCAGAATAACTGAGGAAGAAGAACGGAGACTTGACCTGGAAGATAAAATAGTGGAAATAACTACCAAAGAGCAGAATAAAGAATGAAAATAATTGAGGACAGTCTCAGAGACTTCTGGGACAACACTAAATGCACCCATATGCAAATTATAATGTTTCCAGAAGAAGAGAAAAAGAAAGGAACTGAGAAAATATTTGAAGAGATTATAGTTGAAAACTACCCTAATATGTGAAAGGAAATACTCAATCAAGTCCAGGAAGTGCGGAGATAAATCCAAGGAGAAACATGCCAATACACATATTAATCAAACTATAAAAAATTAAATACAAAGAAAAAATATTAAAAGCAGCAAGGGAAAAACAACAAATAACATACAAGGGAATTCCAATAAGGTTAACAGCTGATCTTTCAG
Organism: Mesoplodon mirus; assembly: GCF_964341445.2. Taxonomy (NCBI): domain Eukaryota; kingdom Metazoa; phylum Chordata; class Mammalia; order Artiodactyla; family Ziphiidae; genus Mesoplodon; species Mesoplodon mirus. Next base: position 134,423,896 of record NC_138980.1, read on the forward strand.
CAGAAACTCTGCAAGCCAGAAGGGAGTGGCAGGACATATTGAAAGTGATGAAAGGGAAGCATCTACAACCAAGATTACTCTGCCCAGCAAGGATCTCATTCAGATTCAATGGAAAAATTAAAACCTTTAAAGACAAGCAAAAGCTAAGAGAATTCAGCACTACCAAACCACCTTTACAACAAATGCTAAAGGAACTTCTCTAGGCAAGAAACACAACAGAAGGAAAATACCTACAATAACAAACCCAAAATAATTAAGTAAATGGGAATAGGAACATATGTATCAATAACTACCTTAAATGTAAATGGATTAAATGCTCCCAGCAAAAGACATAGACTGGCTGAATGGAAACCAAACCAAGACCCATATACATGCTGTCTACAAGAGACCCACTTCAGACCTAGGGACACATACAGACAGAAAGTGAGAGGATGGAAAAAGATATTCCATGCAAATGGAAATCAGAAGAAAGCTGGAGTAGCAATTCTCATATCAGACAAAATAGACTTTAAAATAAAGACTATTACAAGAGACAAAGAAGGACACTACATAATGATCAAGGGATCAATCCAAGAAGAAGATATAACAATTGTAAATATTTATACACCCAACACAGGAACACCTCAATACATAAGGCAAATGCTAATGGCCATAAAAGGGGAAATCGACAGTAACACAATCATAGTAGGGGACTTTAACACCCCACTTTCACCAATGGACAGATCATCCAAAATGAAAATAAATAAGGAAACACAAGCTTTAAATGATACATTAAACAAGATGGACTTAATTGATATTTATAGGACATTCCATCCAAAAACAACAGAATACACATTTTTCTCAAGTGTTCATGGAACATTCTCCAGGATAGATCATATCTTGGGTCACAAATCTAGCCTTGGTAAATTTAAGAAAATTGAAATTGTATCAAGTATCTTTTCTGACCACAACACTATGAGACTAGATATAAATTACAGGAAAAATCTGTAAAAACTACAAATACATGCAGGCTAAACAATACACTACTAAATAACAAAGAGATCACTGAAGAAATCAAAGAGGTAATCAGAAGCTACCCTGAAACAAATGACAATGAAAACATGATGACCCAAAACCTATGGGATGCAGCAAAAGCAGTTCTAAGAGGGAAGTTTAAAGCAATACATTGTTACCTCAAGAAACAAGAAACATCTCAAATAAACAACCTAAACATACACCTAAAGCAATTAGAGAAAGAACAAAAAAAATAAAAAACCCCAAAGTCAGCAGAAGGAAAGAAATCATAAAGATCAGATCAGAAATAAATGAAAAGAAATGAAGGAAACAATAGCAAAGATCATTAATACTAAAAGCTGCTTCTTTGAGAAGATAAACAAAATTGATAAACCATTAGCCAGACTCATCAAGAAAAAAAGGGAGAAGACCCAAATCAATAGAATTAGAAATAAACAATAAGTAACAACTGACACTGCAGAAATACAAAGGATCATGAGAGATTACTACAAGCAACTCTATGCCAATAAAATGGACAACCTGGAAGAAAGGACAAATTCCTAGAAAGGTATAACCTTCCAAGACTGAACCAGGAAGAAATAGAAAATATGAACAGAACAATCACAAGTAATGAAATTGAAACTGTGATTAAAAATCTTCCAACAAACAGAAGTCCAGTAACAGATGGCTTGACAGGTGAATTCTATCAAACATTTAGAGAAGAGCTAACACCCATCCTTCTCAAACTCTACCAAAAAATTGCAGAGGAAGGAACACTCCCAAACTCATTCTATGAGGCCACCATCACCCTGATACCAAAACCAGACAAAGATACTACAAAAAAAGAAAACTACAGACCAATATCACTGATGAATATAGATGCAAAAATCCTCAACAAAATACTAGCAAACAGAATCCAACAACACATTAAAAGGATCATACACCATGATCAAGTGGAATTTACCCCAAGGATGCAAGGATTCTTCAATATACGCAAATCAATTAATGTGATACACCATATTAACAAATTGAAGAATAAAAACTATATGATCATCTCAATAGATGCAGAAAAATCTTTTGACAAAATTCAACACCCATTTATGAAAAAACTCTCCAGAAAGTGGGCATAGAGGGAACCTACCTCAACATAATAAAGGCCATATACAACAAACCCGCAGCAAATATTATTCTCAATGGTTAAAACTTGAAAGCATTTCCTCTTAGATCAGGAAGAAGACAAGGATGTCCACTCTGGCCACTATTATTCAACATAGTTTTGGAAGTCCTAGTCGTGGCAAACAGAAGAAAAAGAAATAAAAGGAATACAAAACCACCACAACAACAAAAAAACAAACAACCCAATCCAAAAATCGGCAGAAGACCTAAATAGACATTTCTCCAAAGAAGATATACTGATTGCCAACAAACACATGAAAGGATGCTCAACATCACTAATTATTAGAGAAATGCAAATCAAACTACAATGAGGTATCACGTGACACCAGTCAGAATGGCCATCATGAAAAAGTCTACAAAGAGTAAATGCTGGAGAGGGTGTGGAGAAAAGGGAACACTCTTGCAATGTTGGTGGGAATGTAAATTGGTACAGAGCCACTATGGAGAACAGTATGGAGGTTCCTTAAAAAACTAAAAATAGAACTACCATATGACCCAGCAATGCCACTACTGGGCATATACCCTGAGAAAACCATAATTCAAAAAGAGTCATGTACCAGAATGTCCATTACAGCACTATTTACAATAGCCAGGACCTGGAAGCACTGTAAGTGCCCATCAACAGATGAATGGATGAAGAAGATGTGGCGCATATATACAATGGAATATTACTCAGCCTTAAAAAAAATGAAATTGAGTGATTTGTAGTGAGGTGGATGGACCTAGAGTCCATCATACAGAGTGAAGTTAAGTCAGAAAGAGAAAAACAAATATCATATGCTAACACATATATATGGAATCTAAAAAAAAATAAAAGGCTCTGATGAACATTGGGGCAGGACAGGAATAAAGATGTAGACGTAGAGAATTGACTTGAGGACATGGGGAGGGGCAAGGGTAAGCTGGGACAAAGTGAGAGAGTGGCATGGACATATATACACTATCAAATGTAAAATAGATAGCTAGTGGAAAGCAGTCACATTGCACAGGGAGATCAGCTCGGTGCTTTGTGTCCACCTAGAAGGGTGGGATAGGGAGGGTGGGAGGAAAATGCAAGAGGGAGGAGATATGGGGATATATGTATATTATACCTGATTCACTTTGTTATAAAGCAGAAACTAACACACCATTGTAAAGCAATTATACTCCAATAAAGATGTTAGAAAAAAAGAACTATATCTATGGGACACAGCAAAATCAGTTTTAAGAGGGAAGTTTAAAGTGATACAAGCATACCTGAGTAAAAAAGAAAAATCTTAAATAAACAAACTCACCTTACACCTAAAAAATAGAAATGATCAATGAAACTAAATCTGGTTCTTTGAAAAGATAAAGTCAATAAACCTTTAGCCAGACTCATCAAGAGAGAGGGTTCTTATGAATAAAATCAGAAATGAAAAAGGAAAAGTAATAACTAACAGCACAGATATACAAAAGGTCAGAAAACATCACTATGAATAATTATACACTAATAAAATGAACAACCTAGAAGAAGTGGACACATTCCTAGAAATGAACAATCTCCCAAGACTGAATCAGGAATGAATAGAATATATGGACAGACCAATTACCAGTAATGAAATTAAATCAATAATTTAAAAACTCCCAAGAAGCGAAAGTCCAGGACCAGATAACTTCACAGGTGAATTCTACCAAACATTTAAAAAAGAGTTAAAACTTATCCTTCTCAAACTATCCCAAAAAATTGCAGAGGAAGGAATACTTCTGAACTCATTCTATGAGACCACCATCACCCTCATACCAAAACCAGACAAAGATACTACAAAAAAAGAAAATTACAGACCAATATCACTGATCATTTGTCCTCAATGGTTTTGAAATTAAGTGGAACTGAGCCTGCAAGTAACAGACCTCTAGTATATCCTGCAGGTTGAGCAGAGGTAGTCATTTTCTGAAATACTTGATAGGAAGAGTAAGTTCTGAAGTGTTGAAGCGTTTGCTAGAGAGTACATAACTGTGCAGGACTTCTGTATGGGCAAAAGGTCAGCCCAAGAGCACTGGGAAAGATGGCTCTGCAAAGACTGGAAGGCTGAAAAAAAGGAAGTTATACACCAAGAGACTTCTCTTTAATGTCATCCCTCCCAACATACACTTTCAATTGTTTGCAGACATCCTGACTCTTTTCCTAATGGAACCTGGGATCCCAAGATGTTGGGATCCTGGGATCTCGATATCCATTGTTCTTCTGAATCTCAGTTATTCCAACCTCTCCTCTCAACTATCAAAGCCAGTTCAGAGGGGAGAGTTCAAGGTACATGCTAAACAGGGGCTAAAAGGAGTGTGTGCATGTGTGTATCTGACAAAACATGCATCTCTAACTGAGTATGATCATGTTTTTAAGTCATGAATGACTAGAATAGGAAACATAAAACATAGCCATTATGTCTTGACAGGTCATTTCCAGGCCACAAGAAGTATCAAAACTAGCAGTTTCAGGTGCCAATCAAGGACCTTCCCTCCAGAGATGACATATATCAATCAGATGGATGAGTTTACACAATCATGATATTTTACAGGACCAAAAGCTCGCTAAATTATAGACGTATTTCTTCATTCAATTCTATATAAATATTCCCCAAACCAGTGTTAGTGCCTTACCATGGAGAGCAATCAATATGTGCTTACTTGATTGAATCAAAATGAATTATTTAATTGAATTGGTTCATACAAAGTAAATGTTCAATTAATTTATTTTTTGTATTGATTTAAGGACATCTTCATCTTCAGAACTGACTGTTAGCAATTAAACCAGTCTCTGCACAGCCTTTAATGGGATTACTGCTCCACAAGTTTGACAGTTGTGCCTGTACTAATCAGGAACAAAGCCTTGATATTCGGGTGGCTGAATAAGTGATCAATTATTCAGGTAATAAGTGATAAATTAGGTCAAAAGAGAGGTGATAGAATCTGTGTATCTTTCCATTCATTTGTCAACAAATATTTTTTAGCACCTACAATGTGGCTTAAAATTTCATTTCTCCATTGTTAACACAGTTCCTATCAAATTTTTGATATTTTATAAATTGTTGCCAAATGAAGTTATACAAACATTTGTAATTGACTTAGGTCAAAATCATTTTAGTGATTCCCTTATAAGGTTAGGAAAGCATTTAAACAAAGAAAGGGCACTTCAGAACATTATAGACTAATTTGTTAGCAGATTATGTTAATGCTATTGCCTACAGCTCTTCCAGTGGAGTAATTTTTGGTAATTGTGCTTGCATACAACAAAGAAAAAAATTATTGAAATGTAGAAATCCATTAAAGTTCCAGAAAAGCACTAGAAGCCTTTTATATTTTATAGACCATGTAATGCAAAATTTGATTAGTTCAGCATTAAATTATTCATGTTCTATATAACTCTTCACTGAAAAAGCAAAATATCTCACCTTGGATAAATTTTAATGAGCATTTTCTAATTTAAAAAAATAAAAATATTATCAAAGGCACCAAGTGTATGCTATGCTAATAAGATGCCGCCACATACAAGGATACCTCAGTTAATGAAACTCTGGACACAAAGGTTGTTTTTAATGGTAAAGAAAATTGACTTTAAGTCAAATAAACAATAGTCCTCTTAAATCATGAAAAAGTACTTTGGCATAGTTCATGTGTCTCAGGCCCAGGGACATTCATAACATGCATCTACGTATAGTTGTACCTGACATAATTACACACACACACACCAACACACACAGTGTTACAGGTATGCCAAGCAGAGAAAAACTGGGCAGTTTCCAGGGTTCTCATCTTTTCTTTCCCAAAGGAGGTACCCCTCCCCATCACCTTGCATGAATTCTGTAGCTCCTTAAACGCCTACTAGTTAGGTATAACCATATTACTGAGTTCTAGACACTGGAATAAATACCAATGGAAATATTTGCCACTTCAAGACCTGGCCCCTAAAAACATCCACATATGTTCCTCACTGCCTTTTTCCCTAGTTGAAATAAAGATGACCCTCCCACCCCTGCAGAGACCATGGAAGCTACATATTAAAGATGGCAAAGCCTCCATCTACCAGGTCCTTGGAGAGCTACCTGCAAGAAGGCCTCCATGCCAACCTAGGCAAACACCCAGTGCTCTTAGCAAGAAATAAATCTCCTTTGGTTTGACACTGTACACACTGGGATCTATCTGTTATAACAGTTAGCCTCAGCTACCAACATGTAGAGATCGAAATCTAGTCATGCCTCTAGATTTTTTCATAATGGCCATTCTGACCCACGTGAGGCGATACCTCATTGTAGTTTTGATTTGCATTTCTCTAATAATTAGTGATGTTGAACGTCTTTTCATGTGCCTCTTGGCCATCTGTATGTCTTCCTTGGTGAAATGTCTATTTAGGTCTTCTGCCCATTTTTTAATTGGATTGTTTGTTTTTTTGATATTGAGCTCCAAGAGCTGTTTGTATATTTTAGAGATTAATCCTTTGTCTGCTATTTCATTTGCAAATATTTTCTCCCATTCTGAGGGTTTTCTTTTTGTCTTGTTTATGGTTTCCTTTGCTGTGCAAAAGCTTTTAAGTTAAGTAAGTCCCATTTATTTATTTTTGTTTTTATTTCCATTACTCTAGGAGGTGGGTCAAAAAAGATCTTGCTGTGGTTTATGTAAAAGAGTGTTTTTCCTCTGTTTTCCTCTAAGAGTTTTATAGTGTCTGGTCTTACATTTAGGTCTTTTAGCCATTTGGAATTTAAAGGTGTGGTGAAAAGGGAACCCTCCTGCACTGTTGGTGGGAATGCAAATTGATACAACCACTATGGACAACAGTATGGAGGTTCCTTAAAAAACTAAAAATAGAACTACCATATGACCCAGCAATCCCACTACTGGGCATATACCCTGAGAAAACCATAATTCAAAAAGAGACATGTACCATAATGTTCATTGCAGCTCTATTTACAATAGCCAGGACATGGAACCAACCTAAATGTCTGTTGACAGATGAATGGATAAAGAAGATGTGGCACATATATACAATGGAATATTACTCACCCATAAAAAGAAATGAAATTGAGGTATTTGTAGTGAGATGGATGGGCCTAGAGTCTGTCATACAGAGTGAAGTAAGTCAGAAAGAGAAAAACAAATACCGTATGCTAACACATATATATGGAATCTAAATGGAGGGATGGTTCTGATGAACCTAGTGGCAGGACAGGAATAAAGATGCAGATGTAGAGAATGGACTTGAGGACACAGGGTCAGAGGAGGAAGCTGGGGCAAAGTGAGAGTAGCATCGACATATATACACTACCGAATATAAAACAGTTAGCTAGTGGGAAGCAGCAGCATAACACAGGGAGATCAGCTCGGTGCTTTGTGATGACCTAGAGGGGTGGGATAGGGAGGGTGGGATAGGGAGGGTGGGAGGGGGGCTTAAGAGGGAGGGGATATGGGGACATATGTATGCATATGGCTAATTCACTTTGGTGTACAACAGAAACTAACACAGTATTGTGAAGCAATTATATTCCAATAAAGATCTATTAAAAATAATAGCAATAAAAATCAATCAATCAATCAATCAATCAGTCTAGTCATGCCCACTTGTGTTTAGTGTTCTCTGGGTCTGCTTTCTTAGAGGGAATATTCAAAGAGCTAAAACAGCTCTAGCTACTTGAGATGCTTTTCCCCTGAGCTCTGCAAGTGGATGAACTTATGCCAGATTTAACCTGGATTTTCCCATTGTCAAGTCTAAAAACTCCATCCAGACCTCCTCCCCTACATCTTCCCCATTTTCCCTGTCTAACTACAGACCAATCCTCTTTACTCACATTATCTTTTTTACTGCCCTAGGACTTATAGGTACATTTTATATTTTTGACACTTTGGCCATAATTTTCATTATTACCAGAAATGCTTTATTTGCCTCATACAACCTGAACAACTGGTAATGTTATATAAAATACTTTTCACCACTTCTGACCTTGTCTGAAGGAAAATAATATACACTCCTTCTACCTCAGAGTGTGTCCCTGAGTTACACAGTAAGGTAAGTAAAGAAATAAAGTGCAGTGTACAGCTCTACTGAGAGGAGGGAGTAAGGAGTGGTAGGGGTTAGACAGGGAATCCAGTTGATTCACTAGTATGACCACTTATCAGCATTCCCTGGTTAGTGATACTTTCATGGTTCTTCTGCTCCCGTACATTCTTAAAGATGATAAGCTAACTCAATTAAGCTTTATCAAATAAAAATGTATAGAATATATATTATATGCTGAAAATTATATTAAGGGTCAAAGAGAACACCAAGAAATAGAGGCAGAGTCCTTTCCCACTGAAAGCATATGGCCTAATTAGAGACACAAGATATACACATTTATGTTACAAGACAGTGAGTGTATGATTAAGTGCCAAAATATATCACGCAGATAATACAGGCCTGAGGCGGGTCAAAGATGGAGGAGATTGGTGTGAAGTGCATCTGTCAAGAGACATTTCAGGAAGTTATAGGAAAGGGATGAAACTTGAACCAGATCTGATTTCTCTTTTCCTGTACCCTAAGTGGTTTATTTTTGCCTCTACTCTATTCAACAGCATGCATAATTTGATCAGGTTCCAGGAACTAGAAAGCCTCCCCTCTGTTGACAGATATAGTTTACCTAAAAATGAGAATGTCAGAGATTCAGAGGGTATGAGCTCTAGCTGGCTCTTGTCTTTATTGAGTTCTCCTCCGGGCAAAAGCTATAAAAGAGCACAGCACTTACATATCTGAAACATAATGAAATGACAGGTTTTTAAAAGGTCAGTTTGCCAGAATGCAACATGACTATTGTGTTAAACTCATATTTTAAAAAATCAGCAACCTTAAAGTCTTTGCAGAAAATTACAATTAAATATTAGATAGAATGACATTAAAAACCCTTGAAAAACATTATGAAAATGGCATTCTAACAGAATCCAACCCCACCAGAGGTCTAAGGTAAAATTTCTTCCTCTAGGGTCTTCCATTCTCAAAGAATTCCCTCTTGGGTTATAAAGTCTGACTTAGCACAATATTTTAGATCAATAACAGCCCAAAGAGTCAAATATAAGGAACCAGGTGGAACTGTAGGTATTACAATCTTTAGCTTACAACTACCCATCTATTTGGACTCTACCAAAGTACTTGACTTTGAAAGTATTTCATTTGGCTGGCTGCTTTTAACTCTGAAGTCTTTCTAGTGGAGCCTGACTCCCCTGTAGGACTTTTTGAGAGGCAAAAAGTGACATTTAGAATGCCGTCAACACACTCAGTTTGTGACATATTAGTTGTCAAACCCAAACCTTGGAGGTTGACCTCTTCAATGGTTTACCAAAAAATAGATTATCAAAAAAAATCAAGGACAATGTATATTTTTTTTAAGTTTCAGATTTTAAGTCAAACATTCATCATATTTTAGTTATTATTATTGGTGTTATGTTGTTAATATACTGAGGATTATTTAGTTCTTCATTTAAAATTAAATTACACAAAACTGTGCCCCATCTCTACTAATATCCTGAAATATCTCACCCCTTTGCTCCTTCTTGCTGGCACACACATCCCGATAAACTCCTACTTCTAATTCAAGAGTCAGCTAAAATCATCACCTCCTTTGAGGAGCCCTTCCTAGTCCCTCAGTCAAAATGAGACAGTCTAATATTTGTAGTCACCTGATATTTTGCATATTCCTTCATTTTAAAAATCATAATATTTCATTATATTTGTGCATTTTTCCACTAGGATTCCTTGAAGGGAAGGATCGTTTTTTATTCATCTTTGCTTTCTGGTATCTGGTAAATGGTTAGCACTGAGCAGGAATTTAATAAACATTTTGAAAGAAATATATAAATGAAGGGAACTAAATTCTTAAGTAAGGAGATCTGTTTTTTAAAGCATGCATTACATTATACAAAAGGACAAGAAGGTAGTAGACCACTACAAAGTGCAGAATTTATGCAAGTTGTTATAATAAAAATTGGTATTAAGTACATTATTTATAACAGAATCTACAATATAAACCCACAACCAACTTGGTTAATTTAAATCATACAATTAAATGAAAGGATAAATGAGTATTTAATAAACAAATAAGAAAAGTGGTTGGTGAGTGATGTGAGCAGAAGGCTGTACACTGCTACTATAAAAAGGAATATGTATTTACATTATCAAATAATTTTCTGGAAAAATGTAATGAAAATGTTTCCCCTATGAATCTAAGTAACTGATCATTAAACTATAACACTCTGAGCTCTGATACATGTTCCTTTTTAACACTGATCTAAATCTATGCCTGATTTGATTCATGACAACTATGCAGCTAAGGTAAAGACCAAGACCTGAAAGTGTAAATGTGCTTATCGAATTCTCATTCCTGAGAATGATGAAAGTGACAAAAGCACACTGCATTGCAGAATGTACTTCCCAGCATTTTCTAAATCTTAAAATCTTACTTCTAAATTAGATAGGTAGGTGCATGAGTTGTGTAGCCTTGTCACTAGTTTGTCACCTAGAAGCAATAAAATGCTGCTACTGTCACTATTTCTTCCTGGTGCTCTCTTGTTCTGTTCTCATAATACATTTTCTCAGGGGCAATGCATTCTTTCACAATAGACCATGGGCTAGAAGTATCAAAGTGTCTGAGAAATTATTGTTCCCATTACTCAGTAATACCATATACTGCATCTGAATTCAAATAATCCCAACATAGATCAAAATATTCATTTCTAATCCCACATTTTTCCTTAATAAAAATACATCAAAGATTGGAAAAGACATAAAACACTACCACAAGTTTATGGCAATTTGGCTATAAAGAGCTTCACAGAACTTCTTGTTCTGCCAACTTGTGATAGCTCCATCCCACATACTTTTATCCTCTTGCAAGGAAAAAACCATGGACCCTGCCTAGTTCTACTGACTTACAAAGAAAACACCATGGACATAACACAACAAACAAGAAGAGGAAGATGCTGAAAGCCAGAAAGAAGGCAGAAGATTCTAGGGACCTTAGGACCTAAGCAACAACATGGCAGTGAGTCCCCTGGGTTTCCTTAGTGCCTCTTCATATACCCCAGATAGAACACTGAGCCCCCAACTCAGAACTACTAACAGACACAGATTTTTTTAAAAGCTCCAAGAAAAACCTGTTTATACTACACTGTTTTCTACATCCAGTTGTTTATCCTAGAAAAGACATATGTATATTCATGTTTGAAGAACAGCTGACACTCAGAAAACATCACCAAGAACACAGAAGTCAGATCTTTACCTCCTACAGGAGAAACAACTATAAAGTATGTCTCTGTGTAGATCAGTGGTTCCCAAACTCTGGCTTTAATCACAATCTCCTAGAGGACTGGTTGAAATAAATTGCTGGAATTCAGCCCCAAAGTTTCTAACTCAGTAGATCTGGAGTGGGGTCCAAGAATTTACACTTCTGAAAAGTTAATACCAGCATAACACCAAAGGCTATACCAGTGATACCAATCTGAACCGTGCAATGCCCAACTTAACTGTAATGTTAATACTCTCGCATTTAAACCAAAATCCCAGCTACAAATGTACTGCTAGTGGAGAATTATATTCTGTGTGTATCATGCACTGAAGACATAATCTTCCAAGTGGATAATACTGTTTGCCTGGAAGGTAGAGAATATTTCCACTGTCTATCATTTTGAGAAGAGTTAGGTTTGGGATGAGGAAATGGGCATATAGAAGGCAAGCTTTAGAATATAAAATACAGTGAGGCAGCGGGATATTTCCCTGATTGGGTACCATGGCTGTTGGAGTCTGAATACAAGAAGTATAGAGATGAAGCCCTAAAGTTATGGAAATTAGTCTTCTTTGGAAAGCTGAGGGAGTAGTACCACAATCTGGGGAAAAGAAACAACAGCAGACGTTATGCAGTTAGATAGTTGATTCCTATGTAGAAAAAGAGGACAGTGGTTTTGGATCTGTGGAGTAACAGTAATACATAGCTGATCCTGTCTCACCACTTCTGGGATGATGAGGAAACATGGAAGTAACTTATAAGAGAGCTGAAATATGTGGACACTAAAGATCCCATAATGTGGGGAGTTTGGGGGCACTCTTAGCCAAGCTTAGCACAAAGGGATTATCTATCCTCAAAGAACCACTGTAGTCTCCGCAGGAATCTGGATCATCTAGGCTTCATAACATCAGTGATTCCATACTAATCGCATGACAGAGCAAGACTAAATGCAAAAGTCACACCACGTGGTAATAGATTTGATGGCAGTAGACTGGAAAACCCCAGGGCTCTTTCTTGTTGGTGTAAAAATGTGAACTGCTTTGGGGTTGTGTGAGATTCTGAAGTTCTTGGGCAAATTAAGGGTAAGGGGAAACCCCAAGAGGGAGATTCTAGTTTTCCTGATAAAGAAGGAAGTTGGGTACTGAAGTGATTAATTGAAAAAATTAAGGAGATGTGACCAAATTGGTCTTCTGAATCAGTGGAGCATTTCATACCAATTACATGGTTGTTGTTCAGTTCCCTATAGCTGGTTGGATCATTGGTTAAACCATGATGCTAGGAAAGAGTGGATAGGAGATTTAATTTTACACCTGAATAGGCCTGTTTTGCTCATAACCACAGGCTCTGGATTCCTCCCTAACACTGGACAGGCATTTTACAAAAGGATGGTGATAATCCAGATTAGGAACTTGAAGAGATCATTGCTGATAAGTACAAATTCATTACCATGGCTGGAATAAACACCTCAAAAATGCACCTGATGTTAGTGGGCAGTTGTATTAGCTTGGTATTCCAAAAAATACAGCACTATTCTGAAAAAGCAGAATTCCAGATTGACTGAGAAATGCCAATTTGACTCTCACAGAGATCCTGGAAACTCGTTCAACAAATTTATGTATCAGATACCACTATGCTAAGTGCTTTACTGTATTCTCCATTTATTCCTTATAACAACCATATGAGATGGGTTTCATCCACCAAGAACATCTGTAATTTGATTACAATTGGAAACTTTTCTAAAAGAAGGTTCTGAGTTATTAGGATGGTGCTATCTAATAAGTTTTATCTTTTTAATATGGATCCCATTGAGTCCAATCAGTACAAAAGGCATGAAATAACCAGGGTCAGAATTTGGTCGAACTGACTTGTACCCATGTAATTATAAATTAACATTATGCCTGATGAATCCCTCTGGGAGTCTTTTGAGTAGTTTAACCTTAGGTCCCAAACCTGTCTGTGGATAAAATTTACCTGGAAGAGTGTAAATCTATACTTTAGTAAAACTTTCCAAGTTTTTTTTCTGATATACAGCCAAGTTTAGAAACCACTAGTTCATTCTGTTTTTTGTCCCAAAGAGGTGGAATAAGCAAACATAGAGAGATGGGCCCAAGGGGTGCTACAGCTTTTGGTAATACAGCAGAAGTAGTAGGTTGAAAAGCCCTCCTGCTTCAAATCATATAGATTTTGGGTGGATTACCACAAACAGTTTCGGTTTGGGTTTTGGTTTTTGAAGTTTTTATGGAAGAATAATAAATACAGTAAAGTATACAAATCATGAGCATAAACTCAGTGAATTTTTACAAACTAAACAAAGTCATGTAAACAACAAATGGATCAAGAAACAATACTACACACATTCCCAGAAGCCACCCGTATACTCCCTTCCTATCACTGACCTAACCCACTTCATCTGAGGATAACCACTACCTGATTTAAAATAGCACAGATTAGCTTTGCCTGGTTTTGTATCTATATAAATAAACCATATATTACAACTTTGCTATCTAGCTCCTTTTCGTTGTTGTAGATGGTTCAGTCTCATTGCTGTATAGAATTCTACAATTTACCCATTCCTTACAACAATTTAGTTATCCATTCTGTGGTTGAAGGATATTTGGGTGGTTCCCATATTTTGGCTTTTACAAAAAGTGCTGCTAAGAAAATTCATGTATGTGAGTAAGTACATGAAATAAGTACACTAAAACATATATATTTTTTTCTGTTGGGTATAAACCTAGGAGTGTAATTTCAGCATCATAGGAATGAGTATATCAGTTATAGTAAACACTGTCAGTCTTACGAAGTGACTGTACTGATTTATGCTCCCATCAGCAGTATAGGAGAATTCCAGTTGCCCTATATAAAAATCAACACTTAGTGTTTTCCATCTGTTTAACTGAAGCAAATTCAGTTGTATAGTGATATCTCACTCTGGTTTTCATTTTCATTTCCCTAATGGCTGATGAAGTTGATGATATTTTCATATATTTTTCACATCTTCTCCCACTGCATAGGTTGACTTTTCACTCTTCTAATGGTTTCATTTTATGTACAAAATTTTTAATTTCAATATCATCAAATATATGAATTTTTTCTTTTTTGTTTCATGTGTCTTGTTAAATATTTGTCTATCCCAAGGTGAATAATATTTTCTTATATATTTTATTCTGAAAATTTCATAGCTTTACCAGTCACAGTTGGATCTTTGAGCTATTGTCATTTTGAATAAAATTTTGTGTGTGGCATGATATAAGAGTCAAGATTCATTTTTTCCATATATATATATATATATATATATATATATATATATATATATATATATTCAGTACAATTTATTGAAAATACCTTCATATCCCCCATTGAATTGTAGTAATTCCTTCACTGTAAATCAGTAAATTATTTAGGTGTGACTACTTCTAGACTACTTTTTCCATTTGTATATTTGTCTACCTTTGCACCAATATCACACTGCCAAATAGTATGACTTTATAATATCTGCAGTCTCATAGACTATTCAGCAAATATTCACTTTCCAAAAGAGGAGGTCTCTGTGACAAAACTTATATGAGAACAGCTGAGAGGTGACAGAACTCTAACTTTTCAATAAGTGGAGAAAGAAGTGGCAGAAATTGCCCAGGGGAGCCACAATGAGTGGCTTTCAGAAAATACTTCTTTAAAAGTGAGTCATCGGGGCTTCCCTGGTGGCGCGGTGGTTGGGAGTCCGCCTGCCGATGCAGGGGACGCAGGTTCGTGCCCCGGTCCAGGAGGATCCCACATGCCACGGAGCGGCTGGGCCCGTGAGCCATGGCCGCTGAGCCTGCCCGTCCGGAGCCTGTGCTCTGCAACGGGAGAGGCCACAACAGTGAGAGGCCCGCGTGCCGCAGGGAAAAAAAAAAAAAAGTGAGTCATCACTCGGGCAGGCAACAGTCCCTTGATGACGGCTGCCTCTGTGCCAGCCTGTGAAACTTGTCAGCCCCAGAAGTCACACTAGAAGTTGTCCTGAGGCAGATTATATTCTGAGATTCAGAGGCAGCCTCTCTATACAGAAGCACCAAACTCTAAGGAAATAGGCTATAGCTATAGCAATAAAAGAGCCTCTGAGCTGAGAGGCTTGGAAAACTACCCAGGCCTCTCCTCCCACCACCTCCCACAAAAACTTCCTGCTAGTACTTTAAGAAAATTCAACGCCATCACCTTGGAATAGCAACAGAAATATATGTTTAATAAGATATTATCAGAAAAAGGGGGAAATGAACAGCCTAACCATTTTACAGATGATGAAAATTCACCAAGAAAATGTACCTGCAAAGCAGATAAAAAAGGATTCTGGTTTCAGCTCTGACACGTAAAGGGTTTGGAAACACTACTTCTATCCCTAAAAGAAAAACTTTAACAAACTGAAACTCAAGTACTTTTCTTTAAACTATCAGAGAACTGAGGTTGCAGGGCATATAACCAGGCTGAAATCTGGACAGCGAGGTTGCATCCAGAGAGATATAGCTCCTGAGATATGCTTACCTGGGGCACAAGCTGCTGGATGTCATAAGCTGGTATAAATATTAAATAAAAAGAATTCTGTCAAATTGCTAGAGCCTAGGTGTGGAGTGTTTGAGAGTGAGAAATGTCGGGGGCCCACAGTCATTGGGGAACCCCCTCACACTAATAAATTAATTAATATTTACTATATAAATATCATTAAAATAAAAAATCTTAGAGTACAAAGTTCATTTGAGGTCTAAAGATTACTTTTAGAACTTTTAGCCTAACAACATTTGGTAACAAATAGTTTTTTACTATAAAATAGTCCATATGAAGTTGAAAATTAATTTTAAAATGATTTTATCTTACCTAAACAGAGTTATATAAAGCAAAGCTTATTATAACCATTAATCCTGAAAAGAGCTAATTTTAGTAAGAATAAGGAAACTTAACACTATTATAGCAATACTACCATCAACCTAATAAAGAAGAGAGACATTAAAAAGACCCGAAAATAGAGGCTTCCCTGGTGGTGCAGTGGTTGAGAGTCCGCCTGCCGATGCACGGGACACGGGTTTGTGCCCCGGTCTGGGAGGATCCCACATGCCGCGGAGTGGCTGGGCCCGTGTGCCATGGATGCTGAGCCTGTGCATTGGGAGCCTATGCTAGGCAATGGAAGAGGCCACAACAGTGAGAGGCCCCCATACCACACACATTACACATTACTAAAAACTGTTAAAAAGTTGAATGACTTTTTGTTATTAAATGTATTAAATCAAGACAGTATGGAACTGGCACAAAAACGGAAATATAGATCAATGGAACAGGACAGAAAGCCCAGAGATAAACCCACACACATATGGTCACCTTATCTTTGATAAAGGAGGCAGGAATGAACAGTGGAGAAAGGACAGCCTCTTCAATAAGTGGTGCGGGGAAAACTGGACAGGGACATGTAAAAGTATGAGATTAGAACACTCCCTAACACCATACACAAAAATAAAATCAAAATGGATTAAAGACTTAAGTGGAAGGCCAGAAACTATCAAATTCTTAGAGGAAAACATAAGCAGAACACTCTATGACATAAATCACAGCAAGATCCTTTTTGACCCACCTCCTAGAGAAATGGGAATAAAAACAAAAATAAACAAATGGGACCTAATGAAACTTAAAAGCTTTTGCACAGCAAAGGAAACCATAAACAAGACCAAAAGACAACCCTCAGAATGAGAGAAAATATTTGCAAATGAAGCAACTGACAAAGGATTAATCTCCAAAATTTACAAGTAGCTCATGTAGCTCAATAACAAAAAAACAAACAACCCAATCCAAAAATGGGCAGAAGAACTAAATAGACATTTCTCCAAAGAAGATATACAGATTGCCAACAAACACATGAAAGGATGCTCGACATCAATAATCATTAGAGAAACGCAAATCAAAACTACAATGAGATATCATCTCACACCAGTCAGAATGGCCATCATCAAAAAATCTACAAACAATAAATGCTGGAGAAGGTGTGGAGAAAAGGGAACACTCTTGCACTGCTGGTGGGAATGTGAATTGGTACAGCCACTATGGAGAACAGTATGGAAGTTCCTTAAAACACTAAAAATAGAACTACCATGTGACCCAGCAATCCCACTACTGGGCACATACCCTGAGAAAACCATAATTCAAAAAGAGTCATGTACCAAAATGTTCATTGCAGCTCTATTTACAATAGCTAGGATATAGAAGCAACCTAAGTGTCCATCATCGAATGAATGGATAAAGAAGATGTGGCACATATATACAATGGAATATTACTCAGCCAGAAAAAGAAACAAAATTGAGTTATTTGTAGTGAGGTGGATGGACCTAGAGTCTGTCATACACAGTGAAGTAAGTCAGAAAGAGAAAGACAAATACTGTATGCTAACACATATATATGGAATCTAAAAAAAAAAAAAAAAATGTCAGGAAGAACCTAAGGGTAAGATGGGAATAAAGACAGAGACCTACTAGAGAATGGACTTGAGGATATGGGGAGGGGGAAGGGTAAGCTGTGACAAAGTGGGAGAGTGGCATGGACATATATACACTACCAAACGTAAAATAGATAGCTAGTGGGAAGCAGCCGCATAGCACAGGGAGATCAGCTCGGTGCTTTGTGACCACCTAGAGGGGTGGGATAGGGAGGGAGGGAGATGCAAGAGGGAAGAGATATGGGAACATGTGTATATGTATAATTGATTCACTTTGTTATAAAGCAGAAACTAACACACCATTGTAAAGCAATTATACTCCAATAAAAATGTTTTAAAAAAAAGACCTGAAAATAAGGCTTTATTTTTATCTGATTGGTTTATATGACTAGTTTTTAAATAAGTTTAATTTTTAAAACAAAACATTACTGGGCTTCCCTGGTGAGCAGTGGTGGAGAGTCCACCTGCTAATGCAGGGGAGATGGGTTTGAGCCCTGGTCTGGGGAGATCCCACATGCCACGGAGCAACTGGGCCCATGAGCCACAACTACTGAGCATGCGTGTCTGGAGCCTGTGCTCCGCAACAAGAGAGGCCACGACAGTGAGAGGCCTGCACACTGCGATGAAGAGTTGCCCCTGCCTGCCAAAACTAGAGAAAGCCCTTACACAGAAACGAAGACCCAACACAGCCAAAAGTAAAAATAAATAAATTAAAAGAAGGCTCAACATTGAAAAAAAAATTACTAAAAACTGTTAAAAAGTTGAATGACATTTTGTTATTAAATATTATAAAAATTTTAAGAGAATTTTGTTTTTAAAAAACTGAAATACTTTGATACAAATCTAACAAAAAATGTATACAGAATCTGTACGTGAAAAACTATAAAATAACAATGAAAGAAATAAAATATCTGAGAGGGTGTGGAGAAAACGGGACCCTCTTGAACTGTTGGTCGGAATGTAAGTTGATACAGCCACTACGGAGAACAGTATGGAGGTTCTTTAAAAAACTAAAAATAGAACTACCATTATGACCCAGCAATCCCACTACTGGGCATATACCCTGAGAAAACCATAATTCAAAAAGAGTCATGTACCACAATGTTCATTGCAGCTCTATTTACAATAGCCAGGACATGGAAGCAACCTGAGTGTCCATTGACAGATGAATGGATAAAGAAGATATGGCACATGTATACAATGGAATATTACTCAGCCATAGAAAGAAACGAAACTGAGTTATTTGTAGTGAGGTGGATGGACCCAGAGTCTGTCATACAGAGTGAAGTAAGTCAGAAGGAAAAAAACAAATACCTTATGCTAACACATATATATGGAATCTTAAAAAAAAATGGTTCTGATGAACCTAGGGGCAGGATAAGAAGAAAGATGCAGATGTAGAGAATGGACTTGAGTACACGGGGAGGGGGGAAGAATAAGATGGGATGAAGTGAGAGAATAGCATGGGCATATACACACTACCAAATGTAAAATACATAGCTAGTGGGAAGCAGCTGAAAGCCACAGGGAGATCAGCTCCATGCTTTGTGACCACCTAGAGGGGTGGGATAGGGAGCCAGGGAGGGAGATGCAAGAGGAAGGGGATATGGGGATATACGTATGTGTATAGCAGATTCACTTTGTTATATACAGTAGAAACTTATATAACATTTTAAAGCAATTATACTCAAATAAAGATGGTAAAAAAAAGAGAGAAATTAAATATCTAAATAAATGGAGACACAGTCTATTTTTCTGGATTGGAAGCCTTCACATTGTTAAAATGTCAATTATTCCCAATTTGATCTACAGATTCAATACAAAGTCAAAATCCCAGCAAGCTCTTTTTGTAGATATTAATAAATAGATTCTAAAATCTATATGGAAAGCCAAAAGTACTAGAAGCACCAAAACTAGTACAGTTTTAAAAAGAAGAACAAAGTTGGTGGACTCATTATAACCCAATTTTAAGATTAAACATAATGTTAATTAATCAATACAGCATATATCAGTGAAAGTATAAACAAGCACATCAATGTAACAGAATAGAAGCCTATGAATAGACCCACACAAATATAGTCACTGATTTTTGACAAAGATGCAAAGGCAATTTAATTGAGAAAGGATGGTTTTTTTCAGCAAATGGTGCTTCTAACTGGATATTCACATTCAAAGAAAATAAAATGAGAATCAACACAGAACTCACACCTTACACAAAAATTAACTGCAAATGGATCATAGACTTAAATGGAAAATACAAACTATAAAACATCTAGACAAAAACAGGAGAAAATATGAATAACCTTGGGTTTGTTGATGAGTTTTCAGGTACAACATACCACAGGCATGATCCATGAAAGAAAAAAATTAATCAGTTTGATTGTATTAAAATTAAAAGCTTTTGCTCTATGAAAGATGTTATTAAGAAATTAGAACATAAGTTTCAGACTGGAGAAAATACTTGAAAATCACACATATGACAAAGGATTTGTATCCAGATATGCAAAGAACTCTTAAAACTCAACAATAAGAAATGATCTCCCAAAATGGGCTAAAGATCTGAACAGATACCTCACCAAAGAATATATGCAAATGACAAGTAAGCATATGAAAAGACACTCAACATCATTTGTCATTAGGGAAATGGAAATCAAAACAACAATGAGGACTTCCCTGGTAACGCAGTGGTTGAGAGTCCACCTGCCGATGCAGAAGACACAGGTTCGTGTCCCAGTCCAGAAGGATCCCACATGCCATGGAGTGGCTGGGACCATGAGCCATGGCCACTGAGCCTGTGCATCCGGAGCCTGTGCTCCACAACAGGATAAGCCACAACAGTCAGAGGCCGCGTACCGCAAAACAACAACAACAATGACAATGAAACATCACTACACACCTATAAGAATGGCTAAAATCCAAAACACTGACAACCACAAAGGCTGGCAAGGAGATGGAGCAGTAGGAACTCTCCCTCATTGCTGGCAGGAATGCAAAATGGTACAGCCACTTTAGAAGACAGCTTGATGGTTCTTATAAAACTTATCATAAACTTAAATATGACCCAGTATTCATGCTCTTAAATATTTACCTAATTGATTTGATAACTTATTTCTACACAAAAACCAGCAAGCAAATTTTTTATAGCAGCTTCATTAATAATCACAAAAAGCCTTCAAGAATCTAGATGTACTAAATAGGCGAATGCATAAACTTGGTACACTGATGCATAAACAAACTTTGGTACATTGATACTATGGAATACTATTTAGAAATAAAAATAAATGAGCTATTAATCCACACTCAGCATGGATGAATCTTAAATATGCATTGCTGAGTGAAAGAAGCTCATCTGAAAAGGCTACATACTGTATGATTCCAATTATATGACATTCTGAAAAAGGCAAAAGTATAGCTGTAGTAAAAAGATCAGTGTTTGCCAGAGGCTCAGGGGTAGAGGAAGGTAGCATGAGTAAAGCACAGGAGACTGATTTGTTTTTAGCATGGTCAATCTATTCTGTATGATATTATAATTGTGGATATGTAACGCTATGCCTTTGTCACAAGCCATGGATTTTAAAGCACAGAGTGAACTTTACTGTATGAAAATTTTTAATAATATTTAGAAGTTTCTGGGATCCCAGGATATAGCCAGTTATACAGGCTCCAAACAAAATGTTTTAAACTCTCAAGAAATCAGGGAATATTAGTCACATGAGTCTTTCTTGAAGAGCTACTAAGAGACAAATTTAGCCTACTTCACCCAAAAAGTAAATGCAGAAAGATCAACAGAAGGACTAGTGAATAAAAACTTCAGTAAACTATAAAATAGGAGTGATCTCAGAGATAATTACCTGGTTCCTGATTTTGAAAAGAATGTTCATATTTGCCTTCATTCTGTATCCTATGGATTACTGGCAGTGCCTTTTATTAGGTGAAAAAGTTATTTTCTATACCTAATTCACTAAGTATTTTTCATCATGAATTACTGTTGATTTTATGTTTTTTCTGTACCTATTATTATTTTTATATGTCCTTTCTTCTTTAATCTCTTTCTTATATTCCTGAGTTAAATCCTACTTAGTCACAGTATTTTAAGCTATTTTTACATTGCTGCTTTGAGTATGTACTCACTTTTTAAGAGTATTTATTTTAAATTCACCTATAGCATTGGAAAACTTTTCCTATATTCTATTATTAAGAATAATGTGTGCATGATAGAGATGTTGAAGCTTTCAGAAAATTGCTTGAGTATGCTAATATTTTGATATGTAAATTTTAACCATTGTTCAATTTTTAATGGTTATAAATATACACAGATCATTTTTAACTCAGGTTTGATAAATTATATCTTTAGAATATTTCCTGTTTTATTATGTTCTTAATCTACTGCCATTACGTGATTTTCATTGTTTTCTTATTATATATGAATCTGAGTCCTATCCCCTGTTTCATTCCTAACATTATTTTATACCTTTGAACTTTTTAAGTTGATAAATAGTGGTTTCTGTGTAGAAAATTATAGCATAGAAATATAATGTATAAATTGCAAACCTGTAAAGGAGAATAAATAGAATGACAAAAAAGTCAATCCAAAAGAAAGCTAGAAAGGAGGAAAATGGGATCCAAGATAAAGTGAGACAAGTAGAAATAAAAAAAAATAGGATACAAAAATAAAACCAAGCATGTAATTATAAAAATAAATATGAATAGATCAAGCTCACAAAGCTAAGAACAAGAATAAATCCAAAGTGTATGGAAGGATATAAAGATAAAAACAAAATTAATATTAATAAAATGTAAAATAATATTATAAAACAATATAAAACAGAGACTTTTTAAAAGTTAGATATTAATATTCTAAAATGATTGATAAAACATACAAAACTCTGGTAAGAGTTACCAAGAAAAAAAAATAGAAGGCACAAATTAACAATATTTGGAATAAGAGATTCTGGAGAAGATGGCAGAAGAGAAAGATATGGAGATCACCTTCCTCCCCACAGATACATCAGAAATACATCTACATGTGGAACTGCTCCTATAGAACATCCACTGATCTCTGGCAGAAGACCTCAGACTTCCCAAAAGGCAAGAAACTCCCCACATACCTGGGTAGGGCAAAAGAAAAAAGAAAAAACAGAGACAAAAGAATAGGGACAGGACCTGCACCAGTGGGAGGGAGCTGTGAAGGAGGAAATGTTTTCACACACTAGAAGCCCCTTCACAGGCAGAGACTATGGGTGGTGGAGTGGGAAGCTTCAGAGCCACAGAGGAGAGCACAGCCACAGAGGTGTGGAGGGCAAAGCAGAGAAGTTCCCGCATGGAGGATCAGTGCTAACCAGCACTCACCAACCCGAGAGGGTTGTCTGCTCACCTGCTGGGATGGGCGTGGGCTGGGAGCTGAGGATCGGGCTTCAGAGGTCAGATTCCAGGGAGAGGACTGGGGTTGGCAACGTGAACACAGCCTGAAGGGGGCTAGTGTGCCACAGCTAGCCAGGAGGGGGTCCAGGAAAAAGTCTGGAGCTGCCAAAGAGATAAGAGACTTTTTCTTGCCTCTTTGTTTCCTTGTGTGTGAGGAGAGGGGATTAAGAGCGCTGCTTAAAGGAGCTCCAGAGATGGGCACGAGCCGCGGCTATCAGAGTGGACCCCAGAGACGAGCTTGAGATGTTAAGGCTGCTGCTGCAGTTACCAAGAAGCCTATGTGCAATCACAGGTCACTATCCACACCACCCCTGCCGGGAGCCTGTGCAGCCCACCACGGTCAGGGTCCCATGATCCAGGGACAACATCCCTGGGAGAATGCATGGTGCGCCTCAGGATGGTGCAACGTCACGCAGGCCTCTGTGGCCGCAGGCTCGCCCAGCATCCGTACCCCTCCCTCCCTCTGGCCTGAGTGAGCCAGAGCCCCTGAATCAGCTGCTCCTTTAACTGCGTCCTGTCTGAGCAAAGAACAGACGCTCTCAGGTGACCTACATGCAGAGGCGGGGCCAAATCCATAGCTGAACCCCAGGAGCTGTGCGAACAAAGAAGAGGAAGGGAAATTTCTCCCAGAAGCCTCAGGAGCAGTGGATTAAATCTCCACAATCAATGTGACGTGCCCTGCATCTGTGGAATACCTGAATAGAAAACAAATCATCCCAAATTGAGGAGGTAGACTTTGGGAGCAAGATATATTATTTTTTCCCCTTTTCCTATTTTTTGTGAGTGTGTATGTGTATGCCTCTGTGTGATTTTGCCTGTATAGATTTGCTTTCACCATTTCTCCTATGGTTCTGATTGTCTGGGTTTCTTTCTTTTTTTCTTTTTTACTTCAAAAATTTTTTCTTAATAATTATTTTTTATTTTAATAACTACTTTATTTTATCCTTTCTTTCTTTCCTTCCTTCTTTCTTTCTTTCTTTCTTTTCTTTCTTTCTTTCCTTTCTTCCTTTATTCCTTTCTCTCTTTCTCTTTCTTTCTTTCTTTTTTTTCTCCCTTTTATTCTGAGCCATGTGGATGAAAGGCTCTTGGTGCTCCAGGAGGCATCAAGGCTGTGCCTCTAAAGTGGGAGAGCTGAGTTAAGGACACGGGTCCACAAGAGACCTCCCAGCTCCATGTAATATCAAATGGCAAAAATCTCCCAGAGATATCCATTTCAACACCAAGACCCAGCTTCACTCAATGACCAGCAAGCTACGGTGCTGGACACCCTATGCTAAACAACTAGCAAGACAGGAACACAACCCCACCCATTAGCAGAGAGGCTGCCTAAAATTATAATAAGACCACAGACACCCCAAAACACACCAGCAGACGTGGACCTGCCCACCAGAAAGACAAGATCCAGCCTCATCCACCAGAACACAGGCACTAGTCCCCTCCACCAGGAAACCTACACAACCCACTGAAC
Source organism: Mesoplodon mirus (assembly GCF_964341445.2). Taxonomy (NCBI): domain Eukaryota; kingdom Metazoa; phylum Chordata; class Mammalia; order Artiodactyla; family Ziphiidae; genus Mesoplodon; species Mesoplodon mirus. The sequence goes on from NC_138980.1 coordinate 134,448,666, forward strand.
CAACCTTAGCCACTGGGGACAGGCACCAAAAACAATGGGAACTATGAACCTGTAGCCTGCAAAAAGGAGACCCCAAACATAGTAAAATAAGCAAAATGAAAAGACAGAAAAACACACAGCAGATGAAGGAGCAAGATAAAACTCACCAGACCTTACAAATGAAGAGGAACTAGGCAGTCTACCTGAAAAAGAATTCAGAATAATGATAGTAAAGATGATCCAAAATCTTGGAAATACAATAAAGAAAATGCAAGAAACATTTAACAAGGACCTAGAAGAATTAAAGATGAAACAAACAATGATGAACAACACAATAAATGAAATTTAAAATACTCTAGAAGAAATCAATAGCAGAATAACTGAGGCAGAAGGACGGATAAGTGACCTGGAAGATAAAATAGTGGGAATAACTACTGCAGAGCAGAATAAAGAAAAAAGAATGAAAAGAACTGAGAAAAGTCTCAGAGACCTCCGGGACAATATTAAATGCACCAACATTGGAATTATAGGGGTCCCAGAAGAAGAAGAGAAAAAGAAAGGGACAGAGAAAATATTTGAAGAGATTATAGTTGAAAACTTCCCTAATATGGGAAAAGAAATAGTTAATCAAGTCCAGGAAGCACAGAGAGTCCCATATAGGGTAAATCCAAGGAGAAACACGCCAAGACACATATTAATCAAACTATCAAAAATTAAATACAAAGAAAAAATATTAAAAGCAGCAAGGGAAAAACAACAAATAACACACAAGGGAATCCCCATAAGGTTAACAGCTGATCTTTCAGCAGAAACTCTGCAAGCCAGAAGGGAGTGGCAGGACATATTTAAAGTGATGAAAGGGAAAAACCTACAACCAACATTACTCTACCCAGCAAGGATCTCATTCAGATTTGATGGAGAAATTAAAACATTTACAGACAAGCAAAAGCTGAGAGAGTTCAGCACCACCAAACCAGCTTTACAACACATGCTAAAGGAACTTCTCTAGGCAAGAAACACAAGAGAAGGAAAAGAACTACAATAACAAACCCAAAACAATTAGGTAAATGGGAATAGGAACATACATATCGATAATTACCTTAAATGTAAATGGATTAAATGCTCCCACCAAAAGACACAGACTGGCTGAATGGATACAACAACAAGACCCATACATATGCTATCTACAAGAGACCCACTTCAGACATAGGGACACATACAGACTGAAATTGAGGGGATGGAAAAAGATATTCCATGCAAATGGAAATCAGAAGAAAGCTGGAGTAGCAATTCTCATATCAGACAAAATAGACTTTAAAATAAAGACTATTACAAGAGACAAAGAAGGACACTACATAATGATCAAGGGATCGATCCAAGAAGAAGATATAAAAATTGTAAATATTTATGCAACCAACATAGGAGCACCTCAATACATAAGGCAAATACTAACAGCCATAAAAGGGGAAATCGACAGTAACACAATCATAGTAGGAGACTTTAACACCCCACTTTCACCAATGGACAGATCATCCAAAATGAAAATAAATAAGGAAACACAAGCTTTAAATGATACATTAAACAAGATGGACTTAATTGATATTTATAAGACATTCCATCCAAAGACAACAGAATACACATTTTTCTCAAGTGCTCATGGAATATTCTCCAGGATAGATCATACCTTGGGTCACAAATCTAGCCTTGATAAATTTAAGAAAACTGAAATCATATCAAGTATCATTTCCAACCAAAACGCTATGAGACTAGATATCAACTACAGGAAAAGATCTGTAAAAAATAGAAACACATGGAGGCTAAACAATACACTACTTAATAACCAAGAGATCACTGAAGAAATCAAAGTGGAAATAAAAAAATACCTACAAACAAATGACAATGAAAACACGATGACCCAATACCTATGGGATGCAGCAAAAGCAGTTCTAAGGGGGAAGTTTATAGCAATACAATCGTACCTTAAAAAACGGGAAACATCTCAAATAAACAACCTAACCTTGCACCTAAAGCAATTAGAGAAAGAAGAACCAAAAAAAACCCCAAAGTTAGCAGAAGGAAAGAAATCATAAAGATCAGAGCAGAAATAAATGAAAAAGAAATGAAGGAAGTGATAGCAAAGATCAATAAAACTAAAAACTGGTTCTTGAGAAGATAAACAAAACTGATAAACAATTAGCCAGACTCATAAAAAAAAAAGGGAGAAGACTCAAATCAACAGAATTAGAAATGAAAAAGGAGAAGTAACAACTGACACTGCAGAAATACAAAAGATCATGAGAGATTGCTACAAGCACCTCTATGCCAATAAAATGGACAACCTGGAAGAAATGGACACATTCTTAGAAATGCAAAACGTTCTGAGACTGAATCAGGAAGAAATAGAAAATATGAACAGATCAATCAAAAGCACTGAAATTGAAACTGTGGTTAAAGATCTTCCAACAAACAAAAGCCCAGGACCAGATGGCTTCACAGGAGAATTCTATCAAACATTTAGAGAAGAGCTAACACCTATCCTTCTCAAAGTCTTCCAAAATATAGCAGAGGGAGGAACACTCCCAAACTCATTCTATGAGGCCAACATCACTCTGATACCAAAACCAGACAAAGATGTCACACAGAAAGAAAACTACAGGCCAATATTACTGATGAACATAGATGCAGAAATCCTCAACAAAATACTAGCAAACAGAATCCAACAGCACATTAAAAGGATCATACACCATGATCAAGTGGGGTTTATTCCAGGAAGGCAAGGATTTTTCAATATACGTAAATCAATCAACGTGATACACCATATTAACAAATTGAAGGAGAAAAACCATATGATCACCTCAATAGATGCAGAGAAAGCTTTTGACAAAATTCAACACCCATTTATGATAAAAACCCTGCAGAAAGTAGGTATAGAGGGAACTTTCCTCAACATAATAAAGGCCATTTATGACAAACCTACAGAAAACGTCATCCTCAATGGTGAAAAACTGAAACCATTTCCACTAAGATCAGGAAAAGACAAGGTTGCCCACTCTCACCACTCTTATTCAACATAGTTTTGGAAGTTCTAGCCACAGCAATCTGAGAAGAAAAAGAAATAAAAGGAATCCAAATCAGAAAAGAAGAAGTAAAGCTGTCACTGTTTGCAGATGACATGATACTATACATAGAGAATACTAAAGATGTTACAAGAAAACTACTAGAATTAATCAATGAATTTGGTAAAGTAGCAGGATACAAAATTAATGCACAGAAATCTCTGGCATTCTTATACACTAATGATGAAAAATCTAAAAGTGAAATTAAGAAAACACTCCTATTTACCATTGCAACAAAAAGAATAAAATATCTAGAAATAAACCTACCTAAGGAAACAAAAGACCTGTATGCAGAAAATTATAAGATACTGATGAAAGAAATTAAAGATGATACAAAGAGATATACCATGTTTTTGGATTGGAAGACTCAACATTGTGAAAATGACTCTACTACCCAAAGCAATCTACAGATTCAATGCAATCCCTATCAAACTATCACTGGCATTTTTCACAGAACCAGAACAAAAAATTTCACAATGTGTATGGAAACACAAAAGACCCTGAATAACCAAGGCAGTCTTGAGAACGAACAATGGAGTTGGAGGAAACAGTCTCCCTGACTTCAGACTATACTACAAAGCTACAGTAATCAAGAGAGTATGGTACTGACACAAAAACAGAAAGATAGATCAATGGAACAGGATAGAAAGCCCAGAGATATACCCACATACATATGGTCCACTTATCTTTGATAAAGGAGGCAAGAATATACAATGGAGAAAAGATAGACTCTTCAATAAGTTGTGCTGGGAAAACTGGACAGGTACGTGTAAAAGTATGAAATTAGAACACTCCCTAACACCATACACACAAAAAAAAAACTCAAAATGGATTAAAGACCTAAATGCAAGGCCAGACACTATAAAACTCTTAGAGGAAAACATAGGCAGAACACTCTATGACATAAATCACAGCAAGATCCTTTTGGACCCACCTCCTAGAGTAATGGAAATAAAAACAAAAATAAACAAATGGGACCTAATGAAACTTAAAAGCTTTTGCACAGCAAAGGAAACCATAAACAAGACCAAAAGACAACCCTCAGAATGGGAGAAAATATTTGCAAATGAAGCAACTTACAAAGGATTAATCTCCAAAATTTACAAGCAGCTCATGCAGCTCAATAACAAAAAAACAAACAACCCAATCCAAAAATGGGCAGAAGGCCTAAATAGACATTTCTCCAAAGAAGACATACAGATTGCCAACAAACACATGAAAGGATGCTCAACATAATTAATCATTAGAGAAATGTAAATCAAATCTACAATGAGATATCATCTCACACCGGTCAGAATGGCGATCATCAAAAAATCTACAAACAATAAATGCTGGAGAGGGTGTGGAGAAAAGTGAACATCTTGCAGTGTTAGTCGGAATGGAAATTGGTACAGCCACTATGGAGAACAGTATGGAGCTTCCTTAAAAAACTAAAAATAGAACTACCATACGACCCAGCAATCCCACTACTGGGCATATACCCTGAAAAAACCATAATTCAAAAAGAGTCATGTACCAAAATGTTCATTGCTGTTCTATTTACAATAGCCAGAACATGGAAGCAACCCAAGTGTCCATCAACAGATGAATGGATAAAGAAGATGTGGCACATATATACAATGGAATATTACTCAGCCATAAAAAGAAACGAAATTGAGTTATTTGTAGTGAGGTGGATGGACCTAGAGTTTGTCATACAGAGTGAAGTAAGTCAGAAAGAGAAAAACAAATACCGTATGCTAACACATATATATGGAATCTAAGAAAAAGAATGTCATGAAGAACCTAGAGGTAGGACGGGAAAAAGACAGAGACTTACTGGAGCATGGACTTCAGGATATGGGGAGAGGGAAGGTTAAGCTGTGACAAAGTGAGAGAGTGGTATGGACATATATGCACTACCAAATGTAAAATCGATAGCTAGTGGGAAGCAGCCTCATGGCACAGGGAGATCAGCTAGGTGGTTTGCAACCACCTATAGGGTTGGCATAGGGAGGGAGGGAGGGAGAGAGATGCAAGAGGGAAGAGATATGGGAACATATGTATATGTATAACTGATTCACTTGGTTGTAAAGCAGAAACTAACACACCATTGTAAAGCAATTATACTTCAATAAAGATGTTAAAAAAATCAATATTTGGAATAAAAGAGGGTAGATTATAAAGCAAAAATTTTACTGTATGAATCTATTGATATTATAGACCAGTAAAGATGAAAACAGAGATGAGATGTCAAATTCAAAAAATATATATAACTTTTAAAAACTGGCTCAAGAAGACCCCTGCTATTTACATAAACATTACATAATTTGAGTAAGAAGTTAAAAACATGTCTCAACAAAGAAAACCCCATACCCAGACTGTCCAATAGGTGAGTTCCATGAAACTATCAAAGAACAGGTAATTCTAATTTATAAAACTTGTCCAGAGTTTTATAAAAAAAAGAGAGCCAACTCCTGAAATTGTTTATGAAGTTAGTGTAACTAGATACCAAAACCAAGCAAGTACAATATGGGAAAAGAAAACAATAGACTAACCTCACGCAGGAACATACATTCAAAATCATAAACAAAATGTAGACAAGCCAAATCCTGAATTATGTAAAAAATATAGTAAACCATAGGCAAGTTTTTTTTTTACACAGGAATGCAAAGTTGGTTAACTTTTTAAAAATCCAATTAATTTAATTTATTACATTAATGGATTAGAGGTGAAAACAATAGAATCTTATCAATAATGAAGGAAAATCACTTAAAATTCATTACCCCTTTCTGATAAACAATTCAGCACATCAGCCCCAAAAAGAAAAAAACCCAAACAAACAAACATAACAAGCTAGTAAAATAAGAGAACTATCTTACCTGATAAAATGATAAATGTGGTATTTATAAAATGTATAGCAAACATAGAAATATGGCTCGATTTGTGATTAGGGGCTTTATCTTACTGGTTACACCAAGAACTCTGAACTTTGGGGGGACTATTTTGGAGAATATTAAAGGATTTCAAGCAGATTCTCTGTCCATTTTGAAAAGATGTTTCTATGGAATATGTAAGAGAAAAATTAAAATATAGGTCATTGTCTACTATCTAGTGTGTAACTCAAATAGAGAGGAATTGGAAGGTTTGGAAAGGAAGGGAGCGATATAAGAGATATTGAAGTAAAACAAAGTAAAAGATATGTTAATCCCAAACTTCTAATTTATCATATACACATTACTATATATAACATAGATAATCAACAAGGACCTGCTTTATAGCAGAGGGAACTCTACTCAATATTCCATAATAACATATATGGGAAAAAAGTTTGAAAAAGGATGGATATATGTATATGTATAAGTGAACCACTTTGTGATATGCTTGAAAGTAACACAACATTGTAAATCAACTATATCCCAATATAAAATAAAAATTACATTTAAAAAAAAGTAAAAGACTTGTAAAGACTTGCCTGTGAAGGGAGGAGAAGCAGAAATAGTGAAGATGTTTAGCTTTACTGAGTAGACACTTGGGGAAACAGGTAAGTCTCACTACCTGGAGGTGGGACATAGAGCTACCATTTAGGCATCTGTGTGTACAACTGTAAAGCTCAGCAGAATTGTGGGTGGTAACAGTAAGTGTAGTGCTTGAAGCCATTCATTTAGAGGAGGTCATCCAAAGAGTAAGTACAGAGGTACGTTTAAAAGGAAAACAAAAATAAAAAGAGGAGCACAAAAAGGAATTAAGAATGAAAAGCCAAGGAAATCAGAGGAGAACTAAAAGAGACTTCTGTCATTAAAGGTTTTAAGAAGAAACTGTCCAACCATGTAAAATACTACAAAGCTGTAATTCCCTTTTGTTCCCTCATTTTTCACCAATTGTAAATCTCCAAATCACACAAGATCTTTTGCAAAGACCATTAATGTATATCTGTGAGCCAGCACTATCAGATCTGGATAAAGAAAAAATAGATATTTATTCCCACCTCTTACTTAATAGAGTAAGCTAGTTAGCCTTAATAGAAAGCCAGTTAGCTTCATCTGCCCCAGCAGAGTAAAACAGCTGTCATTAAGGAGGCATTGGTTAGGACAAAGTCTCTACTAACTGAATTATACCTAAGACTATAACAGCACGTTGGAAAATGTTTCTCACAGAAAATGAGACAAATAATATGACTGCAATTATCAATGTACTTCCAATTACTGAGCTTGATAAAGGGAGAATAGAACCCAACCAAGGCAAAATGTTAGGATAAAGGTGCCTTAAGTGGACAATGGCAAAAGTGTCCACAGGAGATTAATGTTAATTCATTTAAATCCACTTAAGAGCTAATTTCCAAGAATTTAATCAAGTACAATGTTTTCTCTTTCTTTTTCTCAGAAAAAAAAAGAAACAGCAACATTGATAAAAGAAGGAAAATATATTCTATGTTGCTACTCTTTCAACAGCCCTCACTTAATTCCATTCTAAACCCAATTCTACTCTCCAGAAATGATTTTTTTAACAGCTTTATTGAGGTATAATTGACATACAATAAACTGCACATATTTGAAGTGCACATTATGCTGTTTCAATATATTTATATACCCATGAAACCATCACCACAATCAAGATAATCAATATATCCATCACTCCCAAAATTTCCTCATGTCCCTTTGTAAACCTTTCCTCCTTCCTCCTGTCCCCAACATACCCCCCCATATTTCCAGCCAGCCACTGATCTAATTTCTGTCACTATAGATTAGTTTATATTTTCTAGAACTTCATATAAATAGAACCCTACCTTGTATTACTTTCTTAGGACTGCCATAACAAATTACCACAGGCCAAGTGACTTAAAACAACAGAAATGTATTCTCTAATGGTTCTAGGACTAGTCTGAAATGAATGTGTTGATAAGACCACGTTCTCTCTGAAGGCCCTAAAGAAGATGCCTTCCTTGACTCTTCTAATTTCTGATAGTTGCTGGCAATCCTTGGCATTTCCTGTCCTGTGGCAGCATAACTCCAGTATCTGCCTCCGCCTTCACATGGTCTTCTTCCTTGTGTCTCCTCTATGTCTCTGTGTGCCCTCAAAGCTCTCTCTCCTTATAAGGAAATCAGTCATTGGATAATCCAGCAAAGAGTCTATTTTCAAATAAGGTCACATTCACAAGTACCATGCCTTAGGATATCAACATACTTTTTTGGGACCAGAATTCAACCCATAATAGTCTGCCCCTGGTCTCCCAAAATTCATATCCTTCCCAAGCACAAAATACATTCACCCCTTTCCAACCTCCTCAAAAGACTTAACCCATTCTGGCATCAACTCTAAATCCAAAAATCTCATCTAAATGTCATTAACACAAAAAGTCCCAAAACTCATCTTCTAAATTATCTAAATCAAGTATAATGAGACTTGGGTTATGCTCCATCTTGGGGTAAAATTCTTCCCCATCTGTGGGCCTGTGAAACTAACAAACTAGTTATTTGCTCCCAAAATACGATGGTGGGACAGGTATAGAATAGATATTCCCATTCCAGTTGGGAAGGAATAAAGGTGTTGCAGTTCCCAAGAACATCTCAAACCCAGCAAGGTAAATTTCATTAGGTTTCAAGGCATCAGAATATTCCTGGGGTCCTGAAAATGAGTCTATCTTTTCAGTCATCTGTGTTTTTTATATATTTAAGGTAAAAATAACTTTCTCTGAACCTGATTAATTCAGTGTTTATTGTAGTGACTCCTGGACCATCATCATAGGTAGATCAGGTAACAGAATTAAAGAGCTTCCAGGTCTTATGGTTTATACCTCTAGGGAGACACAAAGTCCTATTGGTGAGCAGGAAAGGTAGAACAACTTCATCTGTATAATTCAGGTATTAAGATTTCTACCTCTCTACTTATTTAGATATAACTTTTTAGTCATGAAGAAGTTTCCTGCTTATCCCTAGATAGAATTTTATAGTAAGGATACTATGCCCTATTACAATGGACAAATTGTATGTCTTGATTTTAACTAACAAGAAACTGCGGTGACCTTCCAAAGGCATTCTTTAACATACTCTGCTGTATTAATCATGGAAATATAGGCTGAGGCCATGTTTACCATGACTAGTTGTTTCTCTAGATCTTTTAAAAATTTTCCTGGGCTTTCAAGCTGTTTATTCGTGTCAAACTGCATCAATGTACTTATTTGCATACCCTGTATAGGACTTTTCTTAACGTCTCCAGTTCCTACTCCTAGGGCACCATTAACTGCAGTCTCTTTTTACTCTGTACGGTCCTTGTAGGGATCAGAGAGAAGCGAAGTTAGCATTATGTAGCCCTACACTGATGCTCTAGAGTTCAAAAAATTTGAAGCTAGACTCTGGGGGTAATAGTCAATGCTTATTAGCCCCCTGTTGGTATAATGAAATATAATTACTGCACTTTAACAGTGTTTAGTAATTACAGAATCCCACTTTCATAAAAGAGAGGACACAATTAGTAAATAAGTTATATTTTTTGACCACCTTGAGGAACCAATGCAGGGCTTGGCTTGAGTTGTTAGGGTGAATGTGTTAGAGTCTTTGAATCCCCCCAATATTCACAGATGCAGATGTCACTATTTGGGGATGACATGCTGCTCCACCAAGCTGGCCTACAGGTCTAGTACTTTATCTTCAAAGCCAACATCCAAAATACATGTATCAACCTAAATGGGAAAAGAATTTGAAAAAGAATAGATACATATATATATAACTGAATCAATTTGCTATACACCTGAAACTAACACAACATTGTTAATCAAATATACTCCAATATAAAATAAAATTTGTTAAAAAAAAGAAAGAAAAAAGAAAAAGACAATGACAGGAAAATAATTACTGCCAAATCCAGCAATTAGGAATGGTTTTGGTAAAATGGTAGGAATTGATGACAAGACGCAATGAGTTGAAAAATTACAAATAAATTAAACTAATTATTACAGAACACTCCTCAAATTTTTTTTAGAAATAAAGACAAGAAGCAGGGTAGGAGTTAAATTAGATGCTCTGATAAAGAAGCCAAGAAAGAAAAATGAAGATACTCCAAATGGGAGGATGAGTGAGGCTGGAGATAATGGAAGACAATACACCAGATGAAGGTCACTCAACTGGGGCTCAAAGAATATCCAAATAAGTTAGCTGCTATTATCAGGGAAGTGATTTGTTTAGTTTTGTAGAGGAAGTGCTATAAGTAGTCAGTCAAGGTTCCAGATAAAATGTGAATTCCCACTTTGAGATCCTGTGTTAGGGTTATTGCTCACACTGACTTTTCTTTCAAGTCATCACAGATGGTATATAAAGCTTTTTTAACTGATATATTCCATAACATGTTTTGTAATGAGCTATTAGAGAATGTACTATACTTGCAGCTAATAATCATTTTATAACACTGATTAAACATATTAAAAGCATATTAATTTCTATGTTATCAATAAAACCTTAACATCCTTATATATAATGAACATATCAAAAAGGTGGAATTCTAAAAACTACCAGAAAGTGTTAGAAGATGAGGTCTCATTTAAATGCTAATAAAATGTATTTTTTCACACAGCAGACATTTTCAGAGTTAAACTTATTTGGCCATAGTTTATAGCAAAATAATAAAATGACTTTCAAAAGAGTTTAACTTTTTGCATTTCTAGAAGATTATAATTATTCCTGTGTCCTCTGAGGCTTATAATTTGATAGCCTGCCACTCTTAATAAATAGACCAGTTTTGCAATTCTAATATAATCCTATCACATCTTATTATTAGATGATCATTAATACTTAAACCCAATGATCTATTCTTGCCCTCTGTTAATATATACTGTCATCCCTTATAAAAGAGATTAAAGGAAACAGAGAGTGTGTTCTCCCTGGGGAGAGGGATGCAATTTGTAATAAACTGGCAAGTAAACCTCATGAATAGCTTCTACACAGTGTCCCCATTTTGATCTAAATCTTTAACCAGTTCAAAAAATAAATAATTAAAAAATAAAATTACTGATAGGACATAATGAGCCCAAGCATGAACCATGTCGAGACAGAATCTACTGGGACAATGTCCTTGTTCAGGCAACTAAAGGACCACATCTAGGTTTCTACCTCTAACTCACTTCTACTTTAGATTTGAGGAGCCTGTGGAATAGTCCAAGTGTACAAGTATTGAACAGGATGATAAATATCTCACAAGAAAGGGTAGCTGGAAACAACTTGATGATTTCTGTTTTAGCACTTTCTGTGTTAGCCTTTGATGTTCTGGTGATGAGGCTTTCATGTCTGCTTATGTTCTGGACTCTCAGACCTAGCATTCACTCCTTCATGTTACCTCAAAGCCAAGAATATTTATACAAAAAGAAATTAGGAAAACACAAAGTGGAAGACCAAGTGTATTTGCTTCAGTGGGAGTGGGTTAATAAGGGGGAAAAAGAGTCAAGCAAGAGAACACCACCGGAGAAATCCCCTCCAACTCTTTTTCTTTTCATGAGTCTCCCTCCAAGATGTGATAACTACTTTTAAAGGTGAGGTTTCCAACAACAGAGAACAATGGTGTCATAAATTACTATTTATTTATTTCAACATTTTGTTAAATAGTAATTTTCCCTAGTGGCTAAAACCAGATATAATGTTATGGTATTAATGGTTCTTGGCTGTGAGGCTTATATTTCATTTGCAATCAAATCAGCAGACTCCTCATCCTCTAAAGCAATCTGGATTAAAAAAAAAAAGATACAGCCATCAGAATACTCAAGAGGAAACAAATTCACACAAAACCGTACAATAAGGAAGAAAAACCTTTTCAAATTAATTTTTCAAAGGCTCCTAGATGTTATAGCATTAGGAAGCCTCCTCCTGGTGTAATTAATGAAGTCTCTGCACTTAAAATGGACCCAAAGCAAATTTAGAATCTTTATTTTAATTAAAAAGGGCTCCACTGTGAAGAAGTGACCATCTTGACACCAAAAGGCATAGGACAGAACAAGGCAGAATATTTACAAGAGAACTAATGTAATAAACCTGAAAATCTGAAGGAGATCAAGACGGATACAATTCTCTCAGCCAGAGCTGACCAAGGTTTTCACTATTTCCTTAGAAAGGAGAAAGTAAAATGCTAATCTCAAAACCCCAGTCGATAACATTTTAGTTGTTGCATCTTCAAAATAGCTAAATTCTATAAAGTCCTAAGTCTGTAACTCACGTTCAGTCATTTACAACATACATTTTTGTTGTTCTGATGAAGCCCCTCTGGGAGTAGGATTTATAGTTATGTGGCCCGTGTGGACCCTGATGGACAAGGGCTGGTGCCCAGAATGGGCAGATCACCCAAGTAAGCCAACCTTGCAGAATAGTACCTTAACATTTATTCCTGAGTAAGAGAATTGTAACACCTGATTTTACTCCTTCTTCTACAAGCATTCATTGAGCACCTACAACGTGTACCGTCTTCTGAGAAACACAAAAATAACAATTCTTGGGTGGGTAAGAAGAGGGTTGCTAAGGCATATGAATAAATGCCAAATTAAGGACATATCAAAATCTCCTGATTCCTCCTTAAAATTACTCTTCCCCACCCCCCCCAACTATTCTGCAATGGCACATGGACACACATCTCTTACAAACATTTCTACTCTATTATAGTAAGTTACTAGGGAGAAGTTACTGACATTCAAGTTTATGTGTCCAGGGTATTACAAATATAGTGGGTGGTTTGGAGTATGTCTTTGGAATGAATTAATGAATTCAAAGAACAGAGACTTTACTTTTAGTTCATGTGATCTCTGGAAAGATGTCAAGCAGAAGAAGGAAACTCAACAGACCTGAAACAAAGAAATTATGATAGAAATAGCGGTGGGATGTAATTTAGGAGAAAATGCCTGTGGTCTGGATAATGTAACTGGAAGATTTGCACCCTGTTTCCTGCTTCAGAGTTCTCCTCCCCTATGATCTACTCCTAGATCAGCCGTCAAAATGTAACACCTACAAAAAAATGAACAATTACTTAAGACAACTGGAGCTGATTTTTATTTTAATTCAATCTTTAAGACATATTCAGGTAATGGAGGGAAAATAAACTTTTGATTTGAATTTTCCAGACAAATTATAGCTGTAGACATAGCTCTATTTTTCAATGAAGTCCTGTTCTCTTAAGAGAGTTTGTCTATTTATTGCATGTTAGGGGCTAAATTGGGTCCCATCAAAAGTTCATATGTAGGGCTTCCCTGGTGACGCAGTGGTTGAGAGTCCGCCTGCCAATGCAAGGGACACGGGTTTGTGCCCCGGTCCGCGAAGATTCCACATGCCGCAGAGCAGCTAGGCCCGTGAGCAATGGCCACTAAGCCTATGCATCCGGAGCCTGTGCTCCGCAACGGGAGAGGCCACAACAGTGAGAGGCCCATGTACTGAAAATATATATATATATATATTCATATGTTGCAGTCCTAATACCCCCATACCTCAGAATTTAATTGTATTTGTTTGTTTGTTTGTTTGTTTGTTTGTTTAATTTATTTATTGGCCATAAATGCATGAGTTTATTTCTGGAAACTCAATTGCATTCCACTGATCTATATGTCTATCATTATATCAGTACCATACTGTTTTATTTTTTTAATAGATCTTTATTGGAGTATAATTGCTCCACAATACTGGTTAGTTTCTGTGGTACAACAAAGTGAATCAGCCATATGCATACATATTGTCCCTATATCCCCTCCCTCTTGAGACTCCCTCCACCCTCCCTATCCCACCCCTCTAGGTCATCACAAAGCACCAAGCTGATCTCCCTGTGCTATGCAGCTGCTTCCCACTAGCTAACTATTTTACATTCGGTAGTGTATATATGTCGATGCTACTTTCACTTCGCCCCAGGTTCCCTTTCCCACCCTGTGTCCTCAAGTCCATTCTCTATGACTACATCTTTATTTCTGCTCTGCAACTAGGTTCATCAGCACCAATTTTATTTTTTTTAGGTTCCATACATATGTGTTAGCATATGGTATTTGTTTTTCTCTTTCTGGCTTACTTCACTCTGTCAGACTCTAGGTCCATCCACCTCACTACAAATAACTCAATTTCATTTTTTTATGGCTGAGTAATATTCCATTGTATATATGTGACACATCTTCTTTATCCATTCCTCTGTTGATGGACATTTAGGTTGGTTCCATGCCCTGGCTATTGGAAATAGTGCTGCGATGAACATTGTGATACATGTCTCTTTTTGAATTATGGTTTTCTCAGGGTATATGCCCAGTAGTGGGATTGCTGGGTGATATGGCAGTTCTATTTTTAGTTTTCAAAAGAAGCTCCATTCTGTTTTCCATGGTGATTGTATCAATTTACATTCCCACCAACAGTGCAGGAGGGTTCCCTTTTTAACCACACCCTTTCCAGCATTTAATTTTTCTAGATTTTTTGATGATGGCCATTCTGACTGGTGTGAGGTGAAACCTCATTGTAGTTTTGATTTGCATTTCTCTAATAATTAGTGATGTTGAACATTTTTTCATGTGCCTCCTGGCCATTTGTACATCTTCTTGGGTGAAATGTCTATTTAGGTCTTCCACCCATTTTTAACTGTATTGTTTGTTTTTTTGATATTGAGCTCCATGAACTGTTTGTATATTTTGGATATTAATCCTTTGTCTGTTGTTTCATTTGCAAGTATTTTCTCCCATTCTGAGGGTTGTCTTTTTGTTGTTTATGGTTTCCTTTGCTGTGCAAAAGCCCTGAAGTTTCATTAGGTCCCATTTGTTTATTTTTGTTTTTATTTCCATTACTCTAGGAGGTGGATCAAAAAAGATCTTTCAAAAAAAAAAAAAAGATCTTGCTGTGATTTATGTCAAAGAGTGTTCTTCCTATGTTTTCCTCTAAGAGTTTTATAGTGTCTGGTCTTACATTTAGGTCTTCAATCCATTTGGAGTTTATTTTTGTGTATGGTGTTAGGGAGTGTTCTAATTTCATTCTTTTCTATGTAGCTGTCCAGTTTTCCCAGCTCTACTTATTGAAGAGGCTGTCTTTTCTTCTTTGTATGTTCTTGCCTCCTTTGTCATAAATTAGGTGCCCATATGTGTGTGGGTTTATCTCTGGGCATTCTATCCTGTACTACTGATCTATATTTCTGTTTTCATGCTGGTACCATACTGTCTTGATTACTGTAGTTCTGTGGTATAATTTGAAGTCGGGGAGCCTGATTCCTCCAACTCCATTTTTCGTTCTCAAGATTGCTTTGGTTATTCAGGGTCTTTTGTGTTCCCATACACATTGTGAAATTTTTGTTCTAGTTCTGTGAAAAATGCCAGTGGTAGTTTGAAAGGGATTGCATTGAATCTGTAGATTGCTTTGTGTAGTAGAGTCATTTTCACAATGTTGAGTCTTCCAATCCAAGAACATGGTATATCTCTCCATCTATTTGTATCATCTTTAATTTCTTTCATCAGTGTCTTATAATTTTCTGCATACAGGTCTTTTGTCTCCTTAGGTAGGTTTATTCCTAGATATTTTATTCTTTTTGTTGCAATGGTAAATGGGAGTGTTTTCTTGATTTCTCTCTCTGATTTTTCATTGTTGATGTATAGGAATGCCAGAGACTTCTCTGCATTAATTTTGTATCCTGCAACCTTACCAAATTCACTGATTAGTTCTAGTAGTTTTCTGGGGGCATCTTTAGGATTTTCTAGGTATAGTATCATGTCATCTGCAAAGAGTGACAGTTTTACTTCTTCTTTTCCTATTTGTATTACTTTTATTTCTTTTTCTTCTCTGATTGCCATGGATAGGACTTCCAAAACTATGTTAAATAACAAGTTTTTAAACAAGTTTTTAACAAGACATCCTTGTCTTGTTCCTGATCTTATTGGAAATGCTTTCAGTTTTTCATCATTGAGTATAATGCTTCCTGTCATATATGGCCTTTATTATGTTGAGGTAGGTTCCCTCTATGCCCATTTTCTGGAGAGTTTTTATCATAAATGGATGTTGAATTTTGTTAAAGCTTTTTCTGCATCTATTGAGATGATCATGTGGTTTTTATTCCTTAATTTATTAATGTGGTGTATCACATTGATTGATTTGCATATACTGAAGAATCCATGCATCCCTGTGATAAATCTCACTTGATCATGGTGGATGATCCTTTTAATGTGCTGTTGGATTCTGTTTGCTAGTATTTTGTTCAGGATTTCTGCATCTATATTCATCAGTCATATTGGTCTGTAATTTTCTTTTTTTGTGATATCTTTTTCTGGTTTTGGTATCAGGGTGATGGTGGCTTCATAGAATGAATTTGGGAGTGTTTCTCCCTCTGTAATTTTTTGGAAAAGTTTGATAAGCATCAGTGTTAGCTCTTCTCTAAATGTTTCACAGAATTCTCCTGTGAAGCCATCTGGTCCTGGACTTTTGTTTGTTGGAAGATTTTAAATTACTGTTTCAATTTTATTGCTTGTGATAGGTCTATTCATATTTTTTAATTCTTCCTGGTTCAGTCTTGAAAATTGTACCTTTCCAAGAATTTGTCCATTTCTTCATGGTTGTCCATTTTATTGGCATATAGCTCTTTGTAGTATTCTCTTACAATCCTTTGTATTTCTGCAGTGTTAGTTGCTTTTTCATTTCTAATTTTATAGATTTGCGTCCTCTCCCTTTTTTTCTTGATGACCCTGGCTAAGGGTTTATCAGTTTTGTTTATCTTCTCAAAGAACCAGCTTTTAGTTTTACTGATATTTGCTATTGTTTTCTTCATTGCTATTTCTGCTCTGATCTTTATGATTTCTTTCCTTCTACTAACTTTGGGTTTTCTTTGATCTTCTTTCTCTAGTTGTTTTAGGTGTAGGGGTAGACTGTTTGTTTGAGATTTTTCTTTTTTCTTGAGGTGAGATTGAATTGCTATAAACTTCCCTCTTAGAACTGCTTTTGCTGTGTGCCATAGATTTTGGGTTGTCGTGTTTTCATTGTCATTTGTTTCTATGTATTTTTTGATTTCCTCTTTGATTTCTTCAGTGATCTCTTGGTTATTTCGTAGCATATTGTTTAGCCTCCATGTGTTTGTGTTTTTTATGTTTTTCTCCCCTGTAATTTATTTCTAATCTCATAGCATTGTGGTTGGAAAAGATTCTTGATATGATTTCAATTTTCTTAAATTTACCGAGGCTTGATTTGTGACCAAGATGTGATCCTGGAGAATGTTCCATGTGCACTTGAGAAGAAAGTGTATTCTGCCATTTTCAGGTGGAATGTTCTATAAATATCAATTAAATCTATCTGGTCTATTGTGTCATTTAAAGCTTGTGTTTCCTTGTTAATTTTCTGTTTGGATGATCTGTCCATTGGTGTAAGTGGGGTGTTAAAGTCCCCTACTATTATTGTGTTACTAATCGATTTCTCCTTTCATGGTTGTTAGCATTTCCCTTATGTACTGAGGTGTTCCTATGTTGAGTGCATAAACATTTATAATTGTTATATCTTCTTCTTGGGTTAATTCTTTGATCATTATGTAGTGTTCCTCCTTATCTCTTGTAACAGTCTTTATTTTAAAGTCTATTTTATCTGATATTAGTATTGCTACTGCAGCTTTCTTTTGATTTCCATTTGCATGGAATATCTTTTTCCATCCCTTCACTTTCAGTCTGTATGTATCCTTAGGTCTGAAGTGGGTCTCTTGTAGACAGTATATATATGGGTCTTGTTTTTGTATCCATTCAGCCAGTCTTTTCTTTTGGTTGGGGGCATTTAATCCATTTACAGTCAAGGTTATTATCGATATGTATGTTCCTATTCCTATTTTCTTAATTGTTTTGGATTTGTTTTGGGGGGTCTTTTTTTTCTCTTGTGCTTCCCACCTAGAGAAGTTTCTTTAGAATTTGTTGTAAAGCTGGTTTGGTGGTGCTGAATTCTCTTAGCTTTTGCTTGTCTGAAAAGCTTTTGATTTCTTCATCGAATCTGAATGAGATCCTTGCTGGGTAGGGTAATCTTGGTTGTGGGTTTTTCTCTTTCATCACTTTAAGTATATCCTGCCACTCCCTTCTGGCCTGCAGAGTTTCTGCTGAAAAATCAGCTGATAACCTTATGGGGATTCCCTGGTATGTTATTTGTTGCTTTTCCCTTGATGCTTTTAATATTTTTCTTTGTAATTAACTTTATATATTTTGATTAATATGTCTCAGTGTGTTTCTCCTTGGGTTTATCCTGTATGGGACTCTCTGTACTTCCTGGATTTGGGTGAGTATTTCCTTTCCCATGTTAGGGAACTTTTCAACTATAATCTCTTCAAATATTTTCTCAGACTCTTACTTGTTCTCTTCTTCTCCTGGGACCGCTATAATTCAAATATTGGTGCATTTAGTGTTGTCCCAGAGGTCTCTGAGGTTGTGTTCTTTTCCTTGTTTTTACTTTTTTTTTTTTTTCGGTACATGAGCATCTCACTGTTGTGGCCTCTCCCGTTGCGGAGCACAGGCTTCAGACATGCAGGCTCAGCGGCCATGGCTCATGGGCCCAGCCGCTCCACAGCATGTGGGATCTTCCTGGACCGGGGTTCCTTGTTTTTTCTTTACTCTGTTGCTTGGCAGTTATTTCCACCATTTTGTCTTCCAGCTCACTTATTTGTTCTTCTGCCTCAGTTATTCTGTTATTGATTCCTTCTAGTGTATTTTTCATTTCAGTTATTGTGTTGTTCATCTGTGTTTGTTTGTTCTTTAGTTCTTCTAGATCTTTGTTAAACATTTCTTGTATTTTCTCAATCCGTGCCTCCATTCTATTTCTGAGATTCTGGATCATCTTTACTATCATTACTGTGAATTCTTTTTCAGGTTGATTGCCTGTTTCTTCTTCATTTATTTGGTCTTGTAGGTTTTTACCTTGCTCCTTCATCTGTGACATATTTTTTTTTTGCCATCTCATTTTTTAATTATTTTTATGAGTGGAATTGTGTTCCTGTCTTACTGGTTGTTTGGCCTGAGGCTTCCAACACTGGAGTTTGTAGACTGTTGGGTAGAGCTGGGTCTTGGTGCTGAGACAAGGACCTCCATGAGACCTCACTCCAGTGAATATTTCCAGAGGTCTGAGTTTCTCTATTAGTTCAGTGGTTCAAACTCGGAGCTCCAACCACAGGAGCTTCCTTCACCTGACCCCCGGCTCTTGTACAAAGATCCCCCAAACTGCGTGGGTGGCAAAAAAAAAAATGATAACAAAGTAAAAAATTAGGCTAGGAAGCTAACATATATGTTAGAAAGAATACAAAAATATTGAAACAACCAGAAGGTACATCAGCACCACAATAGAAAAAAAAAATGTGGAATGTTTCATGAATTTGCGTGTCATCCCTGCACAGGGACCATGCTAGTCTTCTCTGTATCGTTCTAATTTTAGTATATGTGCTGCCGAAGTGAGCACTAATTGTATTTATTAAGAGTCCTTAAAGAGGTAACTGAATTAATATGAGTTCATTGGGGTGAGCCCTAATCCAACATGACTGATGTCCTTATAAGAAAAGGAAGTGTGGACATGGACACATACAGAGGGAAGATGATATGAAGACATCAGGGAGAAAACGGCCATCTAATAAGTCAGAGAGAGGCCTGGAACACATCCTTCCCTCAGAAGAAATCAACTCTGCCAATGCCTTAATTGAGGACTTCCAGCCTCTAGAACTGTGAGAAAATAAATTTCAGTTGTTTAAGTCACCAGCTATGGAACTTTGTTATGGCAGCCCTAGCAAACTAATACACTGCATTTAAATTATGTAGCCCTTTAGCCATGCTTCAGTTGTTGTTTCCTTCATTTTTCCCAGGGGATTGGAAAGGTCTGCCCATCTTTGACACTCCCACTTTTGCATGGAGGGGATATTATGTGCAAACCAGTGGCCTTGGAGATAACTGGTCCCTTAGGCTGACTCCCTCCCAGAGAACACAAATTCATCCCAGCCACTGAACTATCTCTTAGGGAAAAAAAACAAAGACAATATTTCTGTAACGAGGTAATGACCTCTACTGGAAGCTGTGTGGAATTACAGAGATCCCAGTTAGTTTCAAGACTTAGGGAGAAAAAAAAATAGAACAGGTTTAAATGTTAGGAAGTGGGGACCTCAGAGGCATTTCTAAGGCAGGACACTGTTACCATCAACCAGTAAATAAATCTAAATTAAAAGAAAGTGTAGGGGCTTCCCTGGTGGCGCAGTGGTTGAGAGTCCACCTGCCGATGCAGGGGACACGGGTTCGTGCCCCGGTCTTGGAAGATCCCACATGCCGCGGAGCGGCTGGGCCCGTGAGCCATGGCCACTGAGCCTGCGCATCCAGAGCCTGTGTTCCGCAACGGGAGAGGCCACAACAGTGAGAGGCCCACGTACCGCAAAAAAAATAAAATAAAATAAAATAAATTTTTTAAAAAAGAAAGTGTAGCAGAATAGAATAGAAGGAAAACCGTCCAATCATGTGTTGCTTATTCCTTGAGGGCAAGGTGGGCGAGAGGGAGGATCACACCCAGTCAGGGGCATCTCCACACTCACGTCCTCTGAAAGATTTCTAGCTCCTTGCTACACAGAGTGTGCTCTGGGGACCAGCAGCTGAGGCCCCACCCCAGAGTTGTTGAATGAAAATCTAAATTTTTTAACAAGGTTCCCAGATGATCTATAAACGCATTAAAGCTTGAGACGCACTGCAGACTTATTCAGAAAGGTGACATCTTTGTTCTTCTCTGGTAATTCCAGGTGGGAAAAGGCAAATCAACCTAAAAAAGGTTCTAAGTTCCTAAGCTAATTTTTCTTCACATTAGTGCATATTATCCAAATACCCATAAAATATACAGGTTGAATTAACAAATGTTTAATTAGTCCTTTTTTTTTTTTTTTTTTTTTTTACTTTTTAATCATGAAAACAACTAATGACAGCTTGGAACTCTCTGATTTCCAGGGTTTTCCATGGAAATGGTGATCCTTCTAGCTCTCCTGTTAATCATCCTGTGTCAGGGAAGCAGGAAGTTTGAATTTTAACTCTTCTTAATGAATGCATTTCACATACCAGAATTACCTCGGCAATTTGCTCAAGAGCTTTAGAAGACATTACTAGATTGTAGTTCAAATTCATTTCATTTGTCTCCTAAACTGGCCCTATTGTTCATCTTCACACTATTCTAATGCATGGTACCAAGAAACAGCTACTTTTGTTCAGCAGGAAAAACAGTTTTTCTTGTAAGTGCCCCTAAAACCAGAGTATATTAATTTGTTTAAAACACAGTTTATATCTGGTGGTGTTCTGGGGAATGTTTAATAATCAGCTTTCAAAACAAAGTTGAAGCTATAATTTACAGCACTTGCCAATTGCCATAGTATAAATTCTCCCATCTGGAACAATTTCACGATACCAACATGACCATGAAGTTTGGGAAATATGCTCACAGTTGCTTCATGACAGTACAAGCAGGCATCACTATGTATTTCAAAAATACCATCAAATACCTTCCCATTTCCCAGACTACCTTCAAAATACATGTCAGTGCACAGTATATGTGCTGTGCAATTGTACAATCTTAATATATACCAATGGAAAACTACCAGGTTTGGGATAAAATACTAGTTTTATTAATGATGTGATTAATGTTTTTATTATAACAGTAAGATGGTGATATAAAAAGTTAATGCTATGAAACTCTCAGGAGCAGAGATGCAAAACAGCTACTCCAAAATTTACTCTAGTAACCTTACCCTTCCCACACTTACCTGTAGGAGCTGTCTTCTCCATAAAGAAGGCTAAGTTTGTATTTAGTGTCCTTGTAACTACCCTAAGGTAGTTCTCCTAGTTATGGCAACCCTTCCCCCAGTCTTCATTACAAATTACTTTTTGCTGGCAGTTTAAGGCCTTTCAATCTGGACCAGTCATGCCTCTGGCAGTTTCTGTGCTCCATCTTTAATTTCTCCATCTCACACCAGAAAAACTTGTCTATGTTTTTTTGTTTGTTTTTTGTTTTCGTTTTTGCGGTATGCGAGCCTCTCACCATGTGATCTCTCCGGTTGCGGAGCACAGGCTCCGGATGCGCAGGCTCAGCAGCCATGGCTCACAGGCCTAGCCACTACACGGCATGTGGGATCTTCCCGGACCAGGGCACGAACCCGTGTCCCCTGCATCGGCAGGCGGACTCTCAACCACTGCGCCACCAGGGAAGCCCCTGTCTATGTTTTTATTAATTTCTGAAGGACCATGATCCACCTCATAAATTAATTCATTAGATTTTCACCATCAGTGCCACCATACAATGGAATGACACTGTTATGGGTTTAACTGTATCCTCCCCAAAATTTTAACATCTTAACCATCAGTACCTGTGAATGTAACCTTATTTGGTAATAAGGTCTTCACAGATGATCAAGTTAAGATGAAGTCATTAGGATGGATCCTTATATAATATGACTTACCTCCTCATAAAAAGGAGAAATTTGGACACAGAGCCAGACACTCCTGGAAAGAAACACACCTTGATTTCAGACTTCCTAGCCTCCAAAATTGAGACAATAGGTTTCTGTTGTTTAAACCAATCAGTTGATGGCAGACCTAGCAAATTAACACAGTCACAATCAGAAGAGCCATGTCTCAACTAATTTTTTTTACTCACATCCAACTTGGAAAATTAGTGATACTTTTATTCTTATGAAACTTGACCAGATTCTAGGTTATTCTAATAATTATGTCACTCTCATTCTTTGCATTCTGAGATGCTTTCATAATAGGAAGGAAAACAGTAGAGATACAGTTGGGCATCATACATAACACTGACTGCATCAATGAGAGAGAGAAGCACATGTGAACACAACTAGTCATAGGTGCCATGATAGAAAAAGTGGCTGAGAAATGCTACAATATTTGGTACAAAACTATTATCAACTTGCTAATGCAGTTACTAACTCCTACAAAAGGGGACTTAAATATGTAACTAAAGAGACCTCACTTTAACCCATTCCTCTAATGCAGAAATTTCTGAAACTGAAAGCAGGTTGGTGTAGAAGATGTTCTGAGGAAGAAAAACCTACTTGGAATCCTTTGAATTGGTGCTATAGTCATCCACAAACTCCATCTACATTAAAGGCAAGCTCTGAAAATTAGTTTCTGAACGCAAGGGCACAAAAACAGAAATGTATCTGCTAAAACTCTTATTTATTGAATCATGACATTTTAGGTCCTGGAGGGATCTGGGAGCCTCATATTTTATAAGAAAGAAGTAAAACCTAGAGGTACTTCTCTAAGGTTGTAATTAATGGGAAAACTCAACCCCATTTCTTAGTTTCTTTTTTTGGGGGGGTGGTATGCGGGCCTCTCACCGTTGTGGCCTCTCCCATTGCGGAGCACAGGCTTGGACGCACAGGCTCAGCAGCCATGGCTCACAGGCCCAGCCACTCCGCAGCATGTGGGATCTTCCCGGACCAGGGCATGAACCTGTGTCCCCTGCATCAGCAGGCGGACTCTCAACCACTGCGCCACCAAGGAAGCCCTCTTAGTTTCTTATATCCTAGTCCCAACTACCAGAAATGAAGTTTATGAACCTGATCATGTCTCTTAGTCACTTCAAGAGCTTTTATAAAAATTCACATTTCCAGGGCCCAAGCTTAAAAATTCAGATTCAAATCCCAAGTTTTGCTCATGGATCTGTACTTAAATTCTTGGGGACTTCGGCCGTGTAGGGAAGTCTGAAACCACTTTTGAAAAAAATTCTGCCCAGAGACCTCTTACCTTTGGTCTGCTTCTCATTTCACTCAGACCCAGCTCTGTGTGATGATTACCACATCTTCTCTAATCCTGAGAAAAATGCTTAGGGTCCCGTGAACCTGCTGATAATACAGGTTCACACTGACTCTGATAATGTAGAAGCTGCTCCCCTTAACTCCTGGGCAAGTTCTTAGTACACAGAATATTTTAGAGCAGAAGAGGGAAAACAAACCTGAAACGTCTTAAAACAACCTTTTTTGAATGCTCTCATTTCATACTTGTTTTCTGCTCCTTAATTTGCCCGAGTACATTCAATTTGCAGCCTCACACGAATCGCCATTTTCCCATTCACCAAGGGTAAGATGATTTATGTGGGGTGAGTTGTAACAAGTACAGGTTTCATTTATTTTCTGTCATTGCTGTATCTCCTAGGGGAAGAGTTGATTTTAAAACAATAAACCAAAATGAAAAATTTATAAAACTATGGTGAAGCGAATCACAATTATTTATAAAATTTGATAGTTCAAACTGGTACCTAGGATATCCCAGGGGATGGGGAGACTGAGGAGAACACAGGAGAGAGCTGAATGTAGGAAACTTAGAGGTGTAAATAACTTAGCATTGATGGTAGTGGTGGTAGAGGTTGTCAACTGCAAGGTGTGCGACTAGAATGAAGCTGAGTCTATATTCTGGGCATCCATCCTGAGCTTTCTCACTCTCACACTTGAAGCTCCCATGCAACACCAAAGAGGGAGACTGAAACTTCAAAGTTTAAGAGGTGTGGTTGTACTGAAGATTTTACCTGTGAAATATCTCTCAAATATTCTTTCTCTTCTTCATCCTAGCTCTATCTCCTTAGGTGAGACCCTCATCAACTCTCTCCTGAAGTAGCTCAGGGGCCTCTAACTGCTTTCCTTGCTTCCAGATTCTTCCATACTCATGCCCTTTCAGCAATACTTCTTTCCCATTTGAGGCCTTCACCCTCAGTATCTCCAGCTCCCACACACCACACCCCAGAGATCACAAGGCTTCTGGAAAATAGGAACTATCTCCTCTTGCCACCTGTTCAGAGATTCCTGCTGTAGAATACAGATTCAGGCTGAACTCCTGTAGCCTATATAGCCTGCAGTAATGTCAGGGTTTCTATTCCAAACTGGAGAACCCAAGGAGGATCTGGAAGAGCCATATTTTGAAATCTTCCTAGTTGGGCTGTCTCTCCTTTGGAGCCCTATTTATTTGTGAAGGACAAGAAAAAAAAAGGCAATTTGGCTCTTTTGGAATTTGTGCTTCAGAGTCTAGAGTTTACCTTTTTGCCTTTGTTTCCAGCACTGAAACATGAGACCAGTTCAGTTCAGTGACATACAGCGTGATTAGGACTAAAATCAACTTCATATTCCTTTAGGTCTCCTCAGAAACTGTAATGTGAACCACAATTTTCCTATCTTTTGAATAATGAAATAGATATAGCACATCTTTATATTGACATTTTATGACTTCATATTTCATATTTCGTTATGGAATACCCCCGTAATAAGCAAGGCATCTTCTGACACAGAGGTGTCCTGAACAAATCACCTCTGGACAAATGAACATGAACCTATGGAACTTTAGGTTCAGGTAAAGCATTTGCACAGTCCTGTAGTGTCACAGTAGAATAGGGATAAAACTTCCAGCCCTCTGGGGCCTCCCTGGTGGCGCAGTGGTTGAGAGTCCGCCTGCCGATGCAGGGGATACGGGTTCGTGCCCGGGTCTGGGAGGATCCCATATGCCGCGGAGCGGCTGGGCCCGTGAGCCATGGCCGCTGAGCCTGTGCGTCCGGAGCCTGTGCTCCGCAACGGGAGAGGCCACAACAGTGAGAGGCCCGCGTACAGCAAAAAAAAAAAAAAAAAACTTCTAGCCCTCTGGTATTGCTCTCCAAGAAGTGAGAAGGAATCCAGAAGCTTAAGTACATGGTGTCAGAGAAATTCGAGTCACCTAGCTTTCTTTTAGGGATATATATCTACAGAGCCCAAGAGGCATAGACGTACATATTACTTGTCTTAGAAGATCACAGAAAGCTCTTAGATACCTGAATGTGGGGAAATTCGTCCTCATGACTACAGCTTAAGGAAGCCAACACTAGCCAGGCAAGAACTGTGATTTTCCAGCCACCTTGGAGTCCCCCTAGCCATGGTGAAAGCCTAAGTCCCTTGCTTCCTTGGCTTTCAAAGACCTTCAGAAAGGAAGAAGGAAGAATTAGAGAGTTCTCGCTGGCTTTTCTTTAGCCTCTACCCCTAGTTACTCCTAAATGGGCAAATACATACAACATACTGTTGTCCTAAATAAGAACTCAGGAACTGTGGAGTATAAGTCACAATGAAGGCTAGAGAAATCTCAGTAAGTCTGGTAACTGCTCATCTTAGGGGTACAAGTGATTAAAAATAATCATAATAAGGTGCATGGTGTAGCTCTAGAGTCCAGCATTTTACTATTTCAACTATTCCTTTGATTCTGTAGCTTTTGTCTCTAACTTTGTGTCACCTCTTTCTGGGCCTGATGTCTTCTCTGTGGTCATTACACCATTGATGTCATAGCTGTGTCTGAAGCTTTCAATCTATGCACAGCTCTTGGAGAAATTTTCTCCTTTAACCCTGCTTATCTTCTGTCCAAGTCTCCGCTAGTGTGCTCCTCTCTGTGGAACTGTTCCCTGGCAGTGTGAGGCCCATCACCTATTCAAAGGAGATGATATATACAGAGGCATCTGGTGCATATAGGTGCCTAAATATTTGTTCCCTTCTCTCAGGGCTACCAGGGAGGACTCCCCACTCAAGCCTAACTCTTTGAGATGAGACTCCCTGAGGCAATATCTCAGCTTTATTCTCTACCATCAAATGTCACCTACAATCCTAATCTATTGATATATCTGTGCATCTGCTTTCATTCTAAACCATCTCGAACTTAAACCAGCTCTTTGCTTCTGCTATTATTTCCCCCCATCTGTGTTTCTCCCTTGGATAATGACTTCCTCATCCAAATTAACTTTCACAAACACCTTAATTTACAAAAGCTATAAATAAAAATCCATCAATGTGAGAGGAGATGATACCTGAACGGGTACACCCTGCTGAGAATTGGTGTCCTGACCTTACAAGTCTTTTTCAGACACCCCAAATGTGGCTAAGATTGCCTTTGGCAGATTAGCCAAGGGCCCATTTCTTGAGAGCAAAAAATCAAGTCCCTCTGAGCTTTTCCAACTAAAAATCGAGAAGCATATAACAACTAATAAAGTTAAATTCATGCATTCTTAAGGAGAAGGGAAACTTCAATCACTCTCCCTATGCTCTGGAAAATTCATGAATAAATATGTTAATGCAAATAGCTCCCACCTCAGAGATAGGTTTGTAAGAGGATGTCCTGTCCTTAAACTAAACTGCATTCTTAAGCAGCTCTCCCACCCGACAGTATATCTGGCAGAATTAGTGAGTAGGGATGACCTTTACTCAGTCTGTAATCTGAACATGTAATTGATGACAGACTCCAAAAGGATACTAACATCTGACCTGGTAATATTACATTTTCAAGGTAATTTGTGTCATAATGGTTCGTTTAAAAATATGTACAAGCAATCTTATGCAGCACTGAATATAATTACTTGTTCACATTCTCAGGAACTAAAAGAAGCAGAATAGGCTTTATAAAATCAATAGAAAAGCCTAAACCTAATGGATTATTCATTTAAACTGTTCTGCTGAACCACAGATTTAGTCCCAACACAGTTCTGAGCAGAGCTGGGTCAGAGTGAAAGAATCTATCCTACCCACCTCCCACCCTGAGGAAAGACTAAGTGTCAGGGGAGAAGAAGGCTGCAAAGAAGTTCCACTGGGCAAGAAATTAGAGTCCAAGACAGTTTTAGGATGAACCAAGTTCTACATTAAAGCAGAAAGTGATGTGGTTCATTTTTCTATTCTAACTGTGTTATTCATAACAGCCTAGGATTTAGGAAAATAAGTCTAGGTGTCTTGGGTGGGCAGCAGCAGGAGATATGAGTGGCTGAGAAGAGACTGGAGAGCACCAAGCGTGGGCTGAGGGCTCCTTCTGAACAGAATGTGTCCTGGTTGGTAAGGCAAGAAAACTAGGGGGTTATTTTGACTCAATAAATGATTCTAAGAACAGTACTACTCTAGATCTCTGTACCTTAGTATCTTTCTGGGGTGAAATGAGTATGGAAAGGAGGGTTTTATGGTGAAAGGGATGCCTTCCCTTCCAATGACATGATGCACGGATGAAAGACAGTAGCAGGTTTCTGGATCAGAGGACTAAGCCAACCGACCAAGGTGATAGCAGGGCTCATTAAGCTTCCAGCCACACTAGGGCCTGCAAAACTGACAACATGAGGGTTCTGGGACTCCTCAGTGTATCTCCAGCCACATAACAGGGATGGGGCTCAAGGGCTCAAGAGGTGTCACAGCATTTTCAAAAATAAAAAAGCAAATTTGGTTCATTTTTAAATACTCACATAGGCCATATAACAACCTGGGAGTTTGCAGAAATTTTTGAAAGGCATCGGGGGGAGTGGAAACATGGAGAAAGCTGTATTCATGGGACAGTCAAATATTGAGTGCTTCCATATTAAATAAGTGAATTCAAATGCCAAGGTTCAATAGCCATTCTATCAGATACAATGTTACATTTATATTATCCTTGTTTATTTTGCTATTAGAGATTGATTTTTACAAACCTGCATTCTGGATTACATTTTCTGAATTCTGTCATTGTAAATCAAAAACTCACACACTCAAATATCACTTAATCATCACATGGGTATAATTTAAAACACATACACACTATTTAACTTTAATTGCTTTCAATACCCAACAGAGTAAACTTCTCAAAGCACTCATATTTACAAAAGTAAAAATCCATGCCTACTTTAACAACAGCTGTCTAATAAATTGAAATTGAAGCAATAAAGACTTGTAACATGTAACAGGTGAGAAAAAGGTAGACTCATATTCAGATATGGTTTGCTGTCATGACTCATCATTTCCCCAACCCTCTTGACAATAATGGGGAAAAGCACATAAATGAAATGTTAATTAAGAGTTCATACCAAAATCCTGATAAGCAAAAATTCTAACTCCTATTTTTCAGTTAGTAGGAAAAATCAAACATTGACAACATTTATTACTATGGTGTGATGATAACAGATGAACATTTTCCCCTATCTATACCTCATTGCCAGGAATCTGAGGTTCAGGTGTCAGCTGTGAGAAACGCGCCTCCTCCATCTGGAATTTCTAGAAGGTAATGGGCATAAAGGTACTTATCACAGAACCCAGCAGGCTGTCCATAACTGTTAGTTTCTTTTCCCATCCTCCTTCCAACATTACTAACTCACCTGGTCGTAATTATGTCTAGTTCCCGTAAGTCTTCCAAGCTCGAAATGAAATATGAACAAATTCCACTGCCTCAAAATATGCATAAACAAGAAGGGTCAACTCTTCTTATCTCTTTTAAGTGTCCTATGCCTATAAAAACCACTTTCCTTAGCTCCAACAACTGTCTACTGATGGGTGACCATCGTGGCCCTCTGTATCCTCTCTGTGCAGCATTGTGTCACCCTCATCAGGATCTCCACATTCGCCTTGCAGGGATCCACAGCAGACTGGTAGGGACCCAAGTAACAGCATGCAGAAGGGAAACATTTACTCTCAAGTACTATCAAGTACCATGCCAGAAAGTGAGTAGTGCAAAATGGCACTACCTCTAGGATAAATGAATGTCATTAATTTTAATGTGACTTGGTTATAACGACAAAGGGAAGAAAGAAAATATGTATTATCCTGCTTCTTATTTTTCCTAATACTTTGTATCTCCTTTACCATGGATGACTGATTAGAAATCTATAAATACACTCACTTTATAAGTATTGACTAATTCTCAGATACACAAAACTTCACAATTTTCTTTAATAAAAATATTCAGAAAATTAATATTTCACTGTTATGGTAAATTGCCTAAAAGAAATGACCCCAATGAGTCCTCTAGTGGTCTGTTATGTTTTATTCCTCTCATATAAAATATTCATTCAACAAATATTTATTGAATGTCTACTATGTACCAGGTATTGTAACCACCACATACTGAAGTTACAAGAGGGAATAAGAGAGATATGGTCCCTGCTTTCACAGAAATTATATTCTAGTGAGGAAGACTAAAACTAAGCAGGCTACAACTCTTCCTAGAGTCCCTTAAAAAAATGCACAGGGTGTTGAGATGGAGATGATTAACATGACTGTAAGAAGAGGGCCTAAAGAAGACAGAGCAGTCAGGAAAGGCCATTTTGAGCAGGTGACCAGTGATCTAACACTTGAAGAACAAGAAGAAGCAATCCTCCCAAGGGCTGGAGGAAGCACATCTCAGGCTATGGGAAGAGCTAGGGAGCTCTGCCTCAGAAAACACTGTAAGCCTTAGCGATTGTCTTGAGGAAGGAAGGCTACGTGGTTAGACATTTCTCTTTGCTTGAGATCCTCTTCTGTCAGCCCTTATGTACCTCCAGGAGAACACACACTGCCCCCTTGACTCAGGTACGTTTCCAAACTGCCCAAGGATGCCTCACGTGTGGTGTCCATCAAGGCATGCCTCCATTGTTCAATCTCACATGAGTAAAGAACTCATGAGTGACAGACAAAATTAGTCATACTGACTTTGCTTTCTGAAACAAAATCAGAATGCAAGGCTGAAAATCACTAACACAGTGATTTTCATGCTGTGCTCTGCAAAGACAAATGTTCACTCTGAGACTACCTTTATATGAGGCCAAAGAAAGTAGAGCTCTACCTCACTATGATCATTTTCATCTATTTAACATAATAGAATCTGTTCAAGAGTTCAGTTAATAAAAGAGTTTTGTGAGTAAAAGGGATTTGAAAACCATGGTTTCCAGCCTGTTCTAGGACCTCTGAATGAATGCAACTCTCTCAAATATGGGAAGAGATGTTGGCAAATGCTCTTGAGTTCCTCCAGGCTACCTCCTATTTTTCCAATCACTAAACCTAAATCTTTTCTTTCCTGGCTCCCCAGCTCACATCCCATTTTGGCTTCATACCTTGCATCCAGTCCTCTGCCTACTTGATAAGTCAACTTCTTTATCCTTACTTTAAGACCAAAAACAAAAAAACAAAAGACCAAAATCCTTAAAATTAAGATGCAGAGATCATTAATGTATAAACTAGATCAATCCAGAAACAAACATTTTTAACATTGATTCTAATTATGTTACTGATTTTCATTAGGGAAAAATTGAGAAAAATAATTAAAAATTCAACTTTCCAACTTTTCAAAATAAATACATGAAAATATACTATGTGATC
The DNA here is from genome assembly GCF_964341445.2 of Mesoplodon mirus. Taxonomy (NCBI): domain Eukaryota; kingdom Metazoa; phylum Chordata; class Mammalia; order Artiodactyla; family Ziphiidae; genus Mesoplodon; species Mesoplodon mirus. Next base: position 134,479,772 of record NC_138980.1, read on the forward strand.
CAAACACAAATCAAAATACATTATATAGTCTCTTATTATGACCCTCTCTTTTGTCAGAATATATCTCCCTTCCATCATCTCTTTACTCTGGGAGGAAAAAAAGACAAAATCAAGAGTTGAAAGAAGAGAGAAAAAAATACAAAGACTGAAAAAAGTAGAAAGAGAAAGAGAACAGGACTTTTGAAGATAGGTTTAAAAAACAAAAGGTCATCTTTCAAACTTCCAAAAAACTGCTATCTCTAAAATTATTAACCAGATATTCCCATATATATTGTTGTTCAGTGACTTCATATTAGTAGTCTACAGAATGAGCATCCTGCAGAAGGCATCCATCCTCATTTTTATGAAAATTTTATCAGCAGACTCACTGCTTGCCAAGCCCAGGTGGACTGGTCCCTGATGATTTTCAGGGCAGCATGACACAGCTTTCTGGGCTTTCCTTCAAGGTTAGTTAAAATTAGATGCTAAGGACTCAAGGAACAAGGAAACTCATTTTTAGCCGTCACAGATGCCTATGCACCCCAGAGAAGATACTGATATTGCATTAACCATGGTGGAGATGCCCACTTAATGTCTTGGTCAAATTCATTTACCTGTTGTGATGAGTTCATTTCCACAATGCAATTTCCAATCTGAAGCATGAAATCAAAATCAGCCAATTATATTCTAGCTTGTGATGCAGTGCAATGAACAAGTAGAATTAAAATCAGCATAGCTCATCACTGCCCAGAAAATTAGTGAAAACCTGAGATTCATAAATCAACAGGATTTATGTATGCAGTGAAATCTAAAAAATTATCTGTTATTTAACTCTAAAATAAACACATTTGCACATTGATACTCAAAGTATTCTGCATTTGAATTATACAGAGTTTAGGAAACCAACATGTATTCTCAAAACACAAGAGCAGGAATAATTTACTGGCCTATTTACATATTAGCAGCCCATGGAAGGCTTTTGGTAACCACCATCCATCTGTTCCTGCAAACTGTCCAAACCAAATTCATTAATTGGATTTCCTCAGCCTCCTGATATAGAAGATAAATCTATAAATGTATATACCAGAAGATGTTCCCTTGGATTTCCCTGGGGGGTGAAAAAAACATGTTAAAACAAAACCACAAACACAAGAGGGCATCTATCGGCTTTCAATTATCCTTCAGAGCAGACAGAATGTTCATTTTACATTTTAGGACTTAATAATAGAGAAAATAACTCTGTGATCTCTAGTCACTTCTTGAAATTCAAACCTGGGACTCCATTGGGCCTCTAGAGATGTAAACAGTGAGCTCTTCTAAAAATAGTTTGGAAAAGAGGCTTCCAGTAGAATGAGAAGGCAATCACCCTTCTGAAGAAATCTAGAGGGACACCATTTTCGCAGGTCAGATTGTAAGAGGCAAAATAAACCCTTCCAATTCTACCTTGGGCATGGCTACCATTGCCACACATTCCAAATAGCCCTACACTGGCTTAGGATGAGGTGGGATTTGGAGGTGCTCACACATCTTTACCCAGCCCCTCCTCTCCCCGAGCAATGAGATAGTGGTGTCCTCCAGCATAACATTTTTGTCTTTGTAAGACCATATGTCCTGGGTTGTCACTCATATTGCTTCACCAAGAGGCAAACACATTATTTACTTAATTGATAAATACAGTTCTAATTAGAATCCCATCTGCATTCATCCTCTTGTAAAATTACATGTAAATGAGCATGTTTGTTTTTTTGTTGTAATCATAGTCTTATGATGCACTTAAATATATTTACATAGATAGACCTAGAGATTGCCATACTGAGTGAAGTAAGTCAGACAGAGAAAGACAAATATCATATGATATCGTTTATATGTGGACTCTAAAAAAATGATACAAATGAACCTATTTACAAAACAAAAGTAGAGTCACAGATGTAGAAAACAAACTTATGGTTACCAAGGGAGGACAGCGGGGGGGTGGATAAACTGGGAGATTGGGATTGAAATATACACACTACTATATACAAAATAGATAACTAATAAGAACCTATAACACAGGGAACTCTATTCAGTTCTCTGTAATGACCTATATGGGAATAGAATCTAAAAAAGAGTGGATATATGTATATGTATAACTGATTCACTTTGCTGTACAGCAGAAACTAACACAACATTGTAAATCAACTATATTCCAATAAAAATTAATTTAAATAAAAATATTTAGAAGAAACATAAAATAAGCCCTTATTCTTAAGAACTATTAAAAGACAAGTAGATAATAGTGCATAAATAAAAGAGGACTCAAATAAACTCATATATATCACCTTCATATCAATTCATAAATATTTTATTTGAGAAGTCATATAACATAACTTTGAAATATTAGTAAAAGTTTGAATTTCTCCCTCTTGATTCTATAATTAGAAGCTAAACTCACCAATCATTTCCACTAAACACAGTGTTTCTACTACAATTTATTATAGTAACATGTTACTATAATCAATATATATCTGTCTTGTGCTTTCTATGTCTTTCTGCCCACCATAATTACTGTAAAGGCAATGTTATAAAACCACACTTTAATTCTTTATCTTGACTATAAATAGAAGGGTTTAGCAAGCCTTCGTGGCCTTATATTTTGTGAACTTTATCTGTATACTGTAACTATAAATCCTCTAGCTTAATACATTACAAGTCAGCTATATTACTTTGTCTACTTCATAGACAATTTAAACTAAATAACTGATAACCCTTGAGTTTTCTTTTGAGGAAAAAAATTATTATTTTATCTAGGAGGTGACTCACTTAATCACATCTACGTTCACTCCTCTCATGAACACAGCACATCCATGAACCTTGTAGGTGTCCGCAGGTCATCAGGTCAGTCACTTTTCCCCAAATCCACCCTGATTCTTATGTATACCACCACTCTATATTACTAGGGAAATTCCAGTATGCCTTTTGCCGGAGAATACACAAATTCTAAAATAATTAACCAATATTACAGGAAATAAAGACTAAGCCTTGAGGGAATACATCCTAGAAGGTAAGTTTCAATTGATATTTGGTGGAGAGATTTGCAGATAAAGGACAAAGGTTTAGAATATGAGATATACCCACCAAAAGGAGGACAAATCAAGGCTGGACTTCAAGGACAGACACTAAACCTTTCCACTGCCTCATGAAAACTTTATAGTTCCTTAGGTAGGAAAAGGATTCCTAATTAGTTAACTTTACAGTGGGTACAGCTTTACCATTTTCCCTACAGTTGCCCTTATCAGTGGCCCTTTGACCACAGAACTTTGGGGTGAGTTGGTAATTGATAACATCCTACTAGATGCTCCTTAGCTTGCATGCTTATTCTAAGTTCTCTCTCATAAAGAAATATGCAGCATAAATTACATGAATCATGCAGACATAATTCAACCTCAATGCTGAATGAGAAGCTTTTTCAAAGAAGCATACGCTCAACTGCCTGTGATGTTCTCTTCAGGGACAGGCTCTGTCACAAGCAGAAATAAATCTTTAAATGTGATTTAAGCCTCTAGATAAGTTACTGACATATTCTTATTGACTAATGTCAAAATTTTATATACAACTATTCCCAGTTAATATGACTGATGTGTTTCTCGGCTGACTGGCTGGTCACTACCTCTTTTGATTGATGTTCCTAAGTTAATCAGTAAATTGGCACTTTAAAGTTCAATTTGTGCGTCTGGAGCCTGTGCTCCGCAAGAAGAGACGCCGCGACAGTGAGAGGCCTGCGCACCGCGATGAAGAGTGGCCCTTGCTCGCCGCAACTAGAGAAAGCCCTCGCACAGAAACGAAGGCCCAACACAGCCATAAATAAATAAATAAATAAATAAAGTTCTATCTGATAGGTATGTTAGCTATTTAATAATAAATATATATACACACACACACACACACACACACACACACACACACACACACACATATATAAAGTTAAGATAAATTTTCATTAGTAAGGAATTTTTTTTTTTTTTTTTTTTGCGGTACGTGGGCCTCTCACTGTTGCGGTCTCTCCCGCCGCAGAGCACAGGCTCCGGACGCGCAGGCTCAGCGGCCATGGCTCACGGGCCCAGCCGCTCCATAGCATGTGGGATCTTCCCGGACCGGGGCACGAACCCATGTCCCCTGCATCGGCAGGCGGACTCTCAACCACTGCGCCACCAGGGAAGCCCAATAACGAATTTTTTAAAGGTACACATACGTGGCATGTTAAGGAGCTCGGTATTTCAAAAACAGTTTTCTACTCTAGAATTTACCATAGTCATCAGTAGAATCTTGCAGTGCATGATTGAATAAGTATGTCTGATAAAACTGTCCAAATGATTTCTGTAGAACCTCCCAAATCCTGTATTTCAGACATCATTATATTGGATTTACAGAATGGTTCATCTCTACTCACACTTAACAAAAAGTAAGGGAAGGGGAAGACATTAGCAGAGAAAAGCTTCCAATCATAACCACTGCAACTATTTCATAGACTGAACTGGTGGAAATAGGAGATTTTCCATCAAAGTTAGAAACTTAACCACCATAGTCACAGATGAAAAGCTTTGATTTAAAATATTAGAATTTTCAAAAAATTTTATTAGACCAGAGAACTAATAAATGTCTATATTATGGGAAACAAGAGCTGGCATCCAGAGAGAGAATGAGACAGAAAGAGAGATCTTGTGCTCTGGCCACACAGAGGGAAGGAAGGGAGGAAGGAAACTAAATTGACAGCATTTTTCTCCAGATTCCATTTGACAGCCTAAATTCCTAAGGCAGTAAACATTTCTTTCAGGTCTGTGAGCTCATTTTGAGGCTTTCCAGAAGGCATCTTCTTAATATAATCACTTTAAAATATAATTTCCAAAATACCCCAGTTCCCAGGTAAATAAAATCATTTTCCTTAGCAGAGGATGGAATGGAAGAGGATTGCAATTTAGTCATCTGATCACATTACCAGAGAACTCTGCTCCTGACCTGAGATGGCTATAACAAACAAACAAAAAAAAAAGAAAGAAAAGAAAAAGAAGAATCCAATCTCACCCATATTTTATTTTATTTTTTTAACATCTTTATTGGAGTATGGTTGCTTTACAATGTTGTGTTAGTTTCTGCTGGATAACAAAGTGAATCAGCTGTATGTATACATACATCCCCACATCCCCTCCCTCTCACCCGTATGTTAAATGTTGAGTGACCTGATATTAGTGGACTGATGGGAAAAGAAGAACATTTTACTTCTCAAAAGAATATCTTTTGAAATTAAAAAAAAAAAAAGAATATCTGGAAATAATGGACATAGAAATTGCTAAAACAAGTGCCCTAAGCTTACCCAAACTCTACCCCAGTTTTTTCTGATTGGAGAAGAAGTCATCAAATTACCCTAAGACTGTGGCTTAGTTTAGCAGAGCAGAAAGTAATCAGAAATAATTTGAATTGTGCCAAATACTACCCATCAATACCCATTGTTGTGCCTGAAACTCCAAAAATCAGGGTCATTCCTCAAAGTCAACGCATTTTTTTCTACAGATGTGTTAGAATAAATAATAGTTTCTGGGAAGGATAAAAATTTACACCTTAGTTTTTATTGTTATAATAGTCTCTTCCATACTGAATTCATCTCAAAAATTTATTTCTGAAAGACTTCACCAAGCCTTAATATGCTAATGAGAATTGTGAATCTTTAAGACGGTGGTATAGAATGCAGAATTTTACAAACTTATTTTGCCAAGTAATTCTTTTTCTATCCCCTGAGTTATATCTACTGATATCTGGAGGAACACTAGCAGCTGTGTTTGGGAAAGCATGGGTTATCAGATACTCTCATCTAACAGAAAACCTGGCCTTGGGGTCAGGAGAGCAGGGACATGTGAGTTTAAATAGAAGCTAGGCAGAAAGGAAAGGGCTGCAGCAGAGACACAGCCAGAAGCAGACCCAGGAGGGGCATTGGTGTGAAGTCTCCGTGAGCCAGAGAATGTGAGTGAGCACTAGGGAAATGAAAAGTGTGGGAAAGTTCTGGGGACAGGGACAGGGGAGGCAGGTGGGAGTAAGGGACACTCGAGATGAACTCTGTCTACTGCACAGTTCGGCATAGGCAGGCACTGTTCTTCCAGGACACAAAGCTTACTGTGAACAGATAATTTTTAGGGGTCTTATTAGCTCAGTGCTTTTAATCAACTAGGCTAAACATCCTGTCTGGCCACACTGTCTGTATCAGAAACCCAAGTAATATAAAAGGTTATATATTTTTATCTCTTAATTTGTTTGCAGGATATTAAGCCTGTCTTTGTTAGATAAGAAAGTGAGCAGGAATATTACTGGACTGTCTTCAGAAAGATCAGGAACTAGGCCCCTCCCAAAGTCCTTGTTACCACCCTAGGAATGCTATTACCCTGTCTCTTTAAGTGTCCAGAGTCACATGTCCTGCTTTTCCCCCTTAATTCTAACCCTGTTAAAACCTTTTCTTACAAATGACTGTTGAGTTTATGTAAATTATGACTTAAAATCCTGCTAAGGCTTAAAATTTTACCCCTCCCTGGGGGAGTTGTACTTTCATGATTTATGTGTATGTTCAAAGACAGATGTCCTTTCCTGACAAGGGGGCAGCCAACAAGGATTCTTTCTTGGTTTATATCATTGTCTTTAGGCAACAAAATCCCATTCTTCTCTTTATGTAATTGTTTAATCTTTCTACCAAAATTTTATTTTCCTTTATAACATCACTTACTTGACAGTAGTAGCTACATCTATCACAGTTGGTTCTTTGGGACTCTAGTAAGCTAAGACAATTAAATTCATGCTTCTGAAAATAGCATTTTTCCATTATAGTAAAAAAAATCAACTTTTTAAAAATAACTAGCCTTCCACAAACTGATTTTTACAGTAACATACAGGCCAACCAATGGTAAAAGAGGAAATCATTCTTGGGAGAGAAACAGGAAAGGGATTACAAGAGTCATTTTAAACTTGAAGCTGTTTCCATGTGTTGACTTAAATAATTTGACAAATATCAGAAAACTTCAAATAATATCATTGTTTAGTCAAGAAATCTGAAAAAGAGTAAAGGATCTAAGCTTTTCACCTTGGAACTATAAAGCAGAATTCAAAACTGACATTACAAGCCTCAGTTTCTTAGCCTGAAGAAAGAATCCCTGTAATGTTTTTTTAAAAAATTTAATAAAAAATAAAGTCATCACCATTATCCTCAATGTAATCAGCAAGATAGCTGGGGTAATAAAGAATGGGCCCCAGCTGAGGTCACATGATCTATCTCCATCACTCACTTGCTGTGTGAGCTTAAGCAAATTAAACAATAAAGTTTAGCCTCAGTTTCCTTGTAAGAAATATGGGAACAAAATAGTTTCTTCACAGATTGTTTGGGAGGATGAAAAGAGAACTGATGTATATAAGAGCTCTTTGAATGCTGTAAAGCACAATTCAAGTACTATTTATGGGAAGGGTTTCTAATAAATAGAATGCACATTTCCACCAAGCTCCTTTGCCCCCCAAAATCTTAATAAACTTTTTCTGCATCCCATTTCCAAGTTCAAATCTTTCTCCAAATTTCCAGCTTTCCTTCCTCAAAGCTCTGACTGTACTCCAATATTTGTGTGGGTCATCTTGCTCAGGCATCCTATCAGTTGTACAGAATTTTCCGCCCTTTCTCCAGTAGTCTCAGGGAACCCAATCACAGTCAGTTTACAGATGTCCTCCCTTATCCAGGAGGATATGTTCCAAGACCCCCAGTGGATGTCTGAAACAACAGATAGTACCAAACTCTACATATACTATGTATTTTTCCTATAATAAATAGCTATGATAAAGTCTAATTCATAAATTAGGCACACTAAGAGAATATCTGCATTGCCAGCCTCACTACTTTTGTATTTTGGGGCCAGTTTTAAGTAAAATAAGGGTTACTTGAACACAAGCACTGTGATACCACTACAGTCGATCTGATAACCCAGAAGGCTACCAAATGACTAAGGCAGGATGGAGCAGGGTGGTGCAAGATTTCATCACGCTACTCAGAACACTACCCAATTTTTATAACTTATATATATTTTATTTCTGGAATCTTCCATTTAATATTTTAGACCATCGTTGACTGTGGGTAACTGAAACCATGGAAAGTGAAACCACAGTAAAGGAGGGACCACTGTATTGTGAAATAAGTTATTATATTGAAGATTTCAGGCTTCTGCCATCTCTCCACCTGTGCTCCTGATATCTGATCCTCTCTGCTGAGAGCAGTTGCATGACAAGTGCAGCCTATTCTTCCATTACAAATGCTTTTCTCATAGGGAGTGGTCTCATGTGCCAGTGAATATAGTTATCACCAGCTATTCTATGCATATAATGATTGTAAAAATGAAGATAGAACACAATTGAAAGTTATTATAGCAGATTTGACTTACCATAGCCACCCTTGCAAATTATGAAAAATGCTCCTTTTGATTTCTACACTCAGGAAAATGATGTAATCCTGAAGCACAGATGGGAAGGGGGGAATGCAGTACACCCAAGAGGAATTCATGGCTCTTTTACACATTAGACCTACTCTACCCTTTGAGGAAGGGGGGTGGGGGCGGAGAAGAGAACAGGAGAAGGGCAGTCCCCATGGAAATGACCTTGGCCTTTTTCACTAGACAACACAAGTGCCAGGGTCCCAGTGTTCCATCTTCAAAAGATAGACTTGACTTAGCAACTACCCAGCAACTTTCCAGAGACATAAGAACCTCTAGGCAACTTCTACCATTCTTCTATTTACTCTTCTATTTATTCTTCTATTCTTCTATTTAATTGAACAAATAATATTTGGGGAATAAGAAGTTTTCATGGGTAATAAAACATTCAGAAAATTGGCCATCCTTTCCAGAACTGTAGATGAAATGTATTTGACTCTCCTGGGATCCTGAATTGCTATATTCTGATCAGAGGCCTTACATAATTTGAAAAAAAAGACATTTGCATGCAAAGAAATATATATGTTCTCTATGCCTTCCTAAAAATGTCTCTCCTTTTTTCTCCTAGTAATCTGGCTTTTTAGAGAAAAGCCAGATTATAATAAATTAAATTATAATAAGTTATAAATGTATCTGGCATTATATATAATAAATTATAAATAAATCTGGCATTTACTTTCCACCATTTTCTACTCACAGAGATTATTCAAAAGACCATAGCTGTAATAATTATTATTTTATTTATTTTACCTTTTCATTGTCCACAGAACATTTTTATCTGATCTTCCAGAAAACTTGAATGGATGGAAAATACTACTGTGATGATTATTTCAATTTTATAATGAGGAAACTGAGTCTCAAAGCAGTTAATAAACTTGCCTAAGACCATATAACTAATAAAGGGCAGTGCTGGAACTCAAACAGGTCTTCTGATTTTTCACTCCATGATCCTATGCTTCAGCGAAAAAAATTTGCTGAATCATATGCAGCAAATCAATGCAAAAGCAAAATCTTAAATATGATATTTTGAATCCAGAGTGAGTCTTCATGTTATCTAAAATATTTTCCTCATAAGCATCTTAGTTTCAATAGAACACTGTTAGAGTAAAGCTATATCTATTAGTGGTGGAGAAATATTGTAACCATTGATAGTCCTGACTTTCAGATTTTTCTAAGGATTGTCTTTATAAAACACATTAACGTCTACAGTTTTTCCCTCTTCAAATATGAAGAATAGAAGCAATATTGGTTCTGTTGTTGTCCTGGTCAAGGTGCTTTGCTGTAGCCAACAAACCCTGTGTTACTGGTTTAAGCAGAGAGAAAGACAGAGAGAGCCCACAGAATCTTTGTAAGGCTGTAGAGGCAGAATCCAAGCTGAGCTTCTGGGGAGGACACCCAGAGCTACATCTCAGAACCAACCTACCAAGAAGGAAACTGCTGCCTCTGCCATCATCAGAAAGTGCCTAAGTCAGGGGTCTGCTACCATCATTGTCAGTAATAGAGCCTTTCTCAGTGCAATTGTTTAAATGTGTGTCCCCCCACAAAATTTGTACGTTGAAATCCTAATCCCTAAAGTGATGGTATTAGGATTTGGGGCCTTTGGGAGGCGTTTAGGTCATGATGGCAGGGCCCTCATGAATGGGATTTGTGCCCTTATAAAAGAGGTTACAGAAAGATCCCTTGCTCTTTCTCTGCCATGTGAGGATACAATGAGAAGTCTGCAACCCAGAAGAGGGCCTTCACCTGACCATGCTGGCACCCTGATCTTGGACTTCCAGGCTCCAAAACTGGAAGAAATAAATTTCTGCTGTTTATAAGCTACGCAGCCTGTGGTATTTTGTTACAGCAGCCCAAACGGATTAAGACACTTTCTCTGTCTCAGTACGTGCTGCAAAATGGAAACTCAGCACCATGCCTCTTCCCTCCACGTGACTCAATTCTGTATGAAGTCTCTTGCAGGTATATCTGATGAGTAGAATCTAAATCACTTATTCTTCTCCAAAAACAAAGTTTTCATTTGTTAGTTTCCTCACTGGGATAGTAAGACATAAGTCAATGGAATTATTACAAAATGGGAAGGCTTTTAAAAATATTTTTGTGCAACCAGATATAATAGAAGTCCATTACAGAGTTTAACTGTTTAAAGAGAATAACAATAGAACTATCATATGGTATTGTCATATGGATTAAGTGAAATAGAATACATAAAAGGCTTAATACAATTAGTACAAAGGAAATCATCAATAGATATTGTATATTATAATGTAAAGGGCTGCTGAGTAGAACCTTTCCTACTATTCTGGAATTGGCAGTGAGGCCTCATGACTGAGGACCAGAATTGTCTAATAACACACTTCCTAAATAAACGTACAAGCAACTGGGGAGCAAGACAGCCCCTCCAAGTTCTTGTAAAAGGTGAGTATATTCTCTCTGTTGCTCCAAAACATCCCTCAGGACTCTCCCCCGAGACAGAAACAGAAAACTAGAGAGGGAGAAAGGGAAGAAGGGGTTAAGGATCCACAGACTCACACATGACTGATTCTAAGGTCTAATCAGGGTACTGAAGCTTTTCCTCATGGAAGGAGGAAGGAAGGTGAGTGCTCATCCACAAAAGCCCAGTGAGGGCTCCACCAAAAGGACCACTTGTAGGATTTGGGGGTGTCTACAGGAAAAAGAGACTAGCATCTCATTCCCAGTGTTACTGCTAATCTGAACAGAAAAGAAAGTTGAACACAGATGGCAAAAGTGAAGGAAGGGAACAGAAGCCATGTGGTGTCTGGTGATGTTTGAGTATGTGAGTGATGGGTGATGTATGAGTGATGTATGAGTCTCTCATATGTCAAGAGAACACTGGAATGTAGTAGCAAGGCTTGAGTTATGAGCTCACACTCTAAATAGGAGGGCTCTCTGTTGCTTCAGGAAGCAGCAGGAGCTTATGGCCATGTGATATACTAACGGTGAACGAATCTGGAGGCCAAGGGAAAAGTCTGAGCTGGAGATGGATCTTCCATGAGAGTAATTATGAAGTGGGAGTCCCTCCCACAGTCCACCTAAAAAGCTTACACATGTGTCCATACATCTATTTCTATCTTCTCCCTCTCATTCCATCTCCTTCCTCCCTAGCCCAACACACCAGAAGAGGAAAAGGGGAGGGAAGTGGACTTTAATAGCGAGGGCCTCCTTCCCCCCAATGCTGCATGCCCCCTCAGGCCACTGATGAACCCTGAGCTAGGAAGAAGGGGTAGGTGTGATTGAAGTTTTATATTGGACTAGACTAGACTTAATAACTGAAATTTATTTGGAAGCTATGAGATCTGACAAAGATGTTATTAAGATCTAGGAAAGCCAGATTCAACAGAATAATGTCAAAGGCACTGGATGAGAAGAAATTAGACCCTTGCATGTTTGTATCCATTAGGATAAACTTTCAAAAACCAGTTACAATGGGATTGCTTTTACTATTTGTATTCATTCCCCTGTTTTTCTATCAGGACTTGGTTCACCTTAGAAAGATAAAGCAACTAGAACCAAGGTAGCCAGTGGCCTCAGCTAATGCCATGAAAGGGTCTCACCATCCTCTGAAACTTTCCTCACCCAATATAGGCCCAAATTTCTACACTATGTGGCCAAGGCAGATGGAGGACAACCAACTATGGTTTTTCTTCTTTAACATCTTTTTTTTTCTCTGCCTATTTGTTTGCACCCAACGCATATCTTAACTGGAGCAGTATCTAGGGGAACGTATCTTCATGCTCTCTGTTAGACTATGATCTGCTTCCCCACAACCCCTGATTTACAATGTTGGAATGTTGTAGCACAGCTTCTGAAACTTAAAAAGACCTATAACTCACCTAGGAATTTTGTGAAAATGTAAATTCTGATTTTATATGTCTATGGAAAAACCTGATATCCTGTTTTACTAACACATGTCCAGGTCTGTGGACCACATCTTGTGTGACAAAGCTCTAGAATAGAGAATACTCCACCTCATTAAATGAGAGAACCAAAAACAAAAAACAAAAAACCACACCACACACAAAGCTTTCCAGATCCTCTGAAAAGACATCAGTTAGAGCAAACAAGCAAGAATTCTATTTATTCTGCCATTATGACATTGTTCAGACTGTATTCTGTATGCTTTAGGACTGGATTTTTCATATCTACACTGGTCTCTTTTCATAGTAGTGTTTTTCACCTGATAGCAATCATATTTTTCTTTCTAGTATGTAAGATATTCTTAGAATATTTAATAAAATTCATTTCTCACCTGAGAAAATCAACTGAAGTCAACATTTAAAAGGTGACCTGTGGTGTCAGGAGGAGTCAATCTACAAATTCGACTTATGAGGGGAAAGAAAATGTGTGGGACCTTAACCACAAAATTCCTAACAATTGAATTCTGTTCAATTCCATGTATGTGCTAGAGTTCAACTTGTCTTTCATCTTACATAGAATTATTCTGCTTCATCTTCTTTTTGTGCTCCTCTTGTGTCATTGTTTATATTTAATAAAATCAAGTATCAGGTATTTTTAGGATAGTCATAGATTTGAATACTATTGTTAGGGGAACCACTGACTGAAACCACCCAGGCCAGGCATGAGTTATCTTAAAACAGGAGGTCCTGGTAAGGAACTTGGAACTAACAAGCTACCACCAACCAGAAGAATTTTGGAAAGGTCAAAAGGAGAGAAGAGACGCCATTCCATATGCCTACCAACTTCCCAGAATCCTTCTCACTGGAATCCATCTTGGCTGAGCGATGCACGTGCCACCAGGAAGGACCCTGAGTCAGAATGATTGCCCAGAGACAACCAGGAAACTAACCCCATTACCATAAAGTTGAGACTGTGAGTCACATGGTAGAGCACTTCTCCTGGGTTCCCTTACTGCCGAGGCAGCCCTTCCCAATAAAGTCTCTTTGTCAGCACGTGTCTCCTTGGACAATTCATTTCTGAGTGTTAGACCCACTCTAACACTTTAAGAGCCCACTTTCGAACCCTGGAAGAGATGTCCCTTCCTGCAACACTCTGATCTGTGGACAAACTATTTGACCTGATGATGTTCACTTTTGAAACAGGAGGGAAGGGGGCAGTGCACAACCTCTAAAAGAATGACATAGCTGTAGTACATGACAAAAATTAGTGAAAACCAACTGGGTCCAAGATGGCAGAAGATTCGACTTCCACTAGGCCTTGAGCCTCATTATAAGCTCATTGTGACACATTAGCATGTTAAGTGACACACCCACCAACTCCATGACAGTTCTGAGGCTAACCATAAAAGGCCAGAAAGTGGGAGGTGGCCCAATTCCTGGAAATCCCCACCCCTTCCCCAAAATAACTGGAATAATCCTCCCACTCATTAGCCTATGAAATTACCCAGCCCATAAAAATTAACCATGTCATATTTTGAAGCCTCTTGCCTCTTGCCTTCCAAGGTGGCCCACACTGTCTATGGAGTGTGTTTCTCTCTAAATAAATCTGATTCTTACCTATCACTGCATCTCTGAATCCTTTCGCGACAAAGAAAGAACCTCAAATTCACCAGGAACACTTTCAGTGAGCGTAGAGCCCAGCAATCTGTTTTAAAAAAACACCCCAGTTGATTTTGACACACAAAAATGTGAGATTCATGGCTAGAAACCTGTGGCTTTCAAACCAGGCTCTCAAGCCTACCTCCCCCACCACCCCAGTCCCCAACGAGTCCCTGATTCTGACTGAACTGTTCCAGAAGTGGACCCAGCCACCTGTATTTTTTCAAAACTCCCCAGATGAGTCTAGTGCTCTAATATCCAAATAAGTTTGGAAATCACTGCTCTAAGATGTGTATGCTGTTTGGTACTGAATCATATATGGACAGATGTACAGTTGAGGACAGAGCTGAGATTTGAACCCACATGCTTGGATTCCAGAATGCAGCACTAAGCTGACATTTTGGTTCCCAATTCCTCTGTTCCAAGTCCATGTAATTATCTCCATTCCCAGTCAAACTTCAACTTTATGACTATCTGTGATTTCTCTAAGTTTGCTTCTATAATATTTTTCATCAAGGCTCCTTCATCCTGGGATTGCTCTCTCTCAATCCTCATTTCTTAGGTCACATGGACATTGAAACCCTCCCTTCCTCATGCCCCTTTGCTCTCTGCCTAACACACAATAGCTCAATCATTTGGAGATCAAATTCTTTGTTAATACTTGAAATTCCAGGCTGTTAAAGCTGAAAGGATCTCTGGGATCAGCAGGTCCAGCTCCTTTTTATTGCTCATTAGTATAATTACTCTAGATTTTCCAGATGAGATCTTCTCAATTATATACATTTCCTGCAAACGATATGAAGGTAGTGCAAGCAAGTCCTTTGACACAACATGCCAAAGGAATTTTTGTTCTTTGGAACAAAGAGGGTTGGAATTGCCAAAGTCATCTGTATAAATCTTTATTTTCCTTTTACTGTGGTGCTATGACCCATATGCTCTAAACTCCAAATACAGGGCTCATGTGGAGAAGAATCTCAGCCTTTGCTGCAGGGTAAAGAAATAAGCAGAAAGGGGCTGGGAGGGGATTAGTGAGGGATACAAAATCCCAAGCCTATTTAATGGTCTGTGCCTTGTCTCAAGCATCAAATCACACTGGTGCTTCAAGTTGGAATATATAGATGAAAAAATAGCATTAAAAATATTGGGCATCTTGAAAGTGGAGAGTATTATCTTCAACTACTAGACCATTTTTAGGAGCCTAAATATGAATGGGGAATTCTCTCCTATGGTTAAATTATGTGGCATATGTTAAATATGAATTACTCATGAAAATGAAAATTAAAGCCTATTATGAACTAATAATCTAAGGTTCTAGTGCTGCCTGATAATAACAGTTCTCTGCCTCAGATTTCTCATCTGTAAACCAAAAATAAAGCACTTTCCCTAAGAACCTCATTACATTATCCCAAAGATAACATAACCAAGCATGTGTGAAAGTAATTTGGAAAACAAAGATAAGAAGAATTATCTTTACTATTAGCATCCTATAGCCAAGTAATATATTCTTTCCCAGTAACTAGTAGGTTTAGCTTCTGTGGGCAAAAGTGGCAAGTGCTCTGGGTCACTGTTTTGAGAGGAGAACCATGATATAAGGCCCTTAAAGGAGTATCTTTAAAAAAAAAAAAAAAAAGACAGCTGCAGCAGCTGTCAAATTCTATCAACTACTGAATGTTCAAATGATCAAATCCCACAAAGATAACTTGACAGGAATGCTCTAGTAACTTTTTCTAACAGAAAAATTCCTTTAAAGTTTTTTCTCATGCTGTGGATTTTAAGCAGTTTTGGTCGTTGATCCTCTTTGAAAATGAAACTGGATAAAAACCTTACCAGGAGAAAGGTGACCCCAAATCATCTCATGAGTCTTACCACAGTGAGGGCTGAAATAGGCACATTTGGCTTTCTGACCACATATACACTCTTGGAAAATATATGAGAAAGCCCAAGGGTATTACTACCAGACAAAGTTCATGAGTATAAGCAGTTTCTGTTTTAACTTGAGAGGTAGATGGGAAAGTAAAAAGAATTGCAATCCAGAGAATACACCCAGAGCCCTAGGGATGGTTTTTAATACTACTAATTGGTAGTAAATACTTTTGCCATATTGCCAAATGAGGCTTGTCTAACTATTGTATATTTTTTTATAATCTGTATATTGCTACATATAAGAAAACATTGACCTAGAATTAACACTTAACAAAAAAGCAACACTTGGTGAAAAATAATCCAATACTGAAAATAATGAACAATAGTTGAAAGGCACTATTTACAGGAAGACTGTGTGTATGGATTCATCTCTGGTTTTCTTAGGCACACCTTGCTTGTAACTTCCTTTAAACTACATTTGTCTAATCATCCCAATCCAGATTCCCCATAGTAATGTAAAAGTCCAAAATGTAATAGGCTTCCTTCAGTTTCTTACACATTGAGTCATAGAACATTTAGAACCAGAGGAGGCTTGTGAAAGAGCTAATTCTTGACATCTATGCTCACCTCCCTCTAGCTGAGCTCATGGCAGTCATCACTGACCCACCATGGCCCCTTCTTTGATGAACAGTGACATAAACTAAGAGATCTTCTCATAATAGTCCATCAAATATACATGTCAGGGGGCTTCCCTGGTGGCGCAGTGGTTGGGAGTCCGCCTGCCGATGCAGGGGACATGGGTTTGTGCCCCGGTTCGGGAAGATCCCACATGCCGCGGACTGGCTGGGCCCGTGAGCCATGGCCACTGAGCCTGCGTGTCCAGAGCCTGTGCTCCGCAACGGGAGAGGCCACAACAGTGAGAGGCCCGCATACCGCAAAAAAAAAAAATACATGTGAGGGTGCCAGCAGGAAACAGTTGGTACAACCAAATTAAGAAAATTCAAAGAGAGTTTAGTAAAGAGACTATTTATCAAGGGAAAATCCTCAGCTTGTAAGGTAGGTATGGATTGGGACACTCTTTGTGTACTAAATCTTACAACAGGACCATATTTCTAGACA
Source organism: Mesoplodon mirus (assembly GCF_964341445.2). NCBI lineage: Eukaryota > Metazoa > Chordata > Mammalia > Artiodactyla > Ziphiidae > Mesoplodon > Mesoplodon mirus. The sequence goes on from NC_138980.1 coordinate 134,496,747, forward strand.
TTCAATAAAAAACATTTTTGGCATGATATTAATATAGAATGTTTTGCAAAAAGAGCTTCAGTTTCCCACTCCAATTTTGTACTGCATAGACAGGATATTAAATTTCCATCTGAATTACTACATGTTCACTTCCTTTGGTGTAAAGAAATCAAATCAGAATTAAAGCAATCAACCAGGAAACAAACAAGTCCTTATTTTCACATTCAGTTCACATTAGTGATTGACTCTCTACTGTCATCTAAGTCACAAACCAAGAATGGTACTATTTGCTGAAGAAATTCAGCAACAGGTAACACACAAATAATTATCCTGAAATATTGACCTGCTTTAAGCTACTCTGTCATCAAAAGCATTGGAAGTGTTATTAGTAAATATGAATAATATGGGTAAATATTCATGATTTTTTAAATTATATGAATTATGTGAGAGACTTTTCATTAAGAATAATAATAGTTTCTAGATCAAAGTCACTAAAAGAAATTCTGGTTTGGCATTAACAACAAAAAGGTCACAAAAAGAAAGAACCAGTAATATAATCATATCCACACACTCATGTTGGCATATCACCCTCACTCTTACAAAATTCTTTCATATCCAGGTGAGCCTCTGGTAACAATTGAGGCTTATGGTTTGAACAGGTAAAAGATAATGAAGTAAAGAAAGAGATAAGAGGGGGGATACAAAAGGAAATACATTATCAGTTACTTCACCATTCAGGCCCCATATTCATCTTACCATATTTATTTATCCTACAAGCAACCTTTCCAGTTACCCAACTAGTCAGTGACAGAGCCAGAAACAAACCCAGGTTTTCTGATTCCTCTGGTGCCATTTCCACTATATTCCTTTTGATGATTCTCCTCTATTTGCATTGACTTCACAGCCCCACCTTTCTAGGCAGAGTACCTCAAATAAATGGGCATGTATTTTAGTTAAACCAAAATAAGCTGTGTTAGAAATCTAAAGCAATTAAGAATCATATGCCACCTCTTCATCTGAGGTAATCTTAATCCAACAATTTTGGGCTCAGCTAATAAAGTAATGATGCCTCTAGGTTATAATCTCCTAGGTGGCAGCTTATTTTAATGTACAAATCAATTTTTGATAGAAATAACTTCTCTTTGAGGATCTCAAATTGTGTACAAAGCTACATTTAAATATCATAAAGATGATGGATCCTGAAGCCAGACAAACAAACATAATCAGTGAGTGGGCAAATCAAAATGTAATTGAAAATCAACAATGACAACAGACATAGCTGGTCTATTTCTTTTAGGGCACTGTTTCCAACTATATGTGGTTTTTCTCCCATCCCACTACCAGTTTGCTAATTCAGGTCCATGCTGTCTCAATATCTAGAAATGCTATTCTTGACTTTGCCATATAATTTCTGCTCCTCCAATCTGTCCTCAATATAAATTAAAAGCAGGGAGTGGAGATAGTTTCAGTAAATGAACAATTATTAAGCCCAAACTAAGTAAGTACTAACTCCATAGACACACAGACATACACACACACAAACATACACTGGATTAGTCAAGGTTCTCCAGAGAAACAGAACCCATAGGATAGTACAAAGAACTCTGCATATATAGTTCCTCATTTAAATTTATACACTTTGAGGTGAGTAACAATCTCTCCATTTTAGGTGAAGAAACTAGGGCTCAAAGAGGTTCAACAACTTGCCCAAGATCAGGCAGCTAGTAAATCAGAGAACCCAAAATATCAACCCACAATATTTTCCATATCTAATCTAATCCATATCTAAACCACATTCCACGCCTACATTGTGTGGTCATATACATTTTAGTAGCACAGCTGGCAAAAGTAACTCCCTTGGGATCTATGGCAAACCAAATCCCTTTGGCAAGTGATCCTTAGGTTCAAGATCCTTTTCCTGCCTTGCACATGCTACTTCCTCTATTGGAAACTGTCACCAGTCCTGTGAGACTGAGCTTTGATCATGTTTCATCTCTTATAGGAAGCCTTCCTCATGTCACAGCTTGATTTCAGCACCCTTCTTCTGCTTTGCTACGCCCATAAGCGTACCTCTATTACAGTATATGTCACACTGTAATCCAATCTACCATTTGTCTGTCCCCACAAAAGACAGTAAGCTTGAAAAATAGGTCTGTGTTTTGTTTATCATTATCCAACACCATACTCACTTTCCCACTGTAGGCTTTTAGCCTAAAGCAGGCAGAGCTGGAGCAAAGAAACGAAATAGCACTAAATCAAGTTTAAAACTTTAATCATGTCTTAGACTGGAAATTCGACTGAATTGAGACAGAGTTTGTGACTTAACTTAGAGAATGTCAATTACTCAAGAGTGAACAGAATATCTATAGGACTTGATGGGTTCTTATCCAGTGGCTGAGAAAGTTTTAAAAACGGAGGGAAGAAAAATATAATTTTGCACTTTAGTTCCAACAGGCTTATTCAACAAACTGGTTACTTTGTATCCCCAGTGCCTAGGACTCTGAAGAAATAAAGAATGATTTTCCTTGCCCTAACTATGAAAACTCCCCTAGTAATTTTCTCGGAACTCAGGACATCACTTGTCCTTCTGAGCAAATTTTCCAGATACCAGAGCCCTCATCTTTAGAGATCCAAGAAGTGGGAAGAGCTAACTCTGCCTTGAGAAATTTTGGTCATAGTATCTAACATTTATTATACATTTACTGTTCTAAGAAGGGTTGTGGAGTCCTGCTACATATATTTTATCATTTAACTCTCATAACTATCTTAAGATATGGGTATCATTATTGATCTTCCCAGGTTATGGACATGGAACCCAAGACAAGGGAAGTTAAGTGACTTGCCTGAGATCACACTGCAAGTTGGTGGAGGATTCCAAACCAGACTATCTGTCTCCATAGCCCATAGTCTTAACCAGTAACCAAGATTGTCACCCATTTGGAGGTGGCTTCAAGGAGAATGCAGGAAGAAGGAATAGAGGAATTCCAAGCAGGGGGAGTTGCAGATACAAAGGAGTGAAAGTGTAGAGGAGCCTGGTATATTGGGGGAATGGTTAAGAATTCCCAAGAGCTGGGCTTTAGGAAGAGTGAGTGGTTGTCACAGGAGAGGTGTGTTGGGACCCGGCTGTGAGGGGCCTTTGTGACATGATGAGGAGTTTGATCATCTCCAGTGGTCTGCAGACTGGGGAACTGTTCTGGCAGCAGTAATGGCAGATGGAGAGAAATTCCGAAGGACTGGAGAAGCAAAGACCTGTTGGACTCTGTTGATAAGAGTCTGAACTTAGGCAGGGGGAAGGGAGGCAGAGGACAGAGGCTTGCATTCAAAAGACAGTTCTGAAGTAGAAGCAACAGGAGTCAATGGACAATCAAATATGAGGAGTAAATGGGAAGGAGGGGAGAAGGGTGAATCTGGGGCTTATTGTGGGAGACTGGCTGGATGGTGATGGCACTGAGGCACAGGTTTGCAAGGGGAAGTGATGGGTACAGGTTGGGGTGCGCTGAGTCTGAGGAACCAGAGTATCCACGTAAGATGTCTAGAGGCAGATGCCTGTGCAGATCTCAGGTGAGGGGTCTTTCATAGAATGTTATCTGGTAAACTTTTGCTAAAAGTTTCTCTTCTAGTCCACGTTTATACACTGACATCTGGGCTGAAGCTCTGGAAGTGAGTGAAATCATCAGGAAAGTGTATAGAGGGAATGAAAAAAAGGGGGGGGACATTTTTCCCTTATTTTCAATGTTTAGGTTGTACTCAGGTTCTTTTGATTCAAATGCCTTTTTATTAGATTTCAGGTTCTATGAAATCTGACTGGGTAATAAGTTTTTATTCTCTAATTACTTTTTATTCTTTCTTTACATTTTATTTCAATGCTTCTCAGTGGATTCTTTCCTATATCAAATACTAGCTCTATAGACACATAGACACACACACTGTATTAGTCAGGGTTCTCCAGAGAAACAGAACCAATAGGATATAACAGATATGTACAAAAAGATTTATTATGAGGAATTGACTCACATGATTATAAAGACTGAGAAGATCTGCCATCGGCAAGTTGGAGACCCAAGAAAGTCAATGGTCTAATTCACTCTGAGTCTAAAGACCTGAGAGTCAGGGGGCTGATGGTGTAAGTCCTGGTCTGAGTCCAAAAGCCCAAGAACCAGGAGCGCTTATGTCAGAGGGCAGAAGATGGATGTCTCAGCTCAAGCAGAGAGAGTGAAACTACCCTTCCTCTGCCTTTTTGTTCTATTCAGGCTCTCAACAGATTGGATGATGCCCACCTACATGGAAGAGGGCAATCTTCTTTACTCAGTCTACTAATTCAAATGTTAATCTCTTCTGGAGACACCCTCACTGACACACCAGAAACATTGTTTTACCTGCTATCTGGCATCCCTTAGCCCAGTCAAGTTGACACATAACAGTAACTATCACAAGCCCACCAGCTGTCAACTTGGCAACTATATGCATCTCCTTAAACCATACTTAATCTCCAGATAAAAACAATAACAAGGTCATAATTCCATCTAACATGATACAACTATCCTACATACAACTGAAAATGCACCAATACCTTTCCCAGAAAAAGAGGTAAAGTCCTTGAGTGATGTTTACTCTTCTCCCAACATCCAATAACTTAAATACTATAACGTAAAATCAACAATATTTAAATACTGATATCAAGTCAATATATCTTACCTTACATGATAAGGGAATAATATAGGAAAGAAAAAAGATATTATAGACATACACAAACATATTCATAATAAATACGGAGGAAATGTTCATAACAATTACAGTCCTCATTTTTGTAACTGGTCATGTGGTTGTAGCTGATATTTATAGCTACCTTCTTCTACCAGACATTCTGTATTCTCTTCGCCTTCACCCAGCATCTCAGCTGGTCATGGTTCATTACCTGGCAGGGTGATCCAACCTTCATTCCTGAAGGGTCTAGGCCATTAGTCCTACTTGGATGGGGTTGCTGTAGTTGACCATATTTACAGGGCATGGTAATAGTAAGAGACAACCTAAGGGATCTCCTTTATTCCAGACATACTCTTCCTTACCGCCATTGTAGAAAAGCAGTCCAAGTTCTCCTTGACAATCAGGATCAATCACTCCAGCCAGCACAAGAACTCCCTTTTTTGCCTGTTGAGTCAGAGGCATGAGGATTTCACAGTGGACAGGTCTTAACTTCCAGTTTAATGGAAACATTGTGTCTCCTGGTAGAAGCATTCCTCCCTCTGGAATTAAGACCTCTAGGCCAGCAAAACATAAAGTTACAGGAACAGATAGCAAAAATTTTGCTAGTGGGTTACTACAGGTAATGATGAGTAGGGCCACTCCCATTCCACCCCTTGATTCCTGAGTCCATGGATCCTGACCATGGAAAAAACAGCATCATATATTGTATGCTGATTTCAGAGCATATACAGCCCTCAAGAGAACCTTGCCTCAGCCCTGCAAGGAACTGTCACCTAACTTAGTTAGGTGGTAACTTAGTTTTCAAATGGCATCCTACCACTCTATCAAGCCAGCTGCTTCAGGATAGTGAACATGGGAAGACCAGTAAATTCCATGAGCATGGCCCCATTGCCATAGTCATTTTTCTTTGAGATGAGTTCCTTGATCAGAAGCAATGCTGTATGCAAATCTGTATGCAGAGTGTCTATCCCAGTAAGAAAAAAGCACTGAACTTTCCTGACAAAAGTGGTCCCATGTAATCAACCTGCAACCAGGTAGCTCACTGATTACCCCAGGGAATGATGCCATATCAGGAACTCAAAGTTGGTGTCCCCTACTGGAAGATTGGGCATTCAGCAGTGACCATAGCCAAGTTGGCAGTGGTCAGTGGAAGTCCATGTTGCTGAGCCCATGCATAACTTCCATCCCTGCCATCATGGCCACTTTGTTCATAAGCCCACTGGGCAATAACAAGGGTACCTGGGGAAAGATGCTGGATAGCATACACAGAACAGGTTGCCCTATCTACTTGATTATTAAAATTTTCCTCTGCTGAAGTCCCCCTTTGGTGAGCATTCATATGGGACCACACACATGCATAAATTTCCTTTCTAAAGTATACACGGCTCCATGATGTCTGGGGAACATGCCTGGTCTTACTTTACAAGTATTTTCATCTCAGTAGCTCACATTATTATCATTAAGCTGTATTTATTAAGCATTAGATCACAGCATTTTTGTAAATCCACTTGTAGTAGCCAGATCCCTTTTTGGCAAACTATCGGTAATGAGCAGCTGGAATTTTCTTTGTCTTAGGCAGCGATATTATCTCAGGCTATACTGAGTCCCACTGGCTTAGTAAACAAAATAGGAAATGCATTATTTATATTGGTCTTCTTTAATAATTAATAAAATTACAGGTGCGTGAAGTTCCCCCGCTTCCCAACTCACATCAGTGACAGTGGTACATGATTTCCTTCTCCCAAAAGATCACAATTAAATGAATGTTGCTGACCATATGTTGTTAGTTAATTTGTGTAACCTTCTCACACTGAAGCTGGAAAATAATGAGGTAATTTTCAAGTAGATAAATATGCTATGGTTTGTGAACTTTTTGTTCTTAGGTGTTGAAATTGCAGCAGACTCATTATTTAACTTCCTACAGACATCTAAAGAAATGATTATTACTAAATTATCCTAAAGTTCCAGGAAAGAAAATGAGCAGAAGAGTATCCTTACAGCAGTATGGGATTTGGCTTTCAAATCTAATTTTTCTTTTGATCACTTTACCTACCATCCACTCAGACTCTTCTTTTTCACCAACACCACTATCTTTTTCTCACCCTTTTACGTAAACATCTCATTTGGTAACTAACAAATAGTTAAGAAGTGCTGATTATACTTTACTGGACAATTAATAATAGTAATATTAAAATAATAATAATTTATCATATTTATAAAAGCTCCCTTAGAACTTTTTAAATGCTATCAAAAATATGATTTTATTTTCATGGTATATGCTAACCTCTGTAGAGATACAAAGATGATTGAGATCCTGCATTCAGTGTGGTAAAGTCTAATGGTAAAAAAATAAAATATGTAGCACAAATGATCAAACTATGAATCAGAAAATAAAAGGCCATACTCTTCTCCACTCAGAGCTCCTTGAAGGCAGGGTCTTATTTCCTTCCTCTTGATTGCCAATATCTAGCTCCATAGTTGGTACAGTGTTCATTGACTGAGTGAAGAGCCCTAAGAAAAGTGTCATTATTTCTATGCTGTGTGTCACTAACTGTGCCGAAAACCCAAGATAGGGCAATAAAGACAACAGACCAGGTTCCCGCTCTCATGGCACTGATATTCTAATGAGAGAAACAGCCACTAATATGGAAACAAACAAATAAAAAACTGTAACAGATTTGGTAAATTCCATGAAGAAAGTAACAGATAAATGGAATACGAAATGATGGGAGGTAAGCAGAAGAAGAGGGTGACTTTAGACCAGGAGGACAGAAGATGCTCTAACCTGAGAAAATGATGTTTAAGGTGAACTAAAAGGAGCCAACGGGAAGAAGCAGGTAAGGAGCATCCAAGGCAGAGGCAACAATAAATTACAAAGGCTTGAAGGTGGGAAAAGCATAGAGAAGGAATTGTAAGAGGACAAGAGCAAAGCAAAGAGACCAGGTGGAACCCCAGTAAGAGGGGAAGATACCTTGGTCTAGGAAGGTGACAGTGGAGATGGAAAAATACGGGTAAGCTTGAGATGGATCTGGAGACATAGTTTCCCTTGATTCTCCTATAATATAATCTCAATTGTTTTTTATCATCTAAAAATTCTTTACATTTCTTGATTTTCTAATGCACTTATGGATTTTTTTCAAACTTTGGGGGGAAAAGTGGAAAATAATAAGTCTTTCTGATATTTCAAAGAACGTTGAGTAGAAGGAAATATAGCCCTTTACCTCATGTACATAAAACACTTTAAAGTAAGCAAAGTTTGAGTTTACAGTATTGTTATTTTCCCAATCTTATCCTTTTTTTTTTTTTTTTTTTTAATGAGTATCTTAGCTTGGGTTCCTAGAAAAAAGAGCAGGAAACAAAGACAAATTTCTTTTCAGGGACTGCAATCCAGGTAGCAGGAGTTAGGGGCAGTGAATGAAGTGGAAGAGCTGGAAGAACCAACAGAAAGAGGCATGATGGAGATGGCTAGCCCCTCCCACCCACCCCATCACTGTAGCTTCAGGAGAGAAATCCTGGGAAAGAAAGTGTTCAGATGGGCTTAGATGTACATTAAAGCATTCATATGTCAACTACTGCTGTCAAAGCTCTCTCAACAGACACAGTTAATTTCATTATCACAATAACTACGGGTGTATTAGAGGTTGGACAAGTTGAATGCCTCCAGGACTCCATTCCATAAAGGTTGCTAAAATATCATGAGAATCATTTTAACTTGTTTACACGTCAAGACAACTCTTAACACAATAGAAAGATGTAAATGGGCCCCTCTCCTATGCAGGTCATGTAAGAAATTGCTTGTTTTGCCTTTTACTATGGTCATCTGCTCATAGCAGATTTGTCAGTTTTTATTTCCCATTGCCTTCTAAGGAACGCAAATTTTGGTATCTGGAGGAGCTTCTATTTGTTAAACAGGAGTAAAACTTTTGTCCCTCATATAATGGCCTTTGATGTTACTGTAAGCAGTTTTAACTAGTGAGTGGGAGTGTCAAAGTTTGAATTTAAAACTGTTACAGCACTAAATTGCTCTGCCTAAGAAAGGAAAAAATGAGAATCCCAGATACAGATCTAGAAAATCTGAGGCAGGAGCAAGATAGCAGAGTGTGGATGGGAAAAGAGAGGGAGGAAACCTGGTAGCTGTGAGGATGAGAAGGGGAATTTGGAAAACCAGGTAGGGCTCACTGAGCTTGGTGTGCAAACTGTGAAACAGCAGGCACAGTGCCATACCAACCCTCTCCTTGTCACCCCACTTCACCTTAGTAAATATTTTATCGTTCCTTAATGTTCTCATTGATGTGAAATTTTGTTTGGGAGAAAATAAAATAGGAAAAGAGGATGAAAGGAAGGAAGGAAGGAAGGAAGGAAGGAAGGAAGGAAGGAAGGAAGGGAGGGAGGGAGGGAGGGAGAGAGGGAGAGGGAGGAAGAATTTTTACTATTAATAAACCAGTTTCCCCTCTAAATAAATATTGAACGTGAACACATACTTAATAAATATTGGTCGAAGTGATGCATTTTTCTTTAATTCTATAGGCCACCACATGAATTTTTCTAGACCTGACTAAAGTCTATTTCTATAATCCAAAGTAATTAAGTTTTCCAGCTACATGAGTCAGGACATAACTAATGATACAGTCTCAACTATAGAAGCCAGTATTAATTCTTCAATATTTAAACACCTTCTCTGTAAAGCCTGTCATTATCATGGAGAGATGCAAAGGTGGAATGAGACATAGACCCTACGTTAAAGGCTTGGAGAATACTTTTTCTTAGAGTTTTGTTTTTTGGTTTTTGGTTTTTGTTTTTTAAGTTAAGGGCTTTCCCTGACCTTTCTAGCACTCCAGTCTGTCAATGACAAGAAGTGGGCAAACTATGGAGAACAGTATGGAGGCTCATTAAAAAACTACAAATAGAACTACCATACAACCCAGCAATCCCACTACTGGGCATATACCCTAGGAAAACCATAATTCAAAAAATGTCATGTACCACAATGTTCACTGCAGCTCTATTTACAATAGCCAGGACATGGAAGCAACTTAAGTGTCCATCAACAGATGAATGGATAAAGAAGATGTGGCACATATATACAATGGAATATTACTCAGCCATAAGAAGAAACGAAACTGAGTTACTTGTAGTGAGGTGGATGGACCTAGAGTCTGTCATACAGAGTGAAGTAAGTCAGAAAGAGAAAAACAAATATCGTATGCTAACACATACATATGGAATCTAAAAAAAAAAAAAAGGGTCATGAAGAACCTAGGGGCAAGATGGGAATAAAGACGCAGACCTACTAGAGAATGGACTTGAGGACACGAGGAAGGGGAAGGGTAAGCTGGGACAAAGTGAGAGAGTGGTAGTGTATATATGAACATATATACACTACCAAATGTAAAATAGATAGCTAGTGGGAGGCAGCCACATAGCACAGGGAGATCAGCTCCGTGCTTTGTGACCAGCTAGAAGGGTGGGATAGGGAGGGTGGGAGGGAGGGAGATGCAAGAGTGAGGAGATATGGGGATATATGTATATGTATAACTGATTCACTTTGTTATAAAGCAGAAACTAACACACCATTGTAAAGCAATTATACTCCAATAAAGATGTTAAAAAAAAGAAAAGAAGGGGACTAGAAAGTAAAAAAAAAAAAGAATTGGTCAACTATCCCTCTGAAAAATTAATAAGACATGATAATGCTAAGTTTTTAAAACCTAATGATATGATTTGATCTGTTAAAAAAGAAATATACCATTCCTCCCACATTCTGGTTATTTGTCAAGGCATTATGGTTCATAATAGGGCCTCCTTGGTGCAGGTGGGCATATTTTCATTGGGCAGACCATGGGCTGAACATCAGCTAGCCTATTCCATTCACACCAATGAGAAATGTGCTTTGGACAAAACATCTCAATTGCAGATTAAAGTACCCAACAACATTTTCTGCATTAATATCTATTTCTATTCTGTGTACTTCCTTACCATTCAAATTACTGTGACAGCTTATTTACAAAAATGGCTACAATTATTCCCTTCCCTATATCCATACCCATTTGTAATGTGACCTCCCAGCTGGGCTGGACTTGTGACTTAGTTTTATCAATATAATACAGCTGAAGTGATGTTGTGCCAGTTCTAAGACCAAGCCACAAGAGAATATGTGTGTTTCGTGTATTAGTTTGCTAGGGCTGCAATAACAAAATACCACAGACTAGGTGGCTTAAATGACAGAAATTTATTTTCTCACAGTTCTGGAGGCTGGAAGTCCAGGATTAAGGTATTGGCAGGTTTGGTTTTTTCTGAGACCTCTTTCCTGGCATGCTGGCCACCCTCTTGCTGTGCCCTCACATAGCCTTTCCTCTATGCATGGGTACCACTAGTATCTCTCTGTGTGTCCAAATTTCTTCTTAAAAAAGCATCAGTCAGATTGGATTAGAGCCCACCCTAATGGCCTCATTTAACTTTTTTTTTTTTTTTTCTTTTTGCGGTATGCGGGCCTCTCACTGTTGTGGCCTCCCCCACTGCGGAGCACAGGCTCCGGACGCGCAGGCCCAGCGGCCATGGCTCACGGGCCCAGCCGCTCCGCGGCATATGGGATCCTCCCAGACCGGGGCACGAACCCGTATCCCCTGCATCGGCAGGCGGACTCTCAACCACTGCGCCACCAGGGAGGCCCGCCTCATTTAACTTAATTGCTTCATTAAATGTCCTGTCTCCAAATACAGTCACAGTCTGAGTTAATGGGGGGTTGAATCTTCAACATATGGATTTTGAAGGAACAGAATTCAGCACATAATGCTTCCCTCATTCTCTCAGGACCCCACTGCCACCATTTGAACAAGCCCAGAGAAACTTCCTAGATGGCCAGATAACCTCCAGAAGCAAAGCTGCCCACCTGACGTGCATTTCACCACAAAAGCATGAGAAAATTTTTCTAGGCACTTTCACCGTAAACATCTTTAGCGACATCTTTGCCACAAGCATTTTTGCCCAAAGCTAATTGGCCTTAAGGCAATTATTCCATGAAAAGTAAGATAACTGGTTGGCAGTTTTTGATTTGAAAGTTTGTTTTCATCTGGTTGAATACAGTAGCATTTCCTCTAGTTAGCAACGTTATTGGGTTTTTTTGAGTTGACAGATGATGATGATGATGATTTGTCCCAAGAGTGGGTTTCTTATTTTGAAACACACGACACTGGAAGAGAAAGAGGCCTCAAGAGCCTCAAAGGCACAGAGTTGAGCCCACGTTTCCCATAGAACTTTGAAACATCTTTCAACCAGCATGTGAAACAATGCTAACAAACAACAGTGCAGAGGCTTTCCCAACACAATACAAAGCTCAGTTACAAATATGCATCCTAGTGTTTGCAAACTGATATCTTTATTAATAAAGGAAGAAATTTTAGCAAAAAAGAAAAAGAGTGGCACCAAACAGGGAGACAAATTAACAATCAATCAATCAATCAATGTATAAAATATCATGAATGAAAGCCTTGGAAGACAAGTGCTTAAGTACAACCCACAAAATAAAATCAGTTATATGTGCAGTATTGCATGAATCTACACACATTCTAAATGTATTCAAGTATTTTGTATTTTGCAATAAGGTCCGCTTAACTTTGTTACTCATTTCTCGTATTTTAGTATGTCCTTTTTAGTAACCCACTTTTATTTTTCATTATTTTATCCATGATAGCAAACTTGCCTCACAGCCATTTAGCTATGCAGTGAAAATGTTTGGGGCAAAAATGCTTGTGGCAAAGATGTTTATGGCAAAAATACTGAATTTGGGGAAATCTGGTTGAGACCAAGAGAACCAGACAGCTGAACCCAGTCTAACCCATGGGCCTGCATAACTGCACCTAAATAAGTGGTTGTAATTTCAAGCCATCACATCTAGAGGTGATTTATTACAGAGCAGTAGCTAATCAAGACACTAACTATACAATTAAAATGTATTGAGAACTTACCTTACTCATAGCTATATCATCAGAGTTCTCTGGTGGCAGCTAAGAGAAAACATCTCTGATTAATTAGGTAAACAGGAATTCATTGGAAAGAGAGCATGCTAACAGAATCCACGGAAAAGCTTGGAAATAGACAGAAACACATGTAGCTCTGATGTCCAGGGAGCAAGAACTATTCTATAGCTTTGTCAGAGTGCTGTGCTGCCAGTCATATTAAAAAAGAAAAAAAAATCCATTTAGGACATATGCCACCAACCCAAGATTCAAAGTCCCAGGAGAAAGTATCATTGGCTGAGTCTGGGTCACACACTGCAAGACTGTCAATCAAGTGCACAGCATACAGTAGGCTTATCCATCACTGAGTTTACTTAGCCTTAAGAAAGCACACATAAGCCTTAAGAAGAGGGACAACAACATACTGCAACAAGGTTGTGGAGGCCTTGGACACCCCAGACACATCTTCCAATGTCTCAGTCACTACATGGGATACACTTTAGTCATGAGGGACCAGCACTGACATGACAAGAGTGTGAATCACATAAACACAAGAAAACTGCAGGGCCTAGGGTCCCTCAGCTTAAATACCTTTCTAGTTACCTGTCACTGGGGAACTAAAGGAGAGGCTGCCTGGCTTCCTTTCTTTTATGTGGCTGCAAATCAAAACTTATAGGTTATATGATAAATTATCTTGACAACCAAGTATGCAAGAATATTTATGGATCAGTAATCTATTCACAGCAAACCCACAGAGAACCCTGCAATGAAAAAGTTCCTTGAGTTGATATTGTAAGAAGGTTGACAGTGTTCTATCTTTCCTCAATTAATTATAATGCTGAAGAAGATTACAGTCTAGCTGTTAACCTATTTCTTCCAAAACCTCCTCTCCTGCTTGGCTAAGACAGGACAGGACAGCTTGCATTTACCCACAGTTGTCTACAAAATGGAGGTGAGATGAGTTCCCAGAAAGAAAGCAGAATGTTATTATCAAGAGAAGAGGAATGGAAGAGGAAACAAGATGGTGGAGTAGAAGGACGTGCTCTCACTCCCTCCTGTGAGAACACCAGAATCACAACTAGCTGCTGGACAGTCATCGAAAGGAGGACACTGGAACTAACCAAAAGAGATACCCCATATCCAAAGACAAAGGAGAAGCCAAAATGAGATGGTAGGAGGGGTGCACTCACAGTAAAATCAAATCCCATAACTGCTGGGTGGGTGACTCACAGACTGGTGAACACTTATACCACAGAAGTTCACCCACTGAAGTGAAGGTTCTGAGCCCCACGTCAGGCTTCCCAATCTGGGGGTCTGGCAATGGGAGGAGGAATTCCTAGAGAATCAGACTTTGAAGTGTAGTGGGAATTGATTGCAGGACTTAGACAGGACTGGGGAAAACAGAGACCCCACTCTTGGAGGGCACAAACAAGTAGTGTGTGCATTGGGACCCAGGGGAAGGAGCAGTAACTCCAGGAGAGACTGAACCAGACCTACCTGCTAGTGTTGGAGGGTCTCCTGCAGAGGCGGTGCATGACTCTGTTTCACCATGTGGACAAGAACACTGGCAGCAGAAGTACTGGGAAGTACTACTTGGTGTGAGCCCTGCCAGAGCCTGTCATTAGCCCCACCAAAGAGCACAGGTAGGCTCCAGTGTTGGGTTGCCTCAGGCCAAACAACCAACAGGGAGGGAACCCAGCCCTACCCATAAACAGTCAAGTGGATTAAAGTTTTACTGAGTTCTGCCCACCATAGCAACAGTCAGCTCTACCCACCACCAGTCCCTCCAATCAGGAAACCTGCACAAGCCTCTTAGATAGCCTCATTCACCAGAGGGTGGACAGCAGAAGCAGAAAGAACTACAATCCTGCAGCCTGTGGAACAAAAACCACAGTCACAGAATGATAGACAAGATGAAAAGGCAGAGGGCTATCTACCATATGAAGGAACAAGATAAAATCCCAGAAAAACAACTAAATGAAGTGGAGATAGGCAACCTTCCAGAAAAAGAATTCAGAATAATGATAGTGAAGACAATCCAGGACCTCAGAAAAAGAATGGAGGCAAAGATCAAGAAGATGCAAGAAATGTTTAACAAAGACCTAGAAGAATTAAAGAACAAACAGAGATGAACAATAAAATAACTGAAATGAAAACTAAACTAGAAGGAATCAATAGCAGAATAACTGAAGCAGAAGAATGAATAAGTGACCTGGAAGACAGAATGGTGGAATTCACTGCTGCGGAACAGAATAAAGAAAAAAGAATGATAAGAAATGAAGACAGACTAAGAGACCTATGGGACAACATTAAACACAGCAACATTAGCATTATAGGGGTCCCAGAAGGACAAGAGAGAGAGAAAGGGCCAGAGAAAATATTTGAAGAGATTATAGTCAAAAACTTCCATAACAAAGGAAAGAAAATAGCCACCCAAGTCCAGAAAGCACAGAGAGTCCCATACAAGATAAACCTAAGGAGAAACATGCCGAGACACATAGTAATCAAATTGACAAAAATTAAAGACAAAGAAAAATTATTGAAAGCAGCAAGGGAAAAATGACAAATAACATACAAGAGAACTCCAATAAGGTTAACAGCTGACTTCTCAGCAGAAACTCGACAAGCCAGAAGGGAGTGGCATGATATACTTAAAGTGATGAAAGGGAAGAACCTACAACCAAGATTACTCTACCCGGCAATGATCTCATTCAGATTCAATGGAGAAGTCAAAAGCTTTACAGACAAGCAAAAGCTAAGAAAATTCAGCACCATGAAACCAGCTCTACAACAAATGCTAAAGGACCTTCTCTAAGTGGGAAACACAAGAGAAGAAAAGGACCCACAAAAACAAACCCAAAACAATTCAGAAAATGCTCATAGCAACATACATATCGATAATTACCTTAAACGTGAATGGATTAAATGTTCCAACCAAAAGACACAGGCTTGCTGAATGGATACAGAAACAAAACCCATATATATGCTATCTACACGAGACCCACTTCAGACCTAGGGACACATACAGACTGAAAGTGAGGGGATGGAAAAAGATATTCCATGCAAATGGAAATCAAAAGTAAGCTGAAGTAGCTATACTCATATCAGATAAAATACACTTTAAAATAAAGAATGTTACAAGAGACAAGGAAGAACATTACATAATGATCAAGGGATTGATCCAAGAAGAAGATATAACAATTATAAATATATATGCACCCAACATAGGAGCACCTCAATACATAAGGCAACTGCTAACACTTATGAATGTGGAAATCGACAGTAACACAATAACAGTGGGGGACTTTAACACCTCACTTACACCAGTGGACAGATCATCCAAAATGAAAATAAATAAGGAAACAGAAGGTTTAAATGACACAATAGACCAGATAGATTTAACTGATATTTATAGGACATTCTATTCAAAAGCAGCACATTACACTTGCTTCTCAAGTGCTCATGGAACATTCTCCAGGATAGATCAGATCTTGGGTCACAAATCAAGCCTCAGTAAATTTAAGAAAATTGAAATCATATCAAGCATCTTTACTGACCACAACACTATGAGATTAGAAATCAATTACAGGGAAAAAAACATAAAAAACACAAACACATGTAGGCTAAACAATACATTACTAAATAACCAAGAGATCACTGAACAAATCAAAAAGGAAATCAAAAAATACCTAGAGACAAATGGCAATGAAAACACGATGATCCAAAACCTATGGGGTGCAGCAAAAGCAGTTCTAAGAGGGAAGATTATAGTTATACAAGCCTACCTCAAGAAACAGAAACAATCTCAAGTAAACAATCTAACCTTACACCTAAAAGAACTAGAGAAAGAAGAACAAACAAAACCCAAAGTTTGCAGAAAGAAAGAAATCATAAAGATCAGAGCAGAAATAAATGAAATAGAAACAAAACAAACAATAGCAAATATCAATAAAACTAAAAGCTGGTTCTTTGAGAAGATAAACAAAATTGATAAACCATTAGCCAGACTCATCAAGGAAAAGAGAAAGAGGACTAAATCGATAAAATTAAAAATGAAAAAGGAGAAGTTACAACAGACACCACAGAAATACAAAGCATCCTAAGAGACTACCACAAGCAACTCTATGCCAAAAAAATGGACAACCTGGAAGAAATGGACAAATTCTTGGAAAGGTATAACCTTCCAAGACTGAACCAGGAAGAAATAGAAAATATGAACAGACCCATCACAAGTAATGAAATTGAAACTGTGATTAAGACTCTTCCAACAAACAAAAGCAAAGGACCAGAAGGCTTCACGGGTGAATTCTACCAAACATTTAGAGAAGAGCTAACACCCATCCTTCTCAAACTCTTCCAAAAAATTGCAGAGGAAGGAACACTTCCAAACTCATGCTATGAGGCCACCATCACCCTGATAACAAAACCAGACAAAGATACTACAAAAAGAGAAAAGTACAGACCAATATCACAGATGAATATAGATGAAAAATCCTCAACAAAATACTAGCAAACAGAATCCAGCAACACATTAAAAGGATCATACACCACGATCAAGAGGGATTGATCTCAGGGATGCAAGTATTCTTCAATATATGCAAATCAATAATGTGATACACCATATTAACAAATTGAAGAATAAAAACCATATGATCATCTCAATAGATGCAGAAAAAGCTTTTGACAAAATTCAACTCTGATTTATGATAAACACTCTCCAGAAAGTGGGCATAGAGGGAACCTACCCCAACATAATAAAGCCCATATAAGACAAACCCACAGCAAACATCATTCTCAATGGTGAAAAACTGAAAACATTTCCTCTAAGATCAGGAATGAGATAAGGATGTCTACTCTCACCACTATTATTCAATGTAGTTTTGGAAGTCCTAGCCACGGCAATCAGAGAAGAAAAAGAAATAAAAGGAATCCAAATCAGAAAAGAAGAAGTAAAACTGTCACTGTTTCCAGATGACATGACACTACATATAAAGAATCCTAAAAATGCCACCAGAAAACTACTACAGCTAATCAATGAATTTGGTAAAGTTTCAGGATACAAAATTAATGCACAGAAATCTCTTGCATTCCTTTACACTAATGATGAAAAATCTGAAAGAGAAATTAAGGAAACACTCCCATTTACCACTGTAACAAAAAGAATAAAATACCTAGGAATAAACCTACCTAGGGAGACAAAAGACCTGTATGCAGAAAACTATAAGACACTGATGAAAGAAATTAAAGATGATTCCAACAGATGGAGAGATATATACCATGTTCTTGGATTGGAAGAATCAATATTGTGAAAATGACTCTATTGCCGAAAGCAATCTACAGATTCAATGCAATCCCTATCAAATTACCAATGGCATTTATTTTTTATTTATTTTTTATTTTTTATTAGTTTCTGCTTTATAACAAAGTGAATCAGTCATACATATATATCTGTTCCCACATCCCTTCCCTCTTGCATCTCCCTCCCTCCCACCCTCCCTATCCAAAATTTATAAGCAGCTCATGCAGCTCAATAGCAAAAAAACAAACAACCCAATCCAAAAATGGGCAGAAGACTTAAATAGGCATTTCTCCAAAGAAGATATACAGACTGCCAACAAACGCATGAAAGAATGCTCAACATCATTAACCAATGGCATTTTTTACAGAACTAGAACAAATCATCTTAAAATCTGTATGGAGACACAAAAGACACCGAATAGCCAAAGCAGTCTTGAGGGAAAAAAACGGAGCTGGAGGAATCAGACTCCCTGACTTCAGACTATACTACAAAGCTACAGTAACCAAGACAATATGGTACTGGCACAAAAACAGAAACATAGATCAATGGAACAAGATAGAAAGCCCAGAGATAAACCCATGCACCTATGGTCAACTAATCTATGACAAAGGAGGCAAAGATATACAATGCAGAAAAGGCAGCCTCTTCAGTAAGTGGTGCTGGGAAAACTGGACAGCTACATGTAAAAGAATGAAATTAGACCACTCCCTAACACCATACACAAAAATAAACTCAAAATGAATACAAGACCTAAATGTAAGACTGGACACTGTAAAACTCTTAGAGGAAAACATAGGAAGAACACTCTTTGTTGTAAATCAAAGCAAGATCTTTTCTGATCCACCTCCTAGAGTAATGGAAATAAAAACAAAAATAAACAAATGGGACCTAATGAAACTTCAAAGCTTCTGCACAGCCAAGGAAACCATAAACAAGATGAAAAGACAACGCTCAAAATGGGAGAAAATATTTGCAAACGAATCAAAGGACAAAGGATTAATCTCCAAAATATATAAACAGCTCATGTAGCTCAATATTGAAAAACAAAAACCCAATCCAAAAATGGGCAGAAGATCTAAATAGACATTTCTCCAAAGAAGACATGCAGATGGCCAAAAATCACATGAAAAGCTGCTCAACATCACTAATTACTAGAGAAATGCAAATCGAAACTACAATGAGGTATCACCTCACACCACTTAGAATAGGCATCATCAGAAAATCTACAAACAACAAATGCTGGAGAGGGAGTGGAGAAAAGGGAACCCTCTTGCACTGTTGGTGGGAATGTAAATTGATACAGCCACTAGGGAGAACAGTATGGAGGTTCCTTAAAAAACTAAAAATAGAATTACCATATGATCCAGCAATCCCCCCACTGGGGATATACCTAGATAAAAACATAATTCAAAAAGGCACATGCACCCCAATGTTCATTGCATCACTATTTACAATAGCCAGGTCATGGAAGCAACCTAAATGCCCATTGACAGGTGAATGGTTAAAGAAGATGTGGTACATATATACAATGGAATATTACTCAGCCATAAAAAGGAACGAAATTGGGTCATTTGTTGAGACGTGGATGGATCTAGAGACTGTCGTACAGAGTGAAGTAAATCAGAAAGAGAAACACAAATACCGTATATTAACGCATATATGTGGGACCTAGAAAAATGGTACAGATGAACCGGTTTGCAGGGCAGAAATAGAGATACATATGTAGAGAATATTTGGACACCAAGGGGGGAAAGCAGCAGGGGTGTGGGGATGGTGGTGTGATGAACTGGGCGAATGGGACTGACATGTATACACTGATGTGTATAAAATTGATGACTAATAAGAACCTGCAGTATAAAAAGACAAACAAGCAAACAAAACAACTAATACTAAACTTTCTTTGGGTTATTTGTATGGAAATATGTTAATATAAATGTTTGAGACATTACATGAAATTTCTAAAAATCTTATATGTTCTGGTATAATGTTGTAAGTCATAATTCTAGTTATTACTTTAAAATGTATATCTCAGAAATAACTAAATTTCCTTGTCAGTTGCATTATTATGAACTTTCATCAAATCTTTAACCGTGGTCATTTTTAAGTCTTTTGTCATTTACAGACAGTTCTGGGTGTACTCTGATGCTTTTGCAAATATGTGCCTATAAAAGGGTTTCATCTTCAAGGAATTCATGGAAAAGACTGACAAGTACAGGTTTCTGGTAACTGACTATACTGCTGAACTGAATGAATAAGTATTTTCAGAACTCTAATGGAAAACTGATGAACTCATAAAAGTGCTAACAAAAGATCAAGATGAAAAGAAAAATTAATTACATGGGACTGACTGAACTGATGAGGATGATTATAATTTTTGTGACTCTCTGTTTGAATAAAAAAAAAATCCCACAAGGACTCAGAGGCAAAAAATATACAAATCAATTTTCACTGCAAAGTAAAGGAGCTGTTAGTGGAGGATTACTGGACTGAATGTCAATATTATGACATAGTATGTGTGGGTTTCATGTTTGGTAATTGCAATCATTGTTGCTTTTGTTGTGGTCATCCATGTACAATGCTTGGTGTCAGTCTATTTATCTCTTGTAAAAATAAAATACAGTGTGTGTATGTGAAAAAAAAAGAGAAGAGGAATGAATAGAAGCCAGGAGAAACAAAAATAACAGATGCCTACAAAAAAAAAAATAGGCACCATGTCAGGTTCTGGGTTTGAAAAAAAAAAGTAGAAAAAATAGATAAGAAGTAGTTTCTGTCCTTAAGAAGCTTAAAATGTGTTTCAAGAAATAAAATGCACAGATAAAAAAGGCACTCAGCTCAGCTAGTGGGGCCTATTTAGAAGTAACAGTTGAGTAACAGAGAAATAAAGACTAGAAGATCAATAGAAAATTACTGAGAGGGAAGGAAGAACTGTAGAGTGGGGTTTCATTTAGAGTCTAAGGATGACTTCAGAGAGTTCTTTAATGGCTCTAAAATGTAAACAATGTTCTATCAGTGTGTGGATGGTTAATATATGACATTTTAGCTAATGCGGTTCCATCCCCCTGAAGTTCTGTCCCATCATTCGTTCAACCAGTATTTACTGGACACATGCTAAGTACAAGGCACTGTTCTAGGCTCTAGAAATATAACAACGAAAAACTCATATCAATTTTCCACCGTCAAAGAAATTCTTCTAGTGAGGCAAGACTTGGGATCAGTATTGTCCTATGTTGATGACCTATGGTGAGAATGAGCAGTGGTGCCATAGAAGTAACCAGAAAAAAAAATCCAAATTCTTGGCTTTTCAGTTTTTTAAAACTCTCAATGTACATATTTAATAGAAGGAGAATACTTTTATTTTTAAATATTTTTAAACAGCTGAATTGACATTGTAAATAGTAGAATATGTGTGAGGCATAGTTCAATCTATAGACAAAGCTGGGTACCCAAACTCATTTGCAGGACAGACTTTCTGCAATAGATCCGGAAGCCACCAGGGCCCACAGGTGGTTAAACACTGATTTAATAAAATGTACAACAGATGCGTAGCTGGAATACCTGAGTTCTACTCCACCCCTGATGTTCACTGGTGCTTGTGTCTATGTTCATATTATTAACCTTTCCTATGTGCAAAATGACAATAATAATCCACATCTAGATTAACTCAGGTGTAGGCTTTTTCTTTTTAACTAAGTTTTTATCTTGAAAATTTTCAAACCTATAGAAAATTAAAAGAAAATTTCATGAACACTTGCATATCCCTCCCCAAGAACCACCAACTGTTACCACCCTGCCCCACTCTTTCCAACCATCTCACGATCTGCCTGCTTCCCTTGGCTCATGGCCCGCTTCCTCCATCTTCAAAATCAGTAACTGAGTCCTTCTCACATTGCCATCTCTCTGCTTCTCTCATCTGCCTCCCTCTTCCACTTATAAGGACCCTGCTGATTACATTGAGCCCACCCAAATAATCCAGGATAATCTCTCCATCTCCAAGTCCTTAACCTTACTCCCATCTGAAAAATGCCTTTTATCATGTAAAGTAACACATTTCTGGGATTAGGGCATGAACATTTTGGGGGGCTGTTTTTCTGCTACCACTGCACCACAGCATCCATCGATGATGCTTACCTAAATCAATTTAATATGTTAGAGTTTACAAAGTGGGGACTGTTCTATCATTCATTCTGCGTTTATTAGTTTGCATTATTCTACTTAAAGGAGGGCAATCTTCTCTCTCAATCCCTCCCTCTATTCCTGTCCTTCTCCCTCTCCCTTTCCTTTTCCCTCTCCCTATTTCTGGATATCACTGTGGATTCATGGACTTTTTAATATGTATTACCATTACTGTTCATGTTGTGTTCTTGACAAGATCCAGTTAGTCTTTGAACAATTCATTGTTTCCTGTCACAAGAAGTTCCAGGCTCACTTTGTACTCTCCCCATTTTAGCTGTTTCTCTAAGAAATTCTGGTTTCATTTAGTAGATTATGGTATTCACAACCAAGATCTGGGTACTAGTGGTACTTGCTGCCAGTAGGGTGTCTTTGATTTTAGGTCTTTCCAGGGGAGAACAACTGTACATATATATGTTAGTTCTCTATTATTTATATAATATTTATATGTACTTATAGCTATATACAGATATTTGAAAGTTTTAATTTATATTATAACTCCAATCTAAATTTAATACCAAGGAGTTCTTCCTTACTGTCCTTACATCCTGTATGTTGAAACTCCCTTCTCCTGGTGAAAATCCTGGCTGCCAACAATATCAACATATTGATTCATTTATTTTATCCTAAAATACACACAAAATAGTTTTAGAATTACAATAACTGCCAAGAGTTAACTACTAAGTATAGTGTAAGATTTCCCTGCAGTTATTTTATTATCTTACATTATATCCAAGTACAAATAGGTGTACAAATATAATCCAATTAACTATCTTCTCTATAGTTATGTTATCAGTTCAATATATAATTAGGATTAGTATTTGTTTCTATTAGTAAACAATTTTAAGATTTGACTTGTTTCATCCTTTTTCATTTAATTTCATTTTTTGAATACAAAAATTGTTAAAATGGTTTAAAAGTCCAAACTATTTAAAAGGCACACTCGAAAGTCTCACTCCCTTCCCCATCCCTTTTATTCCATTCCTACCCACCCATTATAAATCATTTTCATTACTTTTTTTGGTTACTTTTTCATTTATTCTTTGTATATTTTTTAAAAAGAAAATACATAGACATATTCTTATATTCCCAGAAGGAGAATCCTTTATGACCAAGTTACTTCTCCTGTGCCATCCAGAGCCTCCAAGCTGTCAAGGAGAAAAGGATTGGAAGAAGGGCAGAGCCCTAACAGAGGGAGAATCGGGGAGTCAGGACAAAAGGACATAGCAGTGACCAGCAGCAGGGACCATGCAGGTGCAGCACAATGGGGACATGGCTGCTCAGCAAGAAAAGCAAGCAGTGATGGAAGCAACAACCAGAAGCCCCAACACGCTGTTCATACCTCTCGGGGATACCTGCTCAAAGTAGAGCCAGAACAAGAAGCAGAGCCCCAGGGTTTAGAGGTAACCCCAGAAGCAGGAAGAAGGGAGGAAATATCAGGAATTTGTTGTTGTTATTTTAAACCTCAAGTCCTGGAGAAGTCACTGAAGGGATGGCTTACTGCCAGGAGCTGGATTAGGTTCCTGCTATCAGGCAGAATGCAGGCTTGAGACAGAGACAAAGTGCAGCAGGTAAACAAAGAAGGTTACATTTTTGCACACCACTTAGTGGCTTTGGAGAACATTGTGCATAGGAGCATTTTTTTCTGGGGAGAAAATCTATCATTTTTAACAAGATTTTCAAAAGGTCCCTGGATCAAAACAGGTTAAGAACCGAACCATTATGTTTATTTAACAGACACAATGTAAGGGCAAGAAAAAAAAATAGACGGAGGACCTCATTTCATTACAACAGCTACATTTTCCATTTTATGGTATCACTGGACCCTGTGGCTCTCCTCTGTCTTATGTATCTGGACTTTCTCATCTTTGCCCAGAATTTCATTCATTCTGCTTGTAACTATCATGCAGACTTCTTTCCTTTTTCCTGTTCCCATCTGTTTTCCCCTGGTAGTCTTACATGTGTATTGTTGCATGAAAATAGTATTTCTTCCATCCGAATCATTATTAATTATTAGCTAAATATCAGTTACTCTTCTAGTCTAAGAATTATTAAATATTCAACTAATGCTTACTGTGATTAGCATGTTCCTTTTCAATTTGTAAATCTCGATAGGTAAAAGCTTGCTTATATGTTTATATTTTCAATAGAACAAAGTTCTGTATTCACATATAAAGTGCCTTTATATCCATTTTGAAGGATTTGTGAGAGGGAAGCAGTGTATCATGGAAAAACAGGAGATTAAGGCAGCCCTCAGTGATCTGTCTTCTAATCATAACCCTGCCAAGTATTTAGCTGTGCAACCCTGCACGTCTCTGGCTGTTATTCCCTCGGATGTGACATCAGTTTGTTAAATGACTACCAGGCAGCCATGACGCAGGGTTCTGGGCCAGGTTATTGGGAGAACAAATAGAGGCAGACATACCTTTTGATTACTTTATGGTTCACCATCTTGCTTTCACATCGATTCTTTCAATATCTTTATACTACGGCCTTAACAATTTTTGTGTCATCATGTGTTTAAAAATTTGTTGAAATACACAAATTTTGGAGACTGTGTATTAAGACCTGTTATTCCTAATGCCTACTTACCCTTGCTTCTGGCCAGTATAGCACTCAGGCCAATTTCCCAGCAAAAAGTAAATACATAAATAACATTGTATCCCCTTCCCCACTAGGAATTTTCAATCACATTGAGGGTTAATACAGAGTAATATACCTAGGAATGAGGGAGAGGGAGTTTTCAACAATTCATTAAAACACAATAACTTTTACATTTCGAGAACAGTTTTAAAAATCTCTCAAATATGAAGCTCACTGAAGGCGTGGGTTTTACAGATGACTCCCCATCACACCCACCCCTTACACTCCTCATGGGGCGCTGAAAAAACACTGTAATCACAATATTTTAGTCTCAAAACTACACGATCACTTATAAACACTTTTTGTTGTTGTTATTCCAAATCAGTGGTTTCAAATTGTTATTAACCATCTGCATAAACCTTTTCCCTAGTGAAATCCTACCTGAACCACAACATATGAGAGATAAAACTGAGCTGTCCTGTTTGAATGGGAAAGGAATGGGCCACAGCTGTGTTTCCTTGGCCTCCCCCTCACTCTGTACCATAGCTACAGAGACCTCTACAATCCTGTTTTTGTCACAAAACAGAGTAACCAATTACCCATGTGGTGTTTTCAAAGATCTAGACCCATGGATTTATGGCTACTACAGGTCAGTCCACACTCATTTATTCAACATATTTTATTGAGCATCTACTACGTATCAGGCACTATTTTAAATGTTGGAGATAACAGCGGTGAATAAAACAAACTACAATTGCTACCCACTGGGAGCTTTCATTATAAGGTAAAGATACACAATAAATGAAAATAAATAACTATATATAATATGTAAAATAATGATGGATCCCAAAGGGAAAAAAAATAAACCAGAAAAGGGGATAGAAAAGGTGTGTTTGGTCAGGACAGGGGATTGAAATTTTAGACTAGATGATGAAGGAAGGCTTCTTTGAGACGGTAACATTTGCATAAAATTTCTAAAGAAAGTGAGGATGGGAATCATTATCTGAAAGAAGAGCAATCAAGACAGAGAAAACAGAATTTCAAA
Source organism: Mesoplodon mirus (assembly GCF_964341445.2). Classification (NCBI taxonomy): domain Eukaryota; kingdom Metazoa; phylum Chordata; class Mammalia; order Artiodactyla; family Ziphiidae; genus Mesoplodon; species Mesoplodon mirus. Next base: position 134,522,482 of record NC_138980.1, read on the forward strand.
AGCCCTGAGGCAAGAACATTCTGTGTGAAGACAGCCAGGAGGCCAAAAGTGTGGCTGAGTGAGGAGGGTGAGTGGTAAGAGGTGAATTGATCTCTCAATGGTGTGGGTTGAATCACATGGAACAGCCAGTATTAGACAGCTTTTCACCTCCCAAACAGCAATTTTATATAGCTCAAGCTAAACTGGCAAGCAAGTACTTAGAATAATATAAATGGATTATTCATCACGTGCAAGGGCAGGGACTAAGGATACTTAAGCAATTATTTTCCAATAGCCAACGTAATTTTTAAATCTCTAAAATAGAACCTCTATCCACAGTCAACTAAAATATATGATGTGGCCTCAGTAATGCAGGAGACAGAGCCCTGAGTTCTGTCCTGACACCATCATACCACATAGACTCAGAGCTGTAGTTTATGCGTCTGTAAAGTGGAAATGATATGTGCCCGCCTGATCTCATCAAGTTTTGTAAAATCACTCAAGGATTTCTTTCCTTCTGCTAACTTTGGGGTTTTTTTGTTCTTCTTTCTCTAATTGCTTTAGGTGCAAGGTTAGGTTGTTTATTCGAGATGTTTCCTGTTTCTTAAGGTAGGATTGTATTGCTATAAACTTCCCTCTTAGAACTGCTTTTGCTGCATCCCATAGGTTTTGGGTCGTCGTGTCTCCACTGTCATTTGTTTCTAGGTATTTTTTTATTTCCTCTTTGATTTCTTCAGTGATAACTTCGTTATTAAGTAGTCTATTGTTTAGCCTCCATGTGTTTCTATTTCTTACAGATCTTTTCCTGTAATTGATATCTAGTCTCATAGCGTTGTGGTTGGAAAAGATACTTGATACGTTTTCAATTTTCTTAAATTTACCAAGGTTTGATTTGTGACCCAAGATATGATCTATCCTGGAGAATGTTCCATGAGCACTTGAGAAAAATGTGTATTCTGTTGTTTTTGGATGGAATGTCCTATAAATATCAATTAAGTCCTTCTTGTTTAAAGTATCATTTAAAGCTTGTATTTCCTTATTTATTTTCATTTTGGATGATCAGTCCATTGGTGAAAGTGGGGTGTTAAAGTCCCCTACTATGATTGTGTTACTGTCAATTTCCCCTTTTATGGCTGTTAGTATTTGCCTTATGTATTGAGGTGTTCCTATGTTGGGTGCATAAATATTTACAATTGTTATATCTTCTTCTTGGATCGATCCCTTGATCATTATGTAGTGTCCTTCTTTGTCTCTTCTAGTAGTCTTTATTTTAAAATCTATTTTGTCTGATATGAGAAGTGCTACTCCAGCTTTCTTTTGATTTCCATTTGCATGGAATATCTTTTTCTGTCCCCTCACTTTCAGTCTGTATGTGTCCCTAGGTCTGAAGTGGGTCTCCTGTAGACAGCATATATATGGGTCTTGTTTTTGTATCCATTCAGCCAGTCTGTGTCTTTTGGAGGGAGCATTTAATCCATTTACGTTTAAGGTAACTATCTATATGTATGTTCCTATTCCCATTTTCTTAATTGTTTTGGGTTTGTTATTGTAGGTATTTTCCTTCTCTGTTTCCTTTTCCGTTTCTTGCCTAGAGAAGTTCCTTTAGCATTTGTTGTAAAGCTGGTTTGGTGGTGCTGAACTCTCTCAGTTTTTGCTTGTTTGTAAAGGTTTTAATTTCTCCATCAAATCTGAATGAGATCCTTGCTGGGTAGAGTAATCTTGGTTGTAGGTTTTTCTCCTTCATCACTTTAAATATGTCCTGCCTCATTGCAGCTCTATTTACAATAGCCAGGACATTGAAGCAACCTAAGTGTCCATCATCGGATGAATGGATAAAGAAGATGTGGCACATATATACAATGGAATATTACTCAGCCATAAAAAGAAACAAAATTGAGTTATTTGTAGTGAGGTGGATGGACATAAAGTCTGTCATACAGAGTGCAGTAAGTCAGAAAGAAAAGAAAAAATACCATATGCTAACACATATATGTGGAATCTAAGAAAAAAAAAGGTCATGAAGAACGTAGGGGTAAGACGGGAATAAAGACACAGACCTACTAGAGAATGGACTTGAGGATATGGGGAGGGGGAAGGGTAAGCTGTGACAAAGTGAGAGAGTGGCATGGACATATATACACTACCAAATGTAAAATAGATAGCTAGTGGGAAGCAGCCGCATAGCACAGGGAGATCAGCTCAGTGCTTTGTGACCACCTAGAGGGGTGGAATAGGGAGGGTGGGAGGGAGGGAGATGCAAGAGGGAAGAGATATGGGAACACAGGTATATGTATAACTGATTCAGTTTGTTATAAAGCAGAAACTAACACCCCATTGTAAAGCAATTATACTCTAATAAAGATGTTAAAAAAAACCCTCAAGGAAATGGGTTTATTTAGTCATTAGCCACACCTCTAGTGACACTTGGTTAGAATTTTTCCACCTCAACCATCCACCTAGCACTACAGATCCATGAGCAAGATATATACTAGGTTGGCCAAAAACTTTGTTTGGTCTTTTTCCATAAGGTGGCTCTAGTAGTGCTTAGTTGTCTTTAACTTCATTTGAAACAGTTCTGTTAGACTGATTGTGACAGCTGTCATATTAGCCTGCATTAAAAAAAGAAAATCTTATCAAAACTGATAAATTTTGGTGTAGCCATTTTAATATTGAAGATGGAAGAAAAAAGCAACATTTTTGGCATATTATCCTTTAAGATTTCAAGAAAGGTAAAAATGCAACTGAAACGCAAAAAAGATTTGTGCAGTGTATGGAGAAGGTGCTGTGACTGATCAAACGTGTCAAAATTAGTTTGTGAAGTTTCATGCTGGACATTTCTTGCTGGACAATGCTCCATGGTTGGGTAGACCAGTTGAAGTTGATAACAATCAAACGGAGACATTAATTGAGAACAGTCAACATTATTCCATGCGGGAGATAGCCGATATACTCAAAATATCCAAATCAAGCATTGAAAATCATTTGCACCAGCTTGGTTATGTTAATCGTTTTTTTTTTTTTTTTTTTTTTTTTTCTTTTTGCGGTATGCGGGCCTCTCACTGTTGTGGCCTCTCCCGTTGCGGAGCACAGGCTCCGGACGCGCAGGCCCAGCGGCCATGGCTCACGGGCCCAGCCGCTCCGCGGCATATGGGATCCTCCCAGACCGGGGCACGAACCCGCATCCCCTGCATCGGCAGGCGGACTCTCAACCACTGCGCCACCAGGGAGGCCCTATGTTAATCGTTTTGACGTTTGGGTTCCACATAAGTTAAGCAAAGAAAACCTTCTTGACCATATTCCCACAAGCAATTCTCTACTTAAATATAATGAGAAAGGAGGATAGGGGAGGCAAAAGCTCATTTTTTTGTTGTTGCTATATGGACTTACCGTAAGTCCTGATAAAGAACCTCTAGCCTTGATGAACAGGACTGGATTAGGTGGAGGCCAAGAGACTCCCTTGGTGGCTCTGGCCCAAAGCCTATACTAAAATCAAGTTCAGCAGCCTCCTCTGCCCTTTTCCATAGCCCTCTTCCAGGAGGGTGTGCCACTCTGGGGCATGAGAAGAGCAAGCTGAGGAGGTTCATCCAAAGGAAATCAATCCAAAAGAATATAACAGAAACATACTAGTCCGTGTCAGAACATACTCTAACTTAACCAGAACAGGAGGGAAATGATGTACTTCACAGAATCCCTAGGAAGGACAAGAATTAGGATAGCTTGAGGATCTGGGGAACGGCATCTCAGAGAGGGTCTCTTTTGGTCACTAGCATTAAAAAATGACTAGCTCCAACAATTTTCTACCCTGGAATTACTCTTCTTGTGATTGTTTTTAAATCTATTTAATAACATTTCCTGATAAGTGGGTCCACAGTCAGTTGAAATTATGTGTCTTAGTGACACTGTAAAAGGAGAATTGGCCTAAATTCAAATTCCCAGAAGGAATCCCATTGGTCTTGCTTGAGTCACTGCTCACCTTCGGACAGAGAGCTGGTACATCTTGAGTAATTATCTTATCCAGATCATATAGAATGGAGGAAGAGTAATCTATGGGAAAGCAGAATCTTGTTGCAAAAAATAAGAGGAAATGCTTGCTGAATAAAAGATGTCAGATAACTACTATAACTTGCCAGGAAGAAGCCCAAGTCTTTACCACTTTGCTCAGCCCCAAAATTTATTAAGCCAAAACTCATAGTGTTTTGGCTTAATAAATGCCCATGCCTAAAATTTTGACCTGTCTTTGCAAAAAAATGTGAAAGGGAGACTTAAAGCTAATTGTATAGCATACTGTGTTGTTTTTTCCTGTAAACCTCAGTAAGGCTCAGTCAAAACAAACAAACAAAATATGCCTGATTCTCCAAATCTTGACACTGATTCTACATATCTGCTGGAAGCAATGAAACCATTAGGTAGAACCCTTCTTGGTTTAAAACATATTTTTGTATTGTTGTAGAAGCCTGTAAGATGAGTCAAGACTGAAGATGAATTATATTTACCAGAAAACCATATAGTATACACTCTGAGACATGACTTCATGCCTTTCCCCAATCAGACCTGAAAGGGTTATATGATATGAACCAAGTATGAAGATAGCTCAGAAAATTTAACCTCAAAAATATAAATGTCCAAATCTCATGATATTTGCCCAAATGCCTGAAATTTTAATAAAAAACTCTTCATATTATTCATTTAATTTTTTCTAAAGTAAATTCCTTCTCTATTGACCCACAGAAAATGAAAATCCTAAAATGTATATGAAAGCACACCCCAGTTCTTTGTACTTCTTATTTTGCTCAGTTCCCTCAGAAGCATTTAACCTTGGTACCTAGCTAGAATCTGAGTTCTACCTCCAACAGATAAAAGCAAGGACATCATCTGCCAAAAATATGTTCCTTCAGCTCCTCCAGTCCTGTGATTTTTCTAACCCCAAATCTTCTTCATTTAAATTTCAATTCCCTGAGCTCTTAACACTCTAATTTTATATTAAGTGTTCCAACATCAGTTCCACAGAGAGGCTTATCCTTTCCTGTGGACCAAATTAGGTCTCTCTGGTACATGATTTTATTCTTTTCTATACTTTCCTTTATAACGTGTCACAATCATAACTCAATATCTTATAATTATGTAAATATGTCTGTCCCTCCCTCTGAAGTCTAAGTTCCATGAGGGTGGGAACATTGAACATCCTCTGGTTTGCTCACCACTGTAGTATCAGAGCAGAGCTTAGTGCCAGCAAGAAGCAGGTGTTATAAACATTTGTTGGATGATTAACTCATCCATAGCCGAACACCGTCTCTTTGGGATTCTAAAGAATAGAGTGGAAGGAGAATCAGAGCCTTCCCTAGAGACCAGTAGATGAGAAAACACTGGAAGGGAAAAATGATAGAAAAAAGAATAAAAGCAATACATCACTTAACCTACTTGGTTCTTAGGACCAGCGTTCTCTCCAATAATGCTAGGTTTTAGTACAGATAACACAATATGTTCAATATTTTCAAGTGGAAAAAATATATTACATACATTCAAGTTCAAACTCAGTTTCAAAGTAACTGTAGCATATTTGCTTCTTGCCATCTAGCTAGTCTTTATAAATTCTATAGCTATTGGTGCCATAAAGAATGCAACAGAAAGACATGAACTACTAAATGAAACTGAATCAAGAAAAATCAATTTGAGCTTCTCTACCAAAACATTTTAAAGAACATGGATTTAGCCTACATTGAATAAGAACGGTATTCAAAAGGTACTAGCTTGACAAAAACCTAAAAATACATATTGTTAAACTTGGGGTCTGGGTGTATGTAATGTCTTTTATGCCTTATTATTTCAAACTTTTAGCCAAAATTTACAACAACAAGCTAAAACAGAAGTTTGTTCAGTTTCACATTAAATGTCTAGGTTGCCTTCAGGAGGGATAGGATGTCTCCAAAAGGGAGGGTGTATATGCAGCCCCAGCAGATTCCCCACTTCCACCCCAGCATCAGCTTGAGCTTGTGTTCTACATACTAGGTTTCTTTGAAGAAAGGATGCCAAGGGTTTTTTTTTTTTTTTGAAAGGCTTAAAAATTATTGAGCTAAGCTAACACACCATGTCTTTTACCTAGTTATGTATACTTTGGAGGGGAAAATGGCCATTCTAAGTCAGTAAGGGGTTTTTTGATCATTAGGACTCAATTCTTTGTCATTATTTTCAACTACCAGCTCCTACATTTTCACAGCTTTCTTTGAAATCACCTGGGGAAGACAGTATGGGAAATCTAGAAAAGTCCTCTTCCAAACACAATACCCCTCATCTCTAAATAATTCAGTGCCTGCTATTTTTTCTAAAAAATTCCCATAGCCTTGTTTTGACCTCATAGCATTTCTACCTCCAGTCAGTCACAGTATTTTTAAGACGCACTTTAGCTCAAACATTCACTTTGAAGTCCTCTGAAAGTGTCACTTTAAAGGGGAATGTTATTTGGCAGAGTATTTGTACTTTTACACTAAGAGTTTGAAGGGTTTTATAAACCTAACTACTGAAAATAGGGGGCAAAAGTAAAAATCCCATAAGGTTTTCCAGATAATACCACACATTGATACTTGGCTTAGACTAGTTATACCATCTCCACTTTTGTAACTATATCATGCATATTTGGATCCGAAAATACTTACACCAATCCCCATTACATTTAAACTAATTGTTGGTTTTTTTCCTTCACTCGTAATCATCACTGAACAGTTTTCACATTGTCTTCTGATTAAATTGCTGCTTCACAGGAATCACTGCAATTCCTCTGGCGAGAGGTAGACAGTATACAAGTGGTTAAGATCGTAGAGGAGGGAATTGCAGTCCTTAGATTCAGATACCAGCTCTTTCACTCACTAACTCTATGACCTTGGGCAAGTTAACCTCTCTGCATCTAAGAGTCCCCATTTGTAAAATGGGAGTAAGAGAAGCACCTGTCTATAGGGTTGTTGTGAGGACTATATTAGGGTGTCTGGCCCAGTAACTGATATATAAATAGTAATCACTGTTGTTATATTTACAGATGTCAGCAATGGAGCTAGAGATTCAATCTGGCTTCCAGGTATCTCTCAACCCAACCAAAAATTGGCCAACCATTCATTTATTTACAGACAAAAGACCTTGTGTTTTGTAAGGTAACTTTTCTGGATTTTTCTCTTCAGTGGTGATGTAAAGGAAGGATATAAAAAGTGTGGGAGCTGGTGGTTAAACATCATGACAAAGAATTTCATTCAACATCAACATCAAGACTTGGAAATAGGGCTTCCCTGGTGGCGCAGTCGTTGAGAATCTGCCTGCTAATGCCGGGGACACAGGTTCGAGCCCTGGTCTGGGAAGATCCCACATGCCGCGGAGCAACTAGGCCCGTGAGCCACAACTACTGAGCCTGTGCGTCTGGAGCCTGTGCTCCGCAACAAGAGAGGCCGTGATAGTGAGAGGCCCGCGCACCGAGATGAAGAGTGGCCCCCGCTTGCCACAACTAGAGGAAGCCCTTGCACAGAAACGAAGACCTAACACAGCCATAAATAAATAAATTAATTAAATTAAATTTTAAAAAAGACATGGAAATAACAATCTCCTTATTCAGATCCATGTTTGACACATCCAGCGTGGGCTGTATTTCCAATCAAAGTTATAGAAAGGAAGGTTGGGTCTAGTCCTACTTTTCATGTAAGTCATTCATAACTTTGTCAATCCTAAATAAATATGTCCCAATTCTTTTTCAGTATGTTTTCATTTCCTACCTATAGCTCTTCTTAATATGTCTCAACATGTTGGCCTCAACTAAGCCAATTAATGCTTCTCTGTATTTATACTAAATGTCCCTCTCAAGTTTCTAAAGGAGCTTCTCTCATCCTAGACCTTCAAGATTTTTTTGAACAAGCCCTTCTTTCTCTTATCTATGTTGTTTGTGATTTTACTGATATTAATCAGGTTTCTGCCCAGTCTTTAATTTTCCAAGTGGAGGTCTAATATTTGTAGTACATTTTCATATAGGAGCCCTTACTCTCACCCCAGTTCCCCAACCTCTTTCTCCCCATACCTACCTTTCATACACCTGTGGGTGTGCCTACATACACACACACACACACTCTCTCTTCAGATGCCTTTTTTTTTCTGGATTTCTCTAACTTTAATATCCTTTCTGTTGTTAACTGACAAAAATTACTCCCCATATGTCTAGTACAGATGTATCATAATTTGTAGAAGAAAGATAACATCTTGTTTTCAGTATCTCCCTTAAAGATGCCCAATATTTTGTTTGACAATTTGATCTCAGTAGTATATTGAATGAATAGCCTCAGAGAACATTCTACAATGATTTCCAAGTCCTTTTGTACCAGAATTCTGCCTTCTAAAACATCAATGGCTTTACAATTTTCCAAAATTGAGGAGAAGGATAAGTGCTGACAATAGTGCCAATTTGTAACTGAAAAACTGCTTGCTGTGTTAAGTTACATGATTCCCAATAAGCAAAACAAAGAAAAACAAAAGTCCAGTAACGATGAAAATATATAATGTAGGTTTGGTTTTCTATTGGGGGTTGTTCATTACAATTTTGGCATTTCTAAAATTTGTTAGGTATAATACCAAATATAAGTTGATAATATGAATTGGGGATGGCATAACAATGAGGTTGATGGGAAACAAGTTTGGCATACTATCCCACCTGATGAGAATAAAGACAGCTCAACCCTGAATGCCCTATGCCACGTGTTCAATTAGTTTGGGCTGTGACAGAGTCCCTGAACCCCTATGTCTTTACCCCGGTGAGTGAAGATGGGAAGACAAATGCTTCATCTTTGAAAAGTCAAGGATCGATTCCCAAAACAGGAAAAGCCGGATGGAAGCTATTCATGTGGTAATTCTGAATGTGCTGTTGAAGTTATAGGGGGAAAGATATAAAGGGAAGGTTTTCTGCACTTTGAAATGCCTACAGAGGGAGTACAAATATACGCCAAAGACGCTGTTTGACCTAGATGTATCAGCTCCCTATAGTTGACTTCATCTTAGTGCACAAGACATTTACCATCTTGACTAGAGAAAAACTGCCTGTTCACAGTGGGGGGGGGGGGGAAGCAAAGCCTTGCTTTTTTTTTTTTTTTTTGATTTGTTATTCTCACTTGGGGAAAAAATGATTTTCAAATGTATTGATTATTCTGAGCCATGAGTTTGAAAAAAGGAATCTTAAGAACATAAAATGAAGGGCCTGTCTATAGTTTCTGAGGAAAATAATAGTATGCTATGGAATATTTCTGCCATCCCAGGAAAGACAGTAATTGCTTGTGTAACTTGGAGCACATATTCATTGTTCCTTTTTGGAATCTTCCATTCTCCAAGATCACTTCATTAAGACAGTGGTTCTCAACATGGGCAATTTTGATCCCTGGAGGATATTTGGCAAATGTCTGGAGGCTGGGGTTGCTACTGGCATCTACTGGGTAGACACCAGGGATACTGCTAAACATGCCCCAGTGCACAAAGCAATTCCCTACAACAAAAAATTATCCAGCTCAAAATGTCAATGATGCCAAAATTGGGAAACCTTGCAATTAGAGATGAGAAAGAGGTTTGAGAAAGGAAGGCTGAAAGAAAAGCCTGACTGCTGAGGCAGTGCCTTTGCAGGGGGCTGATGAACCTCTCTCACCACTTCCTGGTTCCCTTGGAAGTCCTAGGTACCCAAAGAATTGACCAAAGCAGATAAATTTCAGTTTCATTGTACAGAATACAGGATACGGTTTCTCTAAAGCTGGTTTAGAGAATGCCATGAGGAACTAAGGCCAAATCCAAGCTTCCTCATTCTTTCCCCTTAACTGGAGGCAGCTAGTCACCCAGAACAAGCCTGACCTATCTTACCTACCTAGGAGTTGTCCAGCAGCTGGCACACTCACCCACCGTGCTGAAGTATCACTTCAATACTGCTACATCCTGGCAGGTAGAACTGAAGAGCCCTTTACTCTATGGAAACATGGTGTGTGGGTGACTAAGTGATACCCCTAATCACCCAAACCCATAAGTGTCAAAGAGCCTTGTTTACATGAGAATACCACAGTAGTGGGCTTGTCCAACGGTGCCAGGCAATTGTTTGTGGTTTCTTAATTCACAATATAAATGTCTCTTTCTCCTACCATTCTCTTTGCTACTCATTCTGCTCTAACTGCACTGGTCTACTTGCTGTTCCTCCAACATGCCAAGCATGTGTCAAACACCCCAGCACAAGCTGCAGCACTTACACAGTAAGTTGTTTACTTACTGTGTACAATGTTGTTTGCCCAGAAATCCCTTACTTCATTCCGATCTCTGCTCAAATGATACACTCACTGACCACTCATTGCTGCGCCTCCCACTCCTACAATTCACTGGGCTCTTATCCTGATTTACTTTGCTTATGCACTTACCACAGCCTGCGATTTTACATATGTATTCGCTTCCTGTCTGTCTTCCTTCTCCCCAGATATAGGCTCCATGAGAGCAGAGACCTTATTTAATTGCTTCATTTTTATCCCCAGTGCCTGGAATACTGCCTAGCACACCATAGGAACTCAATACAAGCTTGTTAGATATTTTAAATGGTTTTCTATTTTCTTGCTATCTCCATTTTTCTCTCACTAACTTTTCCTAAAACTCTTAAACCCATCATGTTTTGATTTTGTTTTATCCACTGCGCCACCAGGGAAGCCCCTATTCACTTATTTTGATAAATAACTTAAGCAGGTACTTTATTTTTTTTTAACATCTTTATTGGAGTAAAATTGCGTTACAGTGGTGTGTTAGTTTCTGCTGTATAACAAAGTGAATCAGCTATACATATACATATATCCCCATATCCCCTTCCTCTTGCGTCTCCCTCCCACCCTCCCTATCCCACCTCTCTAGGTGGACACAAAGCACCAAGCTGATTACTTAAGTATTTAAATCAGCCTTTACCCATATCTAAAATTTGTCATCAAAGGAAGAGCATATATGAGTAAATAATTTTTTTTTTTTTTTTTTTTTTTTTGCAGTACGCGGGCCTCTCACTGCTGCGGCCTCTCCCGTCGCGGAGCACAGGCTCCGGACGCACAGGCTCAGCGGCCATGGCTCACGGGCCCAGCTGCCCCGCGGCATATGGGATCCTCCCAGACCGGGGCACGAACCCGTATCCCCTGCATCGGCAGGCGGACTCTCAACCACTGCGCCACCAGGGAGGCCCGTAAATAATTTTTTTAAATTTCCAATTAAATTAGCAGATAGAAGAGGGGAATTAACTGAATTAACTCAGTAGCGACAGTAATTGTTCATACCACCTGGGTTAGAGTCTCAGAAACTAGTTCTACTGAAAGAATTGCTGCATTCATTTCAACATAGGCAAAGTTAATCTACCTGATTCAGGATCCATGGCTATGAAGTTTTCTCTGGGCACATGCCTGACCATCAAAGATTGCAGGGAGAGCATAGGGAAAGAGGTGAACTGCTTCAGGAAAAGGACAACTACAAAGGAGATTAACTGGCTTACTCTGCTAAAGCCTTATCAGTGCCATATATAATGCCCTACTCATCTCCTTGAGCACATGTTGAAAAATCAATCCCTGGAGGCTTGGATAAACTTGATAGTGTCTGTTGCCTTTTCTTTTTAAACTTATTTTTATTGAATAATCTCCTCTGAGTCTTACAATATAAGACTTGTTTTGCCCCAAAACATGTTTTCCATGAAATCCTTAAACTAGTCTTCTTATCCTTTCTATCCTGACGTTAAATTTGGATCTGTCTTTAATATATCTGAAATTGTTACCAAATGAAATTTATAACTGATCTGACTGCATAACTCTTTAAATTCACAACTAAATTCAGTTTGTAAATTCATTTCTGTGCAACTATTTTTTTCAAAAAACAATTTGCACTTGAATGAAATATTCAAAGCATGTCGTATGTTTTTAAAGAGTCTGTTTATCTATTTGTAAGAGAACACAATTTTCAAGTGTTATTTATTTTCAGTGCTTTCATCAAAAACACCCAGGGGGATTTCATTTCTTTACCTTGAACAAATCAGAGGAATGTTATTACTATGAGTTGGCATGGGGACAGCTATTTTAAAATTTGTGAAGTATTTTAATTTGAAGATAATATATTAAAATATGTTTTTGGTGACAACGGTTCTAATTGGAATATCTTTCTATCTTTTTTTCTTTTTCCTAATATAACTAATCTGTCTTTATTCTATCAAGAGTCTTTCCACCTTTCCTAATATAGCAACAAATCTTTTCTCCAATCTGCAAGACTGAAAGTTTTATGAAGTACTATACATTTTTTCCCAGTAAAAGTAGAATTTTTCATCTCTTGAAAGAAAATGAAATAAGAACCAACAAAAAATGAGGCTAAAATCACTTTGTCAGGAATGACTGAAGGCTACAGAGAAAATGAACAGGGAAAAAGAGAAACAAACATTCAAATGAATATAAATGGATCGAGCCAGACTGAAAAGAGAAGCAAATGGGTCTCTGAGGAAAATGGCAAGGGAGGAAACATTTAGAAAGTACACAAAAACCCCTCTGCTCAGCTCTTCTTACTTCACTGCACTTCCTTGGTAAACTTACAGACGTCTGTTGCTTATTTTATTCATGTAAACTTCCCCTGATCACTAGAGTTCTATTCTGCCTCTCTAGAAGGCAAATTAAACTGATAAATATTTGGCTTGGCATTACCCATCCCAGGATGGGGACCTATAAGGAGGCATGAAGAGGGCACCAAGCCATGAGTGAGGAGGTCTTGGTTCTGGTCTCATGTCTACTTCTCAAAAAAAAAAAAAAAGTGTTTCTTTCTAAAAAATTATGAAAAATGATACATGGTCATAGCAAATAAGTTGCTCTAGCAAGTGATGGATGTTAAGATGTCAGCATGGTGAGAGGGGTTAAGAGGTCAGGGCATGAGCTGTCCATAGAGACATTAAACCAAACCCAGGATCTAGCACATGGTAAGTGTTCTATAAATACTTTTTGAATCATCAAGTGAATAAATGAATGCATCTGTTGGCAGACAATGCCAGCCTGACCAGTGGAAAAAGAGAAGCTTGAACTGTTCATTATAAGATATATAGATATGGGTATATAGATATCACCATGAGTTTCATGCAAACATAAAATAAACATCTGTCAAAGATTTTATTTAACTCATTAATTAATGAGGAATCCAGTAAGATATATAAAACCAAAGAAGAGTCTGAAGAACAAACACAAATATAGGCAATCAAAAATGCTGAAATGAATTTGCTCATAGATGTAAAAACAATGAATACCCATATGATAAGCATTATTTACATCTCCACTGGACAAAGTCTGTTTGCATCTTTATGGACAAAAATAATTTGCATCACCATCAATTTTCTACAACTTGAAGAGTTATAAAGCAGCTCAAAGACAATGTGAGATACAGACACATGGATTGAGAAGACTCCCAGGAGAGTATTTTAGACATCTTTAGCTTTCATTGAAAGGACACCACACTGGTCATAATTTTGCCCATTTTTTTTTCACAGATTTTCTTGATATGGTAGAAATATGAATTATTTTCTTCCTGTTTGTATTTTTATTGAACCCTTCTAGCAAAACCCCAAACCTCATCAACTCAACTACTTCCTTTCTCCTTGCCTTCACCTGAGAAAATCCTATAATGATGAAAACCATAAAGTCATAATGATCACCAGCAACTGAGCCCTTGATATGACCTTCAGGAATTCTACTGAATTTCTGTGGCCATTTCGCTGTCCCACTATATACCACACCTATTCAAATAGTTTCCTCTCTCAGAAAATCTCTGATCACAGTAATCTTCAAAATATTTAGCTACCAGTAAGGAATGGGAATCCGCTGATCAGAACCGGGGCTGCATGTACCTTTGGGGTCAGACAGTGCTACCCTCTAGATGCTGGATCATGAAAAGGTCTAGGGATCCTGAGTAAGTGTGGGACACAGAAACAGAGGCAAATGGGGACTCTTAGCATAGCTTAGGAGTATTCCCATATTTTAACTACCAATATACCTATATTTCCAATTCACTCACTTCCCCCTATCTAAACAAATTACCTCACCTCCTATTTCAAAGGGAAAACTAAAGCCATTAGAAATTCCTTAGCTTTCAACTACCAAAATTATCCTTCTTCTGCATTTACCCCATCCTCTTTTCATTCCGGGATGTAAAAACAGAATCTGTAAGACACACAGAGAGTGTATCTGACATCTGACAGGATAACAGAAGAGAAAAAAAAGACAATATTGGGCTAAAATAATACAGTAATCCAGAGGAATGGAAGAGGACACTGAAAGGAGGTAGATACTACTGGTTAGTCTAATTTATGTTTCATACTGTAGAAACTACAGAAAACTATAGAACAAGAATGATCAAAAATACACAGCTTCTGTAAGAGGATCCCTTTGAGGAAAACGTGCTGTGAGTCACTTCAAAAGGTTGATAGAGTCATTTCCCAGCATGAGTGTATTAGAGAGCCTAATTATAAATTCAATTGAAATGAACCCAAAGGACATTTGCAATATATCAAATCCCTAAAAATAAGAATTTTATGTGTGCTTCAGACGAGCAGAGAAATTGAATTTATTTTCAGGATAGCAACAAGATAAAAAGGACCAGAAATGCTAGAAAACCTTTTTGTACTTCCACTTAGCAGGCAAGAATAAAAATTCTGTTCATCCCTTCAGGAGTGAGAAAGAGATTCCTGTACTGGAAGTGGTCTAGATGACACTGGGAATGAAACAGACCTCTAAGAAGTAATGGACTAGGCACTAGGTTCAGTATCCTCTAACAGAACCTCAAGAAATGAAAAGTTTCGTATGGAAAGCTTAAAGTTGGCATTCTTAAAGACAGTTTTTATACTTATTTTAACTAGTAGTTCTTAAACTTGATCTTCTAGAGGGCCTGATAAAACAGATTGCTGGGCCCCACTCCCAGAGTTTCTAAATCCAATAGGTCTGGGACTCAGCCTGATAATCAGCATTTCTACAAGTTCCCAGGTAATCTGGTGCAGTGGTCCAGGGACCATGCTTTGAGAATCACTGGTCTTAACTGTATTTTTAAAATAAAATAAACCAATGGGAAAATACTGATTTGAGTGAATGGAGGGGGAATAAGTTAATGGCAAATTAAAAAAAAAAAAAAACTAACTCTGAAAAAGTAATTCTTTGGAGTTTTTGATCAAATGTAATGCTAATGAACTCAGTATATCACAGATGAAGAAAATAAACTGTCCTTTCTTGAAGTCCTTTTTTTTCTTTTTTTTTTTTTGCGGTACGCGGACCTCTCACTGCTGTGGCCTCTGCCATTACGGAGCACAGGCTCCGGACGTGCAGGCTCAGCAGCCATGGCTCACGGGCCCAGCCGCTCCGTGGCATGTGGGATCTTCCCGGACCAGGGCACGAACCCGTGTCCCCTGCATCGGCAGGCGGACTCTCAACCACTGTGCCACCAGGGAAGCCCTCTTGAAGTCCTTTTGACATATTTTTCCAGGTATCACATCATTTGTTTTAAAATTTGCTCCCTATTTGTTTCCTTTTATGGCTTTTGCCATTTCCCTGAGATTTCTCTTTCTCTTACACCACTGACCTTCCTTTGGCGTCCTGATACTTGTTTTAGCCCTCTTCTTCCTTGATTCTTGGAACTCCTCTCCACACAGCACGCTGTCCTGACTGGCATCAGTAAGTCACTGATTCCCCTAGACTCTTTCTGTTGTTTTGGTTTCACACCCACTTAATTTTAACTTAATAAAACCAAGCTAACTAAAAGTGAATATTCTAAATTAAAATCAGATAACTAAAGCAGCATAGATGAGACAGTCTCAGCTCAGAATGTGCCTCGTCTTATTTTTGTAAGATCAACGAAGTCCACCCACACAGTGTAAAAGGATTATTTTCTTGACTGGCTCTGCTGCTGGCCAGAGACACCTGAAAGACAACAAATCTAGAACCAGCCCTCTGCATGACATAGCAATGGATGAGGTTGAGTAGTACTACATAGAAGCCTATTCAGGGACCTAAAATTGAAGATGGAAAAAAGAGAGAGAGAGAGAGAAAGAGAGAGAGAGAGAGAGAGAGGGAGAGAGAGAGAGGGAGAGAAGACAGTGTAGCTGCTCCTATATTTAAGAAGAAAAGAGTTAACAAAAAAGTGAAAGTGGGTGGTGGTATTTTTTCAAAAATCTGTGGGAAAACAAAGCAAGTTAGAAGTGTGCACAACCAAAAATTAATGGATGCCTCTGTCACCTGAATCAGAATGCAGTAAATTGTGTTGGAAAAAGGTATAGTGGGAGGAAGAAGGGTAGTCGATTAATACAGCACAAATATCTGAAATAGCAAAACTCATCAGTAATTTTTAAAGTCCATACAGTAAAGTTCAAGTATTAGAAAAAGCTTTCCAGTCACTTGAAATTGATTTCCAAAGATTGTATTTCTAGACCATATAACCTTCCCTCAAAACAGAAAAACAGTTTCTAAAAGATTTTAAGTATTGTTTTCTGTGGCAGTCAGTTTTATGTGTCAACTTGGCTGGGTTATAGTCCCCAGTTATTCAATCAAACACTACTATTCTAGATATTGCCGAAGATACTCTGTATATGTAATTAAAGTCTATAATCAGTTGACTTAAACTAATGGAGATTATTTTTAGATAATCAGGGTGCTCCCAACTCAATCAGCTGTTAGACCTTAAGATTGGAAGTGATCATTCCTTGATGAAGAAATTCTGCCTGTGGACTGCAGCTTCAGCTTGAGCCAGAGAGCTCCAGCCTACCCTTTTTGACAGCCTGCCCTGTGGATTTCAGACTTATCTAGCCAGCCCTCACCATTACATAAGCCAACGTCATGCAATAGATCTCTTAATATATATCTCCTAGTGGCTGTTTCTCTGATTGAATGCTGATATATTTTCCTTTTGTAACTGTTCATTATGTCACATATCTGCCTCCTGCTGATGTCCACAGGTCAGTTTCTTAGACATACTACATCAGTTCTCTACCATCTAATAATTAAATATGGCAGAAAGGCA
Organism: Mesoplodon mirus; assembly: GCF_964341445.2. Taxonomy (NCBI): domain Eukaryota; kingdom Metazoa; phylum Chordata; class Mammalia; order Artiodactyla; family Ziphiidae; genus Mesoplodon; species Mesoplodon mirus. The sequence continues at coordinate 134,539,489 of NC_138980.1, forward strand.
CAATTTGGTAACCATTAAGAGTTAGTTTAGAATTTATTATTAAGGCAGTGATCATAGTCCAATTTACCAATTAAGTGAGCAAAGAATATTTTTAATAGAGAAAAAGCATTGTGTACTACTCATAAGGCAGAAAAAAATTTTTTAATTATGTCATCTATGGCATACGTGGAACCACATAAGAGAAAAATTTCCTGCAAGAATAGAAGCAATTGCCAGGAAAGTGAGTGGGCAAGATTCCCAGCCACCCCAAAATCAGAGTAATAACAGTTGTAACTAACATTAGAGTACATAAAATGTGCCAGAAACTGTTCCATGTGCTTTATAAACAGTAACTCAAGCCTCATAACACTGCAAGGAAGTGGGTGCTAGAATTATGCCCATTTTACAGGTATGAAATCTGAGGCAAGAATAATAAAGCAATTTGCCCTAAATCCCTCTGACAGTAAGTAGCAGAAACAAATATCAAGCCCAGTCTGGCTTCAGAACCTGCACTCTCAATGCCATATGACCTTGTGACTCCTAGAAGCAGGAATTGTCAAGTAGGATGGAAATAGGGACATTTAGAATCTGCCATTAACTTCACTAAATAGTGGAATGAAGAGAGGCCCATTCTTAGTCTCATTCCCACCTGGAGTAGACAGTGTGGTAAGTAAAGTCATTGTTACTAAGGCTGGCAGTGCCAGATAGAGAAGGATGTCATCAATGGTAGGCTACTGTGACAGAAAAGGAAATGAAATCCTTTTTTCTCACTCCCACAATGAATCAGTTATCCATTTCTCTTAATAATACTGTCCCGCCTAAATATTCCTTAAATTTGTTCACTTAGTTCCATCTCCATTACAACAAGCCTGGTCCAAACCACAATTATGTCTTGTCTGGAAGGCTGCAAGAGCATTCTAAAGTGGTCTCCCATATCCACTTGGTCCCTACAATCTGTCCCCCACAATGGAAGCTAGAGTGGGCCTTTAAAAATATAAGTTTAAATACACTATCCACCCACTTCATATCTTTCCACTGGTTTTGGATTATTCTCAATGGACAGTTCTCATTATTGTCCTTAATGTGTCCCAAGAAGCCGTGCATGATCTGACCTCTCCTACCTCCCTGGACTCTTCTCTATGGTCACCACACTATGAGCAATAGTCTCCTGTCAGTCCTTCCAATTCACCAGGAACCCATTAAGTTTTTATAACCCTTACCACTCTTGGTAATTAAGTAAATTTCTGTGTAATTATCTGATATATGACTTCTCTAAGAGTTTATAAACCAAATAAGAGCAAGGACTGGGTATGTCATATTCATCTTCATATCTTCAGTGCCCAGTAGTGTCAGACACAGAGCTGGCCCTCAGTAAATACTTGTTGAATAGATGAATTCTTTGCTATAATAATGAAGGTTCCAGACACCAAAGTGCTTCTATGCCTCTCTTTCATGGACAAAATTGAAACATCAAAAAATACAAATTTCTTCTTTCCTCTTTTTCTGGAACTATAGGAGCTAAAGAAATGATCTCTGACAGAACACAGCTCAACTTTGGCTACTAGACATAAAAGACATCCACCTAGAGACTGTCATGCAGAGTAAAGTAAGTTGGAAAGAGAAAAACAAATATCATATATTAACGCATATATGTGGAACCTAGAAAAATGGTACAGATGAACTGGTTTGCAGGGCAGAAATTGAGACACAGATGTAGAGAACAAACGTATAGACACCAAGGGGGGAAAGTGGCGATGGGGTGGTGGTGGTGGTGTGATGAATTGGGCGATTGGGATTGACATGTATACACTGATGTGTATAAAATGGATAACTATAAGAACCTGCTGTATAAAAAAATAAATAAAATTCAAAAAAATACATCCACCTGTGAGGATGAACAATGAAAAAAAAATACTAGACAACAGAAACATTTTAGTAGTTTAAAAGAAAGTGAACAATTTGGGGGATCATAACAACTGCAATGTACTATTACAAATACTTTAATGTTTGCAGAAAGTAATTTATTTGTGCTCTCAATAGTATTTGCATGTATAAAAAAAGAATGACATGAGTTAGGAAAAATAGTTTTCAGGTGAAAATCAAGAGAGATGAATTTTACTGGAGGTAGTAAAGTGAAATTAATTAGATAACACCAAAAACAAGCAAATAAATTACAAGACATGTTTGACAAATGCTCCCAGAATTCAGTGGAAATTTACAAAGAAGGATAAATACACTGAACAAAATACTGTCAGCATGGGAGGTATCTAGAACATCTAGTATAAAGTACTTTAAGAGGAGAGAAGGGCCAGAGGAGAAGCAACAATTAAATAAATAATAGAAGAAAATATCCCTGATTTGAAAGAAAAAGAAGATATGAATTTTCACGTAGAAAAGGTCCATTTAGTACCCTAATATATTTAATTATATAGAAAAAGAGCCACAACTTTAGAGATTCTGAATAAAGTTTTAAATTTTAAGAAGATAGAAGAGTATCTCTCAAAGGCAGCAAAAATTGATTAACGGCAAAGAAAGGAAAGCAATATAACCAGTAAAATGTCATATTCTGTTTAAGTAGTTTTATCAAGATTATTGTGAAATTTAATGTAAATATAAATAACCCTTAAAAGAAAACTTTATACCTAAAGAAATAAACTAATAATAAAGGTCTAGATCTAATAGCTCATGTTAGTTAAAACAGGTTGTGATGGGAAAAAAGACAGAGTGAAAACTATTTTAAACTAGGGAGCTGATAGAATTTAGTGGATAAAAGAAGCCACAGAGGAGTGGGTTCAAACTCTGGCCCTGCCAATTATTAGCTTTGTGCTCTCAAGCATATGACTTAACTTCATGGAACTATTTTCTCATCGATAAATTGGGGTATTAATATTTACAGGGCTGTTGCAAAAATTAAATAATATATGTAAGAGACTCAGCTTGCTAACTGGAATGGTGTGGGCACTCAACCTGTTATAAAATGCTATTTTTAACACAGAGAGAAAAATATGAGTTCAAATAACCACCAGAAGAATAGAAATGTCAAGCAAAACTAGAAAAATGCCAAGAAAACCTAAACAGAAAAATAAAAGGGAAACAAAGAAATGTTTACAAAATCAGAAGGCTGAATAAAATATGATAGATATATTAAAACCAAATTATCAGAAAAACAATGATAAATCATAAATATATATAGTCTAATTACCACAGAAGGTTTTACATAACTCAGTTCTTGACAAATAAATTAATATAATAGAATAAATAAGAGGTATATACCAAAATTTGTATTTGCATAGCATATACATTACTTTTGAATATTCAGAGAATATTTACAAAAATTGACAAATTCTAGACTACTAATAAGTTCTCAATAATTGCCCCCAAAATGTTTAGATCTCACGGGGGCAAAAGGGCAACCTGGGTAGGGAGTTAAATTGAGAAGCCCTGTGCCTCTGGACTCAGCACAACATGGAAGCACATAGGTTACATTTATAAATTCTTTAGATAAACAAACAAAAACAACAACAACAAAAAAAAGGAGCTCTTTGTTCTGTGTTGGTTCTCAGAATCCTATCTCCTATGATGAATCAGCTCTTGCTCAGATGAAAATTTGACCCTATTGCTAATCAATAGGATGACCTTTCATACTTCAAGGCTTCTCTTTCATCTTTGAATTGCCCCTTTCCCCCAGTTACTGCATCTCCTAAAGCATGTTGGGAAAAAAGTCAGCAACTACCACCATTTAATTTGTCCACCAAGGAGTCTCTAAAAATCTCCAAAATATACAAACAGCTCATGCAGCTCAATATCACAAAAACAAACAATCCAATCCAAAAATGGGCAGAAGACCTAAATAGACATTTCTCCAAAGAAGACACATAGATGGCTAAAAAGCACATGAAAATATACTCAACATCACTAATTATTAGAGAAATCAAAACAACAATGAGGTATCACCTCACACTGGTCAGAATGGCAATCATAAAAACTCTGCAAACAATAAGTGCTGGAGAGGGTGTGGAGAAAAGGGAACCCTCCTACATTGTTGGTGGGAATGTAAGTTGATAGAGCCACTATGGAGAACAGTATGTAGGTTCCTTAAAAAACTAAAAATAGAGCTACCATATGACCCAGCAATCCCACTGCTGGGCATATATCCAGAGAAAACCATAATTCATAAAGATACATCCACCCCAATGTTCACTGCAACACTTCTTACAATAGCCAGGACACAGAAGCAACCTAAATGTCCACAGACAGATGAATGGATAAAGAAGATGTGGTACATAAAGAAAATGGAATATTACTCAGCCATAAAAAAGAATGAAATAATGCCATTTGCAGCAACATGGATGGACCTAGAGATTGTCATACTGAGTGAAGTAAGTCAGACAGAGAAAGACAAATATCATATGATATCACTTATATGTGGAATCTAAAAAATAGGTACAAATGAACTTATCTACAAAACAGAAATAGAGTCACAGATGTAGAAAACAAACTTATGGTTACCAGGGGTAAGGTGGGGGGAGGGATAAACTGGAACTTTGGGATGGACATAGACACACTACTATATATATAATAGGTAACTAACAAGAACCTGCTGTATAGCACAGGAAACTCTACTCAGTACTCTGTAATGGCCTATATAAGAAAATAATCTAAAAAAGAGTTGATATATGTATATGTATAACAGATTCACTTTGCTGTACACCTGAAACTAACAAAACATTGTAAATCAACTATACTCCAATAAAATTAAAAAAAAAAAAGACTTTCTACATCTATAAAATGTACAACCATCATAATAGAGGGATTCTACTGAGACAGAAAATGAGGTTACCATTTTCTGATTTGAATACTAATAAGTGTATTTGGAATAGTAATGTTCATTACAGTTCCTGCAGCATTCTGCAACATCACATCACCTGCCTGCTGGTTCACTGGCAGATATTTTATATTTCCCACAAAGTCTCTGAAGTAATGTTTTTTGAATTGGCTTATGTATGATCCTTGATGTTTCCAATGTCTCACCCTTCTAATATTTCAAAAAAGAGAAAAATGGTCTCAAAACTACACACACACACAAAAAGGAGTCTCTAAAAAAAGCAATGACTTTCCAAGCACTACCAGATTTATGAGAAATTTTTAACAGGGGTATTCCACATTAAAAATGATAAAAAGAATGATCAACATAAAAATCCTTATAATACCTTTTCAACTGTGATGGTTCACCTCTCTTATGAAATTAAAAGACCATGCACATAAATTCAAATATATTTGGAGGTAACTTGCCTTTTAAAGGAGATTATTTTTATCAGATGCTCTCTAAGTATGAGTGAATTTGAAGAAAATTACCATCCTATATAGAACACAACATATTCATTCTGTTCACCTCTCCTTATTGTTCCTCCCTTGGCCTCTTTTTTCACATATGACTTATTATTCTTCAAGGACACCTATTTATTTTATGTAACTTCCTAACATCTCCAACTCATGTCGTCCTCTCCTACCCTAAATCTTGCTGTTCTCATGAACCCCAATTTAACACTTGGTTAATTCTAATATAACTTAAAGACCATGCTACTTACTTTCTTAATAAGCCTCATAGGAACTAGAATAATGCTAGATGCAGAACTATAGAGAATTTCATTGAACTTTAATATTTTCCTGAACCCATATTTTAAATATTTTCTCTTATTCTCTATTTAAGGTTCTTTTCAAATTACTTTAGATCTAAGATTCTACTGAAGTAATTTTATTATTTTTTGTTACCTGATTTCTGCTATAATAATAATTCATTAATGTTTCAAATTTTTATATCAAAAAATTTAAACTATGCTATATTAATAGGACAGTTTATGACAAGAGCAACACAATTTTTGTTTGAAGCTGAAGAACTGAGGCTTAGAGTAATTAACCTAAAGATAATCTAATTTTGGCTTCGGCATTTATATTTAAGGTTTTTGAAATATTTTTTTCAACAATTAGAAATCCTTATATAACGTTAAAATTTAACAGGTATATCTATTGAATTCATATTATGTAAAGCATAAAGCAAAAGCAATCCCAAAGCCTTTGAGATTAGAGAGACTTTGCATCAAATCAGCAGAACAATACAAAGGCAAAATGCTATTTGTTGAATGTTAACAAAACAAAACAAACCCTGAACAACCCCTCTTTTGAAGAATTGCACTAAAATCTGTTTAAACAATGCAATTCTTTTCAAGCTGGCCATGGGAAAAGGCTAAAATAAGAAAAGTAAATCACCCTGATTGAAATAATAATTGACATCATATAAGAGAAAAATCAAAAATCGTTCTTTGGTGCTATATTTTTGGGGGTTTCAGTTACTATTTGTTTTGTTTTTTTTTTTATCTGAGTGCCTTCACCCCTTTTAGTTCCTTATGAAATAAATTTTTAATTTTAAAAACAACCTGAAAATATTAGCATTTTCAGTTTTGCACAGCAGTAAGACTACAAAATTTTGAAAAACCTCTGTAGCACAAGAACTAGAAATTGAAAACATGCCTGGATCACAGGGAAGTTTCTAGCATCATTTTTTTCCTCACCTTCCCACAAATAAGATCTTCCCTTTGATCTCATGTTTCACACTGTCTTCAAAGAGAAATTGGCCTATGCCTTGTCTGTTTAATAGAACCGGGTATTAAGGAATGCAGATAACTTTATAAAAAGCTTGACTCCTTTGCTGTATCATTACATGAGTTTCTCTTCTAAGCTCTTCTAAGTTGAGGTCAGAGAATGCAGCATACAAGAAACTGCCTTTAAAATTTGTTGAAACGTGCTTTATGGCTTAGAACATGTTCATTTTTTGTAAATGTTCCTTGAGCTAGGAAAAATACATATTTTTAAATAGTTATAATATATTACAAATATATTTCTTTCCTCCCATTGTTGGAAGCAGTCAGTGTTCAAAAGATAATTGTATAAAGACATGGATGCATGCCATTATACAGTTATCCAAACCCATAGAATGTACAACACTAAGAATGAACCCTATTGTAAACTATAGGCACTGGGTAAAAATGAAATGTCAGTGTAGGTTCATCAGTTGTAACAAACAACTGTGCCATTCTAGTGGGGGCTATTGATAATGGGGGAAGCTATGAATGTGTGATGTATATGGGAAATCTCTGTACTTTCCACTCAATTTGGCTGTGGGCTTAAAACTGCTCTAAAAAATAAAGTCTATCTTAAAAAAATATAACTAGCTCGAGATGGTTGATTATATTTTTCAAATCTTCTATATCCTTACTGATTTTGTTCTGCTTTATTTATCAGTTACAAGAGAGGAAAATTAAATTCTCCCATTATGATAGGTGATTTGTTGATTTCTGCTCATATTTTAGTTAGATTTTATATTTAGTTTGATTTATGTATTTTGAACCTATGTTATTAAGCACTTCTACATTATAAATTATTATCAGTATCTTTCTGAAAACTTGAAACTTTTATCAACATATAGTAAGAGTCTTTATTTCTAGTAGGGTTTTCTACGTTAAAGTCCACTTTTTCTGGTTAATATAACTACACCAGTTTTCTTTTTTGCTTTATATTTCCTGGCATATCTTTTTCCATTCCCTTACTTTTACTCTTCCTATATTCTTACAAACTGCATGAGACGTTCAATCTCTTGTAAACAGAAAATTGTAGGATTTTTAAAAATTCAATCTGAAAATATTTGTATTTTAACTAGGGAGTTTAGCACATTTACACTTATATGATTACTAATATAACTGGATTACTTTCTACTGCCTTGTTTTGTGCTTCTTCTTTGCCTCAATATCTTCCATGTTCTTGTTTTTTTCTCCTCCTTCTACCTTGCTTTCTTTAGGACTGATTGAAGTTTATTTCTTATTTTTCCCTTTATTCTATTTTTTCCCATTCTTAGATTGGAAGATACAAACTCTACTTCCATTCTTTGGTGATTACCTTGGAAAATTTAATATCAATATTTATATTTACTAAGGTCTAAATATCTTTACAATCTTTGCAAAGACATAATGATCTTAGAATGTTTTTACTCTCATCATCCTCATTCCTGATTTATAAATTGTTATCCAATGACTTGGTTCCACCTTCATTCTTAGTCCAACAAATTAGACATTGTTACTGTGATTCTAACATGTATTAAATTTCCCTGTAATATTTTCCATCTGTTCCTCTATGCTTCATTCTGAGCGATTTCTTTAGAGATGCCCTCCAGTTTACAAACAGGTGTACTTTTCTTCATTTTTGTCTAACCTGCTGTTGAACTTGTATAGCATTCCTACTTGGAGTTATTATATTTTTTATTCATAAAAGTTCTCTTTCAGTTCTTTTTCAAATAACTGATTATTTTCAATAGATATGTGTTCCTTTGTCATACCTTCTTTTACTTCCTTAGACAATATTATAGCATGATAATTTTAAATTTGGTATCTGAATATTCCAACATCTCTATTCTCAGAAGTTTGATTCTGTTATTTGTGCTTTCAGCTGGCTCTTGTTTATGGTGGCTTACTTTTCATTTGTTTTGTGATTTTTTTTTAATTCTGCAATCACGTTTTGCAAAAATTTACCTGTAGGAATTCTTTGAAGTCTTGGTTTAAAATGTTTTCCTCTAGAGATTTGTTTCTTTATGCCAGGTACCTGGAGGTACAACCCATCCAGTGGCACTATAGACTAAACTTTCTATGGATACCACAGAGAATATGATTTCTGTCTCCAAACTCATGTGACTGTGGAGTTGAAATTAGGAATTTTCTGGACAAATGTGTTTCCTCACTCCACCCAGAGCTAAGGCAAAAGCAGACAGTATCTCTCCAGCTGCCTCTGTGCAGTGGGCTTTTTTTTTAGTACTCTTAAAGGAGGACCAGCCTTATTCAAGAGCCTCTGATCTGACCTCTACCCTCCTCAGACTCAGCCTTTATCTGCCCATGCATAAGTGTGGCCCATTAAAGTGTGACTCACTATACAAATGCCCCCAGGTAAAGGCCAGTTCCAGAATTCTTTTATCTGTCTAGATTCAAACTTTCCCATTGTTTCTAACCTAGTATAATTTCCCTTACTTTCCTGCTGGCTTTGTCATTTTAAAATACATTTTAATAAGCATTTTTTGTATTCTCTGATAGGATATATTCTCCAGATAATTAGTCCATCCTGTAATGGAAAGTCAAAGTCAGCCCATTTTAATTGTAGTTCGGTAAAAGCTTTGGATTGACCCCTAACTACTGCACTGAGAAGTGTATGTGTATCAGTGATTTAGAACACTGTCTATTCAAGCAGGAAGATTCTAGAACTGTAGTCTCTGATCTTTCAAGGATGGACTTGCTGAACCTTGGGAATCCAATGAGTTGGTTTTGCTGCCTTGTCTATGAAAAACAGTTACTAGATGCCTTGCTTTCAACAAACCTTCTAATTTTTATCTCACTTTGTCAGTAAACAGCCCATGAGCTGGTTACTTGCCCTATTTACAAATATAGATAACTGAAATAGCAGAATGCACAGGTCATTGTGAGCAACTTGAGGAGGAGCCCATACATGGAGACTAAGGGCATGGAGTCTGGTCATTTCTTTCGAGTCCTTTATTCCTCCAATTCAGGCTTCCAATAGCAGGCAAACTGGAACTGGTTAGTTTGTGAGTAAAAACTATACTCAGAAATATCTTAAGTTTATTACATAAGTGACTATAAAAACTATAGTAAGAGCCCTGGGAAAATATTTTGCATATAAATGTGGAAATGAATGTTCCTTCTTAAAAAAGAAAAACAAGAGGGCTTATTAATGATGATGCAAGTAATAAGGTTAAGAAAATCCATTTATTTTCCAAGACTTCTGCTAATGCTCCTGAATTATGAACAAAAACATGCCAGCTACTTCAGACCTCTCTGTCTTGAAACTGTCACAGATTCATAATAGTTCTCACTGCACCGGCCTGATAATATCTTCTAAGGGATTCGTCTGTTTGACTAAGGCACAAATAAACTGGTGGTTGGAAAAGGGCACATTTTAATCAAAGCTGAATGCTCACTCTCTGGGACAATGACAACAAGAAAAAGAAAAATGAGTGTAAGTTTCTCCCAGACACCTCAGGAATTTAGCAAACTGCCACTGTCATTCTCATACATTTTGTTCCCATAACATCCTCAGCCCAGTCCCCTATGGTGACTCTAAGGGCTGCCTTGGGAAAGGTGAGAAAATTGGGCAGGGGCTTGTTAGCTCACTTCACGGGCTCTTCGACAGAGCAGCAGGAAGTATTTCCAGCACCCTCCTATAATTCTGTCTTCGGGGTCCATGTGCAGGGTTCTGCTCCTTCTCAGCATTGCAGCATTTTAACCAGAACACCAAACATCCATCCAGAAAGGGACCCAAGTTCAGCCCCACACCACAAAGGTTAGAATCTTGCTAGCAGCTGAGCAGATCCAAGATGCAAGTAATAAGATAAAGACTAAAAATGCATCTCTACTTTTCCCCTCAAGTTGCCTCTTAGTTCATACAAAACCAACATCTAGCCAGCCTGAAATCCCTCTCATCAAGTGGTTGGTTCCAGGGGCTTTGTCCTGACACTATCCCTGTAATAAGGTCAAGAAGATCACTCCCTGCTCTACCCCTGGATCTACCCTTGGATGTTTTGAAATGGCATTTACAGAAAATACAAACTTCTCTCCTGCTTCATACAGATTGCCTTGCACTGAAGGGTCACCCTCCCCTTCATGGGTAAGGATGTGAAGGGTCAGGTGGGGTAAAAGGAACAAAGACCCTTGTTATCCCACAGCATACTCATCACCTCTGGACTGGATACCAAATTTTGTGTTATAGCTGGATACAGCACAATGCTCCTTAAAGCAAGAGATGTCTCAGGCCAACCAACAAGCCAGATCCATAGAGACAAAATCCTAAGTGACATTTTATTTGGACATGGAATCTAAATAAAAGATAAAGTCACAGATGTAAAGGCACTGCCAAATCAAGTCTTACTTATTTACTCACTTGGAAGGTCTAAGATTCTGGAAAATGGAAGCCTAAGAGCATCTATATAAACTCTTTAAGGCATTGGGTTCTCTCCACCCCAGAAGTTATGGAGTATAAGCCAGTAGGTAAGAGTTCAGGAAGGAAAGGGACATAAAGTCATCAGGACCTTCCTCTGTTCATAATTGCTTGAATTTACCTTACCTGCTACACCATCCCCTCTTAAGGTCAGCTGTGAACCACACCATCCATTTGGGAAGTCCTCCAGCTTTTTTTTTTTTTTTAACATCTTTATTGGAGTATAATTGCTTTACAATGGTGTGTTAGTTTCTGCTTTATAACAAAGTGAATCAGCTATACATAAACATATATCCCCATATCTCTTCCCTCTTGCATCTCCCTCACACCCTCCCTATCCCACCCTTCTAGGTGGTCACAAAGCACTGAGCTGATCTCCCTGTGCTATGTGGCTGCTTTCCACTAGCTATCTATTTTACATCTGGTAGTATATATATGTCCATGCCACTCTCACTTCATCTCAGTTTACCCTTCCCCCTCCCCGTGTCCTCAAGTCCATTCTCTACGTCTGCATCTTTATTCCTGTCCTGCCCCTAGGTTCTTCAGAACCATTTTTTTTCTTTTTTGGATTCCATATATATGTGTTAGCATACGGTATTTGTTTTTCTCTTTCTGACTTACTTCACTCTGTATCACAGACTCTAGGTCCATCCACCTCACTACAAATAACTCAGTTTTGTTCCTTTTTACGGCTGAGTAATATTCCAATGTATATATGTGCCACATCTTCTTTATCCATTCATCTGTCGATGGACACTTAGGTTGTTTCCATGTCCTGGCTATTGTAAATAGAGCTGCAATGAACATTGTGGTACATGACACTTTTTTTTTTTATTATTTTTATTTATTTATTTATTTGTTTTTGGCTGTGTTGGGTCTTCATTTCTGTGCGAGGGTTTTCTCCAGTTGCGGCGAGTGGGGTCCACTCTTCATCATGGTGTACGGGCCTCTCACTGTCATGGCCTCTCCTGTTGCATGACTCTTTCTGAATTATGGTTTTCTCAGGGTATATGCCCAGTAGTGGGATTGCTGTGTGGTATGGTAGTTCTATTTTCAGTCTTTTTAAGGAACCTCCATACTGTTCTCCAGAGTAGCTGTATCAATTTACATTACCACCAACAGTGCAAGAGGGTTCCCTTTTCTCCACACCCTCTCCAGCATTTACTGTGTGTAGATTTTTTGATGATGGCCATTCTGACTGGTATGAGGTGATAAATCATTGTAGCTTTTATTTATTTTTTTTTATTTTTAGAAGATGTTGGGGGTAGGATTTTATTAATTTTTTTTTCTGTGTTGGGTCTTCGTTTCTGTGCAAGGGCTTTCTCTAATTGTGGCAAGCGGGGGCCACTCTTCATCACGGTGTGTGGGCCTCTCACTATCGCGGCCTCTCTTGCTGCGGAGCACAGGCTCCAGACATGCAGGCTCAGAAGTTGTGGCTCACGGGCCTAGCCACTCCGCGGCATGTGGGATTCTCCCAGACCAGGGCTTGAACCTGTGTCCCCTGCATTAGCAGGCAGACTCTCAACCACTGTGCCACCAGGGAAGCCCAATCATTGTAGTTTTGATTTCCATTTCTCTAATGATTAGTGATGGTGAGCATCCTTTCATGTGTTTGTTGGCAATCTGTATATCTTCTTTGGAGAAATGTCTATTTAGGTCTTCTGCCCATTTTTGGATTGAGTTGTTTGTTTTTTTGATATTGAGCTACATGAGCTGCTTGTAAATTTTGGAGATTAATCCTTTGTCAGTTGCTTCATTTGCAAATATTTTCTTCCATTCTGAGGGTTGTCTTTTCGTCTTGTTTATCTTTTCCTTTGCTGTGCAAAAGCTTTGAAGTTTCATTATGTCCCATTTGTTTATTTTTGTTTTTATTTCCCTTTCTCTAGGAGGTGGGTCAAAAAGGATCTTGCTGTGATTTTTGTCATAGAGTGTTCTGCCTACGTTTTCCTCTAAGGGACTCCAGCTTTTAAGTGAATTAACATTTCCCAATGGCTCTTGCTCTGCATCCTAGGAGGTAACAACAACCCACAGAGATTTGTATTTATTGCCGTCCAACTTCTACATCTCTTCCCTACATCTCATCATTTCACCAAACATTTTTTTAAAAATCTTTATTGGAGTATAATTGCTTTACATTGTTTTGTTAGTTTCTTCACCAAACATTTTAAAGTAGGAAGAACAGCTTGGATATTTGCAAATGCCTTGGCAGATTTGTCAAAGCACTCCAATAAGCATCTGGTAATGTCTGCAGAGAGGATTCTGTGGGTCTCGTGCTGTGCAATCTGAGTCTGCTGAAACAGGCCTCTCTCTATAAAAGATTCCAAATGATAATAAGGAAAAAGGATATTCAGCAAAGGAGATTGATAATTGGCTGTAAAGACATCATTGATGGAGGAAAGGAGGAGGCAGAGGAATAGAAGAATGGCAGAGTGTCTTCTGAAAGATAGTCTTCCTTATCAACTTTCTAATTTTAAAAATGATATGACCACTCAAAACATCTGACAAAGAGAAAAAAAGGAGTCATCCATAATTGCAAAGCTTAACAAAATCTTCTTGCTGAATTACAATTTTTAGGATTTCACCCTACAGATCTGCTTTTCTACTTAGTCACTATCATTGGGGACATATATTATGCCAGGTGTTACTGTCATTTCTTTGTCTTCCTATGCATGATCTTAATTTTTCCTGACTCACTGTCTTCTAAAACTTTATCTCTTGGCCATTTTCTTCAGACATGGTATGCACCTTTGCTACACACTTGTTTCGTGGCTTAGGCGTCCTCTGAACCAAAGTTATTGAATTCAAAGGGTTCACAAAAATACTGCAAAACGTGCTGTTGCCACTCTTTTTAGAGGGCCCATGTGTCTTTTATTTCCTGCCTTTTCCTGCCTCTATAACTTTCCACTCTGCCCAATCCATGACTGATTACTCCTGGAAGAGGAAAGTAACTTTTTCTCCCTGGTAGAAGGAAGAACTATTTTTATTTTAGTGTGAAAGCCATGTGTTTTCTCATTGGCTTCCATTTGTGTCTTCGAACAGACTCCCCCTCCCTTTGCAGAAATTCAAACCGGTGCTCTAAATCACCCTTTCTCTTTCCTCTTTCAAATACCTTACAGTAATTGTACAGCAAACCAAGAGAACTGTCTACTCCTAAGGTTATAGTTACACTTGTTAGAGACCTTGACATTGTAGAGTCAAATACTTCTTACCAATACATACAGGTTAACATGTAATATGGAGAAATTTTAAGGAAGTAAGGATTCGACCTTTGGGACCTTCATGTGATACTTGGTTTGAGTCACAATGAATCAAAGTAATCATGCACACTGAGATGTACATATAAATCACAACCCTGTTGCACAAAACATCACTTTTCTTTCTTTAATAAAATTACATCTGACTCTAAGCTCCAGTCATTAGAATGATAAGATCCTTGAGATAAGTTGTTACTGTTTTTTTGGGTTTTTTGTCAGGGGTGGGTGTGGTCTTTCCCCACACAAACACAAACTTAGAAGAACCTGTGGGAAACCTAAAAATGAGGGAAGAGTCTGACTCTTATAGGCCATTGTGGCCACTATACTAATTTCCTACTGCCATTATAACAAAGTACCAAAAACTTAGTGGCTTAACACAAATTTATTACGTTACAGTTCTAGAGATCAGAAGTTCGGAATGGGTCTCACAGGGACAAAATCAAGGTGTTGTCAGGGCTGCATAGCTTTAGGAGGCTCTAGCAAAGTACCTATTTCCTTGCCTTTTGCACCGCCTAGAGGCTGCCCACATTCCTTGGCTCATGGCCTGCTTCTACCTTCAAAGTCAGCAATTACATCACTTGGACTTTTGCTTCTGTCCTCACATTTCCTCCTTTTCTCCCTTCCTTTTTCCCTGTTAGGACTCTTGCGATCACATTGAGCCCACCCAAATAAATCCAGAACAGTCTTCCCATCTCAAGATCCTTAACCAATCACATCTGTGAAGTCCCTTTTGCTATATAAGGTAACAGTCACAGATTTCTGGAACTGGGATGTAGACATCTTTGAGAAATTATTTTTCTGCCTACAAAAGCCACCATTCTCACCTCTTTTATGATGCCACTGTCAACACTTACTGTCTCCTGCCTACCAGACACTGCTGTCCTGGGTGCCCAAAGAAGCCCTTCACCATGGTTCTCTCTACTGAAAACAGCCTCAGCCACAGATCCTGCCACTGTTTTCAGTGGCCCACCTTGGTGCCTAGAACCATCCTCCAGCCACTGACCCAGTGAAGCCCTGTATCACACAGGATGTAGATTTCTACCATTCATGGTAATCCCCCAAACCTCAGTCTCAGTAAAGCTAACCACCTCTGTGTTGTGCAGAGTTGTCCTCCTTCTCCACAACACCCATCACCTTTCTTTCTCTTCTTTCTTCTCCACAACACCCATCACCTTTCTTTCTCTTCTTTCTTCTCCACAACACCCATCACCTTTCTTCTTCATATCCCCCACAATCGTGGGTGTGGGATTGTCCTCAGATGCTTGACAACCTCTGATTTTGACAGCAAAACAGAGAAGTTTTTAATAAATCCCTAAGACAAGAGGCATAAACTCAGACCCACTGAAGGTTATTGTTCTTCTTGAGAGGGGTTAAAAAAATAATTCCCTTTGCTTTAAATTTACAGAAATGAGAAAAATAAGACATGAATATTTTAATAAAATTTCTTGTCTCATCTGTAAGAAAGGGAAATTCGTAAGATAAAAGTGAACAAAGGCAAAGTATTAGAAATAGGTGTCATTAAGCAACAATATCATATAAAACAGATTTAGCAGAATTTAATTCAGTCCGATTTCTCGGAAAATACAAAGAACCCCATTATAACACTGATATGAGAGACAGGCAGAGTCAATCCACAATATAAGAGAGTTTTTCTTTTATATTTAATTGCAATTCCAGAGTCATACCTTGACCAATAGTATTTTTTAATCTATAGGATTTTTTTTTACATCGGTGTTCTACTCCTGTTGAAAATACTACAAAAGAGAGCACAAACAAAAAAGTTGGAAAAAGGAAGGGAAGTGAACAGTTGAACAGAAAAAAAACTATTTTGTAAACAAGTCTTAGAAAACACAACAATGAACACACCACATCTTTGGAACTGTAGTGTTTCTCTTAGGAATGTAAAAACTAAAATATGTATCAAAAGGGCTGATGGAGCCAGAGAGAGAGAGAAATAAAAGGTTTAACTATTGGCTATCCAAATGTTCCAGTTCCATTATAGCAGCTTTATTTGTACTAGTTAAAAACTGGAAATAACCCATACATCTGTCAACAACAGAAAAATAAGAGGAGGCAGGATAAAGATGGCAGAGTAGGAAGACCCTGAGCTCATCTCCCTCCACACACACACCAAAACTGCAACTATATATAGAGCAACTCTTACTGAGAACAACCTGAAGACTAGCAGAACAGCTTTTTTACAACAAGGCTATAAAAGAAAGAACTGCACAGAGTCTGGTATGAGGGAAGAAGTGATTTAGTTGGGACCCACATACTAGCAGGTGACCCAGAAGAGTAGGGGGATATCCTTCCTGGGGAGTGAGGGATTCAAGCCACATTTTAGGCAGCCCAGGCTTGGGGTCTGGCACCAGGAAGATGAGCAACCTTAGCAGGTTTTAAAACCAGTGGGACTTGGCAGAGGGCTGTAAGAAACCGAGACTCCATCCTTGAATAGTGCACACACAGACTAACTTGCTGCCAGTCCCAGCACACAGGCAGCAGAATGAAAACTGCCTGGTGATGTGGCCAGCCTGCCAGAACCACTCCAGCATGACTTCACCATTGCCAGTGAGCGCACTCATGAACCAGGAAAGGAACAGAGTGAGCTGAGAAGTTTGGCTCCAAGCCCTCAGGCCCTGGCAATGCCCCCAGTCAAGGTGGAGACAACCATCACACTGGGTAGAAGCCCAATGCCCTCAAGGATCCTGCTTCAGCCCTTTGAGCCAAAGACCTGCCTCCAGTTGTGCAGTAATTACCATTGAGCCTAGAAGAAGACCCAGCTCATAACTGGCTCTGGCTCTAGCCCCTCTGACTCCAGCCTTACATCCCACAAAGGCAGAGACTGTAAGTGCACCTAGAGGAAGACATAGAATGTGCTCACTTCAGATGAAGCTCTTCCATCAAAGCCACTGGGCACATGCAGACTACACAGGAATACTCTCACACAAGGAAACACCTTCAAGACTGGGATAGATAATTGTTTCACCTAATTTCATAGAGACAAACAGAGAAAGTTAACAAAATGAGAAAAAAGATTATATTTCAAATAAAAGAACAAGATAAAGCACCAAGGGGAAAAAAAAAAACCCTAAAGAAACAGAGGTAAATAATCTACTTGATAAAAAGCTCAAAGCAATGGTAATAAGAATGCTAACTGAACTTGAAAAAAGAATAGACTAACACAGTGAAAACTTCAACAAAGAACTAGAAAATATAAAAATGAACCAGTTATAGCTGAAGAATACAATAACTGAAATGAAAAAACACCAGAAGGAATTAACAGCAGATTAAGTGATATGGAAGAGTACATAAGTGGCCTGGAAGACAAAATAGTGGAAATCACCCAATCAGAACGGCAAAAAGAGAAAAGAATTTTTTTTAATGAGGATAGTTTGAGGGATCCCTAGGACAACATCAAGCATACTAACTACTGTATTATAAGAGTTCCAGAAGGAGAAGAGAGAGAGAAGGGAGTAAAAAATGTATTTGATGAAATTATGGCTGAAAACTTCCCTAACCTGAAGAAGAAAACAGATGTCCAGATACAGGAAGCACAGAGAGTCCCAAACAAGATGAACCCAAAGAGACCCATACCAAGACATATCATAATTAAAAATGGCAAAAGTTAAAGAGAGAATTTTAGAGGCAGCAAGAGAAAAACAAAGAGCTACATACAAGGGAACACCCATAAGGCTATCAGCTGATTTTTCAGCAGAATTTGATATTCTCCCCGGCAAGGTTATCATTCAGAATTAAAGAAGAGATAAAGAGTTTCTCAGAAAAGAAAAAACCAAAAGAGTTCATCACTACTAAACTGTCCTTACAAGAAATGTTAAAGGGTCTTCTTTAAATGAAAGAAAAAAAAAGCTGTAACAAGAAATAAAAAAATAGAGTAAGGGGAAAATCCCACTGGTAAAAACATGTAGATCAACAAATTTTAAAAGCTAGTACAAAGATTAAAATACAAAAATTATGAAGTCAACTCTAACTACAATAAATAGTTATGCAATAGACATGAAGATGTAAAATATGACATCAGAAACATAAAATGCGGTGGGGGGAGTAAAAGTAAAAGATGTAGATCTACTGAACTTAAATGACTCTAAGTTTAAAATAAGTACATATAGTTATAGGTCAACATACATGAGCTCCATGGTAACCACAAATCAAAAACCTACAATGGACACACAAAAAGTAGAGAGAAAAGAACTCAAACATAACACTAAAGAAAACCATCAAATCACAAGGGAAGAGAATAAAAGAAGAAAAGAACAGAGAAGAACTACAAAAACAATATACACTACCAAACATAAAATAGATAGCTAGTGGGAAGTAGCCGCATAGCACAGGGAGATCAGCTAGGTGGTTTGTGACCACCTAGATGGGTGGGATAGGGAGGGTGGGAGTGAGGGAGATGCAAGAGGGAAGAGATATGGAAACATATGTATATGTACAACTGATTTACTTTGTTATAAAGCAGAAACTAACACACCATTGTAAAGCAATTATACTCCAATAAAGATGTTAAGAAAAATCAGAAAACAAGTAACAAAATGGCAATAAGTACATAACTATAAATAATCTCTTTAAATGTAAATGGAGTAATCAATCCAATCAAAAGACATAGGGTGTCTGGATAAAGAAAAAAAAAACCCGTATGTATACTGTCTACAAGAGACTACTTCAGATCTAGAGACACACAGAGACTGAAAGTGAAGGTATGGAAAAAGATATTCCATGCAAATGGAAACAAAAAGAAAGCAATACTCATATCAGACAAAGTAGACTTTAAAACAAAGTCTATAATAAAAGACAAAGGGCATTGCATAATGATAAATGGGTCAACCCAAGAAAAGGATACAACATTCGTAAACTTATATGTACACAACATAGGAACACCTAAATATCAAAAGCAAATACTAACAGGCATAAATGGAGAAACTGACAGTAATACAATAATAGTAGAAAATTTTAACACCCCCTTACATCAATAGAGAGATCATCCAGACATAAAATCAATAAGGAAACAGTGGCCTTAAATGACACATTAGAGCAGATGGACCTAATATATATCTACACAACACTCCATCCAAAAACATCAGAATATACATTCTCTTCAAGTACACATGAAATATTCTCCAGGATAGATTACATGCTAGGCCACAAAACAAGTCTCAATAAATTTTAGAAGACTGAAACTATTACAAGCATCCTTTCCAACCATAACAGTATGAAACTATAAATCAATTATGGGAAGAAAAATGATAAAAACACAAACATGTGAGACTAAACAACATGCTACTAAAACACAAATGGATCAATGACGAAATCAAAAAGAAAATCAGAAACACACAACTTTCTAAAATCTATGGGACATAACAAAAGCAGTTCTAAGAGGAAAGTTTATAGAGATCCAGGCCTACATCAAGAAACAAGAAAAATCTCAAACAAACAACCTAACTTACCATTTAAAGGACTTAGAAAAAGAACAAAAAAAGCCCAAAGTCAACAGAAGGAAGGAGATAATAAAGATTAAAGTGGAAATAAATAAAATAAACACCAAAGAAGAAAAGATCAATGAAACCAAGAGCCAGTTTTTTGAAAAGATAAACAAAATTGATAAATCTTTAGCCAGGTCCAGTAAGAAAAAAAAGGAGAGAGCATCCAAATAAACAAAACTTGAAATGAAAGAGGAAAAGTTCAATTGATAGCAAAGAAATACAAAAGATCATAAGAGAATATTACAAACAGTTATACGCCAACAATTAGGACAATCTAGAAGAAATGGATAAATTCATAGACACATATAATATTCCAAGACTGAAACAGGAAGAAACAGATCATCTGAACAGATCGATTACTAATATTGAAATTGAATCAATAATCAAAAAAACTCTCAACAAACAAAAGTCCAGGACCAGACAACTTCACAGGGGAATCCTAGCAAACATTTAAAGAAGACTTAATACCTATTCTACTCAAACTATCCCAAAAAATTTAAGAGGAGGGAACAATCCCAAACTCATTCTACCAGGTCAGCAATATCCTGATAACAAAACCAGAGAAAGACACTACCAAAAAAAACCCCAAATTACAGGCCAACATCTTTAATAAACATAGATACAAAAATTCTCAACAAAATATTAGCAAACTGAATTCAACAATAAAAAGGATCATACACCATGATCATGTGGGATTTATTCCAGGGTTGCAAGGACAGTCCAATATGCATAGATCAATCAGTGTGATACACCACATTAACAAAACACAGGATAAGTATCACATGATCATCTCAATAGATGCAAAAAAGCATTTGACAAAATTCAACATCAATTTATCATAAAAACTCTCATCAAAGTTGGTATAGGGGAAAGATATTTCAATATAATAAAGGCCGTATATGAAAAGTTCATGGCTAACATCATACCCAGCAGTAAAATAAACAGAAAATTTTTCCTCTAAAATCAGGAACAAGACAAGGATACCCACTCTTATCATTTCTATTTAACATAGTATTGGAAGTCCTTGCCACAGCAATCAGACAAGAAAAAGAAATAAAAGGCACCCAAATTGGAAGGGAAGAAGTAAAATTGTCACTATTTGCAGATGACATGACAGTATATATAGAAAATACTAAAGAATCCACCAAAAAACTATTAGAACTAATAAATGAATTCAATAAAATAGCAGGATATAAGATTAATATAAAGAAATCCTTTGCTTTTCCATATACCAATAACAGAGTATAAGAGAGAGAAAATAAGAAAACAATCTCATTTACAATCACATCAAAAAATAAAATAAAATACCTGGGAATAAATTTAACCAAGCAGGCAAAAGACGTATACTCTAAAAATTATAAAACACTGATGAAGGAAAATGAAGATGATAGAGATAAATGGAAAGATTCTCTGTGTTCATGGATTGGAAGAAAATTGTTAGAATTTCCATACTATCCAAAGTAATCTACAGATTTAATGCAAATCCTATCAAAATATCATGACATTTTTCACAGAACTAGAACAAATAATCCTAAAATTTATATGGAACCACAAAATACTCCAAATAGCCAAAGAAATCTTGAGAAAGAAGAACAAAGCTGGAGGTATTAGCTTTCTGACTTCAGACTATACTATAAAGCTACAGTAATCAAATCACAATAGTACTGGCACAAAAACAGACACATAGACCAATGGAACAGAATAGAGAGCCCAGAAAAAAACTCACACACATATGGTCAATCTACAACAAAGGAGGCAAGAATAAACAATGAGGAAAAGACAGTCTCTTCAATAAATGGTGCTGGGAATACTGGACAGCTACATGTAAAAGAATGAGATTAGAACATTTTCTTATACTATATACAAAAATAAACTCAAAATGGATTAAAGACCAAAATGTAAGACCTGAAAACATAAAATTCCCAGAAGAAAATATAGGCAGTACACTCTTTGACAAAGGTCTTAGCAATACCTTTTTTGGATCTGTTTCCTCAGGTAAGGGAAACAAAAAAAATAAACAAATGAGACCTAATCAAACTTAAAAGTTTTTGCAGAATGAAGGAAACCATCAACAACAACAAAAGGTAACCTACTGAATGGGAGAAGATATTTGCAAATGATATGTCTGGTAAGGGGTTAATATTCAAAATATATAAAGAACTCATAAACACAACATCAAAAAAAAAAAAACTTGACCTAAAAATGGGCAGAGAACCTGAATAGGCATTTTGCCAAAGAAGACATAAAGATGGATAACAGACACATGAAAAGATGCTCAGCATTACTAACCATCAAGGAAATGCATATCAAAACCATGAAGAGAATCACCTCATACCTGTCAAAATGGCTATCAATAAAAAGACCACAAATAGCAAGTGTTGGCAAGGATGCGGAGAAAAGGGAACCCTGTACACTGTTTGTGGGAATGTAAATTGGTACAGCCACTGTGGAAAACAGTATGGAGGTTCCTCAAAAAATTAAAAATAGAACTACCATATGATCCAGCAATTCTGCCTGGGTATATATGCAAAGCAAATAAAAACACTAATCTGAAAGATATATGAACCCCAATATTCATAGCAGCATTAATTACAAGGCCAAGCTATGGGAGTAACCTAAGTGCTCATCAATAGATGAATGGAAAAAGATGTGAGATATATATATGGAATATTACTCAGCCATAAAAAGAATGAAATTTTGCCATTAGCAATAATATGGATGGACCTGGAGGGTATTATGCTTAATGAAATAAGTCAGAGAAAGACAAATACCATATGTTTTCACTTGTATGTGGAATCTAAAATAATTTTTTTTTTATTGAACAAATATAATAAAACAGAAACAGACTCACAGAGACGGAGAACAAACTAGTTGTTACCAGTGAGGAGAAGAGTGGGGAGGGGCAAGAAGGGGGATTAAGAGATACAAACTACTAGGCATAAAATAACTAAGATACAAAGATGTAATATACAGCACAGGGTATATATCCACTATTTTAGGAGGTATTGCTTTACAATATATTAATATCCAATCAGTATCTCTTCATTACTCCTCTTTGGCAATGTTCTTCAAATTTATGGTATGAGCATAAGCTCCCACATAACTAATTTTTCATGTTGATAAAAATTTTTCCCTGTTTTTTTTATGTTTGATCATTTCCATGGGAATTTTTTTAACATCTTTATTGGAGTATAATTGCTTTACAATGGTGTGTTAGTTTCTGCTTTATAACAAAGTAAATCAGTTATACATATACATATATCTCCAGATCTCTTCCCTCTTGCATCTCCCTCCTTCCCACCCTCCCTATCCCACCCCTCTAGGTGGTCACAAAGCACTGAGCTGATCTCCCTGTGCAATGGGGTTGTTTCCCACTAGCTATCTATTTTATATTTGGTAGTGTATATATGTCCATGCCACTCTATCACTTTGTCCCAGCTTATCCTTCCCCATCCCCGTGTCCTCAAGTCCATTCTCTAGTAGGTCTGTGTCTTTATTCCCGTCTTGCCCCTAGGTTCTTCATGAGCTTTTTTTTTTTTTAGATTCCATATATATGTGTTACAAAAAATTTCACAATTTGTATGGAAACACAAAAGACCCCGAATAGCCAAAGAAATCTTGAGAAAGAAAAACGGAGCTGGAGGAATCAGGCTCCATGGGAATTTGACAGAAGTAGTGTTAAAAGTGAGCTCTTGGGCCTCCCTGGTGGCGCAGTGGTTGAGAGTCCGCCTGCCGATGCAGGGGATACGGGTTCGTGCCCCGGTCTGGGAGGATCCCATATGCCGCGGAGCGGCTGGGCCCGTGAGCCATGGCCGCTGGGCCTGCGCGTCCGGAGCCTGTGCTCCGCAACGGGAGAGGCCACAGCAGTGAGAGGCCCGCATACCACAAAAAGAAAAAAAAAAAAAAAAAAAAAAAAAAAGTGAGCTCTTGATTGTGTAGTTCAGTTATTTGATTCTGAACAGAATATTTAACACAATTTTGTTTATTTCTAACTTAATTCAGTATTTTTTTTATTAAAGTATAGTTGATTCACAATGCTGTGTTAGTTTCAGGTATACAGCAATATGAATATATGTGTATATCTATCTATCTATATCTATCTATCTATCTATATTCTTTTTCAGATTCTTTTCCCTTATAGGTTATTCAAAATATTGAGTATTACCCTGTGCTGTACAGTAGGTCCTCATTGTTTATCTATTTTATATATAGTACTGTATATATGTTAATCCCAAACTCCTAATTTATCCTTTCCCCCCCTTTCCCCTTTAGTAACCATAAGTTTCCTATGTCTGTGGGTTTATTTCTGTTTTGTAAATAACTCCATTTGTATCATTTTTTTTTAGATTCTATATATAAGCAATACCATATGAAATGATAATCCAGTATTTTTAACTTCCAAAAGATTTTTTCCAGTTGGTCATCTCTTGCCTTCCAATTTGCAGATGAACTTAGTCATTTAAAAATGACTTATTTCTGCTTATTCATCATAAAATATTCCAATTTATGAAATTACATGAAACTATAGTAGTTTGTTCCTGTCTTTTTGCTAGTCTTCCTGAAATTGATTACTCTTCCATATAAACTACAGAGTAATTCCCTCAAATTCTAATTAATCCAGCTGGTTTTATTGAATTCAATACATAGATTAATTTGGGAAGCATGAGCTCCTTCCCTATATTGACTTTTTCAATCCTTTAATATGGTACATCTTTTATTTTGCCTTCCTCCAGGAATCCTGTCCATTTTTTATTTAGTTTAATCTTATTTTATATTTTTATTCTTGTAAGTATCTATCTGTTCCCTTTTACCTTAGGAATGTGTCCTAAAGTAAAGGCGAACACACCCAGACCTTCATAAAGTAGCAACTTGGAACATTTACATAGGGTGGCCATTCATCCTGATTTGTCTGAGACTGTCCCAGGGTAATAATTAATAGTGCTCCCTTTCACTCTTGGAAGTGTCCTGATTTGGACAGCAAATTATATGGTCATCCTTAGGTTTTTGCCAAAAAGGACTTCTAAATCCATATTTCATTTTTATAGCTAGAGTTAAAAGTGGGATATCAATTTTCAACTGTGTTTGAATAGCAGGTTAATCAATCCAGATGTGTAGTGTGACTACAGACTAAGGATTTATTGCTTTAGTTTAAAAACTATATAAGAAGATATAGGCCACTGAAAGAGGACAGAAGCAATAGAAATTACTGCAGTCAGAACAAAGAACTGCTAGGAAAAAATGAGTAAATGAAAAAGAAACAAGAGAACTAGGAAGCAAGTTATAAGCCAGATATGACTTTAACAAGCCTCAAATATGCTTATTTTATCTGTTAGTCTTAAATCTGTTGGCCCTAAATCTCATTCTTTTCTATTAACACATGACTCCCATATCCCAGCAAAATATCACTCATGCAGGTATTTTGGGGAATCCCACATGGTGTCTCATCTGAGCTCACAATCAGTCCTATTTGCCTTGATCTGCTCCAGGACAAAAGCCTGCTCTGCTTTCCTGCCACTATCAGCCATGTGGTACCCACTTGACAACATTCATATTCCACACAAAAGCACTATCTCCCAATAAGGCTGCAAACACCAGCTCCCCAAAGTGTTGCTGTACCCTCCAGATTCCTCAATGTGCCCAAGATACATTTTGAGGTAACAAATGTGAGAAAAATATTCCTTTTAATATACTTCTTTTGACAAATATTTATTGTGGTAGCACTGTGCTGATCACTAGGGCTATGATGGTGTGCAAAAATGGACATGGTAACTTTACAAAGAGCTTACAGTTTAGTGAGAAGAATCTCTAACATTTATTGATGTTTATAGTGTGAAAGGAACTATGCTAAATATTTTGTTTTCTCTTTTATTATCACACAATTAGGAGGTAGGCATTTTTATTATCACCATTTCGTAGGATATTGCAGTAGGCTGAATAATGGCTACGCAAATTTTCAGGTCCTAATTTCTGGAACCTGTAATTGATATTTTATAAAGGAAAACAGACATTGCAGGTGTGATTAAGTCAAGGATCTTGCTGTGGGGAGATTATCCTAGATTTTCTAGGTGAGTCCTAAATCCAATCATAAGTGTCTTTTATAAGTGGGAGGTAGAGATTTCATACACCAGAGAGAGAAAGAGAAGGGGTTGGGAGGGGGTGGGGAGAGAAAGGGATGTAAAAATAGGCAGAGCTTGGAATGATGCAGCCATGAGCCAAGAAACTCTGAAAAATGCCACCAACCACCAGAATCTAAAACAGGCAAAGGACAAAGTCTCCCCCAGAGCCTCCTAAAGGGAGCATGCCCCTACTGACATCTTGATTTTTGAATTCTGGCCTCTAAAACTGAGATAATAAATTTCTGTTGCTTACTGAGTTTGTGGTAATTTGCCATGGCAGCTACAGAAAACTAATAGAGATGGGAAACTGAGGCTTAGGGAAGTAATTTGTCTAAGGTCACAAAACTAGACATTTGGAGAGCAAGGGTTTAAAGTCAAGGAAATGTCTCCAGGGCTCTTTCTTAACTACTAGGCTAAGGCACTCTGCCAACATACCTTCTGAGCACCATGTCCACGATGTCTGTGTCCCAGTATCTTAAAGAATGTTTGTTAAAAATAGCCTATTCTGGCAGCCCTTTTCTTTCTATAGTTCTGGTAGGAATATTGGGGGCTGGGTTGATAGATAGGGACAAATCCCTTCAATAATCTCCAATCTTCCATTACCTCTGTGCCCTTCTGCTTCTGTTTTCTCTCCTTCCACCAAAAGAAAATCCGCATGAAAACAGACTTGTAAATCAACATCTAGTGGGCCCAGCAACAGTTCCACAACTAGAAGAATGAGTTCAAATAATAATGCCCTAACTTTACATTATCTGTCAAGAAATATCTCTATGATAATCAATAAAACCCCCTAGATAGATAAATATCAGCTAAAAAAGGAAAATGGAAGACAAGTAATAGGAAAATTCTCAAGGTAAACTAAGCTAATCTCTGGATTCTTTCCTTACTATTATATTTTACATGTTTATGTATATGCCATATATGCAAGATCTTGCTTGTGATGCAATTATTCTGGTACTTCCATCTACACTTTCCAACTTAGTGAACTGACCATTTCTTCAAAGAACATCACTGAAATATGCCTCATGCAGAAACATTTCTAGGGAAAATTTGCACAACTGAGAATCACGTTTTTTGTTGTTGTTAACAGAACTGATATGAGGTGTCTCCAGAGCAAGAGATTCAATTCTGTGAAACATTAGGAAAACAAGAAATAGTTCTATGTTTCAGAATATGAAGCAAAGGGGTTCATTTTACTTCATCTTGGGCTTTGAGCTCAATAGACCTGTCTGATTGCCTCTGAATGCAATGTTGCAGCACATAGAGATACTTTTTTATTTCATACATCATTTATAACTTCTACAGAAATTCTACAAAACTAATATACATTATTCTTCCAAACCAAATAAGCAATATCCTAATTTTGTTATTCTACTGGTTGCTGGGACTTCTGTCCAAGCATAAATAACTTACGTTTCTATAAATAATACTGGAAAGTTTTCAAAACACTATCAGCCAGTTTTATGTTGACCTGGACACTTCTTGGACTGTTTCTATATTTTCTTTCTCCTTGCACCTTCTAAATACAGACATTTCCTCAGGTTTAATCCATGATCCCTTCCTTTCTGTATGTACACAAATGCTTTTCTTGTAACCATGATGACATCCATGGCCTCAAATATCAATTGTACTCAAAATTCTCTCTACACCTGATTTTTTAAAAACTTTAAATAAATATAAATTACTCAAGATATTTTTAACATGATACTAGCTAGCATCACACTTAATAGGAAACAACAGTGGTGTTTCCCTATTAAAGTCAAAAATAAGGTAAAGACAGTAAATAAATCTACAGTTATGTTTACATTGTTCTTGAGGAACTAGCCAATACAATTAGGCAAGATGAAGAAATGACAAGTATAAAAATTGTAAAGGAGGAGGTAAAATTATCTCTCCTTCAGGTGACATGAATTAGCAGGGTCACCATGTTTCACAACCCCAGGGACCACCCTTCCCATTGTATTCTAGTTGTGCTGGCATGTGCTGCTAGTGGTGAACTGGCATGATTGTACACCTGGAAAACCAATAGATTTTACTGAAAAATTATTATAAGCAATAAGAGAATTTATTAAGGTGACTGGGAAAAAATAACATATAGAAAATAACAGCTTTCATGTATAAAACAATATTAGTTAGGATATGTAATACTAGGAAAGACCCAATTTACAATAGTAATTTAAAAATATTAAATACCTAAGAATAAACCCAGTATTAAAAGGGCAATATGAGACTTCTGGTTTCCATTCCAGCATGTAAGGAGCTTGGAAGTTGTCACTCTGCCATAACAAATAAAAAGTGAACAAACTAAAAAATTAACAACTCTTCTCAGATCATGCATAGAAGTGATGCCATAGAGCAAACCATTCTTCCAAAGACTGGAGAGACAAGTAGGAGGTTACAGAGAATCACAACTTACCAGAGCAGAAACCTCCTTAGGAAACAGCACCAACATAGGAAAACCTAAACTATAACTGCAAAATTGCTGGAGGCTCAGTGTGGAAAAAGTCTGAGAGTTAAAAACTTGAGGCGACCCAGTCATTTGGGAGACCTCATACTGTTGTGGGTTTTACCTCCAAAAGCCTTAACAGGTTCTCACAGTGAAAATCAGAGAAAATATGCCCTCAGAACTTCCAGCCAGGGGAGGGGGAAAGTAACCATTTTGAAATATACCAAAGCATTCTGTTCTTCATAGAAAAATCTGGCTTTAAGAGAAACTCTTTTACTAGTTTTATAAAAGCCTAACTGATCTGGGAGAAGAGAAATACCCAACTATAGCCTATTCTAGCCATACTGTTCACCTAAGGTGGAGGGGAAGGAGGGGAGAGGAATCTGAGAAGCACCAGTGGAGTTCACAGTCCAGGGACACAAGTTCACTAAAAGACTGAGACCTAATCATAAGACTATAGAATGCTTCCCCACTCCCACACCTTACCACCACACCACTAAGGGCATATTTAAAGCAATTCCTTTTACCCAGTAAATTATTTCTGACTTTCAACAAAAAATTACAAGGTAAACTAAAAGGTAAAAAACACAGTTTGAAAACACAGAGAAAGCATAGACTAAGGTGTGGCATGAATGTTGTAATTATCAGATTCAGAATTCAAAACAACTATGATTAATATGCTAAGGGACCTAATGAAAAACATAGACAATATAGAAGAACAGATGGGTAATGTAGCAAGAGAGATGGAAATTCTAAGAAAGAATCAAATAGAAATGCTAGAGATAAAAAAATCTGTAATGGAAATGAGGTATACTTTTGAGGGGCATATTAGCAGATGAGACATGGCAGAGGAAAAATATCTCTGACATTGAGAATATGTCAATAGAAACTTGCAAAACTGAAAAGCAAAGAGGAAAAAGATGGAAAACAACAGCAGAGAATATTCAAGAACTGTGTGACAACTACAAGAAGTATAATATAGATGTAATGGGAATACCAGATGGAGAAGAAAGACAGATAGGATGCAAAAATCCTCAACAAAACATTAGTGAACCAAATTCAACAATACATAAAATGGATTATGCACCATGATCAAGTGGAATTTATTCCAGGGACACAAGGACGGTTCAGTACCTGCAAATCAATCAAGTGATACACCACATTAACAAAACGGAGAATAAAAATCACATGATCATCTCAATAGATGCAGAAAAATCATTTGACAAAATTCAACATCTATTCATGTTGAATTGGTATAGAGGGAAGATATCTCAATATAATAAAAGTCATTTATGACAAACCCACAGCTAACATCATACACAATGGTGAAAATCTGTAAGTTTTTCCTCTAAAATCAGGAACAAGACAAGGATGCCGACTCTCATAATTTCTATTTAACATAGTATTGGAAGTCCTAGCTACAGCAATCAGACAAGAAATAAAAGACATCCAAATTGGAAGGAAAGAAGTAAAACTGTCACTATTTGCTGATGACATGACACTATATATAGAAAACCCTAAGGACTCCACACACAAAAAACAAACAAAAAAAACACCTATTAGAACCAATAAAGTAATTCAATACAGTAGCAGGATACAAGATTAATATACAGAAATCTGTTGTTTTCTATGCACTAATAAACTATCAGAAAGAGAAAGTAAGAAAATAATCCTGTTTAAAATTGCATCAAAAAGAATAAAATACCCAGAATAAACTTAACCAAGGAGGTGAAAGAACTATACTCTGAAAACTATAAAACACTGATGAAGGAAAATGAAGATGATAGAGATAAATGGAAAGTTATTCTGTGCTCATGGACTGGGAGAAAATTGTTAGGATGTCCATACTATCCAAAGTAATCTACAGATTTAATGCAATCTCTATCAAAATACCCATGACACTTTTCACAGAACTAGAACAAATAATCCTAAAATTCACATCAAACCACAAAAGACCCCAAGTTGTCAAAGCAATCTTGAGAAAAAAGAACAAAGCTGGAGATATCACACTCCCTGGCTTCAAACTACACTACAAAGCTACAGTAATCAGAATAACATGGTACTGGCACAAAAATAGACACATAGGTCAATGGAACAGAATAGGGAGCCCAGGAAAAATCCCACACACTTATGGTCAATTAAATTATGACAAATGAGGCAAGCATATACAATGGAAAAAAGACAGTGTCTTTAATAAATGGTGCTGGAAACACTGGACAAATACATGTAAAAGAACGTGATTAGAACATTTCCCCACACCTTATACAGAAATAAAATTGAAATGATTAAAGACCTAGAGATAAGAGTGGAAACCATAAAACTCCTAGAAGAAAACATAGGCAGAACACTCTGACATAAGTTGTGGAAATATTTTTTGAATCTGTCTCCTCAGGAAAAGGAAACAAAAGCAAAAATAAATAAATGGGGTTTAACTAAACTTAAAAGTTTTTGCAAAGCAAAGGAAACCATTGGCAAAACTAAAAGACAACCTACTTAATAGGAGGAAATACCATCAAAAGAAGGTATGCTAAGAAAGGAGAAAAATAAAATTATGTAAAAAGCTCATTTCAAACCACAAAATGTAGAAAAAGAGTGGTATACAAAAGTAATAAAAAAAGGAGTAGGTCAACCCGCAACATAATAAAGCCCATATGTGACAAATGCACAGCTAACATCTACTCAATGGTGAAAAGCCAAAAGCTTTTTCTCTAAGATCAGGAACAAGACAAGGATGCCCACTCTTGCCACTTTTATTCACCACAGTGTTTTTATTCACCATAGTATTGGAAGTCCTAGCCAGAGCAATTAGGCAAAGGGAAAAAAAGGGCATTCAAATCAGAAAAGAAAAGGTAAAACTTTACTATTTGCACATGACTTGATACTATATATAGAAAACTGAAGACTCCACCAAAAAAACTCTTAGAATTAATCAATGAATTCAATAAAATTTCAGGATACAAAATCAATATACAAAAATCACTTGCATTTCTATACACTAAACTATCAGGAAGAGAAATTTAAAAAGCAATCTTATTGACAATTGCATCTAGAGGGATAAAATACCTACAAATAAATATAACCAAGGAGGTGAAAGACTTGTACACTTAAAACTCTAGGAAAATGACAAACAAAATTGAAGAAGACACTGATAAATGAAAATATATTCCATGCTCATGAAGTAGAAGAATTAATATTGCTAAAATATCCATACTACCTAAAGTCATCTATTGATTCAATGAAAACTCTATCAAAATTCCAACAGCATTTTCAACAGAAATGGAACAATCCTAAAATTTGAATGGAATCACAAAAGACCCAGAATAGCTAAAGGAATTGAGAAAGTATAACAGTGCTGAAGGCATCATGCTTGCTGATTTCAAACTATATTACAAAGCTATAGCAATCAAAACAGTATGGCATTGGCATAAAAACAGACACACAGATCAATGGAACAGAGAGCCAAGAAATAAACCCTTGCATATATGATCAATTAATTTATGTTAAAGGACCCAAGAATATACAGTGGGAAAAAGACAGCCTCTTCAACAAATGATGTTGGGAAAACTGAACAGCCACATGCAAATGAAAGCATCTCAAACATTATCTTACACTACACACAAAAATCAACTCAAAGTGAACTAAAGACTTGAACATAAGACGTGAAACCATAAAACTCCTAAAAGAAAACATAGGCAGTAAACTCCTTGACATCAGTCTTGACGATTTTTTGGGGATCTGACACCAAAAGTGAAGGCAAAAAAGCAAAAGTAAACAAGTAGGACTACATAAAACTAAAATGTCTCTGAACAGCAAAGGAAACCATCAACAAAATGAAAAGGCAACCTACTGAATGGGAGGTTGCCTATAATATTTGCAATTTTTTAAATATTTATTTATTTATTTATTTATTTTAGTATTTATTTTGGCTGCCTCAGGTCTTAGTTGTGGCATGCAGGATCTAATACCCTACATATTCAAGCACACCTTGTTTATAGTGTTTCTCTTTATTGTGCTTTGCAGGTATTTCTTTTTGTTGTTGTTGTTACAAATTAAAGGTTTCTGACAACACTGCACTGAGCAAGATTATCATTGCCATTTTTCCAACAACATTGGCTCACTTCATGTCTCTGTGTCACATTTCGGTAAGTCTTGCAACATTTCAAACTTTTTCATTATTATTATATTTGTTATGATGATCTGTGATTAGTGATCTTTGATGTTATATTGCAAAATAGATTATGACTCACTGAAGGCTCAGATAATGGTTCACATTTTTAGCAAGAAAGTATTTTTAATTAAAATATGTACTTTTTTAAGATATAATGCTACTGCACACTTAATAGACTATAGTATAGTGTAAACATAACTTTCATATGCACTGAGAAACAAAAAAATTCATGTGACTCACTTTATTGTGATATTTGCTTTATTGTGGTAGTCTGGAGCAAAACTCACAATATCTCCAAGATATGCCTCGATAAAAAACTCATACAACTCAATAGCCAAAACAAACAATCTAATTAATAAATGGGCAAAGTATCTGAATAGACATTTTTCAAAGAAGACATACAGAAGCCAACAGGCACATGAAAAGGTGTTCAAAGTCATTAATCATAAGAAAAATGCAAATTAAAACCACAGTGTGACATCACCTCACACCTATTAGAATGGCTATTATAACAAAAAGACAGGAGATAACAAGTGTTGGTGAGGATGTGGAGAAAAAGAATCCCTGTCCATTCTTTTTGGGAATATAAACTGGGGCAGCCACTATGGAAAATAGTATGCAGGTTCCTCAAAAAGTAAAAAATAGAGGTATCATATGATCCAGCAATTCCACTTCTGAGTACACATCCAAAGGAAGTGAAAACAGGATCTTGAAAAGATATCTGCACTCCAATGTTCACTGCAGCGTTATTCACAATAGCCAAAACATGGAAACAACCTAAGTGTCTGTCAATGAATGAATGGATAAAGAGGATGCAGTATATATGTACAATGGAATATTATTCAGCCATGAGAAAAAAGGAAATTCTGCCATTTGCAACAACATGGATAGATCTGAGGGCACTATGCTAAGTGAAATAAGCCAGACAAAAACAACACTGTATGCTACCATTTACATGTAGAATCTAAAAAAGCTGAATTCACAAAAACAGAGTACAAAAATGGTTACCAGGGGCTGGGGTGGGGTTAGGAGAAATGGGGAGATGTTGGTCAAAGGGTACAAACTTCCAGTTATAAAACGAATAAGCTGTGGAGATCTAATGTAGAGCATGGTGATTATAGTTAATAATACTGTGTTATATATTTGAAAGTTGCTAAGAGAGTAGATCTTAAATGTTCTCACCACACAAAAGAAATGGTAATTATGTGATGTGTTAGAGGTGTTAGCTAGCACTATGGTAGCAGTCATTTTGCAATATACAAATGTATGAAATCAACATGTACATCTTAAACTTATACAATATTATACCTCAATTATATGGCAATAAAACTAGGGCAGGGGTGATGCTCTCAGAATAGGTAGCTTGAAGAAAATTTATAGATACCATCTTTTCTTTTTGCTTTCCTCAATTGTAGGACTCATGATAAAAGCTTACATCAAATGTTCAAGTCTCTTAAATTTCAGTGTCCTTCAAGAATAATAACATGGAGATAATAGGGTACAGCATAAACTTAATAAGTATGTAAATTGATGTTCTTTATTAGATATTCTGATTTTATATTTACAGTAGGGGTGAGATTGCTTAAGAGCAAATACACAAGAGCGTGTCTAGAAAATTAGTGTTTCAAAATAAAAGTATTAAAATTCTCTCTGCCTTCTTTATACTATCAGAGATAGAATAAATACCTTACCTAGTTATCTGGTGCTGAAGAGATAGATGGCTTTATTTTGTCTGTCTACACAGTTCAAAAAAAGAGAGTCCAGTAGCTGTCACTTTTCTAATATTATAATATGTGAAACACAAGAACAACTGTAAAAGAGGATTATTTCAGGGAAGGAAAAAGATCAAATGGTTAATGAAAATTCATTTTATAAGATGATACCTTTCACAGATACAGTATTAGCTTCTGAGTTATTTTACATCCTATGGAGGTCACAATTATTTCCACCACAGGAGAGGGAGAGGGAGAGGGAAAGAGAGAGAAAGAGAAATTTTATATCAAAAAGTACCACTAAATTATGAGACCTTTCAAGATTTGAAATGTAACTTATGTTTTCATATCAGATAAATGAACTTTGTTGATCTGGTGAGCTAGTATATAATTCAATCTGTAGGTGACATGTAACATCTTTTTCTCAGTAGATAAGTTGTACTTTAAGAACACTTCTAACTAATTCAACAGTACTCTGCTTGTTTTATTTTTATGTGTCTTTAGTAGCTTGTGCTCACATATGTACTAGCTTTCCACATTAAGGGTGGTTGAAGGTTACTGACAAAAACATTTTGATAACTTAATACACAATATTTGAAGTTGGAAAAAGGTACTTTTTAGAGATGACTGATATGGACTTTACTGAAATGCAGAGAGAGGAAATCAATTTTTCCCCCTGAATAAGGTGATTTAATTAAGCTGCTTGTAAACAGAAATACTTTCCTGGAGGCTCCCAACATTAATTAGACTAATTTTACTAGGTAATGATCCTTCAGACTCGAATAGGAAAGGAAAGTCAAATGGCTATTTTCTCATTTTTACAAGACTCTTTTCCCACATGTTACTCTTTCTGAAATCAGAATGTGATTTGTAGTGAGAGGCGAATTTAATTGGGCCTTTCACTCATGATCCCCCTTCTCCCTCAAAAAGAGCTACTACCAATGTGATGATGCACCTTAGAATGAATAGGGACTTAAAACCCAAGAAACATAGATGAACCTATTTACTACTAGGTGGACAAGGGAAGTCAATTTTTAAGAAGAATAAGCTGACAGAAAGCAGGGGTAATGTCTTCCTTGCCTAAGACGATGCTGTCTGTGCCTCACGGCATCTTCAGGCAGACCGGTGCTTCTTTCTCATCATCTTCCTCCGCTTCCTCCAGCATCACTATCCTTAATTGAACAACTACTTGTAGCAGGCACTGTCTTTTTAACAAATGACCTCCACATGTGTCGTTTAAATCAATTTGTCCTCAGTCCTAGCTGCATCTTAGAATGTCAAGAGCTTTTAACAATACAGCTGCCCAGGCCCATTACAGACCAGTTGTTTCAGAATCTTTGAGGGTAAGCCCTGAATATCTGTATTTTTTAAGTCTTTCCAAGTGATTCTGATACACAGTGAATGCTGAGAGTCACTGTTTTTCTGTGCTGCCCCCAAACACCAACAGGTACTTGGAACAGAAGCTACACTGACTCATGTCATATGTTTTCCAATCTAAAGAGATAATACTTCCTAAGATTTAGAAAGCACAAGAGAAAAAGAGCCCAATGAAAGAAATCACTCTCCTAGTATTTTTAAAAGAGGAGAAATGACTGCAGAATTAATAGGTTTGAAATTAATTCTTCTGAGAACAACTAATAACATTAATAACTACCAGGTCCTCAAGCACTCAGCCTTGGACTCCAACTTTCAGTATATTTGTCATTCATTATAATTAGTGTCAACTTTTTAGTCACATCTAGCAGATAAAAGATGCTGGCTGCTGGTAGCTAATTGCCACAGTGAAACCAAGTGACTATTCGGAACCCTGAGGTCCCATGCTCCATAGCCTAACGTATTCCCAGAAATATACCTCTCGTCAGTTGCTCCCCTTTACCATGAGTCCCATTTTAGAAGAATGTGTCACTTTTTATTAGTACCCCGGCTCATCAGAGGTGCCTCCTTGGCAGCCTGTGCCTCATACAGTAACTTTCATCTGTTTCCTACAGCAGTATCTCTTTCCCTGAGAGACAAGCTAATAATTTCACCTGCCCTGACATCAAATTCTCTTTCACCAAAGTAGCTTCTGAGGAACACCAACAAAATGCCCAGATTCTAAAAGAATGTGTTCTGTTTTCTCCTTTCTCTCAATTTAGAAGATCTTGCATTATACACAGTGTGTGAGAGACCCTTAGGGACCACTTTTTCAGCATTCAATTGGAAAATGGACAGAGGAAACATATTTTCTTATTCTGATTATGTTCGACATAGTACAGTTTTAGCAACACGTTCATTAGCAACGCAAAAAAATCTTTCAGTAAAGGATTCTACCCCATGTGTGAAGTACATGATGGCACCATCACACATTCATTGAAGAGTTACCCACACAAAGGCCATATGCCCATTAAGCACAGGAAGCATGCCGGGTCCTGCACACATATGTGAAGGAGAGACACTCTGTTCTAAATAGCTGCTACTTCATTCCTTTGCAATCGACACTTCTAATTTTCTTAGGACAGAATTGTGCAAATGCTTAGAATTTTTTTTTCTTACAGATCCACAATGGCAGAAGAGGTGCTGGTATGCCATAGACAGTTTCCTTCAGGAGCACATTTAATTTCTAACCAGAACAATAACAAATTCAATATACGGATAATTGTATAGTTTTTCCTTCCACATTTACTGAATGCAAACCTTGTTTATTTACTTCCATAATTTTATTCATGACTGATAAGAGAAATATTTATAATGAAGGTTTAAAGACAACTGTGTTAGAGAAGTAAGGCTTAAATATTTATTTCTAATCATACGTGTGTGCACGTGTGTGTGTGTGTTGGTTAATCAGTCAATAATCAAGAACATACTGAGCACCTTCAAGGTCAAAACACAGTGAGTCAGGGAATCCAAACAGTTCTCAGTCACAGTACACTTCAAGGAACTTGCAAGAGAGTAAAGGAGATTTCCACCTTAAAAGTAATTGTTTTCAGAAATGGTTTGTAAAGAAGACAAATTAGCAAGCTGAGCACCCAGTGAAATCCTGAATTCCTGTGCCTGAGCCCTGGTTCATCATTATTAAAATAAATTATCTGCTGGTGACACATAAAATACCTAAAACCAAGAAAAAGAATAATTTTTGTTGCCGCAATAGCTATTACCATAATGCCAACTAGCTTATAAGGGATGAGTAAATGAAGGAGAGATATCAGGATAACACAGAGGTTATACTGGTTTATATATGATTGTTTCCTCACATTACCAATCTGTGCCAGCCAGTATCAGCAGCTGAACTCACACAACACTAGCACAGCCGAGTACAGCAAGCCACTGTACACATGGCCCATGTGCTTCCTCCTGGCTCAGTTCAGTCATGTACTCTGTCTTGGAAGAGTTATTGCAGGTCCTCCCAGATCTTCATACATTTTGCTCCTCTCCCTAACTCAGCAGTCTTGATCTTGCATTCTATCTTCCCTCCCATCATCAAAGTGCCTTTTTTTAAGTAAAGTCCTAAATTCACTGTAGTATTTTTCATTTTTTAGGAATTTTAAAGTCTTTTGAAACTATCCTAAAATGTATAAAAGGATTATTCTTCTTTTCATCAGTGCTTTGGTCACAAGTTGCATGTGTTTTGAATAATCTGCTCCCAACCAATTTTCCCCATGAGTTCTGGTACTTTTAGTGCATGATTTTTCAGGAACATACGTATAGGCCAAATGGGAACTCAAGGAAGGCACATCACTCTGGGTGCTGGAAGATGCTTAGGGACCGTGTTATAGCTAAAGAGCCTGATTCAGATGTTAAAGGAAGAGTAGGACTCAGTTAAGCACAGAGGAGGCAAGAGGTGGGAGAAGCAGTAGGCGCAGAGGGAGAAGCCATTCACGCAAACTGTGTGTGCA
This sequence comes from Mesoplodon mirus, assembly GCF_964341445.2. Taxonomy (NCBI): domain Eukaryota; kingdom Metazoa; phylum Chordata; class Mammalia; order Artiodactyla; family Ziphiidae; genus Mesoplodon; species Mesoplodon mirus. The sequence goes on from NC_138980.1 coordinate 134,577,583, forward strand.
AAACCATCAGTAAAGTGAGATCAAATAGGGGAAACATATTTTAAATGAAGTTTGCCCAGAATATAAAGGCCTAAGATCCTGAAGTTCCTTCTATAAAGAATTAAGAGCCACTGGAGACTTTAGGGCAAAGGTGAGGGCTAGAGTATTGACAGAGCAATTCCCTTTTGGTGCAGCAAGGGCTTCTGAAAACATTGTAGTCTCCCCATTCTTTTATGTTAAAAATAACTGAGGTCCGGGTAGGTGACTGACTTATTCATAAGCACATTTATTCATGGCCTGTATCTCCTGGTTCCCAGGCCAAAACTCATATGACAATACCCATGTGGCACAAAAGGAATTTAAAAAATAATATGATGACTACTGCAATAGTCAATAGTCCAAAAGCCAGTGAGGACCTGGACTATGAGGTATCATTAGAAACAGAAGGGAGGGAATATATTCATAAGACCTCATGAATAAAGGATCCATATCTAGGCATGGTAACTGACTAATGAATGATCAGTATTTCCTTAAGTAGAAACTTTATATATGTCATTCTGTACCTAACAAATTACAACAGGTAATTCATGTCTCTCTTTTGTGATATTACATAAACTATTAAGGTAATATTTGCAGCATTGCAGGGTCAACATGTAGACAGTATGTGGCTCATCTCTGAAAAATAAGATTGGAAAAAGGCAAAAGGGAAAGCTGTATAGACTGGTGGAATTATTCCATGAAGCTGGACCAAGACCATCTTCTGCTCTGCATTTCCCGGGAAGGAAGTAGCCAAATAAGAAGACCCTCCCCGCTCCACGATCTGGCTGACCAGGAAGAGAGAGAGTCAAGTAAGACACCCCAGTTGTGTGAGGAAACCAATCTTTCAACCCAATGGCAGCAAACCACACCCACGGAGCATTTACACAGCTTGAGGGCAATATGCTACCTGGTGTAATGAGTTGGTCCCTTAGGGAGACCTCAGCAGAGTGGCATTTCCTTGGTGAAGTCCAGTTTTTATAGTCTAAAATTATTTTATCAGTGTACCCAGAGTTCATCATTTTCTAAGGGACTAACATCATTCTCTTATGTTAACCAAACTCAGAAAAGACTGTTGCATTCACCAAAATGCCAACGAGAAAAAGTGGACTCAATACCCAGGGTCACAAATCAATGAGTACATTCTCTTTGAAAATCTATTTGGGAAGCCAAACATAATCAGAAAATTGTGCAGCGTGTATGAAAGCAGAGGAAGGGGAATGATGCAAATGACCTTAAAGCCCGTGAAGCAAGGACAGCTTCAGCATCTACATGTGCATCGATGTAGTTCTGCCAAACAGGCCAGAACACACAAGTTCACTGGTTACGGCTGCAGTAAACTGGTTTCAAAGAAACATTTTCATAAATGTTTCACAAAGAAGAAAAACTTTGAGTTAGATTTTTGAGCCATTATAAGCAGCAACATTAAGAGCTGAAATTAGAATCTTCATATGATAAGTGAGTTTAAAATATTCAAAGGAAAATTTTACTTTGCTGAAAGTTCATGTTTGTTAAAACTATTCTATGAACTCTTTCCAGGTAATTTCAGATTAATCTGATAACCATTGCTAATTAGACTAAGAAGGAAATTAGTGAATTAATTGTGGTTATCTTGGAACATCTGTCTCTCAGAAGAAAGGAGGCTTGCTTAAAATGGTTTACTTCAGAAATAGAGAGAAAAATAGCAAAATTGAATGGGAAGTCTGGAGAGAGAAACACAGTATTAGAGAAAAAGCAAACTCCTTAATACTGCCTATAAATGTAACTTATGGAAGAATATTAGACTAAAACTAAAAAACAGATGTTTCATTCAATTAAATTTATTTAAAGTGTACTATTAAAAGTAATAGCACAGAAATGTACATCAAATTAAAATCTTACATAGTCTCTGCAAAATCTTATAACTCTATGTTTGACCAAGTTTTTGTCATTCCTCCAAACTTGACTTGGAATGTTCCAGATGTTTTCAAATTTTTCATCTTTCTTATTAAAAAAAAGCTTCCATTTTAGTCTGATACAATGATAACAGTATCAATATAAGGTAATGAGTTTTGCTGTCTGCTAATGTTGCTAGGATGCCTCCCGGTCAGATGATTTCAGGTTTTGTGGAGGAATTTTCTTGGAACAAAACATACAAGCTTAGCAAATTGCCTAATTTGGCTGCTATTTCTAAGAGCTTTGGATTTTCCTTGTGACTTTGACCTTAGAATGTAGCCATCTTCTTATAGATCCTTCTCTTCATCTTCATGGTGACCCTTTATGACAGCAATATACTGTCAGGCTGGTCTTTCTGAATACAGAAAACATGACTTTATTGCAGGGATGAGGAGATATGTGGGCACAATATATACACAAGAGGAAATATAATCACAGAGAAAACCCAAGTTCAGCTTTGTCTCTCCTTCCATTAGAAAGAATTCTGACTGTCAGGTTAATTCATCCTACCATTTCCCTAGTCTGAAATACTCCTGCTTGGAACTTGGTAGCTCCTTTCTTTGTTTTCTTTGCATTTTTTCCCCTTTCCCATCCCCACCCCCTTTTTAGGTTGAATTCTTCTCTTCTAGGTATTCAGACAATCTTTCCATCTTAGTTTTTTAATTACTACTCTCATTTATCTACCAATACAGCACATAAATAGTTCCTAGGCAAAAGGACTGTGCTAGAGATTGGTGACAATATAAAAATATAAGACATAGACTCTGGCCTCCAAATGTTCTACTCTAAGTAGAAAGATAAAGCAGGTCCAAAATACAGTTCAACAAAAAACAGATTATTCGAATAGATTCTATTCCACCAATATTTAAGGAATGCAGAAAGTACTTCTAGAATTCAGAGACTGAGAAGATGAGTGTGGGTGAGGGGAACTTGTAGCAGTGCGGGATGAAGCAATGACACCCTAATTTGGGGTGGCAGACCTTTTGACACTGCCAACTTCTCAGTCTCAGATAGACTATGGCACCTTCCTGCCATCTAAAAATTGGCACTTGCCATCTGCCTGTACAAGGATTAAGTCACTAGTCACTGCAGCCACTGACCTTCAACACACCCTGAAAGGAGTTCAGGGTGGAGATCAGGAATAAGGCAATCTGTGCCCTGGGAAAAACTGGCAGAACAGGCCTTCCAATAGTTAGATATTTTCAGGAGAAGATTTTATGACCCCAAGTTCTTGTATCTCCTCATATCTAGAAAAGCACTAAAATCATCAATGGTAAGATCTGCTCCTCATGACTAGCAGAAAGCCTCTGCCAAAATGTGTGCCTGGCTGCATGTCCCCCCTTCACTAAAATCATATATAATACTGACCTTCCCCCCTACCTCTTTGGAGCAGTTCCTCAGAGCTATCAGAGATGCTGTCTCCCAGGCTATAGTCTTCATTTTGTCCCGATACAACTTAACTCACAACTCTCACATTAGGCATTTTTTTCAGTTGACATTCCATAAAAACCTTTTCTAAAAAATCTGTAGGCAGTATAAAATAGAGAGTGAGAGCCTGAACCCTGAGAGTCAGATCATGCACTTTACTTCCTGAGTCTGCTACTCAACTACAGGCAAGTAACATAACCTCTCTGTTACTCAGTTTCCCCATCAGTAATACAGAGTTGTGCTAAGGATAAAATAATATATATATAAAATACTTAATACTGTGCCTCACACAGAGCAAGTGCTATATACATTTTTGTTGTTGTTGTTGTGTTGTTGTCATTATTAATGGCTGATGATGCCAAGGGCCTCTAAAGTCATATATAACCTTCTAGCAACATCCTTGCCCACAAAGATGTGGATCTTGTCTTGAATGCACAAGATGTCACTCTCCTTTTTGAGTAACCAGATTCAATCAACACAAACAGTTATTGTGATGAAGGGAGTTTAAAAGAGTATAAGGAGAAAGGAAGAGAAGAGGGGAAACAGGCGATGGTGATCACATCTTTAAATTCAGATCATACTTTCCAAACCAGCTCAAACTATGAGCCCTTGAGCCTTGATTTAATCACAGGATGTACACAGCTTTCATCTCTTTATGTATTGGTAAAAATTCACAAATTCTAAAATAATTTTCTAAAAACTTTCTTTGCCTCCAACTTCCTTAATTTCAAAAGCTGGCTCCAAAGCACAGTTTGTTTTTCTAAGCACCTTTCTCATTTGCATGTAAAACTCTACCTCGTGTTACATCCTTGATGAATATTAATAGGATGCTTTAACTTTTATCATTATGAGTCCCAGAAAAATGCCTTATACTTTGTTCTTGCATGCCTTGACTGGCATTTAAAAGCATTGTTGGTGAAAGCATTGTTGGTGAATGCTTTCTGGTGACAGCTGGAGTGGGTGAACGTCTTTGATGTTTAGCATGAATGCCTCAAAATGTAATTTTTATGGAAGCATTTGGAGAGAGAATTCAAGAGCTAGGAGTGCCCATGAGACAGAAAAGCATGATATGTTCAGATGTAGATGAGAACTGTAATCAGTAAATGCTTGTGTGGTGGAGGGTGTAGGGGGACAGCAATAAGTTGGAAATGAAGTCTTTGTTTACTTTCAATGTGCATTTCAACATCACGTTTATGTGTCACTCTGTTAAGGAGACCTAGATAGTTCAACTAACGTGAAATAATTAGCATGTGAAACACTTCAGAGGAAAAGCAAAACAAAGATTGAAAGTATCATTTTTATTATCATCATCCTTATAAGGATAGAAGCAGTATATGTGCTGTGTAGCAAGTACTTTGAAACGTTTCAGATCTTGAGAAAGCAAATATATTTGACAGCCCACTGAAGAACCCCTATAAATCTGTATCATTAAAAAGTCAAAGAAATACAGAGAGTTTCCACAGAGAGAGGAAAGAAAAACAGATAGGGGGAAATGGGAGTAAGCAAATGGGAAAGGCAAGTTAATAAACACATCAGAACTGAACAGAGTAATATTTTTCCCCTTGTAGCTGAATATCAGCAGTGGGGAGATCAGAATGGGTTTCTCCTCATTCCCTTTTAAAGTTCACCATTCCTATTCCAATTGTTGAAACTGCCGAAAAGAAGTGAGAACACTGCAAATCCAACCTACTCTTCAAAAATCTTTAGAATGAGGCACAACACAGAATTTAAATCCTGGATTTAAGGGGTGTGCGGGACTGTGGGTCGTGTAACAGCATTAAAGTTAAGAGCATCAGAATGACCTAAAGTTCTGGTATTATTCAGAAGGATAGTAACAATGTTTATTCATTTCAGATTAAGTTAACTATGATACATATGTGATTTAAAATAGCTAGGATAACTACTAAAAGAATCCACATGGGGTCATCCCTGGTGGCACAGTGGTTGAGAATCTGCATGCTAGTTCAGGGGACACGGGTTCAAGCCCTGGTCTGGGAGGATCTCACATGCCGCAGAACAACAAAGCCCGTGAGCCACAACTACTGAGCCTGCGTGTCTGGAGCCTGTGCTCCGCAACAAGAGAGGCCACGATAGTGAGAGGCCCACGCACTATGATGAAGAGTGGCCTCCACTTGCCACAACTAGAGAAAGCCCTCACACAGAAATGAAGACCCAACACAGCCCAAAATTAATTAATTAATTAATTTTTAAAAAATCAGAGAGAACATTTCCCGGCTGTGGTCAGAGGAAGTCCTGACTACTGAATAAAGGCACAGAGAGATGCAACATTGGTGCCTTTGGAAAAAAAAAAAAGAATACACATGGACTACATACATTTCAAACAGTAAAGAGAGATTAGACAGAATGAGAAAAAAATTTCCAAAAGAATGTGTAAAGAAAAAAAGAAGAAAAAGCATAATAATCAGACAAATAGAAAACTCATAACAATATACCAGGCAAATATTAACCAAAAAATGATGTAGCTATACTAATAACACAAAAAACAAACTTTAAGACAAAATATAAAACCAGAATTAAAGATGGTTGCTACATAATAATAAAATGCTCAGTTTACTCATGCAAACCTACTAACATGGTCTTACAGTAGATAATAACAAAAACTGATAAAAATACTAGGGGAAATCATAGTGGGGGATTTTTCAGACTTTTCTCTTTTTTATCAAACAAGAAAAATATAATCAGGAAGGGTACAGGTGATTTAAACAGTATAATTGACAAGTTTGATGATGATGAACATATATAGAATATTAGACACTACATTTGGAGAGTAAACCTTTATTTTTCAAGTATAGATGGAACATTCCAAAATTTGACTATGTACTTCACCAATGGAATTAAGTTACAAATCAATAACAAGGAGATCTTAGAAAGAAAACATAGGAATACTTTCTAAGCAGTGAGGAAATGAGAAAAAAATCATAATGGATATTAGAATATGTTTATACTGAATGATAATATAAATGTCATGTATTAAAACATGAGGGGAATATGCATCCCAGTAAATACTTACATTAGAAAAAATAAAGTCTCATAATTAATGAGAGCTACCTAACAAGGTAAAAAGGAGCAGTATAACAAACGTTTAAAAAGTTATAGAAGCAGGAGTTATAGAGTTCAGTAAAATCCACCCCCAAAGAAACAAGTATAACATGGCAAATTTGTCTAAATCGGCTATAGCAGGACTCTGGAAATTCACTAAAAGCAAACAACAAATGAAGAAATGTTTATTCATAAAAAACTGCTAGAAATGTGGGTAAGAACAGTGTCAATCTGGGGCCTTCATGGCTGGGACTTCTCCCACTCCCCACCCCCTAGCTCACTAAGTGAGAATGAAAGTTTTACCAGGGTGGGGCTGAGCATGAAAACCAGCCAGTTTGCTGCCATAAAGAAAGGATCTGATTTGGGATCAGTGATGAAAAGCCCTGCTAAAAACATTGGCACTAGAAGTATCACACTTAGTAGGAAACAGAAAATCTACAGATCTGTAGCCTGAGTAATTGGTTTTAGTTGGGGTGAATGATGGATCACCAGAAATTTAGTGGGAAGGTCCTGGAAATGAGAGAGCTATAGGAGGACTAGACATGCTCTCTGTGAATTTCTGGATCACTGTGAAAATATGTGCATACACAGGGGAACTCCAAAAGAGCCAAGCATAAAATAAAAACCAAGACAGACTTGATAAGTGGCTGAACACTAAATGAACTCCCCAACCCATATCCAACCAGACCCATCACCAGAGGGTAAAAGACTTACCAGATTTGAGGTGTCTGAGCAAAATCTATGTCCAAATCATTGACTTATCATTAAGCTATGTAAACACTGACATGACCTCTAGGAAGTCAGGCTATAAAACTAAGAATAACACAAGCTATCCAATAGCATTATTATAATAAAAGAGACAGATAATACCAAGTGTTAGTGAGAATGTGGAGAAATTGGAATCTTCATACATTACTAGTATAATTATAAAATGGGGTAACTGCTTTGGAAAACAGTCTGGCAATTTCTCAAGACATTAAACATAGTTATCATATAACCCAGAAATTCCACTCCTAGGTACATATCCAAGAGGAATAAAAAAACATAAGTACACACAAAAACTTGTACACAAATGTTCATAGCAGCATTATTTGTGAGAGCTAAAAAGGGGAAACAACCTAAATGTCTGTCCACTGATGACACTGATAGTTAAATAAAATGTGGCATATCTATAACAGAATATTATCTGTCAATCAAAAGGAGTTAATTACCAATACTTGCTATAATATACGTGAACCTTTAAAACATTATTCTAAGTGGAAGAAGCCAGTCACAAAAATATATATATAATTTCATTTATTTGAATTTTCTAGGATATCTAAATCTATAGAGACAGGAAGTAGATTAGTGGTTGCCTAGGACTAGTGGGCAGGGAAGGTTAAGAGAAAATGGAGAGTGACTGATTGTATATACAGAGTTTCTTTTAGAGATGATGAAGTGTTCTAAAATTAATTGTGGTTATGGTTGCACAACTCTGTGATTATACTAAAAATTATTTACTTGTACACTTTAAACAGGTGAGTTGTATGGTATGTGACTTATATTCCAATTAAGTTATTATTTTAAAAAGTCAAAGTAAAGCAGCAAACTTTAAACTGCAAAAAATAGTAATAACACAAACTAAGCAGAAACATCAATAGCCATACACCACATGGGAAACAGATTGACACAATTTAAGTCCAAACACATTACTAACAACAATAACAAAAACCATAAGGAAAAAAATTAAAATCCAGAGTTGCTACAATGTCCAGTTTTTAATAATAACAACAACAAAAAAGGAATCATGCAGAGAAACAGGACATTGGGACCACATACAAAGAAAAAAAAAAGCAGTCCACAAGAATCAACAATGATGTTGGACTTAGCAGACAAAGATGTCAACCTGGTCATTACAAACACACTCAAAGAATTAAAGAATCTTATATATAAGGAAGCACAATAACTAAAATAAAAATTTTACTAGATGGACACAACAGCAGATTTAAGATGGCAAAAGAATCAAGGAGCTTGATGCTAGATCAATGGAAATAACATAGTTTGAGAAAAAGAGAGAAAGTAAGATTAAAAAGAATGAACAAAAACTTAATAGGATAATATCAAGCATACCAACATACATGTAATGGAAATCCCAGAAGGAGAAAGAAAAAGAGAGAGAAGAGCCGAAAAAAATATTTGAAGAAATAGTGGACAAAAATATTTGCTGAAAGCATTAATTTGTTTTAAAAAAAAAGTTTTCTACAGATTCATAAAGTTCAGTGACTTCCAAAAAGGACAAATATAAACAGATCCATACCTAGTTAAAACATATTAAAGTGATAACATTCAAAGAAAGAAAGCAGCAAGATGAAAATGACTCATCACATACCGGAAAACAACCACGTGGTTAACAGCTGACTTCTCTTTGCAAACAATGGAGACCAGATGGCCGTAGAAGAAATATTCAAAGTGCTGAAAGAAAAAAAAAAAAAACTGTCAACCAATAACTCTATATTCAGGAAAATTATCATTTCAAAAATGAAAGTAAAATGAATATATTCACAGGTTAAAAACAGAAAGAATTTGCTGTTAGTTTACCTAACTTATAAGAAAACCTACAGGATGTCCCTTCAGGCTGAAAGAAATAGCATTAACTTGAATATAGTGGACAAAATAAAGAATACTGAAAACGGTGTTTAGTTAAATATAAAACAGTATGAATATATTTTTCTCTTAATTATTTTAAGAAACATAACTTTGTATAAGCAATATGTATAAAACTTGTATTGTCTGGTTTAAAACACAAACATACAAACTTACTAAGTAAAATTTTGGCTTTTCAAAATATACCATTAAGAAAATGAAGACTTCCGGGTAAGATGGCGGAAGAGTAAGACAGGGAGATCACCTTCCTCCCCACGGATACACCAGAAATACAGCTACACGTGGAACAACTCCTACAGAACACCTACTGAACGCTGGCAGAAGACCCCAGACCTCCCAAAAGGCAAGAAACTCCCCACATACCTGTGTAGGGCAAAGCGGAGAGATCCCCGCACAGAGGATCGGTGCCGAGCGGCACTCACCACCCCGAGAAGCTTGTCTGCTCACCCGTCGGGGCGGGCGGCGCTGGAAGCTGAGGCTCGGGCTTCGGTCAGAGCGCAGGGAGAGGACTCGGGCTGGCGGCGAGAACTCAGCCTGAAGGGGGCTAATGTGCCACAGCTAGCCAGGAGGGAGTCCGGGAAAACTCTGGAGCTGCCGAAGAGGCAAGAGACATTTTCTTCCCTCTTGGTTTCCTGGTGCGCGAGGAGAGGGGATTAAGAGCGCTGCTTAAAGGGGCTCCACAGACGGGCGCGAGTCACGACTGACAGCGCGGAGCCCAGTGACGGGCATGGGACGCTGGGGCTGCTGCTGCCGCCGCCAGGAAGCCTGTGTGCAAGCGCAGGTCACTGTCCACACCGCCCTTCCGGAAGCCTGTGCAGCCCGCCACTGCCAGGGTCCCGGGATCCAGGGGCGGCTTCCCTGGGAGAACGCACGGCACGCCTTGGGCTGGTGCAACGTCACACCGACCTCTGCCGCTGCAGGCTCGCCCCGCACTCCGTGCCCCTCCCTCCCGCCCGGCCTGAGTGACCCAGAGTCCCCGAAGAGGTTGCTCCTTTAACCCTGTCCTGTCTGAGCGAAGAACAGACGCCCTCCGGCGACCTACACGCAGAGGCGGGGCCAAATCCAAAGCTGAGACCCAGGAGCTGTGAGAACAAAGAAGAGAGAGGGAAACCTCTCCCAGAAGCTTCAGAAGCAGCGGATTAAAGCTCCACAATCAACTTGATGTACCCTGCATCTGTGGAATACATGAATAGACAACAAATCATCCCAAATTGAGGATCCAGGAGTCAGTGCTGTGCCTCTGAGGGGGGAGAGCCAACTTCAGGACACTGGTCCACAAGAGACCTCCCAGCTCCACATAATATCAAACGGCGAAAATCTTCCAGAGATCTCCATCTCAACACCAGCACCCAGCTTCACTCAACGACCAGCAAGCTACAGTGCTGGACACCCTATGCCAAACAACTAGCAAGACAGGAACACAACGCCACCCATTAGCAGAGAGGTGGCCTAAAATCATAAAAAGTCCACAGACACCCCAAAACACACCACCAGACGTGGACCTGCCCACCAGAAAGACAAGATCCAGCCTCATCCACCAGAACACAGGCACTAGTCCCCTCCACCAGGAAGCCTACACAACCCACTGAACCAACCTTAGCCACTGGGGACAGACACCAAAAACAACGGGAACTACGAACCTGCAGCCTGCAAAAAGGAGACCCCAAACACAGTAACATAAGCAAAATGAGAAGACAGAAAAACACACAGCAGGAGAAGGAGCAAGATAAAAACCAACCAGACCTAACAAATGAAGAGGTAATAGGCAGTCTACCTGAAAAATAATTCAGAATAATGATGGTAAAGATGATCCAAGATTCTATTTCCAAGATACAAAATCTTGGAAATAGAATAGACAAAATGCAAGAAACAGTTAACAAGGACCTAGAAGAAATAAAGATGAATCAAGCATCCATTAAAAACACAATAAATGAAATAAAAAATACTCTAGATGGGATCAATAGCAGAATAACTGAGGCAGAAAAACGGATAAGTGAGGTGGAAGATAAAATAGTGGAAATAACTGCTGCAGAGCAAAATAAAGAAAAAAGAATGAAAAGAACAGAGGACAGTCTCAGAGACCTCTGGGACAACATTAAACGCACCAACATTCGAAATATAGGGGTTCCAGAAGAAGAAGAGAAAAAGAAAGGGACTGAGAAAATATTTGAAGAGATTATAGTTGAAAACTTCCCTAATATGGGAAAGGAAATAGTTAATCAAGTCCAGGAGGCACAGAGAGTCCCATACAGAATAAATCCAAGGAGAAATACGCCAAGACACATATTAATCAAACTGTCAAAAATTAAACACAAAGAAATCATATTAAAAGCAGCAAGGCAAAAACAACAAATAACACACAAGGGAATCCCCATCAGGATGACAGCTGATCTCTCAGCAGAAACTCTACAAGCCAGAAGGGAGTGGCAGGACATAATTAAAGTGATGAAGGAGAAAAACCTGCAACCAAGATTACTCTACCCAGCAAGGATCTCATTCAGATTTAATGGAGAAATTAAAACGTTTACAAAGCAAAAGCTGAGAGAGTTCAGCACCACCAAACCAGCTTTACAACAAATGCTAAAGGAACTTCTCTAGGCAAGAAACACAACAGAAGGAAAAGACCTACAATAACGAACCCAAAACAATTAAGAAAATGGGAATAGGAATATACATATCAATAATTACCTTAAATGGACTAAATGCTCCCACCAAAAGACACAGATTGGCTGAATGGATACAAAAACAAGACCCATATATATGCTGTCTACAAGAGACCCACTTCAGACCTAGAGACACATACAGACTGAAAGTAAGGGGATGGAAAAAGATATTCCATGCAAATGGAAACCAAAATAAAGCTGGAGTAGCAATTCTCATATCAGACAAAATAGACTTTAAAATAAAGACTACTAGAAGAGACAAAGAAGGACACTACATAATGATCAAGGGATCGATCCAAGAAGAAGATATAACAATTGTAAATATTTATGCACCCAACATAGGAGCACCTCAATACATAAGGCAAATACTAACAGCCATAAAAGGAGAAATCGACAGTAACACAACCATAGTAGGGGACTTTAACACCCCGCTTTCACCAATGGACAGATCATCCAAAATGAAAATAAATAAGGAAACACAAGCTTGAAATGATACATTAAACAAGATGGACTTAATTGATATTTATAGGACATTCCATCCAAAAACAACAGAATACACATTTTTCTCAAGTGCTCATGGAACATTCTCCAGGATAGACCATATCTTGGGTCACAAATCAAGCCTTGGTAAATTTAAGAAAATTGAAATTGTATCAAGTACCTTTTCTGACCACAATGCTATGAGACTAGATATCAATTACAGGAAAAGAGCTGTAAAAAATACAAACACATGGAGGCTAAACAATACAGTACGCAATAATGAAGTGATCACGGAAGAAATCAAAGAGGAAATAAAAAAATACCTAGAAACAAATGACAATGGAGACACGACGACCCAAAACCTATGGGATGCAGCAAAAGCAGTTCTAAGAGGGAAGTTTATAGCAATACAATCCCACCTTAAGAAACAGGAAACATCTCGAATAAACAACCTAACCTTGCACCTAAAGCAATTAGAGAAAGAAGAACAAAAACATCCCAAAGTTAGCAGAAGGAAAGAAATCATAAAAATCAGATCAGAAATAAATGAAAAAGAAATGAAGGAAACGATAGCAAAGATCAATAAAACTAAAAGCTGGTTCTTTGAGAAGATAAACAAAATAGACAAACCATTAGCCAGATTCATCAAGAGAAAAAGGGAGAAGACTCAAATCAGTAGAATTAGAAATGAAAAAGGAGAAGTAACAAGTGACACTGCAGAAATACAAAAGATCATGAGAGATTACTATAAGCAACTCTATGCCAATAAAATAGACAACCTGGAAGAAATGGACAAATTCTTAGAAATGCACAACCTGCCAAGACTGAATCAGGAAGAAATAGAAAATATGAACAGACCAATCACAAACACTGAAATTGAAACTGTGATAAAAAATCTTCCAACAAACAAAAGCCCAGGACCAGATGGCTTCACAGGTGAATTCTATCAAGCATTTAGAGAAGAGCTAACACCTATCCTTCTCAAACTCTTCCAAAATATAGCAGAGGGAGGAACACTCCCAAACTCATTCTACGAGGCCACCATCACCTTGATACCAAAACCAGACAAGGAGGGTGTGGAAAAAAAGGAACACTCTTGCACTGCTGGTGGGAATGTGAATTGGTACAGCCACTATGGAGAACGGTATGGAGGTTCCTTAAAAAACTACAAATAGAACTACCATATGACCCAGCAATCCCACTACTGGGCATATACCCTGAGAAAACCATAATTCAAAAAGAGACATGTACCAAAATGTTCATAGCAGCCCTATTTACAATAGCCCGGAGATGGAAACAACCTAAGTGTCCATCATTGGATGAATGGGTAAAGAAGATGTGGCACATATATACAATGGAATATTACTCAGCCATAAAAAGAAATGAAACTGAGCTATTTGTAATGAGGTGGATGGACCTAGAGTCTGTCATACAGAGTGAAGTAAGTCAGAAAGAGAAAGACAAATACTGTATGCTGACACATATATATGGAATTTAAGAAAAAAAAATGTCATGAAGAACATAGGGGTAAGACAGGAATAAAGACACAGACCTACTTGAGAATGGACTTGAGGATATGGGGAGGGAGAAGGGTAAGCTGTGACAAAGTGAAAGAGCGGCATGGACATATATACACTACCAAACGTAAGGTAGATAGCTAGTGGGAAGCAGCCGCATAGCACAGGGAGATCAGCTTGGTGCTTTGCGACCGCCTGGAGGGGTGGGATAGGGAGGGTGGGAGGGAGACACAAAAGGGAGAGGATATGGGAACACATGTATATGTATAACTGATTAAATTTGTTATAAAGCAAAAAATAAAAATAAATAAACTAAAAAAAAAAGAAAAAAGAAAATGAAGTCAAGGCCTTCCCTGGTGGCACAGTGGTTGAGAGTCCGCCTGCTGATGCAGGGAACACGGGTTCGTGCCCCAGTCCGGGAAGATCCCACATGCCGCGGAGCGGCTAGGCCTGTGAGCCATGGCCGCTGAGCCTGTGCATCCGAAGCCTGTGCTCCGCAACGGGAGAGGCCACAGCAGGGAGAGAACCACGTACCACAAAAAAAAAAAAAAAAAAAAAAAAACTAGAAACAACCCAAATGTCCATCTGATGGGGAATGAATAAACAAAACATTTCATATCCATAAAATGGAATATTAATTGCTATTAGTAATAAAAAAGAAGCAAACTACTGATACACGCTACAACTTGTATGCACCAAAAAATAGTTATCCTAGTCAAAAGAATCCAGACACAAAAGGCTACATATTAGATAATTCCACTTATAACTTAATAGTCCTATAACTACTTAGGAAAGTGAATCACTGCTTTAAAAATATCTCTGATACCACCAAGAAATCACCTTCCTTGGGTGGCTTTACCTTGCAGTTCTAGAAATATTTTTAAAAACCTTAAAATTCGAGTTCAAAAGACTAAATTCTGAGGATCTGACATACAGCATGGTGACTATAGTTAATAATATGGTATTGTATACTTGACAGTATACTGCAGAGAGTAGATCTTAAGCGTTTTCACCACAAAAACACACAGAGTTAACCCTGTGAGGTGATGGATGTGTTAATTACCTTGATCTTGGTAATCATTCCACAGTGTATATGTATATCAAATCATCATGGTTGTACACTTTAAATATATACAATTATATTTGTCAATTATTCATCAATAAAGCTTTAAACATTCAATCTTGAAAAACCTTTAATTAAGAAGGGACTACTCCTGTGTCCATTTTACAGCAGAGCAGATATATAGAAACAATGAACTACTGAATAACTGATGTTGAGATACTTATATTACTCATATATTAGTATTATAGATTAATGTGTATTTATGTTATATATTACATATAGAAAAATATATATGTATTAATTACATATCTAGAAAAATTAAATCATATCTGTACCTCACACCCCACACCTACAAAATAAATCATTTCCAGGTGAATTAAAAGACAATTCAATGTGAAATGCAGAATGTTCAAAAATTTTCAAAGATAGAAAATATCATTATGACCTTGGGGTATGGAAGTATTTTTGATAACAAGATTTGTAGTTTCCATCATTGAAAGACACCAACAAAAAGAATGAAAACACAAGTCACACTCAAACCACACCACAGATCTCTGCAACCCATATAACTAACAAGGATTAGAACTACATAAATATGTAAAGAACTCCCATAAATCAATAAGAAAATGACAAAACCTAATATAATAATAGCAAAGACTATGAACAAGTATTTCAGCAAACAGCAAACACAATATATTAAATTTTAACATTAAATATATTTAAATTAAACTCATTCTTAATTTGGGAAATACAAACTAAAATCATAATGAGATACCATTTCACACCAGATTAACAAAAATTAGAAAGCCAGAAATACCAAATGTTGGAGAGAATGTAATACCACGGGAACTGTCACACACTCTAGGTGGGAGTGCAAATTAGTCAGACATATTGGAGAAGGGTTTAGGATGGTCTAGTAAAGCCTAACATGTACATACCCTATGATGCAGCAATTCTAATTCTAAATATATACAACAAAGTACATGTGCATCAGAAAACATGTACGTAGCAGCCCTGTTTGTATTAGAAAAAACTAGGAACAACAAAGTGCACATCAGAAAAATAATAAATATTCACAAAAGGGAATTTGATACAGCATTGAAAATGAATAAACCATAAACCTAGAGAAATCTCAAAAACATAACTTGAGCCAAAGAGACAAGTCATAGATGAATACATATGGTATGATTCAATTATATTAAGTTCAAAATAAGGCAAATTTAACCATTTTAAGAATAATACATAGATGGCTGGACCATAAGTAAGTCAAGGACTGATTAAAACTCAGGATAGTGGTTACCTCTGACATGGAAAGGGGAAGAATGCTACAGTGAGGGTCATACAGGGAACTTCTAAGATACATATAATGCTCTACTTCTTA
This sequence comes from Mesoplodon mirus, assembly GCF_964341445.2. Classification (NCBI taxonomy): domain Eukaryota; kingdom Metazoa; phylum Chordata; class Mammalia; order Artiodactyla; family Ziphiidae; genus Mesoplodon; species Mesoplodon mirus. The sequence continues at coordinate 134,593,768 of NC_138980.1, forward strand.
AATGGGATACTGGGTACATGGGTGTTCATTTCCTTATTTTTTAAATTGTACATTATAGTTTATATACTTTTTACTGTATGTCGTATTTCACAATTTAATAAATTGTCTGTTTTAAAACTCCAAAACTAATCTCACTCAAAACTTTCCCCACCCCTGTTATAAGCCATTCTTGAGGCCTGGTGGTAGGATGACCAACCATCCCAATTTACCTGGAACTGTCCAGTTTTAGCACTGAGAGCCCCTCATTCTGGAAAACCCTTGATCCTGGGCAAGCCAGGACAGTTGCCCCCCCTACCTGGAGAATCTTAAGCAAAGAGGACAGGACCCCTGATGCCCCTCCCTCTCCTTGGAGCAGAGGGAATTATGTTCTGCCTCTGGGACCACTCCTCCTCCATCCCTTTTCAGAGCCTTTACTATGATGTTGAGAGGTGGGGAGGTGAGAAAACAAGAGGGAGAACACATGGCTCTTAGTCACCATTGCCATCTTCCTTTGTTGTCATCACTTCTCTGGCTGAGACTGACTTGTTGCAATGACGCTGGTACAATATAAGCTGGCCCTTGTACAGGGCACATGTATGAGGATGCCAGCGGAGCCCTGGGGGGCCTCTCCAGCATGTAATTCCCCTGGATGGGAATTCTGGCTCCAGCTCAACACCTTCCTGGCTTGGGGACACACCCCACTCCTTTTTCTGTTCATACCTTACCTGATGTCTCCTCAACTTGGGAGAAGACAGATGTCTCAAGGACTGCTTTCTTCTCTGGCTTCCACTTGACTTGGGCGACCCCATTTCATTGCTACACCATCAGTAGGAGTCCAGGCTTCTCTGCTGTTGCCCTCTCTCAGCCATGCCCTCTCTCTCCACTCCTCAATTGGATATTGCTTATAGGATATCCAACAGGAAAACGAGGTGCCAATCTACCCTTCCATGGCATCACAAATCTTTATGAAAGATTCTCCTGGGGCTGCTCTTATTTCACAAGCATCCTCATCACGGGGGAAGAGGGATGAGCCTCAACACACTACTCCCTACTGGGCCAGCACCAACAGTTCTCTTCCCAAACACTTCCCGGGCCTCTGCTCACTTGGGCATGGAGTGGGATAAGTGAGAAGCAGATTTATGGTAACAGGACTGGTTCTCCTCCACATCTCTGTACTGCCTTGACAGTTGTCTGCCACACTGAAGTACTAAGTACCTCTTTTTCCATTGGTCTAAAGAAATCATGGCATCAGCACCTCATTCTCTGTGGGACACAGTCTCTGAAAAATAAATACTTCCACGCTGCTTCATGCTCTTTGGACATAAATGTCAAAAGACACACTAAAGATTTGTTCCTGATACTTGAGAGAAGATTTCCATTATGGCAACTCCCCAGGTTAATGACACATTTTCAGTAAGACGCTATCACCTGTTAGCAACACACCCATTTCCTTGAGGAGGTGGTTTTAGTGAATAATGATGTTGTCTATATCAGTGCTTTGTAACCCAGGCTACAAATGAGAAATCCCTGGGGAGCATTTACAAAGTCCTGAGGTCCTGGGCCTACCCCAGGCCAACTGAATCAGCATCTCTGCAGGTGGAGGCCCAGAGCAGGAATTTTTTGAAAGGTACCCTAGTGCAGTTTATAACATGTAAATCATACATCAATAAAGTTCATTTTTAAAAAACTTCCCACATAATTCTAATATTGCTTCAATAACTTTTATATTAGGCCAGAATAACCCTGGGAGAAAGATTAGTACCATCGTAAAGAATATCCTAATGTGCCAGATCTGAAATGAGCATGCCCTTATGCTTTATATGATGTTTCATGGCCTTAGAAAACTGGTTAATTTATAATCTGTGTTCATAGGGAAAAGGCATTCCATAATCACCAGATTATGTTTGCCATATGTGGCACCATTTACATTTAGAGAGAATTTCAGTTCCTAAAACACTTTCATATCTATCAAAAAACTTTGTTTCCTTTGAAATTCATATCAACTGATGAAAATAGGCAGAGACAAGAATGCTTGATAAAACTAAGACTTCAGTTCAGCTAACTGACTTGCCTAGCTGGTACGCTATGTCCTTTACCTAGAGACTTTCTCCGAACCTCCTAACAACCTGTCAAAAGCTGGAAAACCCAGACCTGTTCTAGGCATCATCTAATATGAAAAAAGGATGAAAGTGAATTCACATCCAAAGCATAGTGATTTGACATTAATGTGTGAGATTTGGCTGCATTAACAGCTAGTCCTAATCTTAATCCTCCACTGATAATATCCTTCTTCTAGATTTTCAGTCCATCAGTCCCCTAATAAATGTGATTAGCAAACCCTCCATGATTGAAAGCATCCAACGTTAGATATAGCTCCTTCTCTAAAGGGAAAAAATGAAACCATTTATCAAAGATTTGCTAGAAAGGTTAATAGAAAATAAAAATTATATCCAAACATTTAGAGAATGGTTAATTTGAATGAGAAAAAAAAGTAAAATAAATTTATCTAAATAACTCACAACTATGACCACGTATTTTTGACAAACGCACAAAAGCAATGTGTGTTTTCAACAACAGGTACTGGAACAATTGAACATCTATCCATAAAAATAATGAACCTCGGGGCTTCCCTGGTGGTGCAGTGGTTGAGAGTCCGCCTGCCGATGCAGGGGACACGGGTTCGTGCCCCGGTCCGGGAAGATCCCACATGCCGCGGAGCGGCTGGTCCCGTGAGCCATGGCCGCTGAGCCTGCGCATCCGGAGCCTGTGCTCCGCAACGGGAGAGGCCACAACAGTGAGAGGCCCGCGTACCGAAAAAATAAATAAATAAATAAATAAATAAATAAATAATGAACCTCGACATGAACTTCACACCTTATACAAAAATTAACTCAAAATGGAGTATATCTTTTGGAGATCCTGATTTCAATTTTTTTGGGTATATACACAAAAGTGGGATTGCTGGATCATACAGTAGTTCTATTTTTAATCTTTTGAGGAACCTCCATACCATTTCCCATAAAAGCTATAGCAATTTACATTCCCACCAACAGTGTACAAGGGTTCCAATTTCTCCACATCCTTGCCAACACTTCTTATCTTTTGTTTTTCGATTATAGCCATCCTACCAAGTGCAAAACGATATCTCATTGTGGTTTTTATTTTAATTTCCCTAAAGATTAGTGACTTTGAACATTTTTTCACATATCTGTTGGCCATTTGCATGTCTTCTTTGGAGAAATATTTATTAAGCCTTTTGCCCATTTTGTAATTGGGTTACTTGTTACTTTGTTATCGAGTTCTAGGAGTTTTTTATACATTGATATTTTGAATATTAACCCCTTATTAGATATACGAATCGAAAGTATTTTCTCCCATTCAGTAGATTGCTGTTTCATTCTTTTGATTGTTTCCTTGCCTGTGCAGAAGTTTTTGATTTGATATTGTCCTGCTTATCTATTTTAGCTTGTGTCGCATGTCCTTTTGGTGTCATAACCAAAAATATAATTGCTGAGTTTAATGGCAACAAGCTATTCTTCTATGTTTACTTTGAGGAATTTTACAGTTTCAGGTCTTGCATTTAAGTCTTTAATCCATTTTAAGTTGATTTTTATGTATGGTGTAAGACTGGAGTACAATTTTATCCTTTCGCATGTGGATATCCAATTTTCTGATAACCATTTGTTGAAGGGGTTATCCTTTCCCCACTGTGTATTCTTGGCACCCTCATTAAACACCAGTTCACTGCATACAAGTGGGTTACTTCTGGGCTCTCTATTTTGTTCCATCGGTCTATATGTCTGTCTTTATGCCAGCACCATACTGTTTTAATTACTGTGTCCTTGTGATATATTTTGAAATCAGGAATTGAGATGCCTCCAGCTTTGTTCTTCTTTCTCAGTATTGCTTTGACTATTTGTGGTCATCTGTGGTTCCAGGTGAATTTTAGAATTTTTTTTTCTATTTCTGTGAGGAATGCTATTGGGATTTTGATGGGAATACCATTGAATTGGTAGATCACTTTGGGTAGTATGGATATTTTAACAATATTAACTCTGTTAACCCATGAATATGGAATGTCTTTCCATGTATTTGTCTCTAATTTCTTTCATCAATGTTTGGTAGTTCTCAGAATTGAAGTCAGGATCTCAAAGAGATATCAACACTCACATATTCATTGCAGCATTATTCACACTAGCCAACATATGGGAACAACCTAAATGTTCATCAATGGATGAACGGGTAAAGTGGTATATACATATACAAATGGAATAATATTTAGCCTTAAAAAGAAGGAAATCCTGCCATATGTGACAACATAGATGAACCTGGAGGACATTATGCTAAGTGAAATAAGCCAGCCACAGAAGGACAAATATTGCATGATTCCACTTATATGAGGTATCTAAAAATAGTCAAACTGATAGAAACAGAGAATGGTGGTCGCCAGGGCCTGGAGGGAAGGGGAAATAGGGAGTTGTTGCTCAACAGGTATAAAGCTTCAGTTATGCAAGATGAATACTTTTTAGAGATCTGCTGTATATCAGAGTGCCTATAGTTAATTATTCAGAAGTGTACACTTAAAAAATTGTCAAGAGTGTAGATGTCACATTAAGTGTTCTTACCACTAAGAAAAGGTGGGGAGGATGAGGAAACTTTTGGAGGTGATGGATTACCTTAATTGTGGTAATGGTTTCATAAGAGTCTACATATCTCTAACCTCACCAAATTGTATACATTAAATATGTCCAGTTATTGTTTATCAATTATACCTCAATAAGGGTTTTTTTAAAAAAGAATTTAAAAATATATAAACAAAAAATACAAAAGCAACAAAAATGGATTCTAGAACTAAATGTAAAACATAAAATTGTAAAACTTTTAGGAGAAATGAGTTGTTACCTAAGGTTAGGCAGCATTCTTAGACATGATTCTAAAAGCACTGTCCACACAAGAAAATAATTATTGTTTGTGGTTTTTGGTTTGTTTTTCAAATTTTTACGAATTTTACTTAACAATTATTACAGTATTTTAAAACTTTTTTATTGAAGTATGATTTACAATGTTGTGTTAGTTTCAGGTGTACAGCAAAATGATTCAGTTATATATATACACATTTATATATTATATATATATATTATATATATATATATATATATATATATAAATCTTTTTCACATTCTCTTCCATTATAGGTTATTATAAGATATTGAATATAATTCCCTGTGGTAAACAGTAGATCCTTGTTGTTTATCTATTTTAATATGATAGTTTGTATATGTTAATCCCAAATTGCTAAACTATCTTTCCCCCTACTCCCACTATCCCCTATGGTAACCGTAAGTTTGTAGAAAATAATTATTTTATCAAAACTAAGAACTTTTCAGGCCCGGAGGAAGATGGCGGAAGAGTAAGATGCGGAGATCACCTTCCTCCACACAGATACATCAGAAATTCATCTACACGTGGAACATCTCCTACAGAACAACTACTGAACGCTGACAGAAGACCTCAGAACCCCCAAAATGCAAGAAACTCCCCACATACCTGGGTAGGACAAAAGAAAAAAGAATAAACAGAGACAAAAGGATAGGGACGGGACCTGCACCAGTGGGAGGGAGCCGTGAAGGAGGAAAGGTTTCCACACACTACAAGCCCCTTCGCGGGCGGAGACTGAGGGTGGCGGAGGGGGAAAGCTTCGGAGTAGCGGAGGAGAGCACAGCAACAGGGGTGTGGAGGGCAAAGCGGAGAGATTCTGGCACAGAGGATCGGTGCTCTCAGGCACACACCAGCCCGAGAGACTTGTCTGCTCGGCCGCCGGGGCAGGCGGGGCTGGGAGCTGAGGCTCGGGTAACGGGTTTCAGTCGGTTTCAGTCGGAGCGCAGGGAGAGGACTGGGGCTGGCGGCAGGAAGAGAGCCTGAAGGGGTTAGTGCACCATGGCTAGCCCGGAGGGAGTCCAGGGGAAAAAGTCTGGAGCTGCCGAAGAGGCAAGAGACTTTTTCTTCCCTTTTGTTTCCTGGTGCGTGAGGAGAGGGCATTAAGAGAGCTGCTTAAAGAAGCACCAGAGACGGGCGCGAGCCGTGGCTAAAGGCGCGGACCCCGGAGACGGGCGTGGGACGCTGGGGCTGCTGCTGCCGCTGCCACAAGGCCTGTGTGCGAGCGCAGGTCACTGTCCACCGCGCCTTCTGGGGAGCCTGTGCACCCCGCCACTGCCGGGGTCCCGGGACCCGGGGACGGCTTTCCCGGGAAAGCGCACGGAGCGCCTCGGGCTGCTGCAACGTCACGCCGGCCTCTGCCGCCGCAGGCCCGCCCCACACTGCGCGCCCCTCCCTCCCCTCTGCCTGAGTGAATCAGAGCCCCCGAATCAGCGGCTCCTTTAAACCCGTCCTGTCTGAGTGAAGAACGGACGCCCTCCGGCGACCTACGCGCAGAAGCGGGGCCAGGTCCAAGGCTGAGACCGGGAGCTGTGAGAGCAGAGAAGAGACAGGGAAATCTCTCTGTGCAGCCTCGGAGGCAGCGGATTAAAGCTCCACGGTCCACTTGATGTGCCCTGCATCTGTGGAGTGCATGAATGGACAGCGAATTATCCCAAATTGAGGAGGTGGACTTTGAGAGTAAGATTTTTGATTTTTCCCCCGCTCTCTTTTTGTGAATGTGTATGTGTATGCTTCTGTGTGAGATTTCCTCTGTATAGCTTTGCTTCCTCCATATGTCCCAGGGTTCTATCTGTCCGTTTTTTTTTTCAATAATTACTTTTTAATTTTAATAACGCTACTATATTTTATACTTTATTCTATTTCACTTTACCTGCTCTTTCTTATTTTCCTAACTTCCCTTCCTCCCTCCCCCCCTCCGCCCCTCCTTTCCTTCTTTCTCTCTTTCTTTCCTTCCTCCCTCCCTCCCACCCTTCTTCCTTTCACTCTTTTTCTTTCCTTCCTCCCTCCCGCCTGTCTTTCTTTTTCTTTCTTTCTTTCTTTCTTTCTTTCTTTCTTTCTTTCTTTCTTTCTTTCTTTCCTTCCTTCCTCCCTCCCTCCTTCCATTCACTCTTTCTTTTTCTTTCCTTCCTCCCTCCCTCCTTCCTTTCTTTCTTTCTTTCCGTCCTTCCTCCCTCCCTCCCTCCTTTCTTTCTTTCTTCCTTCCTTTCTTTCCCTCTTCCTTTCTTTCTCTCTGTCTTTCTTTCTTCTACTAATTCTTTCTTTCTACTTTTTCTCCCTTTTATTCTGAGCCGGGTAGATGAAAGGCTCTTGGTGCTGCAGCCAGGAGTCAGTGCTGTGCCTCTGAAGTGGGAGAGCCAACTTCAGGACACGGGTCCACAAGAGACCTCCCAGCTCCACATATCAAGAGGCAAAAATCTCCCAGAGATCTCCATCTCAACACCAGCACCCAGCTTCAGTCAACGACCAGCAAGCTACACTGATGGTCACCCTATGCCAAGCAACTAGCAAGGCAGGAACACAACCCCACCCATTAGCAGAGAGGCTGCCTAAAAACATAATAAGGCCACAGGCACCCCAAAACACACCACCAGACGTGGACCTGTCCACCAGAAAGACAAGATCGAGCCTCAACCACCAGAACACAGGCACTAGTCCCCTCCACCAGGAAGCCTACACAACCTACTGAAACCTTAGACACTGGGGACAGACACCAAAAACAACGGGAACTACGAATCTGCAGCCTGCAAAAAGGAGACCCCAAACACAGTAACATAAGCAAAATGAGAAGACAGAAAAACACACAGCAGGTGAAGGAGCAAGATAAAAACCAACCAGACCTAACAAATGAAGAGGTAATAGGCAGTCTACCTAAAAAAGAATTCAAAATAATGATAGTAAAGCTGATCCAAGATTCTATATCCAAGATCCATCATCTTGGAAATAGAATAGACAAAATGCAAGAAACAGTTAACAAGGACCTAGAAGAACTAAAGATGAATCAAGCATCGATTAAAAACACAATAAATGAAATGAAAAATACTCTAGATGGGATCAATAGCAGAATAACTGAGGCAGAAGAACGGATAAGTGACATGGAAGATAAAATAGTGGAAATAACTGCTGCAGAGCAGAATAAAGAAAAAAGAATTAAAAGAACAGAGGACAGTCTCAGAGACCTCTGGGACAACATTAAATGCACCAACATTCGAATTATAGGGGTTCCAGAAGAAGAAGAGAAAAAGAAAGGGACTGAGAAAATATTTGAAGAGATTATAGTTGAAAACTTCCCTAATATGGGAAAGGAAATAGTTAATCAAGTCCAGGAGGCACAGAGAGTCCCATACAGAATAAATCCAAGGAGAAATACGCCAAGACACATATTAATCAAACTGTCAAAAATTAAACGCAAAGAAATCATATTAAAGGCAGCAAGAGAAAAACAACAAATAACACACAAGTGAATCCCCATCAGGTTAACAGCTGATCTCTCAGCAGAAACTCTACAAGCTAGAAGGGAGTGGCAGGACATAATTAAAGTGATGAAGGAGAAAAACCTGCAACCAAGATTACTCTACCCAGCAAAGATCTCATTCAGATTTGATGGAGAAATTAAAATATTTACAGAGAAGCAAAAGCTGAGAGAGTTCAGCACCACCAAACCAGCTTTACAACACATGCTAAAGGAACTTCTCTAGGCAAGAAACACAACAGAAGGAAAAGACCTACAATAACAAACCCAAAACAATTAAGAAAATGGGAATAGGAACATACATATCAATAATTACCTTAAATGTAAATGGACTAAATGCTCCCACCAAAAGACACAGATTGGCTGAATGGATACAAAAACAAGACCCATATATATGCTGTCTACAAGAGACCCACTTCAGACCTAGAGACACATACAGATTGAAAGTAAGGGGATGGAAAAAGATTTTCCATGCAAATGGAAATCAAAAGAAAGCTGGAGTAGCAATTCTTATATCAGACAAAATAGACTTTAAAATAAAGACTATTAGAAGACACAAAGAAGGACACTACATAATGATCAAGGGATCGATCCAAGAAGAAGATATAACAAATGAAAATATTTATGCACCCAACATAGGAGCACCTCAATACATAAGGCAAATACTAACAGCCATAAAAGGAGAAATCGACAGTAACACACTCATAGTAGGGGACTTTAACACCCCGCTTTCACCAATGGACAGATCATGCAAAATGAAAATAAATAAGAAAACACAAGCTTGAAATGATACATTAAGTAAGATGGACTTAATATTTATAGGACATTCCATCCAAAAACAACAGAATACACGTTTTTCTCAAGTGCTCATGGAACATTCTCCAAGATACATCATATCTTGGGTCACAAATCAAGCCTTGGTAAATTTAAGAAAATTGAAATTGTATCAAGTATCTTTTCCAACCACAATGCTATGAGACTACACATCAATTACAGGGTAAGATCTGTAAAAAATACAAACACATGGAGGCTAAACAATACAGTACTCAATAATGAAGTGATCACGGAAGAAATCAAAGAGGAAATAAAAAAATACCTAGAAACAAATGACAATGGAGACATGACGACCCAAAACCTATGGGACGCAGCAAAAGCAGTTCTAAGGGGGAAGTTTATAGCAATACAATCCCACCTTAAGAAACAGGAAACATCTCGAGTAAACAACCTGATCCTGCACCTAAAGCAATTAGAGAAAGAAGAACAAAAAACCCCCAAAATTAGCAGAAGGAAAGAAATCATAAAGATCAGATCAGAAATAAATGAAAAAGAAATGAAGGAAACGATAGCAAAGATCAATAAAACTAAAAGCTGGTTCTTTGAGAAGATAAACAAAATAGACAAACCATTAGCCCGACTCATCAAGAGAAAAAGGGAGAAGACTCAAATCAATAGGATTAGAAATGAAAAAGGAGAAGTAACAACTGATATTGCAGAAATACAAAAGATCATGAGAGATTACTACAAGCAACTCTATGCCAATAAAATGGACAACCTGGAAGAAATGGACAAATTCTTAGAAATGCACCTGCGAAGACTGAATCAGGAAGAAATAGAAAATATGAATAGATCAATCACAAACACTGAAATTGAAACTGTGATTAAAAATCTTCCAACAAACAAAAGCCCAGGACCAGATGGCTTCACAGGCGAATCCTATCAAACATTTAGAGAAGAGCTAACACCCATCCTTCTCAAACTCTTCCAAACAATTTCAGAGGAAGGAACACTACCAAACTCATTCTACATGGCCACCATCACCTTGATACCAAAACCAGACAAGGATGTCACACAGAAAGAAAACTACAGGCCAATATCACTGATGAACATAGATGCAAAAATCCTCAACAAAATACTAGCAAACAGAATCCAACAGCACATTAAAAGGATCATACACCATGATCAAGTGGGGTTTATTCCAGGAATGCAGGGATTCTTCAATATATGCAAATCAATCAACCTGATACACCATATTAACAAATTGAAGGACAAAAAACATATGATCATCTCAATAGATGCAGAGAAAGCTTTCGACAAAATTCAACACCCATTTATGATAAAAAACCCTGCAGAAAGTAGGTATAGAGGGAACTTTCCTCAACATAATAAAGGCCATATATGACAAACCCACAGCCAACGTTGTCCTCAATGGTGAAAAACTGAAACCATTTCCACTAAGATCAGGAACAAGACAAGGCTGCCCACTCTCACCACTCTTATTCAACTTACTTTTGGAAGTTTTAGCCACAACAATCAGAGAAGAAAAGGAAATAAAAGGAATCCAAATTGGAAAAGAAGAAGTAAAGCTGTCACTGTTTGCAGATGACATGATACTATACATAGAGAATCCTAAAGATGCTACCAGAAAACTACTAGAGCTAATCAAGGAATTTGGTAAAGTAGCAGGATACAAAATTAATGCACAGAAATCTCTGGCATTCCTGTACACTAATGATGAAAATATGAAAATGAAATCAAGAAAACACTCCCATTTACCATTGCAACAAAAAGAATAAAATATCTAGGAATAAACCTACCTAAGGAGACAAAAGACCTGTATGCAGAAAATTATAAGACACTGATGAAAGAAATTAAAGATGATACAAATAGATGGAGAGATATACCATGCTCCTGGATTGGAAGAATCAATATTGTGAAAATGAGTCTACTACCCAAAGCAATCTACAGATTCAATGCAATCCCTATCAAACTACTACTGGCATTTTTCACAGAACTAGAACAAAAAATTTCAAAATTTGTTTGGAAAAACAAAAGACCCCGAATAGCCAAAGCAATCTTGAGAACGAAAAATGGAGCTGGAGGAATCAGGCTCCCTGACTTCAGACTATACTACAAAGCTACAGTAATCAAGACAGTGTGGTACTGGCATAAAAACAGAAAGATAGATCAATGGAACAGGATAGAAAGCCCAGAGATAAACCCACACACATATGGTCAACTTATCTTTGATAAAGGAGGCAGGAATGTACAGTGGAGAAAGGACAGCCTCTTCAATAAGTGGTGCTGGGAAAACTGGACAGGGACATGTAAAAGTATGAGATTAGATCATTCCCTAACACCATACACAAAAATAAGCTCAAAATGGATTAAAGACCTAAATGTAAGGCCAGACACTATAAAACTCTTAGAGGAAAACATAGGCAGAACACTCTATGACATAAATCACGGCAAGATCCTTTTGGACCCACCTCCTAGAGAAATGGAAACAAAGATAAACAAATGGGACCTAATGAAACTTCAAAGCTTTTGCACAGCAAAGGAAACCATAAACAAGACCAAAAGACAACCCTCAGAATGGGAGAAAATATTTGCAAATGAAGCAACTGACAAAGGATTAATCTCCAAAATTTATAAGCAGCTCATGCAGCTCAATAGCAAAAAAACAAACAACCCAATCCAAAAATGGGCAGAAGACTTAAATAGGCATTTCTCCAAAGAAGATATACAGACTGCCAACAAACACATGAAAGAATGCTCAACATCTTTACTCATTAGAGAAATGCAAATCAAAACTACAATGAGATATCATCTCACACCAGTCAGAATGGCCATCATCAAGAAATCTAGAAACAATAAATGCTGGAGAGGGTGTGGAGAAAAGGGAACACTCTTGCACTGCTGGTGGGAATGTGAATTGGTACAGCCACTATGGAGAACAGTATGGAGGTTCCTTAAAAAACTAAAAATAGAACTACCATATGACCCAGCAATCCCACTACTAGGCATATACCCTGAAAAAACCATAATTCAAAAAGAGACATGTACCAAAATGTTCATTGCAGCTCTATTCACAATAGCCCGGAGCTGGAAACAACCTAAGTGTCCATCATCGGATGAATGGATAAAGAAGATGTGGCACATATATACAATGGAATATTACTCAGCCATAAAAAGAAATGAAACTGAGCTATTTGTAATGAGGTGGATAGACCTAGAGTCTGTCATACACAGTGAAGTAAGTCAGAAAGAGAAAGACAAATACCGTATGCTAACACATATATATGGAATTTAAGAAAAAAAAATGTCATGAAGAACCTAGGGGTAAAACAGGAATAAAGACACAGACCTACTAGAGAATGGACTTGAGGATATGGGGAGGGGGAAGGGTAAGCTGTGACAAAGCGAAAGAGAGGCATGGACATATATACACTACCAAACGTAAGGTAGATAGATAGTGGGAAGCAGCCGCAGAGCACAGGGAGATCAGCTCGGTGCTTTGTGACCGCCTGGAGGGGTGGGATGGGGAGGGTGGGAGGGAGGGAGATGCATGAGGGAAGGGATGTGGGAACAGATGTATATGTATGACTGATTCACTTTGTTATAAAGCAGAAACTAATAAAAAAAATACTAAGAACTTTTGCTCTGTAAATGCAACTGTTAAAGCTAAAAACAGAGAATCACATGTCAAACAAAGAACTTGTACCCAGAATATATAAAGAATTCTCAAAACTCAGAAGAAAACAACCCAATTAATAAATGAACAAAGACAATAAGTGGGTAAGAGACAATTCACTAAAGAGGATATACAGTTGTCAAATAAGCACATGAAAAATTGTTTAACACTATTATCCATTCAAGAAATGCAAATTAAAACTATGATATATACCACAATACATTCTTTAGGATGGCTAGAATAAAAAATATTGACAATATCAGGTGCTGGCAAAGATATGGTACACCTAGAATTCTCATTCACTGCTAGTGGGAACACACATTGTATAGACACTCTGGGAGATAGTTTGCCAGTTTCTAAAAAGTTGAACATAAACATATCATAGGACCCAGCAACCACACCCATGGGTATTGACAATGGAGAAATGAAAAGTTAGGTTCACATAAATACCTAAATATAAATGTTTACAGGAGCTTTGTTCATAATCACCAAAAGCTGGAAAAAACCCAAATGCCTATCCACGAATAAATGCATAAACAAACTACAGTATTTCCATTTAATGGAATACTGGTCAGCAGAGAAAAAGGAAGGAACTGTTGATATATGTAACAACCTGAATGGACCTCAGAAAAAGAAGCCAGCTTCAAAAGATTACCTCTGGTATGATTTTGCTTATATGACATTGTTTGAAAGACAAAACTATAGTGATGGAGAACAGGTCAGTGGTCACCAGGGATTAGAGGGGGAGGAAGATGCTACTATGGGGACAGCAGGAGAGAGTTTATCCTGATTGTGGTAGTTGCCACATGAATCAACTCATGTGTTACAATGCATAGAATTCTATACCACTTCCTAAATTTCAATATATTACTGTATACAATTTTTTACTGTTTTTAATTTACCTATATAGAAGCAGAAAGGAACCTTGAGAAACATCCACATTTATCCCTTTACAGTCTATTCTCCACAGAGCAATCAGAGTTGCCCTTTTAAATGCAAATTTGTTCATGTCATGCATCTGCTCAAGACATCCAGGGCCTTCCCAACAATCTTAGAATAAAATACAAAATCTTTAAGGCCTTTGTGATCCTAACCATGCCCCACTCCCTGCCCTCAATCCTTCTACTCTCTCCCTGGCTCCCCATGCTCCAGCCACACTGACCTCCTTGCTGTTCCTCAAAATATACTCCTGCCTCAGGGTCCTCGCATTTGCTGTTCCCTTTGCCTAGAACTCCCTTCACTCGGATATCACGGAGCTTGCTGCCTTACTTCAGTCAGGTCTCCATTCGCATGTCATTCCTCTAGGGAGGCCTCTGGGACCACCCTATCTCAGAGAGCAAACCCCCTCGCACTGCTTTTTTTTAAATTGTTGTGCTTATCTCAAATGATCGATTAAATCTTCTTATTCCCCTCCTACCCGCTCCCTCTTTCTCCCCCTCAACGAGGATGGCACTTCTTGGTTTGTTTTTTTTTTTTTTTTTTTTGCAGTACGCGCAGGCTCCGGACGCGCAGGCTCCGCGGCATGTGGGATCTTCCCAGACAGGGGCACGAACCCGTGTCCCCTGCATCGGCAGGCAGACTCTCAGCCACTGCGCCACCAGGGAAGCCCTTGGCTTTTTTTTTAATGAATGAATCCCCAGAACCTAGAATAGTACCTGGTACATAGCAGGCGTTCAAATTATTGTCAAATCAATGTACAGAGTAAAATGACTTTTATCATGTGATTGAGAAAATCACAGGTAACTTTCATTGTCGTCCTTGTCCTCATCAACCCCTCGCCTGGCCCTTCACCCTTGTGCATCAGGTGACAACAGCTACTCAGCCCTGCTCCTGCCACCAGTCAATTCTGAAAAGTCTCAACTTCCTTCCTCCCTAGTAAACACAGACAGGAGGTTTAAATATATATTAAAATTCACTGGGAGTTATTTGTTATTAAAATATTACTAAATGTTCTAGCTGCCTATTGTTCATTGTCAATGAGGTTTAAATCATTCTCACAATGTATGAAGAGACACCATTTTAGAGCAAAAAACTAAGACTCACTTCTTTGATTTCTGTGTTTGGGGGCAGGGGAGGGTATGCTCAGCCATTTATTTTAGGCATATTTCACAGAATTCAAGAGAGCCCATTTTAGAAAATGACTGCAGCCTCGTCCCATTATAGCTTCAGAGCTAAATTACTTACATTTCATTTTATTCTGAAAATAGCTTGTTATAAACCAATTCTTTGGACACTGGAACCCTGGAGCAGGGTGGAGTATAAAGTCACATTTGTTAAATATGAAGCTCTTCAACTGGTGATTTGTTGTTCTTTCCAGAATTATGGGTAAATGTTAAACTTTGAAATGTCATCTCTTCATTGCCAGATAGCCAATCTTTTCCCTGGGAAACTGCTAGTTCTGAGATCACTGATTGTATCTTTTCAGTTGCACCATATTCCAAATATGAAATTTTAGTAATTGTAACATGACCAGAATAAAACAGAAAAAGTCTTAAAGCCAGGTATTTTATAAATAGGAGATGTCTTATATTAATAAAAATAAAGTCTGTCTTCCTTGCTTGAAAAACATACTATCTTAAAGTTTATCCCTAGTTTTAAAAGATATTTTCAACAAATGGTAATTTTTAAAAAATATTATGCTTTTTATTATAAAGAAGAACCTGAAATAGTTCATTCATTTTATAATGTTTCTCAACAATGGGAACATTTTAGAACTGTGTCATTCTTCAGATTACTGCCTTAGATAAATGTTTTCTTTTATTTCATCCACAGTGTCACAATTTGTGGTTAAAATTACACCTTCCAGAGAAAAAAAACTTACTGAGGGTGACAATTTAGCTCCTAAGTTAAAATGACATGAACAATCAGAAGAAAATGTAAGGGAAAATCTTCATGACACTGGACTTGGCAATGATTTCTTGGATATGACACAAAAAGCACAGGCAATAAGAGCTAAAATAGATAAATAGAACTACATCAAACTTAAAAACTTTTGTGCATCAAAGGACACAATCAACAGAGTAAGAAGGCAACCTATAGAATTGGGGAAAATATTTATAAATCATATAACTGATAAAAGGTTAATATATAGGATATACAAATGACTCCTACAACTCAACAACAAAACATCTAATAACCTGATTTTAAAAAGGGGCAAAGGACTTCAATAGACATTTCTCCAAAGATAATATACAAATGGCCAATGCACATTAAAAAAAACATATTCAACATCACTAATCATCAGAGAAATGCAAATCAAACCACAATGAGATATCATCCTTCACCCAGCAGGATGGCTACTATCAAAAATAAGAGAAAATAACAAGTGTTGGTAGGAGATAGAAAATTTGAAACTCTTGTGCACTGCTGATTTTTTAATAAAATCATGCAACAGATAAGGTAAACAGTGTGAGTTTCCTCAAAAAAAATTTTTTTTTAGTTCCATATGATCCAGCAATCCCACTTTGGGGTATATACCCAAAAGAATTGCAGGATCTTGAAAAGATATTTGCACATCACATCCATAGCAGCACTATTCACAATAGCCAAGAGGTGGAAGCATCTCAGAAGTCCACCAACAGATGAACTGATAAACAAAACGTGACATACACATACAGTGGAATATTATTCATCCTTAAAAAGGAAAGGAATCTTGCCACATACTACAACATGGATAACTTTGAGGATATTATGCTAAGTGAAATAAGCCAATTACAAAAAGACAAACACTGTATGACTCTCTTATAAAAGGTATGTAAAGTAGGCAAATTCACACAGAGAGAAAGTAGCATGGTAGTTAACAGGATGGGGGAAGGGGCACAAGGGGAGTGGTTTAATGGGCAGAAAGTTTCAAATTTGCAAGATGAAAAATTTTGGAGAGCGGTTTCACAGCAATAAGTGTATAATTCACACTGCTGAACTGTATAGTTAAAAATGATAAAGATGGTAACTTTTATGCTACCTATTTTTTACCACAATTTTTTTGTAAAACTACATAAGTGGTTTAATTGGCCACAGTGTCCAAAGACTTGGTGTGATCCTTCATGAGAGTGAGGTCTAGACACATGTCCAAGAAAGTCCTCAGAAAGAGAGGCCATTGCTGATGCTTCAACACTCAGCCCAGAACTAAACCAGCATATGATGGCAGAAAAGTACAAAAAAAAAAAAAAAAAAAAAATCACTGGTTACCTATGCAATATGATTTAAAGAAAGTCAGAAAAGTTCTATGTGACTCAAAATGTCTGCCCCACAGTGTTTGAAAGTCTCTCCTCTGCTTCTGCACACTGCCTCAACTGCTCTCAGTTAAAAGCTAGCATGTGCTAATAAGCATCTATTTCTAATAGGCAATTAGCAGAAATTAACTTGATTCTATGACATTTTTCCTTCAACTAACAGAGATTTGCCATAATGAGGTATTACTGAGGAAAAAAGGATGTAAGTTTGGGTCACGGGATACTTTAATAGAAGCCAGCTCACATGGAATGCTACAAGTCAGATGCTAGAGAAGTCAGGGTGGTAAAAAGCACTAACAAATAGGGAAGAAGGCTCAGATAGACGAATGAATTGTCCAGCTACACATTTAGAAATTCACTGAGCCTCTCTGGTTCTATGTCCAACAACTGGAGAATTTGAAGGGCTGAGTTTTATTACATTTAAATGCTGGCAAGTTTTAATTTTAAAATGGACTGTTTTTATTGCTTGGCATCAGTGAACAAGATATTTTTCATCTATTTTTAATACAAATGTAGTACTTTGTGTACTTTATGTGTTTAGTATTTTGATATTTTAATGTATTAATTTAATATCAGTACAATGAATTGATGGACTGTTAGGATAATATTCTTAAGGACACGC
The DNA here is from genome assembly GCF_964341445.2 of Mesoplodon mirus. Taxonomy (NCBI): domain Eukaryota; kingdom Metazoa; phylum Chordata; class Mammalia; order Artiodactyla; family Ziphiidae; genus Mesoplodon; species Mesoplodon mirus. Next base: position 134,611,479 of record NC_138980.1, read on the forward strand.
TGTTAAGGTAAGTTTTACTATAAGAATAGTGGCAATAAAATATCTGTAAATGAAAAGTTCAAACATATTCATCTAGATAGTTTTTCTATAGGACTGATCTTTCTAAATTTTTTTTCTGTTAAATATACTGTGCCACCAAATTCTATAGGCCAGTGGTTCTCAAACTTCAACAGGCATCAGAATCACATTAGAGGGTTTGTTAAAATACAGAATGCTGGGTCCAGCCCCAGAGTTTCCTACTCAGTAGTTCTGGGGTAAGGCCTGAGAATTTGAATTCCTAGCATGTTCCCAGGTGATGCTGATGTTGCTGGTTGGTAACCAGAATTTGAAAACCCTTGCTATAAAAATTGTTATTTCTATATAACAAGCTGAGTAAATGTCACAAGAGAAACTGTTGAGTAAAATACATTCCTCATTTTAAAAAATATTATTAACCTCACATTCACTCATTGTTTACAGGTGACATGGCTGTTTTGTTGCCTAGGCTTACAGCTCAGTAGATGGCCTATATATCACAGCATAAGATTTAGCATAAGGTTCTAATCATTTCCAGAATAGCTCTGTTACTGTGTGAAGGTCCAGCCTGAGGCATGTGGGCATACTGGATTTTCATGTTGAGAGTTTTCTGTTATGAAGAGTACATAGAATTCTTTAAAAATTATATGTCACTTCACAAGTTCATAAATGAATGATAAAACAAAACTAATAGAAATTTGTCCATGAATATGAACCACTGCTAGTAAGTGGTCTGTTCAATGTTGCCTTGAAATATTTCAAAACAGAAATTTGTCTTTATTTCTAAGGTCATATTTAAGTTCTCTGTAGTCTCTTTATTTTGTTTTTTGTGAGGTGATTTATGCAAGAGGCAAAAAAAAACTGAGCATAATCATAAACAAGATGTAAAGGTAACACTAATTCTTAGCAAGATAAGCAACACATGTTCATACTACATCAAGCACACATATATAGCACTTTTTTTTAAAGGAAACAGAGTTTTAGCATGTAATATTTTCTTCTCATTTATCCTGACATGATTAAAAAGAAATTATCTGGGAGTGTGCAGATCACAAATCAAGACCTTTCTAGGCTAAATTTCTCGGCTTCCCTTTTGTTGATGAGGTTAGTAGACAAGCACCTCAGTAGGCTCTGAGATGACTTCTCAGAGTTGTCCCTGACAATCTTGCCACCTCCTCCCGCAAGACTAAGCACAGCTTTCATCATGACACATCTCTATGCAGACAGACACCTTGACTGGCTTTGCTTTTCCTGTTGGGAATAATTTGGAAAAACGAACTAAATTTTTAATCATTGCTAATGAACCTGACATTGTGCTAGGTGTTGAGGTCAGATCACTGAATAAATAGACAGGGTCTCTGCTCTTGTATGCCAGGTGTGAGGAGTGTGGACAGGCACCAAGCCTGCAGGGGAAGGCCTTCTGTATGTATATAGCTGAGCCAACCCAGGGCAGGAAGGGATTGTGATACTATGCCTAACATGTTCTAGAACACAGTATAGATATCTTTTAAAATATTCATTAATGGACTCGGTGTTTTGTGATTGAAGGAAACTTAAAAACTGCCAGACATAGTCCTCTAGAGTCATTCCATCCATAAATATTATATGAACTGCCAGAAAATTCACTCATATGACTTTGATTTCCTCATAAATTTCAAGGTTTCCAGGAAAGAAATCATTTCATATGTCAAGCGTCATATGAAAGTTGCAACCTTCCCTCATGATCCAGAATGCATTTTCTCCAATATAAAATATGTGATAAATATATATTCTATTTAACATATTTTTATTTTACTCAACCAGACAATGAATGTGACTCACATTTTTAGGACACAGAACAAACCAACTGGCGATTTTGGTACTAACTAACAATTTGACTAAATTGCCCAATAAATCAATTCAATTATAAACCTGGCCAATGATTTTAAAAGGATGCATGTTTCTCTGCATGGCTCCAAAATACCTTTAAGACTAAAGACTACATTTGGTAGAGAGATGTTTTTTCCACTTGATTCAATAAAACACTTAGGAATGAGCTAATTTTCAGTATCTATTCCCTTAAAGGAAAGTGGAAACTGTAGTCACCCTATTCTTCCTGTCTTACAACAAAATACTGTAAATTTACTTGCTTTAAGCAACTCCTTGCCACTACTATAGATCTTGGATTCATTCATTCACTTATTCATTCATTCAACAATTCATTATTGAACAATACTGTGTGCCAGAGATAGAGTTAGGTGCTAGAAGTACAATGGTAAACAGTAAAATGACACCATCCCTGCCCTTATCATAAAGACACCTATTAATCAAATTTTCACCAAACTAATATAAAATTCAACTGTAACAAATACTACAAAGGAGAGGAGCATGTTTTCATGAGAGTATATAATTGGGCGAATTAGTTTCCCCAAGGATGAGATATTTGAGCTGAGATTAGGAAAAATAATGCAGACATATGGGTTATCAAAGTTGGCAGGGAAAGATGGCTGTTCTAGTTATCTATCAACAATAACCAGAAAAGCTTAATAGCTTATAGCAACATTTTATCATTATGTTTTATAATTTCGTGGGTCAGGATTTTAATTTCCTGCTCCATGTGGCATCATCACAGCTGGGCTGGTCTAGAGAATCCAAGGTGGCTTCATTCACAAGGCTGGCTTCTAGGCAGAGACGGCTGGAAAACTGGGTTTACCTGTGCCCCTTTTCCATCTTCCCTTCCATATTTTCTCTCCAGACAGAAAGTCAAACTTCTAAAGTGGAAGCTCAGGCTCTAAGGGACTAAGATGGAAGCAATCAGTCCTCTTAATGGTTTAGTGCCACAACTGGCACAATATCACTTCCACTGTACATTCTTCATCAAAGTAATTGTAGTCCAGCCCAGATTCAATGGAAGGAAAACGAACACCATCTCTCAATGGGAGGAGTGTCAAGGAATTTGTGCAAATCTTTAATCCACCATGGTGGTAGAAAGAACATCCAGGGTATAGAAAATCACACATAAAAAGGCCTTGTGACAGGAGAAACCTTGGTAAAACTGGGAAACAGGGAGATCTGTGTAGTTTCAGTGCATTGATATAAGTTGAAGCCTGAAGATGTATACAGAAACTAGCCTCTGAGGGGCCACCATAAGAATGCAGTCTTTGTCCTAAAAGCAATGAGGAATCATTAAAGGATTTTTTAAGCAGGGAATGAAATGGTCACTTTTGCAGCTCAAAGAAATCATAAAGGTGTGAAATACTAATTGGATGGAGGCTAGAGTGAATGCATGGAGGCCAGTCAAGAAAACCAGGTAAGAAATGATGGCTATGGTGATGAAATTCATTAACCATGAATACGGAGATAAATGGAGGATTCAAGAGCTTTTTTAGGCAGTGAAGATAATGGAACGTTATTGATAATATTCAATATGGGAAGTAAAGGATAGGGAGATGAAACTCCCAAGAACGATTACTAGATCTGGTGTATGTAATAAGGTTATAACGGTTTCTATTCACTGTGATGGAAATGCTGAAAGAAGACTGTGTTTGGGAGAAAGAGATCATGAGTTTAAACCACCTTGGATTTGTAGGTCTGGAAATCAGACCAGACATCTGGGTTGGAAGTAGAAATCCTGTATATACCTCTAAGAATAATGTTTCTATAGTAACACAATCATCTCAGCTTCCTTAAGATACTATTGTGGCTCCTACTATTTTCAAGGTCAAATATCTAAAGTCATGGCCAAGCACTAAAGTCTACCCTCTCCTTCACTGACATTAGCACACCTCTCTGGTAATTATTCTGTACATGGCTTTCCCATCACATAGGAGGTCTTTACTTCTTATTATCCAAGATGATACCTTCCTTTAAGAGTCAGCTGACATTTCATGTTTTTTGTGAACACTTTGCTGATTAATCCAACTCTCACACACTACATTTTGTCATCATTTTTCTTACTTTAAGGGCTATATCATGTGCACTAAGGTTTGTCTTTAAGCTGTTTCATGTAGGTAAATCTTGTTTCTCCAAATAGAGTATAAACTTCTGGAATGCAGAAACTGTAGCTTTTACTTCTTTTGTAGTAATAATATTATAGTACTATTAACACAGCTAGTCTGTCAAAACTGAATTAAACTGCATTTCAACTTATTTCTCTAATTACATTAGTTTCTAAGAAATCTTTCTTGGAAATAGAATAGTGAGAGAAATGGAGGTCACTAGAAAATAAAGTAATAAAATCTTTGCCATGATACTCTACAATTAAGCAATGAAAGTATGCTTAACACTCTACCATACACTATTTTAATTTTATTGCTTTTGAACTTGACCAAAAGATGATGGGTCTGCTGACATATATTAATAAAAATAAATGTATCACTGTATAAAAATGCAGATTAAAGTCAATAAAATAAACATCTAATATCATATAAATTTCATTCTTTGGCACCTGTGTTTTTATAATTCTTTCATGCAAGTATACATCATTGAAAGATTGTGTGTAAAGGTGCTACAAAATTAGTTAAATCTTTCTAATCTTCAATCAGGTTGAAATTATGCCCTATGCTGTACTTCTAAGTGTTTTATTTTCTTTGTGCTTGGAAATACTAGCTTGAAATGCTACCTGTGAACTTTATTTTAAAATATAATTTAATTTTCTAATTTGTTTCCCTGAGTTTTTATATTTTTCAATAAAAAATTCTGAATGGGACAAATTTTGTGGGGCCTGACTACTCATCAGAAGTAATCATCAGAAGGATGACCAATTGTCTTGAACTGTCCCAAGGGCCCAGTTTTAACCCCAATGTTTTAACCATCAATCTACAATGGGGTAACAGGAACTGCACTGATCCTTGAAATGATGGCTTAACTAGAAAACCAAATAAAATAGGAATCCACAGTTCTTAGATATTGAGAAACAGGCAGTAAAGGACAGTGATCCTTAATATAAGGGACACAAATGAGATTAGTATTACAAATGCAACAGTTTACCACCTAGAGAGAATATCCAGGCTACAGCACAGAGAAGAGAAATCCAAACAGAGCCCAGCAAACTTCCTGAGTTGAGGAGAAAAGAATATGATATAAAGAGGCCAAGATGACCAGAATTTGTGGGACAAAATAAAGGAAGGAACTGCACAGAGAGACATCTGCAGAAGTTTCCCTTAAGTCTTCGGCTGAGTACCAATCCTCTCATAGCTTAAAAAAATAAAAAAGTACCAATGGCCTTGGACAAAAACTACCAGGAAGAAGTATGCAAAAAAATCTCCAGAGCTTACATAGGAGTAAGGTTTGTATTCCTACCAGCCAGAGTTGAAATACCTCCTAATACCCAAGGGTAGAATCCTCCAAAGGACAGTACTTCAGTAGTAGGGCCAAATTAGCCTTTGGTTAAGGGCTGATCTGACTCACCATAACAAAGCTTAAAAAGAAGCTTTGGAAGGATCAAACTAATTTCAAGTATTTTAACTGTGTCTCAGAACAAAGCCCAACAGTATTTAAAGGAATAAAAAAAAACATAACAATGTAAAATTCACAATTTACCTGGCATGCAAAAATATCAGGGAAATATGACTCATAACCAAGAGAAAAATCAATCAATAGAAACAGACCCAGAAATGACAACAATGACAGAATTAGCAAAGACAGATATCATATCTATACTCCATATGTTTAAGAACATATATCTATAAATAATATATAAAAACAGGTATTATATTTATACTTTACATGTTTAAGAAGTTAGGAGGAACTAAGAGAATAAGGAGAAGAAAAAAAATTGAAGATATAAAAAGACTGCAAGTCAACTTCTAGAGATGAAATATACAATATCAGAAGTGACAACCCAGATGAAATTACCTGCATAATTAGACACAGCAGAATAAAAGATTAGTGAACTTGAAGACATTAAATAAAAATTATCCAAATGAATGTCCATCCTTGCCTCTGGCCTGGCAGCTCTATTTCAAGTATCACTATATCTTGATATTCATGACTGCCCTTGGTGGAGTTCTGTGCCTACACCCCAGGATGGACAGTCAAGAATGGCTTCATTCATTGTCTCACTGAGAATGAGCTTAACTTGGCTAGTGTTTCTTCTGCTTCAAGGATCTGGAAGTCTAGGAGACAGATGATGACCCACAAAGAAAACCAACAATAAGCTAAAGAATTTGAAGAAACTGCAAAGAAAATACAATATGCCACTGAGCAGCTGACTGCCTTGGAGTAGCATCTCTTGCCTATTTGCCCAATTTCAAAGTTGAAAAAATTACTTCCAAGGCATATTCTCCTATGTTTCCAGCCTTTCTGTGGGACGCATTAACTATGCCTCTGTCTTCAGAAGGTAGAACTTGGAAACGTTGAAATTAGAATTTTTTTCTTAAAAGTGACATCAGGGCTTCCCTGGTGGTGCAGTGGTTGAGAATCTGCCTGCCAATGCAGGGGACACGGGTTTGAGCCCTGGTCTGGGAAGATCCCACATGCTGCAGAGCAATTGGGCCCATGAGCCACAACTACTGAGCCTGCATGTCTGGGGCCTGTCCTCCGCAACAAGAGAGGCCGCAACAGTGAGAGGCCCGTGCACCGCGATGAAGAGTGGCCCCTGCTTGCCACAACCAGAGAAAGCCCTCGCACAGAAACGAAGACCCAACACAGCCAAAAATTAATTAATTAATTAACTAATTAAAAAAGAAATTTCTTTCCCCCACACTCCTCCATAGCACTTTGACCTTTAAAAAAAAAGTGACATCAAAAACTGCTTCTGAGCTTCCCTTGTGGCGCAGTGGTTGAGAGTCCACCTGCCGATGCAGGGGACACAGATTCGTGCCCCAGTCCAGGAAGATCCCACATGCCATGGAGCTGCTGGGCCCGTGAGCCATGGCCGCTGAGCCTGCACATCCAGAGCCTGTGCTCCGCAATGGGAGAGACCACAACATACCCTTTTCTCTATCTCTCTGTCTCTCTGTGTATCTTTCTGTCCCTGTCTCTCTGTGTGTCTCTTTGTCTCTGTCTCTCTGTCTCTTGTCTCTCTGTCTGTCTGTCTCTCAGCTCTCCAGTAGTTTTTACTTTATTGAACCTTGGACTCATTTTTGCTTTTGATTCCTGAGAGGTATATAGGGAAGAAGGCAGAATGCTCATTTTTCTAAAACTGACGGATTTGTTCATGTTGATAAAGTAGCCCTCTGCACAGAGAACAGAGCCAGACTTAAGGTTGTTAACTAGATGCTGCTCTCTCAATGCTGAAATTTGAGAACCAGATTATTTGGTATGTAAATAAGATCATAGGTCCATTATAATTGACAAATGAGAATTAAGGAGGAAATTTTTAAACATATTTTTATAATAATCTAAATTTATTTTGTACACTTTTACACTGTGTTCAAAATACTTTATTTTCTCATTTTTCACATTTACAAGAACTGTAGTCTTCCTCTTATCCCCTTAGGCCTCTGATATTACAACAGCCTCCCTTACTCCAAAGTGAATTATATGAAATCACATCACTTATCAATCTTCTGAATTTGCCACACATACTAGGGGTTTCCTTGCCTGTTTGTATATGCCTTTTTCATCATTTGGAAGTGTCTGTATTTTATCATCTTAAAGTTCCACATATGAAGAATCAATGAAATTAGATACCAGATGCTGCCTCTGGAGTTGATGTGTATGGTTAGATTCCTTATCGAGTGGCTACAGCATTAAGAGCTAGAAGGAATGAAGGAGCACTGATGTATTAAGACCAAAATAAAGCTGTTATCTTCCTTTAAAGTCAGTTGAAAGTATTTCTTTTATCATAATTTACCTACAATGTGCAAATGGCAAGTTTCCAACAGCTCTCCAAAGCAGACCAGGAAATTTTCCTTAATGCCAAAAAAGGTATTTTGCATAATCTCAACTCACTACTTCCTCCATTCTCTAATTAATAAACAGTCACAAATTAGAGTACTCACAGCAGTCACAGCATAAATGTCCAGCTTACTCCTGAAGTATGTTACTCTGGATGAGGCTACAATACATAGGTGGTGAGGTGTGAGGGGGTAAAAATGAAATACCTACGTTACAGTTTTCCTAGCCTTATTATTTCCAATTTTCAGCAAATAGTTATTTCCCATTTATAACATAAATCTTCTGGTTAATAATTCATCTGTCTATATACGAAGCTTCCTTCTAGACAGCAATGAGATGAATTATTTTTTTAATGGACTGAAGAAAAAGATGCCATCCAAAATAAAGCACAAAGAAAGAAATAAAAAGCCTAAAAAAGTAACATATTATAAGTGACCTGTGTAACAAATCAATCAACCTGACACACACAATTATAGTAAAAAGGAACTTGAAAAATAATGGCCAAATTTTTTTCCAAATTTGATAAAAACTATAAACTCACAGATCCAAGATTCTCAATGAACTTTGAGCACAAGAAACATAAAGAAAACTACATGAAGGTACATCATAATCAGATTAATAAAAAGAAAATCTTAAGAGCAGCCAGAGTAAAAAATGACACATTATATACTGAGAAACAAATATAACAGCAGACTTCTCATCAGGGAATATTCAAGACAGAAGACAATGGAGAGACATATTTAATGTACAGAAGAAACACCTGTAAACCTAACTCTGTGCTCAGCAAAATATCTATTAATCAAGGGGAAAATAGAGATTTTTGTCAAGAAACAAAAGCTGGATGTTGATTTCCAGCAGGACTACAGTAGAAGAAATGTTAAATGAAACTCTCCAGAAGAAAATGAGACAAGATAGAAATTTCCATATACACAAAGAGATGAAGGATACCATAAATGGTAAACATATGGATAAATATAAATTTTTTCCTCACTTAATTTCTTTAAAAGATGATTGATTAAAGAACAACAATAACATTTTGAATACAGAAGTGAAATGTATGACAACAATAGCACAAAAGGTGGTGGGGGGATGAAACTGTACTGCTTGGGGTTCCTACAATATATGTGAATTTGTATAACATTATTGATTGTAGAATCTAACAAGTTAAAGGCATTTATTGTTACCCCAGAACAACCATGAGGAAAAGGGAAAGAGAGAAAGATAATAAGCCAAAAAATAAATAAATAAAATTTAATTCTAAAGCAATACTCAGTTAACCTTAAAAATGAGAGTAAAAAAAAAAAAGTACCAAAGAACAGCAGGACAGACAGAAAACAAATAGCAAGATGGTAGGGCAAACCCAACTATACCAATAATCATATTAAATAATAAATGGTCTAAACCAGAGCTGTTCTCTGAAAAATAATATGAGCCATAGCTATGATTTTACATTTTCTAGTAGTCACATTCAAAAAAGTGAAATGAAGCAAGTGTATACTTTACACTTACACCACATCTAAATTTGGACTAGATACATTTCAAGTGTTCAACCAGACACCTGTAGTAAATACCATGTGCGACAGCAAAGATATTAAACTCCAAAAAAGGCAGAGGTTGTAAGATTGGATAAAAAAGCAAAATCCAGCAATATGCTGTCTACAGGAAACCCATTTTAAATAAAAAGACAGATAGGCTCAAATTTAAAAGCTCTGGTAATAAAAAGAAAAGCTGGAGTGGCTATGCTAGTATCAAGACAAAGTGGATGTCAGAAAAAGTTTCCATGGATAAAAAAGGATATTACATAATGATAAAGGGGACAGTTCATTAGCAAAAGACTATTACTTTAAAATTCCACTTATATTAAATTCTAGAAAAGGCAAAACTGTAGTGATAGAAAGCAGATCAGGTTGCCAGAGACCAAAGAGTTGAAGTAGGGTATTGAATACAAAAGACCACAAGAGAACATTCTGGGATAATGGAAATACTCTATATTTATGATTGTGGTGGTGATTACATGATTCTAAACATTTGCCAAAACTCATCAAATTTTAAAATTAAAATTGAAAGCTATAATCAGGAAGCTTTTTTAAAAATACACTAAAAGTTGCTGGAATGAATATCAACTTTGAACTGTTAAATTTTCTAAAAGCAGTCAAAGATGTCTAGATCTAAAGAACTATTTTCAAATCTCATTGTTGGAAACCACTCCACTCCCTTCAAAAATGTTTCCAAAGATTGAGATAATGACATTTTAAATCCTCTGAGAAAGATGGAAAAATGGCAGATATTTGTAATCAACTAAAGGAAGTTCTCCCTGGAAAGATGTGAAAACTGCCTCCAGTATGCTGGCTTCTCTTTACTAGAGGAGGAACCTGCTCACCTACTGAAGAATCAGACAGGGGGGTCCTGTGGGCGGCTGCTGATCAGGGAACTACAGTATGATTACAGTAGTCATATTCAAAATTTTGTGGTGAATAACATTACTAAGAGAAGTATACTTGACTACTTGATTTAAAACTAAAGAGACACGTACATTTCTATGTCTCGAATTCAAAAAGTCATTCAATTAGAAATTCAAGCTACATCTTGTCAGGCTAAAGCAGTGAACAGATCTGATATCTGCCTTATAGTTGGCCTATTATTCTCTGAAGACTTGTGCAAAGAACAAAGATTGTGTTTTTGCAGTAGCAAAGAATATGAATTAGACATATTTTCAGGCCTTTCAACCCAGTTCTAAACTCCACATCATTTGAACTAAGGGTATGTAAAAAGAAAAACTTCAACTTGTAAAAAAAAAAAAAAAAAACTTGAAGAACCAGAACTTCAAGGACCAGCAATATGTATATATTTTTAATGCCATGTCAAGTACTCAAGTAAAAATGAGTTACATAAAAGAAAAGGTTGAAAAATTCATACCTGTGTACCTTGGATAGAGATGCTGTGTAACAAGGATGACATGCAGCTGGCAAGAACCAGTATGATTAAATAATGGGGAGTCAAAATACCTAAGACAAGAAAAGAATCTAGGCCAGGCTGATTGCTTGAAACTAGAACTGGAGTGGATCTGTCCTTCTTCTGAAAGGAAGGTGGGATAATATAAACTGAGACTGCTGCCTGAAGATGCCTGCACACTCAAGAGACACAAGGAAGCAAAATCAGCTTTCCAACAAGGAACTTAGGCCTATGTCCACAGCTCAGTGATACTGATTATCAGCATATGAAGAAAGCTCAACATACACCAGGAGCTACCTGAAAAACTGTTAGGTAGGAAAGTATGAGTGCAGAGAAAGAGGAAACAGTACAACTCAACTTGAGGCTGCAAACTAAAATTCCAACAATGACACAAAACCTATGGGATGCAACAAAAGCAGTTCTAAGTGAGAAGTTTATAGCAATACAATCCTACCTCAAGAAACAAGAAACATCTCAAATAAACAACCCAACCTTACACCTAAAGCAACCAGAGAAAGAAGAACAAAACCCAAAGTTAGTAGAAGGAAAGAAATCATAAAGATCAAAGCAGGAACAAATGAAATAGAAACAAAGAAAACAATAGCAAAGATCAATAAAACTAAAAGCTGGTTCTTTCAGAAGATAAAAAAAAATGATAAACCTTTAGCCAGACTAATCAAGAAAAAAAGGGACAGGACTCAAATCAGTAAAACTAGAAATGAAAAAGGAGAAGTTACAACTGACACCATAGAAATACAAAGGATCATAAGGGAGTACTACAAGCAACTATATGCCAATAAAATGGACAACCTGGATGAAATGGACAAATTCTTAGAAAAGTAAACCTTTCAAGAAGAAATAGAAATATGAACAGACCAATCACAAGTAATGAAATTGAAACTGTGATTAAAAATCTTTCAACAAACAAAAGTCCAGGACCAGATGGCTTCACAGGTGAATTCTATCAAACATTTAGAGAAGAGCTAACACCCACCCTTCTCAAACTGGTCCAAAAAACTTCAGAGGATGGAACACTCCCAAACTCATTCTACGAGGCCACCATCACCCTGATACCAAAAACAGACAAAGATATCACAAAAAACGAAAATTACAGGCCAATATCAGTGATGAACACAGATGCAAAACTCCTCAACAAAATACTAGCAAAGAGAATCCAACAACACATTAAAAGGATCATACACCATGATCAAGTGGCATTTAGTCCAGGGATGAAAGGATTCTTCAATATATGCAAATCAAACAATGTGATACACCATATTAACAAATTAAAGAATAAAAACCATACGATCATCTCAATAGATGCAGAAAAAACTTTCAGTGAAATTCAACACCCATTTATGATAACAACTCTCCAGAAAGTGGGCACAGAAGGAACCTACCATAACATAATAAAGGCCATATATGACAAAACCCACAGCAAACATTATTCTCAGTGGTGAAAAATTGAAAGCATTTCCTCTAAGATCAGGAACAAGACAAGGGTGTCCACTCTCACCACCACTATTAAACATAATTTTGGAAGTCCTAGCCATGACAATCAGAGAAGAAAAAGACATAAAAGTAATCCAAATTGGAAAAGAAGTAAAACTGTCACTGTTTGCGGATGACATGATACTATACATAGAAAATCCAAAAGATGCCACCAGAAAACCACTAGAGCTAATCAATGAATTTGGTAAAGTTGCAGGATGCAAAATTAATGCACAGAAATCTCCTTCATTTCTATACACGAACAACAAAAGGGCAGAAAGAGAAATTAAGGAAACATTCCCATTTACCACTGCAACAAAAAGAATAAAATACCTAGGAATAAACCTATCTAAGGAGACATAAGACCTGTACTCAGAAAACTATAAAACACTGATGAAAGAAATCAAAGATGACATAAACAGATGGAGAGATATACCATGTTCTTGGATTGGAAGAATCAATATTGTGAAAATGACTATATTACCCAAAGCAATCTACAGATTCAATGCAATCGTTATCAAATTACCACTGGCATTTTTCACAGAACTAGAACAAAAAGTTTCACAATTTGTATGGAAACACAAAAGACCCTGAATAGCCACAGCAATCCTGAGAAAGAAAAATGGAGCTGGAGGAATCAGGCTCCCTGACTTCAGACTATACTACAAAGCTACAGTAATCAAGACAGGATGGTACTGACACAAAAACAGAAATATATATCAGTGGAACAGGATAGAGAGCACAGAGATAAACCCACACACCTGTGGTCAACTAATCTATGACAAAGGAGGCAAGAATATACAATGGAGAATAGACAGCCTCTACAATAAGTGGTGCTGGGAAAACTGGACAGATACATGTAAAAGAATGAAAATAGAACACTCCCTAACACCATACACAAAAATAAACTCAAAATGGATTAAAGACCTAAATGTAAGACCAGACACTATAAAATTCTTAGAGGAAAACACTTAGGCTGAACACCCTTTGACATAAATTACAGCAACATATTTTTTGAGCCACCTCCTAGAGAAAGGGAAATAAAAACAAAAATTAAAAAATGGGACCTAATGAAACTTCAAAGCTTTTGCACAGCAAAGGAAACCATAAACAAGATGAAAAGACAACCCTCAGAATGGGAAAAATATTTGCAAACGAAGCAACTGACAAAGGATTAATCTCCAAAATATACAAGCAGCTCATACAGCTCAATATCAACAAACAACCCAATCCAAAAATTGGCAGAAGACCTAAATAGACATTTCTCCAAAGAAGACATACAGATGGCCAATAAACACATGAAAAGATGCTCAACATCACTAATTATTAGAGAAATGCAAATCAAAACTACAATGAGGTGTCATCTCACACTGGTCAGAAGGGCCATCATCAAAAAATCTACAAACAGGGCTTCCCTGGTGGCGCAGTGGTTGAGAGTCCGCCTGCCGATGCAGGGGATACGGGTTCGTGCCGCGGTCCAGGAGGATCCCACATGCCATGGAGCGGCTAGGCCCATAAGCCATGGCCGCTGAGCCTGCGCGTCCGGAGCCTGTGCTCTGCAATGGGAGAGGCCACAACAGTGAGAGACCAGTGTACCGCAAAAAAAAAAAAAAAAAAAAAAAAATCTACAAACAATAAATGCTGGAGAGGGTGTAGAGAAAAGGGAACCCTCATACACTGTTGCTGGGAATGTAAATTGATACAGCCACTGTGGAAAACAGTATGGAGGTCCCTTAAATAGCTAAAAGTAGAACTACCATATGACCAAACAATCCCACTACTGGGCATATACCCGGAGAAAGCCAAAATTCAGAAAAACACATGCACCCCAATGTTCAGAGCAGCACTATTTACAATAGCCAGGACATGGAAGCAACCTAAATGTCCATCAACAGAGGAGTAAATAAAGAAGATGTGGTACATATATACGATGGACTATTACTCAGCCATAAAAAGGAACAAAATTGGGTCATTTGTAGAGACATGAATGGACTTAGAGAGTGTCATACAGAGTGAAGTATGTCAGAAAGAGAAAAGCAAATATCGTATAATAACACGTATATGTGGAACCTAGAAAAATGGTATAGATTATCTTATTTGCAAAGCAGAAATAGAGACATAGATGTAGAGAACAAATATATGGATACCAAGGGGCGAAGGGGTGGGGAGGGAGGTATTGGGAGACTGGGATTGACACATACACTATTGATACTATGTATAAAATAGACAACTGATGGGAACATACTGTATAGCACAGGGAATTCTACCTAATGCACTGTGGTGACCTAAATGGGAAGGAAGTCCAAAAGGGAGGGGATATCTGTATTATTTATGGCTGATTCATTTTGTTGTGCAGTGGAGGCTAACACAACATTGTAAAGCAACCATATACCAATAAAAATTAATAAAAAAATAAAATAAAATAAACATAGCAAATTATGGCCTAAAGTCTGTTTTACAAATAAAGTTTTATTGGAACACAGTAAAGGGGTCCAGCATATGCCATTGAGGCATAAAAATTATTTTGAACTGAAGTCATTTGAGAATAGGCTTTTTTTTTTCTGAATTCTTTTATCTGCCTAAGAGCAGAGCCTCCCAGAAGAACTCAATTGTGAGGAAATTCCCCAGGAATGTTCAACCAGGGCAGATTGACTCTTATCATAGATATGAGAAATTGGAACCACATCTAAACAGACATGGTCACAAAACTATACCTGTCATCTATTCTCCTCAGGGCCCGTTTATCTTTCCTGCATTTGTTTTTCCATAAGTGTGCTCTCTTCCCCTCCACTTCCCCTATTAAGATAATGTGTAGGTCCCAAATTATAAAGATAAGACACCTTGAGTCATGTTTTTCCATAAACTCTTGTGTATGTACATGAATAAAAATCTGTCTTTTCTCTTCCTAAAAAAAAGACAGTCAAATAAATCCATAATTGGAAAAATGGATTCACTTCGAGAAAAATTACAATGAAAAAATGGAGCAATCTGAACTTAATACTACATTAAGGAATGGAGAGGTTTATATTTTGGTTATTCTGTGGAATATATACACAGGTCCACATACAAGAACATTTATTGCAGCATTGTTTGCAGTAGGAAAGCATTGAAAGAAAGTCCATTAATTTGGAATAAAGAAGTAAAATACAATATATGTGCGCAATGCAAAAGTATGCAGTTTCAGAAGTAACATAAGGCAACATGGATGGAGTTCAATATTAATGTTGAGTGAAGCATAATGAAACTTTATATAGCAATATAATTGTAGACAATATATAATTGTGCACATTAAAACACATGCACAAAAACCAACACTAAATTTTCAAAAGCACACACAAACAGTACAATATGCTAGAGGCTTGGGGGCAAGGATGAATGCATTTGAGAATGGAGCAAGATTTAAATCAATCATTTTAAAAAACAACAAAACTAAAGACAAGGTTACTTGGATGGATGATAATGGTGTACCATGGCCTAAGAAATACAATCATCAGCTGGTCTCACCCACCTGAGGCACTTTAAAAAAAAGAGAGAGAATATAAATTAGTCAATCATACTTTACCATTACAAATTCTCTCCCCTTCTGTAAAATTTTAACTGAGAATAAATTAAACACACACTTTTGTTAACATTTTACTTTGAAAAAAATTCTGATTCAACTACTGAACACAAAATACAATGAAAGAAAAAATAGTTTTCTTCGATGTGTGGGATGAGTTACTTTCACATCACTTTTAGTGAATGGGGACACATCACTCAATAAGGATTTAAGACATTAACTCCAAATGGCTAGAAATCCCAATTAGAACTGAAAATCTGAAGTTTCAAAGGAACAAAAATGGGAAAATTGTCTTCATGAAAGGTATTATCTGTCACTTTTTTAAAGGCTCTTTTCTTACTCTGTATATGCGAGGGAACTAGCCATAGTTACTCTCCACAAGCTTCCCTCTAGAAAAATTTATATTCATCCTGTGGGTTTCAAAAAATACTTGTTCACTAAAAAAATTTTTTTTTAAAAAACAGTATTCCTTCTGACTTACTTCACTATATATGGAAACTTAAAAAAAAAAGGGTTCTGAAGAACCTAGGGGCAGGACAGGAATAAAGATGCAGACGTAGAGAATGGACTTGAGGACACAGGGAGGGGGAAGGGTAAGCTGGGATGAAGTGAGAGAGTGGCATGGACATATATACACTAGCAAATATAAAATAGATAGCTAGTGGGAAGCAGCTGCATAGCACAGGGAGATCAGCTCAGTGCTTTGTGACCACCTAGAGGGGTGGGATAGGGAGGGTGGGAGGGAGATGCAAGAGGGAAGAGATATGGGGATATATGTATATGTATAGCTGATTCACTTTGTTATACAGCAGAAACTAACACACATTGTAAAGCAATTATACTCTAATAAAGATGTTAAAAAAAAACAGTAATAGCTGAGTGCTTTTCATTCCAAAATATCTTTCACGGTTATGGTACTTAAAATGCTATGCTTTGCAGAACAGAATCTATTGCACGCCCTCCAATACCCTACAATGTGAATATCTAAATCCCTCATGAGAGAAATAAACTCAGGACAGCATTAAAATCTGAAAAGCCCATCACACTGACTTACAGAATTTCTGTTTAGAAATAATCTCACGAATCACTGAAGCACCTTGGTGAGTATGTGTCTGTGCTGCTGCCCAGAAAAAGCAAAAGTGGTGTCCAAATTTTCCAGATGGACTGTGAAACCCATCCACTGACAACTGGAAAAATATTTTGACAGAGAATGATCTAATGATGATATTTTTCAACAATAAAGTCCTGGGCTAAATTAGTGCACAAAACTCTTTCCACAATTTAGTCTTAATTGAAGAGTTGATTTAATAATCTTCTACTATTGATAATAAAACCAATTAATAGAGAATTATTTTAATGGTGGGAGTAAATCATTAACTTGAATCTAACTGACAGGCTGTTTGACCAATCCAACACTATTGTCAAAACCACTGAGCCGGTTAGGCTTATGGATACCAATTTATGCACTAGCCACTTCCACCAACTATCATCTTTGATTAAAACTCTCTCGAACAAAAGTCTCTCTAATGTATCAATAAGTTACTTTAGGTCAAATTCCTATTTAAAATCTTCTGTATCTCCTAACTTGTTTTGATTTGAATCCTTCACTGCTTATGAAAAAATACCTTTATTTCTTCATTGTGTAAGCGCCATCCTCTTTGTTGTGTCTTCTGTGGCATTTTATACTCTCAGGAATTTTGGATCAGTTGAAAACACATGAATTTACGTATTGTGTGGTTTGATATTCATAATCCTTGACTGCAAAAAAATGTACCCTTATTGGCAAAATCAGTTATAGCAAGTCAGTGGCTTAGAACCAATTCCCACAACTGGATATGTAGTTAAAACTAATGGGGAACCCGGAGGAAGATGGCGGAAGAGTAAGACGCGGAGATCACCTTCCTCCACACAGATACATCAGAAATTCATCTACACGTGGAACAACTCCTACAGAACACCTACTGAATGCTGACAGAAGACCTCAGACCCCCCAAAAGGCAAGAAACTCCCCACATACCTGGGTAGGGCAAAAGAAAAAAAAGAATAAACAGAGACAATAGGATAGGGACGGGACCTGCACCAGTGGGAGGGAGCCGTGAAGGAGGGAAGGTTTCTACACACTACAAGCCCCTTCGCAGGCGGAGACTGCAGGTGGCGGAGGGGGAAAGCTTCGGAGTAGCGGAGGAGAGCACAGCAACAGGGGTGCGGAGGGCAAAGCGGAGAGATTCCGGCACAGAGGATCGGTGCCCTCAGGCACACACCAGCCCGAGAGGCTTCTCTGCTCGGCCGCCGGGGCAGGCGGGGCTGGGAGCTGAGGCTCGGGTATCGGCTTTCAGTCGGAGCGCAGGGAGAGGACTGGGGCTGGCGGCAGGAAGAGAGCCTGAAGGGGTTAGTGCACCACGGCTAGCCCGGAGGGAGTCCGGGGAAAGGGTCTGGAGCTGCCGAAGAGGCAAGAGACTTTTTCTTCCCTTTTGTTTCCTGGTGCGCGAGGAGAGGGCATTAAGAGGGCTGCTTGGGGAAGCGCCGGAGACAGGAGCGAGCCGTGGGTAAGGCGCGGACCTCGGTGACGGGCGTGGGCCGCCGCCGCCGCCGCCGCCGCGGGGCCTGTGTGCGAGCGCGGGTCACTGTCCGCCCCGCCTTCCGGGGGGCCTGTGCACCCCGCCACTGCCGGGGTCCCGGGACCCGGGGACGGCTTTCCCGGGAAAGCGCACGGAGCGCCACGGGCTGCTGCAACGTCACGCCGGCCTCTGCCGCCGCAGGCCCGCCCCACACTGCGCGCCCCTCCCTCCCCTCTGCCTGAGTGAATCAGAGCCCCCGAATCAGCGGCTCCTTTAAACCCGTCCTGTCTGAGGGAAGAACGGACGCCCTCCGGCGAACGATGCGCAGAGGCGGGGCCACGTCCAAGGCTGAGACCCGGGAGCTGTGAGAGCAGAGAAGAGACAGGGAAATCTCTCTGTGCAGCCTCGGAGGCAGCGGATTAAAGCTCCACGGTCCATTTCATGTGCCCTGCGTCTGTGGAGTGCATGAATGGACAGCGAATCATCCCAAATTGAGGAAGTGGACTTTGAGGACAAGATTTAAGACTTTCCCCCCTTTTCCTCTTTTTACAACGAATTATTCCAAATTAAGGAGGTGGACTTAGAGAGCAAGATTTCAGACTTCTCGCCCTTTTCCTCTTTTTACAACGAATTATCCCAAATTGAGGAGGTGGACTTGGAGAGCAAGATTTTTGATTTTTCCCCCTGCTCTCTTTTTGTGAATGTGTATGTGTAATCTTCTGTGTAAGATTCTCTCTGTATAGCTTTGCTTCCACCATATGTCCCAGGGTTCTATCGGTCCGTTTTTTTTTTTCAATAATTACTTTCTAATTTTAATAACGCTACTATATTTCATACTTTATTCTATTTTACTTTACCTGCTCTTTCTTTTTTTCCTACCTTCCCTTCCTCCCTCCCTCCCTCCGCTCCTCCTTTCCTTCTTTCTTTTTCTTTCCTCCCTCCCTCCCTCCCACCCTTCTTCTTTCCACTTTCTTTTTCTTTCCTTCCTCCCTCCTGTCTTTCTTTCTTTCTTTCCTTCCTCCCTCCCTCCCTTCTTCCATTCACTCTTCCTTTTGCTTTCATTCCTCCCTCCCTCCCTCCTTTCTTTCCTTCTTTCTTTCCTTCTTTCTTTCCATCCTTCCTCCCTCCCTCCCTCCTTTCTTTCTTTCTTCCGTCCTTCCTTTCTTCCCTTCTTCCTTTCTTTCCCTCTCTCTTCCTTTCTTCTACTAATTCTTTCTTTCTAATTTTTCTTCCTGTTATTCTGAGCCGGGTGGATGAAAGGCTCTTGGTGCTGCAGCCAGGAGTCAGTGCTGTGCCTCTGAAGTGGGAGAGCCAACTTCAGGACACGGGTCCACAAGAGACCTCCCAGCTCCACATAAGATCAAGCAGCGAAAATCTCCCAGAGATCTCCATCCCAACACCAGCACCCAGCTTCAGTCAACGACCAGCAAGCTACAGTGCTGGTCACCCTATGCCAAGCAACTAGCAAGGCAGGAACACAACCCCACCCATTAGCAGAGAGGCTACCTAAAAACATAATAAGGCCACAGGCACCCCAAAACACACCACCAGACGTGGACCTGTCCACCAGAAACACAAGATCAAACCTCAACCACCAGAACACATGCATTAGTCCCCCCCACCAGGAAGCCTACACAACCTACTGAAACAACCTTAGCCACCAAAAACAACGGGAACTACGAATCTGCAGCCTGCAAAAAGGAGACCCCAAACACAGTAACATAAGCAAAATGAGAAGGCAGAAAAACACACAGCAGGTGAAGGAGCAAGATAAAAACCTACCAGACCTAACAAATGAAGAGGTAATAGGCAGTCTACCTGAAAAAGAATTCAGAATAATGATAGTAAAGCTGATCAAAGATTCTATTTCCAAGATCCATAATCTTGGAAATAGAATAGACAAAATGCAAGAAACAGTTAACAAGGACCTACAAGAACTAAAGGTGAATCAAGCATCGATTAAAAACACAATAAATGAAATGAAAAATACTCTAGATGGGATCAATAGCAGAAGAACTGAGGCAGAAGAACGGATAAGTGAGGTGGAAGATAAAATAGTGGAAATAACTGATGCAGAGCAAAATAAAGAAAAAAGAATGAAAAGAACAGAGGACAGTCTCAGAGACCTCTGGGACAACATTAAACGCACCAACATTCGAATTATAGGGGTTCCAGAAGAAGAAGAGAAAAAGAAAGGGACTGAGAAAATATTTGAAGAGATTATAGTTGAAAACTTCCCTAATATGGGAAAGGAAATAGTTAATCAAGTCCAGGAGGCACAGAGAGTCCCATACAGAATAAATCCAAGGAGAAATACACCAAGACACATATTAATCAAACTGTCAAAAATTAAACACAAAGAAATCATATTAAAAGCAGCAAGGGAAAAACAACAAATAACACACAAGGGAATCCCCATCAGGTTAACAGCTGATCTCTCAGCAGAAACACTACAAGCCAGAAGGGAGTGGCAGGACATAATTAAAGTGATGAAGGAGAGAAACCTGCAACCAAGATTACTCTACCCAGCAAGGATCTCATTCAGATTCGATGGAGAAATTAAAACCTTTACAGACAAGCAAAAGCTGAGAGAGTTCAGCACCACCAAACCAGCTTTACAACAAATGCTAAAGGAACTTCTCTAGGCAAGAAACACAACAGAAGGAATATACCTACAATAACGAACCCAAAGCAATTAAGGAAATGGGAATAGGAACATACATATCAATAATTACCTTAAATGTAAATGGACTAAATGCTCCCACCAAAAGACACAGATTGGCTGAATGGATACAAAAACAAGACCCATATATATGCTGTCTACAAGAGGCCCACTTCAGACCTAGAGACACATACAGATTGAAAGTAAGGGGATGGAAAAAGATATTCCATGCAAATGGAAATCAAAAGAAAGCTGGAGTAGCAATTCTTATATCAGACAAAATAGACTTTAAAATAAAATAGAAGAGACAAAGAAGGACACTACATAACGATAAAGGGATCGATCCAAGAAGAAGATATAACAATTGTAAATATTTATGCACCCAACATAGGAGCACCTCAATACATAAGGCAAATACTAACAGCCATAAAAGGGGAAATCGACAGTAACACAATCATAGTAGGGGACTTTAACACCCCACTTTCACCAATGGACAGATCATCCAAAATGAAAATCAATAAGGAAACACAAGCTTTAAATGATACATTAAACAAGATGGACTTAGTTGATATTTATAGGACATTCCATCCAAAAACAACAGAATACACGTTTTTCTCAAGTGCTCATGGAACATTCTCCAGGATAGATCATATCTTGGGTCACAAATCAAGCCTTGGTAAATTTAAGAAAATTGAAATTGTATCAAGTATCTTTTCCGACCACAATGCTATGAGACTAGACATCAATTACAGGAAAAGATCTGTAAAAAATACAAACACATGGAGGCTAAACAATACACTACTCAATAACGAAGTGATCACTGAAGAAATCAAAGAGGAAATTAAAAAATACCTAGAAACAAATGACAATGGAGACACGACGACCCAAAACCTATGGGATGCAGCAAAAGCAGTTCTAAGGGGGAAGTTTATAGCAATACAATCCCACCTTAAGAAACAGGAAACATTTCGAGTAAACAACCTGACCCTGCACCTAAAGCAATTAGAGAAAGAAGAACAAAAAACCCCCAAAGTTAGCAGAAGGAAAGAAATCATAAAGATCAGATCAGAAATAAATGAAAAAGAAATGAAGGAAACGATAGCAAAGATCAATAAAACTAAAAGCTGGTTCTTTGAGAAGATAAACAAAATTGATAAACCATTAGCCAGACTCATCAAGAAAAGAAGGGAGAAGACTCAAATCAATAGAATTAGAAATGAAAAAGGAGAAGTAACAACTGACACTGCAGAAATACAAAAGATCATGAGAGATTACTATAAGCAACTCTATGCCAATAAAATGGACAACCTGGAAGAAATGGACAAATTCTTAGAAATGCACAACCTGCCAAGACTGACTCAGGAAGAAATAGAAAATATGAATAGACCAATCACAAGTAATGAAATTGAAACTGTGATTAAAAATCTTCCATCAAACAAAAGCCCAGGACCAGATGGCTTCACAGGCGAATTCTATCAAACATTTAGAGAAGAGCTAACACCCATCCTTCTCAAACTCTTCCAAACAATATCAGAGGAAGGAACACTCCCAAACTCATTCTACGAGGCCACCATCACCTTGATACCAAAACCAGGCAAGGATGTCACAAAGAAAGAAAACTACAGGCCAATATCACTGATGAACATAGATGCAAAAATCCTCAACAAAATACTAGCAAACAGAATCCAACAGCACATTAAAAGGATCATACACCATGATCAAGTGGGGTTTATTCCAGGAATGCAAGGATTCTTCAATATACGCAAATCAATCAATGTGATACACCATATTAACAAGTTGAAGGGGAAAAACCATATGATCATCTCAATAGATGCAGAGAAAGCTTTTGACAAAATTCAACACCTATTTATGATAAAAACCCTGCAGAAAGTAGGCATAGAGGGAACTTTCCTCAACATAATAAAGGCCATATATGACAAACCCACAGCCAACATTGTCCTCAATGGTGAAAAACTGAAACCATTTCCACTAAGATCAGGAACAAGACAAGGCTGCCCACTCTCACCACTCTTATTCAACCTAGTTTTGGAAGTTTTAGCCACAGCAATCAGAGAAGAAAAGGAAATAAAAGGAATCCAAATTGGAAAAGAAGAAGTAAAGCTGTCACTGTTTGCAGATGACATGATACTATACATAGAGAATCCTAAAGATGCTACCGAAAAACTACTAGAGCTAATCAAGGAATTTGGTAAAGTAGCAGGATACAAAATTAATGTACAGAAATCTCTGGCATTCCTGTACACTAATGATGAAAAATCTGAAAATGAAATCAAGAAAACACTCCCATTTACCATTGCAACAAAAAGAATAAAATATCTAGGAATAAACCTACCTAAGGAGACAAAAGACCTGTATGCAGAAAATTATAAGACACTGATGAAAGAAATTAAAGATGATACAAATAGATGGAGAGATATACCATGCTCCTGGATTGGAAGAATCAATATTGTGAAAATGACTCTACTACCCAAAGCAATCTACAGGTTCAATGCAATCCCTATCAAACTACCACTGGCATTTTTCACAGAACTAGAACAAAAAATTTCAAAATTTGTTTGGAAAAACAAAAGACCCCGAATAGCCAAAGCAATCTTGAGAACGAAAAACGGAGCTGGAGGAATCAGGCTCCCTGACTTCAGACTATACTACAAAGCTACAGTAATTAAGACAGTGTGGTACTGGCATAAAAACAGAAAGATAGATGGGTGGATCAGGATAGAAAGCCCAGAGATAAACCCACGCACATATGGCCAACTTATCTTTGATAAAGGAGGCAGGAATGTACAGTGGAGAAAGGACAGCCTCTTCAATAAGTGGTGCTGGGAAAACTGGACAGGGACATGTAAAAGTTTGAGATTAGATCATTCCCTAACACCATACACAAAAATAAGCTCAAAATGGATTAAAGACTTAAATGTAAGGCCAGAAACTATCAAACTCTTAGAGGAAAACATAGGTAGAACACTCTATGACATAAATCACAGCAAGATCCTTTTGGACCCACCTCCTAGAGAAATGGAAATAAAGACAAAGATAAACAAATGGGACCTAATGAAACTTCAAAGCTTTTGCACAGCAAAGGAAACCATAAACAAGACCAAAAGACAACCCTCAGAATGGGAGAAAATATTTGCAAATGAAGCAACTGACAAAGGATTAATCTCCAAAATTTATAAGCAGCTCATGCAGCTCAATAGCAAAAAAACAAACAACCCAATCCAAAAATGGGCAGAAGACTTAAATAGGCATTTCTCCAAAGAAGATATACAAACTGCCAACAAACACATGAAAGAATGCTCAACATCATTAATTATTAGAGAAATGCAAATCAAAACTACAATGAGATATCATCTCACACCAGTCAGAATGGCCATCATCAAGAAATCTAGAAACAATAAATGCTGGAGAGGGTGTGGAGAAAAGGGAACACTCTTGCACTGCTGGTGGGAATGTGAATTGGTACAGCCACTATGGAGAACAGTATGGAGGTTCCTTAAAAAACTAAAAATAGGGCATCCCTGGTGGCGCAGTGGTTGAGAGTCCGCCTGCCGATGCAGGGGATACGGGTTCGTGCCCCGGTCTGGGAGGATCCCATATGCCGCGGAGCGGCTGGGCCCGTGAGCCATGGCCACTGGGCCTGCGCGTCCGGAGCCTGTGCTCCGCAACGGGAGAGGCCACAGCAGTGAGAGGCCCGCATACCGCAAAAAGAAAAAAAAAAAAAAAACTAAAAATAGAACTACCATATGACCCAGCAATCCCACTACTAGGCATATACCCTGAGAAAACCATAATTCAAAAAGAGACATGTACCAAAATGTTCATTGCAGCTCTATTCACAATAGCCCGGAGCTGGAAACAACGTAAGTGTCCATCATCGGATGAATGGATAAAGAAGATGTGGCACATATATACAATGGAATATTACTCAGCCATAAAAAGAAACGAAACTGAGCTATTTGTAATGAGGTGGATAGACCTAGAGTCTGTCATACACAGTGAAGTAAGTCAGAAAGAGAAAGACAAATACCGTATGCTAACACATATATATGGAATTTAAAAAAAAAATGTCATGAAGAACCTAGGGGTAAAACAGGAATAAAGACACAGACCTACTTGAGAATGGACTTGAGGATATGGGGAGGGGGAAGGGTAAGTTGTGACAAAGCGAAAGAGAGGCATGGACATATATACACTACCAAACGTAAGGTAGATAGATAGTGGGAAGCAGCCGCAGAGCACAGCGAGATCAGCTCGGTGCTTTGTGACCGCCTGGAGGGGTGGGATGGGGAGGGTGGGAGGGAGGGAGATGCATGAGGGAAGGGATGTGGGAACAGATGTATATGTATGACTGATTCACCTTGTTATAAAGCAGAAACTAATAAAAAAAATAAAAATAAAATAAAATTAAAAAAAAAACTAATGGCTGCATAAGAATCAGTAACAAACCAAAGTTGCCTACTCACTCCTCTTCCTTTTTAACAACTGAGTACATTAGCACCACCCCATGCCATTGGCGCACTGTTTTATATTTAGCCAAGTATCAATACATTCATATCAACTGCCCTATATGTTTTTAACAACCAACTCTGAAAGTAGAAGAAATATACTTATATTCTCATCTGTTCTATAAGGAAATAGACAAGAAGATAATGTATTCATTCCTTCAACAAATATTGAAATCCACGAAGGAACACAGGACTACGCTAAAGCTCTAGAAATACAAATATGCATAAAACATAATCCACACTGTCTGTAGGCTTATGGTGAAGAAAGAGTAAACAGATAAACAGAGAAAAAGAAAAAGCACCTTTTAGGGAGGGCCTCTATATGAAGTGTCAAATGCTGTGTTAGGTAGCTTAAATACAATATCTCCTTTAAATTTTAAAACAACCCAGAAAAGAAATTTACAGTTTCAGAAAAATTAAAATTTAGAGAGGTTAGCACTTTACTCTAAATCTTACAGTGCAAAATCATATTTGAACCTTCACTGCATGATTCCGAAATTTGTCTTCCACAGTAATTAGTGCAGTAATGAGCTTTATAGGTTCTGATAAAAGAACAGAGTACAATGGGAACTTGGGGTGTAGTGGCAAAGGGAACAGAGGAAGGTGGAAAAGGAGGTTTTATAGGAAAGATCTTTTATCCACGCGGTAGGCAGAATTCTGAAAATGACTCCCGTCCAAAATTCTTGCCCTAATCCCTAGAACCTGTAAATATAATGAGATATGGCTCCCATGATTAGGTTATGTCATGTGGCACAGTTGATCATGAGATGGGGAGATTATCCGAATGGACCAAAATGACCCAGCAGTACCCTACAGGGCCTTCCCAGGGCACATCCTTGCCCCACATTCTCTGCTCTAGCTCCTCTCTGAAGTACCGAGATAATAGTATGTGATGCACATTCCCTGAGTTGTTTTTTGTTTGTTTGTTTATTTTTTTATGAATATGTTGAAGTCCTAACTCTTAATTAATTAATTTATTTTTGCTGTGTTGAGTCTTCATTTCTGTGCGAGGGCTTTCTCTGGTTGTGGCAAGCGGGGGCCATTCTTCATCGTGGTGCATGGGCCTCTCACTATTGCAGCCTCTCGTGTTGCAGAGCACAGGCTCCAGACGCGCAGGCTCAGTAGTTGTGGCTCACGGGCCTAGCCACTCCGCAGCATGCGGGATTCTCCCAGACCAGGGCTCGAACCCGTGTCCCCTGCATTATCAGGCAGATTCTCAACCAGTGCACCACCAGGGAAGCCCCCCTGAGTTGTTCTGCGGATGTGAACCCCCCCCCATCAAATGGAAGATGTTAACTACTTGGTGACAGCCCTCAGGCCTCCTGGAGCCTAAGGATTGATAATGTTAACCCTTGTGACACTGCCCTGTTACCTTACCAACAACCAATGAGAGAACTGTGCAAGAGCTGATCAGATACTCTGTGATGCCCCTCCCTCACCTGGCCTTTAAAAATGCTTTGCTGAAACCCTTCAGGGAGTTCAGGGTTTTCTGATCATGAGCCACCTGTCTCCTTGCTTGGCCCCACCATAAACTTTTCTCTACTCCAAACCCCAACATTTTGGTAGTGTTTGGCCTCACTCTGCATTGGGCACATAAACTTGGGAACAATATGAGTTCTTAAATGCAGAGAGCTTTCTCCAGCTGGGTGCAGAAGAGGAAGTCAGAGATATTTTAAGCTAGAGAAGGATACAACATGTCATTGCCGAGCCCACCTAGGCTTCTACAAAACTACAGAACTGGGAGCTAATAAATGAGTATAGTTTTAAGCCATTAGGTTCATAGTAATTTGTCATGCAGTGGTAACTCAAGGCTTTCTACCTTGAGTTACATCAAGGATGTAACTCTTCATAGGGTTATGAAAGTCAGTAAGTGTTCCTCAGACCAACAGAAATAAGGAAAGGATCTTCACAAGTAGAGTGGGTGGAGCAGACGCTGTAGGTGCCCACCCACACCTCTTGAGCCTTACAACTGGATGACTTCCTGCTGCCAGAATTTGAGTCCTTTTTCTTGAAGGCTTTCTCAGGAGTTGGGGAAGGTTCCTCTGCCTGGTCATGGCAGATCCAAAGGGCTAAGAGATTAACACAGCCAGGCAATAGCCCTCAACCAATGGCTAACAATAGTTGTATATAAATGTGGGAGCTCATTTACTTTTTTTTTAATTAATTAATTTTTGGCTGCATTGGGTCTTCATTGCTGTGCGCAGGCTTTCTTTTTAGGTGCGGTGAGCGAGGGCTACCCTTCATTGCAGTGCGCGGGCTTCTCATTGCGATGGCTTCTCTTGCTGTGGAGCACGGGCTCTAGGCACGCAGGCCTCAGAAGTTGTGGCACGTGGGCTCAGTAGCTGTGGCTCGCGGGCTCTAGAGCTCAGGCTCAGTAGCTGTGGAGCACGGGCCTAGCTGCTCTGCAGCATGTGGGATCTTCCCAGACCAGGGCTCGAATCTGTGTCCCCTGCATTGGCAGGCGGATTCTTAACCACTGCACCAGCAGGGAAGCCCCACCCCTTTACCTTTGATAATTCAAGGATGTGTTCCCTGTGCAATCAAGTTCCAGTTGCCCATAGTGGTAGCATTTTATTAACTGCTTTCCCTTCCGTTTCACTTCCCTGCTTCCTACTATGCCTCCCAAATAAACCACTTGCACTGAAAATCTTGTCTTAAGGTCTGCTTCCAGAGCTGCTAAACTGAAACAGTGGATAATGTGAACAAAGGCAGAGAAGCCTGATGGGATGGGACTAGGCATAGTGTGCTGGGAAGAGATTGGGACAGAATACAGAGAATGTTGCATGCTCTCCTAAGGACTTGGAGACCACTTTGGGAATCAGTGAATGTGTCAGAGAGTGTCTGCCAACTTTTCCTTGGTAGCAGAACACTGGTTATATGTCTAGCTGAAAAATTCCATTTCCCTATCTCTTTTGAAGATAGGAATGGCCTATGAAATAAAAGCAAAAGCTTTTAGTGGAGCTTCTGAGAAATCCCTTTTTATATTTCTGCCCTTCCGCCTTCCTGCTTAATTGGAAAGCAGATATGATAGCTGAAGCTCCAGCAGCCATCTTGGGACCATGAGGGAAAGACCAAAAGAACTGCTGAGGCTTTGGCCAGGAAATTCTTGATCTACTAATCCAACACCAGTAACTACCTACTTCAGACCTATAATTACATTAAAAATTTTAAAAACCTTTCAAGCTACAGAAGGTAGGCCTCTAATACCAGCTGAGCACAGTTAGTAACTGATAAAGTGATGACATATCTAGAAACAAATCTTGTATCTTGATTGTTTGCCAACTGCTCTGACACAGCAAGAACAGAGTTATCCCAACTTGCCCTGCAACCAGAGAAATACCACCATGAAATCTCAGGACATAGTTTAGAAACAGCAGCAAACCTAGCAAGAAATCTCAGGACATAGTTTAGAAACAGCAGCAAACCTAGCAAGAAATCTCAGGACACATTGCAGAAACATCAACAAAGCCTCCCAAATTTTAATTATAAGAAACTTCCATGCTGACTTTATATTGCCATCTCACATTTACTTATACAGAACCTTTTGTGTTTTCAAAATCATTTCCAGGAGTGTTAATAAGGCACTAGGGACAGTGTTTGGTGGCCTCTGCACTGTTTGATAATGCCAACAACACAAATGTCATTTCAACATCACTGAAAAAACTTTCTTACCAAGCTCTAAAATCTCTAATTACACTGAAAAGAAATCCCCCAACATAAAAGAAAGCAACATTGTTTTTACTAATTGGTCTGAAAAGTATAAATACAGTTCACTGGTTTCTAATGCATGGGAGGAAAGGGAAGTAAGAGTAGCATCTTACTACTACCACCATCACACAAAAGGAGAGTTGCAATAAGACAAAGTTTGGCACAAGTTCAGATAGATAGATAGATAAAGAATGTTTGTTCTATGGTATATCATTAATGCCCCCCACACAATGCTACGATTCCCTAACACTTGCTCAAGTAATCTTTTTGCAGCATTAGCGTCATCAAATTCAATAAATGACTCCAAGTCATAGGTTGTTATTTTCCTTGGTGTATTAATGCTTGTGTTTCTGTCACTTTAGAGGGATCCGATATTAAAAGCAAGAAGGAAAAATGAGCAGAGGGACCTTGTGCCACCCAGAGCAGATATCTGAAGCTCCTTAATATTAAAAGATATTTGTCAAATATATTGCCAGTAGGTTTAGAAAGATACCTATGTAAATATGCTATCCTTGGTCTAAAAATATTTCTCATGTATACGAGATCATTTGTATAAATGACACTTGGAGTGGCCTAAACATATTTCCTCTCTGCCTCCCATATTTATTCAATTCAGAAATCCCAACAAGTCTTTATTCTTTTCAACCTTGCAACATTAATATTGATATGAAAAGACATGATGATATTTCTGCTTCATGCTTCAGTCCTAAGAAATTGTTCTAGAGTTGTACAAACTTTCCTTATCTTGTTACTTTTGTGACTTTAAACGGTATCAGGTAAGGAATGCCAGGGTCAATTCAACCTTGTAGCTTTTAGAGAGATGTGCCTGCCCCAAACTATAGAAAATCCACTGTTAAGAAAAGTAGTGCCATTCTCTAAGGCAAAAATGAATGGTTGGGCTTCCCTGGTGGCGCAGTAGTTGAGAGTCCGCCTGCCGATGCAGGGGACACTGGTTTGTGCCCTGGTCTGGGAAGATCCCACATGCCACGGAGCGGCTGGGCCCATGAGCCATGGCCGCTGAGCCTGCGTGTCCGGAGCCTGTGCTCCACAACGGGAGAGGCCACAACAGTGAGAGGCCCGCGTACCCAAAAAAAAAAAAAAAAATGAATGGCTATCAAATTAAAGAGAAGGAAGAAAATAAAAAGGATTCAAGAAGAGGCTTTTTTAATGAAATCAAATCTAAAGTATTAAATTTGTCCCAGAATTTTTCTTTATTATTTCTTTGAGTCTAAGATAAGAGCAGGGCCTCCCTGGTGGCGCAGTGGTTGAGAGTCCGCCTGCCGATGCAGGGGATACGGGTTCGTGCCCCGGTCTGGGAGGATCCCATATGCCGTGGAGCGGCTGGGCCCGTGAGCCATGGCCGCTGGGCCTGCGCGTCCGGAGCCTGTGCTCCGCAATGGGAGAGGCCACAACAGTGAGAGGCCCGCATACCGCAAAAAGAAAAAAAAAAAAAAAAGATAAGAGCAATTTTAAGAAGCCATTATCAATACAGTAACACTTTTTGAGAAGGTAGAAATCAGTACTTTTAATTATAAGATGCATTCTGTTTTCAGGGGAAAAATGTGAGGAAAAAATATAACCAAGAAGAAATATGTTACTTGTCAGACTTTGTCTTCCCTGTCTGTGGTCAGTTTCAGGCACTGATGCATCCAACCTGCTCACTCATCTGCTTGCTGCGTTTGGTAGCTCTTAGAATCTCACATCCTTACCTCAAAGTCTGAGGTGCCCAGGGGTCTGTGTGATTCCTTCCTCCAAGTTCTTGCACTGTTCTCTCTAAATGTGCTCCCCCACCCAGTTTCTCCGTGTGACATAGAAACCAGTTCTGAATTCCAGCACAGTTGACTAAGGCCCACTGACAACCTTGCCTTCCTCCTCTCTTGTGTGATCTCAGCTGCTGCCTGAGAAGCTTGCAAGCATGGTCTTGACCAGCAACATCAGCATTAGCCAGGAACTTGCTAGAAATGCAAATTCTCACTACACCCCGTCAACACCACCCCAGACCTACTGAATCAGAAACTCTGAAGGTGAGGTTATAACAAGCCTTCCGGGTGATTCTGATGTAGTCCCCAAATTTGAAAACCACTGGTATAAATCATTTTGATATTTCCCAGAGTTTTGTTATCAAATGGGATATTCCCTCTGTTAAATATAATAAATAGGCTAGTATATGCTAGCAATAGTATCTAACACTTATTGAGATTGCTCTAAGCCAGGTACTGCTCTAAGCTCTTTATAAGTTTTAAACTCATTTAGTCCTCACAAGAACCTGGTGAGATAGGTACTGCTACAATTACTCCCATTTACACTTTGAAAACTGAAGCAAAGAGGTTCCGTTGTCCGAGGAACCACCGACACTAAATTGAGAGACAGGATTCAAGCACCGGTATCTTCTCTGAAGACTGGGCTCTCATCTACTTTGCTGAGTGGCCTCTGACCACCCGTACATCTCAGAATTACATCAAAGATTTCCATAAAGGGCCCAGGGCACTAGAACAGTAAGGAACTTTCACACAGACAAATTGAATGCTTGAGACAAAAATTTGAGGTAGGTATTAATGGCCCAATTTCTGAAACGAATAAAAATAAGAGAAATCTCATTAACACTAATCTGAACTTTGTTGATTCGTAATTAATAATAATTTGGTTATATTATCTCTAAAACGTAATGAATGTAAAGTAATATTTTTCCTTATGAATTTTCAGACTTCTGCTCACAGATAAGAAAACCTGATTTAAATTCAATCACATTTTGCAAACCAAGGACCCAAAAGATGGACGTTCCCTTCTTCATGTCTTTGGTCCTAAAAGACAAAATAAACCTTGAAATGTCTGCTATTTACCCTACATCGAACACTCTCAGTCAAAAGAAGTAATATTATTGGGCTTCCCTGGTTGCGCAGTGGTTGAGAGTCCGCCTGCCGATGCAGGGGACATGGGTTCGTGCCCCGGTCTGGGAAGATCCCACATGCCGCGGAGCGGCTGGGCCCGTGAGCCATGGCCGCTGAGCCTGCGCGTCCGGAGCCTGTGCTCCGCAACGGGAGAGCCACAACAGTGAGAGGCCTGCGTACCGCAAAAAAAAAAAAAAAAAAAAAAAGAAGAAGTAATATTAGAAATGACTATCTATAAGGAAGAGATCAGGAGAAACCACCTGAAGACTCCACTTCCGGTGAACTTGTGTCAGGGCCCTCTTGGAGGTGGGTGGTCAGGGAGGAGCTGTCTGGGCACAAAACTGACCGTGCTATTTCACTGAAAACTCTGTATGACATTGGAAGCAAACTCTGATGACACTGGTACCAACAGAAAGCTGCCCCTCAATTCTGCGTAGAATTAAGTGTAGGGCCCGAGGAATGCAACAGTGGAGTACCCATGGGGTACCACAGCACTGAGCAGAAGATGCAACCACGCCCTGTAGGAGACAGTGATCCCCAGGGCAAGCTGTTTCTCTGGGGCTCGTTCCGGCAGTGGAATCAATGGCAGACATCTGAGCAGCAGGCGTCAAAGAGAGTGCCAAAGGAAGAAAAGGCAGTTACCACTCTGAGCTGGCTGACTACATCAGTTCCTGAGGAAAAGTGACCCACCCTGGCAACTCCTAGGAAAAAAGTGATGAGGGAAAGGGGGTACCTAACAGGTTCCAAAAGACCTGCACTAGCAAGAAAAGCTATGACTCAGGAAATTTCAAGTTATATGTTTATATTGAACTATTACATTGCTTCTGTAAGTCATGTCACACCCTTTTGGGAAGGATTTGGTTTTTAACCATTCAATAGTCATCTCAAAATTATTGTGACCTTTAACTTTCAGATTAGTGGTTGTTGAATTTTTGTTATAACATGTAAAGTATAGCATTATCCTTAAACTTGTCTACGTGATCTGATTTTATATCTGTGTTATAAAATTATCTCTATTCTAAAATATTTTGTTACACTTCCTAAAAAGTAAAAAGGACATTGAGATGTTTGACCATGACCCATTTTCCATTCCCCATCATGCTGAATTTTTCACTGAGCGTGCTCCATATGCTTCAACACCTTACTCTACTCCTGAAAAAACTATGGACCATTTAAAACAAAGAAAAGATGTTAATTGGTAATACACTTGACACATAAGAGACTTGTCAAGGAAATTCTAGGGCCTTTAAAAAAAACTGTTTCATTTATTTCATAACACAAAAAAATCAATTTTAACGACTGGAAAAAGCAAAATGAAATAGTACAAGATATGTTGTATTAGAATTATTGTTTTGTGGCAAAGGGCCATGGAAATTAATTCTAGCATGACGTTTTTCTTTTCACATCCTCTGACCAAGCAAGAAAGTTCAACTTTGATGGGGTTTCAAGTTATATTTCAAAAATTATATTTCCTATGTCATTTGCAATTATATAGAAATAATTCCAAAGGATACTGCCTAAATAAGATAGCTTAGATCACACAGAAGCTTCTCTTCTTCAAGAGAGGTTAGTTTCTGAAATGTTGGTCTAATTAAATCTACAGATTTGTATCTTCAAGTTAGGAGTTTAAGTGTTCGGTTCCCAGATGCATTTTCTCAAAGTAAGAGCACAAACTAGTCCTTTGGAATATTAAAGCCGGTCATATCCTTCTCCTCCTTGGTGATATATAATCTGTTGTCTTTTTCACCCCCGAATTGACCAGTTTCATCTACACTGAAAATCTGTTGAGGCTAGTATGAAGAGAACTCCTTACAACCTTTGACGGGTATACTAATTAACTCCCATTAGTTTAAGGTGGTACGGAACAGAATGGGGTTTTAACCCAACAAGCCTGTTTTGTACAGAAACCAGCTTTCCATCAGCAGCTCTTTCCTGTGCTACGTTTTCAGTTCTCAGACTGTCTCAGAGCCCTGACATTCAGCTGACAGTCAGGAGGAACTCTGCCAGCACCTCATGTGCCGTCAGGACCAGGCAGCTACCGTGAAGTCTGCAGTCCCTTCACGTGCACTCAGACTCCAGTTGTGTTTTACATACTGCCTCAGGGTTCTTCCCAGCTTCCAATTTTCATTTTCTATAATCTAGCCACACACACATTTTTAGGGCTACAAGACCACTTGCCCTTGTCTCTTTTTGAAGGACATGGCTCTTTTTCCATGTTGCCGGAATCAGTCTTTGCCCTTCTGAATTGCTCTCACGGTTAAAGAATTCATCCCATAGGCCTCACAACACACATCATTTCTTATCACGCACAATTTTAAAAATTATCTCTACTTTAGTTTCTGTCATAATCCTAACCTTAATACCAGGGCTTTTCACACTCTAACAACGGTTGCACTTATTGGGTAGGAGGGAGTTCATGCTTGAACTCACCTCAAAACATTGTTCAAACAAAGCAAGTCATCAGGGTGAAAAAATGCAATGACGATGAATAACTAAAACTGAATTGTTGACGACTGGCAGAGCTTTTTCCCTGGCACATAGCTTTGTTCACATCCATGGAAGTCACTGAGTAGAAAATAATAACATTATAACAGCTAAGAGTGTGCAGAGTTATTACTGTGTGCTAGGTGCTGTGCCATGGACTTTGCCTGCATTACCTCTTTTGAAATTCACCATCATCCTAAAAGGCAGGTACTGTCAGTATTTTACAAAGCTGGAAACTGAGACATAAAATAGTTGTTAACATTCCTAAGCCACACATCTAGGGCAAACATTTGATTTGAACCCAAGTGTCCAAATCCGGTCTGCAGGCTCTAAATCTCTATAGACTAATACAACTCAAATCATCCAAGGGTTTTATTTTTATGAAAAAAAAATCATTGTTTCACCCTCATTACCAAATAAAACTCCAAATTCTCAAAATACATAGCTTCGATATTACAAAAATACTATGCATTTAATACAGCCATTAACATAAATCTCATTTGATAGTGAAATATATAATGCAAAAATCCATATAGCAAAATTTTCAGTTTTAACTCATGGAAAATAATTAGAGGCTATAACTTGGAAAAAACTTTACAACTTTTTATGACATTCACATTAAGATGAGAATGCAATCACAAAAAAAATTACAGTAGATCAGAAAATGCATGAATTGGATATTTGTGTATTATATTTTACTAAAGAAATGTGTCAACATAATGAAAATATGAAGGCTAAATAAATAGAAATCTATTTCAAAGGAAAACTTTTAAATATATGTATAAAACTAAAAAGTATTTAGTCTTTTATGTGTATGCAAAAATTTTTATGACAATGACTATCTTTACAATATCATATGTCAATTATATCTCAATAAAACTGGGGGGAATACAGGCCATCTTAAGAATCTTTTAAGAGGCAATAATTAAGAATTTAGTAGGAAAAACTCATGACAGCACCTACATGTTTCCCTAACCCAAGCTTCAAACCTGTTCAGTAAGTATGTTATAATCCTGCCTGTATTTGTACCCATGTTCATGGTCAGAGAGAATACTTCTGTCTACAGAGTCAGAAGTGTTAGCCATTTGTCTCTACTCCTAGCTACTGTGCAAATCGTTTCTGAAAACATCCTACATGTGGACAGCAGACCCTTGTTTCAAAACCAGTGACATGGAGGCCACTGTTTTCAAGAGTTTATCTTTAGACTCTTCTTAAGGACTGTTAATAGTTCTTCCCTAATTTTAGCTGAAATTTACTTCCCTATCCATAGCTGAAACATCCACCTATTTATCCTTGCTCTGCCCCTGGGAGCAGCAGAGTTAAGCTTCTGAGTGGAAAAGAACTGCTGTGTAGTGATGAGATGAAATATAGCCTGATGTGTAAAAATGCCTCCCCAGCAGGGTGGACCTTACACAGCACTTGGGGAGAACAGCATGGAGACATCATCATCATTACATGGTTGACTCTGAATTTCTTTCTCAGGGGAGCTGCCACATCCCATGTGACTTGAGTGGAAATGTCAGCAGCATCTTACCTCCCCTCCCACAGGAACTAGCCCATAACCCAAGCTGGTTAATCAAAATATTCTTTGTACTTCCTGTTCCTTCTAGCTGGAAGTGTCTTCCCCAGATCTTCACATGCCTGACTCCCTCTCATAACTCAAATGTCACCTCCTCAGAAAGGCCTTTCCTGACCACCTCAGCTAAACAACCTCCTGTCCCATTACTGTCTATTACATTTCCCTGTTTTATTTTCTTCACGGCATTTATCAGTAAATGAATGAATTCTATTAATCCATTTGCATGTTTACTGTTCAAATTGTCCCACTGTAACATCAGCTGCTTGAGGAAATGACTTTGAATTTTTCGTTTATGTGTCCCCAAGTACCTGGCGTATAGCAGCTAATTAGTAAATATTTACTGACTTACCAACTCTAAAACCCTCTGAGAATCCTTTAATTCCAATCCTCCTTAAGCTTTGTGGTACATTATTTCCTGTCCTTCAGTATATGACACTAATTGTTACATTCTTAATTAAATAACCTTCTTTAATTTGTGCTAGTCTGAGTTTCTCCCCTTTGTAGCCAGAGACTTAATAAAATTGTTGAAATGATGCTGTATCCTGGATTTGGACATCAATTAAACATCCCTAATAGTAAGGCTGAGAATGCGGGGTACAAAACAATGTTCAATGCCAGCAGCTCCTCTGTCTATGGTGACCCTTATTTTTCTGATGCATGCTTAAACTATGACTTCCAAAGCCTATCTGAGGGGCTAAGAATGATATCCCCATAGATTATACCTTGCTTTCTACCACTATACACTTACCTCAGGAGGAAAAATGAAAATTTATGTATGTATAAGTTATTTATTTCCTAACTTGCCAAGAACACTGAACATAAACCAGGTTTAAGATTCTATCTAAGGGCTTCCCTGGTGGCACAGTGGTTGGGAGTCCACCTGCCAATGCAAGGGACACGGTTTCGTGTCCCGGTCTGGGAGGATCCCACATGCCACGGAGCGGCTGGGCCCGTGAGCCATGGCTGCTGGGCCTGCGGGTTCGGAGCCTGTGCTCTGCAACGGAAGAGGCCACAACAGTGAGAGGCCCACATACAGGGAAAAAAAAAAAAAAAAGACTTTATCTAAGCATTACCTATAAGGCAGCATGAAAATATCACCAGCTTCAGAGTCAGAAACCTGAACTCCAGTTCTGGGCTGTCCCTACTTAGTTCAGTAAGATTGGCAAGGGTCTTTGCTCTTTTCTTCTCAATAAAATAAGGAGGTTGGACCAGTTGACCACAACACTCTCTGTGATTATTATCCAGTTATGTACCTGCTTCTTTTTGGTTGGTTCTATTTTTAAAGCTTCTTTTCCCTCTCACTTTCCTAAGAGAATTACGGCTCTGCAAAAGCATCGGGCTGTTTCATTTGCAGCGCACCTCTGATCACACAGACATGCGCTCCCACAGCAGAGAAATGTGTGATCGTTGATTTGCACCTTGCTGGTTGCATACATGCAATGGCAAGTGGATAGCGGGCATTCTTTTCCTTTTAGCACAAAGGTGGTTTTGTTTGCTTGTTTGGTTTGATAAAGAAACACATTTATCCAAGGGCTCAGTTATGAAGTGAAATGGGGCTCCATGCAACTAAACTGTGTGCAGTGAAATTCAAACTGCAAGCTATAAACCCACACACACTTAGGCTGCAAGCCAACTTCTCACCAGAGGGTTTCAAAGGTGAGGTGAAAAGAGGATTGCAAATGCCAGGCTGTGTACCTCTTCAGCAACAAATACATGTTTGAACTGATGTTATGATGACTGCAGGTTAAACTGAAGACCTCTGCAAGTGAATCTCTGGATATCAAGCCTACTTGGGCAGATAGTTATGCTAGTTTTCATTTTCTTTGACCTCTTTCTGTATTTTTCCAGGCTTCCTATGAAATGGGGAAAGGGGGTTGGTAGGGAGTAAGATAGTTCATAGTAGGTCACTCCCTCCCCGCACTGAGACTTGAGCACAGCCTCTGGCGAGTGCCCACACCTTAATTTATAATACCACTCTCCAAGGAAGAGAACTAGGGCTTTTTGGAGAAATGACTGATTCTCGGACTGAGGCAGGAAATATACAAGATGAGCCTGGAGCTTCTTGTAGCACCAGAAGTAAGGAAATGCTAAAAAAAAAAAAAAAAAAAAAAAAATTAAAAACTAAAATGATGGAAGTATGTCAACAGGACACAGGAGCCACATGAAAGAGTTTCCAGTGGCCAAAGCTGGAACAGTTTGAACAATAAAATAAAGGAGTATTGACTTATGACCCCAAATATGAAATAATATCCATGAGTCCATATTGATATGAATAAGTGATTAAATAAATAAGTAAATGGGGGAGAGCAGACAAATCTCCCAGGCAGGATTCCAAAGCTCCCCACTTTTTAGTTGATGGCTGCTTATAGTATCTTCCTTCCAAAAAGTATGGAAAGGAAAAAAAGAGTAATTCTGCAATGAAGAAACCTGACAAATACACACTATCGCAGCCAGGTGGTCAAGGTTCACACCAACAGGGATAAGTCACGGTGATAGCATGTGATGAGAATGGCACTTCATCTCTGTGGTCTTCCTCCCCAAAATCTAAAACCCCAGTGTAATCATGAGAAGCAAAGCAGACCAAGCCCAACTGAGATACATTCTTCAAAATATCTGAACATTACTCCTTAAAACTGTCAAGGTCATCAAAAACAAGGAAAGTCTGAGAAGCTATCACAACCAAGAAGAGCTTAAGGACACATGACAACTAAATGTCCAGAGGTATCCTGGATGGGATCCTAGAGCAGAAAAAGGACATCAGGGAGAAAGAGGAAATCCAAATAAAGTATGGACATCAGTTCGTGAAAAAGTATCAATATTGGTTCATTAACTGTGATACATACACTATACTAATGTAAGATGCTAATAATAGAGAAAATTGGATATGGGGTATACAAGAACTCTTTACTATCTCTGCAATTTTTCTGTTTATCGAAAATGATTCTAAAATTAAGTGCTTATTTTTAGGGGAAAAAGCCCTGCCAGTTCCAATTAAGTTCAAAAGAATAAATGTATAGAACTACTTCTTCTTTGACAATGACTTCTCTCACATCTGCCATCCTGGTTACCAAATATCTGAAAGCTACTTTCTTGCCACTTCCAACAATTCTTTCTCTCTCACTCTCTAGCATATTGCATTTCGAGAATGTGGTTTTTTTTCTTAAGCCTGAACTTTTCTCTCCTCTCCTTTATTGCTGAAATTTGTAAACCACACAATTTGCTCTAGTAGTAATGTGATTCCATTAGTAAACTCTGACAGCAATTTAAGTGTCTGTCAACATTAATTCTCAGGTGCTTCTCATAGCCATTTACAAAGATTCCTCCACTTCAGCTCCTGATTGATTTTTCAGTTTGTTCTTTCCACAGTAGTTCAAATTCTCTCTCTCTCTCTCTCTCTCTCTCTCTCTCTCTCTCTCTCTCTTTGCCTCCTGGCATATGAGATCTTAGTTCCCCAACCAGGGATCGAATCTGTGCCCCCTGCTTTGGAGGCACGGAGTCTTAACCACTGGACCACCGGGGAAGTCCCCAGATTTTTTCTTGTCTCTCCTTAAATATTATGAAGCGCTGAGGTCTTTTATTTCTTCAAATTGCCATGAGTAGAAATGTCAGTTCTCAATAATAAACTTGGCTTGTGTGATTAAGGATTTTCCCTGCTGGAAAAAGGTGCTGATAAAACCATCTTTTGGTGAGAATGGAGGGAAGTGAAGACCTGGCATTTGTCTTTTCTTAATCATTCAACCTTTACATTTAGCGTATTTTTTGAAACCCCTCTAGGACTAGTTTAAGATTATCCTCTATTATTTGCTAACTTTGGAGAAGAGTGACAATTAAGTTCATATTACAAATTATCCATACAAAGTTCTATTTCATAAAACTTCCCCCTAAACTATACCTGTACAAGGAGAAAATTTTCACACATATGGTATATAAGTATGCATGAGAACGAGGAAATGTACGTGTTAATAAATATTGGCAACTGTTCATACAGTATGAATTGAGCAGCAGATCAAATCCGCATTTCCCTTCAAAATCTCCCAAAAAGCCTGAGATAATACTACCTAATGAAATCTTAACCATTGGAATCATTTCTTTAGTTTAAATGATTTTTCCAACCTGGGATCCCTGATCCTCCTGGGGTCGTAGAGCTTTGTTAATATAAAAACTCTCTTTGTATGTCACATGTTTAACTGAAACATGTATGCACAGCTAAAACATCAAGTTTCTTCACTCGTGATTGTAGTCGTATCAACTCAGGGAGCTGATACTTACATCAAGCTAAATGAAAGCTTTAATTAATAGGAAAATATATCCTTGATTATATTTGTTTGGTAGACAAAATTCTTTAAAAAAATTGGGGTGAAGGGAAAAAAAACTGTAAGAGAGATTGTTGGTGAAAGAAAGATTGGGAAACACTGAGCTATAGTCTTTAAAGATGGACTTTGGCCTTGAGAAAGCCCCTAAAAATGCATAGAATTGGGGAACTGAAGCAGAGCCCCTCAGGTCTCCTCTAAGCTTCTCCTATGAGCACTGATTTAATAGACTGATGGGTTACTACTTTAGCAAGGGCAGATGAAGGATTGGATCCAAAAGAGACACTTGTCCAGTTCAAGCCCAAACATCTGGAAAATCAATATGGTGATCCATGCAGGCAGATGGAAAGGAAACGGGGAGGAATAAGACATCAGAAGGCCAGGGTGAGGGCAGCACCAGGATAGACTCAGGGCATTGTGGCTCCTGGAACAAATACCTAGTACAGGAGAGTTGAAATAAGGTAGACAAGGTAGGGAGATGTTAGGAAGAAACTAAGTACCAAATTGTTTGAATGAATTTGGTACAGTGAAAAACAGCTTCCCCATACACACATTAAAACACCTCTAAACACATTTAAATCTTCACAAGCTTAACCATGCTTCTGTTTTGTTCTAAAATGTTAGCGATTTCAGTCAAATGAGTCTTACCATTCTATACCTACCTCCTGCTGGGAAAAGCTTTGGAATCATACATTTAACCAAAATGCCCTATTAAGTTCAGTGGGTTAGAGTAAGAAGCATGAAATCCAGAATTATTACAAAAATCCTCAACAGAGAAATCAAAAATCTTAGAATTCAACTCTGTGGAGGCTTTATCTAGCTTTTCAAGCACAGTCTGAATGCTAGGTTTTCTTCTTATTCTAAGTTTTACTAAATTACTGTAATTCATAATCCTCCATAGAAAAATAGTTGCTTAAGGCTTTCGCCACAACAAAGTAGAATTTATCTACTCTCTCTTTCTCAGAGTGCCTTGCTCACCCCCTTTGCTACCTATCAACACTGGATTCATCTTTGGGTCCAACATGAATCCCACACAGAAAAGTAGAGACAACAGAAAAATGGTAGCCTCAGCTAGAAATTTCCTTTCCTCCTATGATGTCTCAGAAACTATGTGTATCACTCATTTTATATTTACAAATCAAATATTCCTTGAGCCCCTAATATGTGCACAGAACTGCCAGAGATTTCCTTAGAAAGTCATAGTGCATTTTCCCAAGGTAAAAGTTCTAGAAGTTCTAGAGTGAAACCTATACAGTTTGGTGTATTCCAGTGTTTTTAAACTTGATTTTCCAACCCTGGGTATCAAATAATCATGAATATCACACAAAAACACTTGTCTTCTGCAATGCTTTTTAACTTGACTTTGGAACCCTGCCTACAATATGTGGTAAACTTATATTTTACTGATATTGATATATATAGTTATAAGTCCTGTATCATCAAACTCCAAGCCACACTAAAAGTCTTTAACGCAAAGGACTTCTCTAAGCCTGAGGTCAAGCACCAGGCCTTGCTCACTGTTGTTTTACCCAGTACCTAGCAAGTGCTAGGTACATAGCAGGAACTCACTGAGTAGGACTGGGAGTAAAGGTAGGGGGGTGGAGAGAGCAAGATAGAAAGTAAATAGCACTTATCAGGGGCCTGTTATATCAAATGCTGAGCTGGGAGCATCACATGGATTAGTTTATTTAATCCTTGTAGCAAGTTATTGTGATCCCCATTTTGTAGAAGAGAAAACAGACTCAGAAAGATTAAGTAATCTTTCCAAAGCTCACACAACTAAGGACTATTGGAGTCAGGATATTTCTGTTTTATATATTGGAGCTTTGGAATACTTCATATGAAAAATGTTTCTCCTGCTTTGAAAACCAGAGTATATATAGGAAATAGTCTAGTAAAAAAAGAAAGGCCTTCCCTGGTGGCGCAATGGTTGAGAGTCCGCCTGCCAATGCAGGGGACACGGGTTCGTGCCCCGGTCCGGGAAAATCTCACATGCCTCAGAGCGGCTGGGCTCGTGAGCCATGGCCGCTGAGCCTGTGTGTCCAGAGCCTGTGCTCCAGAACGGGAGAGGCCACAACAGTGAGAGGCCCACGTACCGCAAAAAAAAAAAAGAAAACACTAAAATATTATTAAATTGGTTTCTGGTCAACAAAATGGTTTCTTGTTAACTTTAATTAAAAATTAAAGTCACCATCTAATAAAAATATTCTGTGTAGCCCTTCTAAGAATTTTGAAAAATAAATCTCTACCTGACATTCACTCTTTTAGAATTGCTTTATGGTTTAAAAATAAATGCATTATACTTATCAAATATATATATCATTTGAAAGTAAAACATAAAATTAAGAAAAGACTTTGTTTAGAGTGTGATGTTTACCAGCTGCTGCAGGGTCCAAGGAAAGCATTTAATTGAATGTCTAAAAGTATTTCAACTTCAGTTTTATAGTCATGGTGACCAAGGTATTCCTTCTCATTTGAAGTTTTAAATTTGCCCCCAAGTGGATGAAAACATGTTTCAATTTTGCAAGTTTCATCTAAAACCATCATTACAGAAAAGCAAAATGATGCTTCATTTTATGGCTACAGGGTATATCGTAAAAGAACTAGTGGCCATATTTT
This sequence comes from Mesoplodon mirus, assembly GCF_964341445.2. Taxonomy (NCBI): domain Eukaryota; kingdom Metazoa; phylum Chordata; class Mammalia; order Artiodactyla; family Ziphiidae; genus Mesoplodon; species Mesoplodon mirus. The sequence continues at coordinate 134,654,651 of NC_138980.1, forward strand.
GGGCCATACATTTAAGGCTGTGTAAGGTCTAGCATCTGCTGTTATTTAACTACTGCTTTATTCATTTATACAATAAATATCTGAGTGTCTATGAAATGCCAGGCACTTGGTGATAAAACAACATCCCAACTTTCAGAAGGTTTACATTCCAGGCAAGGCCAGAAACAAGTAACCAACAAATGAACAATGTAATTTCTGATAGTGGTATGATCTCTAAAAATAACGTAAAACAAGGAGATGTGATACAGCACATAGGGGTAGGTGGTGTGTGGAGATGGTTATAAAGAGTAGCTTCAGAAGAACTCTCCAGGTGAAGGCCTTCAGCCAGAAGTGAGAATGTCATACTCAAGGACAGAGATAAGGCCCATGGGGCCAGAATGGAGTGAATGGAGCAGTAATACAAGATGAGGTTTGGATTTATTCTCAGGGCCACAGGAAACCAGGGAGAGCTTCAGGCAGTGGAATGAATTATTGGGATTTAGTTGTTCAAAGATTACTGTGGACTTGCTCTATAGAGTAGGGGGCATGGAGGCAGGGCAGGTAGGTTGCATCACTGCTTAGGCTGAGCTCTTTGGAGGGGATAGCTAGGAAGACAGAGAGAGGAGAATGTGGTACAATTTGGAAATGGAGTAAGAAGACATGCTAGTGGATTGGATACCGTGGGGTAAGGGAAGGAGAGGACCAAAGGTCATTCTTAGGTTTCTGACGTGAGCAGCCCAAGGCAAAATCAGTCCATTTCCTGCAATGGGAACTTTGTGTTTGACTGCAGGAGTCTCTTCTGCTATGCTTCCTAATGAGTCATAAAACACCAGTGTCTGTGAAGCACAGAATAAGAACATTGCTTTAGCGTCTAAATGGGCATTGCGTCATCCTCTCCTCAAAATCTAAATTATTCCTATTCCCTGAGGGAAACTACAACACATAATGCGGTGTTGCCTATGTGGATTTTAACTTTTCTTCTGACCAACTGTACCAATAGGTATAGGAAATGTAAATGGGCAGTTGCTCAAACAGAAACAAGTCTCAAATCTGATAGTTTTTTTAATGTGACTATTTTCACTATGACCACAATTCCAAGGCTTACTAGCCAATTAACCCATTACCAAATAATAATAATGACTATCACTTCTTTTGTTTATAGTTAGAACATATTGTATTAAGATATATAGTTAAAACAATATCTAATGTTATTTGAAAGAATTATTCTCTCACTGTGGTTATATCAGAAACTTTTTTGGTTGAGGTATAATTGACGTATAACATTATATTAGTTTCAATGTACAACATAATGATTCGATATTTGTATATAGTATGAAATGATCACCAGAATAAGGCTAAATAACATCCATCACCACACATAGTTCCCAAAAAAATGTTTTTCTTGTGATGAAGACTTTTAAGATTTACTCTCTTAGCAACTTTCAAATATGCAGAACAGTATTATTAACCATAGTCACCAGGCGGTACATTATATCCCATGACTTACTTATTTTATAATTAGAAGTCTGTATCTTTTGACCCCCTTCACCCATTTCACCCAGTTCCCACCCCCTGACTTTGGCAATCACCAATCTGTTCACTGTATCTATGAGCTTGGTTTGGGGCTTTTTTTAGATTCCACATATAAGTGAGATCATATGGTACTTATCTTTCTCTGTCTGACTTACTTCACTTAGCATAATGCCCTCAAGGTCCATCCATGTTATAGAAAGCCCAGAGATAAACCCAAGCACATATGGTCACCTTATCTTTGATAAAGGAGGCAAGAATATACAATGGAGAAAAGACAGACTCTTCAATAAGTGGTGCTGAGAAAACTGGACAGCTACATGTAAAAGAATGAAATTAGAACACTCCCTAACACCATACACAAAAATAAACTCAAAATGGATTCGAGACCTAAATGTAAGGCCAGACACTGTAAAACTCTTAGAGGAAAACATACACAGAATACTCTATGACATAAATCACAGCAAGGTCCTTTTTGACCCATGTCCTAGAGAAATGGAAATAAAAACAAAAATAAACAAATGGGACCTAATGAAACTTCAAAGCTTTTGCACAGCAAAGGAAACCATAAACAAGACAAAGAGACAACCCTCAGAATGGGAGAAAATATTTGCAAATGAAGCAACTGACAAAGGATTAATCTCCCAAATATATGCACAGCTCATTCAGCTCAATATCAAAAAACAAACAACCCAATCCAAAAATAGGCAGAAGACCTAAATAGACATTTCACCAAAGAAGGTATACAGATTGCCAACAAACACATGAAAGGATGTTCAACATCACTAATCATTAGAGAAATGCAAATCAAAACTACAAGGAGGTATCTCCTCATTGATACCTCAGAATGGTCAGAATGGTCATCATCAAAAAATCTACAAACAATAAATGTTGCAGAGGGTGTGAAGAAAAGGGAATCCTCTTGCACTGTTGGTGGGAATGTAAATTGATACAGCCACTATGGAGAACAGTATGGAGGTTCCTCAAAAAACTAAAAATAGAACTATCATATGACCCAGCAATCCCACTACTGGGCATATACCCTGAGAAAACCATAATTCAAAAAGAGTCATGTACCAAAATGTTCAGTGCAGCACTATTTACAATAGCCAGGACATGGAAGCAACCTAAGTGTCCATCAACAGATGAATGGGTAAAGAAGATGTGGCACATATATACAATGGAATATTAGCCATAAAAAGAAACGAAACTGAGGTATTTGTAGTGAGGTGGATGGACCTAGAGTCTGTCATACAGATTGAAGTAAGTCAGAAAGAGAAAAACAAATACCATATGCTAACACACATATATGGAATCTAAAAATAAAATAAAATAAAATAAAATAAATTAATTAATTAAATTAAATTTTTAAAAATGGTTTTGATGAACCTAGGGGCAGGACAGGAATAAAGATGCAGACGTAGAGAATGGACTTGAGGACATGGGGAGGGGTAAGGGTAAGCTAGGACAAAGTGAGAGTAGCATTGACATATATACACTACCAAATGTAAAATAGATAGCTAGTGGGAAGCAGCTGCATAGCACAGGGAGATCAGCTCAGTGATTTGTGACCACCTAGAGGGGTGGGATAGGGAGGGTGGGAGGGAGACGCAAGAGGGAGGGGATATGGGGATATATGTATACATATAGCTGATTCACTTTGTTATACAGCAGAAACTAACACACCATTGTAAAGCAATTATACTCCAATAAAGATGTTTAAAAAAAGACATAAAAAATTAATTAATTTTTTTAAAGTCCATCCATGTTGACACAAATAGTAAGATTTCATTCTTTTTTATGGCTGAATAATATTCCATTATCTACCTATCTATCTATCTATCACATTTTTTATCCATTTATCTATCAATAGAAACTTAGGTTGTCTCCATATTTTGGCTATTGTAAATAATGCTGCAGTGAACAAGGGGGTACAAATATCTTTTTGAATTAGTGTTTTCATTATTTTCAGATAAATACTCAGAAGTAGAAGAGCTGGATCATATGATAGTTCTATTTTTAATTTTTTGAGGAACCTCCATACTGTTTTCCACAGTGATGCACAAATTTACATTCCCAACAAAATTGTACAACGGTTCCCTTTTCTCCACATCCTCACCAGTATTTGTTATTTGTTGTCTTTTTCATGATGCCCATTCTAGTAGGTATGAGGTGATATCTCATTGTGGTTTTGATTTACATTTCCTTGATGATTAGTGATGTTGAATATCTTTTCACATACCTGTTGGCCATCTGTATGTCTTCGTTGTAAAAATGTCTGTTCAGATGTTTTGCCCATTTTTTAATTAGATTGTTTGGTTTGTTGCTATTGAGTTATATATTTTGGATATTAACCCCTTATCAGATATATGATTTGCAAATATTTTCTTCCATTCAGTAGGCTGTCTTTCCATTTTGTTGATGATATGATTGCCATTAATTAAGCCCTTGCTATGTTACATGCACCATCATAAGAGCAATACATAGATCAGAGCATTTAATCAGCATTTCGGTTCTGGGAAGTAGGTATCATTATAATAATTTTACAGAGGGGGAAAAAGCCTGAAGTCACAGAAGCAAAAGGGACAAGTGCCTATTATATTTAATCCTGGGTTTGTTTTTCACCAAAGCTTGGCTTCTAGAGCTCCATCAAACAAATAGAAAAGGTAGATAAGAAAGAAAAGCTAAACAATAATTTTATCTAGACCACTGAGAGTTAACAATTAATTGTTTCAAATCTCCTTTTCCTCTAAATTGAGCCTAACTACTGAAAATAATAAAAACATCTAAAGACACTGAGAAAATCCACAAAGAAAGTGAGAATTATTTTGTTTCAAGTTGTGAGTTAGCTCTCTAGCCTAGGTAAATTTTATTTAAAGCTTAAAAAAAAGGTGTGAAACACTGAAAGAAAACATTGTGGGCGGGGGGTGGAATAATTAATGAGATAAATAACTGCTTAAGACAGTATCCAGAGGTCACACAGCAGAAGAAACTTCCAGGACTTGAAATGAATATGAACTGGCATGTTCCAGGGAAGGTCGGCTCCCAAAGAAGATCACTCCTGTAAACAGAGGCACCCTCTCTGGGCATCTGGCAGGGAGCACCTTGAACAAGACACCCTTCCCCCTGAAGCTGGTCTTCTAACAGTTAGTTATGGTTCTTCACCGAACTCTGCCCTCCAGAGGATCTTAGATATCCATGATTCCAATGGTTGCATCTATCCCAACTGTGTCTACAGCACAGGGGAGAAAGAACTTGGCCCAGAGTTATTGAAAGGACCCAGCGTTTCCTTGTGCGTGGAGAGATTTTGTGGAAACAATAAATGGGAATGAGGGCTACCACAATCAGTCCCCAAATGGAAATTAAAAGTTACATCAGGGGCTTCCCTGGTGGCACAGTGGTTGAGAGTCCGCCTGCCGATGCAGGGGACACGGGTTCGTGCCCCGGTCCGGGAAGATCCCACATGCCGCGGAGCGGCTGGGCCCGTGAGCCATGGCCGCTGAGCCTGCGCGTCCGGAGCCTGTGCTCCGCAACGGGAGAGGCCACAGCAGCGAGAGGCCCGCGTACCGAAAAGAAAAAAGAAAAAAAAAAGTTACATCAGCATCTCCTATACATAGCCCCAGCTGCATCTTCTGGGTAAAGGAAAGAGGAAACAAAAGGAGTAAAAAGAACACCAGCTTTTGTTTCTTCATTGTTATGGTTTGGTTTGGTTTGGTTTTGAGGTTTCATTTTGGCAATGAGAAGCACTAGCAGTAAAGACAGCTGAAAATTACAAAGTTTACTTTTTAGTTGATAAGAAAACAATCCTGAACTCCAGAGCCTTTGTGAACCAGGTTGCTAGAAAAGCATTCCTAATCTCTTTGAGTGAATGATTTAGTTAGGCCACTTCAATTAAACTGGTAATTTAGTGTCAGCCTGGGACAAGTAGCCACAGACACCATGGATATGGTGATCCCAGTCTCTCTCCCTCTCTCTCTCTCCCATGTGTGGGAGGGGGGATGTAGACATATATAAAATCACCCCTAACCTTCCTCTGTTTATGTCTGACTCATTCTCTAAGGTTACTTGGAAATCCAATCTTTCTCTGCCAGGTACTCAAGCCACTTACTTAACATGATCTAGTTTGCACACTTAATGAGATGTTCTCTGGTCCACCATCCAAATCAAAATATGAAATAGGACTGGGACAGTGTGACCTTATGCCATGCCACATGCCCTCCTGGAGACATTCAAATCATAGCTACAGGCTCAAGTTCACAGGGCTCTGATTGCCAACAAATAGTTGTTGAAATCCAGATTGCTCCTATTTCCAGGGAAGCACAACAGAAGCCATATAACACTGGCCCACATCTCCCTGAGTGTCTACTGGGATTTGTCCCCTGAGAACTGACTGAGAAGGGGGTCAGAGGCTTAGCTGGCCCCTGGGCCACCTAGTCTGAGGAAGGCTGTGCAAGAGAGCCACTCTGGGAGAGGAAAGAAAGAGCCAAGGTAAGAAAAACAGAGCAACCATGCCTTTATGCCAGCTGACTACAAAATACTGGGCAGAACACTGGGCTATGCCTCATGTACTAATAATTTCTGGTGTAACAGAATCTCTGTATTTGCATCTGGAACAGACAAACAGCCCTCATTAGACTGAGAGCTCCTCACGGACAGGGAAGATGTCTTACTCATCTCTGTCTGCTTAGTACAAATCCTGGGCTTGGCATATCATCAGCACTTACTAAACACTTAGAGAACTGAATTGAATTTTGAAATATCCCCAGGGAATCTTTGGGAGATTCTGCAAAACTATTTAGAACTTTAAATTACTGTCTCAGCATGTCAGTCCCCATAAGATGAGGGAGCTCTTTGTTTACATTCTGAGTCCTGTCATAAGTGGGAAGAGAGAAGGTTCTGTTCTACCAGAGTCCATGTCTGAAAATGCCAGTGCCCCAGCAGCGCGTCCGTGACATGGTGCCCCTGGTACACCGCCCCTATCAGAGCACCCCACATACCACAGGGCCTTAGGTAATGTTTGCTGAATCAATGTTGAAAGTTGAGGATCTTGTTATCTTTTGTGTACAGAAGAGAGAAAATGCTTTCTTCTGACGCCTCTCTTTGATTACCCTCAATAATCGATGTTGAATAAACGGAGCATTGCGTGAGGCTAAAAACTAAGTTGCTGGGCTCAGACATACTTGGTTTCAAATCCTGGCTATGCCACTAGCTTGGCAACCTCAGCCGTTCTAAGTTAGCAAGTTATCTAAGCCTCCATTTACCCACCTTTCAATGGTGAGTAATCATAGCCCTTACTCATGGGATTATTATAAAGATTTAATGATACACTGCAGCGCACCTAGCCTGATAGCTTTTATGTTGTGAGTGCTCAGTAAATGGGGGTCTCTTGACCATTTTCTTATATTTGTTCCAAATTCAAACATCAAACGTCTATCCTTAGGGAACTAAACTGTGAGTAGCATGCTTGTGACCAAAACACCCTCTATTTCAATCTCCAATAGCACCACAACATTGCTCAGTCCACCCTCCTTCCCCAGATCCAGGGTCATGTAAGTTCTCACTCTCCTCCTTGCAGTGGAGAGCTGCTGTGGAGCAGGACAAGAGGGAGCAGGGTTCATTAACAGATAAATTCAAAATCCTCTTAACATCCCAGGAAAAATTGGAAAATGACAGGGCTTCTCAACTATTTCAAAGAGTTATTGAGAAATAGGATTTGAATTTAAAGCAAGTGTCATTAAAAAGATTGAAATATTTGGGAGCCTTGTGGCTGATTTCTGAGGATTAGATTGAGTGACTCTTTAAGTGAAGCCTGAATTGAGTTTAAGAGTCAGAGATAATTCTTTGCTTTGAAAGATAAATCTCTTCAAAGTGATGACAATAAAAAATATGTTTGCATTTAATTTAGTGTTTATGAAAGACATTGTAGACTTACCTACATAGAACTCAAGCTCACAGGCCTATGAGTCGGCGATTGGTATAATCTCCCACTGAAGCCTTGTCCTGAAGTCACCACAAACCCATCTGTTCCTCTGTATGCAGGGGAAAGAGAATGACATTAGCACTGTGTCTACGCAAAGACCAACTTTGCATTTAGAGACACGATAGAGGAACCACTGAATGCACAATTACCCAAGAGGTTTGGGTCCCCTCCGTACAGAAATGTGCTTCCCTGGGAACTTTGACTCCAAGGTCATGAGCACCATTGCTTCAGGGTGCTCAGCAGCTACACACGTTGGGGTACAAGGAACGCATGTTTGGACTCTTCAGGTCCCTCTCATTGTTAAAGAGCCAAATTGAGTGTTTTGTCTATCTGTTCCCCAAACCCACACCCCCAAATGGAGGCCTCTCCTCTGGGCTCAGAAACAACACAACTATTAGTGTTTCCCACCTTGTAATTATAAGCAAGCAACAAATGACTACACCAGGTACACTATACCCTGTACCCCTGAGGGGCCACAACATGAAACGTGAGGGCCCTTCATTGAGCCGCCAGTGCTCCTCCTGGAGAATAAGCTTGTCAGCACTAACAGACAGCTTATCTTTGAGAGTTTACACTTGTGTTCTCATACATTGCACAGTGGTTAAGAGCATGGGTTGGAATCACTGTGCAACCCTGGGCAAGTCACTTTCTTCTTTGTGTCTCAGGATTTTTGGGGGGATTTTTGGGGTTTTTTTTTTTTTGCAGTACGTGGGCCTCTCACTGTTGTGGCCTCTCCTGTTGCGGAGCACGGGCCCCGGATGTGCAGGCCCCGCGGCCACGGCTCACGGGCCCAGCTGCTCCGCGGCATGTGGGATCCTCCTGGACCAGGGCACAAACCCGTGTCCCCTGCATCAGCAGGCGGACTCTCAACCACCACGCCACCAGGGAAGCCCTCAGGTTTTGTTTTGTTTTGTTTTTTTTTTTTTTCTTTTTTCTTTTTATTAGTTTCTGCTTTATAACAAAGTGAATCAGTCATACATATACATCTGTTCCCACATCCCTTCCCTCATGCATCTCCCTCCCTCCCACCCTCCCCATCCCACCCCTCCAGGCGGTCACAAAGCACCGAGCTGATCTCCCTGTGCTCTGCGGTTGCTTCCCACTATCTATCTACCTTACGTTTGGTAGTGTATATATGTCCATGCCTCTCTTTCGCTTTGTCACAGCTTACCCTTCCCCCTCCCCATATCCACAAGTCCATTCTCAAGTAGGTCTGTGTCTTTATTCCCGTTTTACCCCTAGGTCCTTCATGACGTTTTTTTTTTTTAAATTCCGTATATATGTGTTAGCATACGGTATTTGTCTTTCTCTTTCTGACTTACTTCACTCTGTATGACAGACTCTAGGTCTATCCACCTCATTACAAATAGCTCAGTTTCGTTTCTTTTTATGGCTGAGTAATATTCCATTGTATATATGTGCCACATCTTCTTTATCCATTCATCTGATGATGGACACTTAGGTTGTTTCCAGCTCCGGGCTATTGTAAATAGAGCTGCAATGAACATTTTGGTACATGTCTCTTTTGGAATTATGGTTTTCTCAGGGTATATGCCTAGAAGTGGGATTGCTGGGTCGTATGGTAGTTCTATTTGTAGTTTTTTAAGGAACCTCCATACTGTTCTCCATAGTGGCTGTACCAATTCACATTCCCACCAGCAGTGCAAGAGTGTTCCCTTTTTTCCACACCCTCTCCAGCATTTATTGTTTCTAGATTTCTTGATGATGGCCATTCTGACTGGTGTGAGATGATATCTCATTGTAGTTTTGATTTGCATTTCTCTAATGATTAATGATGTTGAGCATTCTTTCACGTGTTTGTTGGCAGTCTGTATATCTTCTTTGGAGAAATGCCTATTTAAGTCTTCTGCCCATTTTTGGATTGGGTTGTTTGTTTTTTTGCTATTGAGCTGCATGAGCTGCTTATAAATTTTGGAGATTAATCCTTTGTCAGTTGCTTCATTTGCAAATATTTTCTCCCATTCTGAGGGTTGTCTTTTGGTCTTGTTTATGGTTTCCTTTGCTGTGCAAAAGCTTTGAAGTTTCATTAGGTCCCATTTGTTTATCTTTGTTTTTATTTCCATTTCTCTAGGAGGTGGGTCCAAAAGGATCTTGCTGTGATTTATGTCATAGAGTGTTCTACCTATGTTTTCCTCTAAGAGTTTGATAGTTTCTGGCCTTACATTTAAGTCTTTAATCCATTTTGAGCTTATTTTTGTGTATGGTGTTAGGGAATGATCTAATCTCAAACTTTTACATGTCCCTGTCCAGTTTTCCCAGCACCACTTATTGAAGAGGCTGTCCTTTCTCCACTGTACATTCCTGCCTCCTTTATCAAAGATAAGTTGGCCATATGTGCGTGGGTTTATCTCTGGGCTTTCTATCCTGATCCACTGATCTATCTTTCTGTTTTTATGCCAGTACCACACCGTCTTGATTACTGTAGCTCTGTAGTATAGTCTGAAGTCAGGGAGCCTGATTCCTCCAGCTCCGTTTTTCGTTCTCAAGATTGCTTTGGCTATTCGGGGTCTTTTGTTTTTCCAAACAAATTTTGAAATTTTTTGTTCTAGTTCTGTGAAAAATGCCAGTGGTAGTCTGATAGGGATTGCATTGAATCTGTAGATTGCTTTGGGTAGTAGAGTCATTTTCACAATATTGATTCTTCCAATCCAGGAGCATGGTATATCTCTCCATCTATTTGTATCATCTTTAATTTCTTTCATCAGTGTCTTATAATTTTCTGCATACAGGTCTTTTGTCTCCTTAGGTAGGTTTATTCCTAGATATTTTATTCTTTTTGTTGCAATGGTAAATGGGAGTGTTTTCTTGATTTCATTTTCAGATTTTTCATCATTAGTGTACAGGAATGCCAGAGATTTCTGTACATTAATTTTGTATCCTGCTACTTTACCAAATTCATTGATTAGCTCTAGTAGTTTTTTGGTAGCATCTTTAGGATTCTCTATGTATAGTATCATGTCATCTGCAAACAGTGACAGCTTTACTTCTTCTTTTCCAATTTGGATTCCTTTTATTTCCTTTTCTTCTCTGATTGCTGTGGCTAAAACTTCCAAAACTAGGTTGAATAAGAGTGGTGAGAGTGGGCAGCCTTGTCTTGTTCCTGATCTTAGTGGAAATGGTTTCAGTTTTTCACCATTGAGGACAATGCTGGCTGTGGGTTTGTCATATATGGCCTTTATTATGTTGAGGAAAGTTCCCTCTATGCCTACTTTCTGCAGGGTTTTTATCATAAATGGGTGTTGAATTTTGTCAAAAGCTTTCTCTGCATCTATTGAGATGATCATATGGTTTTTCTCTTTCAACTTGTTAATATGGTGTATCACATTGATTGATTTGCGTATATTGAAGAATCCTTGCATGCCTGGAATAAACCCCACTTGATCATGGTGTATGATCCTTTTAATGTGCTGTTGGATTCTGTTTGCTAGTATTTTGTTGAGGAGTTTTGCATCTATGTTCATCAGTGATATTGGCCTGTAGTTTTCTTTCTTTGTGACATCCTTGCCTGGTTTTGGTATCAAGGTGATGGTGGCCTCGTAGAATGAGTTTGGGAGTGTTCCTTCCTCTGATATTGTTTGGAAGAGTTTGAGAAGGATGGGTGTTAGCTCTTCCCTAAATGTTTGATAGAATTCGCCTGTGAAGCCATCTGGTCCTGGGCTTTTGTTTGATGGAAGATTTTTAATCACAGTTTCAATTTCAGTGCTTGTGATTGGTCTATTCATATTTTCTATTTCTTCCTGAGTCAGTCTTGGCAGGTTGTGCATTTCTAAGAATTTGTCCATCTCTTCCAGGTTGTCCATTTTATGGGCATAGAGTTGCTTATAGTAATCTCTCATGATCTTTTGTATTTCTGCAGTGTCAGTTGTTACTTCTCCTTTTTCATTTCTAATTCTATTGATTTGAGTCTTCTCCCTTCTTTTCTTGATGAGTCTGGCTAATGGTTTATCAATTTTGTTTATCTTCTCAAAGAACCAGCTTTTAGTTTTATTGATCTTTGCTATCGTTTCCTTCATTTCTTTTTCATTTATTTCTGATCTGATTTTTATGATTTCTTTCCTTCTGCTAACTTTAGGATCTTTTTGTTCTTCTTTCTCTAATTGCTTTAGGTGCAAGGTTAGGTTGTTTATTCGAGATGTTTCCTGTTTCTTAAGGTGGGATTGTATTGCTATAAACTTCCCTCTTAGAACTGCTTTTGCTGCATCCCATAGGTTTTGGGTCGTCGTGTCTCCATTGTCATTTGTTTCTAGGTATTTTTTAATTTCCTCTTTGATTTCTTCAGTTATCACTTCGTTATTAAGTAGTGTATTGTTTAGCCTCCATGTGTTTGTATTTTTTACAGCTCTTTTCCTGTAATTGATATCTAGTCTCATAGCATTGTGGTCAGAAAAGATACTTGATACAATTTCAATTTTCTTAAATTTACCAAGGCTTGATTTGTGACCCAAGATATGATCTATCCTGGAGAATGTTCCATGAGCACTTGAGAAAAATGTGTATTCTGTTGTTTTTGGATGGAATGTCCTATAAATATCAATTAAGTCCATCTTGTTTAATGTATCATTTAAAGCTTGTGTTTCCTTATTTATTTTCATTTTGGAAGATCTGTCCATTGGTGAAAGTGGGGTGTTAAAGTCCCCTACTATGATTGTGTTACTGTCAATTTCTCCTTTTATGGCTGTTAGTATTTGCCTTATGTATTGAGGTGCTCCTATGTTTGGTGCATAAATATTTACAATTGTTATATCTTCTTCTTGGATCGATCCCTTGATCATTATGTAGTGTCCTTCTTTGTCTCTTCTAGTAGTCTTTATTTTAAAGTCTATTTTGTCTGATATGAGAATTGCTACTCCAGCTTTCTTTTGGTTTCCATTTGCATGGAATATCTTTTTCCATCCCCTTACTTTCATTCTGTATGTGTCTCTAGGTCTGAAGTGGGTCTCTTGTAGACAGCATATATCTGGGTCTTGTTTTTGTATCCATTCAGCCAATCTGTGTCTTTTGGTGGGAGCATTTAGTCCATTTACATTTAAGGTAATTATCGATATGTATGTTCCTATTCCCATTTTCTTAATTGTTTTGGGTTCGTTATTGTAGGTCTTTTCCTTCTGTTGTGTTTCTTGCCTAGAGAAGTTCCTTTAGTATTTGTTGTAAAGCTGGTTTGGTGGTGCTGAACTCTCTCAGCTTTTGCTTGTCTGTAAATGTTTTAATTTCTCCATCAAATCTGAATGAGATCCTTGCTGGGTAGAGTAATCTTGGTTGCAGGTTTTTCTCCTTCATCACTTTAATTATGTCCTGCCACTCCCTTCTGGCTTGTAGAGTTTCTGCTGAGAGATCAGCTGTTATCCTGATGGGGATTCCCTTGTGTGTTATTTGTTGTTTTTGCCTTGCTGCTTTTAATATGATTTCTTTGTGTTTAATTTTTGACAGTTTGATTAATATGTGTCTTGGCGTATTTCTCCTTGGATTCATTCTGTATGGGACTCTCTGTGCCTCCTGGACTTGATTAACTATTTCCTTTCCCATATTAGGGAAGTTTTCAACTATAATCTCTTCAAATATTTTCTCAGTCCCTTTCTTTTTCTCTTCTTCTTCTGGAACCCCTATAATTCGAATGTTGGTGCGTTTAATGTTGTCCCAGAGGTCTCTGAGACTGTCCTCTGTTCTTTTCATTCTTTTTTCTTTATTTTGCTCTGCAGCAGTTATTTCCACTATTTTATCTTCCACCTCACTTATCCGTTCTTCTGCCTCAGTTATTCTGCTATTGATCCCATCTAGAGTATTTTTTATTTCATGTATTGTGTTTTTAATCGATGCTTGATTCATCTTTAGTTCTTCGAGGTCCTTGTTAACTGTTTCTTGCATTTTGTCTATTCTATTTCCAAGATTTTGGATCTGGGAAATAGAATCTTGGATCATCTTTACCATCATTATTCTGAATTCTTTTTCAGGTAGACTGCCTATTATCTCTTCATTTGTTAGGTCTGGTGGGTTTTTATCTTGCTCCTTCTCCTGCTGTGTGTTTTTCTGTCTTCTCATTTTGCTTATGTTACTGTGTTTGGGGTCTCCTTTTTGCAGGCTGCAGATTCGTAGTTCCCGTTGTTTTTGGTGTCTGTCCCCTGTGGCTAAGGTTGGTTTAGTGGGTTGTGTAGGCTTCCTGGTGGAGGGTACTAGTGCCTGTGTTCTGGTGGATGAGGCTCATCTTGTCTTTCTGGTGGGCAGGTCCACGTCTGGTGGTGTGTTTTGGGGTGTCTGCGGACTTTTTATGATTTTAGGCCACCTCTCTGCTAATGGGTGGCGTTGTGATCCTGTCTTGCTAGTTGTTTGGCATAGGGTGTCCAGCACTGTAGCTTGCTGGTCGTTGAGTGAAGCTGGGTGCTGGTGTTGAGATGGAGATCTCTGGAAGATTTTCGCCGTTTGATATTATGTGGAGCTGGGAGGTCTTGTGGACCAGTGTCCTGAAGTTGGCTCTCCCACCTCAGAGGCACAGCACTGACTCCTGGCTCCTCAATTTGGGATGATTTGTTGTCTATTCATGTATTCCACAGATGCAGGGTACATCAAGTTGATTGTGGAGCTTTAATCCGCTGCTTCTGAGGCTGCTGGGAGAGGTTTCCCTTTCTCTTCTTTGTTCTCACAGCTCCTGGGTCTCAGCTTTGAATTTGACCCCGCCTCTGCGTGTAGGTCGCCGGAGGGCGTCTGTTCTTCGCTCAGACAGGACAGGGTTAAAGGAGCAGCCTCTTCGGGGACTCTGGCTCACTCAGGCCGGGCGGGAGGGAGGGGCACGGAGTGCGGGACGAGCCTGCAGCGGCAGAGTTCGGCGTGACGTTGCACCAGCCCGAGGCGCGCCGTGCGTTCTCCCAGGGAAGCCGCCCCTGGATCCCGGGACCCCGGCAGTGGCGGGCTGCACAGGCTCCCGGAAGGGCGGTGTGGACAGTGACCTGCGCTCGCACACAGGCTTCTTGGCGGCGGCAGCAGCAGCCCCAGCGTCCCGCGCCCGTCACCGGGCTCCGCGCTTTCAGTCGTGACTCGCGCCGGTCTGTGGAGCCCCTTTAAGCAGCGCTCTTAATCCCCTCTCCTCGCGCACCAGGAAACCAAGAGGGCAGAAAAAGTCTCTTGCCTCTTCGGCAGCTCCAGAGTTTTCCCGGACTCCCTGCCGGCTAGCTGTGGCACATTAGCCCCCTTCAGGCTGAGTTCTCGCCGCCAGCCCCAGTCCTCTCCCTGCGCTCTGACCGAAGCCCGAGCCTCAGCTTCCAGCGCCGCCCCCCCCTGGCGGGCGAGCAGACAAGCCTCTCGGGCTGGTGAGTGCCGCTCGGCACCGATCCTCTGTGCGGGACTCTCTCCGCTTTGCCCTACCCAGGTATGTGGGGAGTTTCTTGCCTTTTGGGAGGTCTGGGGTCTTCTGCCAGCGTTCAGTAGGTGTTCTGTAGGAGTTGTTCCACGTGTAGCTGTATTTCTGGTGTATCCGTGGGGAGGAAGGTGATCTCCGCGTCTTACTCTTCCGCCATCTTACCCGGAAGTCCCTTGTTTTTTTTTAATCTGTAGAAAGGGAATAATAATAGGACTTACTTCAGAGAGCTGTTGTGATGATTAAATGAATTAATACGTGTATTAGTCTGTTTGAGCCACTGCAACAAAACACCATAGACTGGGTGATTTAAACAATTTAAACTATTTTCTCATAGTTCAGGAGTCAAGAAAGTCCAAGCTCAAGGTTCCAATAGGGTTTAGTTCCTGGTGACAGCCCTCTTCCTGGCTTCAGATACCCGCCTTTTCACTAAGTTCTCACATGGTGGAGATAACAATCTACCTTTCTTCCTCTTCTTATAAAGCTCCTAATCCCATCATGAGGGCCCCACCCTCACGACCTCTTCTAACCCTGATGGGGTCCTAAAGACCCCATCTCCAAATACAGTCACATTGCAGGTTAGGGCTTCAACATATGAATTATGAGGGAATGCAAGTCAGTCCATAGCACTAGGTATAAAGTTTAGACCAGTGCCTGGTATGCATTAAGTACTAAATAAATGACAATTACTCTGTTTCTTGTGCCAGGTAATTTATATATGGTCTTGCTTAAAAATCACAGCAATTCAGACATAGGTATATCCTCTTCATCTGAGGAACTCAGAGAACTATCTGCCTTGAACTTAAGGTGGCAAAACTGACTTGACCCTGGTCTGACCCTAAAGCCAATGTGTTTTCTGTATTACGACTCTACTGCATCTTTTAAAAAAATATTTAATTAAAGCTATAAATTTTCTCTACCATTTTTAGTTATTAAAATATTCACATTAAAAAATATTTTATGGAAACATAACGGTCCTACAAATACCCTTTTTTTGTGGAAGGAAGATTTAGTGGCTTAAAATAAACAAAGGTCAATTTCTGACTCATACTATATGTCCAACCACAATTAGGCATGGAGGCGTTACTCATCATCACTCAAGAACTCCGGCAGATAAAGCAGCCACCATCCCTAAAATCCAATGAACTCACATCATCGGCTCAGTGTTCCAGCCCAGAAATGGCACAGTTCATTCTCACAACTCGTTTGCCAGGATTGATCACATGATCTCACCTACCCACAATGTGCCCAAGAAGTACAGCTCATTATGCGCTTGGAAGGTAATAAATCCAGAATACTGGGGGAAACCACACCACCCCACATAAGATAACATCTGACAGTCAGATGCTGAAGCATAGTTTTTCTAATACTGAAACAGGATTAAGAACATATTTATGGGACTTCCCTGGTGGTGGCGCAGTGGTTAAGAATCCACCTGCCAATGCAAGGGACACGGGTTCGAGCCCTAGTCTGGGAAGATCCCACATGCCAGGGAGCAACTAAGCCTGTGCACCACAACTACTGAGCCTGCACTCTAGAGCCCACATGCCACAACTACTGAAGCCTGTGCGCCTAGAGCCCGTGCTCCGCAACAAGAGAAGTCACTGCAATGAGAAGCCCACGCACCGCAACGAAGAGTAGCCGCCATTTGCCGCAACTAGAGAAAGCCTGTGTGCAGCAGCAAAGACCCAATGAGGCCAAAAATAAATAAATAAATAAATTTATATATATATATATATAAAATTGTATCTTTTTTCATCTTTATTGGAGTATAATTGCTTTACAATAAGGTGTTAGTTTCTGCTTTATAACAAAGTGAATCAGTTATACATATACATATGTTCTCATATCTCCTCCCTTTTGCGTCTCCCTCCCTCCCACCCTCCCTATCCCACCCATCCAGGTGGTCACAAAGCACCGAGCTGATCTCCCTGTGCTATGCAGCTGCTTCCCACTAGCTATCTATTTTACGTTTGGTAGTGTATACAGGTCCATGTCACTCTCTCACTGTGTCACAGCTTACCCTTCCCCCTCCCCATATCCTCAAGTCCATGCTCTAGTAGGTCTGTGTCTTTATTCCCCGTCTTACCTCTAGGTTCTTCATGACATTTTTTTTCTTAGATTCCATATATATGTGTTAGCATACGGTATTTGTTTTTCTCTTTCTGACTTACTTCACTCTGTATGACAGACTCTAGGTCCATCCACCTCACTACAAATAACTCAATTTCATTTATTTTTATGGCTGCGTAATATTCCATTGTATATATGTGCCATATGAATTGGTACAGCCACTATGGAGAACAGTATGGAGGTTCCTTAAAAAACTACAAATAGAACTACCATATGACCCAGCAATCCCACTACTGGGCATATACCCTGAGAAAACCATAATTCAAAAAGAGTCATGTACCAAAATGTTCACTGCAGCTTTATTTACAATAGCCAGGAGATGGAAACAACCTAAGTGTCCATCATCGGACGAATGGATAAAGAGGATGTGGCACAAAAAAATTGTATCTTAAGAACACATTTATAAAACACAGGAAAAACATTATCTTAGTTCCAACTGATAGGGTATTTTCTGTCTTTTCCTCTTGGTTGGTAGCTAAAAGCAGTATAATTATATTTCCACTCCCAGCCAATACAACTACGGGGAAATGACTATCACCTTATGGAGTAGAGACAGTGGGGGAGGAGAATAGGGAAGAAGGTCAGAGGATGGGAAGGAGACTCATTTCCCGTGTTCAAGGGATGATGTCTTCAGCCGTTGAGGCTTATATAAAAATAAAAATAAATACCATAGACTGGGTGGCTTAAACAACAAATATTTTTGTCCCACAGTTCTGAAGGCTGGAAAGTCTAAGGTCAAGATGACGGCAGATTCAGTGTCTGGTAAGAACACACTTCCTGGTATAGACAGCTGTCTTCTTGCTGTGTCCTCACATGGCAGGAGGGATGAGAAAGCTCTCTGGGGTCTCTTTATAGGGCCACTAATTTCCTTAGTGAAAGCTCTACCCTCATGACCTAATAACCTCCCAAAGCCCCCACCTCCTAATACCATCACATTGGGGAGTAAGCTTTAACACAGGAATCTGGGGGGACACATATATTCAGTCCATAGCATTCCAGCCTTGGCCCCCCAGAATTTATGTCCTCCTCACATGCAAAATACATTTATTTCACCCCAACAACCTAAAAAGTCTTAACTTGTCCCAGCATCAACTCTAAGTCTAAAGTCCAAAGTCTCATCTAAATATCATCTAAATCAGGGGACTTCCCTGATGGCGCAGTGGTTAAGAATCCGCCTGCCAATGCAGGGGACATGAGTTCAAGCCCAGGTCCAGGAAGATACCACATGCCACGGAGCAACTAAGCCCGTGCACCACAACTACTGAGCCTGAGCTCTAGAGCCCATGAGCCACAATTACTGAAGCCCACAAGCCTAGAACCCGTGCTCTGCAACAAGAGAAATCACTGCAATGAGAAGCCCGCGCACCACAATGAAGAGCAGCCCACGCTCGCCACAACTAGAGAAAGCCTGCGCACAGCAACGAAGACCCAACACAGCCAAAAATAAATAAATAAATAAATAAATAAAAATAAATAAATAAATATCATCTAAATCAGATACGGGCTAGATTCAAGGTTTGATTTATCCTAAGGTAAAATTCCTCTCCAGTTGTGAAACTTTGAAACCTAACTAGGTATGTGCTTCCAACATACAGTGGAGGGACAGACATAGGATAGACGTTCCCATTCCAAAAGGGAGAAACAGGAAAGAAGAAAGGAATGCCAGATCATAAAGTCTAAAACCTAACAGGGCAAATTCCATTAGACCATTCCATTAGGCTGGAGAATAATCCTCTTTGACTTGATACTCTCTCTCCCTTCCAGACCCACTGGAATGGCATTGTCATCCCCACAGCTTGGCAGGATGCTGCCAATGACAGCTGTCTGCAGTGGTCCTACCCACGTCACAGCTCTCTTTCAGGGCCGCCAATGCCACAGCTCTCTGCAGCAGCCCCACTTCTGAGGCACTACGTGGAGGGATCTTGGTCAGTCTGGACTGGAGTGGCAGCTTCACCCTTTGAAACCACTCTGCCTCCTGGGCTCTTGCACTCTGAGTCTTTGGTGTAAGTAGTATCCCCGATGATTTGTGAACCATTCTGGGGGGAGATGAGGGTGGTCAGAAGGTCATTCTTCCCTTGTCTGGAAGAAATAGCACTGGGATTCTGTAGAGGTGGCTGTTTAGGTCGATGATTCTTATTCATAGTAATCTCCTTATCAAACACCACTCTCTCCTCTCTCAGGGGTTCCACCTGCACATACATTAGGCTGCTTTAAGTAGTCCCATGACTCATTGATTCTCTCTTCATTTATTTCAGGTCTTTTTGTTTTTTCTGTGTTTCATATTGGATAGCTTCCATTGATAAATCTTCAAGTTCACTAATCTTTTCCTTCTTCAATATCCAATCTGTTGTTTATCCTATCGATCATATTTTTCATCTTACACATTCCACTTTTCATCTCTAGAGATTTTTTATGGTACTTTTATCTTCTATATGTCTACTTAACATATGCAATATTTCCTCATTCTTCTTGAAAATATGAAATACATTTATAGCAATCATTTCAACATCTTTGTTATTAATTCTATCATCTGTGTCATGTATGGGCATGTTTCTTCTATCTGATTTTTCTCCTTATATGGATCATATTTTCCTGTTTTTCTGTATGCCTGGTAATATTTATTGGATGCCAGACACAGTGAATTTTTCTATGTTGAGTGCTGGGTATTTTTGTATTCCCATATTTTCAAGCCTTATTCTGGGATGCAGTCATATCATTTGGAAAGAGTTTGATTTTTTTTTTTTTTTGAGGCTTGCTGTTAAGATTTGTTAGGTAGAATTTAGTAGCTCTTGTTTAGGTCTACATTTGTCCCACCACTGAGGCAATACCCATCTGAATACCCTTTTTATTTCTCAGATGTCCTGTGAATTATGACATTTTCCACTCTTAGGTGGTAGGAACATAACTATTCCCAGCTCTGTATGAGCTCCATGAAATGTTTTCTCTGCTCCTTTTTGTTGGCTCTTTCCCCAGACTTGGGTAGTTTCCCACAAGCATGTAGCAGTAGTCAGATGAAGATCTAAGGAGGACCGATCTCTAGATCCATCCAGCTCCCTCTTCACCAGCACTCTGTCCTGTGAACTGGAGCCACTTTGGCTTCCCCAGACTCCAAACTCCAACTCTTCAAATCATGAAGGTCACTGAGATCGCTGGTTTCCTCCTCCCTACACTGCAGCCTGGAACTCGCTCCAGGCACTAAGCTGGAGAAATGATGTGGTTTCTCCATATGATTTCTCCAGGGCCTCCCTGTCGGGTTTCCCACCCTCAGAGATCAATGTCCTGCGTTGCCTGATAGACAATGTCTGAAAACCTCTGCTTCATATATTTTGTCCAGTTTTCAAGTGGGAGGATGCATTCAGTCTCCATTTTTCCTTCCTGTTTAGAAGGACATTTTTTAGAGGGAAATTGCATCCTTACTATTTATCTTTGCTTCATCATCACAAATTCAAGTTAGATAAAATGCTTTTCTCTTACAGAAAATGAAAGATTGAATTAAACTGGGAAATATGACACTCAGAAGAGTAATTCAATGTTTATTTTCATAAACTGGAAGCCCAATTATATTTTGAAGTCATCTTTTATTTTCCAATTTGGTTTGTTTTAGTTGTCCTTATCTTCACTAATTTCAATCACCATAGAATATATTTAACATTCTAAAATAGTTCTAGTACATTTATATTTTATTTTTAATATTTTCAAACTGGAAAATGTCTTAGCCATCCTGTAATGAAATCTCTTGTTTCTCTACATGACAAGTAGACCTAGAGAGGTTTTCTGTGCAATATAACACAGTGACCCAGGAGCAGAGTAAAAACCAGAAGCCATGTCTCCTTTCATTAATCACTGATGTACTAAGCAGTCAGCTAGGGAGTCCAAATGAGTGCCAGGCACTGCTCAAGACATTTTCTGCAAAGCTATTTTCTTCCCCACACTAGTGATACTTACAGTCTGATAGTGGTGACAGTCATGCAACAGATAATTAGAACACAATGTGGAAAATGCAACTGTGGAGGTGTGCACAGGATGGAAGAGAAAAGGATGGGAGGGATTTTGTTGTTGCTGCTGTTTTCAAAACTACAGCTATATTTTTCCCCTTAATATTAGATATCAAACTTTTTAAAACTTTGTATTAAAGTGTCACACACATACAGAAAAGCATGTAAATCATTTCCATAAAATGAACTCACCGTGTAATCAGCACTAAAAATCAAGAAACAGAATATTACCAGCACCTGAAAAGCCCCCTTCCAGTCATACCACCTGGGAAAGTAGAGCAAATCCTCCCCAGGAGGGGGCACATAAGATGACTCCCACTTCATTGCTCTCTCCACTGCACCAAATGTCCCTCTTGTTAAAGTCGTCCAAAATTTTCCAAAATTCACAAATGCCAGAGAAAAAGTGATCATGACAGTAAACATGTTGAAGAGATTCTGCTTGTAGAATACTGACAGGGTTTTTTTTTTCCCCTGGTTTTCGCATCTTTGTGATATGATGCTGATTTCTCTCAAGTCTTATGGACAGCTTTAGTCCTTTAGGTTTGGTCTTTCAGTACTTAGGGGAGAAAGGAAAGGGAGGCAGAAGGAATATCTAATGTTATGAAAATGCCTGTGGCCAAAAATACCTGGAACATTTACACACTTCTACTCTAATAAATGTATTGTATGGTTGCTGCTAACACCGATACGAATTAATTGTTAAATGAATCCTTAATGTTGATAAACTTCCTTTGAAATTAGGACTGGAAATGAACATGTGAAATGCTAACTGGAGATGAAAATACAAGAAATGAAATGTTGCTCTGAGGAGGATTCAGTCTGACTTCTACGGTTTGTCCCTTGGTTATAGTTCACGAAATCAAATTTGCCTTTCATTCCTTTGTTAAACTTTTTTCATTAAAAAGAAATCTGTAGGACTTCCCTGGTGGCGCAGTGGTTGAGAGTCCGCCTGCCGATGCAGGGGACAGGGGTTCGTGCCCCAGTCCGGGAAGATCCCACATGCCGCGGAACGGCTAGGCCCATGAGCCATGCCGCTGAGCCTGCGTGTCCGGAGCCTGGGCTCTGCAACGGGAGAGGCCACAACAGCGAGAAGCCCGCGTACCGCAAAAAAAAAAAAAAGAAAAGAAATCTGTAATGCTTCACAAATCTTGTGATCCTACAACTCAAACAATTAGCTAACAAGCCAGCAAAACCAGACGCTATTACTTCAAGTATATATGAAAAACACTAGTCACCGCCTAATTTTATGTCACTCCAAAGGCCCTAGTGAGTGATGATGTTACGGCTGAGGATAATATGTCTGTGGTCAGATAAACATATGAATCTTGTTAAATCCTAAGGTAGCTATAGTTTCATAAAATAGCTGTATTATTCAAAAGCTGGCTGCAAAATTGGCTGCTTCAATGATATTCATTACAATTATGGGAATTATTTTCTATATCCCCTGTTGCTCCTGCCTCAGAATTGAGGTGGAAACAGGACACAGTATTTTGTTGTCACTGGATTTAGGGTTATTTCGGAAATACAATCTGTGGTGCTACAAACTCCAGAACAACATCTCTTTCATCTTTAAATGATGTGTCTATTTTCTTCCAGATGTTCTAGCTCAGGAAAGAATCTATGGAAATTCCTTCAAGTTATAATTCAAATCAAACTTTTACCTCTAAAACATACAAACAAAAATAAACCTATGAACCAGAACTATTTGAAAGAGAATAAAACAGATCTTAATACAATTACAGCATACCTCTACAGCTGTGGTCTTGCCATATCCTACCCACAATCTGGCCCAACCTAATGCTTTACCAAATTTTCCATCACCAAGTTTTCTTCCCTCCTGAGCATGAAACCAATGATGCTCAAGCTATAATTTAACATGTATGGTTCTTCTTCCTAGATGTTATTCCAATATCTTGGCTATACGTAAACTCCACTGAACGTAAGGATGAGGTCTTCTCAGGTCCAGGCAGAGAGATGCCTTGCAGGTTGACCCTGCTAAGTAGCAGCTTTCTCTCTCTGTTTTCTTCCTCAGCCTTCTCGGCCAGAGAAGCACCTTCTAAGGTCCTTTTTTACTCCTGCTCTCAGGTAAAAGCACTGCACTTCCAGACATTTTAAAGTCTTGCAATGTGTATGATAGTGAAAAACTCACCTTTGAATGAATCCCCCAATTGGGAGCCCAGAATTTGAAAATGGAGCCGTTCCATCAGATCCCTCCATCATTCCAGCCAATTTATGAATTAGTACAATAGGTATCTTCGTGCATATGTACCCTTGGCAGGAAGAATTGAGAGCAAATAATTCTGCAATAAGCAGTTTCAAATTAATGACTAAAAAAGTAACTAATTGCACACTAGGGACCTATTCATAGAGCTGAGCCCTATGTAGAATCTGAAAAGTCTTTAGTTATCTTAAAATAAAGAGCAGGGCTTCCCGGGTGGTGCAGTGGTTGAGAGTCTGCCTGCCGATGCAGGGGACAGGGGTTCATGCCCCGGTCCGGGAAGATCCCACATGCGCGGAGCGGCTAGGCCCGTGAGCCATGGCCGCTGAGCCTGTGCATCCGGAGCCTGTGCTCCGCAACGGGAGAGGCCACAGCAGTGAGAGGCCCACGTACCGCAAAAAAATATATAAATAAATAATAAATAAATAAATAAAATAAAGATCAAACGGTCTATTATACTAGAGTTTAAGTAGGCACAATTTTTAACTGGGCTGATTAGAGCTAGAGACTCTGTGCTTTTCAGGCTTTGCCAAATTTATATGTAAACATGGCCTCTATGGAATCCTGCTTGCACAGTTATAATTTTCTGGTTCATTTATGAATTCCCAAATGGGTCCGGACTAGCTCTGTAGAAACTTATTTTTCCCTCTGTGAGATGATTACTTGAATCAACCCACAGTCATAACAAGACTTGGTAATGGCATTATATACTGTATACTGAGGCATCTGCCCAAAAGTTGCATCAACTTTCTCTTCCTAATGCTTGGCAAATTCTGAGATACTGATAAGAAGGAAAAAGCATGATTCTGGAAGAGACTATCCCTCTCAAACTGTCCCCTACCTTTCTACTGACTCCCCTCCATGACCTGCAGTTAGTATAAAGGGGGTGGGCTTCCCATATGGAGAGGATTCTGTGTCACATTTCAAGCAAGTTCCTCGGTGGACTCACTCTCCCCACCCTCCCAACCCCTTCATCCCTCCCCTCCCCCCTCCCCTCCCCATGCCCTGCTCACTCTTCCCTGACCTGCAAGGTCAGTCATAGCAAATCAGATGCAGCAGAAAACCAGGAGAGGAGAGAGAATTGCCCACAATTTCCTACGCCATCTCGCCACTGGTTCCCACTCAGCCATCCTTCTCGCCTATCAGAGACACCTAAGCCACCTCAGAATCACCTAGAGATCTGATGAAAAATGCAGATGTTTGTGTCCTGTTGCAGGCCTACTGAATCAGAAACAGGGAAAAGACGGCCAGGAATGAGCATTTTAACAAGACTCTTCCTTCACTCTTAGTGCAATGTCCTTTTAGAACCCATGTACTGCCTTAGGGGGAGCAGTGAAAACATGAAAGTAGTGGTCCATGTCTCATTGCTGACAATCCAGAGCCCAAATAATTGGGCTCCCCAGGCACAATGACACTATCCAGCAAATCCTTTATTCTCTTTCTACACAGAGGTATAGCCAAGGGCACAGCACAAGGGGTCCCTATGACTTGGTAGAGAAGGCAAGCAAATGCAACTTCCTTTTACTGCAGCACACAAACCCCAACTAACAGAGAACCCCAAGTCCCCAGTTTTAAAGCCTGGGTCTACCTTGACTCTACCTGGCTTGGCCCAATCTGATTCCCATTCTGCCTGACTCAGGAAGATATTTCATATGTTTTCTTAACCCTCACACTGAATTCTTTTCTCTCCTTCCCTTCTGGCCCCACTCTTTCCTGGATCTCTCTCACCTGTTAATAGCTTTAGAGAAAACAGTCTAACTGAAGTTACCTCAGAACTTACTCTTAATAACTAACTGGGTTTTAGCTTAGTAGCAGAGATAGTCCTTACCATGGCTACCATTTATGTTAAAGCGCTGGGAATCATTACTTTAAAAGAAATGGGTCAAGTACTATAAATTTCTTCTTCAACAACCCTGTTGTATTATTTATGAAAATAAACTTATTTTGAAGCACTGTAGCAAATAACACAATTACCTTCCATATGATCATCAGGGCTAGTACCGGCCTTAAAAACGTTATTAAAAGGTATAACATAGTTTCAGACAGTAAGAATTCATCTCCACTGTGGAGATGTACTTTTCTTTCATAAGTACAGAGTCAAGGCTTGTGATCTTCATTTTGGTTTTTTAAAAGATTAAGTAAATAAAATTTGGAACAGTTTGTTTTATTGCCGTTGGTTAAATATTCAAAAGATTGCTCCACTAAGAATTGTTCATAGAAGTAGCTGCGATGCTGGGATAAATGAGCGGCACATTTCCAATATGTTAAAATGTTTGAAGTACACTGAACAAACGCTGAATCTCATTCTGAACTAGCAGCCACATTTACCTCCCATGATTTTTTTTTGTTTTAAAAACAACAGAATGCTTTGGCATATGCTCGGAAAAAATGTTATGCAAATTTTGATATCTTTCTCAACGGTACAAATTGAAATGTGGCCCACTGTTGCAATAATCGATTTATAAGTGATATTCTTAGGCAATGTGACAATCACAGATTAAAACAAATATTTAAAATAATTTATAATTTTCTTATTATAGAAGTAACATAGAAAAATTGTAAAATAAGATAGATATTTTTAAAAAATAGAAGAAAATTAAAATAGTATGTTTTTTAATTCAACAGTATCCAACCATAATTACCACTATTCACTCAATAATAACCACAGTTAACACTTTGATAACTATTATTGGAATCTTTTTTGTAAGACAGTTTAGTATTTTCTTCCAAAATATTTGTAGACCACTTTCTATCTATCTGTTAAACTACTTATGAGGATAAATGGGATCTCCCTCTTCTAACTGGTCTTCACTGATGTAGGAAAACTATAGATGCTTTATATACTTATTTTATAAGTGAATACCCATTGAACCCTTACTAATTGTAATTTCATTTCTATTACTTCTCTTGTGTTGTCCAAGTAGGCAGTTATATTATTTGAGAAAAAGATTATTTTTCTTTTCCTCTAGTAATACTTATATATTTTCTTATTGAAATGTCCAGAACCTTGTCAAATCAGAGTAGTGGTTACCTTGGGTATCCTTGGGATATCCTAGTTTTTTTCAAATTTTGGAAACTTGTCAAATCAGAGTAGTGGTTACATTGGGTATCCTTGGCATATCGTTGTTTTTTACAAAAGAAATAATTCTAGAGGTTCTGTCAAATATGATGTTAGCGATTGGTTTCAGATAGATAATCTTAGTCATTTCAGTGAGATACCCCATCTACTAAGATATTTTAAAATCAGAATTGATATTTATCTAGAGTCTTTGGATGTCTACTAAAACGGTCAAATCTACTTTTCCTTTGACTCTGACAAATTACAAATAAATTTTCTAATATTAAACCATCCTTGGATTCCTAAAATTATTCTTCACCACCATAATTTAATCTTTTTAATGTAGGGCTTATATCCACTTGTATTTATTTAGTATCACTAATTTGTTTTAATAATTGTAGGGTTTTTCTAAAAATAACATTCATTCATTCATTTATTTATGGCTGCATTGGGTCTCTGTTTCTGCACGGGCTTTCTCTAGTTGCACAGAGCAGGGACTACTCTTCCTTGCGGTGCACGGGCTTCTCATTGTGGTGGCTTCTCTTGTTGCAGAGCACGGGCTCTAGGCATGTGGGCTTCAGTGGTTGTGGCACGAGGGCTCAGTAGTTGTGGTGCATGGGTTTAGCTGCCCTGCAGCATATGGGATTTTCCCAGACCAGGGATCAAACCTGTGTCCCCTGCATTGGCAGGCAGATTCTTAACCACTGTGCCACCAGGGACATCCCTAAAAATAACTTTTTAAAAATATCTTATTTTTTCTTATTGCAAAAGTACTACTTTAATATTGCAAAACATTAAAATAAAAATACATAAAAAGAAAAAAAGGAGAATTCCTTCAATTCTCCCTCTGAAAATTATTACTATTAATTATTTGGCTTATCTTGAATTTAGTTAATTTTTATTGATAAATGTTTAGATGGTTTCAAGTTTTTTGCTATTATAAACAATACTATAGTGAATAATCTTGTGTATATATATACTTTTGCATATATGTGGGATATTTCTATAAAATAAAATAAAATTCCCAGATGTAAAACTGCTTTTGTAAATGTTTTATTTTAATAAATATAGCTAAACTGCCACTTTAAAATGTGTACCAATATAAGTTGCCACCAACTAATAACGTATCAAAGAGAAATCGCTTCTCCATATTTTTGATGCATTGGTATTATCGGTATTTTAATTATTAACAATATGATAGTTTAAAAAGCTATCTATTTAATTTGTATTAATTTAATTATTAGTGGGAATGAAGATCTTTTATATGTTTATTATTTATTTTTATTCCTTATTGTGTAAATTATCTCCTTTTTATAAAAATATTTAGTTATTTATTTGGTTGCACGGGGTCTTAGTTGCGGCAGGCGGGCTCCTTAGTTACAGATCCAGGGCTCCTTAATTGTGGCATGTGAACTCTTAGTTGCAGCACACATGTAGGATCTAGTTCCCTGACCAGGAATCAAACCCAGGCCCCCACACTGGGAGCGTGGAGTCTTATCCACTGCACCACCAGGGAAGTCCAATGTGTAAATTATGTCATCATGAAATGTATCCATTTGTCTATTAAGCGGTGTGTCTTTTTCTTATTTTTAAGTGTTCACTGTGTGTAAGGCATATTGGTTTCTGACTGTCTTTAGGTGTTGCTCACAATTTCCTGTTTGTCATTTTCCTTTTGATTTTATACTGAATTTTGCTGAGCATATTTTTTGTGTTATATAAGGCAGTGTCGTGTGGTATAGTGCCATAGAGTGAACTCAGGGTATGAAATCAACTTGACTGGGTTCAGAATTCCAGCTTCACCATTTACTTACTGTTACTTAACTTCCCTCTGCCTTAGTTTTCAAACCTATAAAAGAGTTATAGTAATAAAATCTATATACCTCATTGGGCTAAGGGTATTAAATAAGTAAAAGAAAATGTAAAGAGCCAAAAACATTGCCTAGCATTTGAAAATGCTCAATAAATATTGATCGCTCTTATTACTGGCCATCATTATCCAAATTTCCCTTATGGGTTTTGAATTTCATGTCAGTTCACAATTAGGAAGACATCTACCCAAATATATTTTTTAAATAAATAGAAACTCATGTTCCTTACTATTGCTTTTATAGTTTATTTGGTTGGTTAGTTTTTTATTTGTAAGCATAGTCTAATTCTGAGGTTTATCTAGAATTTATATAAGTGAATCCTGGTTCATTATTTTCCAAATAACTATACAAGTTTCCCAACACTATTTTTTTCTAAATAATCCATCTTTATCTCATTGATTTGAAATGCCATCTTCATCACATATATTTTCATATTTTTTTAATTTACCTTCAGAGTACCTCAGAATCACATTATCATAACACATTTTAATATTTGGCAAGGTACTGAGATTTATTGAGTTTTAAAACTTCCTTTTCATTCTGACATGTACCTTCTTACAGAAAATCTTTAGTCACTTCATCACATTTCAGAAAAAGCTGTTGATAATTTGGAATTGCACTGTTCATAGATTGATTTAGGGAGAACTTACATTTTTGTAATATTAATTGATCCTATCTAAAGCAATTTCTTCTAGTTTCTCAAAAGCTTCATTTAATCTGTATTTTTCAAATCATTTCAATCAAGCATGATACAGCACATTTTGAGTCTTTCTACTTAAAATAAGGATTTTAGAACACTTTTACCCTTTCCCTTATTTGCACTATATTACACCTGTTTCTCAATCTTAATATTTCTGATGTTTTCTCTAATTATTATATATAATTCAAAAATAATGTAATATTAATCTTTTAAAAGTAATTTTATATTTTATTTATTTTCATAATCAGATTTAAGTCCATAAGTAGCTTCCAAATATAGAGGGTGGAATTTAACTACCTTTCTGTTATTAATTTTTTAAAGGCTTTAATTTTTATAGCAATTTTAGGTTCACAGCAATATTCATCAGAAAGTACAGAGAGTTTCCATATACCCTGACCCCCCTCACACTCACAGCCTCCCCCCACTACTAATACCCCACACCAGAGTGTTACATTTCTTATAATCAATGAACCTGCATTGACAGATCATCGCCCAAAGTCCACAGTTTACATCAGGGTTCACTAATTGGTGGTGTACATTCTATGGGTTTTGACAAATGTATAATAATATGTATCCACCATTATAGTATTATACTGAATACTTTGTCCTAAAATTCCTCTGTGCTCCACTTATTCATTCTTCCCTATCCCCCAACCCCTGGCAACCATTGATCTTTTTACAGTTGCCATAGTTTTGCCTTTTCCAGAATGTCATGTAATTGGAATCACACAGTATATACCCTTTTCAGATTGGCTTCTTTCACTTAGTAATATGCATTTCAGGTTCCTCCATGTCTTTTTATGACTTGATAGCTCATTTCTTTTTAATGCTGTATAATATTCTATCATCTGGATATCCACTATATCCATAAATATAGTTTATTTATCCATTCTCCTACTGAAATACATCTCAGTTCCTTCCACGTTTGGGCAATTATAAATAAAGCTGCTAGTAGGTGTATAGTGGTATCTCATTGCCATTTTAGTTTGCAATTCCCTAACAACATATAGTGCAGAGCATCTTTTCATATGCTTATCTTCCTTGGGGAGGTGTCTGTTCAGGTCTTTTGCCCATTATTTAACTCAGTTGTTAGTTTTTTGTTGTTGTTGTTGAATTTTAAGAATTCTTCAGATATTTAAGACAACAATCCTTTACCAGTATGTCTTTTGCAAATATTTAGTCTCAGTCTGTGGCTTGTCTTCTCATACTTTTGACAGTGTCTTTTGCAGAGCTGAAGTTTTCATTTTAATAAAGTCCAGGTTATCAATGATTTCTTTGATGGATCATGTCTTTGGTGTTGTATCTAAACAGTCATCACCATACCCAAGGTCATCTAGACTTTCCCCTATGCTATCTTCTAAGAGTTTTATAGTTTTGGACTTTATATTTAGTTCTATGACCCATTTTAATTTTTGTGAAGGGTGTAAGGTCTTTTCTAGATTCATTTTTTTGCAGGTGGATGTCCAGTCGTTCTAACACTATTTGTTGAAAAGACTAATTTTGCTCCATTGTGTTGCCTTTGCTCCTTTGTCAAAATCACAATATTTATGTGAGTTTACTTCTGGGCACTCTATTCTATTCCATTGATCTATGTGTGTATTCCTTTGTTATCAATTTTTAATTTTATTGCATTTTCATCAAAGATCATAGTCTATATGATAATATCAATTATATTTGTAGAGACTTGAACATGATCAATTTATGTAAATGGTTTATACACACTTTTTCAAAGTGTCTTTTCTAATCGTTGGGTTCAGAGTTTAACTAATAAATCATAATTTTTGTTCAAGATTTTTAATTCTTATTTTTTTCTCTAGGTGATTTATCAATGAGAGATTTATTAAAAGTTCCCATTATCATCATGAAATTATTTTATTTTTGTGATTCTTTCCAATTTTAATTTGTATAATTCGGAAATATGTTGTTCAGAGATTAAAAGTTCAAGATTGTTACATCTTCATGGTGAATTGTTCCTTTTATCATTATACAGCTAAATTTTTTTATTCCTGTTAATGCTTTTTAGTCCTAATGTCTAGTCCAACTGATACTAATTTGGCTATTCCACCTTTCTTTGCACTAGTGTTTGTATTAGTGTTTGCCTTGTATATCTTTTCAAACTTTTTATGGCATTTTGTTTTTGACATAGGTATAAAATACAATAGGTATAAAATGAATATAATAGGTATAAAATGAATATAGTAGGATTCTGTATTTTTATCTAGTTTACTAAATTATTTTTATTACTTTTATCATTTTATCTTATGTGTTCTATTTAACATTCTTTTATTGGAGAGGAAGGGGCTTTTTTGTTCGTTCTTTCCTTCTTCAGATTGGTCACATTTTCTTCACTCCCTTTTCTTCTATTCGCTGGTTAGAAGTAATCATTTTATTTCCCTGCCTCCAGTAGTTATCCTTAAATCTTTAACACGAATGTTTGAATTGACAAAGTTGATATTTTTACCCTCCATCTTCCACATCTTTGAATGTCACATATTTTCATTCGACTTTATTTTTAAAACCCTCCAAACTAGTCATCATTATTACTCTTTAGTAAATATTTATTTAAATTACTTACATGTTTAGAAATTTCTTTGCTGACTACTGTTTTTTTTACAACTGAATACTTTGTAGGCTAAATTTCTTCCTTCCTGATGCATATCTTTAAAATTCTTTTTTGAAAATTCC
Source organism: Mesoplodon mirus (assembly GCF_964341445.2). Taxonomy (NCBI): domain Eukaryota; kingdom Metazoa; phylum Chordata; class Mammalia; order Artiodactyla; family Ziphiidae; genus Mesoplodon; species Mesoplodon mirus. The sequence goes on from NC_138980.1 coordinate 134,686,163, forward strand.
TAGGTCCTAAGAGCTCTGCTTATAAGTTGTCATAAATAAAACAGTCCTGGTTTAATTCGAGTATATGAGAAAGTAAATCAATCACTTTTTAAAGAAATATGTATGAAAAAAATACCACAAAAGAACTCAATAGTACTGATTCATGAAAGACAAAGAAAGGTCAAAGAAGTGATTTTATCTTCAGTAGAGATGGCAGTTGAAAAAAGACAAAGAATCAGTAGGTTTTTGACTTAACGGGGAGAGAGAATGATGGAAATTACTCAGAAGAGGGAATGCACGGGACACATTCAGAAACCAGCCATTTGGGTATCACTTAAAGTAATTATAAAAGAATAAGGAGAGATAAGATGATAAAAATAGTGTGAAGTGTGAGAATGGAAGTCCTTAAAGCCAAGCTAGAGAACATAATTAATCTGAAAAGCTATGTGGAGCTGTTGAAGGTTCTACAATAGTGGGGTGGCTCAACTAGGTATTTTGGGAAGACCAATCTGACCCCAAAGCCCTGATGAATCCAAGAGAAAAGAGAGGGAAAGGGTGGAGACCATTTAAAAGATTATCCAAGTTGTATAATCAAGAACTAATTAGAATCTGAACCATAAAATGGCAGCCTTGGGATTGTAAAAGGTAAGGTAGTTAAAAGAGATATTGCAGAATTAAATTTCTACATGAACTTTTTGTTCCTTCAGTCTTTGTAGGTCTTCTGGCTCCTGCCAATGTGCCTGGACTCTGGGCTTTCTATCTTGTGTAATGTCCAGTAACTGTGTTTTCTCAGTTTATGTCAGTCAAAATGATTTCTCACACAGTCAGTCCTGACCCAAATTCTGAAAGGGAAACAGTACTCTGGTTTGCCTGCCCAGGTCAGACTCACAGCTACCTGTTTCCTGAGAACTTTCCACCCTTAGGTCTGGATTCCCTGAGCCATTGACCTCCTAACCAGACAATGAATCACAAAAGGAATTAAGGAGGTGATAAATAAGCCAAAAGGAAAAATGAGAGGGAAATAGGTGTGAAAAATGAGACTAGAAAAATATATTTTGGAGGTTTACACATCTTGTACTCATTTAGACGCAGGATCCATAAATCTCTACATGTAAATTTGACCTTTACCGAAAGATGGTGGTTATCTGACTGACCCAACTTTCTGTATTGTTTTGGTCAGGAGCCTTCTCTTAAGCAGGATTCACATGCTGGAAAGCATCAAGAAGCTCCAGAGACTGGACACTTTCCAGTATCACAGTGGCTCTTTTCCAGAGTCATTAACACTTGACCAACAAAGTGCTAATCAGAACATCCTACTTGCCCTCTCAGCAGGTGAGCAGAAAATGCTGCCTGAATAATTTTTATACCAATTAGGGTCTTCCTTCTTGGGATTTCACAAATAGTGATAAAGGAGACCCTAATTTCACACAAGCCTTGTGGTAAGCTTTCTGAAACTATTTTCAAAGTAACTGTGACAAATCATCCAAAAGAAATACCTGCCTGCCAATGAAATTGGCTCACAGAGTTTATTTTCTTGGAATTTAACATTACTTCTATAGTAAATCTTTTACCTAAGTTACATGGATCAATTAAAAGATCAGATATAAGCCTGAATCCAGTCAAATATACTTAGCCTATGCATTTCATATTCAACAGAATAAATATTCATAATAACCACACATTAAATTTTGATCATAAGGTAGTTTTATACCTCCTGGGTGGGAAACCATGTTTTCTACTCTTAGGCATATTTAATTCAATTAGTCTCAATGCTGGTAAAAACAATTATTCCCTTAAGCAATGTTTAGAGCTAATTTTTTCTTAAATACTGTAAAAATATCTCCAAAACCAGAGTTCTTCCACACACCAAACCAAATAACAATGCTTTGAGAAGGAAAGGTATCCAGGCTCCACATCTAAAGAAAAATATAAATACCTAATTGACAATTCAAAATACAGCAAAAGAGAAACACCAAATTATTAAAATAAGATCTCCAAGGACTTCCCTGGTGGCACAGTGGTTAAAAATCCACCTGCCAATGCAGGGGACACGGGTTCGATCGCTCGTCCCACATGCTGTGGAGCAACTAACCCCGTGCGTCACAACTACTCAGCCTGTGCTCTAGGGCCCACAAGCCACAACTACTGGAGCCTGTGTGCCTACAGCCTGTGCTCCACAACAAGAGAAGCCACCACAATGAGAAGCCCACACACCGCAATGAAGAGTAGCCCCAGCTCACTGCAACTAGAGAAAGCCCACGGGCAGCAACGAAGGCCCAAGGCAGCCAAAAATAAATATTAAAAAATAAATAAATCTTAAAAAAAGGGCTCCAAATCATCTTAAAAACCATCATAATTATAGCTTGAAGAAAAAGCACCAAAAGCACAGGCAACAAAAGAAAAAAATGTATAAACTGGACTTCATCAAGATAAAAAACTTTAGTCATCAAAGTACACCATAAACAGAGTGAAAAGAGCATACAGAAATGTCAAATGTTTGACCATGGAACACTTTTTTCCCTCACAATACAGATTTTTTCTCCTACATCAAAGATTTCCCAGATGCAATTCAAGTATAATAGTCAATTAACCTGCATTTTACAAATCACTGTTGGTTATCATGTAATAATCACAGAGAATAGAAGGAAGAGTTATAGTGCTTACAACTCAGCTTGAAATTCATACTTACTAAGCAATGGATAAAAAAGGTGATGGTTAAAAGAATATACAATAAGTTTCAGCTGGGGTAGAAAAACAAAGTTAACTGCTATTGAGCAGTTGCTAGATTTAAACTCTAGATAATCTCAGCGATGCTCAGGTTTTATAAGTATACATTCATTTTCTTAAATTCCAATGAGAAATATAACTCTGTTAATATAAGTCTCTAGCTCCTAACCCACCTCTTCCTACTGAAACTGTAATTTATGTCAAATGCCAGTTTTCTTATATAAAGCTCATCTGCTTCAATGGCCCATTCTTAGCATGGTCTTTCACTCAAGGAAAGAATAGTCCTGAGAGCTGGGGGGGGGGGGGAAGAACAACTAATTATAGCTCTACTGAAATCACCAAAGTAGTATTCCATTTATAACATACTTTTCTTAAAATTCCCTTTCCCCATCTCTTCTCTCAATTTTGTTCATTCACAGCAGGTACTCTCCCACTTCTTTCTTCCATTTTTACAAACTCCCAAATATCCCCCAAGCCCTAGCCTCAGGAGAATCTCTCCTTTCATTTTCCGTTATCTATTCTATTGCCTTCTGCCAGTAACTTGTTTCTTTCCAATGTAAATCTAGCTAAATTTCCAGGCTTCTCCAGTATTTTTTCCTCTTAGCCCATAACTTCCATTAAACAACTACCAGTCCACTACTGTATGTTTGAGTAACAAAGGTATTTTCTTCTTGGAACAGTAGTAAAAGGGAACAGCTAATATCCATTTTTCTTTAGTACCATAACTTGTATGTTTGTCATACCAGAATATATTGTCCTTATATAATCTTCTCAAAATGATAAAATCACAGAAACGGTCCTTCAGACAACAACTTCAGGACACTCATTATGACCATGCTGCCACACAGATCTCACCATAACCAGGATAATGAGGGGAAGGCTGGGGAAAACATAATGTTCATATTCTCCTCAAATGCACTTAACTCCTCCAAAAGGGTACCCCTGCTAAGGTCCCTCTGCAGAAAAAAGCACAGATGACTTAACTGAACAGGAGTTACTGAGGCAGAGTCAGGCAGAATCATGAAGTGCTTTGTCTGAAAAGGCAGCAGATCTTTCAGGGAACCGTTGGACCAGCTTTAACCACAGTCATCTCCTCATTCCAGCTATGGGTTCTGGAAACCACTACTGTGCTACTCAATCAGCCAGTTCCTGATCTACCCTCTAATCATCCCAGATGGCACCTGGGACTAAGCACCCTGCCCCTGCCATCGCTCTGCTAGACATCATAGTATCTGTTCTTGAGATGGCCTGAAACTAGAAAACTGAGCATTTTAATGGCTCAGAGACAGAGCTTTGGAGTCAAATAGACATGACACTGCCAGTTACTACCCACTGGCAAGCTTGCTCCTATTTTTAGCATCACTAGGCATCAGTTTCTTCATTAGAAAAATGAGAATAAGAGTTGTGATCTCACAGGATGGTCACAAGGATAAACTTGAGGCATGCAACACACGTAGCAAGGTGCCTGGCACATGTTTAGTGCTAGATAAATGAAAGTCATTATGGTTGTTATTGTTTTACCTAACCCAATGCTGTCCAATAGAACTCTCTGTGATGATGAAAATGTCCTATTTCTGTGCTACCCTACCTGGTAGTTACTAGCCACATGTAGTTATTGAGCACTTGAAAGGTAGCTAGTGTGAATGAGGAACTAAATTTTTGAATTTCACCCAAATTTAAATAGCTACATGGAACTTGTGGTTACTGCATGGGGTGGCACAGGTATAATCCTCAGTCAGTAACCAGGCCAGTTAGCCTAGATTAAATAGAACACAAATTGCAACTGTCAACCTAAATTATTAGAATGGCATCATAAATGAAGTGAGTAAAATATAATCTCCCTAATAAAGGTTTTAGTTTACAACAATAAAGAGGAAGCACTACTTTATGTAGAGCCTGCTACATTTGTGTTAGACTTCGAACTAGATTGAGAACAGGCTGGAAACATATTTTTTTAAGTTTTAAAAGGGAAGAAGGGAAGTGTGGTAGATTAAATTATTATTTAGCAAATATTCACTTCCATGGAGGGAGAATGCTTCTCTGTCCTGCTGATTTTAGATTTGTTCATGTGGCTTGCTTTGGCCAATGGAATGGGGGCAGAGACTTGAAGAGCCATTGAATGTATCTGCTCAGCCCTCCAGGTTTCTGACCACTACCAAATGAAGAATATGTCCCTGTTAGCTTCTGCTCTTCATCCCGATCCCAGAATAAGTTCACACAGAACAAATATGAACTTGACCCATACCCTGAAGCAGAGGCATGCACAGGCCCATGACTGAAAAATGAATAATTATTTTTATATGTTACTGTGATTTTGTAGATATTTGCTAAACAGAACTAATAATTATTGAGTACCTCCATGCCAATTTACTGTGTATAGAAAGTTACACTCTGAAAGATGAAATAATTGGTTCAAGATCATGATGGAACTGGGATACCATATGAAGTCTGCTTACATCCTCATGTTTAGATTCATGGATTAAAGTATCCACTGTGAGTCACAAAGGAGTGAGGACACTGGGAGACCAAGCCCTCAGACTGCTGAAGCAGACATCAATACAGAGAGTCATGATCCCCTATAGTCTGACTCTCAAAATCTGTGGCAGAGATGAATGGTTACCCCAGCTGGACAACTATCATCATCATAATTCTACCTCCATCACATGTTCTCACCCTTTCTTCCACGTAAGTTTTTTCTCTAGAATTTTTACACATAGAAAGAATACTCATTACGTACATTTTCCAATACATCTTGCCATGTTTTGTAAGCATTTATAAAATATGTATTGGAAAAACTCCTATATAAGGTGTGATTCTGTCAGAAACACACTCTGCACTAAACATCCATTGCTTCCACTGAAAAGTACTTTTCCATTTTTCATCAGCACTGAATTTGCCTTAATAATATTTCTATTCATTTCATAAATGTTTCTGCCTACCAATATATCATGAGAGATGTATCTCTATGATGATGAGCTAACTTGGGAACAGTGTTATTGGAAGGTATGCCATATTAAGATAATGGGTATGCTTTATTCTGGGGGTGGGAATGAATGATAATAATAGATAGTTCAAACAACTTAGAAAGTAAATTTAAGAGGGGAAAATAGGAAATAACTTGTGGAGCTCAATTAAAGAAGATTGAACAAGTAGAGGTCAGTTTTGTTCCATTGTGAGGACAGTCACATTCTGACAACTTCTAGGGCATTCATGGTCTTCACTCTTCTGCTGACTATCCTTTCCCCCTTGCCCAGGACAAAGGAGTCTCAGATCGCAATACCAGTTGCACTTCTGATGGACATTTTTATACACCCAAAACCACCTTCCCCCCACACGTTATACTGTCATCTCAATGACAGTGGAGTGTGTAGTACAGGTCTCTCCATATGTACAGTTTCCTCATCTCCTCTCTCCTCCAGTGCCTCAGTGGGAAGCCAATGTCTGTGCTGTCCCCTGTGGAGGCTGCCAGGAAGATGCAGGGGCTGCTGCATTGAAATCTGCAGTGTGACCAGGCCCTGCTGTGCTCTGCTGTGCTCATCACCAAAGCAGAAAGGGAACTTCTTCCCCATTCATACACTACATTCTATTACAACTCTCCCCAAACTGAGTTTCCTTGTAAGGCTAACATCTTACAGCCATTTCTTCCAGGCAGCATTTTCATATTCACCCCCAGACTGGTTTTACTTAGACCCAGGAAGATGATATGAATGATGCTCAGAATTGCCCAGCCCATCTCATGCTGGCCTGCTGGCCTTGACCCAAAACCTGAACTCCTCTGCTCTCTTACCTTGAGATGGACATTGCTGCAGACAGATCACTGACAAGTTCTTCCTCTAAGAGTTAAATCTGGCATGCCCCAAAATGTCTGAACCCCAGCATGAACACTATTTAGGCCCTCACACTAATATGGATACCTTGACACTTTAAGAAAAGTATAGAAAATAAAACCCCAACTTGTGATTTTGATTGTCTATCAGAAACCCTGTACAGAAAGTCAGAACAAAAGGTCTAATGATGAGAGCCCAGTTTCCTTTAGTGAGTGCCTCAGTGCTGAAAGCAGCACATTGGGGCTTCCACTTAAGATGGAAGACACAGTGCTTCTACAGAAAACACACTGACATGCTTGACTACAAGAACATCACTTAAAAATATATAGTGAGGAGCTCTACCCACCAACACTCCCTCCCATCAGGAAATCTCCACAATCCTCTTAGATAGCCTCATCCACCAGAGGGCAGACAGCAGAAGCAAGAAGAACTACAATCCTACAGCCTGTGGAACAAAAACCACATTCACAGAAAGATAGACAAGATGAAAAGGCAGAGGGCTATGTACAAGATGAAAGAACAAGATAAAATGCCAGAAAAACAACTAAATGAAGTGGAGATAGGCAACCTTCCAGAAAAAGATTTCAGAATAACAATAGTGAAGATGATCCAGGACCTCGGAAAAAGAATGGAGGCAAAGATCGAGAAGATGCAAGAAATGTTTAAGACTTAGAAGAATTAAAGAACAAACAAACAGAGATGAACAATAAAATAACAGAAATGAAAACTACACTAGAAGGAATCAATAGCAGAATAACTGAGGCAGAAGAATGGATAAGTGACCGGGAAGACAGAATGGTGGAATTCACTGCTGTGGAACAGAATAAAGAAGAACGAATGAAAAGAAATGAAGACAGACTAAGAGACCTCTGGGACAACACTAAATGCAACAACATTCACATTATAGGGGTCCCAGAAGGAGAAGAGAGAGAGAAAGAACCAGAGAAAATATTTGCAGAGATTATAGTCAAAAACTTCCCTAACATGGGAAACGAAATAGCCACCCAAGTCCAGGAAGCACAGTGAGCCCCATACAGGATAAACCTAAGGAGAAACACGACAAGACACATAGTAATCAAATTGGCAAAAATTAAAGACAAAGAAAAATTATTGAAAGCAACAAGGAAAAAATGACAAATAACATACAAGGGAACTCCCATAAGGAAAACAGCTGATTTCTCAGCAGAAACTCTACAAGCCAGAAGGGAGTGGCATGATATACTTAAAGTGATAAAAGGGAAGGACCTACAACTAAGATTACTCTACCCGGCAAGGATCTCATTCAGATTCAATAGAGAAATCAAAAGCTTTACAGACAAGCAAAGGGTAAGGGAATTCAGCACCACGAAACCAGCTCTACAACAAATGCTAAAGGAACTTCTCTATGTGGGAAACACAAGAGAAGAAAAGGACCTACAAAAACAAACCTAAAACAATTCAGAAAATGGTCATAGGAACATACATATCAATAATTAACTTAAACGTGAATGGATTAAATGCTCCAACCAAAAGACACAGGCTTACTGAATGGACACAAAAACAAGACCCATATATATGCTGTCTACAAGAGACCCACTTCAGAACTAGGGACACATACAGACTGAAAGTGAGGGGATGGAAAAAGATATTCCATGTAAGTGGAAATCAAAAGAAAGCTGGAGCAGCAATACTCATATCAGATAAAATAGACTTTAAAATAAAGAATGTTACAAGAAACAAGGAAGGACACTACATAATGATCAAGGGATCAACCCAAGAAGAAGATATAATAATTATAAATATATATGCACCCAACATAGGAGCACCTCAATACATAAGGCAACCGCTAACAGCTATAAAAGAGGAAATCAACAATAACACAGTAATACTGGGAGACTTTAACACCTCACTTACCAATGGACAGATCATTCAAAATGAAAATAAATAAGGAAACAGAAGCTTTAAATGACAAAATAGACCAGATAGAGTTAATTGATATTTATATGACGTTCCATCCAAAAACAGCAGATTACACTTTCTTCTCAAGTGCGCACAGAACATTCCCCAGGATAGATCACATCTTGGGACACAAATCAATCCTCAGTAAATTTAAGAAAATTGAAATCATATCAAGCATCTTTTCTGACCACAACACTATGAGATTAGAAATGAATTACAGGGGGAAAAATGTAAAAAACACAAACACATGGAGGCTAAACAATAGGTTACTAAATAACCAAGAGATCACTGAAGAAATCAAAGAGGAAATCAAAAAATACCTAGAGACAAATTACAATGAAAACATGACAATCCAAAACCTATGGGATGCAGCAAAAGCAATTCAAAGAGGGAAGTTTATAGTTATACAAGCCTACCTCAAGAAACAAGAAAAATCTCAAATAAACAATCTAACCTTACACCTAAAGGCACTAGAGAAAGAGGAACAAACAAAACCAAAGTTAGCAGAAGGAAAGAAATCATAAAGATCAGAGCAGAAATAAATGAAATACAAACAAAGAAAACAATAGCAAAGATCAAAAACTAAAAGCTGTTGTTTGAGAAGATAAACAAAATTGATAAACCATTAGCCACACTCATCAAGAAAAAGAGAGAAAGGAGAAGTTACAACAGACACCACAGAAGTACAAAGCATCTTAAGAGACATCTACAAGCAACTCTATGCCAATAAAATGGACAACCTGGAAGAAATGGACAAATTCTTAGAAAGGTATAACCTTCCAAGCCTGAACCAGGAAGAAATAGAAAATATGAACAGACCAATCACAAGTAATGAAATTGAAACTGTGATTAAAATCGTCCAACAAACTAAAGTCCAGGACCAGATGGCTTCACAGGTGAATTCTATCAAACATTTCAAGAAGACCTAACACCCATCTTTCTCAAACTCTTCCAAAAAACTGCAGAGGAATGAACACTCCTAAACTCATTCTATGAGGCCACCATCACCCTGACACCAAAACCAGACAAAGATACTTCAAAAAAAGAAAATTACAGACCAATGTCCCAGATGAATATAGATGCAAAAATCCTCAACAAAATACTAGCAAACAGAATCCAACAACATATGAAAAGGATCATACACCATGATTAAGTGGGACTTATCCCAGGGATGCAAGGATTCTTCAATATATGCAAATCAATCAATGTGATAAACCATATTAACAAATTGAAGAATAAAAACCATATGATCATCTCAATAGATGCAGATAAAGCTTTGGACAAAATTCAACACCCCTGGGCTTCCCTGGTGGCGCAGTTGTTGAGAGTCTGCCTGCCGATGCAGGGGACACGGGTTCGTGCCCCAGTCCGGGAAGACCCCACATGCCGCAGAGCGGCTGGGCCCGTGAGCCATGGCCGCTGAGCCTGTGCGTCTGGAGCCTGTGCTCCACAACGGGAGAGGCCACAACAGTGAGAGGCCCGCGTACCGCAAAAAAAAAAAAAAAAAAAAAAAACAATACAACACCCTTTATGAAAAAACTCTCCAGAAAGTAGGCATAGAGGGAACCTACCTCAACATAATAAAGGCCATATATGACAAACCCATAGAAGACATCATTCTCAATGGTGAGAAAACTGAAAGCATTTCCTCTAAGATCAGGAACAAGACAAGAATGTCCACTCTCATTGCTATCATTCAACATAGTTTTGGAAGTCCTAGCCACAGCAATCAGAGGAGAAAAAGAAATAAAAGGAATACAAATTGGAAAAGAAGAAGTAAAGCTGTCACTGTTTGCAGATGACATGATATTATACATAGAGACTCCTAAAGATGCTACCAGAAAACTACTAGAGCTAATCAATGAATTTGGTAAAGTTGCAGGATACAAAATTAATGCACAGAAATCTCTGGCATTCCTATGCACTAATGATGAAAAATCTGAAAGAGAAATTAAGGAAACACTCCCATTTACCACTGCAACAAAAGAATAAAATACCTAGGAATAAACCTTCCTAGGGAGACAAAAGACCTGTATGCAGAAAACTATAAGACACTGATAAAAGAAATTAAAGATAATACCAACAGATGGAGAGATATACCATGTTCTTGGATTGGAAGAATCGATACTATGAAAATGACTATACTACCCAAAGCAATCTACAGATTCAATGCAATCCCTATCAAATTACCAATGGCATTTTTCACGGAACTAAAACAAAAAATCTTAAAATTTGTATGGAGACACAAAAGACCCCGAATAGCCAAAGCAGTCTTGAGGGAAAAAAAAATGGGGCTGGAGGAATCAGACTCCCTGACTTCAGACTATACTAGAAAGCTACAGTAATCAAGAAAATATGGTACTGGCACAAAAACAGAAACACAGATCAATGGAAAAAGACAGAAAGCCCAGAGGTAAACTCACGCACCTATGGTCAACTAATCTATGACAAAAGAGGCAAGGATATACAATGGAGAAAAGGCAGTCTCTTCAACAAATGGTGCTGGGAAAACTGGACAGCTACATGTAAAAGAATGAAATTAGAACACTCCCTAACACCATACACAAAAATAAAATCAAAATGGATTAAAGACCTAAATGTAAGTCCAGACACTATTAAACACTATTAAAATGAAACTTAAAAGCTTTTGCACAGCAAAGGAAACCATAAACAAGATGAAAAGACGACCCTCAGAATGGGAGAAAATATTTGCAAATGAAGCAACTGACAAAGGATTAATCTCCAAAATATACAAGCAGTTCATGCAGTTCAATATCAAAAAAACAAACAACCCCATCCAAAAATGGGCAGAAGACCTAAATAGACATTTCTCCAAAGAAGACATACAGATTGCCAACAAACACATGAAAGGATACTCAACATCACAGAGCATTAGAGAAATGCAAACCAAAATTTCAGTGAGGTATCACCTTACACCAGTCAGAATGGCCATCATAAAAAGTCTACAAACAATAAATGCTGGGAAGGGTGTGGAGAAAAGGGAATGCTCTTGCACTGTTGGTGGGAATGTAAATTGATACAGCCACTATGGAGAACAGTATGCAGGTTCCTTAAAAAACTAAAAATATAAAGACACAGACCTACTAGAGAATGGACTTGAGGATATGGGGAGGGGGAAGGGTTAGCTGTGACAAAGTGAGAGAGTGGCATGGATATATATACACTACCAAACGTAAAACAGATAGCTAGTGGGAAGCAGCCGCGTAGCACAGGGAGATCAGCTTGGTGCTTTGTGACCACCTAGAGGGGTGGGCTAGGGAGGGTGGGAGGGAGGGAGACGCAAGAGGGAAGAGATATGGGAACATATGTATATGTATAACTGACTCACTTTGTTATAAAGCAGAAACTAACACACAATTGTTAAGCAATTATACTCCAATAAAGATGTTAAAAAAAAAAACAAACTAAAAATAGAACTACCATACGACCCAGCAATCCCACTACTGGGCATATACCCTGAGAAAACCATAATTCACAAAGAGTCATGTACCACAATGTTCACTGCAGTAGTATTTACAATAGCCAGGACACGGAAGCAACCTAAGTGTCCATCGACAAATAAATGGGTAAAGAAGATACAGCACATATATACAATGGAATATTAGCCATAAAAAGAAACAAAACTGAGTTATTTGTAGTGAGGTGGAGAGACCTAGAGTCTGTCATACAGAGTGAAATAAATCAGAAAGAGAAAAACAAATACCGTATGCTAACACATATATATGGAATTTAAAAAAGAGAAAGAAAAGTTTCTGAAGAACCTAGGTGCAGGACAGGAATAAAGATGCAGAGGTGGAGAGTGGACTTGAGGACACAGCGAGGGGGAGGTGTGGGCTGGGACGAGGTGAGAGAGTGACATGGACATGTATACATTACCAAATGTAGAATGTATGGCTGGTGGGAAGCAGCCGCGTAGCACAGGGAGATCAGCTCTGTGTTTTGTGACCACCTACAGGGGTTTGGATGGGGACGGTGGGAGGGAGACACTAGAGGGACGGGATATGGGGATATGCTTATACGTATGGCTGATTCACTTTTTTATATAGCAGAATCTAACGCACCATTGTACAGCAATTATCCTCCAATAAAGATGTTGGGGAAAAAAAAAAAAGAAAGAAAGAAAAGAGGCTTTTCTTTCACTTCTGTAAGCCTCCACTTCCCCGTCTCCAAAATGGAGATAATCACAGTACCTACCTCATAGGATTTTGTTGAGATTGAGGAACATAATGCATTTGAAATGTGATTATAGCATCCAGCGTACAGCTGGTAGTGAATAATAGCTAGCTATGTATTTGTTTATTTATTTAATTGCTATTAATGATTTTATTCATCATTCAAACATCCTGGAAAGGAGCGCACATGAAAAAATCAAACCTCTGAACTCAACGGTAAGTAGAAACGGTTCTGCAACACACAAAGACAGACACACACGCACACACACATACACACACACACACACACCCTTGGTGAAACCATTCATTGCTATAATCACCTTAATGGAATCTATCAAAAAGGGTAGGTGACCTTAAGCAGAAAAGTGACGTTATTGGCAGGCTGAAGGAATATCTAATAAATCCCAAGGACAGAAAGTAAAAGCAAGCTTCAAGAAAACTAGTGTGGGACTTCCGGGTAAGATGGCGGAAGAGTAAGACGCGGAGATCACCTTCCTCCCCACGGATACACCAGAAATACAGCTACACGTGGAACAACTCCTACAGAACACCTACTGAACGCTGGCAGAAGACCCCAGACCTCACAAAAGGCAAGAAACTCCCCACATACCTGGGTAGGGCAAAGCGGAGAGATCCGCACAGAGAGGATCGGTGCCGAGCGGCACTCACCAGCCCGAGAGGCTTGTCTGCTCGCCCGCCGGGGCGCGCAGCGCTGGAAGCTGAGGCTCGGGCTTCGGTCAGAGCGCAGGGAGAGGACTGGGGCTGGCGGCGAGAACTCAGCCTGAAGGGGGCTAATGTGCCACAGCTAGCCGGGAGGGAGTCCGTGAAAACTCTGGAGCTGCCGAAGAGGCAAGAGACTTTTTCTTCCCTCTTGGTTTCCTGGTGCGCGAGGAGAGGGGATTAAGAGCGCTGCTTAAAGGGGCTCCACAGACGGGCGCGAGTCGCGACTGAAAGCGCGGAGCCCAGTGACGGGCGTGGGACGCTGGGGCTGCTGCTGCCGCCGCCAAGAAGCCTGTGTGCGAGCGCAGGTCACTGCCCACACCGCCCTTCCGGGAGCCTGTGCAGCCCGCCACTGCCGGGGTCCCGGGATCCAGGGGCGGCTTCCCTGGGAGATCGCACGGCGCGCCTCGGGCTGGTGCAACGTCACGCCGACCTCTGCCACTGCAGGCTCGCCCCGCACTCCGTGCCCCTCCCTCCCTCCCGGCCTGAGTGAGCCAGAGTCCCCGAAGAGGCTGCTCCTTTAACCCTGTCCTATCTGAGCGAAGAGCAGACGCCCTCCGGCTACCTACACGCAGAGGCGGGGCCAAATCCAAAGCTGAGACCCAGGAGCTGTGAGAACAAAGAAGAGAAAGGGAAACCTCTCCCAGCAGCCTCAGAAGCAGCGGATTAAAGCTCCACAATCAACTTGATGTATCCTGCATCTGTGGAATACATGAATAGACAACACATCATCCCAAATTGAGGAGCCCGGAGTCAGTGCTGTGCCTCTGAGGTGGGAGAGCCAACTTCAGGACACTGGTCCACAAGAGACCTCCCAGCTCCACATAATATCAAATGGCGAAAATCTTCCAGAGATCTCCATCTCAACACCAGCACCCAGCTTCACTCAACGACCAGCAGGCTACAGTGCTGGACACCCTGAGCCAAACAACTAGCAAGACAGGAACACAACGCCACCCATTAGCAGAGAGGTGGCCTAAAATCATAAAAAGTCCACAGACACCCCAAAACACACCACCAGACGTGGACCTGCCCACCAGAAAGACAAGATCCAGCCTCATCCACCAGAACACAGGCACTAGTCCCCTCCACCAGGAAGCCTACACAACCCACTAAACCAACCTTAGCCACTGGGGACAGACACCAAAAACAACAGGAACTACGAACCTGCAGCCTGCAAAAAGGAGACCCCAAACACAGTAACATAAGCAAAATGAGAAGACAGAAAAACACACAGCAGGAGAAGGAGCAAGATAAAAACCCACCAGACCTAACAAATGAAGAGGTAATAGGCACTCTACCTGAAAAAGAATTCAGAATAATGATGGTAAAGATGATCCAAGATTCTATTTCCCAGATACAAAATCTTGGAAATAGAATAGACAAAATGCAAGAAACAGTTAACAAGGACCTAGAAGAACTAAAGATGAATCAAGCATCGATTAAAAACACAATAAATGAAATAAAAAATACTCTAGATGGGATCAATAGCAGAATAACTGAGGCAGAGGAACGGATAAGTGAGGTGGAAGATAAAATAGTGGAAATAACTACTGCAGAGCAAAATAAAGAAAAAAGAATGAAAAGAACAGAGGACAGTCTCAGAGACCTCTGGGACAACATTAAATGCACCAACATTCGAATTATAGGGGTTCCAGAAGAAGAAGAGAAAAAGAAAGTGACTGAGAAAATATTTGAAGAGATTATAGTTGAAAACTTCCCTAATATGGGAAAGGAAATAGTTAATCAAGTCCAGGAGGCACAGAGAGTTCCATACAGAATAAATCCAAGGAGAAATACGCCAAGACACATATTAATCAAACTGTCAAAAATTAAACACAAAGAAATCATATTAAAAGCAGCAAGGGAAAAACAACAAATAACACACAAGGGAATCCCCATCAGGATAACAGCTGATCTCTCAGCAGAAACTCTACAAGCCAGAAGGGAGTGGCAGGACATACTTAAAGTGATGAAGGAGAAAAACCTGCAACCAAGATTACTCTACCCAGCAAGGATCTCATTCAGATTCGATGGAGAAATTAAAACGTTTACAGACAAGCAAAAGCTGAGAGAGTTCAGCACCACCAAACCAGCTTTACAACAAATGCTAAAGGAACTTCTCTAGGCAAGAAACACAACAGAAGGAATATACCTACAATAATGAACCCAAAACAATTAAGAAAATGGGAATAGGAACATACATATCGATAATTACCTTAAATGTAAATGGACTAAATGCTCCCACCAAAAGACACAGAGTGGCTGAATGGATACAAAAACAAGACCCATCTATATGCTGTCTACAAGAGACCCACTTCAGACCTAGAGACACATACAGACTGAAAGTAAGGGGATGGAAAAAGATATTCCATGCAAATGGAAACCAAAAGAAAGCTGGAGTAGCAATTCTCATATCAGACAAAATAGACTTTAAAATAAGGACTACTAGAAGAGACAAAGAAGGACACTACATAATGATCAAGGGATCGATCCAAGAAGAAGATATAACAATTGTAAATATTTATGCACCAAACATAGGAGCACCTCAATACATAAGGCAAATACTAACAGCCATAAAAGGAGAAATCGACAGTAACACAATCATAGTAGGGGACTTTAACACCCCACTTTCACCAATGGACAGATCATCCAAAATGAAAATAAATAAGGAAACACAAGCTTTAAATGATACATTAAACAAGATGGACTTAATTGATATTTATAGGACATTCCATCCAAAAACAACAGAATACACATTTTTCTCAAGTGCTCATGGAACATTCTCCAGGATAGATCATATCTTGGGTCACAAATCAAGCCTTGGTAAATTTAAGAAAATTGAAATTGTATCAAGTATTTTTTCCGACCACAATGCTATGAGACTAGATATCAATTACAGGAAAAGAGCTGTAAAAAATACAAACACATGGAGGCTAAACAATACACTACTTAATAACGAAGTGATCACTAAAGAAACCAAAGAGGAAATTAAAAAATACCTAGAAACAAATGACAATGGAGACACGACGACCCAAAACCTATGGGATGCAGCAAAAGCAGTTCTAAGAGGGAAGTTTATAGCAATACAATACCACCTTAAGAAACAGGAAACATCTCGAATAAACAACCTAACCTTGCACCTAAAGCAATTAGAGAAAGAAGAACAAAAACATCCCAAAGTTAGCAGAAGGAAAGAAATCATAAAAATCAGATCAGAAATAAATGAAAAAGAAATGAAGGAAACGATAGCAAAGATCAATAAAACTAAAAGCTGGTTCTTTGAGAAGATAAACAAAATTGATAAACCATTAGCCAGACTCATCAAGAAAAAAAGGGAGAAGACTCAAATCAATAGAATTAGAAATGAAAAAGGAGAAGTAACAACTGACACTACAGAAATACAAAAGATCATGAGAGATTACTATAAGCAACTCTATGCCAATAAAATGGACAACCTGGAAGAAATGGACAAATTCTTAGAAATGCACAACCTGCCAAGACTGAATCAGGAAGAAATAGAAAATATGAACAGACCAATCACAAGCACTGAAATTGAAACTGTGATAAAAAATCTTCCAACAAACAAAAGCCCAGGACCAGATGGCTTCACAGGCGAATTCTATCAAGCATTTAGAGAAGAGCTAACACCTATCCTTCTGAAACTCTTCCAAAATATAGCAGAGGGAGGAACACTCCCAAACTCATTCTACGAGGCCACCATCACCTTGATACCAAAACCAGGCAAGGATGTCACAAAGAAAGAAAACTACAGGCCAATATCACTGATGAACATAGATGCAAAAATCCTCAACAAAATACTAGCAAACAGAATCCAACAGCACATTAAAAGGATCATACACCATGATCAAGTGGGGTTTATTCCAGGAATGCAAGGATTCTTCAATATATGCAAATCAATCAACGTGATACACCATATTAACAAATTGAAGGAGAAAAACCATATGATCATCTCAATAGATGCAGAGAAAGCTTTCGACAAAATTCAACACCCATTTATGATAAAAACCCTGCAGAAAGTAGGCATAGAGGGAACTTTCCTCAACATAATAAAGGCCATATATGACAAACCCACAGCCAGCATCGTCCTCAATGGTGAAAAACTGAAACCATTTCCACTAAGATCAGGAACTAGACAAGGCTGCCCACTCTCACCACTCTTATTCAACCTAGTTTTGGAAGTTTTAGCCACAGCAATCAGGGAAGAAAAGGAAATAAAAGGAATCCAAATTGGAAAAGAAGAAGTAAAGCTGTCACTGTTTGCAGATGACATGATACTATACATAGAGAATCCTAAAGATGCTACCAGAACACTACTAGAGTTAATCAATGAATTTGGTAAAGTTGCAGGATACAAAATTAATGCACAGAAATCTCTGGCATTCCTATATACTGATGATGAAAAATCTGAAAGTGAAATCAAGGAAACACTCCCATTTACCATTGCAACAAAAAGAATAAAATATCTAGGAATAAACCTACCTAAGGACACAAAAGACCTGTATGCAGAAAATTATAAGACACTGATGAAAGAAATTAAAGATGATACAAATAGATGGAGAGATGTACCATGTTCTTGGATTGGAAGAATCAATATTGTGAAAATGACTCTACTACCCAAAGCAATCTACAGGTTCAATGCAATCCCTATCAAACTACCACTGACATTTTTCACAGAACTAGAACAAAAAATTTCACAATTTGTATGGAAACACAAAAGACCCCGAATAGCCAAAGCAATCTTGAGAACGAAAAATGGAGCTGGAGGAATCAGGCTCCCTGACTTCAGACTATACTACAAAGCTACAGTAATCAAGACAGTATGGTACTGGCACAAAAACAGAAAGATAGATCAATGGAACAGGATAGAAAGCCCAGAGTTAAACCCACGGACATATGGTCACCTTATCTTTGATAAAGGAGGCAGGAATGTACAGTGGAGAAAGGACAGTCTCTTCAATAAGTGGTGCTGGGAAAACTGGATAGGGACATGTAAAAGTATGAGATTAGATCACTCTCTAACACCATACACAAAAATAAGCTCAAAATGGATTAAAGACCTAAATGTAAGGCCAGACACTATCAAACTCTTAGAGGAAAACATAGGCAGAACACTCTATGACATAAATCACAGCAAGATCCTTTTGGACCCACCTCCTAGAGAAATGGAAATAAAGACAAAAATAAACACATGGGACCTAATGAAACTTCAAAGCTTTTGCACAGCAAAGGAAACCATAAACAAGACCAAAAGACAACCCTCAGAATGGGAGAAAATATTTGCAAATGAAGCAACTGACAAAGGATTAATCTCCAAAATTTATAAGCAGCTCATGCAGCTCAATAACAAAAAAACAAACAACCCAATCCAAAAATGGGCAGAAGACCTAAATAGACATTTCTCCACAGAAGATATACAGACTGCCAACAAACACATGAAAGGATGCTCAACATCTTTACTCATTAGAGAAATGCAAATCAAAACTACAATGAGATATCATCTCACACCAGTCAGAATGGCCATCATCAAAAAATCTAGAAACAATAAATGCTGGAGAGGGTGTGGAAAAAAGGGAACACTCTTGCACTGCTGGTGGGAATGTGAATTGGTACAGCCGCTATGGAGAACGGTATGGAGGTTCCTTAAAAAACTACAAATAGAACTACCATATGACCCAGCAATCCCACTACTGGGCATATACCCTGAGAAAACCATAATTCAAAAAGAGACATGTACCAAATTGTTCATAGCAGCCCTATTTACAATAGCCCGGAGATGGAAACAACCTAAGTGTCCATCATCGGATGAATGGATAAAGAAGATGTGGCACATATATACAATGGAATATTACTCAGCCATAAAAAGAAATGAAATTGAGCTATTTGTAATGAGGTGGATAGACCTAGAGTCTGTCATACAGAGTGAAGTAAGTCAGAAAGAGAAAGACAAATACTGTATGCTAACACATATATATGGAATTTAAGAAAAAAAAAATGTCATGAAGAACATAGGGGTAAGACAGGAATAAAGACACAGACCTACTAGAGAATGGACTTGAGGATATGGGGAGGGGGAAGGGTAAGCTGTGACAAAGTGAAAGAGCGGCATGGACATATATACACTACCAAACGTGAGGTAGATAGCTAGTGGGAAGCAGCCGCATAGCACAGGGAGATCAGCTCGGTACTTTGTGACCGCCTGGAGGGGTGGGATAGGGAGGGTGGGAGGGAGACGCAAAAGGGAGGGGTTATGGAAACATATGTATATGTATAACTGATTAAATTTGTTATAAAAAAAAAATTCCTACTAAAAATAGACGGCAAGTTTGAAAAACATGCCTTAAGGGCTATTTCATATTATCCATATTTAAAATGCAAATCCATTAAACATCTGAGCAAGACATTTAAAAAAAAAAAAAAGAAAGAAAACTAGTGTGAGGAACTAGGAAGTGAGAAATTTCCTCTGTCTCTCAGGAACCACATGGTCTTTCAACTCTGCCTCTTTTTCCTCTCTCCCTATCTGTCCCTGCCCCCACTATGCTTTCTCAGTTTCTTCATTCAGGCATCCAGCAGAGACTAGAATCTCTGAGTCCCATTCCAAATTTCCAGGAAGAAGAATCTGATTGGGCCGTTTTGTCCATCCCTGACACAATGTTCTCTGATGGGAGAGAAAGGAGGACAAGTACAGGATTTACTGCCCACTCATCAGTATGTGAGGGAGCAGACCCTCTTTTCAGAAGGAGATGTAGAAATTAAGATTAAATGATTGATGAAAGAAACTACTAGACTCTCTGGTACAGACTCTTGGCAAAGAAAACCATTACCAATTTGGTTCAAGTCAGCAAAATGAACCACATGTCCAACTCAGAGCTGAAGAGCTTTAATCAAAATTGGTACCTTTTTCAAAGAAATAAAAATAAATCTGTTCATTGAATGTACATACAACTAGCAGCCTCATTTATATTCTCATTTGAACAGAGGTAGGGCAACAGATATCTACACACACACACATACATACACACACACACAAATAAATTATGAATAATGCTGGCTAATGACCAACACAGGGAAGAAAATTACCAACAAGTAAATTGATTTGATGTTTACACTTTACTCTCAAAATAGATTAATTGAATTATTCAAGCCTTGCATTTCATAGGAGGAAGCCAATTTCAATATATCTTTCATGTCGACCCATAATAAACCCTTTGCACTTTATAGGTGACAGGATCCTTACAGTAAATGTGTCTCTAAACCACCTCATTACTCAACTGAAAAGAATCCTAGAAAATAACTTATTGGTTTCAGAACTTTTGAGAACCTGTTTTGAGAGGTGGGTCCCAGTATTTGCCCAACTACTAATTCTAGTTGTTTCTTAGGCACAATCTCTTCACTATTTTAATAAAAGATTGTCTATTTCTTTGGTCTCTGAAACAAACCATTTGATTCTGAGTTATAAAAAGAGTGTGGGCAGAAACAATTTCTCATCAGATAAAACCTTGATACTAAATGACATCATTCAGGGCCACACCCTAGCTTGTTACTTCTCACTTTGTTTTTAACAACTTAGTACAACATTTGGATAAAGTTGTGTTATATGCTAAATTGTGCCCCCTCCAAATTTACATGTTGAATACCTTAGAATATAAGTGTATTTGGAGAGAGGGCCTTTAGAGAAGTAATTAAGTTAAAACGAGGCTCTTAGGGTGGGTCCTCATCCAATCTGACTAATGTCCTTAAGTGAAGAGGAAATTTGAGCATCAGGGGCCCATGCACCCAAAAGAAAAATCATGTGAGTACATGGAAAGAAGACAGCTACCTGCAAGCCAAGGAGAGAGGCCTCAGAACATATAAATTCTGCTGACACCTTGATCTTGGACTTCTAATCTCCAGGACAATGAAAAAATAAACTTCTGTTGTTTAAGCCACCTGGTCTGTGGTATTTTGCTACAGTAGTCCTAGCAAACTAATATAATTGGATGCACATTTTGTTTATCAAAAAATAGAAACACATCAACACAATTCAATAAACATTTACCTTTTAGCTGCCTCAAATACTTTGTGGAATGAGGCAAAGAATCAGGAAATAAATTACTGAGAGCCTACTGCAAGCCCAGCTCTCGGCAAATGACTAGAACACAGAGATGAATGTGGTGTCATCGTAGCCATCAGGCACTCAAAGTCTAGCAAGGGAGTAAAACTAATGGCTTCTGTGCCAAACAGAGGTACATGTAAGGTAACTCCTTTGAGGAGATGAGTGTGTGTTTCCACTGGGCTGGAAGAACAGTAGTGAAGAAGAGACATGAGGCAACAATAAGTCACGGTTCAGGGGGAAAAAAGCAATCTTCTTATTTCTGATGTTTCAAAATTATGTGTGAGTGCAAGCAGTCTTAAACTGCAGATAAAACCCTGATATACGTCTCAGAAAGAGTAGTTCAACATCAACTAACTAAATAAAAATGGGATAGACATTTGCTAACAATTAAATTAAAAATACTAAGTATCGGGCTTCCCTGGTGGCGCAGTGGTTGAGAATCTGCCTGCTAATGCAGGGGACACGGGTTCGAGCCCTGGTCTGGGAGGATCCCACATGCCACGGAGCAACTACGCCCGTGAGCCACAACTACTGAGCCTGCGCGTCTGGAGCCTGTGCTCCGCAACAAGAGAGGCCGCAATAGTGAGAGGCCCGTGCACCGCGATGAAGAGTGGCCCCCGCTTGCCACAACTAGAGAAAGCCCTTGCACAGAAACGAAGACACAACACAGCACCAATAAATAAATAAATAAGCTCCTACCCTATTAAAAAAAAAATACTAAGTATCTACCCTGAATAGTTCCACCTATGTCTCCTTTTATATCCAGTTTATCCTGTTAGCTCCTCATAATATAATCCTCTCTCAAACTAGATATTTTCCAAGGACCACACAGCCAAGGATCTTTCAAAACACATACTAATGGTCAAACTAGGCATTTTATAATATTTGAACTTTTATTATTTTTATTCCCAAACAATGTGCTTCACATTAAGACGAAGTATACTTACACTTTTAATCATATATTTGTCCAACATTATGAGCTAATCCATGAATTCAAGAGAGTGTAAACATCTAAGGAAAACATCACCGCTATTTTCAGCCATCCTCATATTTTCCAAAGACCCCATCTCTAGAGAAATGGAGTAGCCCTGGTCTGTTCAAGCATTCAAGTCCAGCTCTGGGGCTCCCACAGAAGTCAGTGACCTGCCTCACATCTGGCACCCAAAGAATAAGGCACTTGCTTTAACCAAAAGAATAGAATACCTGCAGTATAAGAACTTGTTCCAGAATCCAATCTATAAATTGACTATCCCCTGTTCTTGCCAAAAGTTTATTAAAGCAAATTGTATTTGCAAGAGATTCTATTGAACATGTTAATTATCTAAACTCTAAACCTGAAGTCACTTAAAGTTACTAGAAAAAAAATCCCCAACCATCTCACTCATTCCTTTGCAGAAATGATCCAGTACTTATAGTCTAAATATTTTGCTTTGGTGCAAGAAATCACAGTTTATAATACAACGTGTCTTTCACAAAATTATATTTTGAATATGCTGTCCCTTAAGGTACTCAATAGCCATTACATACAAGGAGTTTCACAATCTACATAATAAATTCCCCTTTTCATATTGTGCAGAACAAGAAAAGTAAGGTTGTGTTTCCTGCCTCTTCTTCTGCTCATCCTGTTAAAATAGGAGTTTTCCTAGGTTAGGTCCTGCCTCTCTTCTCTCATTACATCCTCTCAACCACAGTGGCTTTATCAAGTTCCCGATTGTCATCTCTATGTCAGTGACCCCAAACCTCTCCAATCACCACCAGCCCCAACTCTCAAACTAGCACGGTCCAACAGAGCTTTCTGTGATGATACAAGTGTTCTAATCTATGCTGTCCAATATGGCCATTACTAGTCACATGTCACTACTGAGGACATAAGTTAAATTTACATATGTTGGTTAGTGGCTACCATATCGGACAGCACAGCTCTAGGCTTCCACTTGTACTTGACCCCATGCCTGCCAGCACTTCAAAACTAATGTGCCCAGTTCAGGATCTTCAGTTTCTGCCCCCAGATAGCTCCTCCCCTTCATTTGCTTATTCCTATTAATTGTGCCACCATTCTCTTGTTCACTCAGACTATGAGGGTAAAGCTATTTTTGACACCCACTTTTCCCCACATCCAGCTTGCTTACTACACCGTCACACCTCTGATCAAGGAATAAAAATTCATTTAATAATTAATTTTTTAGGATAAATGTGTACAGCAACATATGCATGCATTTTAACTGGTATTTTAATTATGCTTTTCCCTCCTGGAAACATTAGCTGGTATTCAATATCGCATCCATGTAAGGTGAATTACATAGTGTGTATTGATCAGAGGGGGAATTTCAGACGAGAAATCTGTGATATACAGGGGGAGAGGGAAAAATGTCCAAGTTAGGCAGTAGAAATAATATGAGCTAAATTATTTAACTCAAGAGAAACTGTAGACGGTAGATATAGAAGGAGTAAAGAAAGAAGCAGAGGAGAAGGACAGGAAAGAGAGACAGCAGACAGAATTCTTCTGGCTGGTAAGACAAGGACGGCCTTACTGGAGGTTTAACAAAATAGAGTTAAGATCTCAGTGAAGGTTGAAACCATGCAGGCCACTCCTGGCTGCTCTGGGGTAGTGACTTGCGCCTTTCAATAATTACTTTATAATGAAGAAAACACAGATACTTGGTAATTAGAGGAGGAACTACAGTTGGTCTAGAGCAACACTATCTAATAAAAATATAATGCAAGCTACTTGTGCAGTTTTAAATTTTCTGGTAGACTCATAAAAAGTAAAACAAGAGAGAGATTCATTTTTAAATTATTTTATTTAATCCAATATGTCTAAAGTATCATTTCAATATGTAGTCAATATTTTTAAAGTTATATATGAGATAATTTACCTGTTTTTGTATAAGTGTTTGAAATCTGGTCTGTATTTAACACTTAGAGTGTCCATTTAGACACTAAATTTTCATCGGAAATAAATACTTGATATGTATTTAGATTCCACAAAATTAACAGTTGGAAAAGTACATTCACATAGATACCATGTGGTTCTAAACATTCATGTTTCCAAATCTGAATTATCAGTTTTAAATTAATTAAAATCAAATAAAATGCAAACTTCTGTTTCTCAGTCACACTCAACACATTTCAAGTGTCCAACAGCCACACGTAGTTAGTGGCTACTCCATTAGACAACACAAGCTTAGAGCTTACACCACTTTAAGAAAAAGCCTTGGAGGATTTTGTCAGAAAGTATTGCTGTAGACAAAGGCTGCATGATAAAGGAAAGGTTTGGAGTTATGTAGAAAACAAGAGTTAGTTTGAGCATGCACAGCAGAGAGACCTTTGGATATTGCAAACCTATTTTTTCTCACCAACTGACTCTTTCCAGGCCAGCAGGTGATAAATCATGTGGTTAGAGAGTCACATTGTCTCACTGCTCTCTACACTCTGACCTCACTGAAAGGAACACTGACCCGCGAAATAGAAGCAGCTCCCCTCTCGCAAATTACTCCACCATATAAAGTAAGGCAATGGAGATTAAGCAAGGAGACAAGAAAATGAGGAATATGCACATGCTTGGGTTGTAAGTCCAAAAAGTCATTGGGTAATTTTTTTTGCATTTAACCATCGTATTGCTGTCCAATTGGAAGAAATATATCCTATTAGAAAAAATGACATATCAGTATCAATAATCTTCACAAATTCAAAGATTCATAGTAACTGAAAATAGTAGCCTGTCAGCTACCAAAGGACAAGAATTTTTTGTCTGTTTTATTCACTGCTCTATCTCCAGAACCTAAAAACTAGGTCCTTAATAGGAGATGAGCAATTATTTGTTTAGCAAACAAATTAATAAACAGTTCTATAGCTTCTCACGCAATAATCCCAAAGCAATAATACCACAGAGTGTTGTTCTAAATCTGCCATTCATTCATTTTTTTTCAACAAACATTTAACGTATTCACTATGTGTCACTCTATTAGATGCTGTGTGTATAGAAATAATAAACACAATAAGGACTGAATAAAAAGGAGAAATGTCTTTATGAAGAACTCTATTTCACAATAATAAAAAAAATCTTTACATCAATTAAAAGATCCACTTGACTAATAGTGGTTTTATTTTCCTCAAAATTATATCAAATATTAAATTGCAACTTAATCAGAGGCCACTAGATTTCACCTAACACTTAAAACCTTACACAACCTCCATCAACAGAAATAAATATTCCCCTTACAAAAAAGTACTATGAATTTGACTCCATCTGGTTTTATTTATCATACCCTAATTAGGCATTTCATTTAAGTTTTCTTTCCAAGCTCATGTGGGAGTTTTCCTATCATTTCCTGCTTAGCTCAAGTGATTTTTTTTCCCTATATTGAGGCTTTTCAGACCAAGCTAATCATGGGCACACTTCCAAAATGTATAAGAATTAGAGAAAGGAGTTGATTGCTTAATTCTTGCCTCCGACTTGAAGCTTGTGTTAATTAGCTAAAGCCAGAGGCCTCAGCATGCTCTCCAGAGCCCTGTGATCCACTGATTAGCAATGACAAGGACATCTGGCCTTCCCACAGCACATTGGAGAAAGTGTCTTTTGGCATAAAAATCAGGGATGCCTGTGATTTAGAATGAGTCAGTGCTGCCACCACTTCTGAAAGAGATGACGTCTGACTGCAATACAAGTCCTATCCCAAAGGCAGCTGTGTCTGTGCACAATAATACCTCCCTCTCCCCATCTGCATAGCCTTTTATAACCTACCTTTAGCAGTCCCATTCTTCAACACTCCCCTTTGGATTATGTTTCTTTCTCCTTACTACACCTAAGCTGACAAACCTTGATTTGAGGCTGGTATGTACTTCCTGATTGGTGTCCAAATAGCTATTAATTAAGGGGATGCCAAATTTGAGACAGCAAAGGAGTTGGAACAGTCAGAGGGATGGCTGGGGGAGCCAGCATTTGGCACGTGGGTGAACCAAAGCGAGGGGGGCCAGCTCTGTCCTGCTCCTTCCACATCCATGCGGCCCGGCCCACAAACTGAAGAAGAAAGGGAACACAAGGATGACAAACATTCCAGTGGGAGAGATTGGTTGGGTGCCCGCTGGTTTATCTTGACGGGATCAGCAACACACACTCATTGAGACTTTGAAGAGAGCCAGCACTCTGGGCTTCTCCAAGCTGATGATTTTCAGCCAGTGTTTCCAGGGTAGTTTTATTCCACAAAAACCAAATAACAATATAACCCTCAGTCATTAGACCATGTGTCCTATTTGTGGATTAGGAAAAATGGTCACCAGAATGTTGCCTAATACTCCTGGGTCCAGGAGCATTGTCCTTGTAAACCCCACTTATTTCCCAAGGCCATCACTAGACTGAGAATGGATGAAAATAAAAGACAATAAAAGTGAAAAGTGAACTTCCCTGGAGAAAAATCCATTTGATGGTGAAGTTTCACAGATTATTCCTTCATCGTCTCATGGATGAGGTGTTCAGTGCAGGTAGGCAAAACATTAAAACAACTGAATGGGTGAGCATTGTATTCTTGATTCACTAAATATTCACACTGGTAAATATACCATATCAGTTGTAATTTGCATCAAGCCTCCCTTTGGATTTTAGGGTATTGCCTTTCATGTATATTCACTGTGAGTCTCACAAGACTGACATTCCCAGTGAATTATGTAGGCTTTATATTCTATTAATGTAAAAATTTGCCTTTTTAGTGTGCCCAGATTTCTTAACAACAGTGGGCTTTTCGATGCTGAGTATTTTGATTGAGTGCTTTTGTAAAGTTAGTGTTTTAAATTGAACTAAAAATTCTCCTTGTAGTTAAATGGTCTGGACAGGTCTAAGAAGACCGCAAATACCCATAGACTCTTCCTCTTTGGTCTTTTTGTGAACTGAACAGTCTCAGATGGACCAACACAGGCATTCTATACCGCATAGGTGAGAACAGACACAAAGACACAAGAATCCCTTATTCTGAGAGGAAGAACTCTCCACCTTATGTTACAAACTACATCCCACCAAACTGGAAAAATTACAGTATTCCAAGGAACCAGGATTAAAATTCACACTGGCAGTCACATTTATCACTTTTGATTATAAAATTGCATCAGGTTTAACTGTCATGTATCTGTCAAGGTTCTATGCAAATTCAGATATTCTACCAATGCTGTACATGTCATCTGTGATTTCTTATATTCAGTTTGGCAAGCCTCTATTCTCTGCAGGAATTCCTCTAAGTGTACCAGTATCTATTCTGAATATTACATTACTTCCTCAGGTCTTACACTGCTAAATAAGAAAATAAAGAGGAGATGATTATATTGTTATTGTATAGCTCCTCTCTTAAAAGGAACCCAAGGCTCTGAACAAACATTTATCCTGAATAAAAAAAAAAAAAAGGAGAGGAGCTTCAAGATGGCAGAAGAGTAAGACGTGGAGATCACCTTCCTCCCCACAAATATATCAGAAATACATCTACATGTGGAACAACTCCTACAGAACACCTACTAAACGCTGGCAGGAGACCTCAGACCTCCCAAAAGACAAGAAACTCCCCACGTACCTCGGTAGGGCAAAAGAAAAAACAGACAAAAGAATAGGGACGGGACCTGCACCAGTGGGAGGGAGCCGTGAAGGAGGAAAGGTTTCCACACACTAGAAGCCCCTTCGCGGAGAAGACTGCGGGTGGCTGAGGGGGAGAAGCTACGGAGCCGCGGAGGAGAGCACAGCCACAGGGTGGGGAGGGCAAAGCAGAGAGATTCCCGCACAGAGGATCGGTGCCAACCAGCACTCACCAGGCCCAGAGGCTTGTCTGCTTACCCACCAGGGCGGGCGGGGCTGGGAGCTGAGGCTCGGGCTTTGGTCGGATCCCAGGGAGATGACTGGGGTTGGCGGCGTGAACACAGCCTGAAGGGGTTAGTGCACCACGCTTAGCTGGGAGGGAGTCCGGGAAAAAGTCTGGACCTGCCGAAGAGGCAAGAGACTTTTTCTTGCCTCTTTGTTTCCTGGTGCGAGAGGAGAGGGGATTAAGATCGCTGCTTAAAGGAGCTGCAGAGACCGGCGCGAGCCACGGCTAAAAGTGTGGACCCCAAAGACAGGCATGAGATGCTAAGGCTGCTGCTGCCGCCGCCACCAAGAAGCCTGTGTGCGAGCACAGGTCACTCTCCACACCTCCCTTTCGGGGAGCCTGTGCAGCCCGCCACAGCCAGGGTCCGGGGATCCAGGGACGGCTTCCCCGGGAGAACACACAGCGCCTAAGGCTGGTGCAATGTCACGCTGGCCTCTGCCGCCGCAGTCTCTCCCCGCATCCGTACCCCTCCCTCCCCACCGGCCTGAATGAGCCAGAGCCCCCGAATCAGCTGCTCCTTTAACCCCATCCTGTCTGAGCGAAGAACAGATGCCCTCAGGTGACCTACATGCAGAGGCGGGGCCAAATCCAAAGCTGAGACCCGGGAGCTGTGCGAACAAAGAAGAGAAAGGGAAATCGCTCCCAGCAGCCTCAGGAGCAGTGGATTAAATCTGCATAATCAACTTGATGTACCCTACATCTGTGGAATACCTGAATACACCTCCAAATTGAGGAGGTGGACTTTGGGAGCAACGATATATATATAATTTTTTCCCTTTTGCTCTTTTTGTGAGTGTGTATGTGTATGCTTCTGTGTGTGATTCTGTCTGTATAGCTTTGCTTTTACCATTTGTCCTAGGGTTCTGCCTGTCCGTTTTTTTTTTTTTTTTTTTTTTTTCTGAGTATACTTTTCAGCGCTTGTTATCATTGGTGGATTTGGTTTGGTTGTTCTCTTCTTTCATTCTTTCTTTCTTTTTAATTACTTTAAAAATTTTTTTAATATTTTTTTTTGTTTTTTATTTGAATAACTTTTATTTTATCTTATTTTATTTTTTTCTTCCTTTCTTTTTCTTTTCTCCCTTTTATTCTGAGCCATGTGGATGACAGGCTCTTGGTGCTCCAGCCAGGCATCAGGGCTGTGCCTCTGACGTGGGAGAGCTGAGTTCAGGACATTGGTCCACCAGAGACCTCCCAGCTCCACATAATATCAAATGGTGAAAATCTCCCAGAGGTCTCCATCTCAATGCCAACACCCAGCTCCACTCAATGAGCAGCAAGTTAAACTACTGGACACCCTATGCCAAAAAACTAGCAAGACAGGAATACAATCACACCCATTAGCAGAGAGGCTGCCTAAAATCATAATAAGGTCACAGACACCCCAAAACACACCAGCAGACATGGACCGGACCAACCAGAAAGACAAGATCCAGCCTCGTCCACCAGAACACAGGCACTAGTCCCCTCCACTGGGAAGCCTACACAACCCACTGAACCAACAACCTTAGCCACTGGGGGCAGACACCAAAAACAATGCAAAATACGAACCTGCAGCCTACAAAAGGAGACCCCAAACACAGTAAGTTAAGCAAAATGAGACGACAAAGAAACACACGGCAGATGAAGAAGCAAGGTAAAAACCCACCAGACCAAACAAATGAAGAGGAGATAGGCAGTCTACCTGAAAAAGAACTCAGAATAATGACAGTAAAGATGATCCAAAATGTTGGAAATAGAATGGAGGAAGTAGAAGAAACATTTAACAAGGACCTAGAACTAAAGAGCAAACAAACAATTGTGAACAACACAATAAATGAAATGAAAATTTTTCTAGAAGGAATCAATAGCAGAATAACTGAGGCAGAAGAATGGATAAGTGACCTGCAAGATAAAATAGTGGAAATAACTACTGCAGAGCAGAATACAGAAAAAAGAATGAAAAGAACTGAGGATGGTCTCAGAGACCTCTGGGGCAATATTAAATGCACCAACATTCAGATTATAGGGGTCCCAGAAAAAGAAGAGAAAAAGAAAGTGACTGAGAAAATATGTGAAGAGATTATAGTTGAAAACTTTCCTAATATGGGTAAGGAAACAGTTAATCAAGTCCAGGAAGCACAGAGAGTCCCATACAGATTAAATCCAAGGAGAAACACACCAAGACACATATTAATCAAACTATCAAAAATTAAATACAAAGAAAAAATATTAAAAGCAGCAAGGGAAAAATAAAAATAAGGGAATCCCCATAAGGTTAACAGCTGATCTTTCTTCAGAAACTCTGCAAGCCAGAAGGGAGTGGCAGGACATATTTATAGTGATGAAAGGGAAAAACCTACAACCAAGATTACTCTATTCAGCAAGATTCTCGTTCAGTGTTTACAGACAAGCAAAAGCTAAGAGAATTCAGCACAACCAAACCAGGTTTATAACAAATGCTAAATGAAATTCTCTAGGCAGGAAACACAAGAGAAGGAAAAGACCTACAATAAAAAACCCAAAACAATTAAGAAAATGGTAATAGGAACATACATATCGATAATTACCTTAAATGTAAATGGATTAAATGCTCCCACCAAAAGACACAGAGTGGCTGAATGGATACAAAAACAAGACCCATCTATATGCTGTCTACAGGAGACCCACTTCAGACCTAGGGATACATACAGACTGAAAGTGAGGGGATAGAAAAAGATATTCCATACAAATGGAAATAAAAAGAAAGCTAGAGTAGCAATTCTCATATCAGACAAAATAGACTTTAATATAAAGACCATTACAAGAGACAAAGAAGGACACTACATAATGATGAAGGGATCAATCCAAGAAGAAGATATAACAATTGTAAATGTTTAGGCACCCAAAACAGGAGCACCTCAATACATAAGGCAAATACTAACATCCATAAAAGGGGAAATAGACAGTAACACAATCATAGTAGGGGACTTTAACACCCCACTTTCACCAATGGACAGATCATCCAAAATGAAAATAAATAAGGAAACACAAGCTTTAAATGATACATTAAACAAGATGGACTTAATTGATATTTATAGGACATTCCATCCAAAAACAACAGAATAAACTTTCTTCTCAGGTGCTTATGGAAATTTCTCCAGGATAGATCATATGCTGGGTCAAAAGTCAAGCCTTGGTAAATTTAAGAAAATTGAAAGAATATCAAGTATCTTTTCTGACCACAACACTGTGAGACTAGATATCAATTACAGGGAAACACCTGTGAAAAATACAAACAAATGGAGGCTAAACAATACACTACTTAATAACCAAGATATCACTGAACAAATCAAAGAAGAAATCAAAAAACACCTACAAACAAATGACAATGAAAACACGACAACCCAAAACCTATGGGATGCAGCAAAAGCAGTTCTAAGTGGGAAGTTTATAGCAATAAAATCCTACCTTAAGAAACAAGAAACATCTCAAATAACCTAACCTTACACCTAAAGCAATTAGAGAAATAAGAACAAAACAACCTCAAAGTTAGCAGAAGGAAAGAAATCATAAAGATAAGATCAGAAATAAATGAAAAAGAAATGAAGGAAACAATAGTAAAGATCAATAAAACTAAAAGCTGTTTCTTTGAGAAGATAAACAAAATTGGTAAACTATTAGCTAGACTCATCAAGAAAAACGGGAGAAGACTCAAATCAATAGAATTAGAAATGAAAAAGGAGAAGTAACAACTGACACTGCAGAAATACAAAGGACCATGAGAGATTACTACAAGCAACTATATGCCAATAAAATGGACAACCTGGAAGAAATGGACACATTCTTAGAAAAGCACAACCTTCCAAGACTGAATCAGGAAGAAAGAGAAAATACGAACAGACCAATCACAAGCACTGAAATTGAGACTGTGATTAAAAATCTTCCAACAAACAAAAGCCCAGGACCAGATGGCTTCACAGGCGAATTCTATCAAACATTTAGAGAAGAGTTAACACCTATCCTTCTCAAACTCTTCCAAAATATAGCAGAGGGAGAAAAACTCCCAAACTCATTCTACAAGGGCACCATCACCCTGATACCAAAACTTGACAAAGATGTCACAAAGAAAGAAAACTACAGACCAATAACACTGATGAACATAGATGCAAAAATCCTCAACAAAACACTAGCAAACAGAATCCAACAGCACATTAAAAGGATCATACACCATGATCAAGTGGGGTTTATTCCAGGAATGCAAGGATTCTTCAATATATGCAAATCAATCAATGTGATACACCATATTAACAAACTGAAGGAGAAAAAGCGTATGATCATCTCAATAGATGCAGAGAAAGCTTTTGACAAAATTCAACACCCATTTATGATAAAAACCCTCCAGAAAGTAGGCAGAGAGGGAACTTACCTCAACATAATAAAAGTCATATATGACAAACCCACAGCCAACATCGTCCTCAGTGGTGAAAAACTGAAACCATTTCCACTAAGATCAGGAACAAGACAAGGTTGCCCACTCTCACCACTCTTATTCAACATAGTTTTAGAAGTTTTAGCCACAGCAATCAGAGAAGAAAAAGAAAGAAAAGGAATCCAAATCAGAAAAGAAGAAGTCAAGCTGTCACTGTTTACAGATGACATGATACGATACATAGATAATCCTAAAGATGCTACCAGAAAACTACTACAGCTAATCAATGAATTTGGTAAAGTAGCAGGACATAAAATTAATACCCAGAAATCTCTTGCATTCCTATACACTAATGATGACAAATCTGAAAGTGAAATTAAGAAAACACTCTCATTTACCATTGCAACAAAAAGAATAAAATATCTAGGAATAAACCTACCTAAGGAGACAAAAGACCTGTATGCAGAAAACTATAACACACTGATGAAAGAAATTAAAGATGATAGGAACAGATGGAGATATATACCATGTTCTTGGACTGGAAGAATCAACATAGTGAAAACAACTATATACAAATAAAGCAATATATATATTCAATGCAATCCCTATCAAACTACCACTGGCATTTTTCACAGAAGTAGAACAAAAAATTTCACAATTTGTATGGAAACACAAAAGACCCCAAATAGCCAAAGCAATATTGAGAAAGAAAAACGGAGCTGGAAGTATCAGGCTCCCAGACTTCCGACTATAATACAAAGCTACAGTAATGAAGATGGTATGGTACTGGCACAAAAACAGAAATATAGATTAACGGAAGAGGATAGAAAGCCCAGAGATAAACCCATGCACATATAGTCACCTTATCTTTGATAAAGGAGGCAAGAATATACAATGGAGAAGAGACAGTCTCTTCAATAAGTGCTGCTGGGAAAACAGGATAGGTACATGTAGAAGAATGAAATTAGAACACTCTCTAACACCATACACAACAATAAACTCAAAAGGGATTAAAGACCTAAATGTAAGGCCAGAAACTATCAAACTCTTAGAGGAAAACATAGGCAGAACACTCTATGACATAAATCACAGCAAGATCCTTTTGGACCCACCTCCTAGAGAAATGGAAATAAAGACAAAAATAAACAAATGGGACCTAATGAAACTTCAAAGCTTTTGCACAGCAAAGGAAACCATAAACAAGACCAAAAGACGACCCTCAGAATGGGAGAAAATATTTGCAAATGAAGAAACTGGCAAAGGATTAATCTCCAAAATATACAAGCAGCTCATGCAGCTCAATATCAAAAAAACAAACAACCCAATCCAAAAATGGGCAGAAGACCTAAATAGACATTTCTCCAAAGAAGATATACAAATTGCCAACAAACACATGAAAGAATGTTCAACATCATTAATCATTAGAGAAATGCAAATCAAAACTACAATGAGATATCACCTCACACCGGTCAGAATGGCCATAATCAAAAAATCCACAAGCAGGGCTTCCCTGGTGGTGCACTGGTTGAGAATCTGCCTGCTAATGCAGGGTACATGGGTTCAAGCCCTGGTCTGGGAGGATCCCACATGCTGTGGAGTAACTAGGCCCGTGAGCCACAACTCTGAGCCTGCGCATCTGGAGCCTGTGCTCCACAACATGAGAGGCCGCGATACTGAGAGGCCCGTGCACCACGATGAAGAATGGCCCCCACTTGCCACAACTAGAGAAAGCCCTCACACAGAAACGAAGACCCAACACAGCAAAAAATTAATTAATTAATTAATAAACTGCTACTCCCAACATATTCTAAAAAAAAGAAAAATCCACAAGCAATAAATGCTGGAGAGGGTGTGGAGAAAAGGGAAGCCTCATACACTGTTGGTGGGAATGTAAATTGATAGAGCTACTATGGAGAACAGTATGGAGGTTCCTTTAAAAACTAAAAATAGAACTACCATACAACCCAGCAATCCCACTCCTGGGCATACACCCTGAGAAAACCATAATTCAAAAATAGTCATGTACCACAATGTTCATCGCAGCTCTATTTACAATAGCCAGGACATGGAAGCAACTGAAGTGTCCATCGACAGATGAATGGATAAAGAAGATGTGGCACATATATACAATGGAGTATTATTCAGCCATAAAAGGAAACGAAATTGAGTTATTTGTAGTGAGGTGGATGGACCTAGAGTCTGTCATACAGAGTGAGGTGGGTCAGAGAGAGAGTAACAAATACCATGTGCTAACACATATATGGAATCTAAAAAACAAACAAAAAAATGGTCATGAAAAACCTAGGGGCAAATCGGGAATGGAGCCACAGACCTACTGGAGAGTGGACTTGGGGATATGGGGAGAGGGAGGCGTGAGCTGGGACAGAGTGAGAGAGTGGCATGGACATATATACACTACCAGGTGTAGAGTGGATGGCTGGTGGGAAGCGGCCGCGTGGCATGGGGCGGTCAGCTCAGTGCTTTGTGACCACCTGGGGGGGTGGGATGGGAGGGTGGGAGGGTGGGAGATGCAAGAGGGAAGAGATATGGGGATATATGTATATGTATAACTGATTCACTTTGTTATAGATCAGAAACTAGCACACCATTGTAAAGCAATTATACTCCAATAAAGATGTTTAAAAAAAAAAAAGAACTACCATATGACCCAGCAATCCCACTACTGGGCATATACCCTGAGAAAAGCATAATTCAAAAAGAGTCATGTACCGCTATGTTCATCACAGCCTTATTTACAATAGCCAGGACATGGAAGCAAACTAAGTGCCCATCAACAGATGAATGGATAAAGAAGATGTGGCACGTATATACAATGGAATATTACTCAGCCATAAAGAGGAACGAAACTGAGTTATTTTCAGTTAGGTGGATTTGCAGTTAGGCACCTAGAGTCTGTCATACAGAGTGAAGTAAGTCAGAAAGAGAAAAATAAATACTGTATGCTAACACATATATATGGAATGTAAAATCGAAAAAACAAACAAAATGGTCATGAAGAACCTAGGGGCAAGACAGGAATAAAGATGCAGAACTGCTAGAAAATGGACTTGAGGACATGGGGAGGGGGAAGGGTAAGCTGGGACAAAGTGAGAGAGTGGTAGTGTATATATGGACATATATACACTACCAAATGTAAAATAGATAGGTAGTGGGAAGCAGTCGCATAGCACAAGGAGATAAGCTCAGTGCTTTGTGACCAGCTAGAAGGATGGGATGGGGAGGGTGGGAGGCAGGGAGAGGCAAGAGGGAAGAGATATGGGGATATATGTATATGTATAACTGATTCCCTTTGTTATAAAGCAGAAACTAACACACCATTGTAAAGCAATTATACTCCAATAAAAACGTTTAAAAAAAGGAGTAAATTGATATTTGGAGAGGAACATTAATTCTTTCAACTTTCTTATGTGTCATTTAACAAATTATCCATTCCAAGCCAATAAATGGCTCTCTAGCAGCCAGGCTGAATTAACAACCCTACAAGCAGTAACCCTTTTATATATAATTTACTAATGATATTCATTATATCGTCTTGTCAAACCTTCATAATTATGAGAAAGAAAAGCAGACAAAGCCAACTCTACAAATAGGCAAACTAAAAGATCATCCACCCATCAGTCTCACCAGCCAACCCATAGTGATTCACCCTTCCTACTTGAAATCAAATCCCATAAAATCATTCAACAAATATGTACTTATTTATGTATTTATTGAGGACCTACTATGTACCAGGTCTACCTTCTCTAGGGGTCACTGGGCAGTATACACATAACCTGAAAGGGTGGGATGGCTTTTATCTTTCTTCTTTTCCTACATTAATTGACAGGAGAGCTTGGTCCTAAAGAATGGATTAAGTAGTGCATGTAAAATTAAGAATGGTGTAAGTAGAAAGGAGCTAACATTGCTAAATGCCACCTAAAAGTCTCACACATTTCATGTATAATCTTATTACAGCAACCAAGTGAGAAATAGTTTATGTGTATAATTTTATAATTAGGAAATCTTGGACTCTGAGAGGTTGAATATAACTTGCCTAAAGACACACAGCTCTGTATAGTTAACTTACATCTGTCTCACTGTTGAGCCTTATTAGCTTACAAGCTACGTATGAATTAATAATAGGATACAGATGCTAAACAAAATGATGCAATGTTTGGCTTCAGGGATTAAAACTATAGTGTTCAGATCAAGGAAGTATAGTACTTGGATCATGGGGGATTTTAGTCCTTTTATCCTGAGGCTAGCAGAGCATACCCAGAATGTATATTCAGTTCTAAGCATGAAACTTTTAAAGGATTTTGACAGTCAAAAGTGTGCATTAAATGGGCAACAAAAAGATAAGGAAGGTGGGAACCATCTCATAAATAAACTATGGAGAGAACTGAGGAATTCAGCCTGGAAGACAAAATGCTAAAAGGGATTATACAATAGCTGTCTTCAAATACTTGAACTGCTGTGTTTTTTAAAATGGCACAAGTTTTTTCTTTGTGGCTCCAGAAGACAAACTAGGAAAACAAGAGTGCTCAAAGGGAATGAAGGAGTGTTTACTATCTGCTACACCCTTCTGTACCATTTGAAATACTTAACACAAACTTAAACAAATTATCACATTACTTACACTAATAACTCATAAGGAGGCAAAGGCTGAGATGATAATCCAATGACTTTATCACAAAAGAGCATTACTGGCAATCCCCAATGTACCCAGTTTGAAATTTCTTCCAAGGTTATTAGTCTTAAACTCTTTGTTTCCTTTATCTTGCTAGCTACTTCATGTTAATAACTGTTAGCAAAAATTAAAAATCAGCATCCATAAAATATCTATTTCAACTTTGCTTTATTAATGTATTTTGAAAATTAAATATATCCAATTAAGAAAATATATACAAATTGTCCCATCATAGGCTTTAAAATCTGTGAGCATTTTAACAGCCAACAGATAGCAAACACTCGACCAGTGAAGATGGATAAAGCTGTAACTTAATGGCTGACTCAAAAGAGGAAAATATTAAGATAATAGTTTGATTCTTCCCTATTTTCCAGTTATGTTAATTACAGCAGGCTGTCTACATGCTTAGACTCAAACAATTTTAGCATCAGTCCAGGCTTAAGTTTGTGTGGAAGCACAATCAGGACTTGGAAGAGGTTCAACTACAGATCTTGGCTTCTATCTTGTTAACCAACCGTATACTGAGATGGAACATCATGGCAGACTTTGATTGCCAAAGATGAGGTCTTTAGACTCAGTTTTTCACAAATGCAATGTACTGTGACTGATGGGGTACCAAACTCTACAATTTAAATGGAGGTGAATAAATGGTAAAGTTCAATGTGAATTATTACTTATGGCAACAAAATACTGGAGACCAAAATATATAGATATTGAATTCTCAGTATCTGTGAATAGTGAACTGGTTAAAGACATTAAGGAGCATTCATATACTGAAACACAAAGCAGGCATTGAATTCATGCAAAACATGACATAAATCAATATTCCACCTTAACACGAAACTTTACATTGCTTCCACCAATGGTCATTCAACATCAGCGTCATAGACTGCTGAAGGCATGATATTCTCACATATTATACAGCCATATATCACTAGTCAAGCAAGATGAGTTTGTTGCCCTTGCCAGCATTTCCAGAACCTATTTCTCCACTTATCCTAGGAAATATGTGGCATTCAACACCCTGCTAATTATGGCCAATGTGCCCTTGCTTTGTCTGCTAAATGTCTCACATCATCTTAATTGCACAAAGTAATCTTCATGTCTCACTTCAACTAGTTCTGTTTGCTTGACTTACTTTTTGCATGGCTCTGAAGCAGTGGATATAATCCTTTCTTTGCTGAGGATGCTATACAACATGGTGGCATTTGAAGATCAAAAAAACCTGAGTTTGAATCAAAGTTCCACTGCTGACTGGCCATAACACCTTGGGCAAGATATTGAACCTTTCTGAGACAGAGTTTTTTCATCTTTAAACTGGGACTACTGCCCAAAGTAATCTACAGGTTCAATGCAATCCCTATCAAAATACCAATGGCATTTTTCACAGAACTAGAATAATCCTAAAATTTGTATGGAACCACAAAAGACCCCGAATAGCCAAAACAATCTTGAGAAAGAAAAACAAAACTGGAGGTATAGCATGCCCTGATTTCAAACTATACTACAAAGCTACAGTAATCAAAACAATATGGTACTGTACTGGCATAAAAACAGACATAATGATCAATGGAAAAAAATAGAAAGCCCAGAAATAAACCAATGCTTATATGGTCAATTAATCTTCAACAAAGGAGGCAAGAATACACAATGGGGAAAAGACAGACTCTTTAATAAATGGTGCTGGGAAAACTGGACAGCTACAAAAAGAATGAAACTAGACCATTTTCTCACACCATCTACAAAAAATAAATTCAAAATAGATTAGACTTAAATGTTAGGCTTGACACCACAGAAGTCCTAGAAGAAAACACAGGCAGTAAGCTCTTTGACATTGGTCTTAGCAATAAGTTTTTGGATCTGTCACCTCAGGCAAGGGCAACAAAAGCAAAAATAAACAAATGGGACTACATCAAACAAAAAAAGACTTTGCACAGCAAAGGAAACCATCAATGAAAAGAAAAGGCCATCTATTGAATGGGAGAAGATATTTGCAAATGATATATCTGATATGGGGTTAATATCCAAGTTATATAAAGAAATCACACAACTCAATATAAAAAAAAAAATCCAATTAAAAATGGGCAAAGGCCCTGAGTAGGGCTTCCCTGGTGGCGCAGTGGTCGAGAGTCCGCCTGCCGATGCAGGGGACATGGGTTCATGCCCCGGTCCGGGAAGATCCCACGTGCCACGGAGCGGCTGGGCCTGTGAGCCATGGCCGCTGAGCCTGCGCGTCTGGAGCCTGTGCTCTGCAACGGGAGAGGCCACAACAGTGAGAAGCCCGCGTACAGCAAAAAAAAAAAAAAAAAAAAAAAAAATGGGCAAAGGCCCTGAGTAGACATTTCTCCAAAGAACACACACAGATGGCCAACAGGCACATGAGAAGATGCTCAACATCACTAATCATCAGGGAAATACAAATCAAAACCACAATGAGATATGATCTCACACCTGTCAGAATGGTTATCATCAAAAAGACAAGAAATAACAAGTGATGGCGACCTTGTCATTGTCTTGATTTGGAGAATAATTGCGATGTAAGGAGATGTCTATGGGTGCCAAGCTGACAAGGAGGTGAACTGGGATGGTTGACTTTATGTGTTATCTTGACTCAGCCATGGTACCCAGACTGTAAGTCAAACACCAATCAAGATGTTGCTGGGAAGGTATGTGTTGCATGCAATTAACGTTTAAAACAGTAGACTTTGAGTAAACAGGTTACATTCCATAGTGTGGGTGACCTCAACCAATCAATCATCCAATCAGCTTTAAAAGAAAAGAATGAGACCTCTAGAAAAGAAGGAAAAAAAAAAAAAGAAAAGAAGAAATTCCACCTACAGACAGCTTTCAGATTGACTGCTGTAACATCAAATCTTCTGTGAATCTTTAACCTGACAGCCTGCTCTGTAGATTTCGAACTTACCCGCTCCCACAACTGAGGGAACCAATTCCTTAAAGTACATCTCATTATATACATGTACATATCCTATTGGTTCTGTTTCTCTGAAGAACCCTGACTAATACAGTATGTGTGGATATGTGTGTGTATGAGCAATGAGGGCTCTCTGTGTCTTTTGTCCATTATATATATATATTTTTTTAATTAATTTATTTATTTTTGGCTGTGTTGGGTCTTCGTTTCTGTGCAAGGGCTTTCTCTAGTTGCTGCAAGCGGGGCCACTCTTCATCGTGGTGCGCGGGCCTCTCACTATTGCGGCCTCTCTTGTTGCGGAGCACAGGCTTCAGACGCGCAGGCTCAGTAGTTGTGGCTCACGGGCCCAGTTGCTCCGCGGCATGTGGGGTCTTCCCAGACCAGGGCTCGAACCCGTGTCCCCTGCATTGGCAGGCAGATTCTCAACCACTGCGCCACCAGGGAAGCCCTGTCCATTATATTTTTGTATGCTTATATAGTTTTGGACTTGTAACAAATATTTTATATTAGGTAAAGGAATTTCTTATCAGGTATGTATTGTATTTTTCTTTTGTTGATTTTTTAAATCTTATATATGGTACTTTATGCTATATAAAATTTATACTTTAAAAAAATAAAGAAATAACAAGTGATGGCAAGGATGTGGAGAAAGGGGAACACTTGTGCACTGTTGGTGGGAATGTAAATTGGTGCAGCCACTAAAAAAACAGTATGGAGGTTCCTCAAAAAATTGAAAATAGAATTACCATATTATCTAGCAGTTTCACTTCTGGGTTTTACCCAAAGGCTGTGTGTGTGTGTGTGTGTGTGTGTGTGTGTGTGTGTGTGTGTTTATACACCATATATACCATATATTTTATATTCATTCCTCTATCATTGGACGTTTAGGCTGCTTCCATATCTTGACTATTGTAAATAATGCTGCAATGAACATTGGGGTGCATGTACATTTTGGGGTGCAAGAACCTCTTGGTCATAGCACGTTAAACTAACTAGATGGACTTTTATTAGACATAAACAGAAGATCTAAATTTTACAATAAAGAAAAATCTCAGAATCGTGGTTCCTTTTGCAGGGAGGCATATAACAG
This sequence comes from Mesoplodon mirus, assembly GCF_964341445.2. Lineage (NCBI taxonomy): Eukaryota > Metazoa > Chordata > Mammalia > Artiodactyla > Ziphiidae > Mesoplodon > Mesoplodon mirus. The sequence continues at coordinate 134,727,601 of NC_138980.1, forward strand.
TAATATGGTCACTTTGTGCCAGATTTGATTAAAATTAAAAAGCTTTAAACTAACATGAAATACAAATTTGATTGCATCTGGGAAAATTCAATCAATTTAGTTTTTAATTTTCTGTCTTTTCAGGGACAGGAAACTGAACGAATAAAATCCATAGATCATACAACAAAAAGAAATTTACTTTAAAACAATAACTTTGCCCTCTTCTAAAGGCTTTTTGTCTGAGAAGTTTGCAAATGGTTCTGATTTCAGTTTCATCATCAGCTCAAAGTAAAATTCCCCCAAGGAGAGGCAAGGAATAAATGAAGTACAGGAAAAGCAGAAAGGATGTTAAACAATGCACACAGCCAAGTATTGGAGTGTGGGCAATGCTCAGAGAGAGAGTGGGTGCTTGGTGGTCAACCCCTAATTATAAGAAAGTCTCCCTCATTTCAGACAGCTCTGCAAGAAGAGGGCAGTCCCCAAATAGCTCACACTAAAGCAGCCTGGAAACCCCCCAGTGGATCTCCTCAGCTTTGCTCAGACTTCCTGGCTTCAAGAAGAGTAAGCATCTACAGTCTGAGTAAACGATACTGAACTTCCCTCCCTCCCTCCCTCCCTCCCTCCCTCCCTCCCTCCTCCTGCATATGTACATCAAAAGAAAAAAAAAAGTCCATGTCACAAATTGGCAATCATGGGCTGAATTCACTGGATAGATGTGCTTTGTTTGGCTTACAGAGTTTAAAAGAAAAATAATTTTTTTTATTTGCCAACACTTAAAATTGAGAGATTTCACATAAATTTGAGATCTCGGGCTCATCTTAAAAATTTCAGAGATTTGGATCCAGTAACTCTATTGCTGGGTGCTTACCCAAAGAATGAAAACAGGATCCAAGAGATCTATGCACTCCAATGTTTATTGCAGCATTATTCACAACAGATTGTTTCCAAGATATGGAAACAATCTAAATGCCCATCAACAGATGAATGGATGAGATATATAGATATAGATATATATATATGTGTGTGTGTGTGTGTGTGTGTATCTATATAGATAGATAGATAGACAGACAGCTACACACACAATATTATTCAGCCATGAAAAAGAAGGATATCCTGCCATTTGCGACAACATGGATGGACTATGAGGACTTTATGCTAAGTGAGATAAGTCAGACAGAGAGAGACAAACACCACATAATATCACTTACACGTGGACTGTAAAAAAGCCAAATTCATAAAAACAGAGAGTAAAGTTGTGGTTATCAAGGGATGGAGGTTGGGAGGATAGGACAGATGTTGTTCAAGGGTGCAAATTTGCAATGAGTAGTAAATAAGTGCTAGAGATCTAATGCACAGCATAGTGAATATAAACAACAATATTGTATTATAATCAAACTTGCTAAGAGACTAGAATTTGCGTATTCCAACCACTAAAAAGAAATGATAATCATGTAACATGATAAATGTGCTAATTATTGCTACAATGGCAATCATATCATATAACTATATGATAGAAATGTATCAAATTAACATGTACACCTTAAATTTATACAATGTTTTGTGTCAAATATAATTTAATTAATTAATTAAAGTAAAAGTTAAGTGAGTCAAATAATAATTTTTTAAAATTTCAGAGATTTGGCAATGCCAGGCCAGCACACCCAGTGGAGATAAACAAGGCATTCTCTTTTAAGGAGTGTATTCTCTCCAATCTGCCACAGTCCCCACCACTCCCTACACCCAGCCCACCACACTTAGTTACATTAGCTGCCTGGAACTGGTAGTTATTTGACTGCCCAGGGCCAACTGGAAGGCCATCAAGAACATCAAGCCAGATGCGACAATCAAATGTAAGTAGCAACCAATATGCCTATTAACCCAAACTGAAAATAAAACAGCAGAAAACCAAATTGCTTAGTGGAAAAATCCTGAACTCATTGTTAAAATATATGGTTTTCCTCCCTGTGTCCACTATTGTATGCAGTTAGGCAAGTTACTTATCTTTTCTAAATTTCAGTATCCTCAAATACAAAGTGGGGATGATAACACTAGTGTCATAGTAGATGTCATAGAACATAATTGGTGTTATTTTAAAGTCCTTTATAAAGTAGAATAGCGTTAATATAGATTATGATACTGAATGACTCTAAGCAATATTTGACATAAGGATAAATGAAAAAGTTGTACTATAGATGTTTTCAATGTTCTCACAAAAATATTCTAATGTATCAACCTGCTGATGATTTCACATTATTCTCTACTCTTTGCCAGTTCAAAATGCAAACTCTTAAGTACTGTAGCTATAGTTTAAAATTCTTTGCTGGTAAGAGAGAGAAAAATTAAAGGAAAAAATATGCCTTTGTATCTCATTATACTTAGGATTAATTACAGTTTGGGTCATTCTGGTTTTTAAAGGCTAATGGGAACGTGACAAGCTTAACTGAGGGTTTGGATAAGGCACAGATCATTCACTTTCTTCCTGCCTAGAATTAAGCAGTATTTGGATTAAGCAGTGTTTGGATCTCATTGCACCCATAAAACTGCTGCACCCAAATGAATTCCAAATAATGCTTCCTAAAGATACCAGAGTTCATTAAATCTCTTCCTCCTGGAACCAAAGGCAGGATTTGGGAGATGAGATGACCCTAAGCCCGTCATCTGGGGTTCCCTTCATAATTAATAATTCCAAACCCTGATTCACAGACAACATTAACAGAGGCCAAGGGACAGCCAGACTAGGCACCAAGACTTCTAAAGCAAGCAAAATTTCTCACAATTTTCCTTCATCAGGCCAACAATCACAGTGCTAAACAAAGGGAATTGTTTCAATAAATGATGCGGTAACATACCAGTCTTGGTGCCTCCTCCACGAACTGCGCAGTCAGCCCTGCAAGAAGCTGTGACATCATATGACGCTGCCCCCCATATATGCCTTAAATTGAACTAAACTGTCTTCATTCCCCATTTTCTATTTTAGCAGCACAAAAGATCTAAAAACCTCTAGGCTCTTTATCTATCTGGGACGTTCTCTATTTTGACCTTGGTGTTTATTATGGTAATATGCCCCACCCCCAAAATTGGGCAAAATGATAAATCTGTTTGAAATATAAGACTTGGTTCAAACTGTACACACTGGAACCTCCTAGATTCTGAAAAGGCATCTTGATAATGCAGTCACGATATACCACTGCTTATATTGCTATGGCACTTAAAATTCAGTCTCTGAATGCGAGGGGTGAGTTTCTCCAGCTCCACTCCTTTTCCTGCACTCCCACCTCTTCACCTCTAGAGGCCAGTGTCATCAGCGTTCCCACGCCGTCAGAGGGGAAACGGCGGGCTAGATAGCTAAGAGACCAAGCATTCCTTTTCTGACTCTGGCCCTCCCTGACTGGGCAAATAACTTAAAATCTCTGTGTCTTGGTTTCCTCATCTGCAAAATGGGATAATTACTCCACAATTAACTTACTTATTTCATTTATTTATTTAACTCTTGAAAAGATTAACTAAAGTAATGTATGTAAAGGGCTTGGCACAATGCCTGGCACACAATAATTGTGTAACAGATGTGACCATCTCTAGAGTACAGGGAGAAGAGTAGGATGGGCACCTGACCCAGAGGAAGCCTGAGGAAGACGAGGGTGGGATAATGGGACAAGTCAGCCCTCAGTTTCCATTGGTGTTATCCTCAGGCTCTGTGGGTCCAGATCAATGCTTCTCAAGGCATTTTCTTGAAATAACCCCTAACTGTAAAGAGAAGTGAATGCATGCCCTGGGGGCCTGTTGGAAGTTTTAAAATTCATTCTTATGTTTTGTGTTGAAGATTCATGTCTTTTTATGCTGCTCTCAAGCAAAACTGCTTTTGCTTTAATGTAAAAATAATATTGCCTCCTCCTAAATCTCTGAGAAAATTGAACCTCTCAGGAGATGTACCATGATTATATTGTGACTTTGCCTACCCCTTGGCGCCTTCCCCAGACAGCTGAGGACAAATACCCTTCAATTTGCTCCCCATGTGGCATTGTCTTTCCATTAGCACAAATGATAGTGTGGGTCCAACTTGGGCTATTGCAGCATCTCATTATAAACGTATAAAACTCTGAGGCTCAGAGAAGCTACAGGACCTTCTCCAAATCACAGTGTGGGAAGGGTTGGATGCAACCAGGGACAAGCTCTTCGGGTTCAGCCCACCTTCCTCATAAACATCATAAAATAGAGAACAATGCATTTGGGCACAAATTTAGAACAGTCATCATTCTAAAATGGTCTTAAAGGAATTATAAGTATTGCAGGAATACTAAGGGAAAGCCTCTCTTAATGTCATAACATTTAAGAGAAGGGCCTGCCATCTCCCATACAGAGGTAAATAAATAGTAAAACTCCTCTGTAGCTCAGTTTGGGGAAGAAAGATAAGGAGTTTGCATCTGAAGACGTCATAAAAGTCACATTAGCTAAACTTGTGTTCAGGTAAAACGTAGTATTTACAGATTGGTCTTCTGCACTGACCATATTTCACTGTTTCTTACCCAAAAAGGATGTAGATGCTGACTGGTTTGTAGTCCTTATATAGGAGTAGCTATTGCATAAATACTGCCGTTGAAAAATAACACCTAAATTCAAATAAGTGCTAATACTAAAGGATAACCACTCTGTTTACTTTTTAAATAAAAGATTAAATGGAACTTCAAATAATATCTATGATATGCAAGTCTAAAAAATTTTTATTTTCAAGTTTCCTGCCACAATAGTGATGACTGTATACGTACCTCTAGGGGGAGCTCAAGGCTTTCCCACTATTCAATCTCATCTTTCCCCACTTTCTTTAGCGTCTTCACTGACACAGTCCTTGGGCCTCTCCACTCTGCAGAAGACACTCCACCCTGTTCCTCCCCATCCCCATAAAAGACAGCAGAACTGTGGGTGGGCCTCAGGAGAAAGAAGCTCTGGGCAAACCTCTAGTTTAGCACGGGGCCAACCTCTAGTCTAGCAGCTCTCTCCAAGGCACCAGGTAGCTATCCTCCTTGGGATAAAGCTGAATTATTAACAAGCCCAGTGATGGTCTGGAGGGTCTCCTTAACAAACCCCTCATACCAGCAGCAGCAGCAGCAGGTAACTATGATGTGATTGTGGACCATTCATATCCCAGCCATGCAGGCTTCTCCCCAGACACTTGGCTATCGATGGGGACTTTTCATTCCAGCATTTGTGATTATAGAAACATATATACATATTATATATACATACATATATTATATTTTACTCTAGCATTTCCCAAAGTATATTTCAAAGATCACCAGTTTTACACTAAATTAACAAATTTTATATAAATGAAGAGTTCCCTGTCAAAGAAGTTTAGGAAACACTGGGTTAAACAGAGTTCAAAGTGTTCTTTACTGCAGGACATCTCATAATCTTTAACACCTGGTGACTCTCCAAAAGAAGGGACAAGAAGAAAGTGTTTCCCAAACTTATTTGATCACAGAACCTTTTTTCAGGGCTTCCTCTTGGGACTATTATTAGAACGTTCTCTCAGAAATATTGCTCAGATTGCTGAGACTGGTCAAAAAAAGAAGCACAGATTAGGGATTTTTAAAAATAATTCACCCCTGTATATTTCAAACAAAAACACTAATTCAAAAATATACATGCACCCCAGTGTTCAGAGCAACACTATTTACAATTGCCAAGATATGGAAGCAACCTAAGTGGTGGGGCTGTGATGAATTGGGAGATTGGGATTGATATATATACACTAATATGTATAAAATGGATAACTAAAAAGAACCTGCTATATAAAAAAATAAAATAAAATTCAAAAAAAAACCAAACAGATGAATGGATAAAGAAGATGTGGTATGTATACACAATGGAATACTACTTAGCCATAAAAAAGAATGAAATTTTGCCATTTGCAGCAACATGGATGGACTTGGAGGGCATTATGCTAAGTGAAATAAGTCAGACAGAGAAAGGCAAATACTATATAATATCACTTGTAAGTGGAATCTAAAAAATACAACAAACTAGTGAATATAACAAAAAAGAAACAGACTCACAGATACGAAGAAGAAACTAGTAGTCACCGGGGGGAGAGGGAAGGGCGAGGGGCAATAAAGGGGGAGGGGATTAAGAGGAACAAACTATTGTGTATAAAATAAGCTGCAAAGGGCTTCCCTGGTGGCTCAGGGGTTAAGAGTCCACCTGCCGATGCAGGGGACACAGGTTCGTGCCTTGGTCCGGGAAGATCCCACATGCCGAGGAGCGGCTAGGCCCGTGAACCATGGCCGCTGAGCCTGTGCGTCTGGAGCCTGTGCTCTGCAACAGGAGAGGCCACAACAGTGAGAGGCCTGCGTACTGCAAAAAGTAAATAAATAAAAAATAATAATAAGATGCAAGGATATATTGTACAACACAGGGAATATAGCCAACATTTTGTAATAACTATAAATGGAGTATCACCTTCAAAAACTGTGAATCACTATATTGTACACCTGTAACATATAATGTTGTACATCAACTATTCCTCAATTTTTTTAAATGAAAAACAACAAAAAAGGAAGGAATTTGGTCTGAATTATTGGGATATTGGCTTCAATCATCCATTCTAATTGACACTTAAAATGAAAGCTTCTGAGCCTCTCATGATCAGGTCCCCCTGCCATCACCTAATATTTTCATGCTAGAGAACTCCTTAGGCCAACAGCATATGGAAATATGGATTTACACTCTCCAAAAGCAAATGGCTATTTATATCACAAATTGAGAGTCCCCGCAAAACCCTTAAGTCATAGATTCTCCCAGCACATTTTAAAAATGATTCTACTTGCAAAACAAACTGTTTCTAGCAGTCACCACATTTCCATGAGATGGGATGGCTGGGGTGCCAAGAACAGCAGGGCAGGGGGTTCGCATGGGGGTCATGGGCAGGCCTTTTCTAATCACCTTTCTCAGGCGTCTCCTCTCAGATTTTCTCCCCAGCTGAGAATCACTACCCCGTTATAGACGTGAGATGCATCCCGAAGAAACATGAGAGCAGAAAATCACTAAGAATGAGAGGCTTCCCTGGTGGTGCAGTGGTTAAGAATCCGCCTGCCAATGCCGGGGACACGGGTTCGAGCCCTGGTCCAGGAAAATCCCACATGCCACAGAGCAAATAAGCCCGTGCGCCACAACTACTGAACGCAAGCTCTAGAGCCCGCAAGCCACAACTACTAAAGCCTGTGCACCTCGAGCCCGTGCAACAAGAGAAGCCACGGCAATGAGAAGCCTGCACACCGCAGCGAAGAGTAGCCCCTGCTCACCATAACTAGAGAAAGGTTGAGCACAGCAACAAAGACCCAACGCAGCCAAAAATAAATAAAATAATAAAATAAAACAAATTACAAGTACCTGGTAAGTTAGAATGTTTAGAAAAAAGAATGAGAACTATAAGACTGTAGTTTCGAAAATGGGGTTATATACCCCAGAAAATATGTTTTAAATTAACAGAATTTCTATTTTTCTATTTTTATCTTAAAATTAGAAGTTAAACTTTCTTAATATTTAACATACAGAATGACAAATTGTGTACATGTACACAATTTGAAAAAACTATACACACATTTTACAGAGAGACATTTTCAAAATATTTTGCTGATGGAGGCATAATTTAAAAGTTGAGAGACCAATGGTGTAGAAAAATACCACCTCAGAAAGTTTATGTCAGATTAATTAGAAGATAACTTAGACAGATGTCAGCCTGCCGTCCAAAAATAGTATCCCATTCGCAAATAAATGCCAAGATGAAACTGAACTTATTTCTTTAATGGTTTCATACTACTATAGGAACAAAACTTCAAATTCTGCTAAAACTGTCACTTTAGGAAATAACAAACATTGGGACTTGGGTAGTAACCAAGGAAGGAAGAAACAAAACTAAAATTTAGTTTTTAAAACTATTAAGATCAAGATACAGGTTCTCTGCTCAAAAATATCAGCCACACATGAATTTTTGGCATTTTTCAATCAAAATAAATATTAATCAAGAGTAGTCTAAACATATTCATTTTTTACATTTAAAAATTGATGAGAATATATTTTTAATTTTGAGTGGGAATGAAGCTTATGAAGCTTGTGAGGATCTAACTGAATTCCTTACCAATTTATAAAATGCAAAGAAGTAGTTCGGGTAAAAAGTTAGGTTCTTCTTCTAAGACTAAATGGTCAGTCTCTTTACAGAGTTTTCAAAGTTTACTCAAACAGGAGATAGGTTATCTTATGTTTTTCCATAAGATAAATCCTATTTTAAGAGTATCATTCAAAAGAGAAGTTCACCCTTCCAAGATGAATTGTATACAAGTAAAATGAGTTAATATAAATATATTTCAATAATCATGTGTTTTAACATAGAAAGAAAAATATTTATGTTCATATAAAAGATGATACAATGTGTACAAAATATTTTTGCCTCTATGTTAAAGCACGCTTGTCAACTAGTAACATTCATGTATACTTTTGTGGATAAATTGAAGGCCTGGAGATTTGTCAAGGTCTTCACAATCCATATCATGTTCTAAATCTAGGAAAATCCTTGACTAAATCCTTATGAAAACAATTATGTATTTTTGATTAATATAGAATTCCACACTCCTCTACACTAATACTGTTAGTTACTATAATAAGTTAACCAGAGCCCTTTAATCATATCATCCAAAAGGGTATCTGTTTTCTCCTGATATTCACCTAAAAGCCCCTGCCATCAGCTTAAGATTAGGAACTGAATCTTCTAGGATAAACACCAAAAGAACCTAAGCAAAGGAGTGTGCCATATACCCTGCACTATGATACTACAGGAACTAATTGACAGGTACCACTGATACCAGCAGGAAAAGTCAACTGTGACTGAGTGATGATGTCCAAGGCTTTTTAGTCCCCAAATTGAAGACTATATGAGGTAGATGGCTTCCATCTAATACCTTCCAAACCAAACCTCTTCAGAGGCAGAAACCACTGATTACCTTGCAGCGCTTTGCATGGTTTTGTGCCATATCCTCTTGGCTATTTTCTTGCCTCTCTGCTGGTTCAAGATTAAAAATTGTTAGTAGACAGCTCCATTTTTAATCATGGTAATCTCTAACAAACCATCAGGTGGACGACTAATTATTCAGACACTGGCAAATCTAATCAATCCATATCCAAATAGATTATGGAACATACAATGTTCCAAACATGAGGAACTAACTCTAATTCAACTGCAGACAACATTCTCTGAATAACCTTCTGATCAGCAGACGCAAGACAATAGCCCAGATCCAGGTTGAGCATGTCCCAGAGATTGTGGCCTCTCCTTCAGCTCAGGCTCAAGAAAGAGTAACCAAGAATTGAAATAGAACTCACAGCTTGCAAAATTATACCATGACTAATGAAATAGATAAATTGTACCAAATTGTGGCATGTAAGACGAACTGTCTTAGCCCAAATGTTTTAACAGCAGCTCATTCAGACCATATAGTCTAAGATAAGACCACAGACTCACCTAGTTTCCAAATTCTGACTAACCCCCACCAAGTCCACCCTCTGGCTGACTCTAATCCCAAAACCTTATTAAGTGTCTTACCCAGGTTCGCCCATGTGTACATGCTCCTACTATTAGACTAACATTTTTTGACTACAGGTATGTTTCTGATGGTCTTTGGTCAGTGGGTCTGTAAAAGTCATAACGTCACACATCCACATGCTGTCTTGAAAAAGAGGGTTTGTGGGTAAGGTATATTTTTTTAAGCAAATGAGAAAGAAAGGACAAAAAAAAACAGAAATGGAGGAAAAAAGAAAGAAAATTGGGCTGCTTCTTTGACAATAGCAAATTCTTAGGCCCCAGTGATTCTTCTTCTATGCTGCTTCCAATGAATAGAGAAATCATACTGAGTTTTGTGAAATGATTTGTTGCCTAGATAGCCTATACCCACCCCACAGATCTTAGAATATTATAAGCAATTAGCAGGTGCTATGCAAATATCAATGAAGACAACAATACAGTAAATTTTTGTATATATTCAGTAACTTCTAAGTTTGCTTTTGCGGCATTGCCTTATTTGAGATAATCAATGACCCTGATATTATTCTTATTTTAGAGACAAGGTCTCTAAATCACTGTCAAGCAGCTTAAGAACTAGAACCAGAATGCAAACTCAGTTATTAACCATCATGATGAATTCCTTTCCATTTTTTTTGCAGAGACTTTATAAAATGAGAACTTATATAACCATGTACATAATAGTATAAAAAAATTCAGGTCAGTCATCGTGTTCTTTTAGGGAAAACTAGAGTTGCATTGGAGTTGCTTTTTTTAAAGTGCTGTAGATTAAAAAAACAACCTTTTATCATCATTTTCATAGACTATAGATAGCATTTATGCAGTCAGAAGTTGTTTTAATTAGACACTGACCAAAACCAAAAGTTTTCATTAGGTTTAACACTCAGTAATACTACCAAAGTTTTAATCTCACCTTACCAATAGGTCAAACACAGTCAACTGCTTTAAAAAGGCCTTGGCCATGCAGTCATTGTATTGGAATAATCACCTTTTAGATATTCAGCAGTATTTGAAATGTGCACATGACCTCAGGTAAAAGCAATGGCCTGTGGAGAAGCTTAGCGCATTTTATTATACTGGACTACTGAGCAATTCACAGTTCATAAAGTTTAATGGTCTGTCTGTAATGATTGATTTTTAAGTTGGCCAGAGGCTTCTGGGAGAACAAAACGTGACCAAATGCCATCAACTACTTTGTCAAGCTTAATGGTAGCATTTAAAACCCCACCACAAACCTACAAATTAACTACTGTCTCCCAGCATGAACTGAAAGTCTCCCCTTAAATAAATTCAAGTGCTTCTTGACCTACCATGAATTTCTCTGAGCTGAAAAGGTATATTCTTTCCAGGTACCAGGTCAGAAATGTTATGAAAGAAGTCAGACTCATTAACACTATTCATAATTGGACTCTGGACCAAATTAAGAGCAGATGTAAGATGGCATCCCTGAAAATCAGGACAGTCATTTTTACGGGTGGGAAGAGGGATTAAAAAAAGATTGTTAATAGGAACTAGTTCTCTACTACCAGAGGCTAAGTGTGAGGGTCTAAATCTGATAACCGCTAACCAGAAAAGTACACATTCAGTCCTGTCATCATATGCTTTAGTGTTTCCATGTAAACTGCTAACTAAGGGGAAAGAGCTATTTAAACCACTAGCTGTTAATCCATAAATCATCTGATGAACACATACACATTCTGGCCAAAAATGAGCAGCTAAAGTGTCAGGGGACTCACTGTAATTTCTCTGCAAGACTCTCATTTGATCATTATGTGACTAAATTGATGACTCAATTTTGTGTCTGCATCCTTGCACTTATCCACACACTTGTAGAAAACAGACTAATGAGCAATAAAATGATCAAAAGCACGATAAAACAGAACAGGAATAAAGCCCTCAATTAACCACGAACTGAGAGAAATTCCTAGGTAAAATCACTGTAAAGCATATTATCCCTGTTCCTGATATTGTATCTGTTAAAGCATCTAAGCAAGACTAGGCATAGAATAGTTACTCCGGAAATATAATTGATTAATAATAAACATAGGATAGAAAAATATAACCATGGAGAATGAATAAAAGAATAAGCGAATGCCTGGTTTTTACAAAGGCCTTTTTTTTAATTGAAAAGGATTTCCCTCCTCTGAACTCAAGAAATGCTAAGCGTGCATCAAACAATTCTAATTAAAAACCGTCGCCTTATTTGAATGTCTTTGACACAAAAGTTTTCATTCATATGGCTTGAGGTCTGGTGTCTATATACCATTTTTTCACCCTAGCCCTTTTTGTCTCTTGTCTCTTCATTTTAGTCATTTTATTAACCTTCTAATTATAAAAGTAATGCATGCTCAGTACAAAAAAATCAGAAAATATGAAAGATTACAAAGAGAAAATAAAAGTCAACGTTAATCCCACAACCCAGAATTAACCACTGATAACATTTTAGTGACTTCTCTTCAGACTTTTCCTTCTTCATATATTCAAAACAAGGCACACTACACATACTATTTAATAGCTTTTTGTTTTGGTTTATTTTTCAAAAACACTTTGACCTAGTTCTATGAAATGAACCTATGGCCCCCAAATGATCCCTGTGGTTAAAAACACTTCAGCACAGGTATAAGAATGCTTTTATTTTAGTTTATAGTTTTATCCTATTAATCCACCAAGGATTTACTGTATCACTGTTTGTGTTAGTCCAAAACTCGAATTATCAATGGGAATCTGGTTAAATAAACCATAAACCTCCATGCAATGGGGGGATGGGATCTATGATATCATAGATAGCCATTAAAAAGACTAGCTATCTGGGCTTCCCTGATGGCGCAGTGGTTGAGAGTCCGCCTGCCGATGCAGGGGACACGGGGTTGTGCCCTGGTCCAGGAAGATCCCACATGCCACGAAGTGGCTGGGCCCGTGAGCCATGGCCGCTGGGCCTGCGTGTCCAGAGCCTGTGCCCCACAACGGGAGAGGCCACAACAGTGAAAGGCCCGTGTACCGCAAAAAAAAAAAAAAAAAAAAAAGTCTAGCTATCCTAATATCTTCTCAGTACTTGATAAAAGTTTGATCTTTTGTTAAGTTTAGCTTAGAAAGAGCTAGAGTTAATTGTGAGTGATTTTCACCTTTAAAGAATTTTTTTCTTCTTGGACCCTTGACAAAACAAGTTACAGAACAGTATGTATTTCTACAAAGAGGTCTTAGTAAGAATTTTTACTTTTTCATCTTTATATCCCTCATTGTATACATATTACTTCAAATTTTTAAAAAGCACTGGTAAGAATAAAGCAGGAAAATTTTAATTAGGAAAAAAGATAGGTCAAGGACTGTGATGGCCTGCGATTTTACACTACAAGCTAACAAGTTAACATGGTACAGTTTCATGAATACTGACAGAAAACACAAGACTCCTGGGTCAAAGATAAAGGACTATTACTGACAAAAATGGCAAAAGCAAAGCGTCGGTATTTTCTTAGACCAGTTTCCCAATCTCCAATTCCCAAAGATATTGCAAAGAGGGCCAGATGATACTTGCATACACCCTGGGTTGTACTTAGGGAAAATAACTGAGCTTTAAGCATCTGAATCTTTTCAGCAAGCATGCCTGTTCTTTGCTCTGGAGGAAGCCACCTCTGTTTTCCAAGGCTATTCACTATGCAAACATGCTTGAAAAGGTAATCTGGAACAAAGAGAGTCAGTGCCTCTGCTCTCAAAACTTGCAGAAATTTGAGAGACTTATAGAGAATCAGTTCCTAGTAGAATATATATCACTCTTTTTGTGGCTGCATATTTAATGATATTAGTGTTCTATGATATATTTAACTAATATCTTAGAGCTTAGTTGTTTCTAAAGCCATCATTAACATTCTTGGATTTGTCCTATTACTTTTTTGAGATTACTCTAGAAATGGGATCGCCAAGTCAGACTTTAGTCAGACTAAACTTTTTGTAAGATTTTCTTCTGTGTACCTTGCCCTTGAAGAAGCTTGTTGCTCATATCCTGCTCATGTAATAAATACTTGGTTCCCCTTACTTTCACTAATGTGGGATATTATCAATCTGTTTGATCTCTTCAAATCTAATACATAAAGTGATATCTTTGTTTTCATTTTCATTTGTTGATTATTAATAAAACTGAATATTTTTCACTATATTTATTAACCATGTATCTTCTTTTATATTTTAAATATTGATATCCATCAAGCCATTATTTTTTTTATAAAAGCATTCATCTCTGTCTTATTGATTGGTAAAAATTCTTTTCTTTTTTTAATTTTTAAATTTTTTATTGGCTGCACCACGCAGCTTACAGGATCTTAGTTCCCCAACCAGGGATCAAACCCACGCCCCCTGCAGTGGAAGTGCAGAGTCCTAACCACTGGACCACCAGAGAATTCCCGGTAAAAATTCTTTATGTATCTTTTTTTATATATAACAGAATTTTTAAACAACAGAATAAATCTAGTTCAACGCAGACCTGTAAATATTTACCCTATTCTTAAGGGCAACCTTCAAGCCCCCCGATTATTACTCTATCTCTGGGGGAAAATCTAGGGTAATTCTACAGCTATAACATAACTATAAACCCCTTTATTTCTTCCTTTGGGCATCTCTCTCTTAATATGTCATCAAAGGTCTGTGCTAAATAGCTTAAAACTCATCCAATTGCAAATGTGAATTTTCACATAAGTCTTTCTTTCTTTTCCCCGCCAAATTTTTTTTTTTTTTTTTTTTTTTTGCAGTACGCGGGCCTCTCACTGTTGTGGCCTCTCCCGTTGCGGAGCACAGGCTCCGGACACGCAGGCTCAGCAGCCATGGTTCACGGGCCCAGCCGCTCCACGGCATGTGGGATCTTCCCGGACCGGGGCACGAACCCGTGTCCCCTGCATCGGCAGGCGGACTCTCAACCACTGCGCCACCAGGGAAGCCCCCCGCCAAATTTTATAGGATTAAGTTTGAAACTAATTATAAAAGCAATGTGGAACGCTAAGAAACAAGACTAAAAAGGCTCTAATAGAAGAGCTTGATCCTAGCCTGTTATAATAGGAGTGTCTCATCTCTCCTAGTGTTACAGTGAAAGTCATTATCCACTAACATCCCTATTTCCCAGGCCAAGTAAATACAAAAGGTTGTTAAATCTGCATATAAATCACATGCGGTTTTGCTATAAATATAAAACTTAAAGAAGTGACATAATTTGTTAATCTTGCTAGTTGTCTCCCTATCTGGAGACTATTTTAATTACCTTTGAAAATTGTGTTCCATCAAAAAACAAATCATTGTTTGCAAATCATAGCCGGAAATTAGAGGACTATAATAGGGAAAATATATTCAAATTTAAAGTACTTTAAAGAAGTGATTGCAACATTAAAATGAAGTCCTTCAACTCTATAATAAAGCACCTTTTCCCCACAGAAAGAAAGAAAAAAAAAAGCTGTTAGGCTGCTATATTCAACTTACAAGAGCAAAATTTGACAAGGACTTTCTGTGAAATGAAAGGCAATGTGTTAAATGAGAACTCAGTCGTGAACACCAAATCTCAAAATTCTCAAGGAAACCTTTTCACTGATTCCCGGTAGCTGATGTGTTTAGGTAGCAGATATTTAAATATAATTTTAAAAACTAAAACAAAATGAATAAATAATTTCAAGGTCAGGATAAAAACTAAAATAACATAAGAGATCCAGATTCCTCCAGTGCTTGTATTGGTTTGAAGGAATCAAAGTTGAACTAATATTCCTTAAGAGTTGGGAAACCAGTGTCTCTGGATTCTCCAAACTCATGAGGTGCAAAGAGAACCTTCAGAACCCAGTTAGACACATCCAGGGACCAAAACCATACTCTGTCCAAAGAAGCCAGTGGACTTCCCTGGTGGCGCAGTGGTTAAGAATCTGCCTGCCAATGCAGGGGACATGGGTTTGATCCTTGGTCCGGGAAGATCCCACATGCCACAGATCAACTAAGCCCGTACGCCACAACTACTGAGCCTGAGAGCCACAACTACTGAAGCCCGCACACCTAGAGCTTGTGCTTTGCAACAACAGAAGCCACCACAATGAGAAGACCGCTCACTGCAACAAAGAGTAGCCCCCGCTTACCGCAACTAGAGAAAGCCTGCATGCAGCAACAAAGACCCAACGCAGACAAAAATAAATAAATAAATATATTTGTTAAAAACAAGAAAAAAAGAAGAAGGCAGCATTTCTGGTGGCACCAGAATGTGAAAGGTACTTTTGCAGCCAGATGTTGTCAATATTCTCTATTCTTTGGGTCATAGAGAAAAGACTCCAAGTGGCCAGTAATTGCATTGTTTTTCTTCTTGACATTATGTAACTATTTGGGGCCCACACATGGACATATATATGCGTAACTTTAATCCAACACCCCACAAACTCAGTTTTCCTATCTTGCTCAGGCCCGTAATGGAACGTAAAAGAATATACATGTACTGGACTAGTATCACCTCACCCCCCTCCCTTTTATTTACTTATTTCTCACAACGACTCCCATTATATATTGAGCCTCAGGCGATTAAGTGACTTAGTTTATATCTCACACCTAGGAAACAGTCAGTCGAATTTCTTTCACTCTCAGAAACTTTCAAGACTTGCTTTTTTTGGTGGCTCTCTTGGCACCTGAGTTTCACTACCTTCTGGAGCACACTGAGGGTCTGTTTGGCTTTCTTATCCCTCCCTAAGGTGGTCACAGAGGCCCAGCACAGCAGACAGTACCTTCTGCCTTTTGGAAAGAGAAGAGATATTCTCCTATTTGTGCACCCTATGCCAGGTACAGTTAAAACTCTACCTCTCTATAATCATGATAACACAAAATTAGCCCGATATGCTAAGGGACGCTCCTTGGGATCACTCTGATAATCTTTCTGTTCTATGCATTTCAGAGGTGGACCTCACATGCAGAATGAGAGAAGAAACCTCTCAGGAGTGAAGAGGCTGGGTAAACAGGTGAGAACAAAGCAGGAAGCAAAGAAGGGATCAGGCACAGTGCAAAATTTCTCTAAAACTCTAGAGGAAGAAATAAACATTCAGGGAACCAAGTGCTCAGGCGATGAGGTCAGTTGGTACTTCAGTCCACAGCTAAGATAACACCAACTATCCCTCTGCCCTCTGGGATCTGATGCTCTTGGTACTGTGTGGGGGCAGGGGAATGCCTAGCCACAGTTTGGGATGTCTGGCCCATGTAAAACCCTTCTTCTCTAAGAGATACCCTTATGATCTGTAGGATACTCTGTTAATAAATTCCCCTTTTTGGATTAAAATCTTACTCTCAGATTCTCACAGGAAGGCACCTTAGTCCTGCCCTCATGCATGCCTAGTTTCTCTCATTCTGGTGCCTTTCTGGTTCACACTCTTCATTTAGTAAACACTTAATCTTCTTGACCTCCCCCATCTATTATTCTCCTATGGCTGCTGTAAAACATCATCATAAAATTGGTGGCTTAAAACAACAGAAATTTATTTCATCACAGTTCTGGAGACCAGAAGGCCAAAACTGAGGAATCAGCAGGGCTCCCTCTGAAAAATCCAGGGGAGGATCCTTCCTTGCCTCTTCCAGCTTCTGGTAGCTTCAGGAATTACTTGGCCCATGGCAGCCAAAGACCAGTTGTTACCTCCATTTTCACATCACCTTCTCTCCTTTCTTATAATAACACTTATCATTGGAATGAGGATCCACCCAGTAATCTAGGATGATCTCATCTCATGATCCTTAACTTAATTACATCTGTGAAGGGTCTTTTCCCAGTGAGATCACATTCACCAGTTCTGGAATTAGGACATGGACATATCTTTTGGGGAGCCCCCATTCAACCCACTACACGCATGTAGGCACGTAGTAGAGAAACCTAACTTAGTCCCTGTTTGTCTGTTTACTTTCCATCTTTTAAACAGCACTGTCCAATAGAACTTTCTGCCATGATGGAAATGTTCCATATCCATGCTGTACAACATGGTAGCCACATGTAGCTACTGAGCACTTAAAATGTTAGATAATAGAATTGAATGACTAAATTTTTAAATTTTTATTTAATTTTAAGCAACTGAAATGTAAGTAGCCCCATGTGGTTAATGGCTGCTATATTGGTCAGCCACAGTTCTAAAATTTTTTTGTAGGATTTGCTTTTTATATATTTTTTCCAACTTTATTGAGGTAGGATTGATTGATAAAAATTGTATATATGTAAGGTCTACAATGTAATGTCTTGATATATGCATATATTTTTAAATGCATACCACAATCAAGTTAATGAATACATCCATCACTTCACACAATTACCTTTGTCTATATGTGTATGGTAAGAAGACTGAAGCTCTACTCTCTTAGCAAATTTCAGGTATACAATACAGTACTACTAACCATGCTCTACATTAGATCTTCAGAGTTTATTTACCTTAAAACTAAAATTTGTGCCCTTTGACCAGTATCTCCCTAACCCCAACCCACCCCCACCCCTGGCAACCACCATTCTACGTTCTGGTTCTATTTCATATGTTTTGTCACAAATAGCAGGATTTCCTTCTTTTTATAGTTGATTTTTATTCCATTGTATACATATATACCACATTTCATTTATCCATTAATTTATTCATGGGCTTAGGTTGTTTCCATATCTTGAAAATTCTAAAATTCTGACAAGGCTTACCTACTGTCTTCTCCTTTCCTGTTTTCTGTCCTTATGAGTTTACACTCATTTCTTTATTGTCCTTCTCATGAGATTATAGAAAGTAGCAAAGATAAATACATGAGATTGTGAAAAGTAGCAAAGATGAATACATGTGTTCACAAAAATAAACACAAGTAGCAAAGGTGCTTAGTCTGTCATATTTAACTGGATGGCCCTATCAATTATCATGGAACTAGCTCATATTCTCTCATTATGATAAAAACTATCACGGGAAGAGGAGTTCATTAACAAATTCAATATCTGGGTGGCTTTTTCTGGGTCATTTTGGCTAAGGTCTCAATCTTAAGGCAGAAGAAAAATGGAATAATGGTACCTTGGGATTGCAAAAGCCAGGGTCCGCTGCCCATATTCATGACTCTTTTGAAAACTTACACTATCTTAAAAGAATATGGAAGTCATTAGGCAGGTAGAATGTTAGATGATGTTATTAACTTTGTTACCACACCATATGAATCAGACATAAGTACAAGGTCAAGTCTGACTCAGGCAACAAAGATTTCACAAAGATTTTATGAGTTTTAAAATTAAAATTATGAGCTCACTTCAGCAGCACATATACTAAAATTGGAACAATACAGAGAAGATTAGCATGGTCTCTGCACAAAGATGATGCACAAATTCGTGAAGCGTTCCATATTTTACCTGCACAGAGGACCGGTGCCGACCAGCACTCACCAGCCTGAGAGGCTTGTCTGCTCACCCGCCGGGATGGGTGGAGGCTGGGAGCTGAGGCTCCAGCTTCGGAGGTTGTATCCCAGGGAGAGGACTGGGGTTGGCTGCGCGAACACAGCCTGAAGGGGGCTAGTGCGCCACAGCTAGCTGGGAGGGAGTCCGGGAAAAAGTCTGGACCTGCCTAAGAGGCAAGAGACCATTGTTTCCTGGTACACAAGGAGAGGGGATTCAGAGTACCGCCTAAACAAGCTCCAGAGACGGGCGCAAGGCGTGGCTAACAGCGCAGATACCAGAGACAGGCATGAGACGCTAAGGCTGCTGCTGCAGCCACCAAGAAGCCTGTGTGCAAGCACAGGTCACTCTCCATACCTCACCTCCAAGGAGCCTCTGCAGCCCGCCACTGCCAGGGTCCCGTGTTCCAGGGACAACTTCCCCGGGAGAATGCATGGCGAACCTCAGGCTGGTGAAATGTCATGCTGGCCTCTGCTGCCACAGGCTCGCCCCTCATCCATACCTCTCCCTCCCTCCCCTGAGTGAGCCAGAGCCCCCGAATCAGATGCTCCTTTAACCCCGTCCTGTCTGACTGAAGAACAGATGCCCTCAGGAGACCTACACACAGAGGGGAGGCCAAATCCAAAGCTGAACCCCAGGAGATGTGCAAAGAGAAAGGGAAGTCTCTCCCAGCAGCCTTAGGAGCAGCAGATTAAATCTCCACAATCAACTTGATGTACCTGCATCTGTGGAATACCTGAATAGACAACAAATTGTCCCAAAATTGAGGTGGTAGACTTTGGGAGCAATTGTAGACTTGGGGTTTGCTTTCTGCATCTAATTTGTTTCGGGTTTTATGTTTCTCTTAGTTTAGTATTTAGAGTTTATTATCAGTGGTAGATTTGTTTATTGATTTGGTTACTCTCTTCCTTTTTTTTAATAAGTAAATATATATATATATATATATATTCCTTTTTCTCTTTTTCTGAGTGTGTATGTGTAGACTTCTTTGTGAGATTTTGTCTATATAGCTTTGCTTTTACCATTTGTCCTAGGGTTCTGTCGGGTTTCTTTTTTTTTTTTTTTTTTTAGTATAATTTTTAGCACTTGTTATCATTGGTGGATTGGCTTTTTGATTTGGTTGCTCTCTTCTTCCTTTATTTCTTTCTTTTTTTCAAACTTTTCTTTTAAGCCATGTGGCTGACAGGGTCTTGGTGCTACAGCCAGGTGTCAGGTCTGTGCCACTGAAGGTGGAAAGCCAAGTTCAGGACATTGGTCCACCAGAGACCTCCTGGCTCCACGTAATAACAAATGTCAAAAGCTCTCCCAGAGATCTCCATCTCAACACTAAGACCCAGCTCCACTTAATGACCAACAAGCTCCAGTGCTGGATACCCTATGCCAAACAACTAGCAAGAGAGGAACACAAGTCCACCCATTAGCAGAGAGGTTGCCTAAAATCATAATAAGTTCACAGACACCCCAAAACACACCACCGGACATGGTCCTGCCCACCAGAAAGACAAGACGCAGCCTCATCCACGAGAACACAGGCACTAGTCCCCTCCACCAGGAAGTCTACACACCCACTGAAACAACCTTAGCCACTGGGAGCAGACACCAAAAACAACGGGAACTACGGACCTGCAGCCTGCAAAAAGGAGACCCCAAACACAATAAGTTCAGCAAAATGAGAAGACAGAGAAACACACAGCAGATGAAGGAGCAAGGTAAAAACCCACCACACCAAACAAATGAAGAGAAAATAGGCAGTGTACGTGAAAGGGAATTCGGAGTAATAATACTAAAGATGATCCAAAATCTTGGAAATAGAACAGAGAAAAGACAAGAAACATTTAACAAGGACCTAGAAGAACTAAAGAGCAAACAAACAATGACGAACGACACAATAAATGAAATTAAAAATTCTCTAGAAGGAATCAATAGCAGAATCACTGAGGCAGAAGAATGGATAAATGACCTGGAAGACAAAATAGTTGAAATAACTACCACAAGGCAGAATAAAGAAAAAAGAATGAAAAGAATTGAGGACAGTCTTAGAGACCTCTGGGACAACGTTAAATGCACCAGCATTCGAATTATAGAGGGCCCAGAAGAAGAAGAGGAAAAAAAAGGGACTGAGAATATATTTGAAGGGATTACAGTTGGAAACTTCCCTAATATGGGAAAGGAAAGAATCAATCAGGTCCAGGGAGTGCAGAGAGTCCCATACAGGATAAATCCAAGGAGAAACATGCCAAGACACATATTAATCAAACTATCAAAAATTAAATACAAACAAAAAATACTAAAAGCAGCAAGGGAAAAACAACAAATAACACACAAGGGAATCCCCATAAGGTTAAGAGCTGATCTTTCAGAAGAAACTCTGAAAGCCAGAGGGAGTGGCAAGACATATTTAAAGTGATGAAAGTGAAACACCTACAACCAAGACTACTCTACCCAGCAAGGATCTCATCAGATTCAATGGAGAAATTAAAACCTTTACAGATAAACAAAAGCTAAGAGAATTCAGCCACCAAACCAGCTTTACAACAAATGTTTAAGGAACTTCTATAGGCAGGAAACACAAGAGAAGGAAAAGACCTACAATAACAAATCCAAACAATTAAGAAAATGGTAACAGGAACATACATATCAATAATTACCTTAAATGTAAATGGATTAAATGCTTCAACCAAAAGATATAGACTGGCTGAAGGGATACAAAAACAAGACCCATATATATGCTGTCTACAAGAGACCCACTTCAGACCTAGAGACACATACAGACTGAAAGTGAGGGGATGTAAAAAGATATTCCATGCAAATGGAAATCAAAAGAAAGCAGGAGAAGCAATTCCTATATAAGACAAAATAGACTTTAAAATAAAGACTATTACAAGAGACAAAGAAGGACACTGCATAATGATCAAGGGGTCAATCCAGAAGATGATATAACAACTGTAAATATTTATGCACCCAACATACAGCACTTCAATACATAAGACAAATGCAAAGAGACATAAAAGGGGAAATCGACGGTAACACAATCATAGTAGGGGACTTTAACACCCCACTTTCACCAATGGACAGATCATCCAAAATGAAAATAAATAAGGAAACACTAGCTTTAAATGACACAATAGACCAGATAGATTTAATTGATATTTATAGGACATCCCATCCAAAGACAGCAGATTACACTTTCTTCTCAAGTGCTCATGGAATATTCTACAGGATAGATCATATCTTGGGTCACAAATCAAGCCTTGGTAAATTTAAGGAAATTCAAATCATATCCAGTATCTTTTCCAACCACAATGCTATGAGACCAGATATCAATTACAGGAAAAAATCTGCAAAAAATACAAACACATGGAGGCTAAAAAAATACACTACTAAATAACCAAGAGATCACTGAAGAAATCAAAGAGGAAATTGAAAAATAACTAGACACACCACTGTAAAGCAATTATACTCCGATAAAGATGTTAAAAAATAAATACCTAGAAACAAATGACAATGAAAACAAGATAACCCAAAACCTATGGGATGCAGCAAAAGAGTTCTAAGAGGGAAGTTTATCGCAGTACATTCCTACCTCAAGAAACAAGAAACATCTCAAATAAACAACCTGACCCTGCACCTAAAGCAATTAGAGAAAGAAGAACAAAAACCCCCAAAGTTAGCAGAAGGAAAGAAATCATAAAGATCAGATCAGAAATAAATGGAAAAGAAATGAAGGAAACAATAGCAAATATCAATAAAATTAAAAGCTGGTTCTTTGAGAAGATAAACAAAATTGATATACCATTAGCCAGACACATCAAGAAAAAGAGGTGTAAGACTCAAATCAACAGAATTAGAAATGAAAAAGGAGAAGTAACAACTGCCACTGTAGAAATTCAAAGGATAATGAGAGATTACTACAAGCAACTATATGCCAATAAAATGGACAACCTGGAAGAAATGGACAAATTCTTAGAAAAGCAAAACCTTCCAAGACTGATCTAGGAAGAAATAGAAAATATAAACAGACCAATCACAACCACTGAAATTGACACTGTGATTAAAAAACTTCCAACAAACAAAAGCCCAGGACCAGATGGCTTCACAGGAGAATTCTATCAAACATTTAGAGAAGAGCTAACACCTATCCTTCTCAAACTCTTCCAAAATATAGCAGAGGGAGGAACACTCCCAAACTCATTCTATGAGGCCACCATCACTTTGATACCAAAACCAGACAAGGATGTCACAAAGAAAGAAAACTACAGGCCAATATCACTGATGAACATAGATGCAAACATTTTCAACAAAATACTAGCAAACAGAAACCAACAGCACATTAAAAGGATCATACATCATGATCAAGTGGGGTTTATCCCAGGAATGCAAGGATTCTTCAATATATGCAAATCAATCAATGTGATAAACCATATTAACAAACTGAATGAAAAAAACCATATGATCATATCAATAGATGCAAAAAAAAACTTTCAACAAAATTCAACACCGATTTATGATAAAAACCCTCCAGAAAGTAGGCATAGAGGGAACTTACCTCAACATAATAAAGGTCATATATGACAAACCCACAGCCAACATCGTTCTCAATGGGGAAAAACTGAAAAAATTTCCTCTAAGATCAGGAACAAGACAAGGTTGATTAGCCACAGCACTCAGAGAAGAAAAAGAAATAAAAGGAATCCAAACCAGAAAAGAAGAAGTAAAGGTGTCACTGTTTACAGATGACATGATACTATACATAGAGAATCCTAGAGATGCTACCAGAAAACTACTAGAGCTAATCAATGAATCTGGTAAAGCAGTAGGATACAAAATTAATGCACAGATATCTCTTGCATTCTTACACACTAATGATGAAAAATATGAAAGTGAAATTAACAAAACACTCCCACTTATCACTGCAACAAAAAGAATAAAATACCTAGGAATAAACCTACCTAAGGAGACAAAAGACCTGTATGCTGAAAACTAAAAGAAACTGATGAAAGAAATGAAAGATGATACAAACAGATGGAGAGATATACCATGTTCTTGGATTGGAAGACTCAATATTGTGAAAATGACTATATTACCCAAAGCTATATACAGATTCAATGCAATCCCTATCAAATTACCAATGGCATTTTCCACAGAACTAGAACAAAAAATTTCACAATTTGTATGGAAACACAAAAGACTCCAAATAGCCAAAGCAATCTTGAGAAAGAAAAATGGAGCTGGAGGAATCAGGAATCCCAGATTTCAGACTATACTACAAAGCTACAGTAATCAAGACAGTATGGTACTGGCACAGAAACAGAAATATAGATCAATGGAACAGGATAGAAAGCCCAGAGATAAACCCACGCACATATGATCACCTTATTTTTGATAAGGGAGGCAACAATATACAATGGAGAAAAGACAGCTTCTTCAATAAGTGATGGTGGGAAAACTGGACAGCTACATGTAAAAAAAATGAAATTAGAATGCTCCCTAACACCATACACAAAAATAAACTCAAAATGGCTTAAAGACCTAAATGTAAGGCCAGACACTATAAAACTCTTAGAGGAAAACATAGGCAGAACACTCTATGACATAAATCACAGCACGATCCATTTTGACCCACCTCCTAGAGAAATGGAAATTAAAATTTTAAAATGGGACCTAATGAAACTTAAAAGCTTTTGCACAGCAACAGAAACCATAAACAGGACGAAAAGACAACCCTCAGTATGGGAGAAAATATTTGCAAATGAATCAATGGGCAAAGGATTAATCTCCAAAATACACAAGTAGCTCATGCAGCTCAATATCAAAAAAACAAACAACCCAATCCAAAAATGGGTAGAAGACCTAAATAGACATTTCTCCAAAGAAGATATACAGATTGACAAAAAAGGATGCTCAACATCACTAATAACTAGAGAAATACAAATGAAAACTACAATGAGGTGTCACCTCATATCAGTCAGAATGGCCATCATCAAAAAATCTACAAACAATAAATGCTGGAGAGGGTGTGAGAAAAGGGAACCCTCTTGCACTGTTGGTGGGAATGTAAATTGATACAGCCACTATGGAGAACAGTATGGAGGTTCCTCAAAAAACTAAAAGTAGAACTATCATATGACCCAGCAATCCCACTACTGGGCATATACTCTGAGAAAACCACAATTAACAAAGAATCATGTAACACAATGTTCATTGCAGCTCTATTTACAATAGCCAGGACATGGAAGCAACCTAAGTGTCCACTGACAGATGAATGGATTAAAAAGCTGTGGCACATATATACAATGGAATATCACTCAACCATAAAAAGAAACGCAATTGAGTTATTTGTAATGAGGTGGATGGACCTAGAGTCTTCAATCAGAGTGAAGTCAGAAAGAGAAAAACAAATACCGTATGCTAACACATATATATGGAATCTAAAAAAAAAGAAAAGAAAAGGGTCCTGAAGAGCCTAGGGGCAGGACAGGAATAAAGACGCAGAAGTAGAGAATGGACTTGAGGACACAGGGAGGGGGATGGACAAGCTGGGACAAAGTGAGACAGTGGCATGGACTTATACACACTACCAAAGGTAAAACAGATAGCTAGTTTGAAGCAGCCACATAGCACAGGGAGATCGGCTCCGTGCTTTGTGACCACCTAGAGGGGTGGGATAGGGAGAGTGGGAGGGAGACACAAGAGGGAGGAGATATGGGGATATATGTATATGTATAGCTGAGTCACTTTGTTATACAGCAGAAACTAACACACCATTGTAAAGCAATTATACTCCAATAAAGATATTAAAAATAAATAAATAAATTAAATTATAATTATTTTTCCAAGTCTCTTTCCAATTTGCATTCCTTCAAATTCTGCCCCTTTTTGTCATCCTGGAAGAAAGGCAGGCAAAGCAAAGATTTATCCTCCCATAGTGACCGGTAGCTTTATCTGTAGTTTGTCAAAATAGGCCACGACCAGCTTCCTCAAGGTTAGGTCAAACTTTGAAATCTTAAATTATCAGTCTTTTATGTGTCCAGTAGAAAACTGATCACCCTGTTCACACTGGGCTATAAGGAGCACTTAATAAATGTGAAAGAAGAGTCAGACAGAAAGCACACAAAGAAAGAAGCTTGCTTGCAGATAAGTTGCAAAGAAGCCAGACTTGAGAACTGATTGAGCAAATAGAAAACACAAGGAATGTATTAACTTTTTTAATTGCCAAGGTTACTGAATTTATAGTTAGTCTGTTCATGAAGAAAAAAAAATCAGTTTTCTCACAGCTAACATCTGCATATGTCATAATCTATCTTCAGACCTCAGTTTTACAGAAGTCAGAGATAGAGTTGCTTTGTTAGGGAGTTGGTAGCTTACAGGAATTGCTCAAGAATTCCTTTGTCTTGGAGACTAAAACTATGCAGAATAAAATTGTTATTTTTGGTTTGTCTTAGAGTGCAATGTGGGTTTTATTTTATCCTAACTGTGGGACATTATGGGCACACTTATTCATAATGGTGGCAGGGCCATATCAATTTTACTTCCACAGTTGATAACCTAACTCAATTAGCTACTAACAAATTATACTGAGAAAGCCATTATGCAGATGACTAAAGCCAACAAGCCATTCAATGTCAGTTAATGTGGATACAGGTTTTCCCATGTTCCAGACTACTGAACAGGCCTCTCTCTCTGTATTATCACTAAAATCATATCCCAACAATTTAGTTTATTAGGATAACATTAATGGTGACAAGTGGATACAAAATGGCCTATAATCTAAGTTGGCAAACTATGACTTGTAGGCCAAATTCAGCCCATCCACTTGGTCTTATAAAGTTTTATTGGAACATAGTTAAGCCCATCCATTTACATATTTTCTATGGCTTCTTTTGCTCTACAATGGCAGAGTTGAATAGATGCAACAGAAACCATGCTGCCCACAAAACCAAAAATATCTACTCTCTGACCCTTTACTGAAAACACTTGCCATGCCTTGATCTATGATTTCAAATGAAGTTCAGAATTATTATTAATTTAGTATATTCCTGGAATATCCAAATGTCCAGCCTTATAATATTAGGTTATAGACATTAAGGTCACACAAATGTTAAATATGTATTAAAGGTCCTTTTTATTAAGTCATTTCTATCTCAGGGGAACACAATGTATCTTTGGAAAAAAGCTGAAGTATGTCTTCAAATTTTGCCTATGGAAATAAAGGCTTGGAAAACATATTGTGCTACCTGGGTGACTCAGGGAAAGGTGATTACCCCAAGCCTCAGTTTCCTCATCTAGAAAATGAGAGTAATCCATACCTCATGGAATAAGTGATTTATTGGGAGAATTAAATTCAATGAGATGGGTAAAATATTTAGCCCAGTACCTGGCACTTAATGCATGTTAGCTATTAATAATACCATCACTTAGACAGTTAATTAAAAATAGAAGCATGATTAGGTAGTAAATGAGGACTTGTGATAGAAAAAAAAAGAATATAGAGAATCACATTTCTTTGTATAAACTCTGATGTCTAACAATGAATTCTTTTTTAAAAATTAAACATGCAACTAAGCATATTGTCACATAGATAAATCTCAGTGTAAAGGCTTCCTACAACAATAATATATATGCCAGAGCACTTATTAGAAAAGAAAAATACTGCCTTAAAGAATGTTAATTGGCAAACAGCACCTGGTAAGAGACATGCCTGGCAAGACTCCAGGACATACCCGCTCCTGCATTTAAGACAGTCAACTGGTCATAAATCTGAACTATTATTCCAGTTGGAAAGACAATTTTTAATGGAGCCAAACAGTGATGGTTGAGTAACTAAGACATGTTATGCTTATTGGTTTAAAGGAAAAAAAAAAAAAGTCTTGATTTTCTTCTGTATTGTTTTTAAGCTGTTTATTGGATTTTAAGTCATCTGACATAAAAATCTCCTCCCTCAAAGAGCCCCCTAGACAAGAGGATGTATCCATTTCTAACAAATGGGCCCTTTATACTGAACCCAGTCAAGACATATGGGGGGCTCCCCTGGTGGCACAGTGGTTGAGAGTCTGCCTGCCGATGCAGGGGACACGGGTTCGTGCCCCGGTCCGGGAAGATCCCACATGCCGCAGAGCGGCTGGGCCCGTGAGCCATGACTGCTGAGCCTGCGCGTCCGGAGCCTGTGCTCCGCAATAGGAGAGGCCACAACAGTGAGAGGCCTGCGTACCGCAAAAAAATAAAAAGACATATGGGAACCCCAGCAAGGTGACAATATGGTATCACTTTACATTAGTATTCCTTAAACATGTGTTCACCTTTTATTCAGTGGATAAATGATTTTCTATTTAAATTTTCTACTCCTTACATCCCAAACATATGAATAGTAACTTCTGCTTTTTCCCCTAGTGTCTTCCACCATGCCTTTCTGTGATAAACTAAATATGGCCACAAATTTTTTTGCAGGAAATGGAGTCTATTTTCCAGTTGCTTGAATTTGAGTTGGCCTTGTGGTTTGCTTTGACCATTAGAATGAGGGAGAAATGACATGTGTGACTTCCAAGCATCAGTTCACTTGCAGCTTCCATGCTCACCCCCTGGAACACAGACACCTTAGGAAGAAGCCCAGCTAGCCTTCTCGAGGCTGATGGCCTTCCTGGAGTGAGACATCACATGGAAAGAAAGGCCCAACCACCCCATGCATTCCAGCTCTCTCAGCTGTTACCTTGGACCTATGAATGAGGTCATCTAGAATGAGCTGGCCCCAGACAGTCTGCCAAGTGAATTCAAAAGCATGAGTGAACACGGCAAACTCCAAGTGCAGCAGAGATGAGCCGCCCCAGATGAACCCTGCCCAAGTTAACAATCTACAGAATGATGAGCAAACAAAGAGCTATAATTTAAAGCCACTAAGTTTTGGATCTGTTATGTGAAAACTGAGACACATCCCATTTGATACATTAGGCTAAAATTAAGGCAGCCCAAACTTATTAATTCCCACGTGAAATTAAGAGAATTGGAGTAGAGGTAGGACTTGACCAAGTCCTACCAAAGATGATGGAAGAAGACTAAGGTGTTGAAGAGAAGCAGCTTATGAAGCTTCTGAATTACTTCAGCTGCTCCACAACAAATAGTTCTAACTTTCCAGTCACAGAATTGCAGAAAGTTAGAAGTCAAAGGAAACCTTACAATCTTATGGTCCACTATTGTATAGCACAGGGAACTCTGCTCAATATTCTGTAACAACCTAAATGGAAAAAGAATTTGAAAAAGAATAGATACATGTATATGTATAATAGAATCACTTTGCTGTATGCCTGAAACTAACACAACATTGTTAATCAACTATACTCCAATATAAAATTTTAAAAATTAAAAAAAAATCTTATGGTCCAAAACCCCTCTCTTTATAAATTGGGAAACTGAGGGCCAAGGAGCAAGGCACTTGTCCACAGTGAGGGGATCTTGGGCAGAGCTAAAGCTTGACTCCGCATCTACTTTCTAATTGCTTTCTCACTGCTTCAGCAGGCATAAGACCATTCCCCACACATCACGTCAGTTTACCTTCTTACCCACTCTAAGAAATAGGTGGGGCAGATATTATGATTCTAATTTTATTAAGGAAGAAACTGAGGCCAAGATTAATAGAAGTTCCCATTGCTAAGACTGCCAAAGTTCAGAATAGAACTCAGGACTTTGGTCCCTCATCAACTAGATTAATTCAGTCAACATTTGCCAAGCACCTGCTATGTGCAAGCTGGTATGCTGCTGGGGAGAGTCAAATGAATAATTACAAGTGTTTCTAACCCAGCAAAGGAGATGAGCCTCTTCTAAGAGATGAGAAACTTCACTTTACTCTCATCACTTTTGGGCCCTAGGGTCTCTGAGAAAGCATGAGGTTTTCTCCTGTTCTTACTAAGAACAGGCAGACTGGGGTGTGCAGCCTGGGTATCAGACTTGTAGCTATTGGGCAGGTCCTTATGACAGCTAGATTTCTTTGGTCACAGGCAACAGAAACTACAGGCCACAGGCTACTCAGAGTAAACAGAAGTGCATGGGAACCAGTGGGAAGACTGGAGAACTAGATTTGACCACCAACAGAATCTAGCTGCTCCAGAGGCTGTGAAGAAGGAATTCAGGAGTTATCTTTAAGCAAGATGTGTCTGCCAATGAGACAAATGGATTCCAACCGTATTCAGTCTCTTTGCCCCTCTACTTAAGATTCATACTCCAGGGAGGTAACATTCAACTGGTCTAACTTGGGTCAAATCCCAGCTCTTGGCTAGTGAAGGACAGTGCACCAGATTGGAGTCCCACCAGGCTACTTCCAGCAGGGACAAGGTAATGAGCCTAACATGATGCTGTTAGGAAGGAGAAAACTATTTTAGGCAGCCAAAGAGAAAGAAAACAAAAATCCGTAAGACTCTTAGAGTAACAGAATACCAATTCCATCCTCTAGAAAATAAAACTGGGCATCAATTCCCAGCACTCTTAGTCTGTAATGGCTCCATGTGAACCATCTTGGCAGTAGTTTAAGAGTTTGGTAAGTGGTAATTACCCATATACCATCTACCACAGTTGCAGTATGAGTATAAAAAGCACACATCCAACCATGCTGAGCTTGAGACAGCCTTCTTTAGTAACAGAAACAATAACTGTCATACTCTTCTGTCACTTGTGCTTTATCACTGCCACTCTTGGGGGTGGTGAGCCAAAATAATAATAATAATAATGAAATAATTGTGTCTAGAGGCACCAGACTAGGCATTTTATATACATTAGCTTTTCTTTTACTAACACTGCTTTATGGCATGCAAGATACATAGGATACAACTTCATTCTGTTTTATGGTTGTCCTTGGCCAATATTTTCTTTTTATTTCTAGAAGTCTCTAGTGATTATTTCTATCACCAGCATTATATCTATGGGATGCAATAGGTCTAGTTGACAACAATAATGGGCTTCCAGAGGAAAAAAATGTTCCAGAAAATGAAAGCTGCAGAGAATACTGCCTTGAGCTTTCTCAGGGGCTAACTCGTGCCAGGTTGCAATATTTCCTCTGGCTTCTAGGTTGAAATATTTTGCTTTTGGATTGACTTCGTAGGTGTAACATAAAAGAGAAAAATCAACTGGCTTACAGAAATAGATCACAGGAAGGCCTGAGGCCCTGGTCTTGCTAGGGAACAGGTAACCTACAGAATTTGCCTTTGCAGTGAATATCCAGGGATATTGTTGATATGTCTGAGGTTGCTTTTCACTGGCTACTGAACCTGGTTATCAGGCAGGCACACAGCCTGAGTCTCCAGAACAGCCCAGAGCATCTTCACTCTGTGTAGGTAGAGTCAACAGCAGGTGGGAAAGTTTGGAGGATGAGGAAATTCCAGTATCAGTCTGGGAGCATCCTGCTTTGTCTATTTTTTGTAGTCATCATAAAGCAGTTGAATTTTTATATACTTTACAATTAAAGAAATTGTATGTTAATAAACAGTATCTGCTGGCATTTTTCCATCAGTCGCAGCATCACTTTGTTATACAGCAGAAACTAACACAACATTGTAAAGTAATTATACTCCAATAAAGATGTTTTAAAAAAAAAAAAAAGAAGCAGACTGGGGAAGGAGAAGAGCCGTTAGGTCAAGGAGCATTGATCACCTGCTGGATAAATGGAGGAGAGGGATTTTATCTGAAGCAAGTAAAGGTGGTAGTTCAAAAAATTAATCTGATTCAGACCAAAATCAAGGACCAGCTAAAGATAAAACAGAGCAAAGAATAAATATTTGTCAAGGGATTTAACAAACAGAAGAGAAAGGGAGAAAGCTAACCCTATAATACTGTATTTAAAAAAAAACTAAAAGTTTGGAATAATTTCAGCAGTCTAGTACATTGTTGAGCACTGAGAGCAGACACCTAGAGACAGAGGCATGAAGGCACCAAGATGTTAGTCAATATCATTTAAGGTGTTCGTCTAGGTAAAAATGGACATTATATACATGAAGGTAAAAGAAAATGAGCATTGATATGAGTGTATTTAGTTAGACTCTTTTTGAACAGTAAAAATAAGCAGGCCCCAGTTATATCTTATTTTGGAAGTATAGTACAGTTGACCTTTAAAGAACAAGGGTTTGAACTGCGAGGGTCCACTATGTTCAATTTTTTTTCAATAGTAAATACCATAGTACTGCACGATCTGCATCTGTGGTACCACAGATGTGGTACCTGCAGATGGCTGACTATAAATTATATTCAGATTTTCAGCTGCACAGAGGCTCAGAGCCCCCTCACCTCTGCGTTGTTCAAGGGTCAACAGTATAAGGACAGGTAAAGAGTCGGGAGGCATGAGAAAACATCTCAACCATCAAAGAGTTAATCTGAGGCCAAATGTCCAACATTAAGAGAAAGAAGAAGGCTCACCAAGAACTGGAATGAAAGTTTGTCCCATGTGTTCCCAGCAGCAGCTCTGGGAACCCAGGGCATCTTGTCATCCCATCAGAAACAACAGTCCATAGTTGCCAGCTGCTTTATTGATTGCATCTCAAATTTATATTTTTTAAGAAAACATATCTGATCAGGTCAGATACAGAACACTCGTGCATGTTCCAAGTCATTAGATGAGCTTTAATTTCCCATAAGTTTAGCCTATGTAAGGTGGCCTTTTAATCAAAAATTTCAACAAATATTAATTGAACACCTTCTATGTGCTTGTCAATGGCTCAGGCACTGGGAATACACCAGAATATGGAATAGGATAAACAAGATCCCTGCCCTCACAGAGCTCATGGAGGAAGTCAGAGTGTGGAGGGAAAGATGAAAATTTTAAGATAATAAATATAACAACAGTCTGAGAAGGACATTGTGCTCTTAAGCATTACAGGGTGCATAACCCAGACCTGTGGGGGTCAAGAAATATTCTGCAAAGGAATGACATCTACAATGGTCAAAGTATGTTTCTGTGTGTGTGTGTGTGTGTGTGTGTGTGTTTGGGAGGGAGGTGATCCTAATGCAGGAAGAAAAAATATATACCAAATCCCAGACACAGTAAACTATCTGGCCTTGGTGACAAAAAAGTACAAGGCATAAGTCTGTGGGACTGGAGCATGAAGTGTGATGGGGGAGTGGGGAGTTCAGAGACTGTAGCCAAAAGCAGGAATCAGTAAACACAAAAGGAAGACATTCAAAGGTTTCAGGCAGAAGAGTGACATGATCACACTTACATTTAAGGAAGATCACTCTGGCTGGTTGCTGTGAGGAAGATAAGAGATGAAGAAGAGTGGAGGCAGGATGTCACGGAGGAAATCCAGAAGGTGGTGGGCTTGGGGTGGGTGGACCTGTACAGAAGGAGGAAGTAGGTAATTGTGGAAGATCTTCAGGAGGTGCTATCAATGACTCTTGGCAGCTGACTTGAGTGTTATGGTGAAGAAGAGAAAGAAGTCAAACTCAACACTAAGGCTTCTGGCTACAGGCTACTGAGAACTTGAAATTAAGAGAGAGGAGGAAGATGTGTTCAGGTTTGAGCATGATGAACTCAGGAAGTTTATGGGAAACCTACACAAAGATATCCAGTAGGCAGCTGATATATAGACACATAGATATAGGGTTGGAGCTCTCCAGGAGTACAGTCTAACCCAGAGATAGAATTTTGACAGTCATCAATGTATATAGATAATAATAGATGCCAGGGGCTCGGATGAGCTCTCCCAGGATGAGTCAGCTGGGACCAAATGGCAAGGTCACTCAGCACAAAGCAAAGCCCAGGAAGAAGTTCTGGCTTCAGAAATTCTGATTCTACAGAAATAACCACCTGGGGTCATTTTATGAGAAAGGTCTGTGAGCAGACAGTATTTCCTGGACTAACACAGTGGGAGAAGGAGGTGACTAACCTCTTCTACTTAGAATAATGTGGTTCAAATCTTTCTTAGTCTATTCTAGCTGCTATAACAAAATATCACAGACTGCATAACCTACAAAAACAAAAACTTATTGCTCACAGTTATGGAGGTTGGAAGTCTGAGATAAGGGTGTCAACATGGCAGGAGAGGGCTCTCTTCCGAGTTGCAGACTTCTTGTATCCTCACATGGTGGAAGGGGTTAGTGATCTCTCTGGAGCCTCTTTCATAAGGGCACTAATCCCATTGATGAGAGTTCCACCCCCATGACATAAGCACCTCCCAAAGGCGCCACCTCCTAATACCATCACCTTTGGGGACTAGGATTTCAGCCTATGAATTTGGCAGGGACACACAACTTCAGACCACTGCACTTTCTGACACAGAATAGTCATTTGTTGATGAGATTATCTGGAATAGACTAACATGCATGATAAGATAAATGATAAGAAGCTACCAGATCACTCTTCTTAGAGCTTCGACCATGGAAGCCCAGCCAAATGAAGAAGGGTAAGAGCTCCACAGTGCCCAGAATGCTGGTACTACTTCTCCACAGCCACTGTGCACATGTGCAAGAGGAGAAATATAAGAATGGAAGAAATATGGGAATGAATGAAGCACCCTGGGAGGAAAGTCACCAGAAATGATCCCCTACCATGGCAGCCCCCCAGCACTGCCTGACCAGGTACCCAGAAATTCTGGCAGCAAACTCATACCGGCACCCATCATGGCATGCTGCCCAGGTTGCACCTGACCAGGAGGAAGACAAAAATAGGTTCCTACCATTTCTTCCTTTCATTGGCAAAGCTGGAATTTCTAGAAGCTAGGAGTGTCCTGGGTCACTGTTGATGTGAAAAATCACATTAGCGCTATTGTCTTGTATTGTTGAAAATGTTTCTTTGAACTCACATATCTAACAAAAGTGAGAAGAGTATTACAGCCTGAGAAGGCCTGGTGTTTTACATCATTTGCATTAGTTATTTCACTTTACACTTAAGACATTCCATTGCATTCATTTACCTTATCTGACTGGCCCCTCCTTGATTAGCAGTCTGTGGCCTAAGTTGGCCTCCCAACTTGTGAATCTTTGATATTATAGAACAAACTTACAGTAGGTCAGAGTGTTCTGAGCTTAGGCAATTTAATTTGTTAAAAATAGTACAAATCACAAGATTGTGGTCCCTATTTTTAACAATGGCAAACACGGGGCACTTTCAAGATGGCGGAGGAGTAAAACATGGAGATAACCTTCCTCCCAACAAATACATCAAAACTACATCTACATGTGGAACAACTCCTACAAAACACCTACTGAATGCTAGCAGAAGACCTCAGACTTCCCAAAAGGCAAGAAACTCCCCACATACCTGGGTAGGGCAAAAGAAAAAAGGAAAAACAGAGATAGAAGAATAGGGATGGGGGCTTCCCTGGTGGCGCAATGGTTGAGAGTCCGCCTGCTGATGCAGGGGACATGGGTTCATGCCCCAGTCCAGGAAGATCCCACATGCCACGGAGCGGCTAGGCCCGTGAGCCATGGCCACTGAGCCTGCGTGTCCGGAACCTGTGCTCCACAACGGGAGAGGCCACAACAGTGAGAGGCCCGAGTACCACCAAAACAAAACAAAACAAAACAAAAAAAGAATAGGGATGGGACCTGCACCTCAGGGAGGGAGCTGTGAAGGAGGAAATGTTTACACACACTAGAAAGCCCCTTCACTGGCAGAGACAGAGTTGGGTTGGGGGGAAGCTTCAGAGCCACAGAGGCGAGCTCAGCAACAAGGCTGCACAGGGCAAAGCAGAGATAGTCCCTCACAGAGGATTGCTGCCGACCAGCACTCACCAGCCTGAGACGCTTGTCTGCTTACCTGCCGGGGTGGGTGGGTGCTGGGAGCTGAGGCTTGGGTGGAGGTCAGATCCCAGGGAGAGGACTGGGGTTGTCTGTGTGAACACAGCCTGAGGGGGCTAGTGAGCCACAGCTGGACAGGAGGGAGTCCGGGAAAAACTCTGGACCTGCCTAAGAGGCAAGAGACCATTGTTTTGGGTTTCATGAGGAGATTCAGAGCACCACCTAAATGGGCTCCAGAGATGGGCATGAACCGCGGTTACCAGCATGGACACCAGAGACGGGCATGAAATGATAAGGCTGCTGCTTCAGCCACAAAAAAGCCTCTGTGCAACCACAGGTCACTATCCACACATCCCCTCCCAGGAGCCTGTGCAGCTTGCCAATGCCAGGGTCCCATGATCCAGGAACAACTTCCCCAGGAGAACACACAGCACGTCTCAGGCTCTTGCAAGGTCACGCCGGCCTCTGCCACTGCAGGCTCACCCCGCATTCCATACCGCTCCCTATCCCCGGCCAGAGTGAGTCAGAGCCCCCTAATCAGCCGCTCCTTTAACCCTGTCTTGTCTGGGTGGGGAACAGATGCCCTCAGGTGACCTACATGCAGAGGTGGGTCCAAATCCAAAGCTGAACTCCAGGAGATGTGTGAACAAAAAAGAGAAAGGGAAATTTCTCCCAGCAGTGTCAGGAGCAGTGGATTAAACCTCCACAATCAACTTGATGTACCCTGCATCTGTGGAATACCTGAAGAGACAATGAATCATCCCAAAACTGAGGTGGTGAAATTTGGGAGTAACTGTAGACTTTGGATTTGCTTTCTGCATCTAATTTGTTTCTGGTTTTAGGTTTATCTTAGTTCAGTATTTAGAGCTTATTATCAATGGTAGATTTATTTATTGATTTGGTTGCTCTCTTCCTATTTTTATTGTGTATACATTTTTTTTTCTGTTTTTGTGACTGTGTATGTGTATGCCTCTTTGTGTGATTTTGCCTGTATAGCTTTGCTTTTGCCATTTGTCCTAGGGTTCTGACTTTTTTTTTTTTTTTTTGTAGTATAGTGTTTAGCACTTGTTTCATTGGAGAAATTCTTTTCTGGTTTGGTTGCTCTCTTCTTTCCTTCTATTTTTTTTATTACTTTTTTATTTTAATAACTTTATTTTATTTATTTACTTATTTTCTTTCTCTTTCTTTTTTTCCTTCTCTCTCTCTCTCTTTCTCTCTTTCTGTCTCCCTTCCTTTCTCTCTCTCTCTCTCTCTCTCTCTCTCTCTCTCTCTCTCTCTTCCTTTCTTTTTCTCTCTTTTCCTCTGAGCTGTGTGGCTGACAGGGTGTTGGTGCTCTGGACGGATGTCAGGCCTGAGCCTCTAAGGTGGAAGAGCCAAGTTCAGGACATTGGTCCACCAGAGACCTCCTGGCTCCACATAATATCAAACGGCAACAGCTCTCCCAGAGATTTCCATCTCAATGCTAAGACCCAGCTCCAATCAACGACCAGCAAGCTATAGTACTTGACACCCTATGCCAAACAACTAGAGAGACAGGAACCCAAACCCACCCATTAGAAGAGAGGCTGCCTAAAATCATAATAAGTTCACAGACACCCCAAAACACACCACTGGACACTGTCCGGTCCAGCAGAAAGACAAGATCCAGCCTCATGTACCTGAACACAGGCACCAGTCCCCTCCACCAGGAAGCCTACACAACCCACTGAACCAAGCTTACCCACTGGGAGCAGACACCAAAAACAAAGGTAACTATGGACATGCAGCCTGCAAAATGGAGACACCAAACACAGTAAGTTAAGTAAAATGAGAAGACAGACAAACACAGAGAACATGAAGGAGCAAGGTAAAAACCCACCAGACCAAACAAATGAGAGGAAATAGGCAGTCTACCTGAAAAAGAATTCAGAATAATGATAGTAAAGATGATCCAAAATCTTGGAAATAGACTGTAGAAAATATAAGAAACAATTAACAAGGACCTAGAAGAACTAAAGACCAAACAAACAATGATGACCAACACAATAAATGAAATTTAAAATTCTCTAGAAGGAATTAATAGCAGAATCACTGAGGCAGAAGAGGGATAAGTGACCTGGAAGATAAAATAGTGGAAATAACTACCACAGAGCAGAATAAAGAAAAAAGAATGAAAAGATTTGAGGAGAGTCTCAGAGACCTCAGGGACAACATTAAAAGGACTAACATTCGAATTATAGGGAGTCCCAAAAGAAGAGAAAAAGAAAGGGACTGAGACAATATTTGAAGAGATTATAGGTGAAAACTTCCCTAATACGGGAAAGGTAATAGTCAATCAAGTCCAGGAAGCACAGAGAGTCCCATACAGGATAAATCCAAGGAGAAACATGACAAGACACATATTAATCAAACTATCAAAAATTAAATACAAAGAAAAAACATTAAAAGCAGCAAGGGAAAAGCAACAATTAACAGACAAGGGAATCCCCATAAGGTTAACAGCTGATCTTTCAGCAGAAACTCTGCAAGCCAGAAGAGAGTGGCAGGACATATTAAAGTGATGAAAGGGAAAACCTACAACCAAGATTACTCTACCCAGCAAGGAACTCATTCAGATTCGATGGAGAAATTAAAATCTTTACAGACAAGCAAAAGCTAAGAGAATTCAGCACCACCAAACCACCTCTACAACAAATGCTAAAGGAACTTCTCTAGGCAGGGAACACAAGAGAAGGAAAAGGCCTACAAAAACAAAACCAAAATAATTAAGAAAATGAGAATAGGAACATACATATCAATAATTACCTTAAATGTAAATGGATTAAACGCTCCAGCCAAAACACATAGACTGGCTGAAGGGATACAAAAACAAGACCCGTACATATATTGTCTATAAGAGACCCATTTCAGACCTACGGACACATACAGACTGTAAGTGAGGAGATGGAAAAAGATATTCCATGCAAATGGAAATCAAAAGAAAGCTGGAGTAGCAATTCTCATATCAGAAAAATAGACTTTAAAATAAAGACTATTACAAGAGACAAAGAAGGATACTACATAACGATCAAGGGATCAATCCAGAAGAAGTTATATCAATTGTAAATATTTATGCACCCAACATAGGAGCACCTCAATACATAAGGCAAATGCTACCAGTCATAAATGGGGAAATCGAAAGTAACACAATCATAGTAGGGGACTTTAACACGCCACTTTCACCAATGGACAGATCATCCAAAATGAAAATAAATAAAAAAACACTAGCTTTAAATTATACATTAAACAAGATGGACTTAATTGATATTTATAGGATATTCCATCCAAAAACAGCAGATTACACTCTGTTCTCCAGTGCTCATGGAACATTCTCCAGGATAGATCATATCTTGGGTCACAAATCAAGCCTTGGTAAATTTAAGAAAATTCAAATCATATCAAGTACCTTTTCCGACCACAATGCTATGAGACTAGATATCAATTACAGGAAAAAATCTGCAAAAAATACAAATACATGGAGGCTAAAAAATACACTACTAAATAACCAAGAGATCACTGAAGAAATCAAAGAGGAAATCAAAAAATACCTAGACACACCATTGTAAAGCAATTATACTCCGATAAAGATGTTAAAAAAAATTAGACACAAATGACAATGAAAACACAATGACCCCAAACCTATGGGATGTAGCAAAAGAGTTCTAAGAGGGAAGTTAATAGCAATACAGTCCTACCTCAAGAAACAAGAAACATCTCAAATAAACAACCTAACCTTACACCTAAAGCAATTAGAGAAAGAAGAACCAAAAAACCCCAAAGTTAGCAGAAGGAAAGAAATCATAAAGATCAGATCAGAAATAAATGAAAAAGAAATAAAGGAAATGATAGCAAAGATCTATAATAACACTAAAAGCTGGTTCTTTCAGAAGATAAAAAAAATTGATAGACCATTAGCCAGACTCATCAAGAAAAAAAGGGAGAAGACTCAAATCAATAGAATTAGAAATGAAAAAGGAGAAGTAACAACTGACACTGCAGAAATACAAAGGACCATGAGAGATTACTAGAAGCAACTCTATGCCAATAAAATGGACAACCTGGAAGAAATGGACACATTCTTAGAAAAGTACAACCTTCCAAGACTGAACCAGGAAGAAAGAGAAAATATGAACAGACCAATCACAAGCACTGAAATTGAGACTGTGATTAAAAATCTTCCAACAAACAAAAGCCCAGGACCAGATGGCTTCACAGGCGCATTCTATCAAACATTTAAAGAAGAGCTAACACCTATCCTTCTCAATCTCCTCCAAAATATAGCAGAGGGAGGAACACTCCGAAAGTCATTCTACGAGGCCACCATCACCCTGATACCAAAACAGGACAAAAATGCCACCAAAAAAGAAAACAACAAGCCAGTATAACTGACGAACATAGATGCAAAAATCCTCAACAAAAAACTAGCAAACCAAATCCAACAGCACATTAGAAGGATCATACAACATGATCAACTGGGTTTTATCCCAGGAATGCAAGGATTCTTCAGTATACACAAATCAATCAATGTGATAAACCAGTTAACAAACTGGAGAAAAAAACCATATGATCATCTCAACACATGCAGAAAAAGCTTTCAACAAAATTCAACACCAATTTATGAAAAAAAAAACCCTCCAGAAAGTAGGCATAGAGGGAACTTACCTCAAAATAATAAAGGCCATACCTGAGAAACCCACAGCCAACATCGTTCTCAATGGTTAAAAATGGAAACCATTTCCACTAAGATCAGGAACAAGCCAAGGTTGCCCACTTTCACCACTATTATTCAACATAGTTTTGGAAGTTTTAGCCACAGCAATCAGAGAAGAGAAAGATATAAAAGGAATCCAAATCGGAAAAGAAGAAGTAAAACTGTCACTGCTTGCAGATGACATGATACTATACATAGAGAATCCTAAAGATGCTACCAGAAACCTACTAGAGCTAATCAATGAATTTGGTAAAGTAGCAGGATACAAAATTAATGCACAGAAATCTCTTGCCTTCCTATACACTAACAATGAAAAATCTGAAGGAGAAATTAAGGAAACACTCCCATTAACCACTGCAACAAAAAGAATAAAATACCTAGGAATAAACCTACCTAAGGAGACAAAAGACCTGTTTGCAGAAAACTATAAGACACTGATGAAAGAAATGAAGGATGATACAAATGGATGGAGAGATATACCATGTTCTTGGATTGGAAGAATCAACGTTGTAAAAATGACTATATGACCCAAAGCAATCTACAGATTCAGTGCAATCCCTATCAAACTACCAATGGCATTTTTCACAGAACTAGAACAAAAAATTTCACAATTTGTATGGAACACAAAAGACCCTGAATAGCCAAAGCAATCTTGAGAAAGAAAAATGGAGCTGAAGGAATCAGGCTACCATACTTCAAACTATACTACAAAGCTACAGTTATCAAGACAGTATGGTACTGGCAGAAAAACAGAAATATAGATCAATGGAACAGGATAGAAAGCCCAGAGATAAACCCATACACATATGGTCACCCTATCTGTGATAAAGGAGGCAAGAATATACAATGGAGAAAAGACAGCCTCTTCAATAAGCGGTGCTAGGAAAACTGGACAGCTACATGTAAAAGAATGAAATTAGAAAACTCCCTCAACCCTCAGAATGGGAGAAAATATTTGCAAGTGAAGCAACTGACAAAGGATTAATCTCCAAAATTTATAAGCAGCTCATGCAGCTCAATAACAAAAAAACAAACAACCCAATCCAAAAATGGGCAGAAGACCTAAATAGACATTTCTCCACAGAAGATATACAGACTGCCAACAAACACATGAAAGGATGCTCAACATCTTTACTCATTAGAGAAATGCAAATCAAAACTACAATGAGATATCATCTCACACCAGTCAGAATGGCCATCATCAAAATATCTAGAAACAATAAATGCTGGAGAGGGTGTGGAAAAAAGGGAACACGCTTGCACTGCTGGTGGGAATGTGAATTGGTACAGCCACTATGGAGAACGGTATGGAGGTTCCTTAAAAAACTACAAATAGAACTACCATATGACCCAGCAATCCCACTACTGGGCATATACCCTGAGAAAACCATAATTCAAAAAGAGTCATATACCAAAATGTTCATAGCAGCCTTATTTACAATAGCCCGGAGATGGAAACAACCTAAGTGTCCATCATTGGATGAATGGATAAAGAAGATGTGGCACATATATACAATGGAATATTACTCAGCCATAAAAGGAAACGAAATTGAGCTATTTGTAATGAGGTGGATGGACCTAGAGCCTGTCATACAGAGTGAAGTAAGTCAGAAAGAGAAAGACAAATACTGTATGCTGACACATACATATGGAATTTAAGGAAAAAAAATGTCATGAAGAACACAGGGATAAGACAGGAATAAAGACACAGACTTACTAGAGAATGGACTTGAGGATATGGGGAGGGGGAAGGGTAAGCTGTGACAAAGCGAAAGAGCAGCATGGACATATATACACTACCAAACATAAGGTAGATAGCTAGTGGGAAGCAGCCGCATAGCAAAGGGAGATCAGTTCGGTGCTTTGTGACCACCTGGAGGGGTGGGATAGGGAGGGTGGGAGGGAGACACAAAAGGGAGGGGATATGGGACCATATGTATATGTATAACTGATTAAATTTGTTATTAAAAAAAAAAGAAAGAAAACTCCCTAACACCATACACAAAAAGAAACTCAAAATGGATTAAAGACCTAAATGTAAGGCCAGACACTATAAAACTCTTAGAGGAAAACATAGGCAGAACACTCTATGACATAAATCACAGCAAGATCCTTTTGGACCCACCTCCTAGAGAAATGGAAATAAAAGCAAAAATAAACAAATGGGACCTAATGAAACTTCAAAGCTTTTGCACAGCAAAGGAAACCATAAACAA
Source organism: Mesoplodon mirus (assembly GCF_964341445.2). Taxonomy (NCBI): domain Eukaryota; kingdom Metazoa; phylum Chordata; class Mammalia; order Artiodactyla; family Ziphiidae; genus Mesoplodon; species Mesoplodon mirus. Next base: position 134,770,182 of record NC_138980.1, read on the forward strand.
GACGAAAACACAACCCTCAGAATGGGAGAAAGTATTTGCAAATGAAGCAACTGACAAAGGATTAATCTACAAAATGTACAAGCAGCTCATGCAGTTCAATAACAAAAAAACAAAAACAAACAACCCAATCCAAAAATGGGCAGAAGACCTAAATAGACATGTCTCCAAAGAAGATATGCAGATTGCCAAAAAACACATGAAAGGATGTTCAACATCACTAATCATTAGAGAAATGTAAATCAAAACTACAGTGAGGTATCACCTCACACCAGTCAGAATGGCCATCATCAAAAAATCTACAAACAATAAATGCTGGAGAGGGTGTGGAGAAAAGGGAACCCTCTTGCACTGTTGGTGGGAATGCAAACTGATACAGCCACTAGTATGGAGGTTCCTCAAAAAACTAAAAATGGAATTACATATGACCCAGCAATCCCACTACTGGGCATATACCCTGAGAAAACCATAATTCACAAAGAGTCATGCACCACAATGTTCATTGCAGCTCTATTTACAATAGCCAGGACATGGAAGCAACCTAAGTGTCCATCAACAGATGAATGGATAAAGAAGATGTGGCACGTATATACAATGGAATGTTACTCAGCCATAAAAAGACACGAAATTGAGTTATTTGTAGTGAGGTGGGTGGACATGGAGTCTGTCATAAAGAGTGAAGTCAGAAAGAGAAAAACACATACCGTATGCTAAGACATATATATGGAATCTAATAAAAAGGTTCTGAAAAACCTAGGGGCAAGACAGGAATAAAGATGCAGATATAGAAAGTGGACTTGAGGACACGGGGAGGGGGAAGGGTAAGCTGGAACAAAGTGAGAGAGTGGCATGGACATATATACACTACCAAATGTAAAATAGATAGGTAGGGGGAAGTAGTCACACAGCACAGGGAGATCAGCTCAGTGCTTTGTGACCACCTAGAGGGGTGGGATAGGGAGGGTGGGAGGGATACACAAGAGGGAAGAGATATGGGGATGTATGTATATGGGTAACTGATTCACTTTGTTATACAGCAGAAACTAACACACCAGTGTAAAGCAATTATACTCCAATAAAAATGTTAAAAAAAAAAAACAATGGCAAACAAAGTGGCTGCCAAGATCACTGGTACAGAGTTATAATTAATCTAAGAATATTACACATAAACTTCCAAAACGCATTCTGAAGTCAACCCATGAGATTTCTGGTGAAATGTTAATCAATCAATCAATCTCTCTCTCTCTCTCTCTCTCTCTCACACACACACACACACACACACACAATTACCTCGTCAGCCTATGTGTGCATTATGTTTTGTGGTGGTTGTTATTCACCTCACTGACGCGTGCTGAACGCACCCGAAGTGGCTGCGCTCCTGAAAATGGTGCTACTGCTCTGATTGTTTTGCTGGGGAAAGGAAACTAGAAATGAGACAGATGAAAACTCTTAAGAATATTAGCTTCATGCTTTCAACACTGTAACTATAAAGTAAGTAGTTATAAGGTAGAAAGAAAAAAAATCAGGTCACCTGCTAAAAGTAAACAATTATAAATAATCAAAAATCCTCCCACACAGGATCCAAATCTCAAAGCAAGAGATTTCTATCATAAACATTTGGCAGCTTCCATTGTTTGGTTACCCTCACTGAGAAAAATAACAAATACTTGCATTAGGAAAAGAAAAACCAACATGCCTCAAATCCTTTGTCTCTTGAATATCATTTTACAGTTACAACAGCTTGCTTCTGAAGATTTCAGAACACTGTGCAAACAATTATGAGCTCCCTATTACAAGGCTGTCAGGGGAAAGGGGTTTTGAGAAAATAAAGCCTGTGCAAGGTGACCCAGCGAGCCACGGGGGTAGAGAGAGAATGAAACTCTTAAAGCTGTGTCTATCCTTCTGTTTCAACTTCCTCACTTAGGGAAAATATGTATCTTACTTCCATATTCCTTTCAAACACATACCCCCAAGAATTTAAAACATGAAATGAAAAGTCTCCTGTCTCCAGCTAAAAATCCAAGGACACACAAATATACCAGAATAACCTAAGGGCAGTGGCCTGATCATAGCTGTGCCCACAGCCCCACCACGATGCCTGCGAGATAATAGATACTCAGTAAATACTTTTAAAACTAATTAATCCAATGAAATATCCACAAAAAAAGGCTATTCCTCTCATATGCAAATATATTATCAAACCGTCCCAAATCCATAAATCACATACTTGTTTATTTCAGATGGGAAGTTTTAAGGTTTCCTTCCCCTATGAATGTTGAAAGCTTTTCCCCCCATCTAAAATTAGTATGTCACCACAGAATAGCTACTTATTTACATTCACAAGTCTCTGTTAACACTACAGAGCGTGGGTCCTCAGCTCTAAGAAGTGCTGAGATATTATTTCATGTCAACATCTCTCAAAGACTCTGAAAAGAAACTATGGTCACTGTAATTGGCACAAAAATTTTGGTATTTAACATATAAATAAACAAGTCAGAAATTTGGTCCCCAAATTTGTTTAGATACCAGAAATAACCTTTTAAAAATAAATAGTTCAAATATCACTAGAATGCACTCAGAAGAAAAGAAAAAAGGCAGAACAAAGGGGAAGTAAAAGAAACTGACTAAATACCAAATCACTATGTTGTGTACCTGGAACTAGTATAGTGTTGTAGGTCAATTATATTTCAAAAACAAACAAACTCATAGAAAAAGAGATCATATTTGTGGTTACCAGAGAGAGTGGGGGAAGAGGGAATTGGAAGAAGGTAGTCAAAATGTATAAACTTCCAGTTATAAGATAAATAAGTACTAGTGATGTTATCTATAACATGAAATATAATTAACACTGCTATGTGTTATATATGAAAGTTGCTAAGAGTAAATCCTAAGAGTTCTCATCAAAAGGAAAAGATATTTTTTCATTTAATTTTATATCTATATGAGATGATGAACATTCACTAAACTTATTGTGATAATCATTCCATGATGTATGTAAATCAAATTATCATGCTGTACACCTTAAACTTATACAGTTCTGAATGTCAATTATATCTCAATAATACAGGAGGGAAAAAAACTGACTGAATCTTACATAAAACAAAAGAGCACTTCCACCCCAACCCAAAGAGACTGGAGAATTAATTTTTGATTAAACTAAATTTTGGTCTTTGCTTCTTTGCAGGATTTTTTCTTTTTTTTTTTTTTGGTCCTTGTTCTCACCACCAGGAAGCATGGAGTCAGTAAAAACTGTGCACTGTGGTTCCCTTCACCCCTCTTCTCCAGATCAACACACCAGTCACTTCCACCATTGCCCAGGTGTCAAATCCCCTTGGATTTCTGGCACATTCTGCTCATTGGTCTCTGTCTAAGGAAAACCAGGAGTCCAGGTTTCCCCAGCAGGGCTGCCGCTCCCTCCATTTTGAAAACTTGAGGGCCAGCCTGTTTGGAAACCACAACACCCTGCTTTCTGTCTCCCCATTCTCCCAGTGCAGGCATGTGCAGATAAGGGCTAAAGGCCACACACACATACCAGGCCTGCTGAGGACTTCAGACTCCAGGAGTGAGCCACGACATTGAACCAAGGGCTCTTGTTGTTGTTAATGAATTTACTAAGATATAATTATTGTACAATAACTTGCACATATTTAAAGTGTATAATTGGATAAAGCTGACCTATGTACATACCCATGAAACTGTCACCTCAATCAAGGTGGTGGACATGTCCATCACCCCATAAAATTTCTTTGTATCCCTTTATAGAAACTCTCCTTCTCATTCCTCCCTGTCAACTGCTGCTCTGCTTTCTGACACTAAAGATTAGTTTGCATTTTATAGAGTTTTATATAAATGGAATCATATGGTATATACTAATTTTTGTCTGGCTTCTTTTACTCAGCATATTTATATTGTGATCCATCCATGTTGTATACACCAATAGCCTATTGCTTTTGATGGCTGAATAGTATTCCATTGTATAGATATACTACAATTTGTTTTTCCTTTCACTTATTAATGGATATGGATGTAGTTTCCAGTTTGGGGCTATTACAAACAAAGATGTTATGAACATTTATGTACAAGTCGTGCTCAAGAGGCCAGAGACTTTCTATTCATAAGAATGAACAGATAGGCTATGGAATATATCTAAAATTTTCATTCAAAAGGTCAAAGTAAAATAGCCCCACAGGATGCTTATGCACAGGCTACTGTGAGACAACAAAGTTGATTTTATGATTTTACCTTAAGAAATTCTTTTTCAGTGTCAAGTTTACATCTAGACACAGAGAGGTTTTGTATCTCTTAAAGCACATAAAAATAGATTCCACTTTTCCCCCAGATACAGGCATACCTCCATTTATTGCACTTTGCTTTATTCACAGACATTGCCTGTTTTTTCAAACTGAAGGTTTGTGGCAATTTGCATCAAGCAAGTCTATTGGTGCCATTTTTTCAATAACATTTCCTCACTTCAGGTGTCTGTGTCACACTTTGGTAATTCTCACAATATTCAAAGTTTTTCATTATTATTATATTTGTTATGGTGATCTGTGATCAGTGATCTTTGATATTACTATTTTAATTGTTTTGGAGTGCACAAACCATGCCAATTTAAGACAGCAAACTTAATCGATAAATGTGTGTGTTCTGACTGCTCCGCCAATAGGCTGTTCCCCTGTCTCTCTCCCTGTCCTCAGGCCTCCCTATTCCCTGAGACACGACAATATAGAAATTAGGCCAATTAATAACCCTACAATGGCTTCTAAGTGTTCAGGTGGAAGGAAGAATCACATGTCTCTCACTTTAAATCAAAAGCTAGAAATAATTAAGCTCAGCAAAGAAGGCATGTTTAAAGCTGAGATACGCTGAAAGCTAGAACCCCTATGCCAATCAGTTAGCCAAGTTGTGAACGCAAAGGAAAAGTTCTTGAAGGAAGTTAAAACTGCTACTTCAGTGAATACACAAATGATAAGAAAGCAAAACAGCCCTATTACTGACATGGAGAAAGTTTTTGTGGTCTGGATAGAAAATCAAATCAGGCACAACATTCCCTTAAGCCAAAGCCTAATCCAGATTAAAGCCCTAAATATCTCCAATTCTATGACGGCTGAGAGAGGTGAGGAAGGTGCAGAAAAAAAGTTTAAAGCTAGCAGAGGCTGCCTTGTGAGATTTAAGGAAAGAAGCTGTATCCATAACATAAAAGTGCCAGGTGAAATAGCAAATGCTGATGTAGAAGCTGCAGCAAGTTATTCAGGAGATCTAGCTAAGATAATTAAAGAAGGTGGCTACACTAAACAGATTTTCAGTGTAAACCTAATAGCCTTATACTGGAAGAAGATTCTATGTAGGACTTTCAGAGCTAAAGAGGAGAAGCTAAAGTTTGGCTTCAAAGTTTCAAAGGAGAAACTGACTCTCTTGTTAGGGGCTAATGAAGCTTATGACCTTAAATTGAAGCCACTGCTCATTTACCATTCTGAAAATCCTAGGGCCCTTAAGAATTATGCTCAGTCTACTCTGCCTGTGCTCTCTAAATGGAACAACAAAGCCTAGATGACAGCACATCTGTTGACAACATGGTTTACTGAATATTTTAAGCCCACTGTTGAGATCTACTATTCAGGAAAAAAAGATTCCTTTCAAAATATCACTGCTCATTGACAATGTACCTGGTCACCCAAAAGCTTTGATGGAGATGTACAAGGTTAATATTGTTTTCATGCCTGCTAACACAACATCCATTCTGCAGTCCATGGATCATGGAGCAACTTCGACTTTCCAGTCTTATTATTTAAGAAATACATTTCATAAGGCTATAGCTGCCATAGATAGTGATTCCTTTGACAGATCTGGGCAAAGTAAATTGAAAAACCTTCTGGAAAGGAGTCACCATACTAGATGCCATCAAGAATATTTGTGATTCATGGGAAGAGGTCAAAATATCAACATTAACAGGAGTTTGGAAGAAGTTAATTCCAGCTCTCATGGATGACTGCGGGGCTCAAGACTTCAGTGGAGGAAGTCACTGCCAATGTGGTGGAAATAGTAAGAAAACTAGAATTAGAAGTTGAGCCTGAAAGATGTAACTTCATTGCTGCAATTAAAACTTGAACAGATGAGGAGTTGCTTCTTATGGATGAGTAAAAAATGTGGTTTCTTGAGATGAAAATTACTCCCGGTGAAGATGCTGTGAAGATTGTTGAAACAACAACAAAAGATTTAGAATATTACACAAACTTAGCTGATAAAGCAGTGGAAGGGTTTGAGAGGTCTGACTCCAACTTTGAAAGAAGTTCTGCTGTGGGTAAAACACTATCAACCAGCATTGCATGCTACAGAGAAATTGTTCATGAAAGGACCAGTTAGTTGATGCGGCACACTTCATTGCTGTCTATTTTAAGAAAATGTCACAGTCACCTGAAACTTCAGCAACCACCACACTGATCAGTCAGCAGCCATCAACACTGAGGCAAGACCCTCCACCAGCAAGAAAGATTACAACTCACTCAGGGTTCAGATGATATTTAGCATTTTTTAGCAAGAAAGTACTTTTTAATTAACATATACACATTTCTTTTTTAGACATAATGCTATTACACACTTAATAGACTACAGCATAGTATAAACATAACTTTTATATGCACTGGGAAACAAAAATTTTGTGTGACTCACTTTACTGTGATATTCACTTTATTGCAGTGGTCTGGAACCAAACCCACTATATCTCTGAGGTATGTATGTCTGTAATTATCTTAAAACCCTTAAGGTCATAATGTTAGAGAAAGAGAGAGCAGACACAAGAGAGAGTAGGGCAGACACAAGAGAGAGTAGGGCAGAACAGTCTCCAAACCTAACTTATTGAACATCGTTGGGAATGTAGAGGACATCAACTCCTTGGTCTAAAAACTGTCAGAAGGAAAGAAATAAGCATTTATCCTTTTTTCCTCTATGAGCTATATTTCATAGTAACCAAATAGCCTAATTTGATAAGGAAAAGTGTTTTTTTCCCCCAAATTCCATCCAATAAACATGGAAAGCATGGTAGAATTAGAAAGTCACCACTTTTCATTCCCTCATCAAATGAATTAGTCAACAGTAATCAGTGGATGAAACTATTAGATAAAAGGTTGATGGGGACTTTACAAAGGATGAATTGAGCTATCATCACCTGAACCTAGTGGACAATCTTGGAATTACTAAAAATAAGTGCATCCAGATATTATACACTTTCTGACATTTTATAACATGGATCACAGAGCACAACCTATGAAATATTCTTGCCCCAAAAGTTGAAACTGAATAGAATCAATGAAGGAAGTCAAGTAATACAGGTCCAAGTTAATTGACACCCCAGTAAGCAAAAAGAAAAATCCAGAAATCTAAGGGACTGACCCAATTTTTTTCAAAAGTTAGGGACCAGATAAAGAATTGAAGAGGAGGACTGCCGTTAACATTGAGGCAAGACCCTCCACCAGGAGAGATATTGTGATTCACTGAAGGCTCAGAGAATGATTAGCATTTTTTAGCAATAAAGTACTTTTAACATTTTTAGGCATAATGTTATTGCACACTTAATAGACTATAGAATAGTGTAAACATAATTTTTATAGGCACTGGGAAACCAAAAAATTCATGTGACTTGTTTTATTGTCATATTCACTTTATTGCAGTGGTCTGGACCCAAACCTGCCATATCTTCAAGGTATGTCTGTACTTCATTTGTCCATTCAGCCACATATTCATTCACTCAAAGTTATCGAATGCATATTATACGCCTGGAACTGTACTAGATGCCACTGGAATACAAAAGTTAAGTTAAATACTTGCTTACTGAGGAGCTGGCATCTTTACACTTTGAAAACCAATACAAGTTGTCCTTTGTCTGTTTTAACATGCCCTACCTCCATGGTAAAAATAAGTGAAACAATAGAATCAACAGGCTGCCTAGATTGTTAGAAACATAAGCCAACTCCCACAGAGCACCAAGAGGAAGCTTCTATCCCCTTTGTAGTCATTGTTCTTTCCATGCCAAAGCAGGGAGTTAACGTGGATACAAAGCTACATGATTTATTACCCGCAGTGACACAAGAATCAGTGAAAGGAGGGACAGGACAGCAGTACTCAACAGCTCTCCTAAGCATGTTGAGCAAAAGTTAACCCTTTGATACACAACTCAAAATCTCTTCCCTGAATGACCTCCTTCTTCATCTATCTATAAACCCATCCAACCCTTCTGCCCAGATCTTTTTCCAAAATGGAACTAGATAGACTACATGCAGCACCATTTCTAATTACTTTTGACTGCCTTTTAATGTTGTTTTTCCCCTCAATATAAATCCATTGGTATAAAATAAGAGGACGATTTCTAGGCCAACAGATGTGAGGCACATTCAGTTATACCCTCTGCTCTTTGGGAGCACAGTATACTCTTAATGACTTCATTATTGCAGTTAAAAGAATGAAGATCATATACCTGTTTTCTCTGGAGTATTTTTTCGTATATAAGATCATGGTATCCATACCAGTATCCCTAAATCCACTAACTTTACACTTTCTATTTCTACTGATTATCCCTGATACCTCCCTTCTTCCAACATAATAGCTTTTCTTTTCATCAACATTATCTACTTAAAACAGAAAGACAGTTGAGTCTCAGGAGGTTTATTCCCCTATTTAACATGCAAGATGAACATTTTTCTAATATTTTTGCACATAATATTTTCTAGGTACGGTTGATGCCTAATTAGGCAAACTGAAATGGTAGTAGGAATATGAGTAACCTTGAAAGGTATTTCTGCCTGATTTTGTGAGTATTGTTCAATCTTTGTTCTCATACAGTATCAGTCAATTTATTTTACTAATTCTATTTTTCTTAAACTGATGTTAAAATGAGTTTGCAATCTATGGCATATACTAAATGGGGCTAGGGGTTTGGAGATAAAGTGAAAGAAGCATCATATATATGGATTTTAATGTGTCCTGAGCTAATCCACAAAAGTGATAGTGTTTGCTTAGCTTGTGAGGCACTTAAGCTACCTTGAAGACTACAGCTTTCTACCATTGAATGCCATGCGTTATGCATACACCTATCTATAGCATCCACAGGGATTATCAGTCTATTTATAACTGGTACCGATGACACCAGAGTACAAGAAATGTCACATTTCTTTCTTTTTCTAAGTCAAATTAAACCCAATTCAAGCTCCAACTGGCCAAGGTTGACAAGAAGAACAAGATCAATCAGATGTCAGCAATGCCTTATAAGAAGAGATCAAAAATTTTAAAACAGAAAAACACTAGAGCTTACAGAGTCTATAAAACAGAGACCCCATGTTCTGGTGGTCCATTCAAAGGCTGTTAATTTCTAGTGTCCATGGTTGCCTATGTACCATTACAATCCAGGTTCTGCCTTCTCTGGAGATAGGGGGCATGGGAGGTACATTCTGGTGGAATTAGATCTCCTCCACTTCCTAAACTACCACCCCATTCCTATACCAATCTCAGGGAATCTAACTGTGTATCTCCAGAAAATGAATCACTGCTCCCCAACCTTCAAACATAAAACTCTGTATCAATAAACCCTCTTAGACAGTTTCACCATATCACCAGACAGATCATCATGGTGATATTCACCTTCAAAATAAAAAGGCTTCTCTCAAAAGTTGTTGAGAGGAGAAGAAAAATCATAATGTTTCAAATTATATTGGTCAGGGTAACACTAGTTATTGTGAGAAATAAAACCCCCAATATTCATGACTTAACACAGTAGGAAAAAAAATACGGATTTTCCTGGTGTGCATCATACTGTATTCCACATAGTCATTCAGGAACCCAGGCTGACAGAAGTTCAGCTGTTTTCAACTTGCCTCCAAGGCTGCTCTGGGCATTGACATCCAGCAAACAGAAGTGGGAAGACAACATAGAGGAGGCACCCTGCTTCCTATCCACCTCGGCTCTACTGTGGCACCCATTAATCTTCTTACATTTTAGCAGAAGAATTGAGTCACAGAGCCTCACTTAAGAGCAAGGGCACTGATAAATTCTATATGATGAAAAGGAAAGCATGTATTTTCATTAATAATTAGCTGTTTCCACTACCAAATCACAGATAATCCAGAATTAAAATTTATCTGCTCAGTTGCTCTTCTTATCTGGTAATGAGAATCTCCAAAGGGCCAATAATTGGGAAGAGGGTGAAGAAGAAGAGCAAAAACTCAATTAGATCATGATTCTCTTGCATAATGGAGAGTGATGGACAAGGAACAAGACAGAAATTCATAGAGCACTCAAGTTGTGAAGAAGTATAAATCACCTGGCTCATCATCTTATTTTACAAGTAAGAAATTAGAGCCCAGTAAGGTTAAGTTAGTTTCCCTAAACTACAAAACTCATTAATCGCAGGGGGAAAAAAGGAACTCAGATCCCTTGAGCCTTTGTCGGTGCTTTTTCCCACTAAGGTTCAATTTTTCCAGTTTTTGGCTTTGTTTTTTGACCAAAAAAGCATAGACCCCATTCTTTCTAGTTAGAACTGTAAGACTCCAGAATTGTCCCTTGGGAGGAAAGATGGAGAGGAAGAGAACTTCACACTCTACCCAAATAATGCCGGTGAGCACTTGCTGACTTTCTTATATACCTGTGATCAGGGTATAACTTCACAGCCCCAGTATCACCAGTCACCAGTAAGGCCTCTGCTTTTCACACTTTGAACCACATATATTTGAACCACATATATTTAATTTTGGGAAGTTGTTTGTTTCCTTTTTGGCAGCATTCATACCAAAAACTGTGAATTTATTGCCAACAGGAACTACATTTAAAGTCACTGATGATTCACGGAAAAAATAGAAATTTCTATTTAGGGATGATTCTGCTTCAGCGCTGAATCATGTTTTTTCAGAGTGGCTTTCATTGCATTTGGAACAGTATACTGGTCTCCCTAAGTTCATTGGCTCCTGTTATTTATTCCTCACCTGAAGCCATTGTCTCAGTTTGTGATGCTATAATTTGTTGCTATGGAAACAATTGCTGTTGTGTCAAAAGACAAAAGGATAATGGTTTCATGCATAGCCTCAGTAGCAGGAACTGATGAAAATCTCAGTAACAAAGATACTATTTTCACAGTGAAGTTACTAGTAAAATGTGTTAGAGAAAGGGGAAATGGAATGAGAGGAAATAAAATGTCTCTTGAATATGCCTGTGGTTTCATGAGGAAAACATTTGTTAATCTAGTTGGAAAAGTAGAATTGTGTTATGAGCTGATGATCCCTCCAGAGTGGTCCAGAAGTTGCTGGAGTGAGGTACAATCTCACAGAATTTACCTGTCAGAGCCTCTCTACCTTTGTTAGTAAAAGGCAACCTACAGCTCTTTCTATGTAACTTCTCTTTACAGGAGAAGCTGCCAAGACAGCAAGAGAGCCAGGGAGACTTACAAAAATGTCAGAATGATGAATGGAATTTCCCTGTTGATCATGAGTTTTAGCTAAGGTCACAAAGCCACAAAGCAATATACATCCCACATTCTAAAGAGAGCCACCAAAGGAGCCACCAGCCACATCCTACGGCACTTACTAGTGAGTGCAGCTAACATCACCCTTCCATGCCTACTATACAGTGGTTCTCAAACATGGCTGCACATTAAAATAAGCTGGAGAACTTTTCAGAAATACCCATGCCTGAGCCCAACCAGTGAAGTCAGAATCTCTGTGGTTGGGCCCAGACACTAATATTCTTTTAATGGCTTCCCAGGTGATTCTAATAGGCAGCTAGCTTGGAGAACCATTGATCCACAAGAACAGAAGACTAGAATCTTTGGAGTTGTACCATACTGCCTTGGGGTGAATGCTCGGGATTTTCCCTCCCTTTCTGGGCCCAGGTCAGGGAACTCTGCATTGAAGATGCCTCTGGCTATGCTCCCCAAAGGACTCACTCACCTACCCTAAAGAGAACCAGCATGTGGATACGAGCCACGCAGCAGTCGTGGACAGCCAGGGAAGGACCACGACAGCAGCAGTGAAATCAAAAGACTTTGGCTCTCTTCTAAGATCTCTCTCATCTTGTCCAGGCCAGGAGGAGCTAAAAGCACAAAAGGAAGGAAGGAGAGAGAGATGGTACCCCCTTCACTGCCAGTACAAATACCTCAAGCTGAGGCCTGGCTGGCTGTGCAGCAATTTTGTGTAGCACAAAATTGGATGTGAGACTAAAGTTCCAACATAGACCAGATAAGACTGGACTTTTCAATATCTGAAAATGACTGAGGACATCGAATCTGCCCAAGATGTTACTAATGATACAAAAGAAAACGTGATTCAAGAGAGGGTGTTTTTAAAAAGTGATAGGAGAAAAATAAACCACTTCATATTTGAATCCCTCTGAGTTGAGATGTTCAATAAACCACTTGCAATTGATGGCTTTAATTCCTACATGGATTAATTGCATCACAACTTGAGGACATGAGAAAGCAATGAATTATATTCATTATATATAACCTCCCATATTCCCTCTCTCAGTGATTCTACCATAAGTAAGTTACCAAAGGACTAAAAAGCAAAAAAAGGCTACTTTCAAAAAAAGGAGGACATTCCAAAAAGGAAGATAATACTCCTTCACTTTCTAGACCTAACCACAAAGAGGAGTTATTCTATTTGCAGGTACACAGGATGGGGCCCAGAGACTAAGGTGGTACCCTTGGGATCATCTTACTCTTCTTTTGAAATGTACTGATCAGAAGCAGTACCTGGGAGTCACCTACTGAAACTGCTACAGTGACTGGCAGCATGATCACTAGAATGGAAGCTACACCTGAAGGTAACAGAGAGCTGAAAGTCATTCAGAATGGACCACTCCATGGCTGTGAAGGCTGGGGCTTCTTGTTATCCAACCTTGCTTTACTGTCATCATAAGTCATTCTTTCTTATTCACTTTCTGTTTGTAATTTACTCATGGGTGAGAGATGAAGGAAAAGTCCTGGAGACCTACACCCAACTACAAAAGTGTACGCCACCATGCAGCTCCCTGGATAAAGGTGCTGACTCTAATCAGTTGACTGAGCTATCCCCAGGAAGGCCATTTTGGCAAGTACGTAAGTGATGGCTTAATTGATGGCACAAACTCACATTTCTTTGCATAATACATCAAACAATAAAAAAAGGAAAAGAAAAATCTCTTTCTACAATCAAATCCAAAGACCACTGGGTGTTGACTGAGAGGTATCCCATCAGCCAGCCATTTGCATTCTTTTCAATCAACAAATTAAGAATTGCTTTCACAATTACTAATAGATAAAACCCCAAAAGGATGGACATCATCTCTTAGAAGGCCCAAAATAAACTGTGTATTTCTTAAGGCAGATTCTATTCCATTAGTATAGTATGAGTTAAATAAATCTATATATTGGATAGATGGATAGATGGGTGAATGAATGAATTAAAGATCAAACAAATGAACAGAGAACACCCGTGTTCAAGTTCAGACAAGCCTAGAGCAATGCTGTGCTGGGGGTGGGGCCCAAGGGAAGTGAGAAAAAAAGGAATTCATTTGTAGGAATTTTCCATTACCTAATAAATGTATCCATCCTCCCCCAAAAATCAGTTAATAAGAGTATTATCAATATATACAGAGTGGAAGCCAACTACCCAACTTAAATCCTCATTAATCAAAAATTACTCAGATTTTCAGCCCTGAACCAAGATGGCGGAGTAGAAGGACATGCTCTCACTCCCTCTTGCGAGAACACCAGAATCACAACTAACTGCTGGACAATCATCAACAGGAGGACACTGAAACTCACCAAGAAGGATATTCCACATCCAAAGACAAAGGAGAAGCCACAATGAGATGGTAGGAGGGGCGCAATCACAGTAAAATCAAATCCCATAACTGCTGGGTGGGTGACTCACAGACTGGAGAACACTTATCACAGAAGTCCGCCCACTGGAGTGAAGGTTCTGAGCCCCACATAAGGCTTCCTACCCTGGGGGTCCAGCAACGGGAGGAGGAATTCCTAGAGAATCAGACTTTGAAGCCTAGTGGAATTTGATTGCAGGACTTTGAAAGGATTGGGGGAAACAGAGACTCCACTCTTGGAGGGCACACACAAAATAGCGTGCGCATCGCGACCCAGGGGAAGGAGCAGTGACCCCAGGGGAGACTGAACCAGACCTACCTGCTAGTGTTGGAGGGTCTCCTGCAGAGGTGGGGGGTGGCTGTGGCTCACCGTGGGGACAAGGACACTGGCAGCAGAAGTTCCAGGAAGCACCCCTTGGTGTGAGCCCTCCCAGAGTCCGCCATTAGCCCCACCAAAGAGCCCAGGTAGGCTCCAGTGTTGGGTTGCCTCGGGCCTTGGGCAACTCATTTAACCTCTCTGCACCCCACTTTCCCCCTGTCTAAAATGAGGATAACAGCCCTGTCAAGTAAGTTCTGTGAGAATCAAACATAAAGCACTTCGTATCATGTAGTGAAATACATTCATTAAATAAATGTTTCTCCGGGTAGAACTGTCCCCAGCACACTCCACCATCCTTTTCCTCCGTCCTTCTGCCCCACCTACTAGGCAAAACTGTACCCAGATCAATGCTGCTGTCTGCCTTCCGGTCATCTACACCCAGAAAACTAAGTCCTACTGGACAGAAGGCCAGAGTAGTGAAAACTGGTGCCGCCACAATGCTAAGTCTCTACGTCAGCATCACTACATGAGCAATTCACTAGTCTTCAGTCGGCTCCTTCCACCATCCCCACACCTAACAGGCTCTTCTGCAATCAGAACTGAAGGCTATGAAGGCCAGGTAAGTACTAGCAAACCTCTAAGGAGAAATTTGGGGGAAACTGAACACTAGTCAGAAAACTAATGAGGTTTTTTTTTTCCCTTTTGCTTGACTTCAAACTGTAGCCACAGTTATGTTATAAAAAATTGTAAATAACCTCTGTCCAGCCTAACCCATCTCTAGGGCATCAGTTTGCCCACAGACTCAAGGAACTGGGATTTTATAGTTCGAAAAGAGCAGTGGGGGAGCAAAAGCAAATTAAGGAGGACAAAGAAATGAAGCTGGAGGAAGAAAGGAACTTCCTTAAGAAGAAAGTGAAGCTCTTAGAAGTCAGGCCGGGCAAACTCAAAAAATAGGTATCACTATGCCTGTTTTTTAAACATGGCGCAATGGGTTGAATAACAGCCCCAAAGCCGTCCACATCCAGAGCCCCAGAACCTGTGAATATTACCCCAGAGGACAAAAGAGAATGCGCAGATGTGATTAAATTAAGGATATTGAGATAGGGGAAATGTCCAGCATTATCTGGTGTGTCCCAAACATAATCATGTGTTTGAATGAGAGGGAGGCAGAGGGAGATTTGACGCTGAAGTAGGAGTTGTCATGAAAAGAAACAAGAGATCAGAATGATGTAAAGAAGGGGTTGTGGCTGGGGGAGGGATGAATGGGGAGATTGGGATTGACCATATATACGCCAATATGTATAAAATAGATAATTAATGAGGACCTGCTGTACAGCACAGGGAACTCTACATAGTGCTCTGTGGTGACCTAAATGGGAAGGAAATCCAAAAAAGAGGGGATATACGTATACATACGGCTGATTCTCTTGGCTGTACATTAGAAGCTAACAAAACATTGTAAAGCAACTATACTCCAATTTAAAAAAAAAAAAAAAAAAAGGAAGGGGTTGTGAGCCCAGGTAGCCTCCAGAAGCCCAGAAAGGTAAGGAAGTGGATTCTTCTCTGGGGCCTGAAGAAGGACCCAGCCCTCCAATCCCCTGACTTACAGCCCAGTGAGAGTGATTCTGAACTGCAGAGCTGTAAGAGAATGAATTTCTGTTGTTTCAAGCCATTCGTTACAAAGTAATTTGTTAGAGCAGCAAGAAGAACCTAATGCCCAGGGGCAGTATGGAAAACCTCAAGCATTACAGGAACATTTCCAAGGTGACAAGTTCGGACTGTGTCATGTGGGAACACACTCAGATCTGGCCCTTAGGGCTTCAGCCCCGGTGAGGGGACAGCCTAATGAAGAAAAGCCATCAGGCAGCCCTGCATCAGCACAGGACTGGGTTCAATGTTGCTCTATCAGATGGTGCCTCTGGAAGGAAGCAGCCTGCTCAGAGGGGGAGTGAGCTGGATTTGCTCAAAAAACAGATGCTTTATGTGCTCCCAGAATTAACTGACTTCTCGCATATCTCTAACTACTGGGGATCCCACAGGACCAAATTGGATGAGGTGTGTTAGGGCAAAAAAAACCCTATATAGATCTGTTATGGGCTGACTTGTGTTCCCCCAAAATTCATATGCTGAAGTCCTAATGCCCAGGACTTCAAAACATAACCTTATTTGGAAAAAGCGTCATTGCAGATGTAATTGAAGACAAGATCTTCCTGGAATAGACTGAACCCCTAATGCAATATGACAAGTGTCCTCATAAAACGGGGAGGTTTGGACACAGACACACATGAGAGAACATCACATGAAGATACTGTAGATTGGAGTTACGCTGCCACAGGCTGAGGAACTACCAGAAGTGAAGAGGGAGGTCTGAAGGAGTCTTTCCCTGGTGCGTTCAGAGGGAGCTTGGCCCTGCTGACACCTGGACCTCAGACACTGGCCACCAGAACTGTGAGAAAATAAATCCCTGTTGTTTGAGCCACTCAGTTTGTAGTGCTGTGTTACAGTAGCCCTGGCACACTAACACAAACTCCCGAAGGAAAGAAAAAAGAAAAGGAAGGAGAGCTCCCTGATTTAACAGACAGCGCTGGCCTGATGCAGGGTAAAGAAAGAACAGGACAGAGCTGGTTAAACTGTTGAAGTTCAGCTGGGCCTGTTTCCAAGGGAGGCGAGGAGAGGGGACATGACAGGACGAAAATGTACCTTTCCTGCTGCAGAAGGACAGGCTGAAGGGGGTTGTTCCTGCTGCCTGAGGGGGCCAGGCCCCAAGGCTGAAAAAAATCAGAAGCTAAGAAAAGGGAAATTCGGGGGTCAGTGGCATGTTCACGAACCTCTGGGGTGCAAGTTTCAGAAGTACTAACCTCTGCTTCTGTTCAGGAATATGAGGGTGATTCTCTAGCTCAAGCAACTGTGGGCACCAAGCAGCTCCTGTGTCCAGGGAATTACGGAGCGGCAGCCAGAGCCCTGGTGGTGGGTGCAGCTCTCCTTCCTTCTCTCTGGGCACCGGGGCCACAACTAAGAAGGCCTTGGAATCTCTCAAAGGTGAAGATGTTCAGAAAAGCTGGGATGGTGGCGACTGCAGGAAATCATTCATGTCTGACTTTATTGAGAAGTTCCTTGCAAAACACCTCACTTCTGGTCACAGCACATCCATGTAAGAAACACCAGCTCCTCTGAGAAAGTGATCTTACAAATTGCAGGGAACTTGCTTCTGCAAGTTAATCACAGGTTTACAACCGCAGATCCCAGAGGGGGAAAAGAGCAGTTTATGTTGAGAATCAGAAAAGAATTTTATCTGAGTGAAGGAAAGCTGACTTCACAACCAGATTAGAGGCTCGTTGAAGGAGGGCTAGACCTTGATCCAGTGGAACCTCCACTGTGACACTGGGTTTTCTCCCAGGTTCCTTCAATGGTTGTGGGTGGAAGCCTGGTGGGTTGTTGAGTGGACACCAGCCCCCAGCCACCGGTTATGGCCATGCCCTCCCTCAGCTTGCAAGCTCACGGGGCAAGAGGTATCTTCTTTTGTGCTTAGAACGGTCCTCACATGTTTCATGGTACTAACTGAAAGAGAAGCACGGAGCCACACCAGATTGTAATCATTAGCCCAGAGGACCATCCTTTAGAGCATCAGATACAAGGAACAACCCTTGATTACAGTCGACTCAGGTCAGGGCTGAGGCTTCTTAACCAAAGCTTCTTTAAACCAATCCTTTATGGGCTGCAGGTGAGGGAAATCAGGGACATAGGAGTTTGGTCCAGAGGATATTTTAATATTCTGGCTTTGTTTTATGCACAGTATAATTCACATGCCACAGACCTCATCCTGTCCTTTGGTATTTAAAACACATTAATTCAGGTCCCCTCTCCCACACACCCCACCCTCCAGGAGCTGCATTCCCAAGGTCACCACCAGCCCTCAAGTTCTGTTCCTAGACACTCGCCACCTCTTATGGGGCTCCCTCTCATGGCTGTTTTCTTGGAAATTAATCATTTTCTCTCGAATCCCCCAGCGACTTTGACACTGCCACCACCATACCAAAATAAAACCAAAACGCCACTCACTCATCTTTAGCACATGCACACTAAGGTTGCAGGAGTTCAGAAGAGTTTGCAATGTGGCAAAGCAAACACATAATTTTAAAGTGAATAGTAAAGGGGCAGGACAGGAATAAAGATGCAGAAGTAGAGAATGGACTGGAGGACATGGGGAGGGGGGAGGGTAAGCTGGGACGAAGTGAGAGAGTGGCATGGACTAATAACATATACTACCAAATGTAAAATCAATAGCTAGTGGGAAGCAGCGCGTAGCACAGGGAGATCAGCTCGGTGCTTTGTGACCACCTAGAGGGATGGGATAGAGATGGTGGGAGGGAGGGAGACGCAAGAGGGAGGGGATATGGGGATATATGTATACATATAGCTGACTCACTTTGTTATACAGCAGAAACTAACACACCATTGTAAAGCAATTATACTCCAACAAAGATGTTAAAAAAATAAAAAGAAGTGAATACTAAAAATCCCTGTTCTTAAAAAGACTTGCCCACTCCTCCACTGGGAAGAATTCTTGGTCCACCTCTTCCACAGGCTCTGAGTCCTGTGAAGATCCTACTTCTTCCAGTCCATATCTCCAGGCATACCTTCCTTCCTTAAGTGGCTTACAAAGGTTTTCCTAAATTAAGACAATACCCTCCCTAAGATATTTTCAGATGCCAATTACTAATGACAAGTTTTGTACCCCTATACTATTCAAATCTGGTTTAAACTGGCTTGTTAGGTTTTTTTAACAAGAGAAACTATTTTTCCCTGTTTTTAAAAACCAATTAATGTAATTCATTCTATTTTTCAGTTTACTGCTGCATCTGGCTCAAGTTTCTGTTTATAAATAATCCTAACTCTGGTTCGCCTACACCATGCATTTCTGCCTTACACCATGTTTTGACAAATTCTGACAAAGTTAAAAGGGCATACGAAGCAACCAGCTGCCTCCACTTCAAGCTTATCTTATGGAGTTACGTTTTATTCTTGCTAATAACAACCCATGCAAGGGGTACTTATGAAAATTAGAAAATCTTTCATTTCTACATAAAATAAAAAATTGTCACTCCCATCAAAAGTAATTGTATTAACAGAGTGTAAGAAGAATTTATATTGAGTTATTAAATTAATAACAAATTTATTTACTTCCAATCCAGAGTAACATCAGAGCCTATAAATGATTTTGCACATACCTGGACCCACACAGTGACCTTAAATGTATTTCATCTCGTGGTAAATTTTAAAAAGCAGAGGAGAAGAGAGGAAGTATATTTTTTATATTTTTGCTAATGGTGGACAGATTGGCAACGCTGTGTGTCCTGGGAATTCTGAAGTTTTGTTCCTTTTTTAACTCTTCCCTGCTCCCTCCCACCTCAGAGGAGACCAGGAATTCCTTGGATACAGCACTCTAGCCATCTCCTTCAAGAATGAATTGTATCTGAGTGGAGGTTAACAGGTTTAGTGAACAGAACATGGACTACGTATATTTGAATCCTTGCTCTGCCATTTCTAGCTGTATAACTTTGCATACGTTATTTAGCCTCTCTGAGACATGATTTCTCTAGTCACAGCTTGGAGTTATCAGAAAATTTATCCAAAATTTCAAAACAGGCAAAAGGGATTAACGGGTATACTTTCAGTGCAGTTTTGTATTGGCCTTTCCATTGTCTAGGGTATTTTTCTACTCTGTAGGAGCAGAGTTGAACTGGCAAATTTTTGCCCATTAGGAACTGATGAGGTTCAGGACACACTACCCCAAAATACGGCACCTTACCATATCGAATATCTCAAGCTGAATGAGTTTGAGAAAACAGCAGAAGCAGGAAGTTCACTCTGACCTTTCCCTTCCTGCCTTAAACAGGTCATAAAACTCCCATGTTGAAGGTACCTCCCTGAACCAAGAGGAAGGAAGACATTCTTATCACCAGAGACAGAGAGTTAGGGGCCGAGAAATCTGTACAAACAAACCTCGTTAAACTCACTCTTACCTTCCTTGTTACTTCTTCACCATTTACTACCTCTTGCCCAAACCCTACTGTCTTGCCATTCTTCACAAATTTATCGTTTCTTTGTCTAAAAGGTAAAAAAACTGCCTGGTCACTTCTTTGGGTCTTCATTCTCTTGTGAAGGATCCCATGTACACATAAAAATTAAATTTGTATGCTTTTCTCCTGTTACTGTCTTTGTCAGTTTAATTTTCAGACCCAGCCAGAGACTAGAGTCTCTTAGAAGATGGTCAAGCAAAACTTTTTCCTACCCTACAGGACGCAGATAATTTCTATCCAGTGTAAGGTGTAACCACAAAGATTATGGGTTTTGGCCCTGGCGGACAGTACTCAAATTTGTATCTTATCTAGCAATCTTATCCTAACATTGCCTACAGAATACCTAGCTTCTCAAATGCCCTCTGAACTAGTTTTAACATCTTAATGATTCTTTAATTAATTAATGAGCTAAATAAAATCTTTGATATATGTTCATTTCATATTTGCACAAGACTCATGGTTTTATCTTTGTGAAATTATGCCTTAAAAGAGGTAATCACTTCCACCTCTGTGTAATGAGAGGAGTCAATGAAATGAAATTAATAATAATAATAGGTTTATGTTTTATTGATCACTTACTCTGTGCTAAACATGTACTTCCATGTGCTCACCTATTTAATCCTCACCACCCTGGGAAGTCAGCATAATCCCCATTTGATAGACAAAACTGTGGCATAAAATGGTTAAGAAAGGTACCAAGGTCACAGAGCTAGTAAGTGTCAGAGCTGGTGTAGAAAGCTTTGAAGGAAGTTATGGGACCAAAGCGCCTAGTACTTGGTAGAACCCATTCTCTTCCTTTTCTATAACCTCAGCAGCACCAGGACTCAGCTGTCCTAAACACCAGGCCTGTGAAAAGAATGTGGTAGTTAACAATTCCTTGCCAGCTGAACGCTTGCTGAAGAGTCGGTAGATATCTGAGTAGGGCCACCTCCCCTCCAGCCATTCTCACATCCAGACTATCCCCTCCATGGTCAGCACTGGGTCACCGCCTCCAGGCATTACCCCATTCTCCAGAGATGCTACTTCCTCTGAACTCTGACACTAGTCTCTAAGAAGTTGAATAGATTGATGCACACTGCTAATTATTTTAGCCAGTGTCAGGATCCCCCTTGAAATAGCCTGGTCCTTTGGGGACTGCAGGTAACTTAAAAGAAGACAAGGAGAAGTTTGGAGATTTTCTTGATGTCATGGTTCTCGATAAGAAGTCTCACTCACAGCTCAAAAACAGGTTATTCTGAACCAAGCTCATATGAAGGAAAGGAAGACAGAAAGAAAAGGCAAAAATCCCTTTTCCCATGCACAGAACATCATCTTAACCATCCATACCATAGGAAAGAAGAAACAGAAACTTACCCAAAGAGACAGAGGAATTGATTGGCCCTAATAACCTTCACTTTTATCTGAGACATAGGTTCCAGGAGATCTTTCCTATCATCTCTTTGGGACCACTTGGCATCTTGAGGTCTGTTGTCCTTAAGCACTGAAGGATCCTGACTTCTCTAGATGTTTTGATATCTGGGTCCTTCCCTTTTGTTTGTCATTAAGAGGCCCAAGCAAGAACCATGATTACGAGACTTCTGAATACCACCTGAGGGAGGGCAAACACTCTAAACTGGGAGTTCTCTGGGTCTGGGTCCCTGAGAACCTGTCAGATGGTCCGTGAGTCTGAAACTGTTTTCATAATAATACTAAGACATCATTTGCCTTCTTCACTGTTTTTGACATTTGCAAAAGCAATGGTGGGGGTAAAACTGCTGGCATTTTAACACAAACCAAGGTAGGGGCACGAAACCGTACCAGTGGTCATATTATTCTTCACCAGCACGCACTCAGTTTTTTTAAAATGTCAGTTCCACTTAAAAATCTCCTTGATGAATCAGTTAAAAATAGCAATTTTTATTAACTTCCAACCCTGAGTACACCTTTTTAATAAGCTTTGTGTCAAAATAAGAAGTGCATATAAAGCACTTCTGTTATCATGAGGTTGTCTCAAGGAAAAGGACTTGTGTGATTGAGTTTCAAGCTGAACTAGCTTCTTTCTTCATGGAACACCATCTTTACTTTAAAGAATGACAGAGAAACTGGTTGGTGGACATTTCTCAACAACAAATCAAGTGAGCCTGTCACTTCAAGGAAAATTGACAGTATTTGTTATTAACAATAAAAATTTGAGCTCTCAAGCAAAAAATCGGAATTTTGGAAAATTTGTACCCACCAGTATGACCCTGACAAATTTCAGATATGTAAAGCCTTTTCTGAGGAGATGGGTAGTAATCACAATAAATAATTGTGATTTTTTAAAATATTGTGTAACAAAACATGTCAACATTTGGAACAGCTGCATTATTTAGTGACCCAATGTTTTCCAAATGATCAATGCACGATGCTACAAAATCCTATATGGATAAAAGAGCCATTCAAAGTGCAAGATGGACCAATGGATTTTAAGTTACAGAGGACAAAAATATGTTCTCATATTCTACACTGCAAGTGACCTTTAAGAAACTGTCTTGTTGACTATACTCTGAAAACTATAAGACACTGATGAAAGAAACTGAAGACAACACAAACAGATGTTTGTACCATATTCTTGGATTGGAAGAATCAATGTTGTTAAAATGAATATACTGCCTAAGGCAATCTACTGATACACTGTAATCCCCATCAAAATACCAATGGCATTTTTCACAGAACTAGGACAAATAATTTTAAAAATTGTATGGAAATACAAAGACCCTGAATAGTCAAAACAATCTTGAGAAAGAAGAACATAGCTGGAGGAATCAGGCTCCCTGACTTCAGACTATACTACAAAGCTACAGTCATCAAATGGTGCTGGCACAAAAACAGACACATAGATCAATGGAACAGGATAGAAAGCCCAGAAATAAACCCATGAACTTATGGTCAAAAAAATACAATGGAGAAAAGACAGTCTCTTCAAGAAGTGGTGCTGGAAAAACTGGACAGCTACATGTAAAAGAATGAAATTAGAACATTCTCTAACACCATATACAAAAATAAACTCAAAATGGATTAAAGACCTAAATGTAAGACTGGATAGTATAAAACTCCTGGAGGAAAACATAGAACACTCTTTTACATAAGTCATAGCAATATTTTTTTGGATCTATCTCCTAAGGTAAAGGAACCACAAGCAAAAATAAACAAATGGGACCTAATTAAACTTAAAAGCTTTTGCACAGCAAAGGAAACCATCAACAAAATGAAAAGACAACCTACTGAATAGGAGAAAATATTTTGCAAATGATATGACTGATAAGGGATTAATAGTCAACATATATAAATATCTCATACAACTCAACATCAAAAAAAACAAGCAACTTGATTTAAAAATGGGCAGAAATTGAATAGACATTTTTCCAAAGAGGAAATGCAGATGGCCAACAGGCACATGAAAAGATATTCAATGTTGCTAATCATCAGGGAAATGCAAATCAAACCCACAATGAGATATCACCTCACAACGGTCAGAATGACTATCATCAAAAAGAACACAAATAACAAATGTCAGCAAGGATGTGGAGGAAAGGGAACTCTCATATACTGTTGGTGGGAATGTAAATTGGTGCAGCCACTGTGGAAAACAGTATGGAGGTTTCTCAATAAACTAAAAATAGAACTACCATATGACCCAGCAATTCCACTCCTGGGTATACATCAAAAACACTAATTCAAAAAGATACATGGAAATGGGGATATATGTATATGTATAGCTGATTCATTTTGTTATACAGCAGAAACTAACACACCATTGTAAAGCAATTATACTCCAATAAAGATGTTTAAAAAAAAAGATACATGCCCCCAACGTTCATAGCAGCATTATTTACAATTGCCAAATATGGAAACAACCTAAGTGTCCATCTACAGATGAATGGATAAAGAAGATGTGATATATACACTGGAATACTACTCAGCCATAAAAAAGAATGAAATTTTGCCATTTGCAGCAACATGGATGGATTTGAAGGGCATTATGTTAAGTGAAATAGTCAGACAGAGAAAGACAAATACTGTATGATATCACTTATATGTGGAACATAGAAAATACAACAAACTAGTGAACATAACAAAAAAGAAGCAGACTCATAGATATAGAGAACAAGCTAGTGGTTACCAGTGAGGGCGGGGGCAATATAGCAGTGGGAGTGGGAGGTACAAGCTATTGGGTGTAAGATAGGCTCAATGATGTATTGTACAACACAAGGAATATAGCCAATATTTTGTAATAACTGTAAATGGAAAGTAACCTTTAAATATAGTTTAAAATTTTTTTTTAAATTTTTAAGTCAAGTTGAAATGCTTTGCTTCATAAAATAGCAAAAGTGTGCTAAAATAACAGATAAATAAAAGGTCAGTATATTCATGTCTGTGTCTGTATCTGACTGGTGAAGTAAAGCACTTCATGAAGTAAAAATTTTCTTAATTTTATAAAAAAGAAATTACCTCTTGTTGAATTGTGGTTTAGTATCAAAGAAGAATATTCACAATTATCTGAAAAGACTAATGAAATATTTGTCCCTTTTCCAACTAACTATCTAGTTGAGTTCAGATTTTCTTCACACGCTTCAACCAACACAACAGATTACAACAGACTGAATGCAGAAGCAAACATGAAAATCCAGCTGTCCTCTTTTAAGCCAGACACTAGAGAGAGTTGTAAAAATGCAAAACAATGCCACGCTTCTCACTAAATTTTTTGGTTTGGATAATGTAGTTATTTTTCATGAAAACATCTGTTATTTATGTTAATATGTATTGGGTTTATCGTTGTTATTCTTAAGCAAAGAAATAAATATTTTATTTTATTTATTTATTTTTACAGTCCAGGTCTTTTATTTTCTTTACACCCATCATGCCATGAATTCATAGGGAATGGGCTCCAACAGTTTAGGCTCCTTTCCATTGGTTCTCATGAAGTGTGCTTCTCTGGGTGGAGCAGGCTGGCACTTCAGTTGAACCCAAGTACCTTTCTCTTTGGCTTCCTTCTTTTTCTAATCATTTTCCTTCACCCATTTCAGGAAGCTATCTCGGCTTTAGAGTGCTTAATATGCTCGATACGCATATTAATTCTCTTGGCAAGAATCTTGCCCTTGTTTGTTTACAATGATGCCAACAGCATTCTGGGTAACACTGTAGACTCTCCCAGTTTTGCCATGGTAACATTTGTGGGGCATTCCTTTTTGAACAGTGCCCATTCCCTTGATATCTACAATATCACCTTTCTTGTAGATTCGCATGTATGTGGCCAAAGGAACAACTCCATGTTTTCTAAAAGGCCTAGAGAACATGTAGTGGGTGCCCCTCCTCTTTCCCTTTGTGTTGGTCATTTTGGCGAATTACTGGAAGATGGCGGTTCCGGCCCAGAAATAAATATTTTAAATGTCTGTTTGACTTTCTAATATGGTGAAGATTGATAGATAAAATAAAAGCTCAATAATATTTCATAGTGTATATGGGACTGAGACCAAAAAGTATGAAAACTGCTGTCTAAGGTTACCAGCAGATGGCTCTCTTTAGTATGTAAAGGAGGACCTATACAGATTAGAAGACTAACACTGGCATATCCTGGAGCCTGCCTATGTGCCAGCCCTAGTCCTTAACTAAGGAGTAGGAATATGCCCCATATCAGCAGCCACCCTAACACAATGTCTTTATATATCTATACCATATCCTTCTCTACAGCAAAGTGTGAGCATCTTTTTGAATAAGAATTCTAACTTCTAGGGCTTCCCTGGTGGCGCGGTGGTTGGGGGTCCGCCTGCTGATACAGGGGACACGGGTTTGTGCCCCAGCCCAGGAAGATCCCACATGCCGCAGAGCGGCTGGGCCCGTGAGCCATGGCCGCTGAGTCTGCGCGTCTGGAGCCTGTGCTCCGCAGTGGGAGAGGCCACGGCAGTGAGAGGCCCGCGTACCGCAAAAAAAAAGAAAAAAAAAAAAAGAATCCTAACTTCTACTCGTTCATGTCCAGTAAGTACCTTACTAACAGTAAATATATTATAGACTGATTTTTACCAAGAAAACCTATCTCCTAAGGGGTTTGTTCTCCTGAAGATGGACTCAATCACTTTGTTGTTGTAGTAGCATTTACATAGCCTGGGATGGGGGAGGGGATGGATAAATCAGGAATTTGGGATTAACACACACACACACTACCATATGCAAGACAGATAACCAACAAGGATCTACTGTATAGCACAGGGAACTCTACTCAATATTCTGTGATAACCTGTATGAGAAAAGAATCTGAAAAAGAATGAGTGTATGTATATGTATAACTGAATCACTTTGCCGTACACCTGAAACTAACATAACATTGTAAATCAACTATACTCGAATACAGTTTTTTTTTAATAAAAAAATTTTAATTAAAAATAAAAAACATAGCCTGGGAGGAAGCGCTCTGCCTCTTTCTGGAAGGCTCATTCTCTTCAACAAAAGGGGCCGTGAGGAAAGGACAGGACTCCTGTCTAGTTATCCAGACCAAACCAACGCAATTTGACTTTCTCAACGTAGTGTTGCAACCAGACCTCCCACATCCTGCGGGCGATATTTGTAAGTCATAACACTCTGAAACAAATTAACGAATGCATAGCAAACAGGGAGGAGACAGTTGAGTTTAACAGCCTGAGGTCTGTAGAGGACTTCAACCTTCTCAAACCACCTCCAGCTCTCACTGACTTCTCACAACACTGCTGTGAGGTAGGGTGACCACTATTACTTTATTAACCAAAGAGCAAACAGGCAAGGAGAGATGGAGTCACCCACCCACACCCACACAACAGCTTGGATGGGGCACATCAGTGCTGGAAGCTGGGGCTCCCAACCCCCAGCAGGTGCTCTTTCCAGCCCCCTGAGGGAGCTCTGATCCTCGCTGCCCTTTTGGTTTTGAAAGCGGCAAGGAGAAGGCCAGCAGCCATCTTTGCTCTCACATTCTTGTTCCTTGTGTGCTCTGCTCGAATTCTTCAATTCAGAAGCAAAAGTACTTCTTTTTTTAAGTAAATTCCATCTCTCCCTGGCATATTTTCATCTTTAAAAATGTATAATAGGGCTTCCCTGGTGGCGCAGTGGTTGGGAGTCCGCCTGCCGATGCAGGGGACACGGGTTCGTGTCCGGTCCAGGAGGATCCCACATGCCGCGGAGCGGCTGGGCCCGTGAGCCATGGCCGCTGAGCCTGCGTGTCCGGAGCCTGTGCTCCGCAACGGGAGAGGCCGCAACAGTGAGAGGCCCGCATACCGCAAAAAAAAAAAAAAAAAAAAAAAGTCTGATATGTCACTGAGATTCCTTATTGGCACCCCCATAAATCACAACTCAAAACCAGCTGCTCAGAAAAAAGCCAACCTGGCTCTGTGGTGTAGTGATGTAACAACCAGCCCTCTCTCTTATGTCTTGCCTAGTAATGCACATCAAAGTTCTGAAGTTGTAACATATAGACACATATATATTCTGGAAGTACATGTTCCCATATTTTCCAGATGATTACATACAGATCAAGTATAGAGAGCACTTTCCAAAAATAATTTGCCATTAGAAAAGATATAGAAGCTAAAGACCAAAACACCCCAGAACTTCAGGGTTTCCTGCTTCATCTCACTCATTGTTTCAGGTGTCTGGAATAATAATTTGGGTCTAGAACACCAGTAGTTCAGAATACACGTGGAAAGCCATGTGAGATTCTATGGAATAAGACAGGGGGTATTGGGCTTCCCTGGTGGCGCAGTGGTTGAGAGTCCGCCTGCCGATGCAGGGGACACGGGTTCGTGCCCGGGTCCGGGAAGATCCCACATGCCGCGGAGCAGCTGGGCCCGTGATCCATGGCCGCTGAGCCTGCGCGTCCGGAGCCTGTGCTCCGCAACGGGAGAGGCCACAACAGTGAGAGGCCCGCGTACCGCAAAAAAAAAAAAAAAAAAGAAAAAGACATGGGTATTTATATGCAGGCTCACATGTTTTTGCTTCCAGGCTATAACTACACGGGGTATCTTCTTAGGAGGCCACAGACAGTCTGGATGCACATTTTCAAAGACATCATGAATCCCAAGCAGGGTCAGTTTTGTACTCAGATCTGACAGGCCACTCTCGTGTAATCAAGTTATGACTATTTTCCTAGTGATCTTCTCACCTCCACCCACATCCAAGCCATGGACACCAAAGCATGCATAGTGCACTCACCTGAGACCAGCTCCCATTCCAGAACTCAGGCCTTCCAAAGACTCACATCTACTGAGGCCCTCCGAGAGTTGTGGCGCTTTCATTTCACGAATATTAGTAAAAAACAAGGAATGCTAGACTTGAGGCAGGGCTGTTTCTTTAAATCCCAAGGTGATCAAAGTTTGTAGTAATCAATGGAGAGGTCCCTTCTACTCTTCACCCCTTATTTCTGTCCCCTGCTCTTAGTTTTCTCTTCTGACAATGCCTCAGGTTCATCAGACAAGGGCCTTCATCGAAGCCAAGGCACATGCAGCCCCTGAGCTTGCTTTCCTGTTGCTGACTCCCAATTCTGGGATGATGGGATGGGCCTGGGAGGGCCGCACCCTAATTACGAAGCTGATTATAACACTTTCCAGCTGCTGATACAGAGGCCTGCTTGTCAACTCCTCTTAAAGTTCTCCCAGAGGCTTTTAGATGTTTTTGATGTTGAACTTTGCCAAAATATGATTCGTGTGTTCCAAGACGAGGCTTTTCAAGTCAGACAGACTGAGGTTCAAATCCCAACTTTCCTATACCCCGTATTTAGCCCTTGAGCAAGGTACTTAACTCTTCTGAACCTCAGCTTTCTCATCTGTAAATGGGAGACAAAAATAGTCATTTGTGAAAATTAAAGGAGGTAATTTCCCAGAACAAGGTCTAGCAGATAAACGTGGTTCTTTTGCCTTCTATACTCTTACAAAATGTAAGGAGAGAAAATCAAGTGAGTTAATACAGAAGAGCAATAGCTCTTTCTAATCCTGTCTCTAATCCTTCTGCTGTGAAGTATCCACTTTATATTCACAGATCCAGCAGAAGCTATTACACATGGGCTTACAGCCTCAAGACTTATAGCCCCAGCTACACTCCCCTTTCTTGGTAAGGGGAGGATATTGACAAAAGTCTCGAAAGATTAGCTCTTCCAACCACAGGTTAAACCACACGCTGGTAAACTGCCTACAGATTGGAATCAGCTGGAAAGCTATGGAAAAACAGCAAAGTGTTTCCCACCCTCAGAGATTCTGATTGAATTGGCCTAGGGTGAGGCCTGGGTCTCTGTATTTTTAAAGGCTCCACACACAATTCAAGTGTGCAAAGAACTCACAGCCACTGGGTTCTGATTGTAAAGCGTAAGGATTATCCCAGAGGGAGCTTTGACTTGATTCATGACATTAAGGTGTTTGTTTCCCTGGAGCCGGCAATAACCCCAGCCAGCAATTATTCCAGGGAACCTTGCTCCAGTCACTTGTTCACATTTAGAATTTTAAATGCAGCCCCAAAGCCTCAACTACCTCTGATCTTGTGTCAAGCAGATACAGCCTCCCCGCTGTGGGTGGCAGGCTGAGGAGGGGATGCTCCTTGCTCTGTTTTTTTCTGTTATTCAGTCCACCACCACCAAGTGGTTAAACTCTAAAACATTCCAGCAAAGAAGAAAGCATCTTTTACACGCCTCTCTCCTCAAGTGAGAATTAGGTTGCATTAAAAAAGTGTAAAGAATCTCCAGTTTTATTCCTTAGACTCGTACACAGAGATCCAAGCCAGGGGGTGGGGGAGAAGGGGGGCAAAGGGAGATTGGAGTGAGGACAGGGACAGCTAAAGGAACAAGAGCCTATTAGGGGAAGAGTTTTCAGACAGCTGTGTTCTATAGTTTATGCCACTAGAGCCCGGGCTGAACCACCACCATCTAGGCAAGAAGTAAGGAACTCCAGTTGCGGGAATGTCCTGGCTTCTTGCAGACTTTCCACGAGGGACCCTAGTTATATGAAAACAGTTGGTGGCTGTGACTTCTAGTATGTGCTGCCACCTTCTGGAGAAGGCATTTATTTACCCCATATCACTCCTTAGTAGAGCATGTATCACAACCCAACTTACAGATGCGGAAACTGAGCCTCTGAGAGGCAAGTCACTCGGCCTCAAACAAGGTCAAGCTCAAATCCACGTCTTCCAAGTTCAGTGTCTTCTCCAGGACCGCACACATGATTAAGATGATGCTTCTTTCCTGAAAGCACAAACCTCATTCACAGTAGGATCACAGTAAAAGTACATTTAAATGGCTGCTCAGAAATCACAGTAGAAGGCTGGCCCAGCATCCTTGGCTAGATTCCCAGGGTCTGGCTGAGTTCTCTGAGCAGTGGACAGCCTAGCTAATCCGACTGAGCTTTAATGAACTTGCTCCCTACCTCAGTGGAAAATATTCGTTGTTTCTCAGTCAATAGAGACTTGCTGCTGCATGGGCTTCTTTCTCCTCCAGGCAGAGCCTAAATCTCTTACCATCAGACTCAAACCTCTACAGCTGTGTCTGGCAGCATCTAGGTCCCTCTTTCACAAGTTTATCCTTTTTTTCTCTCTCATCTGGCCTGCAACAGCGCTCTGCTTCCGAAGAGAACTGGGCAAGGTCCTGGCAGCGCTGTCTCATTCCGGCAGAGGTGGGAAGTGCACCCAGCTCTCTCCACACTGTCCCTCAGATGTTAGACTGACCGTTGAGAAGGCCTCAGCGGGGCCAGCCAGGCCCAAGGAGCCTTCACTGAAGTCACAGAGTCAGTCACGAGTACCGAGCACTCACCGGCGTTGATGGGAGGAGTCAAAGAAGTAGAAGACGCCATCATACCACCACCAACGCCTGCGCCTCCACAAGGTAATAATCAAATGCGGTAGGAGGGAGAGTTGAGATCAGCAGTTCTTGGCCCTCACTGTGCCTCACGATCACTGGACCCCACCTTGAGATGCTGATTCAATTCGTCTGGGATGGGACTCAGCCGTCAGCATGTGACTACAGACACCAGGTGGTTCTAATGTGAAGCCAGGCTTCAGATCCACAGAGCCAGATAAATGCAACCAATACAAGAACAGGATATTCATGCATAGGAAGGTGCCACCACATTACTGCTTCAAGAGGGCACTAAACCAGTTAGGGAGGTTGTAGAGGTGTGGGATTTAAATCACAGGACAGCTATTGAGAGGCAAGCCCGCAAAACAGAGAAAAGGAGCTCTGAGGTGTCCACAAGGAGGAAATGACCCGTGGGAGTCTCAGCCATGGGAGAGAGTTGTGTGCTGAGAGCAGAAAAGACATACCTGGGTCTGAGAGCATGAGGCTTGTGGTAGCCCTGAAACCTCTTATTCAGAGCTGTTACAGGCTGACTCAAGAGGCAGTTGTGAGCTATTTATCCCAAAATTAGTCCTTTTTGACCATGTTTTACTGAGCTAAGGTTTTTCTAGAGTAGCAGCTATGACAGCCATCCCTAAATTGCTCAAATCACAGTCAGTGGAGGACATGTTTTTCCATCCTGTTTCTCACACTTTGGTCCAAACTTGTCAGGTATAATGGCTCGGTTTTTGCTTGGAACTCAGTATTCCTGAAGCCTCAAGTGCTTTCTCCTGTGGCTTTTGGCCCGAAATTCAACATAGTCTCCTGGTAAATTAGGCTGAGTGGTGTAGAGTCGCAGCCTGACAGCCACAAGATACAAGCAGGCCTGACAGTGCTAGGCCTCTTTCCCTCATCCTCACTTCGGCCTTCTAGATTTTATCACACTGAGGATAAACTCAAAGAAGTACTTTCCTAGGAAAAGAAGAGGAGACAGAGGATTTCTCCTAAAGGCCTAGGGTAGAGCTGATCAAGTCACCCACTGGAGTCTTCCCAGCCCAGGGACATCTCCAGACCCATCTTAGCACCATGCCCAGCCATGCAGAAAGGAGAGAGAAACTATGCTTGAATATCCTGAGGGAGAAGGAACAAAAGAGCTTCTGTCCTAGGAAGCAAGAACAGTTCAGCCTCTTTGTAGCTAGAGGAAAGCTCCGCCTATGAAGCCAGGACCTAGTAAATGTCCTGGGGCTACCCCCTGGCCCCCAGCTTCCCAATGCTCCTCAGGAGTGGCAGAGCCGAGGGGACAGACAGGAGCCTGAGGTCTCTACATGGAGGCCACAAGCCTGAGGAGCCCGGCATCTGCTCTTGGGAACAAGGCTGCTGATTGGCTTCCCCAGGCCTCCCCCTTAAGTTGTTCAGAGGAGCAGTTCTGAAGCCCCTGTTTGGGGTCATTTTTCCAGCACCTTATACAGCAAATAACCTTGAGGCAATACTTTCCAACACCGGGTTTTCAAGGTAGCCTATGGTTGTCCGAAGTCTCCCAAACTTTTATTTCTATGTCTGTCTCCCCCACAGGGCTGCAAATACCTTGAGGATTAGAGCAGTTTTCTGTTTTTCTGTATCCCTACTGCCTAGTGTATAGGCCCGAACATTAAAAAAAGCTTAATAAATGTGGAACACAGACATAAGTGAATGTATTTGTCTATAGTGCCCCAGGTTCCCAAGTTACCCATGCGGCTCACTTCTTGGGTCTCTGAATGCCTCTCTCCTTCCAGCCCCCGCCACGTGGCAGCCTAGGGCCTACCATCTCAGCCTCTCACTGGGCACCAGTCAGATCCTGACCTCATGACCCCCGGATATTAGTGAAGCCCTATACGGAAATTTGCCCCGGTCCTAAACATTAAATTGTACAAAATATTTGTCCTTTACTTGTTTTCAAGAGAAATACACATTTTAAATATATAAATAAAATCATGGCCTTGGTATGTGTAGTTCAGTACTTTGAGCTCTTCAGAGATGGGATTCTATAAAAATTTCACAAGTAGTCTCCTTCAAAGAAGTGAGAGAGACTGTTACATGATGGATGACTCTGAGAGATGCTAAAGTAATTCTCTGAAATTTTTCTGAAGTTTTTCTATGAGCTTCAAAATCAGCAGAATCTCACCTTCTCTTTGCATGAAACAGCAGACTCTAACCATCAAAATGGTTGCAGTCATTTCAGAAGTGGAAATAAATAACCCTCTCCTATCAGCTGTCTTCTTTTTGTTTCACACGCACACCAGTGAACTAGTCTTTACCGAACACCTGTTATGTGCATGTGATATTTCTCTGTACCCACAATTCAGCACTTAGCTCATATTATCTCCCAGACAAAATTAAATTCTTTGAGAAGACCTGAATTTTTCTTATAGTTCTTTCTAACTCTCCAAAGCTCAAGTCTAGCCCTGAATAGTCGTACAATACAAGCTGATGACTTCTGAGTCTTTCCTGAGCCTTAGAATAAGAGAGCATCAATTTCCCAATTGACAATTTACCCACAAAATTACAAAATCAGAGGATATGAATCATATATACTTGCATGTGTTATTAAAACATCT
The DNA here is from genome assembly GCF_964341445.2 of Mesoplodon mirus. Classification (NCBI taxonomy): domain Eukaryota; kingdom Metazoa; phylum Chordata; class Mammalia; order Artiodactyla; family Ziphiidae; genus Mesoplodon; species Mesoplodon mirus. Next base: position 134,803,803 of record NC_138980.1, read on the forward strand.
CTGTGATGCCAGGTTTACCACAAGCAGTCAAATTATACAAAACCTTTATAAATTAAGTCAGGAAAAGCAGAACAAGGCCAGCCTCCTATCCAAATGCCAGGGGCGCAGCTCAAGGTCTAGAGTGGGAGACACAAAAAATAATAATAATCTTAGGGGCTTCCCTGGTGGCGCAGTGGTTGAGAATCTGCCTGCCAATGCAGGGGACATGGGTTTGAGCCCTGGTCTGGGAAGATCCCACATGCTGCAGAGCAACTAGGACCATGAGCCACAACTACTAAGCCTGAGTGTCTGGAGCGTGTGCTCCACAACAAGAGAGGCCGTGATAGTGAGAGGACCACTCACCGTGATGAAGAGTGGCCCCCACTTGCCACAACTAGAGAAAGCCCTCACACAGAAACGAAGACCCAACACAGCCAAAAATAAAAAAATAAATAAATTAAAAATAATAATAATAATAATAATAATAATCTTAAAACAATGTACCAAGGGCTATTAAACACGCCAATGTTCATAGCAGCACTATTTACAATAGTCGAGACATGGAAGCAACCTAAATGTCCATCAACTGAGGAATGAATAAAGAAGATGTGGTACATATATACCACGGAATATTACTCAGCCACAAAAAAGAACAAAATAATGCCATTTGCAGCAACATGGTTGGACCTAGAGATTATCATACTAAGTGAAGCAAGTCAGACAGGGAAAGACAAATATCATATGATATCGCTTATATATGGAATCAAAAAAAATACAGATGAACTTATTTTCAAAACAGAAACTCACAGACATAGAAAACAAACTTATGGTTACCAAAGGGGAAAGGGGGTGAGGGATAAATTAGGAATTTGGGAGTAACATATACACACTACTATATATAAAATGGATAACCAACAAGGACCTACTGTATAGCACAGGGAACTCTACTCAATATTCTGTGATAACCTATATGAGAAAAGAATCTGAATATATATATATATGTATAACTGAATCACTTTGCTGTATACCTGAAACTAACACAACATTGTAAATCAGCTATACTTCAATAAAAAATTAATTTAAAAAAAAAGGGCTATTAAAGAGGTATGCACAAGAACTACGAGAGGTCAAAAGCGAGAGACTCCTGGATCCTGAACGAGATGAGGGAGGCTTCATGGAGGAGTTGACCCCTGAGCTGGGTGCTGGAATATACGTCAGCACTTAGAGGCAAGATGTGGGGGGAAGGCGACAGATGTCAGGCACAGGAGTGTGGGTGCTCTTCCGGGAATGGAAGATGTCCTGAGCAGCTGGAGCAGGGAGCATGGTGAGAGGGGAGGGTGGCCAAGGTTTGGAATGCATCCTATAGCCAATAGGAAGGGGAGCCTGTGGGTGTTTAAAACAAGATGTCGTGTGACCAGATTTGGGGACTAGAAAACTATGTCTGGAAGACCTGGAGAGAATGAACTGAGGAGGAAAGAAAATGACAAAGGAGAGGGGCAGACACAGCTCTCTCCCTTCCTTCCTCCAGAAGACGTGCAAATCATTCCCACGGGTGTCACACTGTTACCGGGAAGCAGCTCTGGTTCATTCTGGGAGAGTCAGACCCTACTTGTAAAGTCTGCATTGCAACACCCACCCCATGGAACTTGATTTAGGACAACTGACACTGCAGAGGTAATTGTCCCATTTCCATCCCAGCCGTTACTTGTACACCAAACATTCTAAAACAAAATATGATGGCTCCATTGACAAATATCCTGTGTTGAGTTCTCCAGTTTCTCAGCACCCCGAAGTTCCAATATCTCCCTTGATTGTTTTAAAATGACAATTTCCTTAGCAGCTACTCTCATATTATCTGACAAGAATTTGTTAACTCCTTTCAATGCCAGAAAAGATATCCAAGGGCATTTGTCTCTGATCCTATAAACTGTGGCAACAGAGTTGGGGTTCAATTTTTGTAGCTCTGGGCAAGCATCAAGCCTGTATTGGAGTCGAGGAAATACAGTGACAAAACTGTTCTCTTGAAATGAATTTCAAAAGAGCTAGAACTCTGTTCCTATTCCCTTCTGGAGCTCTGAAATTGCTTCCCTATATTTTACCTTTCTTTTTTCCCCCAGGAAGAATGATTAAGTTGATCTGCAGTTTCTCCTTACTCCCTAAAGAAAGACCAATTGCTCCAAAGGTATTTTGAACTCTTTCCTATTTTAAATGCTGTCTCCCTGTGAAGCCAAAATAGACCCACCTGTCTTTCAGTTTAACCCCTTGGGAGGAAAAAAGTGAGTCAGAGTCAAGTCTTTTTGGGAAAAAGGACTGCTGAGTTTTCTATTCATTTGGGCTGGAAAACAAGATTTCCTGTCTGACAATGAGAATACACACAAGAAAGCAGGGTGTCCCCTTGTCTCAGCATCAGACGCCTCTGTACTGGAGGCGGGCTCAGCAGACCCATCAGGCCTGCTGTCCTTTCTGGTTTTCTTGTCTGTCTTCCCCTCCACATGTCAAGCAGGGTCTGAGTCTAACTCATCTCTGCACTGGCACTGCCTGTCACAGTGGATGGTGCACCATCATAAGGATAGCTTCAATTCAACAAGAGCCTGCTCCATCCTGGGCACTGGGCCGGCTGCTTCAGGAAGATATGGTGGTGCTTAATTTACTCAACATTCCCATTTTACATATGGACAGGATATGATCCCCATTTCACATATGGAAAACTGAAGCTCACAAAGTTTATTCAACTTACTCAAAGTTACATACCCAGGAAGTGTCAGCAAAGATTTGAGCTCACTCCTTATAACTCCAGACCCATGCCCTTTCCACTCACCATGCTACCTCCAAAGGGGTGAACTGGTTGCTGCTTTTTTTTTTTTTTTGCAGTACGAGAGCCTCTCACTGCTGTGGCCTCTCCCGTTGCAGAGCACAGGCTCCGGACGCGCAGGCTCAGCGGCCATGGCTCACGGGCCCAGCCGCTCCGCGGCATGTGGGATCTTCCCGGACCGGGGCACGAACCCGTGTCCCCTGCATCGGCAGGCGGACTCTCAACCACTGCGTCACCAGGGAAGCCCCTGGTTGCTATTTGAGGGCTTCCATTTTGAGCTAATTCTCCAAAGTCCAAGTACTGTGTGCGGACTGATTCGCTTGACATAATTATGTTTTAAAGTAAATGTCCATAAGCAAATTCAAACTTCCATTTGACTTGCACTATAAAATTTTAAAATATATATATTTTTATTGGAAAAAAGTCCCCTGTAAGACCAAGGTGGAAACTTTTTAGCACAGCAACTATAACAGACTCCTAGAACATGGCACTCAAAGGATGAGCCTCAGACCAGCAGCAGCAGCTGGGAGCTTTTTAAAAGTGCAGAATCTCAGGGTCCACAATATTGGATCAGAGTCTACATTTTAATAAAATTAGGTGATTGGTACATGCATTACCATTTTAGAAGCACTGACCTAGCCTTCTTAAACCTTCATAGCATGTTCCCCAATTACCCCCTGTGTTATTTATCTCACCATCCCCGCTCCTCTCCCAGACTCCAGACATCCTTTCCATATATAGGATTTCTGTGACTTCACCCTCACCCATTGATATGAGTAGATTACATGGCACCATGCCTCTGGTAAGTCTCCCTAAGGATGATTGACAAATGAATACTTACAAATAAACTCAGAACCACAATCTAGCCACAATGTACTTCAATAAACTGGTTTCCACAAATTGAATCAGTAATTTAATCCAGTGGTTCTGAACCCTGGCCTCACATTAGAACCACATGGGGAACTTTCAGAAAACACTGACACCCAGGATCCACCTAAGCCCAATTAAATCAGATTCTAACGTGCAATAGAGTCGAGAGCTTGGCCTGGCTTGTCAAATATAGTGTCCTGTGCCTAGTAAACACTCAATAAGTGCCTGTTGAATGAATGAATCCATTAAAGTTGAAATGCCATTATTTACCCATAGTGATATTTAAACTCACGGAGAATCCAGAGTTTTTATTCAAGTCACTTATCCAACTGGAATTTTCCTTTCCCTGACTTAATCACAAAACGAATCCTCTTGTTTCTTACTAGAATATTGTGCATCTAAATTAGCAACTCTGGATTTCCAGGCATTATGCTTACAAGCAGTTCATGACAGTGACTACTGCACAAGAGCAGTAGGAAGTGAGGACAGACACCACCCGGGATGGGCACGCTCAGGTAGGGTTCTAGTCAGAGCTGCATGTGGGGTTTGAAAGCCTCTGAGCACCCTGTAAGATAGTGTGGCAGCTTCATGCATTTTCTGCCTGTGGAGTATGGTAGGCTGATTGCACTGATGGCCCAATTAAGGCTTTCTGGGTCTCCATGCTCCCTGCAATGTGATTTTTGGCTCCTCCCATCACAATCTGGAGTTTCTTCCCCACTTCCTGCATCTGAGCTTTGACTAATAGAACACAATAGATGTGTTGGAGCCCTTGTTCCAAGCCTGGTCCGCAGGAGTCCTTGCACATTCCCACTCTTTTCTTTTGAAACCTTCCATGACCATGTGAACAAATTGGGCTAGCCTGCTGGAGGATGAGACCACATGGAGGAGAACCGGTTATTCCAACAAAGCCCACAAAAGCCCAGCCAAGATCAGCAGAGCTGCATGCCCAGCCCACAGCTGGCTGAAGTCACATTTGTCAGCCAGGCTAAGACCAGAAGGATCATCCAGCTGATGGGCAGACCATCAGCAATAAGAAATGCTTTTTTTTTTTAACATCTTTATCGGAGTATAATTACTTTAAAATGCTGTGTTAGTTTCTGCTGTATAAGAAAGTGAATCAGCTATATGTATACATATATCCCCATATCCCCTCCCTCTAGCGTCTCCCTCCCACCCTCCCTATCCCACCTTTCTAGGTGGTCACAAAGCACCAAGCTGATCTCCCTGTGCTATGTAGCTGCTTCCTACTAGCTATCTATTTTACATTTGGTAGTGTGTATATGTGTCAATGCTACTCTCTCACTTCGTCCCAGCTTACCCTTCCCCCTCCCTGTGTCCTCAAGTCCATTCTCTAAGTCTGTGTCTTTAGTCCTGTCCTGCCCCTAGGTTCATCAGAACCTTTTTTTTTTTTAGATTCCATATATATGTATTAGCATATGGTATTTGTTTTTTTTTTTCTGACTTACTTCACTCTGTATGACAGACTCTAGGTCCATCCACCTCACCACAAATAGCTCAATTTCGTTTCTTTTTATGGCTGAGTAATATTCCATTGTATATATGTGCCACATCTTCTTTATCCATTCATCTGTCGATGGACACTTAGGTTGCTTCCATGTCCTGGCTATTGTAAATAGTGCTGCAATGAATATTGTGGTACATGACTCTTTGTGAATTATGGTTTTCTCAGGGTATATGCCCAGTAGTGGGATTGCTGGGTCGTATGGTAGTTCTATTTTTAGTTTTTTAAGGAACCTCCATACTGTTCTCCATAGTGGCTGTATCTTACATTCCCACCAGCAGTGTAGGAGGGTTCCCTTTTCTTCACACCCTCTCCAGCATTTGCTGTGTGTAGATTTTTTGGTGATGGCCATTCTGACAGGTGTGAGGTGATACCTCATTGTAGTTTTGATTTGTATTTCTCTAATGTTAGTGATGCTTATTGTTTTAAGCTAATTTGGGGGTAGTTTGTTATGCAGCAATAGCCAACTGAAACAAGGCAAGTGAGTGACGGGGCTGTTTCTTTAAGATCAGAATGGTTTAACTTGGTAATGGAGGCTGTTGGGCTGCACCCCACAGACCTACAAGGCCTGCGCTTGCCCAGCTTCAAGACCGAAGAAAGAGACCAGAGTCAGCAATAGAGACATTAATGGGTTAACGGATGGGGGAGCTTACATGTCTGGAGCAAGGTCTTGGAGCGACATGTCACCATGTGCAGCAGATGGCGTGCAGGACATGGAGGCAGGCTTCGCTCCAGGGAGGGAAGGGGACACTACCAGTTATAGAGGAACTGATGTCAGGTGGGCTCATAAGTAATCAGGAAAGCCAGCAGAGGGGCATACCCCTCACTGCCCCTTTGATAAGAATAATCACTAGCTGGGGCCTGGGGCAAGTACATAGGAAGGTCAGTCTTGTGTGTGGGGTGTAGGTGAAGCAGGCACTGGTCAGGCAGGGGATGTACAGAGAGCAAGGGAATGGCCATCTTGAGTGGCCTGTCCATACAGAGGCTAAGTATCATCTTCCTGGTTCCATATCAGAATAAAATCTATCTCTATAAAAACTAGCAGTTCCTTATTTCTTCTCCCAAGAAACATTAGTATTATGAATGCATAAATGCTCTGTTTACCAGTTAATATATATACTTTTTTCCTTATTACCCTGCCAGTTGAGCACAAAGCAATAAACATCAGGTCTGTCCTGTTAATAACCACATGTCGTATTAACTACTGAGTTGAATTAACTTTGGTGCTCTGCTCAGTTTTCAGTCAATACAACAGGCCAAGCACAAAGACTGCATCAACAGCTTCACAGTGCTTTTCAAAGAAGTCACCTCTGCCCAGCTCATATGCAAGTAATGAGAAGGATTTCACCCTACTAAGCAGAGGCCATAAGCCCACAGTCCTTCCCTCAGGGAAGAACCAGACAGCTCCATTCCAGCTCTGAGCAGAATCCCAGGGGTTCTTCCCTGGAACACTTTGAGACTCCCCAGAGCACACAACAGCAGTTTGATCTTCTTTGGTACAGACTCTTGTTTTATGAGTTAGTATTATTTGCCATTTGTTGAATTTTAACAATGTGCTGAGCACACTCAGGGAGCAAGGACTGGGTGCAAATCCTGACCAGAATGCTGGTCATATTACCAAGGCGAGCTTTCAAGTAATGTTATCTTCCAAAAATTCAGAAGGATTAGAACAGAAACACCTTTGCAGTTGAGTCATGGCTCCAGTATGTGGTCCCTCTGGTAAACAGAGATATAAGAAGATGCGAACTAGAAGTTTTAGTTGAGGCACCAGAACTAAAATTGCCACATTCTAAAGTGGATGTGAGACAATCGTGTGTAGGATTTACATTCAAGGTGATCAGAGTTCATTCATGTGACTCTGACCTTTGAACCACTCTCATATCTCACACCCAGGCTTCTCTCACATAAAATGATAAGGGTTAGAATTAGGAGAAACATTTATGAGAGACCTATTGGTATGCTGAGCCCAGATACTTCTTCAGGGGTCTCTGGCTTCAAGCCTAAGGAAAGGGGCCACAGCAAGAACACTTGGAGAGTCTGACATCGGGTATGGCTGCTTCGGTGGCACAGCAGAGGGTGAGGGTGTGTCAGGCACTACAAGGCCACCTGAGCACATTGTTGAGGACTAGACGCAGGTCTCTCTTGTGAGGGCACCAGCAGGAGGCCCTCTTAGATGCTCTCCCAGATGGCTGCCTAAAGGGGCAGCAAGATGCCAGAAGTACCACCAGATGCCTAGGGATGAGCAAGAGGAAGCAACAAACCACACTGGGAGCACTGCCCTGTCTAAGAGAAAGTGCAGGTGAGAGATCACCGGCCGTTGGGACGAGCAGAAGCAGGTGGGGATGGGAGGTCTCTGAAGAACCTACAAAAGTGCAAATAAGGAAAAGATTCCACTTCAAACACCTGCCAGACTAGGGGACAAAATGCCAGCTCCTGATGGTGTCAGTCAAGCTCCAGCTTTCCCGGCCTCTTATCTTCTCCTACTCGTGCTGCTACCCTGGAGGGTCAGAAAGTGAGGTTAGAAAGATGGACAAGGGCGGGCTTCCCTGGTGGCACAGTGGTTGACAGTCTGCCTGCCGATGCAGGGGACACGGGTTCGTGCCCCGGTCCAGGAAGATCCCACATGCCGCGGAGCGGCTGGGCCTGTGAGCCACGGCCGCTGAGCCTGTGCGTCCGGAGTCTGTGCTCCACAATGGGAGAGGCCACAACAGTGAGAGGCCTGCGTACCACACACACACACACAAACAAAAAGACCCAAAAAAGATGGACAAGGGCAAAATATAATGTCAGGGAAAGTGAAAAAGCAGCCCAAAGCAAGAGCAAGGCTTCAGTGCGTCTTGGTGGGGGAAAAGAACTGGAATGGATTCTCACAGTCCTGGAGGCCAAAAGTCCAAAATCAGTTTCACTGGGTGTTGGCTGGCAAGGCCACGCTCCCTCTGGAGAGTCTACGAGAGGGTCAGTCCCACTTCTCACAGCTTCTGGTGGCTGCGAGCATTCCTTGTCTCGGTGCTGCATCACTCCAATCTCTGTCTCTGTGGTCACATCACCCTCTCCTCCTCTATCCGTGTAATAAAACTTCCCTTGGTTTCCCTCTTATTAAGGATACGTGTGATGGATTTAGGGCTCACCCTGATTATCCAAGATAATCTCTCTACCTCAATATCCTTAATTTAATCCCATCTTTTGTCCTATAAGTTATAATTCACCCTTTTACCATATAGGGTAGGATTCGCAGAGTCCAGGGATTAGAATGTCGAGGGAAGTGTTAAGGAAATTAAAGAAGGTGTTTAAGGCGGGGTTAACACCTAATGAATAAACTGAGGCATAGAGAGGTTAAGGAACTTTCCTAAGGTCACATAAGCTAAATACCAGGTAAGTCAGGTCTTGAAGAAGCTAAGCCTCCTGACTTCTAGTCAAAAGCTTTGCCTCCTATCATATGCTCTGACCAATGGCATTGGAATCCTTCACATGTTATAGCTATTTTCAAGTATTACTCAAGCATCCCATAATAGTTTCCTAAAAAAAAAAATCTCCATTTGGAGGCTTCTAGAAAAACATAAAAGAAAGGAGACTCCTTCAAATTCAGTTCACTGGAGTTCTCATCCATTTCTACTCCAGTATTGTTGAGAGACCTCCAGGCCAAAAAAATAAAATATAGGATTTCTTTTCTGGGAGGAGAAGAGCTGGAGATATAATAAAACACCACCAAACAGAGTTCATGGCGTCTAACTGTGCAGAAAGTATTCAGTGAGTGCCTATTTCCAGCAGAACCTCGTCCAATCATTTACTGCAAAACTGCAGAGGGGACGGGCCAGCAGGCAACTTTTTCCAGCCTTCCCTGTTATGTAAATATAGACAAGGGAGTGCTCATTAGGGGTCCTTGTGCCTTGGATGTGTGACTTGTAGCCCAGACTGAAAGCAGCAGAGAGGACTAGCCCAGTGCTGGTGAAGGGTGAGGACAATCATCAACATTTGGAGAAGTCACCAAAGCACCTCCTCGCTGAAACTTTACAGGGCAGAACCTTTACACCTGTGTGTCTCCACAAGCCCTGTGTTAACATGGAACCATGCTCCAGGGAGGTGTAACACAGCAACCCATCAGAGGTGACACAGGAATCCAAGAGCCCGAGAAAATGGAACATAGGCATCAGCAAGTTAGTGTCAAGAGAGGGGCTGGAGGGAAAAGAGGGGGGGCACTGGGGAGCTGTGAGGTAAGGGTTGGCTCCTGGAGGCCACCTCTCTGGAGACCAGGAGACAGTGTGAGAAAATGGATGGACTGAGGTGGAACAAATTCACAGAATGTTGCAGGGATTAGTGCCCCAAAACAAGAGTGGGAAGCTTAATTTCCTAGACAGTTTTACATAGGGTGACGGTAAAGGAAAGCCAAAGACTGTTTAAATAACTTGAAAAGCTCTTGTCTTAGACATCATGAGATCTTTGCAAACTGCGATCATTTTAAAATCAATGGCTGTCAACATGCTAAATGCTAAAAATATATCCATTCCCCCTTCTTCATCTTATAGACATGAAAATATTGAAGTGATAAGGGTGTTTCCACCTCTGCCATCCACTTAGTGTCAATTCAAAGGAGAAACTGTTATAATTAGTCCTTTTCAAATGATCTTGACTTTCTTCTATCGTCTTCCAAATTTAGAAATACAAAATCTGTTGAAAGGGAATTTGCTACTCTCAAAAAAACTTGTCATCTAATTATATCCTTGAGTTGAGCAAATCTTTGTTGCTTTTCTCTTCTTGAAATCAGAAAAATCACTCCTTCCCTTCCTGGGGTGCAGATGGGGGTAGTTACTCGTCCTGGATTTTCTACTCAACCCTGATCTCTGAGGTCTCCAGACTGACTCTCTAACAAAAAAGGGAAATCTTTGCTTGTATTGATTTTGTACAGCTTAACACAACACTGGAAGCACTGAGGGGACCTGACCCTCACACACAGCCAAAAGTGTTTGACAATAGCAGTAGAAAATGTCTGAGCTGACTTGGACCAGTGACAGCTCTCATCTCATTCCTAAGCTCACTCTTTTTATAGTAGTTACAAAATTCTGCTCATTGGGCCCAATGGTCTCTTTGCTGACCTGTCCTGTGTTACCCTATTTTCCACATCAGTTTCCAGCAAAAAGTCAATGATAGCCAACCTTATAGCCTTTGCAGGTCAGAATGATGTTACCTTTCAACAGGCACATTGGGATTTTGCTGCAGACACCTCAGGCAGAAAACAAAACTTGCATAGCATTTTAGCCCACCTCTGGATCACAAATGGCAAAGAGGATCCTATCTGCTTGTCAACACTGACTGAAATGACTTTAGAGCCATGCTGGGAAGGATTCTGAGGCTATAAACTGTCTCAGTGGGAAAGAATGCTGTGATCACTTAGCAAGGGCCTGGCAGCACCCAGGGCTATTAATTTGACAATCCTGTTCAAGATGGAGCCATCTTAAAATCAGCATCACCTGATGAAGTGTATACTGGTCTCATATTCAGGCTTCTGGATGCTCGAACCAGACCTGTGGTTGACTTCTGTGATTTCAGACAATATCTTTGTTTCACTTCCTCCTGCAGGAACACATTCTGTTGACAGTAATCCCTCTCAGAGGTGCTTGAAGATGAATGGGTTAATTTAAAAGTACTTAGGGCTCTTTGAAGGAAAAGCACTGTATAAATCCCAAGCAATTGTACTGTTATTGTCTGGGTTACCTATATAAAGAAACAAGTCTCTTAGGTCATTGGGCTTCTTTGACTGGATTTCAGTCTGTGAGGCACTAAAAAAAAAAATTGCTATCATATGTGACTAAGACAAATTGACCAAAAAGAATACTATATGGGTTGGAAAGCTGTTGCATTTCTTTACACTAACAATGAAATATCAGAAAGATAAAGTAAAAAAAAAAAATTCCTGTTTAAAATCATGTCAAAATAAATAAATAAATAAATAAAATACCTACGAATAAACTTAACCAAGGAGGTGAAAGACCTAGTCACTAAGAACTAAAGAACAATGTTCAGACTTCCCTGGTGGTCCAGTGGGTAAGACTCCATGCTCCCAGTGCAGGGGTCCTGGGTTTAATCCCTGGTTGGGGAACTAGATCCCACATGCATGCTGCAACTAAGAAGTCCACATGCCGCAACTAAGTCTGCATGCCACAACTAAGAAGCCTGCATGCTGCACCTAAGAAGCCCACGTGCTGCAACTAAGACCTAGTGTGGCCAAAATAAATAATAAATAAATAAATAAATAAATATTTTTTAAAAAGAAAGAACATTATTAAAGGAACTTGAAGATAATACAAAGAAATGGGAAAATATCCCATGCTCTTGAATTGGAAGACTTAATAATGTTAAAATGATCATACTACCCAAAGCAATCTACAGATTTAATGTAATCCCTATCAAAATACCGATGACATCTTTCACAGACCTAGAACAAATAATTCTAAAATGTATATGGAACCACAAATGACCCAGAATACTAAAAGCAATCCTGAGGAAAAAGAACAGAGCTGGAGGCATAACCTTTCCAGACTTCAGACTATAATACAAAGCTATAGGAATCAAAATAGTGTGGTATTGGCAAAAAAAAAAGACATATAGATTAATGGAACAGAATAGAGAGCCCAGAAATAAACCCACACACCTACGGTCAATTAATCTTTGACAAAGGAGGCAAGAATATACAATGGATAAAAGAAAATCTCTTCAACAAGTGGTACTGGGAAAGCTGGACAGTTACATGTAAATCAGTGAAATTAGAACACTCCCTTATACCATATACAAAAATAAACTCAAAATGATTTAAAGACCTAAATATAAGACATGACACCATAAAACTCCTAGAAGAAAACATAGGCAAAACATTCTCTGACATAAATTGTAGAAATATTTTCTTAGATCAGGCTCCCATGGCAAAGGAAATAAAAGCAAAAATAGACAAATGGGACCTAATCAAACATAAAAACTTTTGCAGAGCAAAGAAAACCATCAACAAAATGAAAAAACAACCTAAGGAATGGGAGAAAATATTTGCAAATGATGCAAATGACACAAATGATAAAAGGTTAATTTCCAAAATATATATACTCATACAACTCAAAATCAAAAAAACAAACAACCCAATTAAAAAATGGGCAAAAGACCTGAATAGACATTTTTCCAAAGGGGACATACAGATTGCCAACAGGCACATGAAAAGATGCTCAATATTGTTAATCGTCAAAGAAATGCAAATCAAAGCCACAGTGATTTATCACCTCACACCTATCAGAATGGCTATCATCAGAAAGAACACAAATAACAAATTTTGGATAGAATGTGGAGAAAAGGGAACCCCTGTACACTGTTGTCAGAACTGTAATTTGGTGCAGCCACTACAGAAAACAGTATGGAGGTTCCTTAAAAAACTAAAAATAAAACTACCATATGATCCAATGATCCCACTCCTGGGAAAAGATGAAAACTCTAATTTGAAAAGATACATGCACCCCAATGCTCATAACAGCACTATTCACAGTAGCCAAGACATGGAGGCAATCTAAACAAACACAGTATAGTAAATCAACTATACTTCAATTAAAAAAAGAATACTATATAGGTTAGACCCATAACTGGAGAGTTCGACATGCCCTGTTAACATCATCTGGTCAAACCTCTGGCATTTTGACTAAGAGAACACAGTAATGGTGAATGTGATCCTCTCAAGAACAAGCTGGAGAGGGCCTCTTACTTTTATGCTGTGAGGCTAGTGGAGCCTGGAACTCCCCTGCATGCCCCACTGGACCATCGTTCCGGTGCTCATCATTATTGTTTCAGCCACCTGATTTAGCCCTGCATCCAAGGAGCAGGGTCAACGGACTCACCAAAAAGTAATCCCATGGCTCAGCAGTAATCCATAGGTTCAAAGCAGCAGATATGGGGACTTCTGTAGCTGGCACCCTGGATGGGAAGCAAGTATTTGCAATGGCCTAAAACATGTATGTGTCACGGGCATTGGGGAGAGTAAGAAATAAGGACAAATCTGTCTTTAAAATGCTGTGTTATACACACAGTGACAACAGTGGAAAGAGAAGAGACATACTGCAGAGTTGGCTGGATAATGATGAGAACCTGGAATTAAGGGGATGAAACCCAGGCTCTGGTCCTTGCTCTGCTCTCCACTGGCTGGGCAGCCTGGGATGTGTCACTTTACCTCTTCGTTCCCTCGTTGGTATAGGAAGAACTTGGACTAGATGATCTTTAAGGTTCTTCCAATTTGAACTTTCTGTGAATCCATGATTCTAGTTTTAGTTACTAGGCAAGGTGAGAAGTTCCGTGAGCCTATCCTTCTGGAATCCACATGAAACCTTTCCACCCCCAAGGGATTCAGCCATAGTAGTTGGGCATTTCTAGGTGTGAGGGCCACCAGGGGAAGAAAATATCAACGCAGCTTCCTTCAGGAGGCTGGGGACTGTGTTGTCCTCTCTCCCCACACTGGAACCAGTAAAGCAGGAGGGCAAAGCCATCCAGATGCTGTCAAGGATGAGGGTGAACAAGTGGGTCAACCTTTGCACCTTCCGATGGGACCACAACCCAAAGAGACCCGAGATACGAAGAGTTTTTTGAACGTAAAATAAAAATTTGGGGGAGCGAGTCACCAGAGCCACTTGGAGGTGAGATGGCCCCTCTGCATACACTTTCTGTTAGTCAAAAAGAATTAAACAGTGGGAGTTCCCCTGACCACTCCCCCAGTGGACTTCCACTCTCAAGGCCTGAGCTTCAGAAGCGAGAGGACAGCTCTCCTCCGTAAGTGAGCAGAGGCACTCTTGCCCTCTGCGGGGGATGGTATGGGCAGGGAAACAGATGTCACGAACCAGAGAGACCAGGGAAGATTTCTTTCTGAGGCAACAATCCCCTTTGTCCCCTCTTGGCGTCAGACGCTGGCCCTGGAAGTCAGCAGTAGATCTGGCACTGCACAGATTCCACTCCTGATTAACAATGGTTTAAATAAATTGAAATATGACTTAATTACGCTTCTATGTAGCACTTCAGCCTGAGCGACTCCAAAAAGGGAAGCAACTGTTGTGCATAAACCCTACTAAAAGCCCAAGTCAGCTGCCCTACTTAGAACTCTAGAGAGCTGTCGTGGCTCGTCACCATTCTTTCCCATTCTGAAGAGCTCTCCTGAACTTTGTTTTCAGTCAAGAACTGAAGCCCTTTCTAATTGCTTCAGCATATAGATTTTTTTAAAAATTTGTTTTAAGTGTTTTCACATCTGATTTTGAAACAATATTCCCCATGATCTTCCAAAGGGCTTTCACCCAATAACATGACCACACATGGATATGGTGCTTTATGGTTCAAAGTGTGCTTCCCAACGGGCTATCTCATACGACACTCAGAAGAGTAGACCCTCCTCCACTGTCCCATGTTACAATGCAGAACCCACCTCTGTGAGGGTTGGTGACCCAGCACAGCCCAGCTTGGTGCTTATTTTGCTCTAAGGTTACCTTTGTAGCACTTTAACCCGCTTCCTGTCCCCTGAGGAAATCCTGGGATGGCTTTGCCAAAAAGTCCCATAACCAGCATGAATTTATACTTATTTCTGGGAGCTACAGGCTGAGAAGGAAGAGCTGTGTTCATGATCAATTTCCCTTTTGAAACTTGAATAAACCTGATACAAACTCATGATAATAACATGGGTTTGACTGGCCAAACACGTTACTGTAATTGTTTTCTGAAGGAGGATTTTTAAAAAGCATGAGTCAGCATAAGTTCTTGAAACTTCTGCGCTGTATCTTGGTTGGACCAGCTCAAACCAAGCTCCAGGCATCGGTTCCCCTATTCAGTCTTCTGCTCTCTTTCAACTCTCAACTCTCCAAGAAGTGGAGGCTCTTCCTGCCCACTGAGCCTCCACAGAGGCTTTCCCATATTTCATCAAATTCTGAAAAAGAGTTGAATTAATCTGCTGTTGGCCTCTTGATGTGAACATGTTGCTTACCTTCATACCTCTCCTGAGTGTTTTTTTATAAACTTTTTTCTAATATTGAATAAAAGGAAGATTTTTTCTGTTGTTAATAACATTTTAAGCATTGGAAGTAGTTGGAATATTTGGGGGGATTAGGAGAAGGGACAAAGAGCTTCCCAGGCCCCGGGAGGTGTTTCTTGTCTGAGAAAGGCATCTCAGTACACACATTCTGACTCTGATCCAGAGTTGAATGGTGCCCAGTTTTGGATGATACCCAGCAAAAACATGAAGTCACCCCGGTTATTAAGATGACTGACTTTACTGTCCCATTTTTCAAATTTCGCCTTTGCCTGAACTGCAGGAATTCTTGATGTGTAAATGTACATGTATGTGTGTGGAGTGTTGCATGTGTGTGTGTGCATATGTGTGTGAGTACACATGGGCATGGAGATGGAAAATTTTGC
Source organism: Mesoplodon mirus (assembly GCF_964341445.2). NCBI lineage: Eukaryota > Metazoa > Chordata > Mammalia > Artiodactyla > Ziphiidae > Mesoplodon > Mesoplodon mirus. The sequence continues at coordinate 134,819,399 of NC_138980.1, forward strand.
AATGTATAAAGCTTAAGCTAAATTGTTGTTGGGAATAATAATTACTTACAGGTGAAGAACCTGCGCGGCAAGGAAGGGGACATGGCATTTTTGAGCCTTGAGAACAAGTCCCTGTGAAATGAGAGACGGGTCACCCATCTACAGCCCCCAAAGCTGTTTGCAGCCCACTGACTCCTGGCCCCCTGCCCTTTAAGGTCAGTGTTTCTCAGAGTCTCACCAACATACTTTAGTCTTTTTCATATGGGTCACAACTGGGGTAGAGTGTTATTCTATTTGCAGATTATTAGATTAGAAAATTATAGGTTTACTGAGTTAGCTTACTCTTCCACAGTCCATAAGAAAGGACCAAGGAATGTGTTCAGACCTTGTGAACACTTGTTCAGGCTCCTTTTCTACCCTACACCTCATTCTAGGCCCTGTGTGATGAGTTTTTAAATGTGCCAACTTGGCCAGGCTATAGTCCCAGTTATTCAATCAAACATTAATCTAGGTGTTGCTGTGAAGGTATTTTGCAAATGCAGTTGAAGTCTCTAATAAATTGACTTTGGTTAGGGAGATGATCCTGAAGAATCTGGGTGGGCCTGAGCAATCAGTTGAAAGGCCTTCAAAGCAGAGCTGAGACTTTCCCTAAAAGAGAAGAGAGCTTCCTTCTGTGAATTCCAGCTTGTGATCTTGGAATCCTGGATCCTGCCCTATGGGTTGCAGACTTGCTTTGCCAGCTCCAATTACAGAGGCCAATTCCTCGTATTAAATAAGTAGATAGATGGATAGGTAGGTGATAGATAGACAGACAGACATAGATAGATACAGATATAGATATATGGGGAAACATACAGATATATAAATATATATAGATCTCCTACTGGTTCTGCTTCTCTAATAGAGATTTGGTACCAGGAATGAAGTATGAACACATGAAGATATGGTTAAACCCTGACTAATATACCCAGGTCTCTCTAACGTCCATGACTGTGAAACTTGAAGCAAAACAAAGCAAAAACAAAAGTGAGAATTAAGGAGAAGAAAATAGCCTCATTGTCAACCTTCCCTGGGCTTTAAAGCAAGGTTAGGGGTGATTTATATAAAAGCTAAGTGACATTGTAAAAAGAAAGCAAAACAAATCCTTCAGCTACTTTTTCTAAGTCTCTAAAACCTAAAAATGTAAAGTGTCCTTCCCCCAGAAAAAAAGGCCTGACTTCATTAAAATGCCAGTAAATTCCATAATAATAAACTGAATCCTAACCAGTGGAATCATTCCTCAACTGAAGGAAGAGACACGATCCCCATCTGGAAGTCTCTGCCATCTGGCAGATGAATATCTGATGACGAAGTCCCCTGGCTTCATGCACGTTCCTTTCCCACTTTAACTCCATCTCTAAAGCCCTCCTGCCATGAGGTGTCAGCCAAGAGTCTGGTGTATGTTTTCCTGGTTCTGCCTCTCCATTCCCACAAAGATGACCAAATCCATGGTCCTGGAAGGTCATTCACCAACAAGTTTTTATTGACACCTACTCTCTCCAGGCTCTTTGGGTGCTGAAGATAAGTTATTGTCCTTGAGAGCTTGCTTTGTGGTTGGAGAAATAATTTTTTTGTTTACTTTTATATACTTTTTACTTTATTCCCTTATTTTACTTTAATATATGAATAGGTTAGTAAGTAATTAACTTGGGGATCTGGTAAGGGTTATGATGAAAATGAAGTTGGGTCATGGGGTCATGGGGTGGAAGTGGTGACGGGGCAAGAGAGCACTGGGCAGACTCCCTAAGGAGCTAAGACCTGGAGGATGAGGTGGAAGGAACCAAGCAGAGCTCTGGAGTGTGGAAGATTGTGAAAGCAGCCACAAAAGCTAATGCGGCGCTAGCAAACAAGATGCAGTGGCTTGGAAAGCACGTGCACATCAGGCTCACTCTCTTGCTGCTCCAGAAATCCTGTGACTGTGAGCATGTGAAGATGCCCGGGCCAGCTAAATAAAGTGGTGGTTGTTTTAAACCATTAAGTTGTGGGCTGTTTGTTACATAGCAAATGCTCACTGATACATGGAGGTCCTCACTTGTTACATTTGAGATGGGGTCTAGGGAATTTTATGAAGTCCACCTTCTCACTCAGCATTCAGCTTTATCCACACCTCCATGAGCGCCTCCTCTTCATCCTGACTCACTCTTGGAGGTAGCTCTCAATGGGGGCCTGATGTTTCTGTGTGTCTTGCAAGTAGAGGCATTGACTGACTTTGTTCCAGAATATCTCTTCAAGGATTTTTGTTTAGTGAACAGCCTTGGGAGACAGAGATAGTGGGACGCTTCGGAGCACAGGGTAAGCATGCTTACTCTGTAAAAGATGCGAGTTCCTTAAGCTCCGAGGTCCTTTCCTATATGTGCACATCACCTTGTCCTGTTCGCATCACCTGGTAAGAATTGGGGCTTGGGGAAGAGGTACAAGAAATCGCCAATATTCTGGCCACTGCTAATGCTGTGAGTAATAAAGTCCTTTGTTTCTCACTCAGGAGTTTCCAGTCTCTGCCGGCATCCATGAAACTGTGGCAGGACAACTCGTTAAATTGCAAGAAGGCAAAATCTTAGACCGTTCACATTTCCTGACACCAATTAATCAAAACTCCCGTAAAACTATCAGCCAAACTCACGTAGGGGATGCTTCTGAGTGTCTGTAAAGGTACATTTCTCTGCAAATTACCCTGAAAACACATTAAATCATTAAAGAAAAAGGAAATGGTGGGCTAGATACAGATATACTAGAAACACAGAGCTTTAAAGGCAAAAGAAAAATATAGCTTGTCTCTCCACTTCCTGCTTTCTCTTTTCACCCACTCCCCCAGCACACAGCGAAAAGGAAGCTGACCCGAGCTGTATTATGCATGAACTCCATCACAGGGGCACGTGGAGTCAGAAACCAGTGAAGCCAGAAAACGTTTTAAGTCTTTATTATAACAACCTAAGAAAAACAATCATAGTTCTCACTCCATTGGCTACTTACACAAAATTTTCATGCATCCTAGCATCTTAACACAATTCAAATCTCCATTTTCAGAGCAAGAGAGACATATATTTATTCCTAACCCCATTCTCCTCAGTTCAGCATTTCTACCAGGAAGCTGTGTCTATCCATTTAACGCGTTCTCAGTTTTGTCAGATAAGTCATTGCTCTTAGACTAGAACGCTGGTAGGGGAAGGCTGATGGAGGAAAGATGCTGAGGCTCTCAGGAGAATCCACTTAGGGCACCAGTTAAATGCCTGCTGAGACTTCCTACAGAGGAGCAGTTACTGAATCAGACCAGAGTTGAGCACCTGAGCTGAGCTTCCAGAAAATGTCCTTGTCTCCTATCTTTGGGTAAATGTGTTTGCGAGCCAATAGCTTTTTCCCACAAGGCTCGGCCAGGACATAATCCACCCACAAGCTCCATCAGCCATAAGGTACTAATTCCTCTAAGTATATGCAGAATGGTGGTTTTCAACCTTGATTGCTCAACAGAAACCCCTAGGGAGCTTTTTTAAAAAAATACTGATTTCTGTAGGCCTACCCTAGGCCAATTAAGTTAGAATCTCAGGGGGAGCCATGAATGAAAACCTTGTTAGAGCATGACAGTAAAGTATAGCTCTGGGCATATAAATATCAAACCAAATGCCTTTCTTCCCAATCCATCCCATTCTAGAGGGGGAATTAGCCAAGTTTTGAGATATTTATTTCTTTAGCCTGAATTGGAGATCAGAACTCTCATTCACTTGTTCATTCATTCAATAAACATTTGTTGATCACCTGGTAAATGTCATATACACCCTCAAGGAGTTGGAATCACAGGGCAAGACAGACAAGAGAGCCAGCAACTTCAGTGCCTCGGAAGGGAAGGCAGATGCTACAGAGCACAGCGGCGGGGGACCCACAGATCATGTGTCTTTCTTCTCCTGCCCATCTCAGTCCTTGGCCTCCTCGCCCTCACCCCTGTGCCCCAATCCTGATGCTTGTGATCGTGAGGTCCCGATTGTAAAGGGATTTTCATCACTCAACAATCATCTACCCAAACCAGACAGTGCTTTTAATAAATCTTGTGAGCACCTGAATAGCCTTTTCCTCTCTGATTCAAAACAGAAAGAACAGGAAAAAACAACTGACATTCCTAAACCCCAAGGTTACATGGAAATTCGGAAGTGACACATTCTCAGTGGGTTTCAAGCTAGAGAAAAGGCTGATGAAATGGGCCCCTGGCGTCCTCTGCATGGAGGAAGCCAGTGCCCGTCGCAGAACCTTTTATGGAAAAATATCTGACCAGAGCACAGCTGCCAAGGAGCACATACAAACCAGAGCTGGAGAAAACGGAGGCGCTCTCCGACCTACAAAGTACGGGTGGGAGGGGGTGTTACTTGTTCTCAGCACACAGGGAGTAACTGTCTTACAGCCACATTATCAGAGAGTATAATCTGGCTTTTTTTTTTTTTTTTTTTACATAGACTACCAAGCATCCTCCACAAAATGAGCCAGACAGACAGACTTCTTTTTTGGGAATGCTGAATCTTATAGTGTACTTTTTTAATTTTCTGGAATAAGTACTGCTATGTGTACCCTTCACGCTGTGCTGTGATGAAGAGGAAAATTGGACTTGAACATCTGCTCCATGACTTAATAGTTGGATATCTTAGGAAAGTAATTTCTCCAAATACTTACATCCCTGGTCTGTAAGTTGGGGAAAATGATCACAGGATTATTGCCGAGACTGAATGAAATGATACATGTAAAGCCCTTACTTCAGTGTCTGGCACACAGTAGGTTTTCCGAAAGAGTAGCTATCAGTGTCTCCACAATCCAAACCCACACTTGGAAGGAGACAAAATATAGCAACTTTGAATTTCTGGTTTCCTGCAGCAGTGTCCTACATGTTTCTCCTTGCCTAATAAAGAAAAAAGAAAAATCCTGCGTTTAAGAAACAGTATCTCCCAGATCAGGCCCATGTGATGGGTACTGAGCAGATATGGGACAATATCTGGAAGATGACACATCAGGATCCTGCTCTCACACATTGTGAGATAGTAAAATGTCTGTAATATCCTGTTGCTGCATATCTATGTAGACTCTTCCACATTATCACTTTTAAGCCAAATTTTCAGAGCACTCTGGTAGACAAATGGAGAAAAATATGATTTCCTCTCGAGTTAGAAAATGTTCCTTTATTTTATTTATTTATTTATTTATTTTAGGTTTTTAAAAAATTTTTATTGGAGTATACTGCTGTGTTAGTTTCTGCTGTACAGCGAAGTAAATCAGCTATACATATACATATATCCCTCTTTTTTGGAGTTCCTTCCCATTTAGGTCACCACAGAGCACTAAGTCCCCTGTGCTATACAGCAGGTTCTCATTAGTTATCTATTTTATACATAGTAGTGTATATATGTCAATCCCAATCTGCCAATTCATCCCCCCCCCTTGGTGTCCATACATTTGTTCCCTATGTCTGTGTCTCTATTTCTGCTTTGCAAATAAATTCATCTGTACCATTTTTCTAGATTCCACATATAAGCGATATTATATGATATTTGTTTTTCTCTTTCTGACTTACTTTACTCTGTATGACAGTCTCTAGATCCATCCATGTCTCTGCAAATGGCACAATTTTGTTCCTTTTACGGGTGAGTAATATTCCATTGTATATATGTACCACATCTTCTTTATTCATTCCTCTGCTGATGGACATTTAGGTTGCTTCCATGACCTGGCTATTGTAAATAGTGCTGCAATGAACATTGGGGTGCATGTGTCTTTTTGAATTATGGTTTTCTCTGGGTATATGCCCAGTAGTGGGATTGCTGGGTCGTATGGTAGTTCTATTTTTAGTTTTTTAAGGAACCTCCATATTGTTCTCCATAGTGGCTGTATCAATTTACATTCCCACCAACAGTGCAAGAGGGTTCCCTTTTCACCACACCCGCTCCAGCATTTATTGTTTATAGATTTTTTGATGATCGCCATTCTGACAGGTGTGAGGTGATAAATCATTCTGGTTTTGATTTGCATTTCTCTGATAATTAGTGATGTTGAACATCGTTTCATGTGTTTGTTCCTTTATTTCAATGTTCTTTAATTTAAAAACCCTTTTCCAGAGTCAGGCCCACCAGTGTGAACTGAAGGAAAAGAGCAGGGAGTGAGGTGAGGATGAGGCTAAGGATTCTTGAAGAGCATCAAACACAAGGAGAATGGACAGAGGCAGGCACCCAAATGGGGCGCATCTGGGACCCAGGTTCTCTGGGCTCAGGAACAAGCTTAGGGGAGCCAGCACCCAACTGTGAGAGTTTTAAGTGGCACGTGCTCAATCGAGGCCCAGCATCCATTTCTTCAAATCTTCAGCATGGCTCCTCTTGGTGCAGAAGGACCAGCTGCAACCATTCATGTAGAGCAGCTCCCACAGGGACTTCCAACAGTTCACTGTGCGGCCAGAAATCAAGATCTCGTGGCCTCAGTTCCCAAGATAAATGGAGCCACTTGTACCTATAGAGTCCTGTGCAAGCAAAATTGGATTCGGGAAGCAACTTCTTGTCATCTTTCAGCCTAACCTTTTCTTTGGTACTGACTAAGGAATGGGTACATTTAGACATTACTCTTTTTCCTGCCTTCTCTTAGTCAGCTGGCCACATCTCAAGCACTGAGCTAACTCTACATTTTCTTTTAAAAACAGGAGGCTACTCAGACACATACATCACTTCAAAATGGCATGCAGACACTCAAGGAGTCTGCCGTATTCTTGAGCCCCCAGAAGTGCAAACAAAAGGGAGACACTGAAGAGCAAAGAGACAGAAAGAATAAAAAGTCCTCATCTCTATCATAAGCAGGACCATCATAAGTGGTCAATTAATTTGAAGAAATCAAGGCTGTAAGTCATGAAAACAGATACATTCTTATCATAAATGTGTTATTTTAGTTTAAAATATAGAAGTGCAGATCAATTCACCAAGGTCTTCCCCCCGGGTGTGGGTCCATTCATTCAAACTTCCCATTGTCCTTCTTGCAAGAAACATTTCTAAGATGCATCCCTCTGGTGGAGACTGCTGCCTGTTCACCCAAATCCATTCTCACCCTCTCTCTGATAAAAGGATTTTAGCTCAGCATGTTTTTGCCCCAAAACCATACATTTCCCAGTCTCTCCTGTAGTTAGGCATGGTCTAACTACAGTCACATGGTCATGTGACTGAGTTTTTGTCAGTGGAGTGTTGGCAGAAGTGAGGGGTGCCTCTTGTGACTGATGTCTAGGGATAAGGGTTATGCCTCTTCAATGCTCTCTGTCCTTTTCTGAATCCAGAACCCATAACACAGTTTCTACCATTTAGGTACCAACAAGGCCTAGGGGGTCGGCAGAACAAAATGATGAAAATCCTGGATCCCTGAATGACTGCATAGACTAACTCCCCTCTGAACTAGAATGATCAACTTGGATTACTACATAGGACAAAAAAAAAAAAAAAAAAAAAAACAAGCAAATAAAATTCCATCTTCTTTAAGCCAACAAAGTGTTGTGAGGCATACCTGTACAGCAGCCTTAGTCCTCCCCTCACAATCTAATGATCTATGATATCCAGATTGAACTTATTAATACAGACTAAAATTTTTTAAAATTATATATATATACATATGCAAAACAATTGGAGGGTAAGTCCATCACATTTTTTATGACTTTCCCTCTGTCTTTTTATAGATGTCTCACCACGTCTTACTTGAAATTTTAAAAGGTGCTTGTTTTATCAAGTCCTTACAAAGCATTCAATTTAGTTTTCGTAGAAATAATTTTCATCATTTTCACCCTCACATTTCATCCTTTTATAGTAATATGTAATTACATTCTTAGTTAGAAAACAACACAGCTGGTATATACACATCGCCGAGCACGCCGACCCCTGGTGTGTCAGTTAGCTGTTGCTTGGTTGCAAACCATCCTGAGGCTCACACTTCCACAGTCAGCAGTGGAGACTGGGCTCTGGGAGCTCCTTGTGTGTCAGCTGCCATCAGCTGGGCCACTCTGCTTCTGGGGGCTGACAGAATGTTGGCTGAGGTGAAGGGGACAGCCGGGCCATCATCCAGCAGACCACCTGGGCTTGCTCAGTGAGCCACAGCGTACTTGTCACTTCTGCCACATTCTGTGGTTCAAAGGAAGTCCCAAGGCCAGCCACTGTTCAAGGGTAGGGGAACAGACTCCACCCTCTTAGAGGAATTGCAAAGTCACATTGCAAAGGGGCATGGATACAAGGAGCGAGTGAGCTGTGAACATATTTCATAAACGGTTTCCACACCTGGTAAACATACCCCCTGGGGGGGTGGGAGTGGAAGCAAATGGACATATCTTGGGAGTGACCCTTCAGCCAAGAGGGTGCCAATGGGTGTCAAGCGTGTCAGTCAGTATGATTCGTGGGGGAATGGAGATCCCCTGCTATTCTAGGAAAACTGTGAAGTGGACACCCTTAAAGAGAGCTCCTGCTATTCCCAAAACCTGAGAAGCTTTTAGAGTAAGACAGCCTGCTTTTACCTTCCAAGTTACAAACATCTAGGGGTAAGACTGACGTGGCAGAGAGAGTTGGATGGTGCTCAGCAAGTGCCCCCTGTGCATCCTCTTTCCTCACATTCCCTCACCTGCTGCAGTTCTACTGGGGCCATGTGCCTGGTTCTGGCTCATGAACTATGTCACTTCTGGGCTGAAACAGTAAAAGCCAATGTGCCTCCTCAATCCCTCTTTTCCATTTTAGCAGCCACCCTGAAATCCACACGCACCAAATGGTGTAGCTACAAGATTAGGGAGGGCCACACAACCCAGAATGAACTTTACATGATGGAGTATTCACTGTGCTGTGTTACACCACTGAGATTTCAGGATTTATCTTATACCCTAACATATGCAAGTCTGTCCTGATTTATTCAAATGGTAATGTTAGGCTGAAAATGCACAAGGACTCTGGGGAGACCAAAATGATCTGCAAAGTGCATCCCATGCTCAAGAATCAGAGGTCAATGATTAGCATGCAGAGTTCTTAAAATAGATTCCCAGGAACACAGAATTACTATAGTGTCAGGTTACTTATATTCCCAAAAAATAAGTAGCTTTTTTTTCTTTAAAGAGAGCTCTGTGATAAGCCCCAAGTACCGGGAAAAGATAACATGAAAGACCATTCTCTGTGTGCCAAATTCACCTCCAACTCTAGAGCTTTGGTGAGGGGTCGGAGGGCTCAGGTCCTATGGTAGGTGGAAGGGGCTCAGTGTGTCCATTTTTACTTTACTCTGAATAAATCCCATTGCTCAGGACCACTGGATACTGACTCAATTTATAGATCACCCCACCATTTCCACAAAGGGAGGAATACGGAAAGGGCCTGGTTTCAAATCAATAGACTGGGAGTAGGAAAAATTCTAGATAACCACAGACCCTCCAAGTAGGAGCCTAACCTCATTCCAACCCCATCCCCTGGAAGGCATGCTACTCTCACAACCAGAGCTCCCTGATTGTAAATGGGAAAGACCATGGTCAAACCCTAAACACAAAAGCTCCAGACACAGCGTTCTAAGGAGAGCTTCAGTAAGGCAGACAGTTCACTTGAGTGTAAGTGGACTCTACCCCCTAGGATGCCTTTTTGTCTCTTTGTGAGTGGGGAGGATGAGTGTCAATTTCATTACCATGATAATTAGAATTGGAAAAAGCAGCAGATAAATGTGTCTGTCCATACTGTGTCATCATGATACAGCAATTACAAGTATTCTGAGACACTGAAACAAAACATGCATTTAGAAGCATTTGTAAGTTTTCAGGGGTTTGAGCATCCTCCTCAGACATATCACTTCAGATGACACTCCTCTAAATCTGTAATATCCCCATAGCCTGGTAAATCTGGTGAGAATGGGGGAAGGATCAACTATAATGTATGCAGGTTAACAGAGAGCCGCACTTAAAGAAAAGGAAATAGTTGAGGAGGCTTGGGTTGGCACGGAGGAGGACTAGGCAGAGAAGATAATAACAACTAAAGAGATGATGTAAATGATCCAATTCTCATACATTTAAAATCAACAACCTGGGTTCTTTTCTGATGCGAGGCACCAGGATTGGCACTAGAGCCCTGGTCACCTAACCTCACAGACTGCACCTGCATTCTCTGTAGATTACAAGATATCCCAGTGTCCCTTCTCCCAGGGATAATAAGTGAGATATCTAACAACTGGTCCAGCACAGTCAGTAGTGAATAAAACACAAGCAAAAATCAATAAAGCACAGGCATGCACCAGTCTGAAGGAAGGACAGCCCCAACCCCCCAGGGCAGTCCTCAATCAGCTGTCACCCTCCACATACCTGGGCACCACATGATGGCCCTTGTAGTGCCTCACCCAGCTGAAGCACATTCACTTTTCAAAACTCTGTTTCCCCCCACTAAAAGAGAAAAAACCAAAACCATCTTCTAAATTGAGAAGGAAATATGCCATGTACATTTGTTAACCTTCTGCATGGCCCCTGGCATATTCAGCTCTCTGGGGTACTTATTTTGGTGACTGAAGCAATAAGGATCTGGAAGGCACTGAGGATCCTGAGAAGCTGGGGGACACTGTCAGATCCACTGTCCAAATCCTTCCCAGTCCTCATAGCCCAGTCTGGACACCACTTCAGTAAAATCTTCTCAGATACCTTGCCCAGGAGACACCTCCCAAAGGACCTTCTCTGAAGTATTCTTATGACACTTATCCCACTCTGCCTTTTAAAAATGCCTTTCTCTCTCCTCTCAGACTTCAAACTCTGGGAAGGCAGGGCTCACACACGTTTGTTTTGTTTGTTTTCATTTTTTTAATTTTTGAATTTTATTTTATTTATTTTTTTATACAGCAGGTTCTTATTAGTCATCAGTTTTATACACATCAGTGGATACATGTCAATTCCAATCGCCCAATTCATCACACCATCACCACCATCACCCCTGCCGCTTTCCCCCCTTGGTGTCCATACGTTTGTTCTCTACATCTGTGTCTCCAATTTCTGCCCTGCAAACTCACACATGTTTAATCGTTGGATCCCTCACAGGCTGAGGATGGCGAATACCTGACCAAACAAGTGAAGGAAGAGAGAACAAGCCCAACTTGGGGGAGAGGGAATGGAGGGGAAGCTGAGGTAGAAGAGATGCTGGGGGTGGGGCTGGGAAGGGCAGGGAGGAGATTCATGTTTAGGGGTCAGGGAGTAGACATGGACAGACGCGGTGCTGCCCAAGGCACTAGTGGACAGGGTTGTGACCCTGCATTTGGGGGAGATGCTCCCCATTTTCCCTCATGGGAAATCTGATAGCATCTCTTCCACTTTTTGGCACCTCCCCTCCCCTTTCACTTTGCTCTTTTCTACTGTAGGGTACCGTGATGTACATAGCATGACTACCATAGGTCAGCATCATATAGGACACAAAATTAAACCAATAAATTATTGGATACCTATTATGCAAGGCACTGTTATGGAACTAAAAGTCATGATGCTTATAGATCTTACTAATTGAGTGTGAAACGAAAAGGAAATTTCCCAGTCAGGGAAACTATCAAGTTCATTCCACATAACACTCATCAATGATTTGTCATCACTTCAATGAACTCTTTCCTGGCACAAGCACACCTGTTTGGGAGTAAAAGCTGTTAGATATTCAGTGTTGATAGGAGCGTGGTGAAAATGGTATACACTGCTGAGGGCATTATCACCAGAAAAAATATCCAGCAATATAACTTTTTGGCTATAAAAATATTCATATATTTGACCACATAATTCCAATCCTGAGACTATGTCCTTTGGCAATAAATCAACAGAAGAAAAAAGTACATATTATAGCACCATATTCAACACCTTAAAATGGAAACAATTCAAATGTCAATAATAGGGAAATGATTTTATAACTTTATGGTTAGTTTAATCATAATGAATTATGTAACCATTAAAAGTGGGTATTTATGGGAAATTTGTGGATGTATAAAATATTTATAAATAATATTAAATGACAAGAGCATATTTTAAAGTTTTTTGAGTACTACAGACATAACTGTGCAAAACTCTATGTGCATACGGACAAGATAAAAAAGATAATACTCAAAAATAATGAAAAAGATAACCATGGGAATTCCTCGGCAGTCCAGTGGTTAGGACTCCGTGCTTTCACTGCTGTGGGCCTGGCTTCAAACCTGGTCAGGAAACTAAGATCCCACAAGCCACAGGGTGAGGCCAAAAAAAAAAAAAAAAAAAAAGAAAAAGATAATCAGATGTGTTAAGGCAGTGGATTATTTTTAACTTAATTCTATTAGAAGTAGGGGTGCTACTTGGCAGAGTTCCACAGGAATGGAAAGAGGAGAGAAGTGAGAAGGTCAGTGAAAGACTAAAGGGGGAAGAAAGACTTTAGCCCACGACAAAATTCACCAACAACATACTGATGTTCGCAGAGCTGCAATTTCTGTTTGGCATTGAGTGTTTCCAATAAGGATAATGATTAGATAATTTGTAATAAGAAAGCATGCTAATGAATGAAATCTACTTATTCAAAAAGAGACTTATTCATGAATTCTTTCCCCTTTCCAAATTACATGCACGCTTGACTATATTAGATATGTACGGAGGGGACAAAAGTAATTTGAACTTATTATAACAAAAATGTGTTTGGAGTGGATGCCCTGGCTGTGGCCACACCATAAACCAGCTGTGTGGAGCTCAGAAAGTGACTGACAACCCCTGGGTCGCCATTTCTCCACATACAAAATAAAAGGGCCAAACTGCAACTCTGAGGGCCCCTAGGCTGTAACATCTCCTGAAACTGGGGAATCTCCCATCTCTGGGAACTTGCTGTAGTACATAGATACAGCTCTACATTCAATTTAGCAATGTCCAGACTCCTGAATTAAGCAGGGAACCTGCCTTTAGGGGTTCTGACCACACTGGATTAGAGCTTATCACCACTCATAGTTCTTTACTTATCAAATTACACTTACATGGTGCTTATGCCCTGTTAGGTGCTATTGATGAGTACTAACTCATTTAATCTTTCCAAGCACTCTAGGATGCAGAAAATACTCCACACTCGTTTTACAGATGAAGAAACTGAGGCACGTGCAGTTAATAATTTCTCAAGGTCACTCAGCCAGCAAGTAGCAGAGTTGGGTCTTAAGTCCAAACAGTCTAGCTCCAAAGTTCATACTCTTAACCATGAAGGGATGGATTTGGGAGGCTGTTTTCTGTTAATGTGACACCCACCACCCCCAACTCTCCAGCCAGGAGTTCACAATTTCATAAGAGGAAAGGAAGGCTCAAATATAAAATTGCCAAGAGCATCCTACCTAAGAATGGCTCAGAATATTCCAACCTTTATCCTTCACCTTGGTGTTAGATAAGACCTAATGGATCCTTGTGGACTAACTAGGTTTACCAACGTCTTCTGTAAGCCTGGCATTAAGAATAGACCACATAGGGCTTCCCTGGTGGCACAGTGGTTGAGGGTCCACCTGACGATGCAGGGGACATGGGTTCGTGCCCCGGTCCGGGAAGATCCCACATGCTGCGGAGCGGCTGGGCCCATGAGCCATGGCCGCTGAGCCTGCACGTCCGGAGCCTGTGCTCTGCAACGGGAGAGGCCACAACAGTGAGAGGCCTGCGTACCACGCAAAAAAAAAAAAAAAAAAAAAATAGACCACGTGGAATTTGGAATAAGAGGAAAGGGCAGATAAACAAGATCAAGTGCACTCCAGGGTGGGCCATCTCAGGACACATGCTTAAAATAATGAAACTGAGTATTTAAAAGCCAGTCCTGGTTCCACCCAGGTCCCTAAGTTTCCCCTACCCTTCCCATTCCTTGGTGATCATTCCCTCTTCTGAACCCAGAGGGAGGAATTCAGCAAATACTTGTAATAAGAATGTGAACCGTAGAATAATAGATTCAATGAAGATAGAATTTGGTAAAGTATCTGTTTTGCTCAATTTAGGCAATAGAATTGTCTTGAAAAATAATCTTTCCTTTTCTGTTTATAATAGTAAAACATGTTCATTACAGATATTTCAAATGATACAGAAAAATATATAAAGAAGAAAATAAATATCCACAATAGAACCACCCACTGTTAACCTTATGATACATATCTCTTGATCTTTTTTCTATGCATCTTTGTGTATTTTTGATAAATATTGGGGTATAATTCGATAGCCTGCTTTTTTTTTCACTTAACAATAAAGCATCAGCTGTAATGGCTATATGGAATTATATGTGAATAGTAGGATTAAAAAATATGCAAAAACAAAACTGACAGTGGGTGCTTTTGCCTTCTAATATGAGAGGTTACATAATTCCTATCAGTGGAGAAAATTATATACTGTGTCATTCCATTTGGAGACTGGTTGGAGACCTAGAAAGTCAAATCTAATCATCCCAATCCTTCTGTGTTATTAAAGAGCTTAAACCCAGAGTAGACAAATCCTTTGTGAGTGTTTGGATCTACAAGCAGAGGGCTAAAGTCATGGAGGGTGAAAGAGGTACAGCAATATGATGGGGACCTGGAGTAATGGAAGTTTTCAGGAGTCTGCGATGATGCTAAATAACAGTAACACCCACTCCAACCTTTAATACAGGCTGCTGCACACCCAGATGCCTCACCAGAGTGGGCTGAGGATAAACCAAGAAAAGAAGACAAGCGATGTGTCTGGGCTGCCTCACAGTCTGTGAGATGAAAACTGAGGTTGACAGAGCCAGAAGTCAGCACTGCAAACGCCTGTGAGAACTTGGCTCCTGGAAATTCATCAAAGTCCTAGAGAGGATATTGAATTTTCCACACGCTGCCAGATAGAGAGCTTGAGCCAATTTCATTTCAGTCTCAACAGATAGGGAAGCTCAGATGCCATGTAGCTATAGTGATGTCCCATAATTTATTTATTCAGTCTCCAACCATTGTTCATTTATATTGTTTATGTTTTTTCACTCTTACCAATGAAATGATAAACACTAGAGCAGAGACTGTTAGCTAGTCACCAAATCCATGTCCTTCTCCTCTTCCTGAGCACAAAACTAGACTATACCTCCTAGCTTCCTGTGTAATTAGATGTGACCATAAGACAGAGTTAGAGACAACAGAAAGTAAATGGAGGTGATGTGCTATCTCTTGGCCAAGGCTTTTAAATAGTGGTGGACTTCATGCCTTCCCTTTCTCCTTCTGCCCACTAGATGCTAAAAATGACAAGGCTCTAGGGAATGATGAGGCCACAGATGGAAGGAGGCTGGATCCCTGAATTACTTCATGGAGGAGAGCCTTTTGCCAGCCAGGAATCCCACTTTGAACCGTTTCATGAGTGAGAAAAAGCCATTCTACCTTTTTTTGGCTTATCTGGAACTGCATTATTAGTTTGTCCAAACTCTACAGACATCTTGAAACATCAGTGCTTGCACACCTATCTATACTAGTTAGGACTGTCACTAATTCGTGTTCAAGTTTGGAACATTTTAAGGCATTTGATAAACTATGGCCAAACCGAACCCAGAATTTTGCCTCTGATAATCATTTGAGGTCATTCCAATTCCTGTACCTGTACATAACAGTGTATAAAATGGTTTTCAACTCATCCTTTTACAGAGAAGTAAAAAATATTGGTTGAGAATGACTGCACCCTCCCTCTGTACTGAGCATATTATACACTTAGTTTACTACACTCATTGAACCACAAAGAGCGACTTTCACTATTAACTGAGCCCAGTTCTTCATTAGAAACCTCTCAGCACCCTTAATCTACATGGCACATCTCCATCTCTTGTCTCCATCTCACACTGTTCTAATCCAGCACCATCTTGCCTGAGCCAGATTGCCCACTGCTGGCTTCAGAGCCCTTGTTATACAGTTACAATTTTTTTTTTTTTTTTTTTTTTTTGCGGTACATGGGCCTCTCACTGTTGTGGCTTCTCCCATTGCGGAGCACAGGCTCCGGACGCGCAGGCTCAGCGGCCATGGCTCACGGGCCCAGCCGCTCCGCGGCATGTGGGATCTTTCCGGACCAGGGCACGAACCCGTGTCCCCTGCATCGGCAGGTGGACTCTCAACCACTGCGCCACCAGGGAAGCCCTACAGTCACAATTTTTGCTTGCTTGTTTGTTCAAAGTGAGTTTCCAAGTACTTTTAAGTGTTGTCTCTATATGAACTGCTTTCCAGAAAAGGGCCTTTTAGTGGAGTCTTGAAAGCAAAATCTGTATGTTTCAATACTTAGAAGTCTCACTGAATCACCTACAAAGAACAGTATAAGATGTGGCATATTCAACCCTGTACATGTAAAAAATGTATATTATAATGTATGACATATAATAAGGACTATAAAAGTAACATCCAACTTTCCTCAATTTTTGTTATTTTTCTCTTTTTTATGCTTAAATTATTGACAATTAAGGGTTTATTTTTCAAGACCGATCCTCTGAAGGCTGACCTCCCAGAACTGGAGTTGCTCTTCTGCAAGGTCCCAAGGAAACTGGCTAAAGCTCACCCCTTGAAGCAATATATTCTGGTCAAACACAAGATTTAGACTCCAGTTCCCCATCTCACCAGGATGGAGCTGAGGCGGCTAATCCTGCCACGAGCGGTCAAACATTCCAAAGGCTTAGACATCAGCCCCTCTAGCTACCACATAGAGAAAGAGCCAGTGATTCCCTAGTCATGGAGCTTAAAAGCTCTACAGCCCAAGGGCTCCTCTCCGGAGTCTGGTGCCTGGTTCTGCCAGATTGCCAGGCCCAACCTAGATGGTCAAGAGTGGACAGACACGCCTTCTACTGCCCCGTCTCTGTGGATTTCCCAGGAGAACACTGCTCCAAGAGACTTACCATGTGCTGCTGACCATTTGACTTCGTTTGCATGAAAAGCATATACTTGACTTTGCAGAAGTTAACATATGGCTCTAACGTACTCGATTTCCTGTCTCACCTACTCTCCAATTTTGTCAATGTGGTGAATGACATTAATGGATGTTCTAGGGTTCAACCATCTTTGCATTTTTAAGATAAACCAAACTAGATCATTAAAGCTCCACCTACATATATAAGTGTATATACATTATACATTGTTGGGTTTTCATTTCTGCCTGACTCTTCTGGATCCCAAGATTATACTAACTTTACAAGGTGAGTTGAGGAACATTTACTCTCTTCTATTCTCTTGAAGAGTCTCTTCAAGATTAGAATTATGTTCCATGAATATTTGGTAGAATTTACCTATAATATAGGTGATTTGGAAGGATTGGTGATTTTTTACTACTGATCCAATTTCTGTAAGGACGTGGTTATTGCCAGGGCACTCCAGGAAGCCTTAGGTAACAAGTTCTGTGATCATCACTACCTGTTTCTGCATGTTTCCCTGTCAGAACGTTAGCTCCATGGGGAAGCAACTGTGTTGGTTTCATTGATCACGGGGTTTCCACCTCACAGTACCAGCTTGAAATATATGTGTTGAACTAATGCTTTGTTAAATAAAACATTAAGGAAATTACTGAAAAGCTATTAGAAATACTAAAAATATTTAATAATAATAACAAACTAGCAAGCTACAAAGTAATTATGTACAGCCCTCAAATATCAGTATTGACTAGTTTGAAAATACACTGGAATCAAAATTTCCACCCACATTAGCAACAGCAAAGGCTCTAGGAACAAAATTAAGATGAAATGTGCAGATATTAACAAAAGAAAACTAAAAACATGTTTGATGGACACAGAATATTTGAATAAATGAGGAGATGTACACATTCTAAAAGTGGGAGACTGTATCTTGTAAAGAGATCAGTGCTCTAAAAAATAAATCCATTAATTTACTTTCAAGTAAAGGAGGGGAAACAGAATACAAAGCCTTATGAGCTAAAACAGTATGATAACAGCATAAGGTTCAGTAAATGGATAAATGGAAAAAAGAGAAAGTTCAGTGTATATATATGAGATGACAGTGACAGCGATAGCAAATACTTACACGTACTTACTATGCGCCAGCTACTGTTCTACATGTTTTATGTTTTTATCCTTAAAACAACGCTAGAAGGTAAAGTACTATTATTAACTTATCCCCATTTTTACAGATGGAAAAACTGAGGCCAAGAAAGTGGAATGGAGGAACAGACAGGGTTAGTCTGTAGACTTGCATGTAATCTCTGTTTTATACATTGTGCTCATGTCCTCTACCCAGTCTAACATCCCAAAGTCAGCAGCCTTTTTGAGGTTGAAGCTCCCACCTCCTCAGCAAGGGTGGCCACCTGGGGCGGTGGAGGCCATCGGGAGGCCTGACTTTTTATGAAGACTTCCAAGCCACCCTGCTCTCAGTCCCCACCCTCTTCTAGGACACGTGGTCCCTCCAATTCCTAAGTCTTTCAGGGTTTCTACAACTTACTGGCTTCCTCCTATGCAGGCAGCTTGGGTTTCAATGTTCTTCTCTTTGATCAATCTGTTAACATTTATCTTAATATTTTTCCATCTTTTAAATTTTTTGTGAAAGTCTCATCCACTGCTGTCTCCAGGATTAAGTTTGTAGATGTTGACTTTGTTGATTTCTTCAAATCAAAATTGAGTTTTAAGAGGTAGCCCAAGAAAACTTATTATTTTCAATTTACCATGTTCAACCAGAAGTCCACATATTAATTCACCCTAAGGAAATTATCAATGAAGAACACAAAGATTTATGTCAAAGAATATTTATTGCTTCTTAATGTATAATGGCAAAAGATGAGGATGGTCAAAATAGCTAACAATAAAGGATTAATTAAAGAACTTAGGGGACTCTGTGGTGACCAGGAAGCGGTGCCGTTCAGATCTCCTTCAACAGACTATTCCACGGGGGAGAGTTGACTAGAAGCCTCCGGCTGCCATCCCTCTGGATCCACATCAGTGTTCATGTTGAGGTCACACTTCCTCCCTGCTGCCCTCTCCCACCATTGACTAAACATGGGAGGGGCACCGGAGCCAGGCCGTTCTTGTCCAATGTGAGAACTGTGCGATGGGCAACCTCTGCCCAAGGGCTGACTCCCCATCAGCCTAGGCAAGCCCTTCACAGGACTGTGATGCTCTCCCTGATCACCCTTCCTCTTGGTCTCCTCTCACAGGTGTCACACTTGCACTATCCCCCTGCCTTGCCTGCTCCCTCTCCTTTGTCCTTCACAGAGATTTCTCCCGACATGTTCCTTGTACAGTTAATCCTCTCCTGGCATCTGCTTCTTGGAGGACCTGAACTGACAGAATACCCATCCACCAAATATTAAGGCAGTTTTCAAATATTATATTTATAAAAAATGTATAAAGATAGAAAAAATAGGATATAATGCTATCAAAAAATGCCAGTATTCTAAATGCATACACAAATGATCCTGGTTTTGTTTTTCTAAAACCACATAGAGTAAAAGGGGTGTGTGTGTGTACACAAAATCCTTCACACATACACATCACAACATTAAGAGTGGTTATTTCTGGGTGAATGGATTATGGGTTGCTGCTTGTTTACCTTTTTCTTTATTTTCCAATGTTTCAATAGTGAACATTATTACATTTATAATCAGGAGCAAAGATAAAGTGCACACACACACACACAAAATCCTCATAAGGACCCTCAATTCCCCTGAGGCAGGATGCTGACTGAAGGAGCACACTGCTGGCTTCATCTTCATAGGTCGATGCACAGTAGGCAGGCACAGCTGAGCAGCAAGAAATACAGATTATAATGTCAGCACTCAACAGCTTCAAAACTGTGCTTGGCTGATTCCAGATGTTTTCAAAATGCAAACTGCATTTAGGAATCTTGATGGATCATCAGAAGGAAATAAAACAGATGGAGAGTCAATCCTACCAAGTCAGTATTTACCCAAACTACTTTAATTTCCATTTTATTACTTAACTGGTAAGCAAGAGTGGTGTCTTCTCCTCCTTGAAGGACAGGAGACTTTCCTCCCAAGCTTGCAAAAGTGAGGTCAGGGGACACCCAGCTGGCACAGGGCACACGCAATGTCCTTCCACTTGGTCACCCTCAAACTTGCTGTTTGTCTCTCCAGCACAGAGCCAGCTCTGGGTTTGCTGTTCTTGAGGAACCCTTGTGAATCAACATGTCAGAACGATGTAACACACCACCACAACAAGAGTAAGAGCTAACACTCATCAGATGCCTACTTTGTGCCAGGCAATGTTCTGAACACTTTCCACACATTAAATAGCTCATTTAATCTTCACAAGAATCCTACTGGAAAAATACTAACACCGTTCCTGTTTAACAGAGGAGGACGCAGAGGTGTAGAGAGGTAAAGCAACTCTGCCAGGACCACGGAGCCAGTGTGAGGTGGAGCTGGAGTTTGAACACAGGACGTAACAGAGGAGAAATAAGATGGAGAACAAAATGCAACTCAGGGGCACAGCGGTTGTCCTTGACAGAAATGAAAGTTGGACAATGCCAGATAAGCAGCAGGGGAAGTGTGATTCCCCTGGGGAGCAAATGTGGCAAAACAGACCAGAGGATATGGACTTAAAAAAACAAGGGAGGAAGTCAAGCAAGGGTCACTATATATTCACTGAGAGACACACAGGTAAAGTGATGCAGACATGCGTGAAGTGACAGAGCCAGGGGACACAGTGAACAAGTCCAAGAGGCCACTCTGTGGTGGAAAGGGTCATGGAGAGGAAGGGGGTGAGCATGTGAAGATCAGATCTAAGGGGTGTGAAATTAACAGGGAAATCAATGGTGGAGAGATGGGACTGTCAACCAAGAGGAAGGAATGGAAATGCAGAGGTACAGATATCTCCACTCTGAAAACGCAAGAGGCCAAGAAGAGGGAAGCACTGATTGAGAGGGAAGTGCGCCATTTCCTTTTCACTGTTATTTTAACCCTTACGTGACGTCTTCCTCAGCTGCCCTGCCAAACAGTGAGAACAATGAACTCCTCCCCCAGGGCTTACATGTTATAGGATGAGAAGGGAGCACGTCACTGGAGGCTTGAGTGAGGGTGGATGGTTGGTTTTCTATACATACTATGTGCTTTTAGGGATTCTTGCCAAGAATGAGGTGTGATTTCAGGTGAGTAGGTGCCATTTGAGAAGAGAATTCTCCGCCTGCCAAATTACTGTGGCTGTGAAATAAGATCACACATGTAAAGGACACATGCACAGGGCTTGACACTTAGTATGTGCTCAGTGAATAGTGGTTGTGAGCAGGGGGCGTCTCTCTTCACTCAGAAACATTCAATGGCTCCCCTCTGTCAACAGGACACAAGTCCAGGTGCCCAACCTGGCACTGAAAGCCTGTCGTTGGCAAGGCCCCTGCTTACATTTTTATAACCTTAACCACAGAAGTGATTCACTACATTTACATCTTGGCAGGCTTAGTCTTACTCAGCAATGTCAAACAGCCAATGTAAGAGGATTTAAGAATTAAATGACACGGGTCCCCTTCATCACAGAGCTTAGTCATGGATCGCTGGAGTTTATCAGTGAACTCAGGTCCAGGTGGGCGTAGTGAGGGAACATCATGAGCTGCATCCTGAAATACTAGTCAAGTTTGCATGAGGTGTGATGCAGTGCTGGGTCCCCACTGGAGAGCAGCTTTCTGTTCTGACAGCGGCAGAACAGGAGAGAGATCGGTGAGTTCAAGATCACAGAGAGAAGAGAGGA
Source organism: Mesoplodon mirus (assembly GCF_964341445.2). NCBI lineage: Eukaryota > Metazoa > Chordata > Mammalia > Artiodactyla > Ziphiidae > Mesoplodon > Mesoplodon mirus. The sequence goes on from NC_138980.1 coordinate 134,841,022, forward strand.
GAGCATATGTTGTATCATTCCAATTAGAAAACAAAGCTGGAATATTGTGTTATAGGGTAGATGGCCACAAGTGGTCAGGCTTAAAAATAAGCGAAGAGCAGTGGGGACAGGGCCCACTTGGCGAAGCCCAAGGAAACCTAGAGCAAATAAGAAGAAAACAGCTGCAGGCATTGTTCTCCAGGATAATGAAGACTAAAAGCCATGGGGGTCTATATTCCAGACACACAAACCTCATTTTTACCAATCATTCTTTGGCTCAGTGCAAAGAAGCTACTTTTCTTTTATTTGTTTTTTGCTGTTTTTGCCCTTCTGGGAGTTTCCTCCCCTGTGCTCCGTCCCCATCCTGAAGATTCTATTCCCAGTTCCAAACACAGGCACAGGACGTAGGCTTGCCTGGCCATCAGGACATCTTGTTCTTTTGGCCCCAGCGATTGTTTCGGAGTTGGGTCTGTGGCCCAGCAAGAACTATTCAGATTCAATAAGACCTTTGTTGGGGCAGTAGGGGAAAAAGCACTTTTTCTGCTGGAATTTCCATAAGGAAGATGACATGTACCTGGAACTGCCCAGGAAGCCAACACTATGGAAAACAAAGCCAAAAAATAGCCAGAAACTGGGTCCACATGACGCTGGATCAAACTGCACCTGAAACCAATATATTCCAACAATGTCAACTAAGGGAGCCAATAAATTCCCATGTTTCTTAAGCCAGGTTGAATTGGGTTCCAGCCTCGCAACTAATGGAGTCACAACTAATGAAGAAACAGAAGCTGAGGCTGAAATAAACTGATCTTTGCCAGAGAGGTGGGATGGCCCCTGGACACGGAAACACACTCTGCCTCCTGCACCTGCCCAGCATGCGAGAACCTTAACCAAAGGCTGCACCTCACTGGAGGGATAGCAGGTATGGACTCCCAAAGACCCAACAGCTCTTAGCCCAGACCTGCAAGGAAAATAACCATCCTCCCTTGGATGCAGAGAGACCTCATGCAGGCAGCCAAGAGGGAAAGCCAGCTGTGGGAGACTCTCCAGACCGTTTCTGCCCCATAATCTTCACCACAGCCAGCCCCTCTTGCTCACTGTCCTCCAACTCAATCTGTCTTCGCCAGTGGCACTTGTCTCATTGCTGTCCCCTGACCACAGCGTGTGTTCTCCTGACTCTACATGCAGGATCCTCTATCTCCTCCTCTTCACCCACCTACCTTGCCCGTAATCCTGGCTCAAATCTCTGCAATTTTCTCTAGCCACAACAACACACATTTGAACTCAGTTTCCTTATCCATAAAATAGGACAAGAATCTTTTAGATATTTAGCTATTCAAATATAATAATGATCATTGTAAGACTGTAATAGCCAACGTTTATGGAGCATTTTAATATAGGTCAGGCACTGCCCTAAGTGCTTTATTTACCTCATTTAACCTTTATGTACCTTTGTGAGAAAAAGCATTGTTTTTACACATGTTTAGGCAACAAAGGCACACGGAAGTTAAGTAATTTGCGCAGCGTCTTACAACTAGAAGGTGACAGAGCCATATTTCAAACCAGAGCAGTTTGCTGCCAGAGCCTTCATTCTTAACTGCTACATTCACTGCTCTAAATGGTAGTAAGATAATGTAAAAGCGTGGGATGCAGAAACATCAGAGTCCTGCCCAGACCACTTCCATCCCAAACTGAAAATCCCCTCAGAGAAGTTTAATTACAGGTGACAATGGCAAGATGCTTTTTTTCCAAATAAATATTTTATGACTTGACACCTAGGTATGAGGCCTAAGAAAGACTCTCTATTCCCTTAAACCTCTATAGGTCCTATCACCAGTCAGCGGCCCAAGCCCGAAGCAATGATAACTGTGCCCCAGGGGCGCTTGTGAGAAAAGGTGAACTAGGGCTGGATTAGGATCATTTATCACTCAAACCAGGAACTAAACTAGGTTAAGGAACATCCAGATTTGCCCTGACCAGTCCTGGTCCATGTCTGTTGCCCTGGTGTAGGTACTAATAAGTTCCCAAGTTTGGTATGAACCATCAGTTAGTTGGTGACCCTAGGCCCACCTATGTGCCAACTAAGAGAGGGAGATCATCATAAACATCTTTTCCTTTCCTCCTATGACTGCCTCTCAGATTCATGTTCCTGCTACTATATACCTTCCTGAAACCAGGGAGATGGCATTTCCATGCTGTGAGGGTAACTTCTGGAGCTTATCTTCAGAAGCTCTGAAATGGCTAAGAGCAGACATTAGCTCAGCAAGATGAAATCAAACTATGTTAGTGAGGTTGGACTGCTATAGCAAAATGCCGTAGACTGGGTGGCTTAAATAATAGACATTTATTTCTTATATCCTTGGAGGCTAGGAAGTCCCAGATCAAGGTGCTGGCAGATTGGGTTCCTGGTGAGAGACCTCCTCTGGCTTGTGGATAGCTGGCTTCTCACTGGGTCCTCACAAGACAGAGAGAGAAAGAAAGGGCTCTGGTGCCTCTTCTTTTTATAATGGCACTAATCGCATCATGGGGGCCCCACCTTCAACCTCATCTAAATCTAATCATCTCCTAAAGGACCCACCTCCAAATACCATCATGGGGGAGGAAGGGAGGGGGTTTATGGCTTCAACCCATGGATTTGGAGGGAACACAAGATTTAGTCCTTAACAAACAAACCAAAAAAACCTCACCCCAATTCCATTACCCGTCTCAAATAGTATTTAGCTGTGTCTCACTTCACTCAGGTCTCTGCTTGAATGTCACCTCACGAGGCAGCTTTCCATGACCAGCCTTTCTAAAAAACACTAAGCACTGCCAGCTTCAGTCTTCCCAGTCTTCACACACAGCTTAATCTTTCTTCTTAGCAACACTGTGTGTGTGTGTGTATAAAATATCTTTGTTTTGCCTAGTGTAAATGTTCCATAAGAGCAGTCCCAAGGAGAAAGCTGTCTGGAATTTCGTGGCGGAAGCTATGCCAGCTACTCTGTTTCCCCACCACACAGCCCTTCCTCAGTGGGAGGCGAGGATAAACGTTTTCAAGCATGTGTGGTGCATATAAACTGACATTCTCAAATCATCCATGGACGCACACAAAACTTGTTTTATTTGTGTAACAGTATATTCTTTCCTTAACCAGGGAGGCCCGTTCCTACTCAGCATTGGGAAAATGAAAGTTGCCCCAAACCAGTAAATTCAAACCACAGTGGCACGTTTTTAGTCACTACTAATTGAAAATGTAGTCCTTCTTGTGTAAATATTCAAATTCAGGTACTTTGTTATGACTGACTGTCCAGTTTAAAGGGCTTCCTCTGGTTAAACTCTAAGTTACCAGCCACCTCCTCTGGTTTAACTCTAAATCACCAGAAGGCCTCGCCCTGGCCCGTCACGGGGCAGCAGCGGCTGCTGGGGGAAGGTGAGGGTCATTTACATGACCAGCGGGCTCAGCTGCTCTGGCCTCACCCTACCTCCAGTGAGAGGCAGATACCAGCCTTGCTGCCAGTCACCGGAGCCTCACGGGAGACTTCTCCAAGCTCTGACCTTGGGGGGCGGGTGGGGGGCGGAAATAGGCCAAGTGCCCCTCCCAGACACTCGACCTCTGTTTTCCAGGAAGCCCCCACTTCTCTTTCCTGCTTGGGGGCCAGTAGGAGCTGCAGCAGGGAGGGGACCAGGCAGCTTCGCTGGTCTGCTGTACGGTGTCCTCCACTCCTGCCCAGGGTGCACCATGCCTCACCTTGTGCCTCACCTCATGATCTGGGGATCTTTGTTCTCTGCAATCTGAGGGGGCTGGTGATGAATGAAGGACAGCAAGTTTCACAGCTTCACACTCCATCACAAGTAAGGCCACAAGCAAATGACTTTCTATGTACAGCTCCACTCCCCACACCCAAGTGCTGTGTAACACGCAAAGCTCTACCCGCCCATGAGGGAGTGTTGTGCCTGGTTCCAAACTCCTGATTTCCTCCTGCCTTGTTTTGATAACATTTTATCCTGGGGTGTTTGTTCTCTGCAGAGATGACAAGGCAGGAAGCATACGGATCCTGATTTATCCTCCACTGCACAGACGCTGGAGCTGAAAGCCCAGCTTCAAAGTTGTGCTCTGCCACCTGCTTGCTGTGCCCTTGAGCAAATCACTCAACCGCTTGGACACAATGTCTTCTCTGTGGAGGGGGTACTATTATGAAAAGTAAACAAGTTAGTAGATGTAAAGCTTTAGAACCATTCCGGGCATGTAGTAAGTACTGGGCCATAGTTACTCAATGAACAAGGCTAGGCTCTGGAGGTCGGGGCTGCTGCTGTATCAGCAGAGCGTTCAAATGATTCAGCCAAATTGCATTATCTTCATGGCACCTCCTCTGCAGGCTGTCCCTGCATGCTCAAGTGGGATGGCATTAGTGGCCCTTAGCAGGAAGGGGGGCCCGGTGATCTCAGAAGAGATTGTCTGACTTGGGTCCTGGGATGTTGGCAGAATTGCTTTTCAAAAATTTGGCTTTGCAATTTTTAATTGCTCAATCTTGGTTTTTCTGGCCCAAAGAACAGAGCTTCCTACCCTCAGACCTCTCCTGAGAGAAGTCCTTAGCCTTGACAAGGAAGGCTACTTCGCACATGCCAACATCTGCTTCCAGCAAACACAGGCAGGTCATTTGCATAAATCACACAGACCTGGCAACTACGAAGGGGTGATGGGGTTACCTAGACAGGATTCTTTATCCGTTTGAAATAATCACAGTTCTGATATTGTGCTTTTTTTTGCCTTTTGCCTGGACAGCAGTGAGTTGCAGAGAATCTTGGTGAGCAGAGACAAGCTGGGCAGCCGGAGGTGGGCAGCCTTCCAGGGCCCGGGTCCCGGCTGGCCACATGTACACTGCACCCCGTGGGCATGTGCACTGGCAAGAATGGCCTTAGAAGCTGGAGGAGGGAGCACCTCTCCCTTCGCCTGGAGGTTTTGGCTTACAGACCCATGAAGCACCAGTGTGGGCTCTGGCGCGTCTTTTTCTTTCAGACAACCCAAGACCATGCAAATCCTAGAGACAGAGAGAGACTGTGCCTGTGTGTGGGGATGGGGCACCGGGAGAGGTGGTGCATGCGTGGGAAGGCTGTGTGAAGGCCAGAGCAGGCCGGATAGCACCTGGTGAGTACGGGGGAGGAGGCCGGGGAGGGAGATGTCTGATGGATGGCCCAGGGGCCATGCAATGATGTGGTGAAGAGCATGGCCCGAGGTCAGGCGGCCCAGTTGATATCAGCGACCAGCCGTAGGACCCAGGGCCTTTCTCAGCCTATTTTCATAACTGGAAAATGGAGGAAATAATACTCATATTGTGAGAATCATATTAAATAGTACCACCGTCAAAATTATCTTTGTCATTGTTGTTTGCTGGATTATAATCATGGGTGCAGAGTGAAGGGAGGTATTCTTTGAGGAATAGGAGCACCTAGTGAGTGACTTTGAACCACTCTGACTCTGACTTTTATGTGATTTTTCAATGAAACTAGAATCCCATATATTCATCTACAGTGAGAAGTACAACTTGAGAGGAGACCAGACCCTTGTGTTCCACCAGCACACGCTGTTTCTGAAGACGGGCTCCAGTGGGGTAAGGGTCCAGTTGAGTTATCCCAAGGCTCTCTCTCCTCTGGATTTTATGGCACTGACAACTCCCACCTCTAAGGAGTCTGATCTTCTGGTTTGACATGATAGAATCACACTGGAAATTACACAGGAGGGTGATATGTAATTTGATATGATTTAATGGTGTTAGACAATAGTGGTTAGGAACTCTGCATGTGAGAGTAAGACAAGGGAAGGGTAAGACAAGGGAAGGTAAGAAAGGAAGGACCAGGGAAGGGAAAGAGAGGTGAAGGAGAAATACCCAAAGGCTGAGTAGCCAGGAGCATGTAACTGCACAAGCTTTAAGCCACAGCCAGCCAGTAGCAGAGAATACAATTCAGTCAAGTGTCCAGTCGGCCCCTGGAGCCTCTGTGGCAAAATATTATATCTCTGTTTTACACCACATGGGGTTTGCTTAAATGTCTTTTAGATGGTTTATTGTGGGAGAGGGCAACCTTAATGAAAGAAGAGGTATCATATACATACTTCAGGACTCTGAAGGAAGTGTAGAAGGAAGTATGACTTGCTACTTTTTCTAACCAAAATGGAAATTTGTAATTTCTGTTAATAAAAAGGCTGCCACCACATGGATAGATGCTCAACAACACTAATTATTAGAGAAATGCAAATCAAAACTACAATGAGGCATCACCTCACACCGGTCAGAATGACCATCATCAAAAGCTCTGCAAACAATAAATGCTGGAGAAGGTGTGGAGAAAAGGGAACCCTCCTACACTGTTGGTGGGAATGTAAATTGGTAGAATGGTTATGGAGAACAGTGTGGAGTTTCCTTAAAAAACAAAAATAGAATTACCATACGACCCAGCAATCCCACTCCTGGGCATATATCTGGAGAAAACCATAATTTGAAAAGATACATGCACCCCAGTGTTCACTGCAGCACTATTTACAATAGCCAAGACACAGAAGCAACCTAAATGTCCATCAACAGAGGAATGGATAAAGAAGATGTGGTACATATATTCAATGGAATATTACTCAGCCATAAAAATGAATGAAGTAATGCCATTTGCAGTGACATGGATGGATCTAGAGATTATCATACTAAGTGAAGTAAGTCAGACAGAGAAAGACAAATATCAATATGATATCACTTACATGTGGAATCTAAACAAATGATACAAATGAACTTATTTACAAAACAGAAACTGACTCATAGATCTCGAAATCAAATTTATGGTTACCAAAGGGGAAACATGGGGGGAAGCAATAAATTAGGGGATTGTGATTAACATATACACAGTACTATATATAAAATAGATAACTAATAAGGACCTACTGTATAGCACAGGGAACTCTATTCAATACTCTGTAATGGCCTATATGGGAAAGGAATCTAAAAAAGAGGGATATATGTACATGTATAACTGATTCACTTTGCTGCACACCCGAAACTAACACAACATTGTAAGTCAACTATACTCCAACAGAAATTTAAAAAAAAAAAAAATGCTGCCACAGTGTTTTCTGTTCAGTGAGGTAGAGACCCCAGAATGGCCTGCCCAGGCCTGCATTACCAGACCCACAACTGATAGGCTCTGGGTCAGTGAGCTGGGTCTGGTGGGACCTCAGGAGACTTTCTAGAGCTGGGAAAGCCTGGAAAGACTGTGGTCATCAACAGCCCTTGCAGTGAGCGTGCAGGCTGCCAAGCCCTCACTGGCTACAATGGAAAGTTTCCTCTAGACGCCCCCTTGGTTAGGCCTGCGTCCCAGCTCACTCTGCTCTTCGTGGTGGAATCTTGGAGGGTACAGTGCTCGTCCCCCCTGCCCTAAAAGGCAGTCCAGAGCATCTGCCTCATGTCCCTGCTGCCTAGTAAAGAAGGCTCCTCAAAGCCAGTTGTGGCAACTGTCCAGCAGCTTCATCACTGCCTCCTAACCTGCTGCCTTCCTGCCCAGGTTTGCTCTCAGCCCCTCATTCTTGATTTTGGCTCTTGCTTATAGCCCTTATCTAGCTGTTTGGACTTGGAGCTCCTGGGTAGGGTAAGAGTCTGAATCTGAGCACTCCCTCCAGACTCTGGATCTTCTGCCCTGGGCGTGCTGAAGAGAAGCCACGCTAGTTTCCATTCTTGGAATGCAACTCTGTGCTCTGGGTCATGGAAGTGTGGCCGGGCTGCCCTAATTACAACTGCCGAGATTTCTTCTTATGTTTCTGTCTATGGAGGAAGAGATGCAGGTACTCCCAGAACGGAGAAAGCTTCCCAAAAACTCTTGTCTGTCTTCTGATAATTTACTAAGCGGTTAGATCTTTCTTGCTAAAGAGAAAACAGCCAAGGGTTTTTAATGCCAAGGTTCCACATTTGTGGAGTTGTCTAGGAAGTACTGCTTCTAAGAGAAGCGAAGCTGGATGAATCTTACGAAGTCTAATCAAGTATATTTGATAAAGCCAGGACAGGAATCAGAACTAGTGAGAAAGTGTTAAGAACTAGGTAAGAACTAGTGAGAAAGCGTCTCTGCTATTCTTTGATGTATTTTTTTAAAATGCAGCACTTAGTAACGCTTACATAGCATAGCTGCTTTCCTTAAGAGAAAAAAAGGTATTAATTGAAAATTTTACAATTCTGATTTGAATCTCATATATTAAAGTACATCTCTAAGTATTTATTCCAGTGGTTATAACCCTTTATGCATCAGAAATAACTAGGAAGCATATTAAAAATACAGATGTTGAAGCCTCATGCTCATAAATTCTGGACCCAGGCATTTGCTCTGTCAGCATATGTGATGTTTGAGAACCACCAGTGTAGTGCCTCTCAAATTTTAACGTGCATATGAATCATCTGGGACCTTGTTAAAAAATATCAATTCTGACTCAGTCGGTCTGGGGTGTGGTCTGAGATTCAGTGATTCCAACAAGGTCCCAGTCTGAGTGTGATACTGCTTGGTTCATACATCACATTTTGACTAGAAGGCATGCACCATGGAACCAGGTGCAACCACTCACCTGTTGGCAGCTAGGCCCAAATTGGAGGCTAGGTACCTGAGAGAAAATAATCAGACTCCTCAGGATGGACTCCTGACACTAAGTCGTGGAATGATTAACAATGGACTTTACATACATCATCTCAGTAAATCTGCACATAAACTACACAAGATCAATATTATTATTATATATATATTTTGGATGAGAAACCCAAGACTCAGAAAGTCATACAGCTAGTCAGTGCATATATTGGTTCTCTATTGCTATTTTACAAATTACCACAAAATTAGTGGCTTACAACACAACTTTATTATCTTTTGGTTCTAGAGTTCAGAAGCCCCCAAATCAAGGCATTGGCAGGGCTATATTCCTTCTGGGGGCTCAAGGACAGAATCTATTTTCTTTCCTTTGCAGCTTCCGGAGGCCACCTGCATTCCTTGGCTCATGGTCCCTTCCTCCATCTTCAAAGTCAACAACATCTCTGACCCTTTTTCCTTCATCTCCAAGCACTGCTGGGAAAGCATCTCTGCTTTTAAGGACTCAGGTAGTTAGACTGAGCCCCTCTGAATGATACGGGACACTCTCCCACCTCAAGGTCTTAATCAAACCTGTAGAGTCCCTTTTGCCATCCCAGTTTCCAGGGATTAGGGTACAGACATCTTTGGGGCCCATTATTCTGCCTGCCATGGGGGGTAAAGCAAGATTTGGAGCCTGGAATCAAATTCAGATCTGATTCCAAAGTCCATGCTCCTTCCAGTACACACTCAAAACAGCAGCCAAATTGAATGTCGTTGTTGTTGTGTTTTCTGGAGGCCAAATGGAGAATGGAGCTTAAGTTTAGTGCAGCTGTAGGCAGCCTGAATTCTATTATCATTTTTAATTGAACTCAGTGGTGCCGAAGTAGATTTTATTTGGTGCAATTCATTTTGCATTCTCCTTAGACTCATCGAGACAGGCGTGCTGTGCTAGTGCAGATTCGCACAAACATCTAAGTGTGGTTCCTGGTTGTTACTTAACCCAACTAAAACATTAAGATGGAAACCAAGGAACATCTTTCAGATTTGGCAACGAATTATTTATACTTTCAAGCAACAATGTGGAAGCAAGATTAGTAAATGAACCTTGAGTATTCGACTGCCTTGCAGGGAGCTTGTGACTACTGAGGGGCTATGTTCACCACATCAAACTCCCCGCCACCATAGCAGCAAGGTGCTCCTGGCTGCAGAGATTCAGCCCTTAAACCGAGGCAAAACTCCTCTCACTCTTCGTGAGTGCATTCAGAAATAGGTTTTCTTTTTAAGAGCAGCAAGTTCATCCACAGAACTGGAGCTTCTAGTTATCAGAAACATTATCATCAGGACAATGTGAAAAGAGAAATATTTAGTACGGGTTCTTTTAAATCCATCTATTAGGAGTTGAATTGTGTCCCCCCCAAAATGAATTGTTGAAGTTCTAACCCCCAGCATCTCAGAATATGGCCTTATTTGGAAATGGGGTCACTGCAGATGTAGTTAGTTGAGATGACTGCTGTCCTCATAAGAGGAAAGAGACAGGGGGAGAAGGTGCCCACGTGACAAGACACAGAGACTGGAGTGATGCATCTATAAGCCAAGGAATGCCAAGGAGTCAGTAGACACGAGAAGAGGCAAGGAGGGATTCTCCCTTACAGGCTTCAGAAGGAACCAGCCCTGCCCACACCTCAGTTTTGGACTTCTAGCCTCCAGAATCATGAAAGAATACATTTGTTGTTTTAAACCACCCAGTTTGTGGTACTTTGTTACAGCAGCCCTAGGAAACTGACATACTTATCTTTTAGAATGTTGTTACAATTTGTATTTCTCACTTTACAGAATGGATGTATGTCTGAAAAGGTAAATGGAAATACATCAAACAATGATTGGAACATGACTTAAACACTGGAGATGTAGTCCCAGAGAATGATTTTGACTATAAGATGTTACTTAAACCACACCACAGAAATCTTGCCAAAACACCATTCATGGGGCTTCCCTGGTGGCGCAGTGGTTAAGAATCTGCCTGCCAATGCAGGGGACATGGGTTCAAGCCCTGGTCCAGGAAGATCCCACATGCTGCGGAGCAACTAAGCCCGTGCACCACAACTACTGAGCCTGCGCTCTAGGGCCCACGAGCCACAACTGCTGAGCCCACGCACCTAGAGCCCATGCTCCGCAACAAGAGAAGCCACCACGATTAGAAGCCTGTGCACCGCAATGAAGAGTAGCCCCTGCTCACTGCAACTAGAGAAAGCCGCGCACAACAACGAAAACCCAATGCAGCCAAAAATAAATTAATTAATTAAAACCAAACAAAACCACCATTCATTATGAAGTTGAACTTAGCAAAACAGGCATTTCCTAGTCTGGTTTCAGGAAGTTCTAAAATAACATTATAGAGCATGGACACAGCTCAGCAGTGGGAGTAACAGTCAAATGAGAACCCACTCACTTGTAAATCACCTACTATGCGCCAGGCACTGTGCTAGGTGCTTTTCAGACATATTTTTCCAGACTATTACTCCTCCCTTTTGTAAAACAAAAAAACAAACAAACCTTTTCCTTTGGTGTTGACCTCCTGCAAGGGTAGAAGCAGTGGAATGACTAATATAATCGAGTAGAAATATCTGCCACGGTCCCACACTGACCCTTGTCATCACTGAAACTGCTCCTCCTTCTGAAGCAGTAACCTCAGTATCTCTGTCTCTCATTACCTCTGCCTGCCAGTCCTTCCAAGTTACTTATTAACCACTCCTGCAACCACTGTTCTAACCCCATCAGGATCTGCAGTCCTTCGGACTTCCCATTTACCCTATCTTTTGCCTTCCCCTGTCTTTACTTCCCTTTCATTAGTCTTAGAATCCATTGTCCATCATCTGGCTCTAAATCCCTCATCCTCTTCTAACAGCCTCATCCGCTAGAACCCAACTCTGTGGCTACAGCTGAACAGAACGATACTGCTGGAGAAAGTCACACACGGCTATTTACCACAAACATATGTTGCTTTTATAATGAGGGAAAAAATGTTATTAAAAAGCAATTGACAATGTAATTGGCTTGAAAGGTTTTTGCATTTTATCAGCTTTTCAACTGCTATCTCTAAATTATTTCAGAAACAAAATTGCTAGTCTTTTGAGTTTTCCTTCTCTGAATGTTCATCTATAGGTTATTTATACATATATATATATATAACCTATGGAAGGCCATATAGAGAGTACATTGGACTGTTTCAGCTCCAACATATGGCTTGGAAGTTATCACTCCAGTCCTTACAGGAAAAACCTGGACAAACTGAAAACCAATGACTTTTCTTGGACTCATCAGAGAACTGAGTTTGCAGGGCAAACTGTCTCCCCAAAATGTGGAGAGACAGGCAAATCCAGAGTCACAGCCAAAAGCTACTTACTTGGAGCAGAAGTGCCAGAGCCATAAACTGGTAGGATCAATTCTGGGGACCACAGTCTTAGGGGAAGCACTCACTTTGGTGAGTATTACCTCCAGGAGCCCCACCAATTTCTCCTGGTAAAATCAGAGAAAGATTCACTCATGGCTCTGGCAGGTGGAAGGGAAGGATCAGGCTTGTGAAATATACCCAGAGCTTTCTCCATAACAAAGGCCCAATCCCCAGGGAAAAGACTTTACCAGACCCTTGTCCTAAAGCATGGGAAAAGGGCATTCCTCTCATTCCAGCCCCTTCTCACCTTCGTGTCTTACCTCGGAGGGACAAGACGGCTATCCAAGAAGGAACACGTGGGACTTCCCTGGCGGCGCAGTGGTTAAGAATCCACCTGCCAATGCAGGGGACACGGGTTCCAGCCCTTGTCTGGGAAGATCCCACATGCCACGGAGCAACTAAGCCTGTGCGCCTCAACTACTGAGCCTGTGCTCTAGGGCCCACGAGTCACAACTACTGAAGCCCACGCCCCTAGCGCCTGTGCTCCACAACAAGAGAAGCCACCGCAATGAGAAGCCCGTGCACCGCAACGAACAGTAGCCCCCACTCGCCGCAACTAGAGAAAGCCTGCACGCAGCAGTAAAGACCCAATACGGCCAAAAATTAATTAATTAATTGATTGATTGATTTAAAACAAACAAGAGAAAGAAACACACGGTGGTCACAGGCCAGACACTCAAGCCCACTAAGACTTGAGATTTAATCATAAGATCAGAGAACATTCCCCTCCCACACACTTTTCCACCACACCAACAGGGCTCCAGTATAACGGTGGATTGCTGCTAAAAGAGATACCAGACACAGGTCCTCTCTGAGGAGAAGTACTTAGGGAGCCCAAAGTCAAAGAGGGGAAACAAAAACAAGAACCCTAGGACAGTTTGAAACCTCTGGCACCAAGAGCTAACATTAAACATTAAACACAGCCTAACTCCTACCCAGATTAGAATACCTGCTCACACTAGATCATTTATTTCAGTTCCTATTACCCAACACAGTATGTCCAACTTTCAACCAAAAATTAAAAGGCACGCTAAGAGGCAGATCAAGATCTGTGATCAAGCAAGAAATCAGAGATCTCGGGCAAGCATCAGAATGAGACTCATATATAACATAGATGTTAGAATTCCCAGACAGGGATTTTTAAATAGCTACCATTAGTATGTCATGGGCTGTAATGAAAAAGACAACATGCATGAAGAGATGGGTATTGTAAGCAGAGAGACAGAAATTCTAAGAAAAAATCAAAAGTAAATGTTAGAAGTCAAAAACACTGTAACAGAAATAAACCAAAAACTGACATCTAGGCATATCATATTTAACCTTCAGAAGAGCAAAGACAAGGAGAAAAATCTTGAAAGAAGAGGAGGGAGGGAAAATCATTTACCTACAGAGGAACAAGGATAAGAACAATAGTGGGCTTCTTTTCAAAAACTATGCAAGCAAGAAGAAATACTAACCTAGAATCCTACATTCAGCAAAGGTATCCTTCAAAAGTGAAGGATAAGTAAAGACCTTCTCAAGCAAGCAAAAACTGAGAGAATTTATCATCAAAAGACCTACCCACCCTGCAAAGAAATGTTAAAAGGGTTAGGATTAGGAAAATTAGATACATCAGAAATTTAGATCTACATGAAGAAAGGATGCTTATTGGAGAAGAAATAAATGAAGGTAAAATCAAACCTTTGTGGCTTTTTAAAATTCTTAATTGATCTGAAAGGTAACTGTTTAAAGTAATAGTAACAATGTATTGGGTGATTACAGCACATAGATGAGTGACATGAGCGACAGCAACATCATAAGGAGTGGGATGGGAGAAGTGGGAACACTGCTATAAGATACCTACACTACACAGGAACACTGCTATTTGAAGGTGGACTTAGATTAGTAAAAATGTAAATTGTAAACCTAGGCAACCAATAACATTTTTAAAAAAGAGATACAATTGAAAGTACATTGGAAGAGGTACTAGGAACCCAAGGTTATAGGCCTCACCTTTCAGGGCCCATTTCCTCACCTGTGAAATGGTAAGGTTAGAATAGATCCTCTCTCTCTGATTCCCTTCCTGCTCTGAAATTCTTTAACTAAAAACATTAAAATAAAACAACAACAACAAAAAAATAAAAAGCCTATCTTCTGCCTTTACATATATCTACAAGGAGAAGCCTTTTGAAAGGTATAAAAATAATCAATTCCCTAATCTATTACTGCAGTAAGTTTAAGTTTGGGTTTCCATAGTGTGAGTTGCCTTTAGCAGGCTTATCTAGTAAGTATAATAAAATATTGGATTTGCTCACCTGGTTCAGCACTTCTCAATGCATTGTGTGTGAGTAAAGAACACACAAGGCTGAAGGAAAGGCCATTTCACACTACTGATTTCACTGCCAGAGACAGCACAAGACATATGCCTTTCAATCCAAAAAAGAAAGAAACCGAGCTGCGTTCCTTGACTAAACAGAACTCATAATTAGTTTGTGATTACCTCCTGAACTGTCAATAGACTTTCCTTTCCTGGATGGCTGTCAATATGCTTCTGAGCTCAGAGTATACATTTATGAGCTACAACTTCGCTGTCAATCAAAAAGTTTTGCTCTTCTAGATTATTGCTTAAGTTGCAATGTTCATTAAAAAAGAAAGAAAAAAAGTCACTTTAGGGCCAGCCCAGAGAGCACTGTGGAAATGACCTGCCCCTTCTGAAATGAGATACTGATCTTGACTCAGGCTAAAGCTATTGAGAAAACAAACAGCTCACTGGCAGGTCTACTCACAGCTCATCTCCAGACTTACCTGCTTTAAACCCTTTCAATAAAAAACCCCAACAAGCAGACTTCTAGTCATAAGGCTAATTTCCAGCTTTAAAACATCGTCCTAGTGGCAGACAGATATAAATGCTTTAAGCCTCACTGGACTCATAACGTGTTCTAGCAGTTACTTGCATTCTATTTTTGCCCTACCGGGAAATTAAAGTGGCATGAAAATCAATGTTTCACCTTGAAGGAAAAAAGGGCTAGATGACCAGACATCAATACATTCCTTCTTGGATTAGACAGTTCTTCAAAGCCCACTTGGCTAAATAACTTGCAACAGGCCCAAATGAGTTGGATGCAGGCATTAACTGGAACAAGGAACAAATCTTGCTTGTTAAAGATCTTTGGCTAACTGGAAACGCTCTACTTGTTACAGTAAGAAAGGATTCAAGAGAAAATGTAGTCAATGACTCTCAGTTCTGAATTTTACCCAAGTGCTTCAGACCATAAGAGTCTCCTAGGCCAGGAGTTCAACTGCCCAGAAGCAAAATCAGAGAAATTCAGACCAATAGCTACAGCTCTTTTCCAGGGTATTAGGGTATTCACCTCAAGGGCTCAAAAGCTCAACTTCAGACAACTGCACGGGGCTGTCATGGGACATGAGGTTGTGCATACTAACCTGGATGTGTTTGGGACAGAATGCAGTTTCTTCTTAAGAGGAAAAAGGTAACTTTGAACTGCCGTTTCTGATGTCACAGTCCTATGGAAGTACCGAGATCAGAGATTCACATTTAAGGAATGATTATTTTCTTTTCTCTCCCCATTTTGCCAGCTGATCCTAAACCACACTAAGAGAAAATGTTCTAAAGTGTGGCATGTTTCTGCTTTTTAAGTTCAGAACAAAAATGATAACGTATTTGTGAAGTGTTAAAAAAAAAACTATTTGTTGCATATTTGCCTCTTTGCCAAACGTTTACAAATCCAAAAACAACAAAGAGAAAGGCAGTTGTTTGCCTTCATTTCTTCATTTTTAGGTGGCATGTGAGTTCAGGTTACATAGGTGTTCACAAAGATCTACATACTTTTTAAAAACACAAGGGGGCAGGGGAGATAAAGAGAGGGAAAGAGAAAGAGAGGACTCTTGGCTGAGGTGTGCCATAACAATAATGGAGTTTATGAGACCTAGGACGGTTTATGAGGCTTAGGACAGTATTCCTGTGTAATCTGAATCCAGTTACAAGGAAACAATTAGAACACTACAGAGTAATGGAGATTCTACAAGAGAGCTACCTTGGATTCTTCAAAAAAGCGCCAATGACATGAGAAAAGGACTATTCTAGAGTTAAAAACTAAACCACCAAATGCAATATATAAATGTTCAGTGGATTCCAGACCATAAACAAAACGTGCATGATATAAAATACAACTTTGAGGGCATTTGGAAAATTGGAATATAAACTATTAGATATTATTGCATTTATTTTCTTCAGTATATAATGGTATATTAGTGGATATGTAGAGAAATGCCAGTCTTAGAGGCATGGAAGGAGTAAATGAGGCAAAATGGAACAATTTGGTGATGAAGGGTACACTGGTGTTCATTATACTATTCTTTTTTTTTTGAATTTTACTTTTTTATACAGCAGTTACCTATTAGTCATCCATTTTATACACATCAGTGTATACATGTCGATCCCAATCACCCAATTCATCACACCACCCCCACCCCCCCCCACCACCGCTTTCTCCCCTTGGTGTCCATACGTTTGTTCTCTACACCTGTATCTCCATTTCTGCCCGGCAAACCGGTTCATCTGTACCATTTTTCTAGTTTCCACATATATGCGTTAATATACGATATTTGTTTTTCTCGTTCTAACTTCACTCTGTGTGACAGTCTCTAGAAGCATCCACATCTCTACAAATGACCCAATTTCGTTCCTTTTTATGGCTGAGTACTATGCCATTTTATATATGTACCATAACTTCTTTATCCATTCGTCTGTCTATGGGCATTTAGGTTGTTTCCATAACCTGGCTATTGTAAATAGTGCTGCAATGAACATTGGGATGCATGTGTCTTTTTCAATTGTGGTTTTCTCTGGGTATATGCCCAGTAGTGGGATTGCTGGATCATATGGTAATTCTATTTTTAGTTTTTTAAGGCACCTATATACTGTTCTCCATAGTGGCTGTATCAAATTACATTCCCACCAACAGCGCAAGAGGGTTCCCTTTTCTCCACACCCTCTCCAGCATTTGTTGTTTGTAGATTTTCTGATGAAGCCCATTCTAACTGGTGTGAGGTGAAATCTCATTGTAGTTTTGCTTTGCATTTCTCTAATAATTAGCGATATTGAGCAGCTTTTCATGTGCTTCTTGGCCATCTGTATGTCTTCATTGGAGAAATGTCTATTTAGGTCTCTGCCAATTTTTGGATTGGGTTGTTTGTTTTTTTAATATTGAGCTGCATGAGCTGTTTATATATTTTAGAGATTAATCCTTTGTCCATTGATTTGTTTGCAAATATATTCTCCAATTCTGAGGGTTGCCTTTTTGTCTTGTTTATGGTTTCCTTTGCTGTGCAAAAGCTTTTAAATTTCATTAGGTCCCATTTGTTTACTTTGTTTTTATTTACATTACTCTAAGAGGTGGATCAAAAAAGATCTTGCTGTGATTTATGTCAAAGAGTGTTATTCCTATGTTTCCCTCTAAGAGTTTTATAGTGTCCGGTCTTACATTTAGGTCTATAATGCATTTTGAGTTTATTTTTGTGTACGGTGTTAGGGAGTGTTCTTTCATTCTTTTACATGTAGCTATCCAGTTTTCCAGTCACCGCTTATTTATTTATTTTTTTTGCGGTACGCGGGCCTCTCAGTGCCGCGGCCTCTCCCGTTGCAGAGCACAGGCTCCGGATGCACAGGCCCAGCGGCCATGGCCCACGGGCCCAGCCGCTCTGCGGCATGTGGGACCTTCGCAGAACGGGGCACGAACCCGTGTCCCCTGCATTGGCAGGCAGACTCTCAACCACTGCGTCCAGGCACCACTTATTGAAGAGATTGTCTTTTCTCCATTGTATATCCTTGTCTCCTTTGTCATATATTAGTTGACCATAGGTGTGTGGGTTTATCTCTGGGCTTTCCATCCTGTTCCATTGATCTATATTTCTGTTTTTGTGCCAGTATCATACTGTTTTGATTACTGTAGCTTTTTAGTATAGTCTGAAGTCAGGGAGTCTGATTCCTCCAGCTCAGTTTTTTTCCCTCAAGATTGCATTGCCTATTCAGGGTCTTCTGTGTCTCCATACAAATTTTAAGATTTTTTATCCTAGTTCTGTAAAACATGCCACTGGTAATTAGATAGGGATTGCAATGAATCTGTAGATTGCTTTGGGTAGTACTGTCATTTTCACAATATTGATTCTTCCAATCCAAGAACATGGTATATCTCTCCATCTGTTGCTATCATTTTTAATTTCTTTCATCAGTGTCTTATGGTTTTCAGCATACAGGTTTTTGTCTCCCTAGGTAGGTTTATTCCTAGGTATTTTATTCTTTTTGTTGCAATGGTAAATAGGCGTGTTTCCTTAATTTCTCTTTCAGATTTTTCATCATTAGTGTATAGGAATGCAAGAGATATCTGTGCATTAATTTTGTATCCTGCAACTTTACCAAATTCATTGATTAGCTCTAGTAGTTTTCTGGTGGCATCTTTAGGATTCTCTATGTATAGTATCATGTCATCTGCAAACAGTGACAGTTTTACTTCTTCTTTTCCGATTTGTATTTCTTTTATTTTTTTTTCTCTGATTGCCGTGACTAGGACTTCCAGAACTATGTTGCATAATATTGGTGAGAGTGGATATCCTTGTCTTATTCCTGATCTTAGAGGAAATGGTTTCAGTTTTTCACCATTGAGAATGATGTTTGCTGTGGGTTTGTCATATATTGCTTTATTATGTGGAGGTAGGTTCCCTCTATGCCCACTTTCTGGAGAGTTTTTATCACAGATGGGTGTTGAATTTTGTCAAAAGCTTTTTCTGCATCTATTGAGATGATCATATGGTTTTTCTTCTTCAATTTGTTAATATGGTGTATCACACTGATTGATTTGCGTATATTGAAGAATCCTTGCATCTCTGGGATAAATCCCACTTGATCATGGTGTATGATCCTTTTAATGTGTTGTTGGATTCTGTTTGATAGTATTTTGTTGAGGATTTTTGCATCTATATTCATCTCATCGGTGATATTGGTCTGTAGTTTTCTTTTTTTGTAGTATCTTTGCCTGGTTTTGGTATCAGGGTGGTCATGGCCTCATAGAATGAGTTTGGGAGTGTTCATTTCTCTGCAATTTTTTGGAAGAGTTTGAGAAGGATGGATGTTAGCTCTTCTCGAAATGTTTGATAGAATTCACCTATGAAGCCATCTGGTCCTGGACTTTTGTTTGTTGGGAGTTTTTTTACTCACAGTTTCAATTTCAGTACTTGTGATTGGTCTGGTCATATTTTCTATTTCTTCCTGGTTCAGTCTTGGAAGATTAAAACTTTCTAAGAATTTGTCCATTTCTTCCAGTTTGTCCATTTTATTGGCATAGAGTTGCTTGCAGTAGTCTCTTAGGATACCTTGTATTTCTGTAGTGTCTATTGTAACTTCTCCTATTTCTTACTTTATTGATTTGAGTCCTCTCCCTCTTTTTCTTGATGAGTCTGGCTAATGGTTTATCACTTTTGTTTATCTTCTCAAAGAACCAGCTTTGAGTTTTATTGATCTTTGCTATTGTTTTCTTTGTTTCTATTTCATTTATTTCTGCTCTGATCTTTATGATTTCTTTCGTCCTCCTAACTTTGGGTTTTGTTTGTTCTTCTTTCTCTAATTCCTTTAGGTGTAAGGTTAGATTGCTTGAGATTTTTCTTGTTTCTTGAGGTAGGCTTGTATAGCTATAAACTTCTCTCTTAGAACTGCTTCTGCTGCATCCCATAGGTTTTGGATCGTCATGTCTTCATTGTCATTTGTTTCTAGGTATTTTTTGATTTCCTCTTTGATTTGTTCAGTGATCTCTTGGTTATTTAGTAACATATTGTTTAGCCTCCATGTGTTTGTGTTTTATACGTTTTTTTCCCTGTAATTGATTTCTAATCTCATAGCATTGTGCTCAGAAAAGATGTTTCATATGATTTCAATTTTCTTAAATTTACTGAGGCTTGATTTATGACCCAAGATGTGATCTATCCTGGAGAATGTTCCATACACACTTGAGAAGAAAGTGTAATCTGCCGTTTTTGGATGGAATGTCATAAATATCAATTAAATCTATCTGGTCTATTGTGTCATTTAAAGCTTGTGTTTCCTTATTAATTTTTTGTTTGGATGATCTGTACATTGGTGAAAGTGAGGTGTTAAACTCCCCCACTATTATTGTGTTACTGTCAATTTCCTCTTTTAAAGCTATTAGCAGTTGTCTTATGTATTGAGGTACTCCTATGTTGGGTGATATATATTTATAATTGTTATATCTTCTTCTTGGATCAATCCCTTGATCATTATGCAGTGTCCTTCCTTGTCTCCTGTAACTTTCTTTATTTGAAAGTCTATTTTATCTGATGAGTATTGCTACTCCAGCTTTCTATTGATTTCCATTTGCATGGAATAACTTTTTCCATCCCCTCACTTTCAGTCTGTATGTGTCTCTAGGTCTAAAGTGGGTCTCTTGTAGACGGCATATATATAGGTCTTGTTTTTGTATCCATTCAGCAAGCCTGTGTCTTTTGGATGGAGCATTTAATCCATTCATGTTTAAGGTAATTATTGATATGTATGTTCCTATTACCATATTCTTAATTGTTTTGGGTTTGTTTTTGTAGGTCTTTTTCTTCTCTTGTGTTTCCCATTTAGAGAAGTTCCTTTAGCATTTTTTGTAGAGCTGGTTTGGTGGTGCTGAATTCTCTTAGCTTTTGCTTGTCTGTAAAGCTTTTGATTTCTCCATTGAATCTGAATGAGATCCTTGCTGGGTAATCTTGGTTGTAGGTTCTTCCCTTTCATCACTTTAAGTATATCATGCCACTCCCGTCTGGCTTGTAGAGTTTCTGCTGAGAAATCAGCTATTAACCTTATGGGAGTTCCCTTGCATGCTATTTGTCATTTTTCCCTTGCTGCTTTCAATAATTTTTCTTTGTCTTTAATTTTTGCCACTTTGATTACTATGTGTCTCGGTGTGTTTTTCCTTGGGTTTATCCTGTATGGGACTCTCTGTGCTTCCTGGACTTGGGTGGCTATTTCCTTTCCCACATTAGGGAAGTTTTCGACTATAATCTCTTCAAATATTTTCTCTGGTCCTCTCTCTCTCTTCTCCTTCTGGGACCCCTATAATGTGAATGTTGTTGCGTTTCATGTTGTCCCAGAGGTCTCTTATGCTGTCTTCATGTCCCTTCATTCTTTTTTCTTTACTCTGTTCCGCAACAGTGAATTCCACCATTCTGTCTTCCAGGTCACTTATCCGTTCTTCTGCCTCAGTTATTCTGCTATTGATTCCTTCTAGTGTATTTTTCATTTCAGTTTTTGTATTGTTCATCTGTGTTCTTTAATTCTTCTAGATCTTGGTTAAACATTTCTTGCATCTTCTTGATCTTCACCTCCATTCTTTTTCTGAGGTCCTGGATCTTCACTATCATTATTCTGAAATCTTTTTCTGGAAGGTTGCCTATCTCCACTTCATTTAGTTGTTTTTATGGGGTTTTATTTTGTTCCTTCATCTGGTACATAGCCCTCTGCCTTTTCATCTTGTATATCTCTCTGTGAATGTGGTTTTTGTTCCACAGGCTACAGGATTGTAGTTCTTCTTGTTTCTGCTGTCTGCCCTCTGGTAGATGAGGCTATCTAAGAGGCTTGTGCAAGTTTCCTGATGGGAGGGACTGGTGGTGGGTAGAGTTGGCTGTTGTTCTGGTGGGCAGAGCTCAGTAAAACTTTAATTTGCTTGTCTGCTGATGGGTGGGGCTGGGTTCCCTCCCTGTTGGTTGTTTGGCCTGAGGCAACCCAATGCTGGAGCCTACCCCGGCTCTTTGGTGGGGATAATGGCAGACTCTTGGAGGGCTCACGCCAAGGAGTACTTCCCACAACTTCTGCTGTCAGTGTCCTTGTCCTCACGGTGAGACACAGCCACCCCCCACCTCTGCAGGAGACCCTCCAACACTAGCAGGTGGGTCTGGTTCAGTCTCCTATGGGGTCGCTGCTCCTTCCCCTGGGTCCTGATGCACACACTACTTTGTGTGTGCCCTCCAAGAGTGGAGTCTCTTTGTTTCCCCCAGTCCTGTCGAAATCCTATAATCAAATCCTGCTAGCCTTCAAAGTCTGATTCTCTAGGAATTCCTCCTCCCGTTGCCAGACCCCCAGTTTGGGAAGTCTGACATGGGGCTCAGAACCTTCACACCAGTGGGTGGACCTCTGTGGTAGAAGCATTCTCCAGTTTGTGAGTCACCCACGCAGGAGTTATGGGATTTGATTTCACTGTGATCGCACCCCTCCTACCGTCTCATTGTGGCTTCTCCTTTGTCTTTGGATGTGGGGTATCTTTTTTGGTGAGTTCCAGTGTCTTCATTTCGATGACTGTTGAGCAGTTAGTTGTTATTCCGATGTTCTTGCAAGAGGGAATGACAGCACGTCCTTATACAGTATTCTTTCAATGCCCCTATAAACTTTTTTTCCTGAAGTTGGAGGAAGGAGATACAATTTTTTGTGACATGCATCTCTTGCGTTCATCAGCTCTCCAACAACTTTTAATTGCTACTCATTTGGGATTTATAAGGAATGTAGAAATAGAACAGAAGACTATTACTCTCAGTAGGTGAGCCTTATGTATTAATTAGGTGAGCTTTGTATTAATTATGTTTTTTTTTTTTTTTTTTTGCGGTACGTGGGCCTCTCACTGTTGTGGCCTCTCCCGTTGCGGAGCACAGGCTCCAGATGCACAGGCCCAGCGGCCATGGCTCACGGGCCTAGCCGCTCCGCGGCATGTGGGATCTTCCCGGACTGGGGCACGAACCCGTGTCCCCTGCATCGGCAGGCGGACTCTCAACCACTGCGCCACCAGGGAAGCCCAATTATGTTTTAATTAATGGAATTAGGAACTGGTTGAAAGGTACAGAATTCTAACATTTTCAAAATCTCACTGATGCTTTTATGTCAGAGTAATTTCAAATAGCTCTGAGTCTGGGTACTTTTAAATAACCTTACCAAACTATGCCATTTGATATCAATTTTTAAAGGGATATCAAATTATACAGTGCCAAAATCATTCTCTTTTGTGAAAGATCTCCTTCCCCTGCACGCCTGCTGCTCCTGAACACACACTTCCATTAGAACCACTGTTTTCGTATATCATACTGGCAAGTGTGTTCCCACTGAATTGTAAAACTTCACAAAGTAAGTATCGTGTTCTAACCCCAGAATTTAGCATAGAACTATGGCATAAAACAGGAACTCGACAAGCATTAGTTAAATAAAGGAATAGGTAAAATAAAGATATAAGGTGAAGATTTTTCAAGGGAAACTAAAAACATGAATATTTTAACATCTAATGATGTTGCTTCTGTAACATGACTGGTAAGGGAAAGAGGAAGGAGGGACCACATATAATAACGATTTTAAAATGTTAACTGTTCATCACATGGGCCTTTGTCAGAGGGTTAAGAAAAGTCTCTGGAGTATAAAATAAATAGAAAAGGAGCACATGTAGGGAATGGAAATGATCATAACCTTGTATTAGGAAGCACAGTTCAACCAGAGGCCTGGCTGAGTTGTTTGTCCAAAACTTAATAACATTTGCTATAAGGCTGAATTAATGAACAGAATTCTATAAATCAATAATTACATTTTATATCTTAATTGAGAGCTTAAAAATTCAATAATTTCTCTTTTTCTCTGAGCTATTTACAAAGCCTATTTTAAATTCTGAGCTTTAAAAAATGAACCAAACTTTTCCCCTGAGATGTTTTTTACTTTTTTTGCAAGGTGACTATTTGAGTAACATTTGCTATAATACTATAATGAAATCTGTCAGGAATTGGAAAGCTGAGTATTTTACCATAACTGAAAAATGGGAGCATGTATGTGCATTTCTGAAAACACTAATGGAAATAGTGCCTCAAATGAAAATAATAATGGAAATAGTGCCTCAAATGAAAGAGAAATTATTCTTCTTAGGCCAGTCTTCAGGACTGAGTAGTAATGATAAAGAAATAACATTGGGGGAAGGAAGCAAGATGGCGGAATAGAAGGACATGAGCTCACCCCTTCTTACAGAAACACCGAAAGTTCAACTAACTGCTGAACAACCACCAAGAAAAAAACGCTGGAACCACCAAAAAAGATACCCTACATCTGAAGACAAAGAAGAAGCCACAACAAGACAGTAGGAGGGGCAGAATTGCACTAAAATCAAATCCCATACATGCCAGGAGGGGAACCCACAAATTAGAAACTAATTATATCACAGAAGTTCTCCCACAGGATTGAAAATTCTGAGCCCCATGTGGGGCTCCCAAGCCTGGGGGTGTATCAATAGAGGGAGGAGACCCCAGAGAATCTGGCTATGAAGGCCAATGGTTTGACTGCAGGAATTCCGCAGGACTGGGGAAAACAGAAACTCCTCTCTTGGAGGGTACACACAGGGTCTGGGGTGCACCAGAACCCGGGGATAAAAGCGGTGACCTCAGAAGTGACTGGGTCAGACTTCCCTGTTAGTGTTGGAAGGTCCCCTGCGAAGGCGGGGGGGCGGAGGGGGCAACTGTGGCTCACTGTGGGGACAGGGACACTGGCAGTGGCGGCTCTGGCAACTGCTCATTGGCGTGGGCCCTCTAGGATGCTGCCATCTTCTCACCAAGACCTGGCCCCACCCAACAGCCTGTAGGCACCAGTGCTGGGATGCCTCAGGCCAAACAACCAACAGGATGGGAACACAGCCCCACCCATCAGCAGAGAGGCTGTTCCAAGTCTTCCTGAAAAAACAGCTGCCCCATAATAAACACACCCACAGACACTGCCCTGCCCACCAGTGGGATAAAACCCAGCTCCACCCATCAGTGGGTGGGTACCAGTCCCTCCCACCAGCAAACCTGCATAAGCCTCTTAGCCAGCCTCATCCACCAGGGGGAAGACAGCAGAAGACAGAAAAACTACAACCCTGCAGCCTGCAAAACGGAAACCACAATCACAGAAAGTTACACAAAATGAGACGGCAGAGAAATATGATGCATATGAAGGAACAAGACAAAAACCCAGAAGAACTAAGTGAAGTGGAGATAGGCAATCTACCTGAAAAAGAATTCAGAGTAATGATAGTAAAGATGATCCAAGATCTCGGAAAAAGAATGGAGGCACAGATCGAGAAGATACAAGAAATGTTTAACAAAGACTTAGAAGAACTAAAGAACAAACAAACGGAGATGAACAATACAATAACTGAAATGAAAAATACACTAGAAGAGATCAATAGCAAAATAACTGAGGCAGAAAAATGGATAAGTGAAAAGGAAGGCAGAATGGTGGAAATCACTGCTATTGAACAGAATAAAGAAAAAAGAATGAAAAAAATGAGGACAGTTTAAGAGATCTCTGGGACAACATGAAACGCACAAACATTGGCATTATAGGGGTCCCAAAAGGGAAAGAGAGAGAGAGAGAATGGGCCTGAGAAAGTATTTTAAGAGATAATAGCTGAAAACTTTCCTAACATGGGAAAGGAAACAGTCATCCAAGTCCAGGAAGTGCGGAGTCCCAGGCAGGATGAATGCAAGGAGGAACATGCCAAGACACATAGTAATCAAATTGACAAAAATTAAAGACAAAGAAAAAAATATTAAAAGCAACAAGGGAAGAGCAACAAATAACATACAAGAGAACCACATGAGGTTATCAGCTGATTTTTCAGCAGAAACTCTGCAGGCCAGAAGGAACTGGCACAATATATTTAAAGTGATAAAGGGAAGAAACTACAGCCAAGAATACTTTACCCAGCAAGGCTCTCATTCAGATTTGACCAAGAAATCAAAAGCTTTACAGACAAGCAAAAGCTAAGAGAATTCAGCACCACCAGACCAGCTTTTCAAAAAATGCTAAAGGAAGTTCTCTAGGTGGAAAAGGCCACAACTAGAAACAAGATAATTACGAATGGAAAAGCTCACCAGTAAACACAAACATATAGTAAAGGTAAGAAATCACCTGCACACAAATATAAAATCAAAACCAGCAATTATGAGAAGAGGAGAGCAAAAATGTAGGATATTGGAAATTCATTTGAAATTAAAAGACCAGCAACTTAAACCAATCTTGTTTATATATAGACTGCTACATCGAACCTCATACTATCCACAAACCAAAAACCTACAATAGATACACACACAAAAAAGAAAAAAGAATCCAAACACAACACTAAAGTTAGTCATCAAATCACAAGAGAACAAAAGAGGAAGGGAAGCAAAAACACCTACAAAAACAAATCCAAAACAATTAACAAAATGGCAATAAGAACATCCATATCAATAACTACCTTAAATGTAAACAGATTACATGCTCCAACCAAAAGACACAGACTGGCTAAATGGATACAAAAACAAGACCCATATATATGCTGTCTACAAGAGACCCACTTCAGACCAAGGGACACATACAGACTGAAAGTGAGAGGATGGAAAAAAGGTATTCCATGCAAATGGAAATCAAAGATAGCTGGAGTAGCAATACTCATATGAAATAAAATAGACTTTAAAATAAAGACTGTTACAAGACACCAACAAGAACACTACATAATGATCAAGGGATCAATCCAAGAGAAAGATATAACAATTATAACAATTGCACCCAACGCAGGAGCACCTCAATATATAAGGAAAATGCTAACAGCCATAACAGGAGAAATCAACAGTAACACAAAAATAGTGGGGGACTTTAAGACCCTACTTACATCAATGCACAGATCATCCAGACAGAAAATCAATAAGGACACACAGGCCTTAAATGACATATTAGACCAGATGGACTTAATTGATACTTATAGAGCATTCCATCCAAAAGCAGCAGAATACACATTCTTCTCAAGTGTACATGGAACATTCTCCAGGACTGATCACATGCTGGGCCACAAAGCAAGCCTCAGTAAATTTAAGAAAACTGAAATCATATTAAGCATTTTTCCAACCCCAACACTGTGAGATCAAAAATCAACTAAAAGGGGCCTCCCTGGTGGCGCAGTGGTTGAGAGTCCGCCTGCCGATGCAGGGGATACAGGTTCGTGCCCCCGTCTGGGAGGATCCCATATGCCGCGGAGTGGCTGGGCCCGTGAGCCATGGCCGCTGAGCCTGTGCATTCGGAGCCTGTGCTCCGCGACGGGAGAGGCCACAACAGTGAGAGGCCCGCGTACCGCAAAAAAAAAAAAAAAATCAACTAAAAGAAAAAAACTGTAAAAAACACCAACACATGGAGGCTAAACAATATGCTACTAAATAAGCAATGGATCACCCATGAAATCAAAAAAACACCTAGAGACAAATGAAAATGAAAACACGATGATCCCAAACCTATGGGACCCAGCAAAAGCAGTTCTAAGAGGGAAGTTTATAGCAATACAATCTTATCTCAGGAAACAAGAAAATATCAAATAAACAACCTAAGCTTACACCTAAAGCAACTAGAGAAAGAAGAATAAACAAAACCCAAAGTTAGTAGAAGGAAAGAAATCATAAATATCAGAGCAGAAATAAATGAAATGGAGACAAAAAAAAAAACAATAGAAAAGATCAACAAAACTAAAATCTGGTCCTTTGAAAAGATAAACAAAATTGACAAACCTTTAGCCAGACTCATCAAAAGGGA
This sequence comes from Mesoplodon mirus, assembly GCF_964341445.2. Classification (NCBI taxonomy): domain Eukaryota; kingdom Metazoa; phylum Chordata; class Mammalia; order Artiodactyla; family Ziphiidae; genus Mesoplodon; species Mesoplodon mirus. Next base: position 134,868,621 of record NC_138980.1, read on the forward strand.
GATGGCTCAAATCAATAAAATTAGAAACGAAAAAGGTGAAGTCACAACAGACACCACAGAATAAGAGACTACTACAAGCAACTATATGCCAATAAAATGGACAACCTAGAAGAAATGGACAAATTCTTAGAAAGCTGCAATATCCCAAGACTGAACCAAGAAGAAGAGAAAATATGAACAGACCAATCACAAGTACTGAAATTGAAACTGTGATTTAAAAACTCCCAACAAGGCTTCCCTGGTGGCACAGTGGTTGAGAGTCCGCCTGCCGATGCAGGGAACACAGGTTTGTGTCCCGGTCCGGAAAGATCCCACATGTCGCAGAGCGGCTAGGCCCGTGAGCCATGGCCACTGAGCCTGCATGTCCAGAACCTGTGCTCTGCAACGGGAGAGGCCACAACAGTGAGAGGCCCGCATACTGCAAAAAACAAAACAAAACAAAACAAAAACACTCCCAACAAACAAAAGCCGAGTACCAGATGGCTTCACAGGCGCATTCTATCAAATATTTAGAGACGAGTTAACACCTATCCTTCAGAAACTGTTCCAGAAAATTGCAGCAGAAGGAACACCCCCAAACTCATTCTATGAGGCCACCATCACGCTGATAACAAAACCAGACAAAGATACCATAAAAAAAGAAAATTACAGGCCAATATCACTGATGAATATAGATGCAAAATCCTCAACAAAATACTAGGAATATGAATCCAACAATACATTAAAAGGATCATACACTATGATCAAGTGGGATTTATCCCAGGGATGCAAGGATTTTTCAATATCTGCAAATCAATCAGTGCAATATACCATATCAACAAATTAAAGAATAAAAACCATATGATCATCTCAATAGATGCAGAAAAAGCTTTTGACAAAATTCAGCACCCATTTATGGTAAAAAACTGAAAGCATTTCCTCTAAGATCAGGAACAAGAGAAGGATGTTGACTCTCACCACTATTATTCAACATAGTTTTGGAAGTCCTAGCCATGGCAATCAGAGAAGAAAAAGAAATAAAGGAAATCCAAATTGGAAAAGAAGTAGTAAAACTGTCACTGTTTGCAGATGACATGATACTATACATAGAAAAATCCTAAAGATGCTACCAGAAAACTACTAGAGCTCATCAATGAATTCAGTAAAGTTGCAGGACACAAAATTAACACACAGGAATCTGTTGCATTTCTATACAGTAACAAAAAAAGATCAGAAAGAGAAATTAAAGAAACAATCCCATTTACCATCACATCAAAAAGAATAAAATACCTAGGAAATTAACTTACCTAAGGAGGCAAAAGACCTGTACTCCGAAAACTTTAAGACTCTGGTGAAAGAAATAAAAAATGACAAAAACTGATGGAAAGATATACCATGTTCTTGGATTGGAAGAATCAATATTGTCAAAATGAGTATACTACCCAAGGCAATCTACAGCTTCAATGAAATTCCTATCAAATTACCAATGGAATTTTTCACACAACTAGAACAAAATAATCTTAAAATTTTGTATGGAGACACAAAAGACTCCAAATGGCCAGAGCAATCTTGAGAAAGAAAAACAGAGCTGGAAGAATCAGGCTCCCTGACTTCAGACTATACTAGAAAGCTACAGTCATCAAAACAATACGGTACTGGTACAAAAATAGAAATATAGATCAGTGGAACAAGACAGAAAGCCCAGAAATAAACCCACGCACCTATGGTCAATTAATCTACAACAAAGGAGGCAAGACTATATAATGGAGAAAAGACAGTCTCTTCAATAAATGGTGCTGGGAAAACTGGACAGCTACATGCAAAAAAATAAAATTAGAACAATCTTTAACACCATACACAAAAATAAACTCAAAATGAACTGAAGACCTAAATGTAAGGCTGGACACTATAAAACTCTTAGAGGAAAACATAGGCAGAAAACTCTTTGACATAAATCACAGAAAGATCCTTTTTGACCCACCTCCTAGAGTAATGAAAACAAAAACAAAAATAAACAAATGAGACCTAATTAAACTTAAAAGCTTTTGCACAGCAAAGGAAACCATAAGCAAGACGAAAAGACAATCCTCATAATGGGAGAAAATATTTGCAAATGAAGCAACTGACAAGGGATTAATCTCCAAAATGTACAAACAGCTCACGCAGGTCAATATCAAAGAGACAATCAAACCCAATCGAAAAGTGGGCACAAGACCTAAATAGACTCTTCTCCAAAGAAGACATACAGGTGGCCAAGAGGCACATGAAAAGATGCTCAACTTCATTAAAGAAAAGCAAATCAAAACTATGATGATGTACTACCTCACACTGGTCAGAATGGCCATCATCAAAAAGTCTACACACAATGAATGCTGGAGAGGGTGTGGAGAAAGGGGAACCCTCTTACACTGTTGGTGGGAATGTAAATTGATGCAGCCACTATGGAGAACAGTATGGAGGTGCCTTAAGAAACTAAAAATAGAGCTATCATATGATCCAGCAATCTCACTACTGGGCAAATATCCAGAGAAAAACATGGTTTGAAAGGATACATGCATCCCAATGTTCACTGCAGCACTATTTACATGGAAGCAACCTAAATGTCCATCAACAGATGAATGGATAAAGAAAATGTGGTACATAAATACAATGGAATATTACTCAGCCATTAAAAAGAATGAAATAATGCCATTTGCAGCAACATGGATGGACGTGGAGACTATCAGGTGATAGTCTCCAGTGAAGTAAGTCAGACAAAGACAAATATAATATGGTATTACTTATATGCAGAATTTTAAAAAAAATGTTACTAATGAACTCATTTACAAAACAGAAACAGACTCACAGACTTATAGAACCAACTTATGGTTACCAGGGGGTAAGCGTGGAGGGGAAGGGACAGATTGGGAGTTGGGGATTGACAGGTACACACTGCTATATTTGAAACAGATGACCAACAAGGACCTACTGTATAGCACAGGGAACTCTGCTCAATACTCTGCAATAACCTAAATGGGAAAAGAATTTGAAAACGAATACATACACGTATATGTATAACTGAATCACTTTGCTGTACACCTGAAGCTACCACAACATTGTTAATCAACTCTACTCCAATATAAAATAAAAATTTTAAAAAAAAGAAGTATCATATTAAAGAAGCTTCTGGTCTTTAAATGAAAAGAGAAACTGAAAGGGTAACTAGGATTTGCTACTTGAAGCACTGCCACCTGCTAGGTCAGAGTTAACACCAGAGTATGAAAGAAAACTTCCCTTCAAAATTCACTGGGCAATTTTTATGAACTCATTTTTTGTGAGGCAGGAAAAATAATCAGGCAAGCAAAGGTGAGGTATCTTTGGAAATTTTAATTTGGACCATATTTTCTTTCTTTTGCTTAAAACATCAAATACTTCCATACACTTTGGGTTCCACAACTTACAAAGGGGCAGTGGGTTTCCTGCAGTTACATACTGTACCCAACTTTCTACAGAAAGATCAGACATTTTCCAATCTTGCTTTTGAGTATTTTCTTAAAAATGCTTTAAAGGTTCCTTACAGTCAATGGCAAGTAAAACAAAGTAAGGCTTTATTTTCTCCTTTTTCCCCATTTTTGGTACTGCATGTTGGAGGAATAAGGAAGGAAGACTTGTCACATCAGTGTTGGTACCCTGGGGATCGCTGCTGAGTCCTCCACGTGTATCCGTATCATCGAGGCCCTGATGTACCCTTGCACAGAGGAACCTGAGATGGGTAAGTGCTGATCAGTCTGTCACAGCCATTTCGCAGCACAGGGGGTCTGTGGCTGCTGGTTCCTGTCAGTGCTCACAGGGCTCCTGGCCTCCAGGGGTAACAAAGGAACTAGGATCAAATCACGACCAGAGGTCTCCCACCTAGCACTGCAGTACCACAGGTTCACATCTGCGGGCCTTACAATGTGCATTAAAGACTAAATGTAATTACCGAAAATAACACAAGAAAAAAATCCCATTACTAATTCCCATATCAAATTACTAGAATGAAAATAAAAGCATTTGTCTGATAAAACATGATTTCTATGTCAGATGAAAGCAACTCCCTTGCAAGATAATCTCAGTAATGTATATTTGTCACTATTCATATACTTTTGCCTGGTACACACATTTCTGTAATTGCATCATCTGAACAGGTTTGTCATTTTTTAAACTTGTAGTCTCATTAACTTAAAAAAGGGATAAGGCAGCCAAATTTAACTAATTTTGGTTGCATAAAAACATCTCAGACATTAGCCTTCTTCTTCTCAAGTGTTAAGAGCATATGATTAAAAGGTAACAGTTTCTTCTCTTAACAGGAAACTAAGCAGCTATTGTCAAATCTATCTTTAGTAAACACAGGGCCCTCATAAATATAAAATTAAATTCTTTTGAGGAATAGGTTGGTGATTTTAGGTATACAGGATTTACATTTATTCTCTGAATTTTGTAGTAAAAAAACGTGTGGTCTTCCCATCTTTCTTTCAATACACAAGGGATTTCTCCATCGTCTCAGCAGGCTCTCACAAACAGATGGCAGGCTGGTCATCTCAGCCACAGGTCACGTGCTCTCAGAAGCCCTGCAAAAACTCCTGTAGCTGGGTGACGATCTCGGTGTCCACTGTTTCCATGAGGGACTGGAAGCCTTGCTCTCCCAGCAGCTCCTGCTGGGCCTTGAGCTTCTCGTAGATGAACTGCTGCAGTGACACGGTATGCACAGGGTCCTTCAGGGCCAGCTGCAGGACAGAGAGGAGCCACACTGTGTCAGAGAGGCAAAGCAAGTTCCTCTTACATGTGAGTGACTCAATTCTTTGTAATCTCTTTCACAGCAACAAAATCGCTTCTGCCTCCCTTCTTGCAAGGGATTCTAAAGGAGCCTCATTGTGGAAAAGTTTGTCAAAGAAAATTTCACTCAATTAGTCTAACCTCAGCTCCCTAGGGCCTCCAAGCATAGTCATCTGATTAGCCCAATTTCTCAACAGTTCATCCATGTAAAGAATCAAAACCTGGTGGAAAGTATCCTAAAAGCAACATAACATGCCAAAGAGCACTTAAACACAATTGTCCAGGGTTCCTCATAGGAAGATCAGGTACTTTATTGTGGCAGCTTAGTGAGGCCCTCAGGACTGACAGAGGAAACACTGCCCTATCCTGGATTGCTATGCTACTTATATACATGTATATTCTTCTGGTTAAAAAAGAGAAAGAAAAATAATAAATAAAAATAGATTTTAACAACCCAAACACGTGCTCCTCCTCTTCCATTGGGATATTTGAAAAACAAAAGAAATATAATTAAATAAAAATAACCCATCCATCCACTTCCTAAAGATAACAATCACAAGAGAGAACATTCTGGCCTTTTCTGTGCCTGTGGCATGCACATACATACACATAAATATACAATTAGTTCTGTTCTTTGCACTTATACTACCACACAAAAAATTCTACTCTAACACAGTTTAAGAATTCTAAATCAACTTATGTCATAATTTTTTTGTTATAGACATGTTGAAGTAATCATGGTCTAGATTAAATACAATTTTAACTATAATTTTGCTGAATAACCTTTCACAAACACTGTTCCATGTTACAATCTATACAGGCTTTCCTCTACATTTCAAATTATTTCTTGAGGATATCTACCATTATTTCAGAAGGATTACTAGATTAAAGTGCATAGACAATTTTATGACTCCTGCTATATATCATCAGGTTATTTTTCCTACAGTTTGTACCAACTTCAAAGGTATAAGAGTTTTCAGCTTGTGACACTGTTACCACTGGTATTATCAGTATTTAAATTCCTTAAAATCTAAGAATTGAAAAATAACACAACTTTGCTTTCAGCTATATATTGCTCTCATTATCAACAATGCTGAAAATGTATAAGGTTTTAAGTGCATGAGTTTCTGTGTGAGAAATTCTTCTCTTTCCTTTACTAAGACTCAGTTCTATTCTATGTAGATGAAGCAGCTGAGTCAGATATGCAGTTTGAACAATGTAAGTAGATTTTATTTCTTTTATTTTTTAACATCTTTATTGGAGTATAATTACTTTATAATGGTGTTAGTTTCTGCTTTATAACAAAGTGAATCAGCTATACATATACATATATCCCCTAGATTTTAAAATAATGACCACAAATAGAAAATGTAACTGAGAGGTAGAGACATAGGAGGTATGAATGTGAAATTAAACCCCTTATGTGAACATTCCAGAGTTACAGGATAAATCCAAGGCAGGGGTAATTTCAATACTCATTCTCCTGGAAGATGGATAGGAGAAAGAACAGCAAGAAAAACTGCAGACACAAAGCCCTAAATTCACAAGCCTGAAGATATCATTCTACAAAATGCATAGTAATTGAAGATGAACATTTAAAAATATCTACTCCCTTAAGCAACATGCAATAATGTTCAATATCATTTTAATTAGTAAGCAATAGACCTCTTAGTAAAGAGGATGTGAACTTTGTTGAAATATCAGTCACTAAAACCACCTGCTACAATGTGAGTGAAAAGAAGCTGAGCTTGAAGCTGATGTTCAACAAGTCACTCCCACTACTGAAACAAAGCTTAAGAGTGTGGTTTAAATGCTGTTTCAATTTGCTCTAAGAAACTGTAAACAGTTAACTTATCACATCTCCAGGCTTTAATTTCCAACAAACGAATAAAAAGGAAAAGTATCCCCATACTAAACCCCACCAGCTATGGCATAACACGACATTGGTATATTTTTTTAAAAGTGTATTGATAAGGCACTAGAAGATTAAAAGTATTTCTCTGTTTTGTAAGAAGAGTTGTGGAGGGAAGAAGGAATTAAAAAAAACATACAGAATCTCCAATTACATACCTTACAAGATCTTAAAAAAAAAAAAAACAACACACACACTACTTTTAGTGAAAAAAACTACACGTTCACAAATAAATGTCTGTTTTGGCTTCTGGCAGACATTCCTTAATCATGGTTATTAATACCTTCTTTTGAAGAAATATATAAAACAGACTGACCAAATGATTCCCTAGAGAAGAATTATCATTGCACATGCACTAAAAATCCAGATATCATTTCTTTGAATGCAATAATGCCTATAGGCACTAGAATTAAGAGACCCTGAAGTCACTAACAACATTTTCAAAACTAATACTTTTATGCAAATAATGGCCACCTAACATAATGAACTTAATTATCTGATTTAATGTGAAAAAATACAGAATGCCTAGCATGTTTATTAGGTGGTATGTTCTTGATAAAATAATTAGTTTTCTAACATAATAAGTAAACTGTAAACAGGAAGATGTTGGACATTATATATAAACAAACATAAGAAGACTCTAAAAGATGGAGAGAAGAAGGCAGCACAGCACCCAAGGAACAAGATGGTGTTGAGGGCCCTTTCTTCTTGCCTCATAAATTCCAGATTTGGGGCTGAAGAAGCCAGCAACCTGGAAACACCAATGAGCACATACTAAAAAAGCTAAAACAAATAGCCTACTCTCTAGCCAAAGGACCAGGAAAGGGACCACAAAGCAAGACAAAAAACTTTTAGACAATAATTGCTCTACTTCAGCCAAACACCACAGAATAAACTGTGGCCCCAGTCCCACTGAGCTATTAGAAGGATTCAACCCACCTCCCATGTCTGTGGAGGTCCTTGGGGATCTTGAACTCTCCCCTTCCTCACCCAGGGAGGTATCAGTGGAGGCTTAGTGGGGAACATGGCCTCTTCCCCTACCTGGCAGTAACAAAAGTGGTACATCCACTTCTTCTGCCAGAGCAGTATCAGAAGCAGCCAGCTAAAACAGATTTAAATAAGATGCAGAGTCTCATAACACAATACCCAAAATGCCCAGGTTTCAATAGAAATACTCACAATACCAACCAAAAGGACAGGGCATGGGCAAAAGGGAAGTGGATTTAATTGTAAAAGGGCAACTGAGAGGGCTTGTGCTGATAGAAATGTTCTATATCTTGGCTCATTAACGTCAATATTCTGGTTGTGAAGTCACAGTTTCGCAAATGTTATCACTGGAGGACATGGACAGCAACAGTTTATAAACCAGAGAGATCATTAATGTGGCAGCCTCAACCACCAAGAATACACTGGGAGGCAAGGAATTAACTTCTGAAGGTGAATGACCAAAATAGTTTGACACCTATATGCCCAAATTTAAACAAAGTATTCATAGAAGAATCTTACAAAATCAAATTATTTATTCTTCTTTCCCACACATTTCTAACAGGTGTGATTACCTTTGTTTAGCTGCAGGTTTGCTTAGATGCACAAATCTGAGGCGATAAATACCTGCTACAAGGAAAACAAAAGCAGCAATACTGAGGCTCAATTGACAATATGAAAATATTGGGGATAATGGGAAGAAACAGAAAACTATTAAAAAACAGATCCAGACTAGATACAATGTGTGGTATTTTGGATTGAATCCTGCAACTAAGAGATTAGTGGAAAACTGGTGAAATTTAAATAAAGTCTGGAGTTTAGTTAATACTAATATACCAAAATTGGTTTCTTAGCTTTGATAAATGTACAATACTAATGTAAGATGTTGATATTAGGGAAAACTGAGTGAAGGGTGCATGAGAACCCTCTGTACTACCTTTGTAATTTTTCTGTAAACCTAAAACAATTCCAAAATAACAAGGTTATCTATCTTTATGCCAGTACCATACTGTTTTAATTACTGTGGCTTTGTAATATATTTTGAAGTCAGGAAGTGTGATGCCACCAGCTTTGTTCTTTTTCAAGACTGTTTTGGCTGGCTATTCAAGATCTTTTATGGTTCCATATGAATTTTAGAATTGTGTTTTTCATTTCTATAAGAAATGCCATTGGGATTCTGATAGGAATTGCACTGAATTGGTAAACTGCTTTGGGTAGTATGGACATCTTAACAATATTAAGCCTTCCAATCCATGAACATGGATATCTATTCGTTTGTGTCTTTAATTTCTTTCATGAATGTTTTGTAACTTTTCAGTCTACAAGTCTTTCATTTCCTTAGTTAAGTTTATGCCTAAATATTTTATTCTTTTTGATGCTATTGTAAATGGGTTTTCTTAATTTCCTTTTCAGCTAATTATTAGCATACAGAAAACACACCTGATTTTTGTACATTGATGTTGCAACCTGCAACTTTGCTGGATTCATTTATTAGCTCCAGCAGTTTTGTTTTTTTTTTTTTTTTTTTTTTTTTTTGCGGTATGTGGGCCTCTCACTGTTGTGGCCTTCCCATTGCGGAGCACAGGCTCCGGACGTGCAGGCTCAGCGGCCATGGCTCACGGGCCTAGCTGCTCCGTGGCATATGGGATCCTCCCGGACCAGGGCACGAACCCGCATCCCCTGCGTCGGCAGGCGGACTCTCAACCACTGCGCCACAGGGAAGCCCTCCAGCAGTTTCCTTAATGGTGTCATCAGGGTTTTCTATATATAAGATCATGTCATCTGCAAGAGCAGACAATTTTACTTCTACCATTTCAATTTGTATGCCTTTAATTTCTTTTTCTTGCCTAACTGTGTGGCTAGGATTTCCAGTACTATGTTGAACATGCAGGGCAATGGAAATGAATAGAGAGATCAGAAATAAATGCACACATATAGAGTTACCTATAGATCCTCAATAATGGTGCCAAGAATGCACAGTGGGAAAAGGATACTCTCTTCAACAAATTGTGTTGAAAAACTGTATATCCATATGCAAAAGAATGAAACCCTCATCTTACACCACACATAAAAATCTACTCAAAATTAATTAAAGACTTAAACATAAGACCTCAAACTGTAAAACTTTAGAAGAAAACACAGGGGGAAAGATTCATGACAGTGGCCTTGGCAATGATTTCATGGATATGATATCATAACCAAAACACACATGCAACAAAAGCAAAAACAAACAAGGGAAACTATGTCAAACAAAACTTTAAAAAGCTATTTAAAAAAAAGGATTCAGACTAAAAAAGTACATACCTCTGTGGCCACTTGGCTGGGGGACAAGCTGCCCTAGACACCTCAATTAGCTGACACAAATGTTCATTATATATATACAGAATGTCTAAGCAGCAAGACTTGCAAGCTCATTTTCAAAATGAGAAAAACTGACAACCCTAAGCTTTGAATGATATCCAAAGCTGATTTTTCTCATGTTAACGGCATCAGTAGATGCCACTAGAATACAGACTTCCAAGTTCTTGGTTTGTTCTCTTTCTGTTGCTTCCATATGCCTAACCCCCATTCTTGCCCTTCAAGAAAGCACATGATTATTTAAGAAATATTTCCTTTAAAATGGTTATGATAACATTAGGAACCTTATAACAGGTTTCAGTTATTAGCAGAAGATAAATAGCTAGAATTCCTGACTCCAGGGTTATGCTTAATAAATGAAGTGCTAAATAACCTTACTTCAAAAGTACATACATTGGATTTTAATAAGCAAGTCCGGTATTCCCTGCTTCTGAAATTATTACTTGAAGACAGAACGGTTCTGTATGGTTCTGTACAGTTCAGAATGGTTGAACTGTATATGAGGTCCTTCTGTTGGTAACTATATAGCCTTCTGACCTACAACAATTGACCCATAGGTGTTTAATCTTTAAAGCTGGTATAAGATTTTTAGCTCCTGAGGTGCTACTTACGAAGATGTATATTTCTTCTTCTTTGAGATTTTTATTCCTTCAAACTAAAATATATTTCACTGCATTAATCTTCAATTTCACCCAGCAGATATTCAGTAAAGCTGAATCTTTTATTTTTCTTAGGTTATGGGGCATATTGTGTAACTGCTCACTTTTCAAGTCTCCATACAACCTATGATAATTTTCAGAAATTATTTACTGTAACATTTTTTCATATGATATTTTGCTAAAGAGAAGAAGTTTCCTACCTTAGAAAAATACAGAAGATCTTGTTTAAAATAATATACTTTCTATGAAACCTGGTAGATTATGTATAAAAACACTAGCTACGCAGCAGGCCAAAAATATTAAAGAAAAATTTGCTTATAACAATGTATAACCATGTGGTCTTCAAAAATTCCGTAGTTTGATGAAAATATCTTTTGTTTAAAATTATCTTCTTTTTTGACCTCTGATTGTTTCACCATAGGTAACTCAATTTCTAAAATATATCTAAAACGTCTAAATTTCTTGGAATCTTTTAGGATATAAACGCTTTTAATTTGGTGGCTTAACAAAGAGTTTGAGGCCTGCAGATGGCAACCAGAACCCACCTCATTAATAGGGCTTGGCAATGCAAATTTAGTCACTAATTACACCAAGTGTGAAACCCAAATTCCAAGGGAGCCACCTGAGATTTTTACTTTATTCTATTTTTAAATGTATTTTTATTTTAATCACTGTTGTGGCTGTTCCCTGAGGAATTTAAACTACAATTTCTATCTGATGAGCTTGTAAGTAAAGGAACTATTTACACTGCTATGTCTAGAAAGACTGGGACCCAGACTTAATGAGATAAAAATGACATCACACGCCCATCTCAGTGACAAAAACTTAAATTTCAACTTAGTTATTACCTTGTAACCTATGTTTTCTGATACAATTATTATTCTCTCCACCAGTCCTAGACCATTACTACTTGGGTATTTTTACTCTAGTTTCAATTTTTTTCTAGTTATACCTTTCATTGTAGGGTGCATCAACTCTTTGCAAAGTAAGCTTAAGAGAAATGCAAAATTTAAACAATGAGCCCAAGTATTTATTTCAAGTCTAGCTCTGAGGAACAGAACATCTGCTTATTTCTTCACATTTGTCTCAGTATGGAACGTTCTTCATGAGAGCAATGAAATAGAAATCAAAATATTATATTTATATTTACTAAACTCCAAACACAAGCAAGGCATGTGCTAGACACAGGCTAGGTCCTTCACCTATAATATTTCATTTAAAACTCACTATAAGGAATCTTAAGGAGGCAAGGGAGCCTTCAGCAAGTTAACCAAAAATCCTTAAAGAACAGTGGTTCTCACCCTTGGCAGCGCACTGGGAATCGTTTGTGAAACTTTTAAAAATGATGACATCTAAGTCTTACTTCTACAAATTCTGATTTAACTGGCTTCAGGCACCAGGATTTTAAAAAGCTCTCTAGGTAATTCTGATGCACATCTAAGTGTTACAGAAAAATTTGGAAAAACCAGCTTTGAGGACTAAGGTCTCAAGTGAACCTAAAAAAACCTCTATATTTTTACATTTAGTAAAATAAAAGAATACAGGTAATAGACTAAATAAAACATATGAAACTTAATTCCCATTTACCACCATCGATTTCTAGAAACTCTTCAGGGCTTCCTTTCTCCTTTAGTTTCAGTGAGGCATTTTTAAATTCCTTTTGCTTTACTGTATGCATACTAGGCAATGTCAGCGTCTTTTTTTTCTCAGTCTGATTCCTCCACCATCCCAAAGTTTAATGCCCTTTGACGTTTGGTTTTTGACTCTAGAATTCACTATCCAGTGGTATGTTTGTGTTTAGTTTTAAAAAGTTATTTTTTAACATGTTAAAAGCTTACTATTATTCTATTCCTATTTCAATAGAAGCTTTGCCAGGGATAAATGGTGAATTTAATGCTAGATTCAATTTGCTAAGGGTAATTTATATTTTTGCATCTATTTTTATAAATCTAAAAATTTACTGTTTTTCTTTTTTCTGTTTCATTCTTTTCCTGACAATTCCCACAGCTTTCTAGGTTTTAGAATAGTTCAACTAGCACAGCATTACCTGTTCCTTAAATTTTGATACTACAAAAGGAAGGAAGAAAGAAAAGAATGAAGGAAAAAAGGGAGAAAGAAGGAGAAGAAAATGGGGGAGGGAGAGAGAGAAGGAAAGCTGCTGCTAAAAGGATGTCATTAGAAAAGTTAAATGCATTAAACTGCTTATTTTAATTGATAGTACATTCCAATAAAACCACTTGTAAAATGAGCATATAAATGTTACTGAGTACTGGGGGAGGGTGTTTTATTGTTCTTTTTTTTGAGGAGTGGGGAGGCAATTTAAAACATTTCTTCCATGGCTATTATACATCTATTTCTACCTGGTCCTAAGTTTTTTGGGTTTTGTACTTTTTTTTTACATTTTACTTAAAAATTGTCCATTCTGACAAGATTTTCCATTGATTAGCCAAGAGCTGCATGTATAACTCCTGAAGTTATATGTGTCTTTATCTCTAATACTGATATTTATATTCACTCCCCCACCCCTTGATTGTGGCTCACCAGAGTAGCAGCTCATGGAGATCAGGTGGGCAATGGAGTTCTTTTTTAAGCTCAGGTCCATCCCACAGTGGGACCAGTGGGTTGCCCATCTTGTGGCTATTTCCCAGTTCCAGAATGTATAATTGGAACACTCATACTTAGCATCTGGAAGAATCCCCATATTGGGTTCTAGGTTTCCTAAGGTTGACTTTTGCTTTTTACTCACAACTTGAAATGAGTTTTGGGTTGATTTATTTTCATTCTTTCTTGTTTGGTAATAAAATTACTTAAGGCTATGTATAATTTAGTTGTACCCACATGTTTTTATGTGTAAAAATCTCAGTGGAGTATGTCACCTAATTAAAAATTGCAAGCTTCCTCTTTAAGATATCATTTTAAAAACTTTATGTGACCAATATTTTTCTCAACAATTGCTTAATTTCGGGTTTCACTTCATTGCAGTCAGAGAATATGACCTGCACTATTTCTACTCTGAAAAACTGGAGGTATTTTTGTAAACCTCGAATATGCTCTTTTTTAAATGTTTTATGAACATTTTAAAAAAATGTATGTTCTATTTATAGGGTAGAATTTTTATTTACAGCTACTAAATTAACTTTACTGATTATATTATTCAGATTTGTCACTACACAACCACTAGAAGATCCTCTTAGGTTCAACTTAACATACATAGGATCACAAGACTACTATAGGCTATCCTTAGCATCGGTTTACTCAGAAGGCCATGGGGATGACATGATATCGCAAAATGGAAATGTGTAGAAAGATAAATTTTGCACCAATAAAAATGTTATGATAATAGGTGTATTTTTAGAACCCTGTAAAAATACGCTGCCTTTTCAAATGACCGTTTTCATGTTTTATGAAAGCATTTCTACTATAAACCAATTTTAGCAATAAATTAAGCTAAATTTACTGTGTAAATTAAGGACTATCTCCATTCAATTTCCAGCAACAGAGTTATCTCTTTACATTAAAAAAAATCAATTCTAATACATAACTAAATTAATAAATAAGAGGAAGATGCCCTCCTTCCAGTCATCTTAACATCAGAGTAAAATGACTATATAACAAATGACTATATAACAAAGTGTAACAGAATACTGAATTTAATAACATCAATGTTATTAAATTAGAACGGCCTGCTAGATATCTAAATATGTTACCACTTAGCAATGCCTCTGATTCTACTTCCTACTCAAAGATATTATTAATATTCATGTTTGTCCAATCTATGACGTAATATACTATAAAACCAAATATGTGCCATAATACATTGATCCAATTATATGTAGTTTCCAGGTGATACAGAGAATGGAAAAGATTTATAAACAGAAACAGTGAAGAAAACTCAGATGAGATTTTCTATTTGCAATCTAAATGCTATCTTTGGATATGCTCAGTTTTCTGAATATCATTTATTTCTGTGTATAACCTTATTAAAGGGACTGAGAACATCAGAGTGAGCCATCTATAGGCAACACCAGCTCCCTTCTCTCTGCTTATTGCTCCAACTGCTTCTATGGTTCCAGGGAGTGAGATCACTGAGCAAATATTACAAGAATCTCTACTTTCCTGATAAGATGCTCTACAAGGTCAAGCTATCAGGTAAAGGATCAAGTGTAAGTGCTATAAACAGGAAATTCCAAAAGAGAACTTTTAAAGCCAAGAACGTTTAATAAGGAGCCAGTCAGCGCCCTCAATCTACTTCAAAAACTGGGATTATCATTTATCAAATTGTAAACCATCAATAATTTATAAAAATGACAGAATATGATGGGAATGAAAACTTCCCATTCTGACCATCTGCTGATATAGCAAAATTGTTAGAGAATTTACAGTATTTTAAGACCTGCATTAATTCACTATTTCTGTGAAGGGAAAAACTGTTCTGTGGCTGTTTAAACTACATTTGCTGGAGTACCTGAAATGATCTCATACATGATTTAAATTACATTGTGTGTTTATTGTAGTAGGCATGCTTGGCACAAAACAAAGGAATAACTGCACAGCAGTGCCTCCAGAACTGAATTATCTGTGGAAGTCAAGTGGAAAATTCAAAAATCAGCAACACTATGATTAACAAAGATGTAACACTATGATAAGTTTTTAGAAAACAACACAATTCAAGCATTTCAAAGTGTCTGTCCCACTATTACCTTTTAATGTTGGAGTTTAAGTCTCAGAGAACCAAGCCTATCGACATTTGTTTACATAAAAACAGTAATCACAACCAGAATATCTACAATACTCATCGGATTTAAGACCATAAATGATCTTGTACCAGTCTCTGAGAATTACGCTTGTTCTTTATTCAAGGAATAAATTCATAGTGAAATGAAACAGGTAGAGTTTTAGAAGGAATTCATCAACACCTAGTTACCAAAGGCCAGATCTTTCCTGAAAAAAGGTCACCCAAATCTCCAGCTCATATTAACTGTTGACTTATACACGTTTAAGAAATTTGCTACCACTAGCATCTAATTCAATGAAAAGTTACTGAGAATCCATCTTGTACCATTCTACATCCACACCCTGTATGTAAAACGTGTTTGGGAGGTAGGGTGGAATTAAGGTAACAGGAAAATTAGTGGTGTGATAAATTTTTATATTAAATGGTAAAAAGCTGCTGCATAAAATATCCTTTGGAATGAGGCAGCACTGTGTGTATGTGTGATGAAGGGAGGAGATAAAGAGAGAAGATGGGGGAGGTGAAGAGGGTGCCGGCAGACAACAAAGAGAAGATATTTCTCTCAGGTATCCAGGTCAGAAGAAAGCTAGCTGGTTATGTGGTACATCCAATGGCATCGGTATTCACTGGGTGGAAGCAGTTAATCTGTAGTTAAATGAATGGCGTAGGAAATGAATGGAGTAGGAAAACACTGTCAAGTTCTCTTAGCAAGCATAACATTGCAAGCCTCTCCCCAACTGTATGGCTAAGCACAATCTCAAACCTTTTCTTACCAAAAGTTTTCTGCTCTCTTTTTTCATTTACTGAGAAACTTTTTAAAAAGCCATCAGATGGGGCCTCCCTGGTGGCGCAGTGGTTGAGAGTCCGCCTGCCGATGCAGGGGATACGGGTTCGTGCCCCGGTCTGGGAGGATCCCATATGCCGCGGAGCGGCTGGGCCCGTGAGCCATGGCCGCTGAGCCTGCGCATCCGGAGCCTGTGCTCCGCAACGGGAGAGGCCACAACAGTGAGAGGCCCGCGTACGGAAAAAAAAAAAAAAAAAAAAAAAAAAAAAAAAAAAAAAAGCCATCAGATGGTAAATTTCTTTTAAAATACATATATTGGGTTGGCCAAAAAGTTCGTTCGGGTTTTTCCAAACGAACTTTTTCGCCATCCCAATACATCTGGTCTACAATGAAAATAAAGGAGAATAGGATTTGCATGAGAAACACTGGCGTGTTAACCAACTTAGTTAGAATATATAGGTATTCTGTAAAATAGCCAATAAGTGATTTTTTCCCCAAATAATTGAGTTTTACAACAACAACAACAAAATGACAAAGTGAAAAGATCCCCTTTTATTTAGAGAAGCTCTTGACAGGATGCATTATAGTTTTTTTGAGTAGAACACAATTTTGTTTATAAAAGACAAAACCATTTATAGCATGCACTTATAGCTGTTCAGTTAAAAGAAAATCTGTGGATTTTTGGTGCAGTGGGCCCCACAGGTGGCAGCCTGTCAGGGATGATAAAAGGTAAGGGCTAATGGAGAGGCTGCATGGTTAATAGTTCTGGAGCTTACGGAAATGAACAAAGGAAACAAAGAAGAGAGCCTATAGTTTGACAATCAGTCACATTACATAATGGCCATTTTCTTAAAGAAAAAAAATGAACATCTATAAAATTCATATGTAAAGTATGCTAAGGAATTATGAGACAAATATCTATACAGATAACTTTAGTTCAAAGGAAAGGGAAGAGTTATTAATAAGCAAGGCCTTCTACCCATGAAATGTGAAATGTAACAATGAAAATGTGGACATATTTCTGGAATTCAGGGTTTATACCCTAATTCACAAAATTCAAATGGTACCTGAAGTTTCATGGTCCACTGTCATTTATGCAGTCATAGCAGATGAATAAGCAAATTCGTGGTAGAATATGGTTGTACAACAATCTCCTACAATACAAATCTCACCAGGTCACTCCTTTGATGACAACTTTTTAACGGCTCCCTATTCCCACCAAATAAAATCCAAATTCCTAGCTTTCTATGGCTGCTGTAACAACCACAAATTTATTACCTTCTGGTTCTGTATATTAGAAGGCCAGAACAGTCTCACCGGGCTAAAATCAAGGTGTGTCAGCAGGGCTACCTCCCTTTCTGAAGGCTCCAGGGGAGAATCTGTTTTCTTGGCTCTTCCAGATCTAGAAGGTTTCTTCCTCCATCTTCAAAGCAATAGCAGGTTGAGTCTTTCTGACACTGCATCATTCTGACCCTCTCCCTTCTGCCTCCTTCTTCACTTTCTTTTTTTTTGCGGTACATGGGCCTCTCACTCTTGTGGCCTCTCCCGTTGCAGAGCACAGGCTCCGGACGCGCAGGCTCAGCGGCCATGGCTCACGGGCCTAGCCGCTCCCCAGCATGTGGGATCTTCCCGGACCAGGGCACGAACCCGCGTCCCCTGCATTGGCAGGCGGACTCTCAACCACTGCGCCACCAGGGAAGCCCTCCCTCTTCACTTTTAAGGACTCTTGTGATTACATTTGGCCCACCTGGATAATCTCCCTTATGATCAGCTGATTAGCAACCTTAATTCCACTTTGCTGTGTAACAAAACATAGTCATAGATGATACAACATATTCACAGGCTCCAGGGACTAACTAGGACATGGATATGCCTGAAGATGAGAAAGAGATTATTCTGCCTACCACACTTATCATATGGTATACCAGGCCCTCTACAACCCACCTTTTTATTGACACACAGTAAGCAGCTAAATAAATGTCTGAGTGACATTCCTGCCACTACCCACAGTGCAGTGAAATAAAACAAAGAATTACTTGTCCTGAGTATTACAGGATGTTTAGCAGCATCCTTGGCTCCTACCCACTAAATGCCAGTAGCACTTCTCTGGCCTTGTGACAATAAAAAATGTCTTTCAGACAATGCTGTAAGTCCCCTGGGGGGGAGGGCAAAATTACACTCAGTTGAGAACCACTATTAAACAAGGATCTACTGTTTGTACGTAAAAGTAAATGTAAACCTACTTAATTCACACAGTGACATAAAGCCATTTTGACTAGGGTTAAGAAAGTCATCAGTTTCTTCATTTCTTCCAGCTCAGTAAGAAAGTGTGGGGAAGAAATTAATTCTGGTTTAAGTTAAAAGAAAGTTATAACTAACACCTGGATAGTTTCTATAACAAAATCTTTCCTCTTTTATATCTGTTTTTATTTTAAAGTAATTTATTTCAAGGTGACAGTTCCTGAAAAATCCAATGACTTATTAATATGATCTTCACAGAAAAAAGTACAAAATTGTGCAAAGCTGTTTTAAATCATTTCACTTTGCTAGGGTTTATGTAAAAATGAATTAGAGTGGCTAGGATATAATGAAATCCATATCATTTAATTTGTAAATTCTTTAGTTAACAAATCCTCTTTCATCAGAAGTGATATTTTATTTGTGAACATATCACTTTATACAGGAGAATTAGATCATTTTAATTGTTTTAAATTAATATAAATGGACATGTTCTTTCTCATATTTTCTTCATCTGACTCTGAATCACGGTAGCACACCCTAGCTTTTGGTATAAGCTATGTCTTTATTCACATCACACAGTTAGGGTGAGACAACAAAGAAGCAATTGCTTTCAATGCACTGCTCAAAAGAACTAGCTGGAGTATGTATGTATGTATATATGTTTGTATTAGACTGATCTAAGGAATATTCTAAAAGGAAAATAAATCTGCAATTCTTAGCATCAAAATAGCCAGTCTTATGCCTCTGACTTTCAAACAATACAGTTTTTGCTGTTTTCCAGCATAACTCTTTCCCACTTCAGACCAAGGTAATTAACAATTATTTAGTAAGTGTTCAGTTTACCTTAAAAGTTATATTATGGTGAATTTTCAAGTAAAATATCCTCAGAAACATCATTAATGACTATTAAAACACATTGTTAGGCTACAGTAATTAAAATAGGCAGGGTTACAGACTACAATTTGGAGTCCTGAAATAAATCCATGTTAATCTGGCAACGGAGAATCTGATTGATAAAGGTGGCACTTTAAAACAGTAAAGACAAGACAGGTTACTGATTGATTTTTTGACACAAGCCATATGTGTATGTACGTGCGTGTATGTATTTTTATATTTATATACATAGACATATATATACACAAAAGCTGATGCTCTACTTCACTCCTTTATCACTTAAGGATTTAAATGAAGTAAGCCCATAAAAACACAAGAAATGATTTCTTAAGAGTGGGGTAGCCATTCCAATCACTCCATAAAACCACAAACAACAAAAGAAGAGTTTGAAAACAAAGTCAAAAACCAAAGAAATGCTGTCAAATTAAAGAGATGAAAACAACTACCACGGAAAACTCAATATACAGTGATGATCTCTCAAAGAGCAGTGCAGATCTGGATTGATCATGTCCTCAGAAAATAGCACTTCATCTTTCAGAAAGAGGGTCAAATGAAGTGAAAAGAAAAAAAACCTCACGGATAGTTGTGAGGGGAATCTGAGAAGTGAAGCCGAGACAATTTGCAAAACTGTACCAGGACTCACAAAACAGAAAAACTATCCTAAACCATGATGTGCAAGACAAGCCATCTAAACCCATACTATTTTACCACAGCTCATTTAGATCCACGTATTCCAAGACAAGAAAGCTGACAACTGATCCAATGGCAACTGCATTGAACTCGTGTTAAAGGTAAGACCAATGACTGACCCAGCAAATTGACTGGCTTACAAGTTCTGACCAATCCCTGACAAGACCATTCTGTAACTAAACTCCAGCTCCCTAAATCCTATAAAACTCTTCCTTGATTCATTTACTGTGACACATCCTATGGTTCCCCAATGTGTACATTCTCCCTTGTAGTAACAAGCTAATAAACCTAACTTCGTTCCTAGTTTTAGATAGATATATAGACAGATAGATAAATAGATAATAGATAGGTAGATAGATAGAAACAAAGATGAGAATTAAGGGCTGATTTCTTTAATCTATAAACAGCTTGTTCAGGTTACTGACTGTCGCCTAACAAACTAGTCCAAACTAGGTGGCATAAAATAACAACTATTTTTTAATGTAAATGGAGTCAGTGAAGCCATCTTGGAGTTGGAACCACCTGAAGAGTCACTCACTCATGTGTCTAGCAGTTAATGCTGGTTGTTCTCTGGGACTTCTGCTGAGGAAAGTAAGACCTATGTTCTCCTTGTGGATGCTTGGGTTTCCTTACAGCATGGCAGCTGGCTTCCAAAAATAAGTGTCCCTAGAGAACAAGGTGGAAGCTATATCTAATGATCTAGACTCAGAAGTCATAAAGTACCAGCAAGCCTGACCAGTTTCAACAAAAGGAAATACAGGCCTAACATCTTAATGGGGAAGAATGTCAAAGTCACATTTTAAGAATGGCATACGGAATGGGAGATACTATTATGACCATTCTTGGGAAACATAATCTGTCAGAAAACTCCTATCTAAAAGCAAAAAAACAAACAAATAAAATTTCTAATAGAAAAATATAAACAAGTCATTCATCAAACAAAGGGATATAAACGAGCTACAAGCATCTGAAAAAGACTCAGCCTCACTCATAATTAGAGAAAGTACATTAAACAACAAATTACTGCTTTCTAACTATCGTATTGTCCAGGGTACAGGACAACTCATGTACCACCACTGGGCACATAAATTTAAATTGTTAGTTGTTTTCCTTGAAGTGACGTGCTTACTTCCGAGAAAATGCATGCCGAATGCTCCAGTCTGAATGATCATGTTTATCTTTCAGCTGCTCTTCCACTTCCACATTCAAGTAGTGTTCATGAAAAAGGTTTAATTCAGCTCACAACTCAATCATAAAAGTACTTTTCCTCAAGACCAACCACTGTCAGAGAATATTCCCATTTTGACACAGAAAATATTTAAAAGATGAGCACTCAAGAGTGGAGATATATGAAAATTAATAATTTGTACTATGTCATCAAAGACATTCTTAAATGAAACTGGCTTTAAAAAACAAAAAACTAAGTGTATGGTAGTGGAGAATATGATGACTGCTAGTATAGTTTGCTGTCACTGACCTTATTAATGCTGAAGTGCCAGCAGTTATACCCACCGCTGGGTACCCAACATTGTTTTAGCACCACCAGTACAAATGTTCACACAATGAAAAGGGAAATAATATCTTAGTGTTATTATGAAATCATTATTATTATTATTATTATTATTATGAAACAATAATACCGTTGAAAGGGTTTGGGGAACCCCTTGTTATCTGTGGGCTACACTTTGAGAACTGCTGCACAAGAGATGCATGGGATGGAGATCCATTCAATGGAATGTCATCATGTGCAGCTATTAGAAGAAATAATGCAAATCTAAATTTATGTACAGGAAATATGCTCATGCATTTACTACATTTAAGAGGAATCAAGCAGCAAAACAGAATGTTTAGTGTTTCTAATTTGTGAACTACATATAGATGTTTATATATGTAAACTAAATGTTTGGAAAGATACATATAATGTTAGTAAAGGTTGCCTTGGGGAAAGGGTATTCCACATCATACAATGATTTTGCGATTTTTTAAATTAGTATAGGTTACTTTTATAATTTAAAAAAAGTCTTCAAAATAGGAACTTCCTTACGTAGAACAATTCTTTGAAAAGGCTTCTTAAATTTCCCTTTCCTCAAAAGATAGGCTCCTTATAAAAACACAATTAGCATACTGCTAATTTATTGAGAAAAAGAAAGAAGCAGAAGAGGAAAGCCGGAAGAGAGTAGGAAAACCCATCAAGAAGACAGTCTAAAGTTCACTGGAATGTTACCTAAGTTCTCCCAAACCAGGCCATATTCTTCATCTAAAAATATGAAGACTTTATTTATATTGAGTCAATACCACATTGCCAAAGTCTCCAAGTGAACAGTGGCAAATTACTGAACTCTTCCTGATTAAGGTTTTCAGTAACAATTCAAGTAAATAATGAATAATGAGGCTGCCTATTTTTTTAATACTCAAGAACAATACTGATGTCAGCAAGGAAATAATCTGAGATCTCAACTAAAAGCAAAAACTTAGAAGCCATCACTTTATTTAGTTCCAAGAGCATTTTCAATAGAATTTTCTTTTCTAGTGTCTTTTGATTACTATGATGTAGCCTACTGTGAAAGACCTTAACCTCTTGATCTCAGACTATTTTTTGATTAACATTTTAGCTCCGCCACAGGGAAAAACTGCTATCTCAGGAGGATGCCTGGTTATCAATTTGTGCCTTTATTACATCTCAGTTGGATTATTCAAGTCATTATTTCCTATCCTCTTGGATGGTTTAATGTTACTTGCAATTCCACAGTTTGTAAGAGCTGAATTAACCACTGCAATAGCATATTTCAAGATATGGGGTAAGTTTAACATTGATTTTGAAGTCTCACTTGGTACAGAAAGTTTTGTTCGATCCAACTTTGAAATATTTAGTATTTTTTATATAGCTGGCCTTAGGTATATAAAAAATATACCTAGGATAACCTTTCTTACGTTTTAGCATCACCTAGAAATGAAGATAAGGATATATTAACAGCAGTATAGCAGTCAGTCAAACTTATAGGTAGAATCTAAGCAAAGCATAGATAAAGACAAGTAGATCCTCCCATTTTAAGCAACTGGCTTTGTAATAAGCTAATGGCATTGAATACTTTTAAAGAATATGTATGTATTATTTACCAACATACACAAGAAAATAGGTTCTGTGGGTAGATAAACATGCTAGCAGAGAAAATACTGATTATAAAGATCAATGCTTTGTACATGGTGAGCATTCAAAAATGCATATGGAATGAATACAAAAGAAAAATAGTTCATTTTGAAGATGCTACTCTATTGCCACTGTGTGGAGGTCAAGAGAAGCAGCTGTGTAACTGCAGCAGGTAGAATTATTTGGTACCTGACTAAGAGTCAACAGAGAACTACTTTTAAGAGAATGGTGGACTGGGAGGATTTACACACAATTTTAACAAATTGGGCCTTAAGAGAATCAGAATGGTGAAAATATGTTAAGTGACAACCAAAAATAAGTGACAGCAAGCAAGCAATATAAAAATTTAACCAGTACAACTGCTTTACTTGCAAAATCAGAAGCCATCATTTATAGTCACTATTTTTCAAACTGTTCTTTAATATTAAAGTTTAAGAATTGAGTTTTAAAGCTTTCTAGGAGGCAAAGGAACAAAGACAAATTTTACCTATTTATAATGCTTTTTAAAATTAGATATCAATAAAAACATTCGTAATGAACAATTTAGATCTGATTTTCTTGTTAACAAACCAGCTTCTGAATGGCTTTTTCCTATTATCTATCTACAGACTTTATAGATCACTATGTATCAAAGACTGAAGAAAAAAATGAAAACATCTCAGCAATTCTGAAGGGAAAAAAAAGAATCAGATGGCAGGCCATAAAGTAACAAATGTGAGTACTTCTATGTTAATGATTAAAAAGCATTCAAGCCTATATTTCTATAGTTTCATTCAAGCAGTAGCATAAAGAATATCCAGTAGTATGATAAATGAGAAAAATCTGACAATTAGTATAATAGATTTTCAGGGGCCATCTATGATACTGTTATAGGTTACATAAACAGCCTGTAAATATTTCATATTCTTGTTGAATAAAGAAAAATCAGAAAATGGGATATCTTTCATTGTTATCAAAATTTGAAAATTTTACAAATTAAGCAGGGATTAAATAAAACAATTTTTATTTTCAGTAGTAAAAAGTTGTATCAAAAGATTATTTTAGTAATGTGAAAATAAGAGAAACGATTTTTTTCTTTCAATACTTTAAAAATGCTTCTCTGCTACTGGCTTGCCTGCACTGTTTCCAATGACAAGTTTGCCACTGTCCTTATCTCTTTCCCTCTCTATATAATGTGTCTTTTTCCATTACGCTAGGAGGTGGATCCAAAAAGATATTGCTGTGTTTTATGTCAAAGAGTGTTCTGCCTATGTTTTCCTCTGGGAGTTTTATAGTATCCAGTCTTACATTTAGGTCTTTGATCCATTTTGAGTTTATTTTTGTGTGTGGTGTTGGAGACTGGTCTAATTTCATTCTTTCTTTTTTTTTAATTTATTAATTTTATTTATTAATTTTTGGCTGCACTGGGTCTTCGTTGCTGCATACAGGTTTTCTCTAGTTGTGGTGAGTGGGGGCTACTCTTTGTTGCAGTGCGGTGGCTTCTCTTGTTACAGAGCACGGGCTCTAGGTGCGTGGGCTTCAGTAGTTGTGGCACATGGGCTCAGTAGTTGTGGCTCATAGGCTCTAGAGCACAGGCTCAGTAGTTGTGGCACACGGACTTAGTTGCTCCGCAGCATGTGGGATCTTCCCGGACCAGGGCTCGAACCTGTGTCCCCTGCATTGGCAGGTGGATTCTTAACCACTGTGCCACGAGGGAAGCCCCAATTTCATTCTTTTACATGTAGCTGTCCAGTTTTCCCAGCAACACTTATTGAAGAGACTGTCTTTCTCCATTGTACATTCTTGCCTCCTCTGTTATAGATTAATTGACCATAGGTGTGTGGGTTTATCTCTGGGCTTTCTATCCTGTTCCATTGATCTATATTTCTGTTTTTGTGGCAATGACATACTGTTTTGATTACTGTAGCTTTGTAGTATAGTCCGAAGTCAAGGAGCCTGATTCCCTCAGCTAGTATAGTCATTCTGACAATATTGATTCTTCCAGTCCAAGAACACAGTAAATCTTTCCATTTGTGTCATTTTTTATTTCTTTCACCAGGGTCTTTACAGTTTTCAGAGTACAGGTCCTTTGTCTCCTTAGGTAGGTCAGATTTTCTTTTAAGCTCTGTTTGGCATTATCAGAGCAATACCTAATCTAGGGCTAATTTTGCTCCACTGCCGAGGTAATACAATTCTGAGTCCTCTACCTAATACTCTGTGAATTCTGAGATTTCCACTCTGACATGAGGGACTACTCCCTGCTCTGTGTCAGCTCTGAGTATTGTTCTTGTAACAATCCATTCTGGAGGTTCTTTCTCTGGACTTGGGTAACTTCTGCACTTGTATGTGCTAATCAGTACTCAGGTGAAGACTAAGAGGGGACCCACTGAAGATCCCCAAAATTCTATGTGAGCAGCTTCCTCTTCTCTGGTAACCTGAGACACTCTGGTGTCCTCAGATTTCCAGCTTCCTCTCCTCAAATCAGAGAGATCACTGGGCTCCCTAGGCCACTCCCTGGAAACTGAAGGCAGTAATATGTGGCAATCAGGGGGCTCACAGTGTTTGTTTTTTGTTTCTCAGGGATCATTATCTTTCATATTCTGATCTCCAATATCTTTTTTAAAATGCAGGTGATAAAGGCAGTCAAAACATACAGAAAAGTTGCTACGTAAGTCTAGCAGAGGGCGAGATCATTTCTGTAACTGGGTATGGGTAGGAAAGGTGATCAGTGAGAAGAGAGAGTACCTCATGAGAAAAATGGCAAAAGAGTAAGCTGAGTGGAGAGAAGGAGGATAAAGGGGCTACTCCAGATGGAAGGACTAGTATGAACTCCATAACAAAGACAAGAAAACATAGATATGAACGGAGATAAGTTATCTGGTTTAGGAGACAGCATGGGGAAAAAGGAAGACAAGGCTCAAAAGGTTGGCTGGAATCATACTACAGAGGTCTGTAAAGATTAACGAGTTAAATTCTTATTGCAGTGGTTCTCAACCCTGGTTGTACATCAAAATAATATGTGCCCCTTTAAAGAAATATGTATGCTTGATTCCCAGGCCCAGAAATGTAGTAGGTCTAAAGCAGGGAGGCAAAGGATATGGTTTGT
The DNA here is from genome assembly GCF_964341445.2 of Mesoplodon mirus. NCBI lineage: Eukaryota > Metazoa > Chordata > Mammalia > Artiodactyla > Ziphiidae > Mesoplodon > Mesoplodon mirus. The sequence goes on from NC_138980.1 coordinate 134,894,881, forward strand.
CCAAAGTTAAAAACAGCAGAAAAACAAGAAAATCTAGGTTAAGAGCTGAGAAAGTGATTATGAAAACAAGGATGAATTATGGGGCTCCAGATAAAGGTACAAAACAGATTTACCAGGAGAAAAGAATAGTTAGTGAGGAAGAAGAAGATGTTGTGATGAGAGAGAAATGTCAGAGTTCAGGATTTTGGATGAGATTAGTTCCAAATTAGGATAATTTCAAGATTTAGCATGAGAAATAGAGGGGAAAAATGTAACAGAACTGGGCAAGCTGAGGAAAAGCGAAAAGCTCTAAATTCATAACCAGCGTGACATTTCATGCAAGTTGAATACTAAAGAGTATTTTCAACAATTGTATAATTTACCTTGATTACTCAATGTTATAGGGTAAGGATTCTCAAAAGGCAGTTCAGAAACCACCAATAATAAGATAATGGATTAATCTCATATTATTTGTAAAATAAAAAAGTCTTTTTAACATGCATTTCAAAATACTGATATTGAATTAACAAGGAGACAGTACCTTATTAGTGACAAATACAATTTTGTCTTTCTACTAGTTCTGCTGAGTTTTTTAGAGGTAAATGGGAACAGGCAAAAGAATAATCTTACTGGTTCTCAGTGATCAAAACTGTTCAGGCCTAGGGGCAGGACAGGAATAAAGACGCAGACTTAGAGAATGGACTTGAGGACACGGGGAGGGGGAAGGGTGAGCTGGGACGAAGTGAGAGAGTGGCATGGACTTATATATACTACCAAATGTAAAACAGATAGCTAGTGGGAAGCAGCTGCATAGCACAGGGAGATCAGCTCGGTCCTTTGTGACCACCTAGAGGGGTGGAATGGGGAGGGTGGGAGGGAGACACAAGAGGGAGGGGATATGGGGATATATGTATATGTATAGATGATTCATTTTGTTATAAAGCAGAAACTAAGACACCCTTGTAAAGCAATTATACTCCAATAAAGATATTTTTTAAATAAATAAATAAATATTATGTAACAACCTTAAAAAAAAAAAAAACCTGTTCAGGGAGAGTTTACAATGTCCCACCCCAAACCACCACTATAGTGCACCCTGCTGACAGTATATTTGAACTAAAAGTTTACAAAACAACATTGTGGAATATTTGCAACTGATAATAAGGTAACTTTCCCTCCAACAATGTATTCTATATTCCAAATGTAAGTAAAAGTCTGAGGAAAACTGCTGTATTTCATAGTTACGCAAATAAGTTTTCAGGGAGAGTTGATGAGAAGGAAGGAAGCTGAAGGGAGAGGGAGAAAGGGGAGGGAAACAGAGGCAGAAGTGGAGGAAGAGGCCATCTATCTGCTCTCAGAAAGAGAAATATCAGGTACCTGAAGGCTATGATTTTCAGACAAGTTCCACTCCCACAATGCAGCACTTGTCCCTCCCTGACCCAGCGCTGTATTTGGCAATAGTAGCACAGGAGACAATACTCACTCGAAGGCAAAATGCAAGGCATGCTCAGGCTTTATTATATTTGCCACAAGACTTAGGATCTGGTCATGAATTTATCAAATAAAATGCAACCCAACCTAACATATCATCAATTTGTTTAGCTGTACTACAGCAAAAGCAGAAGACCGTATGAATGATGTGTAGATAGACCTTTATTTGTGCTACTGCTTCTACTAGCACAAGTGAGCGAGAAGCTAGTGTAGTTTTAATAATGTTCAACTTATTTATACCCCGTTATCAATTAAAGCATCTCTTAAGTATGTATAAAACTAGATTATTATTTACAGAAACAGGTTATCAAAATATTTCTAGGGCTTAAACTTTAACAGGAAAGCATGATCAACACAGCTTTACTTATTATATCAAATGTTTCATTAATAATGCTTCCTTAGCAGGTACCAAAACATTGCCAGAAAGCATTAATATGCTCAAAAACTTAAATTTGAGGGCCTCCCTGGTGGCGCAGTGGTTGAGAGTCCGCCTGCCGATGCAGGGGATACGGGTTCGTGCCCCGGTCTGGGAGGATCCCATATGCCGCGGAGCGGCTGGGCCCGTGAGCCATGGCCGCTGGGCCTGCGCGTCCGGAGCCTGTGCTCCGCAACGGGAGAGGCCACAACAGTGAGAGGCCCGCATACCGCAAAAAGAAAAAAAAAAACAAACAAACTTAAATTTGAGAAGTTTCAACCTATAAATGCCTAGTATGTCACATTTCACAAAAAAAGAAATTATAAGGAACTTAAAATGTTAAGGTGTTAGCTAAATTCTTTATAGAAGAGGTCATGAAATTACCATTCTACTACTGGAGTATACTAGACTGAGAGGAAACTTAGAAATGAAGTGAAACGCTTAAGCCACGTTCAATCTTCTCAGAATTAGTTCCCCCCAAACAGACAGAACAGAGAAGAGCTGGATAAAAAAGCACACAATCAAAAGTCTGGACAGCTTAATAGCTTTCCTGAACAGAAATTTCATCCTTATTTAAGATGAAATATAGAGAATTCTCATAAACTTATGGAAAATCATTTGGCACATTTGATATAATACTAATCATCCACCTTTCTGAATTATAATCACTGCTGCTTCACTCTACCAAAGCAGCTACTGAAATGAAGATGCCACATTTTAGGGACTACTTTAAGACAACAATGACAGTCAGTAAATCAGACTTTCAACTATGTAATCTTGGAATCAAGCAGCTACACTTTTTCTTCCGAGTAAATAAAAAATTTCATTTTAAAATGAAAAAACTCTTTGATGCTAGATTGGTTTTTCTTTTGAATAATAATTCATAATTATCTACCAGCAAACACTTCCCTTTGAAACTACAACCAAGACACATTTAGTTAATTCTCAAAAAATTTCTAATGTTAAAGACATCACAGTACAAGAATGATGATATAATTACAGAAAGAAAGTACAGAATTTATTCATGTAACCCTGAAGATACAGTGAAACTAACCTTGTTTGTTATTGAAAAGTTACTGAAAAATTAGCACTGTATTCATAATTATATTTATTCAAGGCTAAGATACATAATCTCAGCACTAATCATAAACACTGTGGTATTTATCAGCATAAGACTAAAAGCCTTATGGCTAAGGCACTGGAAATCTTAATAGAGATGACAATATAAATCTACATCAAATAGCTACTGTGACAACTAATTTCAAATAAAATCAGCCATTTTAAAAAATAAAAGTTGTTCTATAAATCAATACTACCTAAAATAGAACAATGATAAAATAATGAGTTCTCAAATAAAATTTATGATCACAAAACTGAATCAAAGAACTTTAAGGGTTATTTCGAAAACTATGTTCTTACACTGCTCTCTGAGATAGTACTGCACTTACCTTCAAAATAAAGTTAGAATTAAAATTACTACTCTATGATGTTACTAAGGATTCTACATGTAATGAAGAAAAGACCTGGGTGAATCAATTTGCAAAGGGAAGATCTACCAGACTAACCGTGTTACTAAGTGTACAAAAAGCTGATCTGAAAGGAAGCAGAATACCTATTATTCATTTATAAGTTCAGAACATTATTAAGAAAAATGCTATCATATTTTTCTATAACACCAATGATATATTCAAGGCTTAAAAAAGTAGAGGTGAAAGAGGGGGAAAGACAAATTGTTATGTTCTACCAAAAGGTTATCATTATTCTAAGTGAAGAAAATACATTTTCCATGTATTTAGGATACTGCTTAGCAGTCTCATTTCATGGGAGAAATATTTCCAGAGGTATATTCACAATTGAAAACTTCACTAGGACACAGATAGTGGGGAAAGAAAGGAATAGTATTAAGAGCTTTAAAAAAAATAATCAAATAATTTTTTAGCTTATAGGCCTTGGAATTTGCTAATCCAATTTCCCCCTCATTTCTCAGATGAGGAAATGACTCTCATGAGACAAGGTGACTTCCTCAACGTCATAATTAACAACACAAACAGGACTAGAATTCAGGTTTTATGAACTCTTGGATATTGTCCTTTCCTCTACACTAGTGATAGGGAAATGACATCTAGCATAAAAACAAAGTAAAATGGATTAAACTCAAACACAGTTTAAAAGAAGGCTGTCAGAGCCATGCAGCATTAGCTATACACCTAGGATGAAGCCCTTGAGGATTAATGTGGGATAATTCAAGGAGCGAATATCATGAGTAGACTAATGATAGCCAACACTTACAAAGTAATTATTAGGTGTTCAGCATTATCTATCTCATGACCATTTGATACATTAATTTATTTATTCTATTTTTGAGGTAGAGAGTGTTGTTTTTCTCAATTGTGAATGAGGACAGAAAGTACAGTGAAGTTAATAACTGGTGAGGTCAGGAGACTAGAGCAGATTCCAAGAGAAAAAGGAGAAAAAGTTTATTTATGTAACTGTTTTATATTCACGTGTCACAGTATTTAAAAATTTATGATCATAAATAATTTTAGAGGTAAGATATTTTAGATGTTTCCTATTTTTTGTTCCTTCTTCTTATCAGACTCCTGTAGTGAGAGTTATGGTTTTCAAAACAATTTAGCAGTTAAAGGCATTCTTATAAAGGCTTGTAATGTATTTCAGAAAAAAATCATTATAAGATCCATGAAATAGGGAATAAAGAAATTTCAATAAATCTCAAAATAGAAGAATTAGCATTACAATTTAAATAAGGTTTGAGGGTCACATCGTTCCTGTAAGTAAAGGAGTAAACCCTCTGTTAAGACAAGAAACAATTATTTCAGATCAAAAGTTAAACTCAACTTCCTGTATTATGAATGCAATTTATCTGTTTTAGGAGCATACCCCAAATTTCAAAACTCAGTTATGTTACATTAATTCTGCAACAGGGTCAGGCGAATGGATGGATGGATGGATGGATGGATGGATGGATGGATGGATGGAAGGAAGGAAGAATGGACCACCACATATTTTGATACTTCCAGAATATAATGACATTATATGGTTTTCCCAGATTTTAGAAGCTACTTTTGTAACTTACCATCTTTTTCCTCTTATCCTGTTCTGTGGGTGGCTCTTCATCTTCTGTTACTTTTGGTTCTTCAAGATGAGACATTAACATACAGCTGCAGTTTAAAAAAAAATGTTTTAAATAAATTTTAAAAAGTCTATAACATACTAAAAACAAACCTCAAAATACTGAGAACAATAATGCTTCTATGTACCAATACGTGAGAATAGCTAGATAAATTAGATGTATAATTAAAAAGTTTAATTATGAAAAGATATCTCACTTTTAAAAGGGTCACACCAAAAAAAATTTAGAGCATTTTGCTTCAGTATTTAGGTAATAAATTGTAAGAAATTTATTTATAGGCAACTTTTGAAGCATAAATCACTTGACAAAGCAAGGTATACCTTTTATATCTTTCTAAAAAATGATACTAAAAAAATGATACTTACAAACACTTAAAATTAATACTTGTTTTCCACTAATCTTCATATGTCTAATTATTTATGTTTCATAACAGTAACAGTAATTTAAATAGTAACATCATTAAAACACTATTCATTATGTAACAATCTACTTTGTGCTCCAAATTACATTACTATGCTATGAGGAACCTGTCCCTGATAGCACTTGTACCAGCAGGACAGTTATAAATCATTTTATTTTGATTATCTGAGCTACTGCTCTTCACCATTAGCAGAGATAATAGAAATATAGCTTCCTATTCAGTCAACATTGGTTCCAGGGAGACAAGATATGAATATTGTCTAGTGTATCAAGTAGATAGAACAAATGTCACTGTTCCTAATTTAGAATAGAGTTCAGTAATTTATCAGAGTCATAGGTTCTTAACCAATAAACTGTGGCAAAGAAAGCTTGGTTTCTCTTATGTTTTGTGGCAAGTACAGGAGAAGGACACTTCCTGACTCAGCCGTGTAAATAACTTTTGATTCAGGGTTAAAGACAAACGCTGACACCAGAAACCTGATCAGGCTCACTCTTGCAGGGGACATGAATGTCCTTTTATCCTTAATCCCCCACCATTAAAAAAATAATTTTTGGAACAACTGTCTCTGATGAGTCAGTACACCTGGTGGGATCAAACAGTAAGAACCTTAAACTGGAAATCAGAAGCCCTGAAAAACAGCAAGAGCTCAGTCGCTAACTCACTTCATGGCTTTAACCTCTTGGAACTGCAATGCTTTCGTCCACCATGATGTACAGTTGACTCTTCAACAACATGGGTTTGAACTGCAGGGGTCCAGTTATACACAGATTATTTTCTATAGTAAATACTACAGTACTACACGATCCCTCGTTGGTTGAATCCAAGGACGTGGAACCAGAGGAACTGTGGGTATGATGGCCAACTATAAGGTATACTTGGGTTTTCAAATTCAAAGAGGGTGGGTGCCTCAATCCCCAAGTTGTTCAAGGTCAACTATAAAATGATACAGCACAACTAGTTGGCCAAGGAACTCTGGCACAAAGTTGGAAAATTATGACATTATTATCTCAACCCAAAAGGTATTTAAGTTAATAAAGTAAAATGTTTAGAAAAAGTCTGGATCCCAGTTTGTATTTTAGAACTGAAATAAGATGGAGTTCCTTCACTTAAGCTATTTTAAGTCTGCTGCAGACTTGAATTTTAACTGCAGTAGATCTGGATCTCCTTGGAAGTATGCTTTGTACTGCATCAAATCCCTTCACTACATTCCAAAATCTGTCAACTTACTTGTATAGTAAAAAACTCTCTTCCCTTCCCTAAGTTAAAAGATTTATCACACTAATAATAAAGTATATTCTGGATATAAATATACACACTTTTTCCCCAAAGAGCAGGATATTTTTACTTTGCAATTCTGCAAATTGCATTCATTTGGGTCTCTGAAAGGTAGAAAGTGGAAAAAAACAACAAAAAAAATTGAATTGAAAAGCCCAAAGCTGAAATTCTCTACTGCAAGAAAATTTCCAATTAAAAGTCAAATCTTGGGGACTTCCCTGGTGGTCCAATAGTTAAGAACCTGCCTTCCAAGGCAGGGGATGTGGGTTCGATCCCTGGTCGGGGAAGTAAGATCCAACTAAGCCCAAGTGCCCGTGCGCCACAACTAGAGAGCCCATGCACCACAACTACTGAGCTGCGTACTCTGCAGCCCAGGCACCACAATGAGAGAGGAGCCCACGTGCCGCAATGAAGCGCTCCCGTGCCGCAACTAAGACCCGACAAAAGCCATAAATAAATAAATACATACATAAATAGATGTCAAATCTCATTTTGTTAACAAAGATTAAAGATAGGGAATCACGTTTTACATAAAAAGCATGGTGAGAATTAATAGAATTCTAGTAAGCTAAAATGTGTGCATTGTGAATGTAGTAATAGTAACAAAATAATAATAACAACAGTTTAAAATAGGGACAATTAACATGTGAGCATAGGCAGCCACCCCTCACATCCTACTCTCATCCACTGAATACATCCAGGCACTCTAGTCTGCTAACTCAGAATCTTTCCCAACAAGAAACTCCAACCAGCCAAACACAACTAACAGTGTTAGCATGCAACATGAAATCTTTTAAATTACTTCTGGTTTAAAGGTACACCTTTCATTTCATCTATACAAACCCACTTCTTTTTTTTTTTTTTTTGCGGTACGCGGGCCTCTCACTGTTGTGGCCTCTCCCATTGCGGAGCACAGGCTCCAGACGCACAGGCTCAGCGGTCATGGCTCATGGGCCCAGCCGCTCCACGGCACGTGGGATCCTCCCGGACCGGGGCACGAACCCGTATCCCCTGCATCGGCAGGCGGACTCTCAAACACTGTGCCACCAGGGAAGCCCCAAACCCACTTCTTAAGGTTATAATAAAACTAGGACTGACATTATTCCATTGGTCTCTGCAGTGGACACTTAGGTTGCCTACATAATCGCCCTCCTTCCTAACAGAGCCCTGAACTTGTCGGTTATCCTCCTCTTCCATGTCACCATATGCTTCAGAAAAAGGTGATCTGAGCCCCAGGTGCCAGTGGCTCAGTAAGCAATCATGGCAATCCTATTCGCTTAGTTAATGACTGCTTTCAACAGGAGCATGTTTAAGAAATTCTAGCCAATTAGACATGAAGGGAAGTCTGATGAAAAGTGTCCTTCTAGACACTTCTAGAAAAGTGTCCTATGATGTTAAAAAGACATAAGGAAAAAGAAGATTACTTGGCTGGCACTGTCACTGTCATGAACTGTAATGCCTAGAAGTACTTTCTGACGATTAGAGAAAGTAGTCTGCATATGAAGTTAATGTGCTGAGGGGATGGAGTAGAAAGAACCTGGTCTTTAAAGATATTGTGAGATCACAAGTAGCTAATCCTAGAGCCTCTTACCTGCAGTTGTTTTGTTGTAAGGGATAACAAATTTTTTTATTGTTAAAGACAGCTGACTCAGGGTTTCTCTTACTTGCAGCTGAAACTCCTTTTACAGTCCTTTATATAAGTATCTTATCAAAAATTCATTTCTGGGCTCAGGCCAAGAAACAGTCTCCCTCTCTTGATACACCTACTTCCCTCTACATGAGAATAGGAACGAGGTAATTCCTAATGTTTCTCTTTGCCCTGGTATTTAGCAAGATCAGGGCTGTTTTACATGTAGATGCCACATGTTTCGCCATTCAACCTTGTTTAAATTCCTTCAATCCTGTGTTAATAGTTTTCAATCATAATGAGCATGAGCATTTCTTATTCACTGACTCAAATCCTCTAGAATGAAAACAAGCAACTAACTAAAGGTTGTATATTAGCAGTATAGACAAAGTGCCACAAAGGAACAGAGAAGGATGCGATGAGTTCTTCCTGAGAGCATGGAAAGGAATCTTAGAGGCAGGTATTTGCGAAGAAGGGCAAAGCTAAGGGTGTGACATGCCAAGAAGAAGAAATGTTGAGTCAAGCCATGTATATAAAAGGAAATGGCACATTTGGGGAAGAAGGAAGAATCTAGGGAGGAAGAGACAAGGCTAATAATGTAAACTGAGGATCAGCAAAGAATACTGTCCCATCAACTTTATAAGAAACTGGGCTTTTAATTTTAAGACATGGAGCAGAATGGATCAAAAGGGTAAAATTGGAGAGAGAGAGACACCAAGGAGGTCACTGAGACCAACATAAGTTAGGATAATATACAGGGGATAATTTAGAGTCAAGGAACCAAGGCTTCTTCTGATATCCTCTATTCCATTCTGAAGAGCTATCTGGTGGGTTAATGCATCAAGTGAAGGGAGAAAAATGCTTATATAAGCCTAAATTTTATTTTTGTTTAAAAAAAAGCTATATCCTTGATGGCTGGTATGTTTTATACTCTCTAACCATAAAAAACAATTTATGAGGCTTTTTCAAATAAATTTTAGTGCCTCTAAGCTTCCTGAAATGCTGGCTAAATCCTTTCTTCCTTATTACTTCCCAAATTTTGGCAATAGGTTGTCAATCTCATCTCCCTTGGTGCCTAAAAACAATGTATAATTTAAGGAAAAAAAGGGAAGCCACTCTAACCAAAGACAAGCAGAAAGCAAATTACAGGTGTCATTAATATATTTTCCTGGTTTAATAAAATAAGAACTCTACTAACTAAAATACAAACATATAAAGAACTGCAAAAAGATGAAACTAGGCCATACACCATACACAAAAATTAACTCAAAATGAACCAAAGACTTGAACTTAAGACCTGAAACAATAAAACTCCTAGAAAACAACATAAGTGGTTAGCTCCTTGACATTGGTCTCGGTGATGATTTTTTGGATCTGCTCCAAAAGCAAAGGCAACAAAAACAAACAAGTGGGACTACAACAAACCAAAAGGAAATCATTCAAAAAAATGAAAAGGCAACTTACTGAATGAGAGAAAATATTTGTAAATCATGTATTTGATAAGGGGTTAATATCCAAAATATATAAAAATCTAATTCAATTCAATACCAAAAAAATGAAACAATCTGATTAAAAAACAGGCAGAGAGTCTGCACAGACATTTTTCCAAATAAGACATAACAGATGGCCAACAGACATATGAAAGACCTCAACATCACCAATCATTAGGGAGATGGAAATCAAAAACACAATGAGATATCACCTCACACCTGTTAGAATGGCTATCCTCAAAAAGACAAGAAGTAACAAATGTTGGCAAGGATTATGGAGAAAAGGGAACCCTTGTGCATTATTGGTAGAAATGTAAATTGCTGCAGCCACTATGGAAAATAGTATGGAAGCTCCTCCAAAAATCAAAAACAGGACTACTACATAAATCAGCAATTCCACTTTTGGGTATTTATCTGAAGAAAAACACTAATTCAAACAGATATATGCACCTCCCAGATCTGGGAGACCAGATATGGTCTCCCAGTCAGTTTGTTGTGCTTACATCCAACATTTTCCTTTTACAAACCAAAACTTCCCTCATGGCTGAGTGTGGCATATAGAGCCAAAAGACCTTGATTCTTAGTCTTGACTCTTCCACTAATTTGCTGTGTCACTGTACTTTTCTGAGCTTCTGTAACCTATCTTTTAAATAATGAAACTACACTAGATAATTTCTAAACTTTATTTCTAACAACTTCCTGACTCTCAGCGCTTCCAGTTAACACACTATGCCTTTTCTTTCTCTGACATTCTATTAAACCACAATCTGGAATTCTACTGTTTTGTGTGCTTTGTTCAAAACATATATCGCTGTCTTTACACATTACTAGTGTTTTCACGGTGCTATTATTAGACACGCCCTCCCCCTAACTAAATTATATACTCCAAAGAAGACAGGGAACATTTGAATATATCCTAAATATTTCACAAACAGTTGTAAACTTTGTCATATATTATGTATGTAAACACAATATTTATAGTCATGTGCCATAATCCCTACATTAACTTTTTTTTTTTTTTTTTTTTTGCAGTACGCGGGCCGCTCACTGTTGTGGCCTCTCCTATTGCAGAGCACAGGCTCCGGACGCGCAGGCTCAGTGGCCATGGCTCATGGGCCCAGCCACTCCGCAGCATGTGGGATCTTCCCGGACCGGGGCACGAACCCGTGTCCCCTGCATCGGCAGGCGGACTCTCAACCATTGCGCCACCAGGGTAGCCCCCTACATTAACTTTTTAAAAATTGCCTACACACATAAAACAGTTTGTTATTTTGGGTTTGTAATCACAAAAGTTTGAGGTTTCCACTTCATCTGAACTCCTATGTTCCTGAAAGCTAAGTTACACGCCAGAAACATTTTGTTTATACATGTTTAATAAGATTCAACTACATATATCTACTTTCCATATTTTTCAACAAAGTATGATTCGAATGGCAATCTTTCCCATTTGCTATAGATGGTTTTATAAAAAGCAAGGAAAATGGGCTAAGTACATTACTGAGGAGAAGTCAAGCAGTATGGAATCTCATGAAGCCTTGCTTATCATTATATGAAACATGCCTTAAATTAATAGTAATATTAAGAAAGATATGATAATTCTACTATTATAAATAACAGGATATAGTGATAAAAAATTTTTTTCACATTAATAGTTATATAAATGTGAGATTATCAGCATTCCTGATAACACAATTTTAACTAATCTCCCAAAGAATACACAGTTGACCCTTGAGCAACACGGATTTGAACATGGGTAGATTTTTTTCAATAAATTCGTATTTCAGTGCTACACATATTACAGTACTACACAATCTGTGGTTGGCTGAATCCATAAATGTGGAATCGCAGACACAGAGAGGGTCAACTGTAAAGTTATACGTGGAGTTTCAACTGTGCAGAGGGTTGGTGTCCCTAACCCCCACGTTGTTCAATAATCAACTGTAATTTTAACTACTCTCTTTTGGAACTAGTCAAGTACCATATGACCCTCTAATATCTTAAAGGTGCCAGTGATGCTTCAACCAGTCAAATACAAATATAAGATGCTAATCCATTCCCCTTTCTCCATAACTCCCCTGAAGGGCAGGGGAACATTGTTAGTGGAAAAAAAGAACATACTATCCAAGATATCTTAAAAGAGGAATTTACATGTTAAAATACACTGGGAATTTTTTTAAAAACCTAATGTCAAATCATAAAATGATGATTAGACCAAAGAAGTCCAATTGAGAATTTCACTATAACAAAACTAAGCTTATCTCAAGATCAAACAATATTATAAGCAAAGTAACAAAAATATTTTTCTTTTATAAAGACAAAATTTAAAAGTTGCCATACCATGCTTATATGGTTATAGTAAACAAAAATAATGCAGGATATAATTAATTACTCCCCAAGTCCAAGTGCAATTAATTAAATGATCCACCTACTCTTTATAAGTTCCTGTTTCAGGATCTTCTGTCATGACATCATGTAGGCCCTCCACTGAGATGTTTATGATCCCACAGAATTTATCTTGGATAACACTAGAATAAAAGAAGAGCAAAACAGGTTAAAATGAAGTATTTCAGCAGGTAATTCTTTTTTTTTCCTCTTAATTATCCTCTTGAACATGAAGAGAAATTTTAGTCTGAAAGTACAAAAGAAACTTTCAAAATAAATTTCTTAAAGCAGAAATTGTACTTTGCGTATTACAGTAAAATTTGCTTTCACTAGATTACCAGTATGCTTAAATACTTAGGTGGGTAGATCAGATGGGAAAGAGATGCTTTAATTCTTTAATTTATTGTAATAGTCTTGTGTTAATGTCATAACTAAAAGAATAAAGGTACAAAATTTTGAATATCAAAAGTCTCTACTCCTGAGGAAAAAGACATAAATCTGATGAAGAACTTGGCATTGAAAACTCAGATGACAAATAACTCAATTTAAAAATGGACAAAAATTTGAACAGATACTTCACCAAAGAAGATAATACAGATGGCATATGATCACTTGAAAAAATGCTCAATATCATTCGTCATCAGAGAAATGCAAATTAAAACTGTAAAAAAACATTTTTTTTTTTGGCTGCACCATTCGGCTTGCTCGAGATCTTGGTTCCCCGACCAGGGACTGAACCCGGGCCCTTGCAGTGAAAGTGCCGAGTCCTAACCACTGGACTGCCAGGGAATTCCCGGTAATGAGATTTTAATAAGTAAAATTAAGAAGACTGACAATACCAAGTGCTGGCAAGGGTGAAAAACAACAGGATCTCTCATACATTGCCAGTAAGAATAAAAAATGACACATCCATTTTGGAAAACACAGTGGCAGTTTATAAGTTAACACTCCACACAACTAAGCAATCCCATTCCTGGGTATTTACCCAAGACCAAAACAAGTATTCGCAGATCTGTATGTAAATATTTATGGTACTTTTACTCATAATCCAAAACTGCGAAGATCCTAATGTCTACCAACTAACAAATGGATAAACTGTGGGACATTTATCCAATGGAATAATCAGCAATAAAAGGGAACAAACTACAGATACATGCAACAACTTGAATAAATCCCAAAAACATTACACTGAGAAAAATAAAAGATTTGAAATGCTATATATTGTATGACTCCATTTATGTGACTTTCTGGAAAGGCAAAATTATTTAATCAGTGGTTGCCAGGCAAAGGGACACAAGGGAACTTTTGGGGGTGATCGTTATGTTCTGTATCTTGAGTGTGGAAGTGTTATACACTGTGTACATTTGCCAGAAGTGGATGCTTAAAAGAGGTTTTACTGTATGTGAACTATACCTTAATAAGCCTAACTTTTAAAAAGTAGAAGTATATAACCATTTACTGGCACATAAAATTATGCTAAAAATAACTGAATAAATTATAACTCATCTCCAGGGAACTAACAGTATCATTCCTGCAAGGGACACACCGTGTTTCTCATACTGCATTAACATGCATAATTAAGTTTTAAAATGTTCAGTAAAGTAGTTCCCAAAGTCAACATTGTTTGGGTCATGTTCCCACCTTTGTAAAGTCAAAACCTTCTGTCTGTACTTTCAAGTGTGATCAGGTTTTAGAGAATTAAATCACCAGATGGGCAAAATAACCAATAGTTGTTATCATTCGGTTGCATTTTAATGTGTATGTAACAACCTACTGCAAGAGTATATATTTTTGATATCACTATATATCCTTCGCATAAGAATTTTAAAAATCTCTCAAGAAAGAAACACACATACAGTCTGCCTTATCTGGTTTAGTGAAAAACACCTTAGAAAAAGGTATTGGAGCCAACAGGCACATCAAAAGCTGCTCGATATCATAATTATTAGAGAAATACAGATCAAAACTACAATGAGGTATCATCTCACATCAGTCAGAATGGCCGTCATCAAAAAAGCTACAAACAATAAATGCTGGAGAGGGTGTGGAGAAAAGGGAACCCTCCTACACTGTTGGTGGGAATGTAAGTTGGTACCACCATTATGGAGAGCAGTATGGAGCTTCCTTAAAAAACTAAAAACAGAGCTACCATATGACCCAGGATTCCCACTCCTGGGCATATATCCAGAAAAGATGAAAACTCTAATCCAAAAAAATATGTGCACCCTAATGTTCAGAGCAACATTATTCACAATAGCCAAGACACAGAAACAACCTAAATGTTCATCTGCAGATGAATGGATAAAGAAGATGTGGTACATATATATTCAATGGAATATTACTTAGCCATAAAAGAGAATGAAATAATGCTATCTGCAGCAACATGGATGGACCTGGAGACTGTCATACTATGTGAAGTAGGGTAAACAGAGAAAGACAAATATTACATGATATCACTTAATATGTGGAATCTAAAAAATGATACAAAGGAACTTTACAGAACAGAAACAGACTCACAGACATAGAAAACAAACTTATGGGTACCAAAGGGGAAAGGGGGGTAAGGATAAATTAGGGATTTGGGATTAACAGATACACATGACTACATATAAAATAGATAAACAACAAGGACCTACGGTACAGCACAGGGAACTATATTCAATATCTTGTAATAACCTATAATGGAAAAGAATCTGAAAAAGAATATATATGTGTGTGTATATATATGTGTATATACATATATATAACTGAATCACTTTGCTGTATAGCTGAAATTACCTATATGTCAAATTTTTAAAAGTCGTATTAAAGAAAATGATTTTTAAAAAGCATTAGAAACCAAGATTGTGCACTAAAAAGTTCAGCCACTCTGTGTCATTTCTCTAGGTGTTGGTCTTCTTGTCTGTAAAGTGAAGATTGGACTCGGGGATGGCAGATACATGGCGGGGAATACAGCCATTTTCCCTTCCCACTGCAGAGTAATCACCACTAATCCATCATAGCAAGCTAAGGCAGGCAGGGCCTGACATTCCTTTTTAACAGAGCAGCATTCTGGATAGCTATCAACAACTGATCTCAATTAGTTGAAAAAGACAAAAGCCCTGTATTCTATAGCTTCCAAGGCTCTTTACCAGGCCTTTATGTCAATATTATTTAGGGACGATCCACTCAGGCAGCTGCCTTCTCTGCTCAGATCACCTCCAAGATCAACCCCACACCTTCTAGGGCTAGAAATTTCCCAAGAAATCAATGGAATTTCTGAGTACTGTGTATTTTCTCAAAATGATTATGAATTTTCCTAACAGGTATCTGACAACCCACGTGTGACCATGTTCTACTATGTGTGTGAATGTTAATTATAAGGGAGTGTAGGGGAGAGAGAGATTTTAAAAAGGTATAATTTGACAACCAGCTCATTTGTTTACAGGTTTTACTTCAAATTATCATATTGATCAATGCTGGGGCTACCAGCATGGTCACACATGTTTCTGAGGAGATGGTAAGAAGTTATAATCTTTGCCATAATTAGAAAATGATACAGTTCTACAGCACTGGGCCTCAATTCAGAGATGAACATTTACAGAATGAGCCTTGAAGGCTCAGAATAGATTGTGATAAACTGCAGCATGGATAAGGTAAACTTTTGACTGCACAATTCTTGCCAAAGGCAGTAACTTCACCCCTTTCTCATAAATGATCGGATTATTTAGATGACACTGCTAGAACCAGAATGAAGCTTGAAAAGTTCTGAGAGAAATCTAATAGGCTCAGGAACCTGAGGTTTACAGAAAGCCAAAAGACAGTATTAGTGAATGATTGACAAAAAGGAGTGTTAAAATCAAACTAAAGAAGAGATAAGGATACTCACAGAAGCAGACTGGACACAGGCCAGAAGATATAGGTCCAATCTCTGCTCTACCTGCACATGCTAGTCAGGAAGAAAGACTATTGTCCTGGCCCATGCTTATTCAGGCTTGGAGGAGAAGTCAGTCATGTCATCACTGTGATTCACACTCCTCCTTCCCTCCCGTCTCCACCTGAAATTTCTAGCTCTACCAAGTGAGAGGCTTAGATGACTGTCTTGTAGGGGTGAAGAAGGGAGGTGAGGCAACCTCAGTCAGTCATTTTTTTCACTGAAATGTCACCCATGCTGCACAGAAAAGGACACAAGAGGCAGAGATCTAGCCTGGGGGAAAGTGGGGGGAAAAGGGGGGATTAATTCCAGTAGACGGGGGAAACCATGCTTACCCTGGGGTACTTAGTAAGTGCCAGAGGGGGTGAGGCTTGGACTTCAAGTTCAGAAAAGTGGAAAATGACTATGGCACAGAGTAGAAAGGTGTGTAATCTGGCTTTGAATGAAAAGAGTTGACTCTAGAAAAGGAGACAGACTGAAGAAAAAGAGTGGAAAAGGAGATTCTATGCCACATTTTGGGATCAATAAAAGGAGAAATTAAACAAAAATTATCTTCAGAGTATTCAATTTTAAAAAACACTCAGAAGGATGCAACTCAAATACCACTCATTAAGCAGTTTGGGAAAAGTACCTCAAAATAATACAGGTCACAAAAAGCTAAAAGAGGCTTGTACTTTCCTGGCATACAGATGTTTAAAGAAAACAAGCATTAAGAAGTTATAAATTCTTTTCCTCCTTTTAAAAGTATTACAAAAATGTGTAAATGTTACATTTAAGAAGAAGCCTTTAAAATAAAATTTTTATAGACAGTATTCTTTATGATTCTTTTTGAATATTAAGCATTTGTTTCCATTTTTATCCACACAATACTTTCAACCCTGTACTTTATAAATTAAGAATAAATCTTGTTTTTTGTAATATACAATCTTTCTGAATTACATGCTTTAAAATGTAATTAGACATCTAAAATGGAAACAATCAAAAGAGAGCTGGAAACCAGGAATGAAATAGCAATAGGTTTGGAGGAACAAAGGGAAGGAGAAAAGTCATTGTACTTTGATAATCTTATATACATTATTTCTTTAAATACAACAAGTCAGGAACTAGGTATTATACTTTTTTTTTATGAAAAAAGCTCAGTTTTTTCTTTTATATGTATTACATACTGGAGTTACAAGTACTACTTTATAAGAATTCTCAGTGTATCATCTCCTAACAGTAGTCTTCTTGTGTACATCCATTCAAATCTGGTGTGTGGTATAATGTGGGAGAAGTAAAGGTAGCCAGAGAAAACCATGCAATTTTAATCTCACTCAACTCTTAATTCTCCAAAATCAGTGCTTACCATGAAGTGGCAGTTCACATTAACTAGGGCACAGCAATCTAGTATCTCTGAAAGAGATAGCCAAACTCCATGCTAATCTATACAATGGTCCCTCAATAACCATGGATGCTCAAGTCCCTTATACTATAAAATGGTGTAGTACGGTAGGCCCTCTGTATCCATGGATATGGAACCCACAGTTTTCTACAGCACGGTAGAAAAAACAACATTCAGGAGCTTAGAGAAAAAACAAAACACTGATTACTGATTATTCCAGCCAGAAGTTTATCTTGGTATACTCCCATGAGCAGACTTCAGAAGACTGGCTTACTAAGTATTAATAAGAGGTGGATATATACCAGGATACCAATTAACTCACGAAGAAAGAAGTGTTTAGAGTAAGTGGTCATATTACCTAGGCCAATTCTTCCTGGTGTATAGGTCACCATGGTCAACTTCATTCACTTTAGTCGACATTTTATGAGCTCACAAAACATGTTAGATATCCTGATAAGCCCTTGGGATAAAAAAGATGGCCACCTCAGGGAACTTAGAAACTAAAGGACAAAGAAATGAAGCAACAAAAGAGATGTTCCTTTTTTGGTTTAAATCAGGTTATGATATCCTGAATAACTGACTTTCTCAATTTTACAGGTTTCTGACTTATTGGGTTGGCCAAAAAGTTCCTTCAGGTTTTAAGTAAAAATAAAAGACCATTGTTCATTTTCACCAAGAACTTTATGGAACAACGTATTCACTGTTTTGTTCCACTACCTTCTGCCAGTTTTCAGGTAACTTCGTAATTCCATAATCCCAAAACTTTTTATCTTTGTGAGCAAAGAACTGTTCCAGGTGCCTTTTACAGTCTTCCAGAGAATTGAAATTTTTTCCATTAAGAGGATTTTGTAAAGACTGAAATAAATGGAAATCTGAAAGTGCAATGTCTGGTGAATAAGATGAATGAATCAGAACTTCCCAGCCAAGCTGTAACGGTTTTTGCCTGGTCATCAAAGAAACACGCAGTCTTGCGTTATCCTGATGGAAGATTATGCGTTTTCTGTTGACAAATTCGGACGCTTTTCGTCGACTGCTGCTTTCAGTTGGTCTAATTAGGAGCAGTACTTGTTGGAATTGTTTGGTTTTCTGGAAAGAGCCCAAATTAGAGGACTCCCAATTTCACCATATACAACAACATCACCTTCTTTGGATGAAGACTGGCCTTTGGTGTGGTTGGTGGTGGTTCATTTCATGTGCCCCACGATCTCTTCCGTTCCACGTTATTGTACAGTATCCACTTTTCACCACCTGTCACCATTTGTTTTAAGGACGGAACTTTTTCATTACGTTTAAGTATTTACGTTAAGTATTTTCATTTCACAATGCTAAAGGGGACCCAACTGATTCTATTCATTTCCTTATTATTGAGGGCTTCAAGGAGGCAAATGGGTGCCTTCTTTTCTTTCTCCTTAATTTAAGAACTTTCAAGGCCTATCGAGAACCTCAGCAAGCTCTACTAAAACCACCTTTCCAAAGTGGTATTGAACTATTCTTCCTTTCACTGCTTTCAGGCATTAAGTCATCACCTCCTGAATACAGAAGTTCCTGACTCCAATAACTGCTTACTCCCTTCCTGCTCCTCACAATGTTCTCCCTCCTTTTTTCTATTCAATGTATAATTCACATTTTCTTCACGAAGTCTTCCCTGACCACTCTTTACCTCACTGTAATTGAGCGCTCTGTCCTTTGAATTTCCAATAGCATAAAACCTCTGCACTACTCATTTGGTGTGCCACTCATGTGGCACCTTTTTTACTACTTTCTTCTTATGTCCTTTAATTTTTCATGCCTGCATGCCTGCTCTCCCTAAGATGGTTAAGTAACATGTAGCAGAGCCCATGTGTTACGTTTATTTCTTTATGTCCCTTAGGGTAACATTATGCATCATGTGAACACACAATAAATAATCATAGGAATTTATGATCCCCAAAGCTCGAAAACTGCCCTCCTTTGTTTTGTTTAAACAATATTATTTTTACTTATTTCTTTTTTAAATTACAAGTATAGGTAACTAAGTTGTAGATAACATATTACAATTGATTAGTCTACACCTGACATTAGGCAGAAAATAGAACAGGAGGTGGTTGTGCTGGAATCTACATCTGAAACATTCATCTTAGAAAATGCAAGGTAAGTTTAACATCAAGGATGAAAGGAGAGAATAAAAGTAAAACTGAAGGGCAAGAAGTATTAGTAATCTTCCTTTTTACCTATCACACTTTTCCTTTTCTTATTTTACATACTTGGCTGATACATTAATTTATTTGCACAGACCAGAGGTACAACTACGCTACAGAAAGAAGACTGGCCTTTTAAAACATCTGCTTGTTTTGTTCTTCAAGTATGTGGTAAGTGATGTTCTATATATATACACAAACATTAAATAAGTAGGTGAGAGCATTAAAAATTTTACTCAGTGGGTAAAGACCATCTGATCATTTAAAACAATTCCACATAGTTTTTAGTAAACTTTTCTTTTTCAGTTAAATGCACGTGAGTAAAACTACAGCTCTTAATCTTGACTTAGTATTTCCTAAAGGTATGACATTTTCTGGGTATCTGTAGAATATGTGAATTGCAGAAACTTCACGCAGAGTGATTTTTTCTTGCTTTTGAAAACTATGTACTAAAGAAAAAAAAATCCATCTTTCTTGTGTTTTTCACCCAATTTAAAAAATCCTGCTGGCTTATAATTATTTCTGTCCTTTTGTATCACTATGAACCCAACCACAGGTGTTCAGAAAACAAAATGCCCCTAGAAAGATAGTGCAAAATTTTTAATCCCAAAGGCACAAATAAAAGAAATATTCTAATATTCATTTGGTTAGCCTAAACAATAAATATTAGGTTAAATGTGAACAGGACTCTAGCTTCTTTCCACTTATCCAATTTTTATTAGTATTTTTCTAGTAAGCATTTTACACTTCCTGTTTTTAGATGAACTGATCCATCATCATAGAGCCTGTGCCTTAAATAACTTCTCTGTAAGTGATGGATTTACACATTTGCATCACATCTTCATTCCCTTGGGCCTTGGAGGAAAACATGAATGCAGAAACACCAAATTTTCAGTTATTTTTTCTGAACAGTTTTATAATCAAAAATTGATGATTTAAGTTTTTCATAGTAGCAAGCCCAAGAAAGAAATCAGAACTTCAGTCACTTTAAAATTTTCTCTGCTCTAACCAGACAACAATTATACTATTTGTACACTGCACCTAATAATATCTGAACCCACTCACATCATTAACTCCTAAGTCAGAGGGTCAATGAAGTTAAGGTAATTTAAGAAAATAAGTTTTTAAGCACTAAAAGCCACAATCAAATAAAATATTCTGTAAATTATACTTTTCTGCTTATATTAACAATATTAAGCAAAGAACAGCAGTTTACTAAAAGAAAAACGAAAAAAGCCTTGATTTATTGGTCTTATTCCAGAATTCCTACCACACCGGAAGTTATAAAAGTGGTGACATTTACACTAAAATCAGGTTTTTCCCCTCTCTATTTTCCAGGACCTAGGCTGGAAATATTTCTGTCACTTAAATAAATCCTTTCTACACAGTTAATCTCTTCGTGGTCATGGAACAGTGTATGTATTAATAAATCTAGTTCCCTTGACAAATACTGGGCAAGGAAATAAAAGGATAAAAGTTCATAATGGAAGTTCACTAAGTTATTTTAAAATTAAAGTTTATACAACAATTATCCTTACATATTATAAACCATTCCCCCAATTAACTTTTTTTTCTTTTTTGACTGCATAGAGGTGGGGGGAAAAAAAGCAAGCCGTTATCTTTAAGACAATAAGAAATAACTACAATGATCTATGTATAGTGGGATGAGAAGAAACTGCCATATTATATGATTTTCAAGAGGAAGACTATGCTTTAAGAAACACTGCTCAGTGAAGATATACTAAGGTTCCATTAAAAAGAAGATGATCAATGACTGGCACAGAACTGTTTGGAAAAGACATTAGGCTGAAAAACACCAATCAATGCTTATTTTCAAAGCTTATAGGAGTCACCTGACAAATTTTTTTTAAGTGATACGAAAGAATTTAATAGAGATTTAGTAATTATTGTGTTGGGGGCACAACCTCACCATTATAAATGGTGGACATTGTTGAAAACAGAGCTATACAATTTATCACAAGGCAACCATGAACATATATATTCAGGATAAATGAGAAAAAGCCAACTTAGTTAACGTTATTAAAGTTACATGAAAAGATACTTGTGGCTTACAGTTAAATTTCTGGAGAAGTGCTGTATGTCACACTGCTCAGACCAAAATGAAGATAATGTACTCTGTAAAACAGTGTTACGTGATCAGAAGGGAAGTCTGTGATGATGAGAACATTGATGTCAAAGATTTACATGAAGCATTTGAATAAAACTATCACGAAATAACGGGAAAAAAATCTCTCTATTTACATTACTTTAAAATATGTATGTGTAACTAAACTAACAATATAATAGGCATTTGACTATTTTGTTACAGCTCTGTAAATACAACATATTCAAGCTGATCAAAAACCTCATGTAGATTTCTCTTATAGGGAAAATGAGTTAAATGCCTGCTATTTAGACCTGCCTCGTTCAGGCACACTGGGAAAATGAGTTAAATGCCTGCTAGTTAGACCTGCCTCGTTCAGGCACAGTGCCAAATCCCTCCTAAATACTGCTAGCACTCACAATGACCTCTCTGAGCTTTGGAACCCTATTACCTCTACATGCTCCTCATCCACTCTTGGCAGTCTCACAAGCATCTCTAACTTAAGGTAGCCAACACCAAACTTTTGAGTGCCTTCCCAACAAAAACAAAGCAAAACAAGATAGAAAATCAAAATCAGGCTCTCTTCCAGTTGTCCTTATCTGACTACAGAGCAATTCTAAGCACCCAGTGACTCAGGCCAGAACCTGGGATTCAGTTTTGACCTTTCTTCTCATTTACCCTTCCAAAACCCGATTTATCATCAAATTCTGTCACATTTATCTATGAAATTTTTCGACGTCTCTATATTCCTACTGTGAACAGTGTGCTGCAAGTCAATTCTGTCTCTACTTTGAACTACTGCATAACTTCCCACATGGGGACCCTTCCACTCTTTGCTTCTTCTAATTCATTCTCTACACAGTGTTCTTTTGCAAAATCTGATGTCTCCCTTGCTTTAAAGTAAGGGTTTACACGTGCTAACACATATATATGGAATCTAAAAAAAAAAAAAAAAAAAAAGGTTCTGAAGAACCTAGGGGCAGGACAGGAATAAAGATGCAGATGTAGAGAATGGACTTGAGGACAAGGGGAGGGGGAAGGGTAAGCTGGGACGAAGTGAGAGAGTGTCATGGACGTATATACACTACCAAATGTAAAACAGATAGCCAGTGGGAAGCAGCTGCGCAGCACAGGGAGATCAGCTCAGTGCTTTGTGACCACCTAGAGGGGTGGGATAGGGAGGGTGGGAGGGAGGGAGACGCAAGAGGGAGGGGATGTGGGGATATATGTATACGTATAGCTGATTCACTTTGTTATACAGCAGAAACTAACACAACATTGTAAAGCAATTACACTCCAATAAAGATGTTAAAAATTTTTAAATAAATAAAGTAAATAAGGGTTTAACCTTTCAGTAACTTCCCATTACACATAAAAATCCAAACTCCTAATCATGGTTTACTCAGCCCCATCTGACCTGGTTGCTGCCTACCTCTCTCTGACCTCACCTAACTTGTCATACTACTCTCCAGCTATACCAGCCTTCTTTTTGACAAACACTTTCTCAGTCTTAGAACTTCCATGGAGGGACTCCATCTGCTAAGAATGCTATTGCCTGAATTTACCTGTTTAGTTGTATTTACAGTAGGAATAAAACTCCAGGAGGGTATGGTCCTTAATGGAAAAAAACTCAGATTTTTCCTTCCCGAGTAGGGAGAAACCCTGTTCTTCCCTACTATGTTTCTCTTCTGTGAGTCTTCTTTACTCACAGCACACTTTACTTCTGGTCACCAAATGTGTGGAAGATTTTCCCAACATGCCATTCTCTGTGACACCCGCTGGATGACCTACAATTTAACTCAATTCTAACACTATCTCCCTGGAGATAGTGTCAGATCCCACAGGTTAAGGTCTCAGACCCACAAGACTGAGCCACCCCCCAAGTCCCTCAGATGCCAAAGGTTCCAATGACTCCTCCCTAGGTTCAACTGATTTGCCAGAGAAATCACAGAATTCAGGGAAACATGCTTACCAGTTTACTAAAATATATGATAAAGAATACAGATGAATAGCCAGATGAAGAGCTACAGAGGGCAAGGTCTGGGAGGGTCCTGAGCACAGGTGCTTTGGTCCCTGTGGAGTTGGGGCATATCACCCTCCCGATGTGGATGTGTTCCCCCAGGTGGAAGCTCCTCGAACACCTTACTATTGGGATTTTATGGAGAATTCCTTACATACATACTCAATTATTAACTCCATTTCCAGCTCATCTCCCCTCTGTGGAAGATGGGGCTTGGAGCTGAAAATTCCAAGCCTCTAATCATGGCTCAGTCTCTCTGGTGACCTCAATCTAGGAGCCCACCCCAGAGCTGCCTCGTCAGAACAAAAGATGCTCCTAATGTTCTTATCACTTAGGAAATTACAAGGGTTTCAGGAGCTCTGTGCCAAGAATCTGGGGTAGAGACCATACATATTTTCTTCTTTTATCTCACAGGTCCCCATTCTAGAAGACAATGCCTGAGGAGGCTTTCATAGATGAGAAGCAGATAATTTAAGAAAAGGGGTTCTGAAAGTCAAAACATGAAGAAACTGAACTAGAACATAAAAATTTTTGCTCCATGGGACCTCAAACAAAATACAAAGAAAATGTGAACTTATGTATTAAGAATTGAATTAACACTAGGAAGAGTATCAGAGAAAGTATCTGGCAAAAAGTTAAGATTTTCCAAAGCCAATATCCAAACTAAGAACAGGCAAGGGTTTATGCTCAGGTACTGGAAACTCAAGACATACGGGAAGACATGGAGATAAAAGGAAAGTATTGTATATTACAATTACACACTATTGAAAATCAAAAAACTACTTCCCACTAAAATATAGTGCCCTCTACTATGTCACATGATGCCTCAAGAGTCAGGAACAATGAAACAAGGCACATTTGGACCAGCAGAACGCATACTATCCATTCCTTTCATTCGTGCTGCTTTCTCCATATTTATCTTTTAACCCACAAGACTTCTCACATTAAAGTATGCAGCCACAAGAGCCTACCAACTTCAGTAGAGTGATGACTAGAGACAGAGGGCACTTTTAAAAAACTATACCTTAGACAGTATAATACTGAAAACCATGGGCCCATCACCTTGTTAATATTGCTCCATAACTGTGAAATCATTAACAAACTAGGTAATAATTTGAGACAACTGATGCATATCCCTCCCCACTCACCTAAGGCCTTATCAGTAAGTCCAATAACAGAAAAGAAAAATAAAAGTTTTAATAAGAAATAAAATGGGCCTTCTCAGGAGGAAAAAAATTAAGTTACTATTCAATAGGTGATGCATAAAAACAAAGTCTAACCGGTAAACAGAACAACCTTCTCTTTGGTTTCATGTACCCCGTTCTCTTTCCTCTTAGTCCAGAGCAGCACAACACATTACAAGTCCATGAATACTTTTTCCAGTCTGGCCCAGTAACAGAAGACAAGTAAGGAGTGGGATCCTTCTAACAAGGAAGAACAAGAAGTACAATAGGATGCGGGGAAGTGCACGAAGGACCAACTTGGTAGGAAGACCTAACAACAAAGCTCACTTTCAGAACCTTGTAAAAGGTTTCCAGGCTTTCTTTTCCCATTTTGGCAATGCTCAAAAACAAATATGGCTGATTTTACTGTTTTTGTTGTGGTGTGGGTAAGAAAATGGAGTGAAAATGCCCTTATTACATGTGGGTCTCCTTCCACCTTAAAGCTTAAACACTTGGTTATTTCTATAATTAAGTTCAAGAAATGTCCACATATATGTTATGTTTGAATGTTCTATTTCTTGACCTAAGTAGTGATTAAAACAGGTGTATTTACTTCTGTATGTGGTTTATAAATAAACAAGAGTTTTCTAAAATGTTGCCTGTAGTCTAAGGGCAAATATTTTCCAAAAACCTAACATCTGATTTCTCCCTCACCTGCCATGCCTCTGCCAATCACCAAGGCACCTTCCAAAGTGTCTCTAGAATCCATCCATCGTCTCTGCCACCACCCCAGTCCAGGGCTCCAGCATCTCTCCCATGAATCAGTGATTACTCCATGGGACATTCAGATTAATCCTGTTTCTAGTCTTGTTCCTTCCAGAAAGAGTGCACTTTCAGTTTGTATTTGCCAAATGCTAAATGTTTAAAAGAATCCTTGGGACTTCCCTGGTGGCTCAGTGGTTAAGAATCCGCCTGCCAATGCAGGGGACACGGGGTCGAGCCCTGGTCTGGGAAGATCCCACATGCCACGGAGCAACTAAGCCCGTGCGCCACAACTACTGAGCCTGCACTCTAGAGCCCGTGAGCCACAACTACTGAAGCCCACGTGCCTAGAGCCTGTGCTCTGCAACAAGAGAAGCCACTGCAATGAGAAGCCTGCGCACCACAACGAAGAGTAGCCCCAGCTCACCACAACTAGAGAAAGCCCACATGCAGCAACGAAGACCCAGTGCAGCCATAAATAAATAAATAAATAAATAAATTTTTTAAAAAAAGAATCCCTCAATGTGTAGCCAAACAGCAGCATCTGATTCCCTTAATAATGCTTAAAATCCTTCCATGGCTTCCTGCTGCCCTAGGGAAAAACATGAAATTACATCCTTCATCGTCTGATTTCTCTCTCTAGCTGCAAATCTCATAATACCACTCACAACTCCAGTTGGACTGAATTTTAGTTCCTGAAAAGCAGTATTCTATTTCTTCAACCCTCTACCTACTACTCAGCTCTTTCACTGGGCTGATTTCTACTTATCCTTTGCAATCCAGTTTCAATGCCACTTTTCTCATAAAGCTATCTCTCACCTCCACATATGTTATACAAGAGAGTACCTTCATCTGCAGTATTTATCATACTGTACAATAACCATGTGTGTCCTCCTTTACATTTCAAGCTCTACTGAGAATAGGAAACATGTCCATGCTATTCACAATTATAACCCTAGCACCCAGGCAGCAGTATAGTATAAAATTAGAAGCATGGGCTCTGGAATCAGACAGACCTAAAAAGTGTCACAAGCTGTGAGAATTTGGGACAGTTTCTTAAACTCACTCTGCCTAAGTTTCCTTACCTGTAAAATGTAGATAGTACTACCTTATGAGGCTTTTTAAGGATTAAGTGTTATATATGAAGTATTTAGCATAGTGCTTGGTACACAGAAACATTAGTTATTATTAATTATTTAATACAGTGCTTATCAAAAACAATATTTGCTGAATGAATACAGTATTCACAAATTATTAAAAACATATATTTATTAATGCTAAGCTCATATAATTCATTATATATCCAAATAAAGTCTATAATTCTATAAGGATGCTTCAGTTTTATTCATGTCCATGACACTGAGGTTTTCTTATAGTCAATATTCAGTTGAATTATAAAGCAGAATGTTCAAAGAGAATGACCTGTGCCTCACTTTCAGGAACAATTTGTTTATGAAGTCGAATCTGCTCCAAACCAGGGCATTCTAGAGAATTTGGGGAAGTGTTACAGATTGAAGCTGTTACATTATACCTTGCTGACTGATAAAAGCTGTAGTATTCAAGTCTATTTTCCCCTGAGTTTTCTGGTGCCTTTAGTTTTTGTTTAAACTGAACAACTTTGTAGATCAAAAAAACGATTACAACACAAGCTAAAACAAAAAAAGCTAGCAAAATGTCAAAAGCCTCATTCAACTTTTCAACTTCTTGTGTACAAATTAGAGATGTTTTCCCTGACACCGAAGCAGCATCAATCGGTACAGCACTGTTTTTTTCCAAGTTCAAGTTAACAGGAGAAGTAAGCTGTATTTGCACAGGTAACACTGCAGTAGTCTCTAATGGATTACCAAAGGTATTCTCTTGAAAAAATCTACTGGCAGGTGAAGTACGAATTCGTTCCCAGAAAGTAACACTCTCAGTGTTTTCCAAATGTTTCCCATTTGTGGTTATTTTATGCCAGGCCATCATTAATGCAGTGGTCTTGTGATGAATATGAAGAGATTTTATAGCCCAAGCTCTGGATACATTTGTTGAAGATGTAACGCAATTTGTAAAGTCAGTCCATTTAATATAGTGCAATGCTCTGCCACGCATGGATGGGGGATTCTGACAATAGATGTTTAGAGTAATGGCTGAAGATGCTAACCAGTCGCGAAGACCCAATAGTTTGCAGTTACATTCCCAAGGATTAGAATTTGCCTGAAGATGAGTCAATGAAGACAATGGCTTAAGGACCCTTGGATGTAAGTCTGTAAGATTATTAAATGACAGGTTAAGAATCTTCAAAGATGCTCCCATGTTTTCAAATGTATCATTATCAATGCTGATTATTCTGTTTCTATCTAACTTCAGATAAATTAAATTCTTTAACAAGCTAAAGGTGTCAGAATTTAAATTTTCTAAATCATTATGACTTAAGATCAAATGTTTAAGATTACTAATTCCGCTAAACCCATCCCTAGTAACATTTTTAATTCCTGAATTTTTCAGGAGCAGATATTCCAAGTTGACAAGTCCTTTAAATGCAAAGGGCTGTATTGCTTCAATATGGTTATGAGACAAAGAAAGTCTTTTAAGACTCTTAAGAACTTCAAAAGCATTTGATGGTACTTTTGTTAAATTATTACCTTCTAGATACAAACAATCCAGGTTTCCAAGGTGTTGAAAGCCTGAGTCTGATATCCTCAAAATTTTATTGTTTGATAAATCAAGTATCCGAAGAGCAATCATACCAACAAACGTACCACTCCCGAGGACAGTGAGGCGATTTCTTTGTAGATTTAAGTACTGAACTGAAACTAGATCATGAAATACTCCTCTTGGAACAAAAGACACTTGATTAGACTGTAAATATAAATTACGAAGACTGGAAAGTCCCTCAAATATTCCAGGATCCAAGCGTTTTATAAAATTATTATTCAGATATAGAAAATATAGCTGCCTCAAATGAACAAAAGCTTTTGGATATACATACACAATGCTAGAATTATCTAAATACAACGCTACAAGAGAATGAAGTCCAGTTAATTCACTTTCATTTATATGAGATATATTATTTCCAGTCAGATATAGAAAAACTGTACTTCCAGGAAAATTCTTAGGAATGCTTGAAAGGCCTAAGTTACGGCAGTTAATTTGTCTCCCAGTGCAGAGCTGGCAAACAGACGAACATCCAAGTATCTCTTTATGGAATAATAACACAAGATAACAGGTAACAAGTAGAAACAGTCGTAGGCAAGGCAGAGAAAAACGTACTCCACACATAGCCCTGTTCTTGGTTTTTCTGTTCATATCAAAATTGGCTATAAAAAGAAAAGGTAAAACTTTAAATCATCAAAAAGTTCTTTAAATGAAAGTTTTATAATACTAGAAATTCTATACTCTATTTTATTTTATTAGGATCAGCCATAATACTAAATATCATGAATCATACTATGGTGATAGCATAAAACAGTAAGGCTGAAATACATTCTAGAATTATTAGTACCTCCAGGCCATTAACCCACTGTTTGACAAAATGATAATTCAAATTTAATGAACTGCAAAATAAAATGTTTGCTAACTTAAATATTACAACTGACTATAACTAAAGTGACAAATGATGATGCAGGGATAAAGATCTTTGGATATAATATATGCCCCTTTATCAACTTAAAGTCTAATATCAATTAAACAACATTATAATTTAGGAATTATACACATTCATTACGGAACAATCAAACTCCCTTTAAACTACAGGTTTTTACAAACCAAATTATTTTTTGTTTCAGCTAAAAGTTCATATTTAAATAAATAATCTTACCAAGAACAGGAAATTCTTATTATTAACACTCAGTTGATTCAAGTAAAGGTTTTCTTTCTATATCTGAAGAGCGACATTTCTAAACTCCATTTCTTTTGTGGCACTGTTGACCTCCACCCCTCCACCTCTTTTTTTTTTAAGTCACAATTTGCTCAGGAAACACCACTCTTCACATTGGTTCCTCCACACTCAGTGTGTAAAACAGAGGTTGCCATGGATACAGGAAACTGAGAGACAGGAAGTAATGTTATCTGTGTTTCAAAAGTATTGTTAAAAGGAAATCTCAGGAACTTATTTTTTCAGAATGCAGTTAACTTGAATTTTCCTAATGCACAAACCTAAATATTTCATTTTAAAAGTAAGTATTTTTTAAACATGAATAATTTAAATATTCAGAATGAACAAACTCTGTATACATCAACAACGAATAGCTATCAAATGGAAAAAGCAAGTTGAAATAAGATGTAAATAGAGTAATGTAACTTTTGTGAATTTTTTAAATGCATAGAATATTTATATTTGTATTGTTCTGAATATACAGTAGACACTTCAATTTTGCTTTGTTCCTTAAAAAAAAAAACAGGTAGCAAAAACAAGTAATTTAGGACAATGAACTTGACAGATGCTGATCTTCTGTGCTCTTCTTTTTTAATTAAAAAAAAATGGTGCATATAAAGTATTGAATACGACCAATTAATACCTTAATATGTTAAGGTATATATGCCTTGAGTTGTAGAATGATATCAGGTTGCATACCAAGTTACTGACAAAGGTTATCTTTAACAAGAAAAGTTGAGGAGAGTGAAAGAAGCCCTTTAATGACTTTTGACCATATACACATCTGAATTAATCCGATTTTTTTACAGTAAAAATGTACCTGTGCATAATGTAATATTTTAAAGTAAGGATTTAAAGAGTTGACTATACACTGTATATATTATACATTGTTTAGTCATTAATTTTCCAAAAACCTGACTGCTTAGACTTTCTAATTCTGACATTTATTAATATTACTAATACCCTGACAATGCACTTAAAATATCAGTAATAACATATAATTGTATACTATAACTCCCTTTTGATATTAAAGCAGCTTTATTTCACATCAAGACAACTACTTCAGATAATAATATAAATTATTTCCATATTAATATTTTGTATAATACCCAGCACTTTCTTTCAATTACAATAAAAAATCAGAGGTGAACACTAGATAACAGATCTTATCAAAATGACTTACAAATCTCACAGCTATCCTTTGTGGCTGGCTATTGTTATTGCTACTTTATAAACACAGAAATTAGAAAACAACAAGCAAAAAACCAAATGACAGAGAAATGTCATAAATTAGAGGTAAAGATGAAACAAGAGCTAGGTTTTTCAAGTTCATTTTGTTTCATATTTTCAATAACATAACAAAGCATAATGAGGTATGTCTCACAGATGTTTTTCAACTGTGTCATACAACTTAAAGAATTATGATGGGGTTCAGGACACGGTACCCCAAAATATAGCACCTTGGCATACTGAATACTTTAAGCTGAAGGAGTCTGAGCATACAGCATGAGCAGGAAGTTCTCTCTCTGACCTCTCCCACCCCCAGCCACACCCACATACTCCCTGCCCTTGTCCCCTGAAAGAAGTCATTAAACCCTCAAGTGAGAAGTGCCCTCCCTATAATGGGAGGAATCCTTATCTCCAAAGACAAGAGGACTCAGAAGAATCCAAACAAATGGAACTTGTAAAATTTCCCCTGGTTTATTATACTTACCTCATACCCTTTACCCTATCATATCTTTCCATGACTTGCCATTCTACATCAAACTCGGTGTAAAAACACACAGGTTTAACAGTTTCTTTGAGTCTTCATTTCCTTATGAAGACTCCCATGACATGTAAAATGTACATTAAATTTGTATGCTTTAATCCTGTTGTCTTGTCTTTCTCAGTTTAATTTTCAGACCCAGCCAGGGGCCCTAAGAGAGTCAAGGAAAACTTTTTACTCTCCTACAGTCTAGAAAAAGTCAGAGAAATTGGTCCATCAAAATCAAAATAAAATTTAAAGAGGGTAAAACTACAAGGTAACAAGATCAGAACATTCATTAATTAATTTTGTCCTCTGTTCCAGAAATATCCAAAGCAGACAAAAATATTTATTCTTACTAGATCTTGAAGTAAAGATCTGTTCATCTAGGAGGTGCTGCTCTTAGAGACACGTGATCACTACTAAAGAAGACCGCAGAAATCAAAACATGAAAAAAGCTGATGCAGGGAAAGAATCCAGAGACCTCTTCATCTTTCTTGTTATAAGCACATCACTAATTAGTGGCAAAACTGCCCACTCAAGGTTTAGATAAGAACTCAAGTTTCCCAGCTTCCCACTGCACTTACCGGAGGGTACATTTCCCTGTGCTTTAAATACTTTCATTTCACAGTAATTTGTATTATTTAGGTAATTTTAAATCCTCTCATGAGCTTTAAGTTCTATAACATGTTTAATAAAATCTTCATATATCTCCAATGCACAATAATTCTCCCCAACTGAATTGTGACATTTTGAATTTGCTCTGGAATAATACATCAAAATGGTTCCTCATTTCCCTTTTCTCATTCCAACTAATAATCATTAGAACTATTTCTGAACACTAAGCCTCCTAAGTAGGCATCCTCCCTTTTCTTTCCAGGAGATTGGCTCACTAAATTATTTCTCTCTCATTCTTATTGCTAAACCTTCTTTTGTACTACCTCTATCTTTAAATAATCTCATGCCTTAAGTTTCAACACATATCTATTTCCTTTCCATTCAGCAATTCCATTCCAAGTACAAAAATACAAAAATAAGAGGAAAACTGTTCTATTACCATCTTTTACATATATGCCATCTGCATTATTTAGACATATAGCGTCTATGTATAAACCAATCAAGATGGGTTTACATCTAAAGAATGGTTTACAATAGCAGTTACTGATCTTATTATGGATCTTAAAAATTACTTATACATCCTAAAATCAAAAGAATCAAAACTTGAAATGGGGTTTACAATAAAAATTAGTCCAGTAACAATAAAAAATATTACCATTTTGCTCAATGCAGGGGAAAATTTTAACGAGGAGCAGTAACTCAATACAGATTGCTTAACAGTTGCCAGGAAAAAAAAAAAAAAAGTATCACAGAGAGGAGAAATCGGACAACACCTTGACCAGAACTGACATGATTAATGAGAAGCAGGTAGACACCATGTACTGTTAGATGTGATATTTCAAGAAGAACACATCGCTTATGTAATATTCCAACCAGGGATGATTAACCTGGATCTAATCATGAGGAAATATCAGACAAACCCCAAATGAGGAACATTCTGGGAGAGAGTAAGGGAGGAAGAAAGGGAGAGAAGGAGACAGAGTAGAATTGTATTTTTCTTTTTTTTTTTTTTTTTTTTTGCTGTTCACGGGCCTCTCACTGTTGTGGCCTCTCCCGTTGCGGAGCACAGGCTCCGGACGCACAGGCTCAGCGGCCATGGCTCACGGGCCCAGCCGCTCCGCGGCATATGGGATCCTCCCAGACCGGGGCACGAACCCGTATCCCCTGCATCGGCAGGCGGACTCTCAACCACTGCGCCACCAGGGAGGCCCTAGAATTGTATTTTTCAAAAATGTTAGTCATAAGTGAGAAAGACTCAGGAAATGACATTACAGTGTAAAAGAGCCTACAAAGCCATGACGACTAAAAGCTGAAGTAATTAGGAGTAAAAGGCCATGATTGATGCAATTTATGCAAATGGTTCAAAAATAAAGCACCATGTATGGTCGGTGTGTGTGTGTTGGTTCATGTGTGTAATGTCTGTATACACACACATAGAGACAGAGAGAATAAGAGATGGAAGAACAGAGAGAGGACACGTGCTAACAAGTCCAGGCTGTCATGCTCATGGAACTTACTGAGAAAGTCATGAAAATGTACTAGAGGGACTTCCCTGGTGGTCCAGTGGTTAAGACTCCACCTTCCAATGCAGGGGGTGCAGGTTCAATTCCTGGTCGGGCAACTAACATCCTACATGCCCCACAGTGTGCCCCCCCCCCAAAAAAAAAGATGTGCTAGATACCCAAATGTCCTTCAATGGCTGAAGTGGTACATCCATACAATGGAATACTACTCAGCAATAAAATAAGAACATTCTAATAACATACACAATAGCTTGGATGGATTTAAAAGACATTATGTTTCAAAAGGATATATACTGCCTGATTCCATTTATATGACATTCTCAAAAAGACAAAATTATAGTGAAAGAGAACAGAACAGTGGTTGCCAGGAGTTAAGGGTCAAGGGGAGGATGACTTTCCTAAAGCATATAGCAAAAGGGAGTTTCCTCAGGCAATAAAACTGTTCCTTGTATTCTAATTGTGGTGATGTTTTCACAAATCTACATGTGTGAAAATTTACAGTAGTGTATACTCCCCCAAAAAAGTCAAATTTACTCTATGTAAATTAATAAATAACAGTTTTTAAGTCCTTTTATTTTCAAATACAAATACAAATATTTGTGGGTAAAAAAACAAAATACATATAAAAAACTGCTAGACAAACACTTGTTTGATTTACAATCATGACCAGTTTTACAAAGGAAAAACAAAGAGTACTTTGAATGGAGAACAGGGAACCCTCCTACACTGTTGGTGGGAATGTATATTGGTGCAGCCACTGTTGAGAATAGTATGGATGTTCCTTAGAAAACTAAAAATAGAGCTACCATATGATTCAGCAATCCCACTCCTGGGAAAAGATGAAAACTCTAACTTGAAAAGATACATGCACCCCAATGCTCATAACAGCACTATTCACAGTAGCCAAGCCATGGAGGCAATCTAAGTGTACATCAACAGATGAATGGATAAAGAAGATGTGGGGCATGTGTGTGTACACACACACACACACACACACACACACACACACACGGAATATTACTCAGCCGTAAAAAAGAATGAAATATTACCATTTGCAGCAACATGGATGGACCTAGAGATTATCATACTAAGTAAAGTAAGTCAGACAGAGAAAGACAAATATTATAAAGATATCACTTATATGTAGAATCTAAAAAATGATTAAAATGAACTTATTTACAAAACAAACAGTCTCAAAGACACAGAAAACAAACTTATGAATACCAAAGGGGAAAGAGGGGGGCTGAGGGATAAATTAGGAGTATGGGATTAAATAGATACACCACTGTATGTAAAATAGATAAATAACAAGGATTTACTGTATAGCACAAGGAACTATATTCAATATCTTGTAATAACCTATAATGGAAAAGAATTTGAAGCTGTACACCTGAAACTAACACAATATTGTAAATTAACTATAGTTCAATAAAAAAGAGAGAGTGCTTTGAAGGTACTGAAAAGCATGCCAATTTACAGGATTTGTCAAAATTCTTGTCAAAGAAGCTTAGCATAGTCCAAACACAGAGAGACTAGCCAGCAAGACTGGTGCAGAATGACTGAGTAGGATGAGGTAAGACTCAAGAAGTTCAAGAAGTAAGCCAAAATTTTGGCAGACCCTGTAGGGCAAGTTACTCCATGGAAGCCACTGAAGAGTTCTCAAGTAGGAGAGGGAAAAGGTCATTTATCTCAAGTAGGAGAGGGAAAAGACCTTATATAACGATGGTGGAAGTGGAAATGGAGGCTACGGATCTGAGATACATTTATAGGTCTAGTTAACAGCTTTGGTGATGGATTAAACGTGGGAAGTTTCTGACTAGAGTAATTGGGTGTTCAGAAGTATCCAAGACCGAGAGGAGCATAGTGCATTGGTTATCTCACCTCCATCAAATATATCCAATTCAATAATATTACTGAGAACCTACTATGTTTCAGGCATTGTGCTAGACTGTAAGGATACTAAAGATAAACAAAATCCTGGTCCCTGATCTCAAGCAGCTCAAGATACCCTGAGAGAGAATAAATGTTCAGTTGAGATACTCATTTTAACGATATCCTTCCTGACCATGTAAGGTATTCTGTAAGCAAGTATCCTATGTTTAGTGTTAAACAGAGGGGAAACAATGTGTACAACATGATCATCATCACAGGCAACGTTTATTTACTGAGCATATACTACTTTCCAGGCATTGATATAAGCATTTTAAACATATTAGCTCACTCAACATACAAAATAATCCAACAGTTTAGTTCCATTTTATAGATAAGGAAAGAGACAGAGATAGGTTAAGTACTTTGCTCAAGGTCACACAGTGAATTTTAAGAGCGAGAATTCACATCTACCCAGTGTGGCTCCAGAGCCTGGACCTTTAAGCCCTTCACTATATCTCAACACATGGGCCTAACTTCTAAAACGCCCAGGAGGTAAAATACAGAAAGTAGAAATAGACAAGTAACCCAAGATAAAAGATGCACGATTCAGTCAAAAAAATTCAAGGAGGCAGAAATCACTTTTAGACATAGAAATTGGAAAGTTTTGACAAATGAAAAACTGAGAGATAAATAAAGAAATATCAAAGGAGAGCAAATGATATCGTGAGCCAATAAAACTGTACCTTTAACTGCCTCAAACTCTACCCTCTACCCTCTTTCTCCAGTTTCCCTTCAACCTACAGACTGAATTCCAAACATTTTTCTCTGGCCTATAATAGATAAGGGGGTTTAAGGGCCATCACTGATGAATGTTAAGAGTAGCAAATACAAACTAAGGGTCAATTCTATACAACCACTTTGTAAAGAGTAGTCAACAAAAGCTTCTTCCTGG
This sequence comes from Mesoplodon mirus, assembly GCF_964341445.2. NCBI lineage: Eukaryota > Metazoa > Chordata > Mammalia > Artiodactyla > Ziphiidae > Mesoplodon > Mesoplodon mirus. Next base: position 134,931,200 of record NC_138980.1, read on the forward strand.
GTTGAAATACCTGCCAATTCCTGAAAAGTGAAATGGAGGCAACAACAATAATGAAAAGAATAATGAGTAAGTGCTCACACGTGTGCCCAAGGGATGTACATGAAACAGCTGCAGGGAGATAAGAGTCTTTCCTCAAATGGTGGCATGGGTCACATTTGGACAGACTGAATGGGGGAAGGACTCAGAGTAAATGAGGGAAAGCCTCAGGAAAGCCTAAGATGGTACCTTCACACACTTGGTCAAAATGACTGATGTAGTAACATTAATAGTGGTAGCAGCGTTACTTGATAGATAGTAGCAACGACTGATAGAGTAACACTCAATCGTTTTGTAAGAAGCTTTTGGCAGGAAAGTGCTCTCTGCAGGAGGCCCCTTTTGTCACTTTAGCAGAGCTATATTGTCACTAACCTTAAACCAGGCACTCCCATGCTCTACTCATCTCCAGCCCTAGCACACCTTTCAAATCTTTTGATCACACAATACCCTGCCTAACCTGTGGGTTCTTTCCATAGATCAAAGAAGTAGAAATGAAAAATAAATAATTAACAGATGACCAGATCTCTTTCCCAGCTTCCCCTTCAGTAATCTTAGGAGCAAACTGTGTGAACAAGATAGCATCTAAAGAAAGATCACAAGAACCGACAAGCTGGCAAGCAGGGAAAGATGGTGATGACTCTGATCCCAAATCTCAACGATTAACTGAGATTACTTCCCCTTTTTCTCTTTAAAAACTTTCATGGCCAAGCAGAAACTTCAGAGTTAGTTTGGGGACACAAGGCCGCCTTCCCCCCAGATTGCCAGCTTTCTGGTTAAAAGCAATGTTTTCTATTTCTACCAACACTTGCCTCTTGAGTATTGATTTTTTTTTTTTTTTTTTTTTTTTGCGGTACGCAGGCCTCTCACTGTTGTGGCCTCTCCCGTTGCGGAGCACAGGCTCCGGACGCACAGGCTCAGCGGCCACGGCCCACGGGCCCAGCTGTTCCGCGGCACGTGGGATCTTCCCAGACCGGGGCACGAACCCGTGTCCCCTGCATCGGCAGGCGGACTCTCAACCACTGCATCACCAGGGAAGCCCTTGAGTATTGATTTTTGAGTGGTGAGCAGCCAGACCTGTTTGATAACAATTTATTGAGCAATCATATGCATTACACTTTAATAGGCATTAAATATACATTCTCCAATTTATCCTAATAATGACCCACAGGTACTAGTTCAAATGCCTCACTGTTGAAACATGAGAAAACCGAGGCCCAGAGAGGAAAAAGTGGTCCAATGTCACACAAATAGTAGGTAGAGCATGCATCTCAAGTTAAATTTAGCTTTCCTCTCCATCACACTGTGTCTTTTTCTCTCTGAGACTCTTAGAGTAAAAGCAGAAGCCCAAGGAAAAGAATCCCAAAAAGTAAGATGCTCCTCAAGCTATGAAAGTATTTACCTACACAGGAAAAATCACAAAGTACACAGGATTCATGATAGAAAAAAATCAAAGGACTTTTTCTATTCCTTAGTTTTTATGCCCTTGTTGAAACTAGCTACTCTGTAACAATTATTTTTCTATATTGCTTCAGGGCCTAGACCCAATCAATACCTCATTCTCAATCAGAATCTTCTCTTATTCTCATTAAAGTTTAAGGTCCTGAAACTTCAAAGCAATCCTATTCACTCACAGTATTGCTTTCTTGGGTTATCTGTTTAAAAGAAGCTTGATGCCATACAATGGTTGGTGATTAGTTAACATTACCCATGTCTACAAGATGACTGCCACATTATCAAAAGTTTGTCAGAAGCCCTTATCTAATTTGTAGACACGGCACTGGTCCTAGATGCGAGCACAGCATTAAGAGTGTAGTCCCAAAGTCACAAGCATTCAGGAACTCTCCTAAGCAACTAGGACAGGAGATGGAAGACATAAGTAGTTGTTGTTCTAAGAAGCCAGGTTGCACTGAATAATAATGTGTAAACTGAATGCACAGCATGGTGCCCTGGCACATGATAGAAACTTCAAAAATATTGCTGAATGTTTGTTGTATCAGTATCCCAGGCTTGATATTAGAAAGGAAGGTAGGGGCACTTTAGTTCTGCTGTATGTTTCAAGGGTAAAGTGAATTTGTATCGGAAATGAAAACCAAAATGGAGTAAGGCCCGCAGAATTGGCAAACTGTGTGGAAGGAACGGGATCTGCAGAGCTCAGCAGCGGCAAGGTACAAAACAAAGAATCGCTTTGCACAAAGCCAGAAGGGATACACTGAAAGAATGATCAGAAAAGAATAATACATAGGAGTTGCCAGGCTGCCACCTGCTAAAGAAGAGGATGTGTCACCCGTACCTGCCGCTGGAATTTCTCCCCAGGCAGAGGAAGTAGTGCATGAATACCACAAGATGCACAACTTCACTAACAACCGAAGGATTAAAACCATAAGAAAACTACTGTGCAAATACCTACCAGAATGGCAGACATGAAGACACAGTATCAAATATCAGCAGGATGTGGAGCAATGGAAAGCCTGGTGCGCAGCTGGGGGTGCAACCGCTTCTGAAACAATCGGGCCTCAGAGAGCGAAGTCTGTGCACACAGACCCACAGTGTTCCTCCCAGCTTAACACAAACCCCCCAGCCCTGCACCAGGACACATGGACATGGACTCTGCAGCCACAGGAGCCAAACCTGAAAGAACCTGAAGGCCATCACAAGCGGATGCAGAAATGAACGATGCACGCTCCTATAAAGGAATATTCCACAGCAATGGAGTACATTTTGTTTAAAGGTAGTAAAACTATAAAAATTATTTTTAAAAAAACCTATATTCACAAGATGAAAGAATCTATAATTCTGGCACCTAGGGGTTGTCGAATGCTCCTAAAAATAGATTGTTGTGGAAGTGTTTATTGTAAGGAAATTGACATATTCTCTAGGAAGGACGGGGTGAGTGGGCCTGCTACATTTTCTACACTGAAGACAATTACAGGTTTTGATTCTACTTCTGTTAAATCAAGTGGGGTTTCATTGGATTTCTGCTACTGCGGAGATCATCAAATTCTGGGTAGCGGTCAGGAGAAAATAAGTCATAGATGTTCTCATGTAATAATTACTGTTGAAAGTGTAAATGATCCATTTATCAGTAAGACTGAGAACAGAATAACTGGTACATTACTTCATATGAGATTGTATGTTCTACTGTCCCTAGGGCTCCAGTGAGTGTGTATTTTGAATCTGAAGCTCATCCAGATCAGAGGATGGAAAAAATGGCTAGGTGTGATATGGCTAATATAAATAGTATGCCTACATTTATATGAATTCGTGGATAAGATATGGGAAGAGGAATTCATGTTGTGAGAGCCAGAGTTAAGGCTAGCATTGGGGCAATAATATATAAGTTGATTATGTTGATGGACATAGTAGTTCTTTAATAAGTAATTTGAATACCTCAGCAATGGGTCGTAGTCATCCATGGGGGCTGATGATTGTTGGCCCTTTCTGGGTTTGTATATAGCCTATGATTTTCCATTTAGTTAATATGAGGAATGCTATGGTGAATTAAATTGGGTAATTTGTGAAAGAATGTTGATTATAAAAATATTCTTAGAAAGAGGACTTGAACCAGTGCAGATAAAGGTTTCAGTTTTACATGATTACTGGGCTCTGCCAACGTAACAAACCCTGTTCTACAGTAGGGTATGTATAAATTAATTGAATGTCGATTATATCATCATTTAGTTTGCAGACATTTTGTAAAGTAAGCCGTATTGCTCTTGTCCTTTCATACTGGAAGAAATCTGCAATAGACAGAAAGCAACCAGGATGACTCCAGTCTGAACTCAGATCACGTGAGACTTTAATCGTTGAACAGACAATTAATAGCGGTTATACCACTGGGGAAAAAAAAAAAACAGAATGGACTATTTCCATTCAAATTCTAAGGTGAGAGGATAGGAACACTTCAAAATACTTCCAAAACTACCGAACTATTGGGTGGGGGGGAGACACTGGGTTTTCAAAGGACCTGCCAGAAGAACAAGTTGACGTTCGGCTTTAAAAAGAAAGTTTTATAAATGATTATAACCCTTCAATAAAAAAATCACCAAGCCAAGGAATTAATAATTTACCTCTTTTTTTCAGAAAACTACTCAGTGAACATGCAATTATGGCACCAACTTTCCATCTTCCTAAACCATCTTGTCTACACCCTCCAGCTTCTGTTACCAAAAGATACGTGTGCATAGCCTAATCAAAAAAATAAAAACATTAAAAGCTGCATTATAGAGGGGTTTTTCCCCAGTTAGACTGAAATGATTTGAACCAATAATTACTGCAAATTGCATTAGGTTAGATGCAAAGGAAAACATTAATAATCCAAAGATTATTCTTTTGAAAATCTAAAAGCATCTATCCCATTAGTAAAACATATATTCACAAGGAGATGAGGAGGAGAACCTCAACAGCTGAGGTCCTGAATCCTCAAAGTACTCTTTTACGTGTTTCTATTTTCCCTACATAACAATGAGAGAAAGAGAAATAGTCATCATTCAATATACCCAAGGAGGATTATTCATTGTGTGGTCAACTCTGGCAAAATAAATATCCTAAACAACTTCCCCCTTGACACCTCACTGCCCCTTTTCACAAATTAGTATATAATCAGATAATACTAGGATATATGCTAGGTTCTAACTAGGTTAGAAATCAGTTCAAGCTAAATCTTCAGGGGAAAAAACAGCAATAATAAGAGCAAACACCATAAAACAAAAACCCTAGACCATGCAAGGACATGTCCGTTTTCCCCACAGTAATCTCACTATTTAGCATTCCACAGACATTCAGTAAGTATTTGATGGAAAAGAGGAGGGAGTGATCATTCACCTAAAGGGCAGAATAATCACTAAGGGTGCCTTCTGCCACTCTGATTCTGTACCTAGAATACTGTATGGCACACTGAAATAGCTCAGCCAAGGCTTGATCATCTTGCCTATCAAGTACACACAAAAAGTAAAGAATAAAATGCTTTCCATCAGTCCTCTCAGATTGGCTTCTCCTATCTCTTCTCCAGAGGGGACACAAGAGTTTGACACACATACACAGCATAGCTTTACAGTGGCAACTTGACTTCCAGTGCCATCTCAACCTACTTACAGAAACCCATTTATAAAATCATACCTCTACAATATATAGGAATCTGTTGTTTGAAATTACCCATTGCTCTAATCTACTTTATTGAAAACAAAAGGTAATTCATAACTAATTCACTTTAGAAATAATGTCTCAAAATCTCTCATCTTTTAAAAAAATTATGACACATAATATGTGTAAACAAATGTGTTCACTAATGACTCTTCATTCCAAAATTAACCATCATTATCATGGAAACAACAAATGATGCAAAAGGATTGTCAGCATCTACTGAATGTTTATTATTAAAGGCCTTGGGAATTTCTTTAACTATACTCTTTGTATAACCTGTGCATGTATTTTTTTAACTGTAGCATTGTAGAACACTATAAATTGTTTATTATTCATTACAGTAAACTGATATTCCAAGAAACCAAGTGACTTCCCAAGTGTATGAACAAAAATTCAATTCCAAATCCCACAATCTCACACTCCCTCCTCTCTAAATTTATGAAACTATATTTAATGCTCAAATGACCAATTTAAATTTAAATGACACATCCTTTTCAAAGTAATACATCTAAACTCATTCCACATTTTTTTTTTTTTGCTAAGGGTATTGAACAGTCAGATATAACATAAATAAATAAATAAATAAATAAATAAAACTATACGCACACGCGCGCGCACACGGTGTGTGTGTGTGTGTGTACGGTTGGCCAAAAACTTCATGTTTTCCATAGATCTTACAGAAAACCCAAATGATATATATATGTGTATATATATATATATATATATATATATATATATATATATATATATATTTATATGTTGACTTTAATAAACAGATTAAAAGTATGCCTAGGGCTTCCCTGGTGGTGCAGTGGTTGAGAGTCCGCCTGCCGATGCAGGGGACACGGGTTTGTGCCCCAGTCCGGGAAGATCCCACATGCCACGGAGCGGCTGGGCCTGTGAGCCATGGCCCCTGAGCCTGCGCGTCCGGAGCCTGTGCTCCGCAACAGGAGAGGCCACAACAGTGAGAGGCTCGCGTACCGCCAAAAAAAAAAAAAAAAAAAAAGTATGCCTAAAGTAGCTCCATTCGAAGAACTCCTAATTTGCAACAATACTACAAATCAGAGTATACATAAAAACACCCCTCTTAAAGGGCTGCTAAATGTGAACATCTTTTTATGGTGTGTTAATATGATAAAATTAAAGAATGATCTATTTACCTCAAAAGGTGCACTTTTTAAAAGACTGACCAAAAAGTATGCTTTACTTCCAACTAGAACTGACAAATTGAGAGATCAAATTAGCTTAATTTTTCAGGCATAAACAGTCTTTAGATGTTCAGAAAAAAATGTTATTTAAGTGGGAGAAAAAATAACACACGATTACAGTGTAAATATTTATTAAATGCATTCAGTTAACTTACTGTGCACCTACTATGTGTTAGTCATGGTGCTAAGAACAAGAGACGATTAATACTCAGTGTATTGATTCTGCCTTTTTATTTTCTGTATGCTGATGCTTTGACAGATGGGACCTTGCTTAACCTGGAAAGACTGGCCCTCTTACGGATAGCCAATTCCGAGAGATAGAAAATGGCTGCCTTTGAGCACATATTTCATACACAAACTAAGTGATCCAGAGCTCTTACTCCAACTATCAAGCTCTTACACTCCATGCCACTACCTCCCTTCTCCCAGCTAACCTAGGGCCAGGTACCAGACAACTCATGACAGTCCCTACACCCTGTAGCCTACTAAAATTACTCGAACTTGCCAATCCTAAACCGGCTGACCCTTGCTTTCCCATCCCTTCCCACAGAAACCACAATAAAGGCTCTTGCCCACATTTCCCCCTCTCTCCCTCTATCTCTTGACCAACCCTGGTGTTTCCCCATGTGGTTCTGTGTGGTGTGGCATGCTCCTTCCTCTTGGGAACTGTGAGTAACAAAAACCTTCAGTGGCAATTGTCCTTGATCTGCTGGCCTTGCCGTATCTGAAAAATATTAACACCTACAATTTAAAGCACCCAGGGTCTACTATGGAGGCTTTTGTATTTCGTAATGTTTATTGAACAAATAAATGAATGAATAAGCCAAGAATGAATGCTGGCAGCAAACACGCAATAAAACACTAGATCAAAAATTAAAGACCTGAATTCTAGCATAAAGACCTGAATTCTAGCATTTTCAATATGTGATAAGTTGGGCAGCAGCAAATTTACAATGAGTAAATTATCCGTAACAGTATTGCTAGATGAAAACTAGTAACTGCCTGATTCATCTCAGAGAATAAAACCGACTCTCCCTTGAAGGCCTTACTTTCCTAGGACTTATGCTCTATTCTCAGCCTAGCTCTCCAGCTTTACTATTCTTACTCCCTTCGCTCTAATGGCTGCCACACTGGCCTTCTTTCAGTTTCCTGAAGGTGCCCTCACCCCTCCAGCTACAGAGCCTTTGCCCAGGTTGTTCTGCCTTTTTGGAATACTCATTCTCTCTCAACTCAATTAATTAAGAGTTAATTTCTCTCAGCAAACTAGAGTTAATTTCTCCTCTTCATATCTCAGCAAACATTTCTTCAGGAAAGTCCTTCTGTACTGAATTAATGACCTAATCTGGCAGCTGCACAGTATCCATGTCAACTGTTATCACTTTTATTCTGTAGTTCTATAATTCTTTAACTTCTGTCCTCTTCACTTGACTGTTACCCCGCAAATACAAAAACCACATTTATCCTCATACTGTTCCACTGCTACTCATTATCATTAGGATATTAGAAAGAAAACAGGTAGCTGGAATGTAATTAAAATAAAGCAGTTTTATGCCTCATTGGTCAAAGTATTTAGAGAACATTCCTGGTAATAAAGGAATAATCTCTCGGACGCTCCACCACATGCTCTGAGGTCGATTAAGGTCTGTGCCTGCACCAGTGCTGGCTAGCAGGCTCACCAACCTGCAGGCGGGGGCTACCAGGCGTGGAGCCAGGCACCAGTGGCAATGGGAAACCCAGTTACCAAAACTGACTCTAGATGAGAGAACCTAACAGACCAGTAACAATGGAAATTGAGAAAGTTATCAAAAAGCTACCATCCCCCAAAATACCAGGCCCAGAGGGTGTTACAGGTTAAAAAAAATCCTTCATGAAGAAAGATCTTAAGCAACATGATGAACTCAGAAGCTCATGAAAAGAGGCCACCAATCCTAATGTTTTAAAAACAAGATACATCACCTCATATTGCGAATGTTAGTGAAATGAAGCATTACTTGTGTGGATTCTGTGCAGCTTTCAACAATGTAGCAATCATTGGGCTTCCCTGGTGGCACAGTGGTTAAGAATCCACCTGCCAATGCAGGGGACATGGGTTCGAGCCCTGGTCCGGGAGGATCCCACATGCCGCAGAGCAACTAAGCCTGTGTGCCACAATGCTGAGCCTGCACTCTGGAGCCCACGAGCCACAACTACTGAGCCTGTGTGCCACAACTGCTGAGCCTACACTCTGGAGCCCGCAAGTCACAACTACTGAGCCTGCGTGCCACAACTACTGAAGCCCGCACGCCTAGAGCCCATGCTCCGCAACAAGAGAAGCCACCACAATGAGAAGCCCATGCGCCACAGAGAAGAGTGGTCCCCACTCACCTCAACTAGAGAGGGCCTGTGCACAGCAATGAAGACCCGATGCAGCCCAAAATAAATAAATAAAATTATTTTAAAAACGTAGCAATTGCATTTCCCATTGGAAGGTCCTCTTTTGGCAAGAGCTGTATGAAATCAAAACCCAGGATGCAGTACTTCAGTTGAGAAGGGATGGATTTCAAAACTTGCACCATGGGGCTTCCCCGGTGGCGCAGTGGTTGAGAGTCCGCCTGCCGATGCAGGGGACACAGGTTCGTGCCCCAGTCCGGGAAGATCCCACATGCCGCAGAGCGGCTGGGCCCGTGAGCCATGGCCCCTGAGCCTGTGCGTCCGGAGCCTGTGCTCCGCAACGGGAGAGGCCACAACAGTGTGAGGCCCGCATAATGCAAAAAACAAAACAAAACAACAAAAAAACTTGCACCATGGAATCCTTCCCCCACTGATGGAGAAGGCAGCAACACTAGCACTTATGTCTGGTCTGTAAGAGGATTTACCTTGCCTTCTCCTAAGCTTATCAGTACTCCAGAGTTTGCAACCGGTAGGTAGCATGGCAGCAGTACTTGCAGGGATATAACATAAAGCAATTTTCATGCCACCGGAACGAGTTCAAACACTGCTTCAAGACCACAAGTATCATGACAAATTTACACTTGTCAGGCTTTCAAGGCACCGAAATGCCATGGAATTAGAGAGTGTTATCAAGGCCTGGTGCCTGTTCTTTTCAGTAATGGATTCAGCAAAGTCCTTTTTTTGGCCTTCGAGGTTCCATCAAGGAACATCTGCTTATGGCAATGACTCACAATGCTCATTTGGTCAATGATATTATCTGTGGAGGTCTATAGGGTGCCATGTTGGAATCTTGTTTTTTCCAGTTAATATTGTAAAAACTTAAATGCAGTCTCAGATTGATGGTGAACTTCCATCTTTCCCCAAGGTTTTCCAAAAACTCTGGTTAAAACAGGACAGGAATCTGACAAATCTTTTCAGAGGTGCCCATCTCTTGGGGCATAACTGATGCAACTTATGAATTCTTCTTAAAGATTATATGAAAGAAATCAGTTAAGTGCCACTTATCAACTGAAGAGACCAAAGGGAAATGCAGTTTGGCCTCATTCTTAATCGGCCAAATACAAGTTGGTGTCATAAATCCAGGGCACAATGAATAATGGGCAAAGCTGCTTTCCTTAAGCACCAACAAATTCAGAATAGACACATTCAGTAGGAAAAAAGAATGGCGGGGGGAGAGCAAGAGAGAGGCTGGGGACAGGGATGAGTGAATAAGGACTGCTGAAGAGCACATGGTTCCTTCTGGAGGTGACGAAATGTTCTAAAACTGATTGTGATGATGGATGCACAACACTATGGATATGCTAAAGAGTAGTGAATGGTACACTTTAAATGAGTGAATTGTACGGTCTGTGAATTATATCCCTATTAAGCTGTTATCACACACATACACAAAAGATGTTTCTAAAACGTTTTTCTTGTGAAAGACGTAAAAAATTAAGAACTAATTTTTACTGAAGTAAAGCTACTAAAATATTAGGTTAAGAATTTACAGATAAAAGAAAATAATGTAAAATGCTAAATAAGAATACATGACCTAGGAGTAAAAGATGCATCCTATTTTAAAGGATGAAAATAAAATTCTGTCACATTAAATACTCACTTAGGAATGGTCAGTTTAAACCAAACATAATTCTGGTAAAACAACACATCCACAATTTAAAAATTTTAAACTGCTTTTTATTTAACTATATTTAAACTATAACAAAATATTAGTTTGGAACCTGTTACCTTGATTCTACTAGCCTGTTTTTTTTTTTTGGTTTTTTTTTGTTTTGTTTTGTTTTTGCGGTACGCGGGCCTCTCACTGTTGTGGCCTCTCCCCTTGCGGAGCGCAGGCTCCGGACGCACAGGCTCAGCGGCCATGGCTCACGGGCCCAGCCGCTCCGCGGCATGTGGGATCTTCCCGGACCGGGGCACGAACCCGTGTCCCCTGCATCGGCAGGTGGACTCTCAACCACTGCGCCACCAGGGAAGCCCATACTAGCCTGTTTTTAAAGCTGTAAAATGACTTAGAAAATTACCTTAGAAAATTTATACAGAATAATAAATTTCCAAATGCTGATCATAATATATACTATTCTTGAGATAGAAGAGAACTATGGAGAGGTACTAAGTGTCCAACCCAAATCTGTGTAGTATATCTGATACCAAGAGGACTTTATTATAAGGTAATTTCACCTGGAAAGCAAGCCATCATAGCTAAAAACCCTGTTGCTTTGTCAACCTCTTTTGAATTATTCAACTAGCTTAAGTAAAATATTCCCCATTAGTGACTTCCTTAAATCTAAAAAAAAAAAAAAAAAAAATCAAAAAATTCAAAATTCTTAAAATGCTTAATCTCAGAGAACACTTATTCACATCTGAAATTCTTAGAACTGCATTACAAAAATGTGTCTTTTAAGTTAGACGATGAATTGCTATTTCAGAGAACAGAGTCAAAGGAAAGTTTGATTATTCTCATTCTCATCTATGAAAGTTTTTGTTTAATCTATGTCTTTGGAGGAAAACATTAAAAGAGTTATATGTAAAAAATGTTATCTTCATATAAAAATTAGCAGAAGAAAATATTACTCCCTTTATGTATAAATAATATGGACCCTAAGAAAGGGAAAAAATTCAAACTTGAAATTATTCCAGCTACAAAACAAAAAGGACACAAGACAACTGTACTGCACAACTACAGAAAGAAAAAAAAAAAGGATTGCTCTATGTTCAGAAGGTGACCAAGAAGATATACTAAGAACGTCTGGAGAAGACATGGACAAAATCATGTATCCTTAAGTTTAAGTGACAATGCAGAATACTACAAAAGATCATCAAGCTGAAGGTGACCTGACTTTGACATATGTGGTTAGCATATTTTTAATGAATTAATGAACAGATAAACAAATACTCAATATACTATAAATGTCCTGAATTTAAATGAATGCATGTACACAGAGACTTAAGCTTTTAGAACTTTACAGTGCAGTAAAAGGATGGATGGATGAGAGAGGAAGAAAGGGGTAAAATAAAAACAGCTAACCTCATCTATCCAGACAGTTTGACCTCAATATGTAAACTCATTTAATCTTTATAATACTCTCATTAGCAAGAGATTACTAGTATCCTCATTTCAAAAACCAGGAAACTTAGGCACAGGGAAGTTATTTGGCCATGGTCATTAGTGACTAGTGGTGCTGGAATTTGAGTGTGGTCCTAAAGCCTACAGTCTTCAACAGATTTCTGAATATGAAGTAGTGGATCATGGTAAAAGATAGCTTAATACAGTAGTTTCCCAAATGGTCATTCTTTAGATCAGTGATTCTAAACTGGAGGTGGGAGGTTCTACTGGCATCTAGTGGGTAGAGGCCAGAGATGCTGCTAAATATGCTGCTATGAACAGCAGCCCCAATATGAAAAAATCATCTGGCCCCAAACTGTCGATAGTACTGTGGTTGAGAAACTGTTTTAGAAAAGTGTTATTTCTGCATGTGAAAATCCATTATAATAAAGAAGAAGAAAATAACATTTCCCAAGGTGGCCTGATTCAAAACATCATTATCAATACATTATTCTCTAGACCTGCTTATTTCAGGCAAAGGAAATGTTACACTGCAAGGTCTAAAAGAAACACAGGAAGAGGAAATTACTATTACGTAGGAGGTTAACCAGGAAATATCACTGGGGATGTGGATGGGGGAAAAAATTTCCCCAAACTCCATCAACTATGTACCTATAAGTATAAGAAAGGTTATAATGGGAAATGATAAAACTGCTGACCTAAACGTCAACATTACCTTCCACTAGAGCAGGTGACTATAAATTTTCCTAAGTTATGTCATGGGCCAATGATAATGTGGCAAACTTAAGTTTTTTTGGTTGTTTTTCAGATGGTCACATTTTCTGTATCTATCAATGCTTCTTTAGTCATTAATCCATTAAGGACTATAAAGTTAAATCATTATTCTTTAAAATTCTATTACATTACTCAAGATTTTCCTGGTACTTAAAATGACATGAATTCACTACCGCCCAATAGATTTTTCAATACTTCATTTTAAAAACATAAATAAGATCTGATTTTCCCATTCACAAAGCTATCTCTTCACAATTTTTACTTTCTTTTCTAAATTTTTTGAATTTATTTTTCTATTGAAGTATAATTTACAATGTTGTGTTAGTTTTTAGAGTATAGCAAAGTGATTATATACATATTTTTTCAGATTCTTTTCCATTTTAGATTATTACATGATATTGAATATAACCCTGTGCCATACTGTAAATCCCTGTTGCTTATTTTATATACAGTAGTGTGTATGTTAATCCCCAACTCCTAATTTACCCCCACCATAAGTTTGCTTTCTGTGTCTGTGAGTCTATTTCTGTTTTGTAAATAAGTTCATTTGTATCATTTTTTTAGATGCCACATATAAGTGATATCATGATATTTTTAAATTTGAAAATTTAATGCTTAAGAAAATTTCAAGCCTTAATAAAATTCTGTCCCTCAATTTATGCAGACTGACATGAGCCCCAGTCTAAGTATTCTTTTAGACTTATAGAAGCCTTTTTTATTTTCTTTACAGACCCAACTATTTCCATAACTTAAGTATCAAAAATGTTTTTGAATCACACACATAAAATTAAATATTGAAGGCAACAGTATTATCATAAAAAGTGTAAAACAAATATGCTTTAGATACAATTAGGTATCTTTCTCACTTTTTTTTTTTTTGGCGGTACGCGGGCCTCTCACTGTTGTGGCCGCTCCCTCTGCGGAGCACAGGCTCCGGACGCGCAGGCTCAGCGGCCATGGCTCACGGGCCCAGCCGCTCCGCGGCATGTGGGATCCTCCTGGGCCAGGGCACGAACCCATGTCCCCTGCATCAGCAGGCGGACTCTCAACCACTGCACCACCAGGGAAGCCTCTCTTTCTCACTTTTTAACCTGTGTCATTTCAAGTTTTCCCTCAATAATCTCAGTACTTTATGTTAGAGAAAACTCTAACATGCTGTATTAACCTTAATACTTTTTTTCCATCCATTAATTTACTGAGCAAATGTTTACAGTGTTGACTACTGCCAAAGAACAGGTTCTTTAACATTTCCATTTTAAAGGCCTGAATAAATCTCTAGTCAGTGTATTTCCACTAAAAGAAAGGGAAAGAGCAGTAAGTTAAAATGTTGGTAACTTCAATTTGATTTCCAAAAATAAATAAGACACCACTCAGCTTCACAGGGAGGAAATAATGTTGGTCTTCTGTACATCCACCTGGGAAGCAGCACACCTGGTAGTTCAAAGAGCAAGCTCTGGCATCAAGCTGCCCAAGGTCAAACTTTGCCCTATGACACGCCACTTGCCAGATCCTAGGCAAGTCATTTAACATTAAGTTATTTCTTTGCTCTATAAAAAGAAGACAATCATGCCTCTAACTGAGGACAGTTTAAAACTTAAATGAGATATAAATGTAAAGTACTTAGCAAAATATAATGCATATGGTAATGTAAGCATATAAGGTAGGGGGTCCCCAGAGAAAGAGAATCAGGCATGGCTTTGACATAAGAGAAACCATTTTTTGCCTAAGTCATTCTGTGATCTAAGCCTGGCCACAATGCTTAACCTTAAGCAGGACTTGGTAATAATGATCTTAAGGGAACAAAAGAACAAACTGTTATCAAGCAAGAGAAGTAGCAAGAGCAAAGATAACAAATTAGTTGTAAAAACTCACAGTTCTGTTTCAATAGTAAAGACTAGCATGAAGCACTTTCTTGAACAGTTCTGCAGAATTTAAACCTCCTAGCCACTCAACCTCCAGATCAACTGGAACGTAAGGGATGATGATGTTGACCTTCACTGACCCCCATGACTTCAATCAACCAAAGCTTCGACTCTGTCAAACACCCAAGCACCTTCACGAATATGCATGTACCCTTAGCTTAAAACTTTCCAAATTTTGCTGTTCATGGAAACACTCCACTGGGAAAGATCCCTAGTGCTCTTGGTACTTGTTGCAAGTAATAAATCCTTCCTTCTCCCAGTCTTTGACTTGGTTCTACCTTTTGGCTCGACACCCACCAAGAGGCAAACCCGGTTTTTGGGTAGCAGTTAAGTGCTCAAAAATTATTATCTACTGTTATGGGATTAGGACTAAATAATTACCTGTGTTCTTAATCCAAATTACCATACCAGAAATAAATAATAAAATTTTTAGAAGAATTTCTAAAGCTAACTGCACTTATTTCACTAATTTATCACTAGGATAAATGTGCTCTAAAAATTCCCTAAGACAAAAAGATCTAATATATCATTCTTCTCACACAGTATCAAGTCTTAAAAGGCCTGCTTTTATGCCTTTAAAATTAAAAGTAGCCCCCAAAAAAGCATATAATGCCAAACAAAGACAGAGATAAAGGCAAAAAAAACAAACAAACAAACCAAGATACTCTTCAAAAAATGTCCAAAATCAAAGCGTTTTGTATTTGCTTTTGGAAATGAGAATTTTAACAAAGTTTTACCGTAAACTATATTATAATGACTTCATCTAAGTAAGGAGAAAACAATAACTTGTAAGCTTCTTTAGAGATAATCCAAAATAAATAACAACAAAATTATGTAACAAACTTTTGAATTACCAAGAGGACAATATATTTTATGAAGTGCTACTGACATTGAAATATTATATATTTAATATATTCATATAAAAAGAGGACCTAAAATAAGTCTAACAAAATCTGGTTATTTTAAAAAATGAGAATTCAGACAAAAATGGAATTGGTAAAATGAACATAACCAAGTTAAACAGCAGTGCCCACCACTCCACGCACATCTTTTTAGATCTAGACCAACACTTGCCACATCATTATCTACTAACAAAATTAGCATACATATGCATAAAACAGCACTGCCCAGCAACACACAGCAATACCAATGGCCAAAACAGTGCTAACATTTTGATGCTTTAACAAAACAAATTTTAAGAAAACATTTCCTCACCTATTATCAGATGGCAGAAGAGAAAGCAAAGCCAAAGCTGAAAGTTTTCTTCTTTCAGGCTGGGTAATATTGTCCATGCGATCAACCCACATTTCAATCATATTTCCCAAAAGCTGGTCCATCTGAAAAAAAGACCAGGAGGCATCTCAAATATTTAAAATGCTATTTACTTGTGGATAAGTACTGTTAAAGGCTAAAACCTCATAAGGAATGGCTAAAGTTCAATTCCAGCAAACCAGAGAATTGGAATATAAGAATTTGGGAGAAGCCTTGAGCTGGAAAAAAATAATTTGAGCAAAACCAGAAAATGACTCTAATTAATCTTGAGAGCCAATTAACTCTGAGAGCCAAATAGACTTGTTCAACTCATCTAGGCTAAGGGTCCAGTTGTTTGGTCAAATACTAGTCTAGATGTTGCCATGAAAGTATTTTGCAGATAAGATTAACATTTACATGAGTTGACTTTAAGTAAAGATTACCCTAGATAATGTGGGTTAGGTTTCATTCAATCAGTTGAAAGCCTTAACAGCAAAAACTAAGGTTTCCTAGAAAGAAGAAATCCCGCCTCAAGACTGTAACATAGAAATCCTGCCTGAGTTTTCATTTGCAGCCTGCCCTACAAAATTAGAAATTGCTAGTCCCTGCAATCATATGAGCCAATTCCTTATAATCCACCCCCCTTCTCGTGTATATGCGCCTCTACATGTGTATATTCTCTCAATCTCTCTCTCTCTCTCTCTCCATATACACAGAACCAGTTCTATTTTTCTGAAAAACCCTAACTGATACAGTTAGAATCTATAAAGTAAAACAGGACCAAGTGTACTCATCATGTAGACTGAAAGTGGGTCCCAGGGTTTGCTTATAAACACCTGTACACTTCTCACACCTTTTAAAGAATGCATTTAATATCAGAATCTGTATTTCATGGATTTTAGTAATGTAAGATCAACCTTGAATTCCCATACTTTCCTACTTTTGTGCTTCTACATTTTTTAAAAAAAATGCTTCAACACATTTTTTTCAACACATTTTGAAAAATAATAAACAGTCAAGGAAACACTTATTAGTTTAAGGCAATTATTTATACTTGAGTTCCCCAAACTGTGTGCTGTGTCCCAAGATGCCACAGTAAACTCATAAAATATTTAAAATTATTCAGAGAAACCTAATGACATCCGTCACATACTGCAAAAACTACTAGTTCAAGATAGTACCCAGTTTTAACATTACACTCCTTTTGATGACTTCATATCTTTGCAAAGTACTACCAAAAAATCAAGGTAGAACAGAAGATGAAAGTAGAGGTATCCAATATGATTCTAAGGTTTAAGAACTTGGGTGTTGCCCAACAGGCATACACATTCCATTAATCAGTAACTGTGGTTATTTAAGAATGAAATAAAGATATTATTCTTTACATTTTTGTGTATAATTTTCAACAGATACTAAGTTATTAGGACATGAATACAAATTAATTTGTTTGGATCTAACTACTTAATAAAAGGAACAGTTAGCTATTTATATTTCTTTTAGCCTAGAGGCATTGTGAAAATAATACTAACATATTAAGGGCACAATGAAGCAATACAGTCCAGTAACTGCTGATTTATACCATGTGTCTTCAATTTGTACTTAATTTGGAAACAAATGGCTCAGATACTTTATAGATTTACTGCAATTAATATCTAGTAAGCAAGATTTAAAAAATAAAGCATAACCATACAAAAGCAAATATCCAGTTATTAAAATGTAATATATACAACTAAAGCTATAGTAATATATGCGGTTGAAATGAAGATGCAATCAGCAAAGACAGGTATTTCTATGGTCTAATTTTATTTATTTATAACTTACATTTATTTCCTCTACTATAAAAATATTTAACAGCACAAAACAAAAAATAGAAACAAGACAACTGTAACACATGTTGATGACCATTTATAGCGAATCATAAAGCAAAAGAAGAATTCTGCAGTATTTCAGAGAACTAATTTCTAAAATCAAGGTATTTCTTAAGCAGCATAATAAAAAGATGATGAGATTTCTCTACCTTGATAATGTATGCCAAAATCTACCCTGGCGGATCATGCTGAAGCTACCACGATTAAATAAATATCTACCATAGAAAGACAGAATTTTATTTCTGACTGGTTCCATCATTTTTACTACTTTAAAGAATATGAGTTATAAATGCTGTCTATAAGAATTAAGTAATTTTATATAATTATATTCTCTGTAGGAACAGAATAATGTTTATGCAAATGGTGATCTTTTTTTATTTCTCTCTCCAAATGTTTTCTTAGTCTAACCTTCATACCAGTTGCTATTCAAGCAATAAAATGTCATTTTTACGTAAAATTTCATGAAACATCATTCACTGTGTGGAAACAAAAAAGTACCTTCAATCTCTCTAGTATTAGAAAGATGTGTGCTGTTTCAAGTCAAATACTTAGGACTGATTAAGGAAAAAGTCTTATAATCAAAGTAGCAGGTCTTGAGGAAAGTCATCTTCTTACCTTGTAGAACTGAAGTTACCAAAATGTTTCACTCCTCCCCCCAAATTTATAAAGTCTAAATTAAGGAATATTGCCAGAAAGAATAAGATGACAATGTTTCTAGAAAACAAGGAAATACTTAAGGAATAGTTGAGTTCAGTCTTAGTTTTACAGAAAGATAAACAGATAATATTACTCCAATTACGCAGCTGCACACAACTTATTGCATCTTTATAAAAAAGTTATTTACCCTAGAAGCATACTGACATTGTGAAAACAATTTTAGCTTTGAACATATGCATTTGCTGGCTCCCTCTGAAATCCCACTAAAATGAGAGTAAAGAAATATAAAAAGCAAACAAATAACCCCCCAGGGTCTATAAAAGAGGAGAAACTATATGGGTAAAGATGGCTACGAGTTTTTGGAAGATGGCAGGTGAATGAAAGAGTGGTAAGTGATTTGGCTGAACAGAAAAGCCTGGAACCAAACTGCCTGCCAGAGGAATAATAATCTAATGCAAACAGACTTGGTTCTCAGAACCTTGCAATCATCAGGCCACAAAGAAGACAGAGGTGAGGCACAGAGCTCATAACAGGAAAACTAGCTGGGAATCTGTATAAAGAACAATTAGAACCTTCTAGATTGCTTTCCCCACTCCTAAAGGAGTCAAAAGATACAGTATCTGCAAAAATAAAATCCAAGAAGCTCCAACTCAAGGCATCAACAACAGGAGGAAGGCAAGGTGAGAAACAAATTAAAATCAGATGACTTAAATAAAAATCAGGACGCTGAATGGCGAAACACCCTCATCCCAAAAGCCTGTTTTCCCATCCTGAATTCCACAACACTTGTTTACACCAAGATAGATGCTATCCCTCAGAAGAGGAAGCCTAAAGAGAAAAAGGGCCTACAAATACTGTCATTTTCTAGCAAATTTCCCTACAGCAAAAGTAACATTCTTCAATACCCTAAGGCTCTAAATTCTAAATTATGTTATCAGTCTAAAAAGTTTTCTTCATTCAATATAAATAATGACTCTGAAAGACTCTGACTAGCAAATGCTTAGAGGTGGAACTGTTCTAAAGGTGACTTCTGCAATGAACCCAACTTCTTTCCTAAAGATATTAAATCACTCTTAATTAACTTGGTTTTCTCTACTATCTGACAACTGTTTTCAAGTGTTTAGAAGAGACAAACCTTTCTGCAAAATCCTTGCTTGCTTCAAAGCTATCTGGATTTACTGGAACTCATTTTCCTAGTCCTATTTAATTCTGATGTTCTTTAAAACTGTGCTCACAGTCAAAAGTAGCCATTTGAACTACAACAATATTTCATTCTCTTTCATTCCCGTAGTCTCTAGACTCAAACATGATGGCTTGACAATTTCTGGTCAAATTCTTTGTGAAAAACATTTCTTCTTCACATTGAAAAGTGAAAAAAGAAGTGTTCCATGAAAAGCCAGTGCTCTAAATACAGTGAGAGAAATAAGACTAAACCTATAACATCTCTCTTCAATCCTTCATATTGTCAAAGGGTTGACATAGTACCAGCACCAGCCACAGGTCATTATTTCTGTATATTTTGATGTTTAACCCAGTGGAGGTGGTGGCCTACTCTCGTGTATTTTTTTTAAATGTAAACCTAAGACATCTGCAATAACGGAAACATAGGACATTTCAGAAAATTTTCCACATGACTTTTATTTATTTTTTAATTTAATTTTGATTTTATATTGGAGTGTAGTTGATCGATCACATGATGACTCTTAAATGCACAGCACCTAAAGAACTATCCATTAGTTAGTCTGCCCTGGATTAGCAAAGCATATTATTTTGGGTAGAAAGATGGCGTTAAGCACAGGATAGCACAGAGGCAAATTTCCTTTAAGGTCTAATAACAAGTAAAACTATATTTTCAGATCTTCTCCATTCATGCAAATACATACTATGCTAGGTGACTCATTTCCAGATTCAAACCATGCTGCTACTAACAATCACTTGAGGTAAAATGAAAATTAAAATATTTAAAAATCAAAAAGTAACTATAAATTAAAAATTTTTAATATAATCTTTATTTTTTACACAAAGTGATATTTTAACACTGTCTATCAAGCTATGTAGCACAAACCGTTATCAAACCATTTTAATAATTTCTGCCTTTCCACCACATGAGGACTCAGTGAAAGGTCAGCAGGCTACAATGCAGGAAATGGCAGAATCCAACCACGCTGGCACCCTTATCTTGGACTTCTGAGCCTCCAGAACTTTTACCAACTGAGGTATGTACCCCTATATACAGAGGAAGCCATGAAAAGAGAAATATGGTACATCTCCCCAACTCTACCATCTCCTAGCTTTGTGACCTTGGAGTTCACAGTCAAATGGAGAAGACAAGCAAGTAAGCAATTCTGTAATTCAATCTGCAAGACCACTCAGCTGACCTGTAGAAGAGGGACTGGAGGAAGCCCAATATTAGAGGTTATCGTAATATTCCAGTCACGCGAAAAGCACTTGGGCTATGGCAGCAGCAATGGAGGTGAAAAGAAGATGGATTTAACATGGCTTACAAAAATATAGGGGATGAAGGAATAAGTTAAATGATACCAGGACAGGGCTCAAAGTTCTTTGGGATAACTGGCCCAGGCCCTTAAATAAACTAAGGCCACAGGAAAAAAGGATGGAGGTGGGAGAGCTGTTCTATAATAAAAGATGAGAAAACTTCTGAATAAATGAGAGAGAAATACAGATTAAGCATAATGGACACACAAAAGAAGAAATGTCAGAGGACACTGAGTGCTCAAAGAAGACAGAAGACCTTGATGTAAAGATACTGGGACTGGATTGTAAGGAAAAGGTCAGAGTTGGCCTCCCTTAAAGGAGTGACTGTGGCTGGAGATAAGCAGAGTCAGTGATTAAGTCTTAGAAAATGCTTATGGTTTACTAGGAAGTGAAACCCATGAGACCAAGAAGGAAGTCAATGGGAAATTAACTTACAGTGTCCTGGAACCTAAAGAAGGGAAGAATTTCAAGGAATGTGTGAATGAGTGTGTCACCTAAAACCAAAAGAGGAAGTTTCTGTGCCCTCCAATGAGGTTTATGTTATACAAATACAAAACACGTATATAGTTACACACATATACACATAAATACATACGTATACACATATATGTTTGCATGTTATAGGTTAATCTAGCTTGATTCATCTAAAAGGCTTGTCTTTTTCCAGACTTCCCTGGTGGTCCAGTGGTAAAGAATCTGCCTTTCAATGCAGGGGACTCGGGTTTGATCCCTGGTCAGGGAACTAAGATCCCACATGCCATGAGGCAACTAAGCCCACGCGCCACAACAACTGAGCTTGCGCGCCACAACTACTGAGCTTGCGCGCCTCAACGAGAGCCTGCGTGCCACAACTACAGAGCCCACGCGCCACAACTAGAGAAAGAAAACCCACATGCCACAACTAGAGAGAAGCCCACGCCACAATGAAAGATCCCGCAAGCGGCCTCAAGGAAGAACCCGCGTGCTGCAATTAAGACCCGACGCAGCCAAAAAAATAAATTAAATAAATAAATAAATAAATAAAAGATTTGTCTTTTTTGCATTAAATTTCCTTGGTACATTTGTCAAAAATAAACCGACCATTAATGTGTGCACCTATTTTCCAACTCAATTCTGTTTCATTGACCTAAATGTTTATTTTCATGCTATCCCACTTTCTTGGTTAGTATAGGTTTATAATAGGTCTTGAAATCAGATAGTAACATATATTCTTCAACTTTGTTCTTGTTTAAAGTAGGTTTGGCTATTCTAGGTCCATTACATTTCTATATAAATTTTAGAATTAGCCTGCCAATTTCTACCAAAAAAGAAAAAACTGTTTAGGGAAAATTTGTATCTTAGCAATAATGAATCATCTAATCCATGAGCATACATATACATTTATTGAGATGTTTTTTAATGTTCTCAGCAATGTTTAGTAGTTTTTACTGTACCTGTCTTACATTTTGTTAAGTGTATCCTAAATATTTCTAGGTTTGAATGTTATTGTAAATCGTGTTTTGAGAATTTCAGTTTCCAGTTGTTCACTGGTAGTGAAGAAAAATAAAATTGTTTTTTATATATTGACCAAGTAACCCATGACCTTAGTAAACTGACTAGTAGTTTTACTGGAGATAATAATATACAATCATGCTGTTTGCAAAGTGAGTCAGTATTACTTATTCCTTTCCAATCTGTATGCTTTTATTTGTCTTTTTTTTGCCTTGTTGCACTGGTGGGGCTCCCAGTATCATAATGAATGGAAGTATTGATATATCAAATCTGTTAGAATTCTGCTCATTCTACTGCAAATATTTTGGATATTAAAGTTGAGAGATCTGTGATAGATACGTTAAATCACTTTTTTGTAATTGACCATATAAAAGAAAAAATTATGAAAGTGAAAGATATTATGAAAATTAAGAAATGTGAACTATCATTCAACCAAAACGAAGTATTAATTATAAGAAAAATTGTGTAATTATGTGACCGCCCCCCTTTTGATGACAGATGAAAAATATATTGAATCTTTAGGTTCTTTCATTTACTGTATCCTAAACTTGGCTAATGATGGTTGTAAAGCTCAGCTCATTGAAAATGAAATAAAATTAAACCAATTAATATGACTTTTGGATAAACAAATATGACTTTTGGATAAAGTCTAAATATCTCTAAATATCCCAAACAGCATTTAGAAGAACTAGAAAAGCTCTGAATAGAACTGCACTTAGTTTAATAGAAGATGAGAGGTGATTCATCACTAGGAACATTAAGACAAATTACTACTTTTTGAGATTACAGGTTGCCTAGTGACTAATACTTAGGGAGGAAATTGTTGAAAATATTTGATGTCATTTTTTTATGTAAAATCTTGACTCAAACTAGAGTATTATTCAGCTAGTATCAGCAGCATCAAATAAAGAATCATATTTACAATTTTTAAATATCAGCAAATGATTTAGAAATTACTGTTTCATGTGCATGTGTATAAAATAAACTGATATCTTTTTCCTATGTTTTCTTCTGGAAGCTTTTACAGTTTTAGCTTTTTTTTTTTTTTTTTTTTTTTGCGGTACGCGGGCCTCTCACTGTTGTGGACTCTCCCGTTGCGGAGCACAGGCTCCGGACGCGCAGGCTCAGCAGCCATGGCTCATGGGCCCAGCCGCTCCGCGGCATGTGGGATCCTCCCGGACGGGGGCACAAACCTGTGTCCCCTGCATCGGCAGGCGGACTCTCAACCACTGCACCACCAGAGAAGCCCAGTTTTAGCTTTTTTGATCAATGATTCATTCCGAGTTAATTTTTTTGTGTCAAGTACTTCTTTGAAGAAATGATCTGGTGATGTGCCCAAAACTATTTGTGGAAATGTTGACACATCTTTAGGATTTGACTACATCAAAGAGTAGTCTTGAACATCTCAGTTTTCACATATTGCAAGAAAACTATCAACATTTGGTTAATAGCATTAGTACATATGAGGGAGAAATGAAAAGAAAAAGTAAAACTGCAGGGTTAATATTCTTCCAATTTCATAATTCAATTCCTGATTTTCAGGTATATTATTTATGTTTCTCTGATGCTTATTCAATATGATAGTAAACATGAAATTTATTAAGAAAAGCTTTCTGATTTGTTTGATTTACATCTCTCATTGCATATGATTAAATTTAGTGACTTAGAACCAAATATGTGGAAATTTTTTTTTTAGTTTTGACTGAAACTATATACACCTTCTCCCTAGAGAGACACTGGCAATGAGGTTATCAGTTAAATATTTCTTACTGAAATATTTTTCTTAAACACCAAGTTTATTATTTCAAATATTCTTTCACCTAGCTATATGAGTTCCATAAACATCATTAAATATCTTCAAAGTCATGAATTTCTCATTTTAAGTAATCTATATAAATATTTCAAAAAGCCGTTTTCTCATTTCAGGAAATACATGTTAGCTAGCAGGTGAAAAACTAATTTAGAATATAATGTTAGTCCCATAAATATTAATTTTTTGAAATTTCTATTAAATATTTCACATCTTAAGATACTGTATTAAAACTGCACAGTTGATAGAATTTTTTAAATGCTGGTGGTACTTTTCCAAATGTTTTTGTTCACTTTGACAGTGGAAAAACTTTATTATTTCGATCACTTTATTATCTAATATAAATTCATGATGTTCCCTTAATTTTTTTCCTGACTGCTGCAAAAATTCTTTACTTTGCCAGAAACATTAATAGAACATGACTGACATTCTGATGAAATGTATTTAGAACCTTCAACTTCTAATGATACAATTCTTAAGCACCTTTGCATCCAAAGTTTATATCATTAAGCAATAACAAATCACTGTATTTTGCTGAAATAATAAAAATATTTTTCATTCCAGAAATAAAGATTACTTTTACTTTGCACCGAGTCCTACAGTTTCAAGAGGTTCCAGATCGTTCTAAATTCTTCAACATATCAGAAGATGTTCTACACTGCAATTTATTATTAACATAGTTTCTTCATTGTACTCCTGCACATTCAAAAGATTTATTTACAAAACAGAAATGTTAGGGACTTCCCTGGTGGTCCAGTGGTTAAGACTTCACCTTCCAATGCAGGGGGTGTGGGTTCATCCCTGGTCGGGAAGTTAAGATCCCACATGCCTCGCAGCCAAAAAACCAAAACATAAAACAGAAGCAGTATTTTAACAAATTCAATAAAGACTTTAAAAATGGTCCACATTGGGCCTCCCTGGTGGCGCAGTGGTTGAGAGTCCGCCTGCCGATGCAGGGGATACGGGTTCGTGCCCCGGTCTGGGAGGATCCCATATGCCGCGGAGCGGCTGGGCCCGTGAGCCATGGCCGCTGAGCCTGCGCATCCGGAGCCTGTGCTCCGCAACGGGAGAGGCCACAACAGTGAGAGGCCCGCGTACGGAAAAAAAAAAAAAAAAAAAAAAAAAATGGTCCACATCAAAAAAAAATGATAAACTGCTTCATAGTAAAATTTACACTATTAATTATTTACAGCATTTATCAAGTTATTATTCTACTATTTTCTAGTTAGCAGGGACTTATTACAATATTTTTAAATTTTCAATTTTAAAAATCAAAGAGGAGGGAACACATCCTAACTCATTCTGTGAGGCCAGCATTATCCTGGTAATAAAGCCCAACAAAGATAACACAAAAAAGAAAAGCTACAGATCAGTGTCTCTTACGAACACTAATACAAAAATCTTCAACAAAGTACTAGTAAACAGAATTCAGCAACATATTAAAGAGATTATACACCATAACCAAATGAGATTTATTCCAGGAATGGAAGGATGATTCAACATATGAAAATCAATCAAGATAACACACATTAACAGAATAAAGGATAAAAAACCCATGATCATCTCGATAGATACAGAAAAAGCATTTAACAAAATTCAATAACCTTTCATGGTAAAAACAGTGAATAAATTAGGAATAGGGAGAAAATATCTCAACATAGTAAATGCCATATATGAAAACCCAAGATGAACATCAGACTGAATGACAAAAGACTGAGAAGATCTCATCCTTTAATATCAGGAACAAAACAAGGATGCCAAATTTCACCACTTCTATTTAATACAGTACTGGAAATTCTAGCCAGAACAATTAGGCAAGCAAAAGAAATAAAATGCATCAAAACTGGGAAGGAAGAAACAAAATTATCTGTTTCTAGATCATATGTTCTTATATGTAGAAAGTCCCAAAGATTCTTCAAAAAAAACTGTTAGAAAATATGAATTCAGCAAAGCAGCAGAATACAAAGTCAACAAAAATCAGTTGCATTTCTATACATGAGCAATGAATAATCTAAAAAAGAAATTACAAAAACAATTCTATTTTACTACCATCAAAAAGAATAAAATGCTTAGGAATTAATTTAACCAAGGAGGTGAAAGACTATAATGAAAAATATAAAACACTTCTTATTAAGACATAAATAAATGGAAATACATCCCATGTTCATGGATTGCAAGACAATATTAAGATGTCAATACTACTCAAAGCAATCTACAGTTTCAATGCAATCTCTGTCGAAATCCCAATGACACATTCTGCAGAAATAGAAAAACCCAGCCTAAAATTCATATAGAATCTCAAGGGACCCTGAAAAGACAAAACCATCTCCAAAAATATGAAAAATAGCCAGAGCATTCACACTTTTGGATTTCAACATGCCTTACAAAGCTTTAGTAATCAAAACTATGTGATAATCATATAAAGATAGACTTATAGACCAATGGAACAGAATTCGGAGCCCAGAAATAAACCCTTGCATATATGGTCAAATGACTTTTGACAAGAGTGCCAAGATCATTCAATGGGGAAAGGACACTTTTCAACAAATGGCACTGTAAAAACTGAATAACCACATGCAAAAGAATGAAGCTGGACCCTTATCTCATACCATATACAAAATTCAACTTAAAATGGGTCAAAGAGATAAATAACAAGGACACACTGTAGAGCACAGGGCATTATAGCATTATCTTATAATAACATTTAATGGAATATAATCTGTAAAAAATAATGAATCACTATGCTGTACACCTGAAACTAATATAATATTGTAAACCAACTATACTTCAACTGGAAAAAAAAAGGGGGGGGGGTCAAAGAACTAAAGGTACAACCTAAAACTATAAAACTCTTAAACAAAAAAACAGTACAAAAGCTTCACTACACTGAATTTGGCAGTGATTTCTTGGATATGGCACCAAAGGCATAAGCAATAAAAGGAAAAAACTAAGACATACTGAACTTCTTGAAATTAAAAAATCTTGTGCATCAAAAGATACTATCAACATAGTAAAACAGCAACCCACAAAACTGGGGAAAATATTTATAAATCATATATCTGATAAGAGATTAACATACAGAATACATAATTAACCCTAAAACTCAACAACAGAAAAACTGTTTCAAAAATGGGCAAAAGACTTATAGACATTTCTCCAAATAAGATACACAAATGGCTAACGAACACATGAAAACATGCTCAACACCACTAATCATTAGGGAAATGCAAATCAAAATTACAATATGAACTCATACCCTTTAAAGTGGATACTATCAAAAACAAAAACAAGTGTTAGAAAGGATATGGAGAAACTGGAACCCTCGTGCACTGTGGATGGGAATTTAAAGTGGTGGAGCTATGTGGAAAATAGTATGGTGGTTCCTTAAAAACTTAAAAATAGAATTACAGCATGACCCAGCAATTCCACTTCTGGATATATACCCAACAGAATTGAAAGCGGGTCACAAATAGATGTCTGAGTACCCATGTTCATAGCAGCTTTATTCACTGTAGCTAAAATGTGGAAGCAACTCAAGTGTACACTGACTGATGAATGGATAAGTAGAGTGTGATAAATATATACCATGGAATATTATTCAGCCTTAAAAAGGAAGGAAATTCTGACATATCCTACAACACAATGAACTTTCAGGATATTATGCTAAGTGATATGTTAGTCACAAAAAGTATGATTCCACTTATATGAGGTACTTTAGAGTAGTCAAAATCACAGACATTGAAAGTAAAATGGTGTTTCCAGTGGCTACAGGGAGAGGGTAATGGGGAGTTATTCTTTAATGGATATAGAGGTTCAAGTTTTACAAGTCTGAAAGAGTTATGGAGAAGCATGGTGGTGATGATTGTACACTGTGAATACGTTTAATATCACTGACCTGCACACTTAAAAACAGATAAGATAATAAATTTTATGCTATGTGTATTTTATCACAAGAAAAAAAACTGGACAAAAAAATTTAACAGAGTAGACAGCTTTTCTTTCTCTCCCCACAGCACGATGGACAAAACTCTAACATAGTATTTATAATAATATTACAAAATTGCCTGTTTAAGTACTCTTTCCCTTAAAAGAATACTATCGGCTTGTCAAACCAGGTGTCTCCAGTGTCTAGTGGAGAAGTGCCTATTGCAGGATGTATAGGAGGCAGCAGAATGTGTTCGCTGAGATATCAGCTCTGAAGTGAGGTTGCTGGGGTCTGCATAACAATTCCATCATTTACTAGCTTTGCAAACTTGACCAAGTCACTAAATCTCTCCAAGCCTCAGATTTCTCAGGTGTGAGATGGAAATAAAAATATTATTATCCATTGGGTTGTTGTGAGGAATTAAAATAATACATAAAATTTATATTGTTAAATATATTGTTATTATTAAAACCACTCAACAGATTTTGCTGAACTCAAGTGAATAAACTCTTTAAACTTTTAACATTATTCCATCACAGTTAAATTTAATGAAGCTAATGAAAAATCTGTCCTGCCTATTCATCAAAATAAAGTCTAGATTCTCTAATTAGGTTAGTCTAATTATGGAAAAACTATATACATTCTACAGTTTGCACTTCCTTACTCTGGATTTTCGTTAAAAGTGGAAATGGTAATACCTCTTTCAGCCACAAACCAAAAGATTTCACAAACTGCCCCTCCATTCTAGAGATCAGTCAAGTACATTCCACCTTCTACATTTTATAAATCTTAACAGATTAATGACTTAAGACATAAAAACCATATTTTAATATAATGTATGTAGTCTCAAGTAACCAACTCACTTAATAACCTATTCCATACTTACTCAGGTGGTTGGTTTCAGTTACAGTATATTTTTAATAAGCTTCTGCTGAAAAAGTCATTTCCCACAATAATGATGACAGAAACTCATTGCATGGCATTAAGAACAAGTTCATTAAGGAAATGAAACAAAGGCAGTACATGATTATATGTAAAGTATTCCTGTTTTATTTTATGTATGAGTTAACAAAAACTGCAACCATAACAAATCAAAATTCTATCCTATGGCTAAGCAGAATAAAATTGCCTATTTTGAGAGAGAACAAAATTTAAGTTTCAACTGCCATTCACAGGTTTCTTTCTCCGTCTCCCAAATTATAGTATCAATACAACTTATTAAAGGTTTAAAATAACAAAAATATTTATTTCAAAATCATCTGTTTGTTGAAAGTAATTCTATGAAAGACTCAACCATGTACTATTTCATTTTGTATTCTTGAACATAATAAAATTTGATTCAGGGAAATAAATAAATAAATAAAGTTTAAATACTACAAGACTTTTATAGACTCATTATTTCACAAAATTATTTCCAATCTTTATTTGGATAAAGACCTCCTTCAATTTAAGTAAATTGATTCTTACCTCCTGATTAAATTTATGTGCCATCTCATTAAGTAGTGAGGAAAAGAAACTAGTGTTTTGTAGCAGGACTCGACCCATAACGCCAAGATACGTTGACATCACTACAGGATACCTCTGTACAATTAAAATACAGCATATGTAAAACTGTGTTATGGTACAAGTATAAACAATTATAAACAATCATTGACAAAGTAACAATCAACGGGGATATGAAATAACAATATTCTTCTTTATACTGCTTCTTTAGAATGAACACCAATATTGCCTGAGTTCTAACTAAATATATACGTCATACAAGGTAATATATATGTATTATGTACATATTTATATGGATTATATATGTGAAGAAGAAATAATTTCCCAATGAGTAAGGAAAATAATTAAAATCGAACCCTAGAATCCAATACTAACTTTAGAAGCTTAAGAAAAATCTTACCTCCCCTTCTATAATACCTCTGAAAACACAGGGTAGAATTGGTTGAAACATTTGCGGGCTTAATACTGGGTTCACTTTAAGGGCATTTTCCACAACCTAAAAACCAAAATGACACATTGGTAATGCTTAATAATGCAAGTCACTGCTTTATGCAAAACACAGGTAAAGAAAACAATGTATTAAATATCACATATATACAGGTACATGAAGTATTCAATATTCTAGACACACTTTTATAAGATAATCCATTAAAAATTACAATTCGATTTTAAGTATATAATATTTAGACACAGTTATACACCTTACATAGAATTATAACTAATCCCATTTTGATAACAGATATGTTGTTAATGTACTTCTTATCTTTGCATTTTAAATAACAACCCTTATAAAATGTTAATGTCTGTTTAATGTTTTATAATGTTTAATGTTTATTGTCTTATTGAGGCAATAAAAGGCACTTCAAAAGTATTTTAATAGTGAAAAGGGAAATCAGTAACAACTACACTCACTATCCAAAAATAAGTCTACATTTAAATTTATCCATAAATTGGATGGAAAAGGGCATGTTGCATATATACTGCATATTTACTAAACGAGAAATAATCTTATTTTATTTATAATACAATCATACAGATTATTAACCATGCACATTGTTACAGATGAAAATTTGAAACATAAATTACTTTTATCTGAGTGAGATGGGCTCCCTCTATAACAAAGACAGGTAGCATGAAATTCAAACTGGGGTGGGATTTGTTTGTTTGTTTGTTCCAGGGTTGGGGTGGGGGGCGGAGTGAGGAAGGCAGTGGTCAGAAAGCAGCAGTGAGGACCAAGAAGAAATGTCCATACTTCTAGCCCCACTGCTTGCAGGGTAAGAATGAAAGCAGACACCATTTGAGAGGGTTGTGGGCAAGTACCAGTCTCAAGGCAGAGCCAGGTTTCCCTTAAAATGTCCAGCAATGTTTCTCAAGACTGACTATTGGCATTCTGAGTGGGACAAGTGTTTACTGTGCAGGACTATTCCACCTATCGAGGGGTTTTTAGCATCTCTGATCTCTGTTCATTATGTGACAATGGCATGCTCCCAACACAGCAACAATCAAATACACCTCGTGCATTTCAAAACATTCTCAAGGTAAGCAAACAGTACAATGACAACATCCTCTAATTTTGTGCAAGAAGTAAAAGGAATGTGCAAAGAAAAGTCCAAAAATACAATAACTTTTACTGTGGGCCGAACACTATGCTATCTAATAAGAAATACAGGATAATAGATATCACGGTTCCTGGTTAAAAGCAACAGGAGATGATGAAATTCAGAACATGATTAAATCTGACCTCAAAAAGGTTTACTTTGTCAAAAATTAGATTTGGAATAGAGGGGGAAGGTGTAGACAAGCTACCCAGAGGCAGATGTCACCAGACATTTCATCTATGAATGGAAAGTAAGGCCATCTGCTGATTGTTAGACACACTACAACTTCATTCCCTCCTAAAACCCCACTAAACTTACATAAAAAGATTCTAAAGGGAGGGGGAATAATTTTAAAAGGACAAAAGGAATGAGATGAATATTGGAAGGTACAAAGAAGAAATTCAAGAGGTAACTGACATATCAGATGAGAGAAAGCTGAAATCTAAGGTTGCAACAGAGAAAGCTGAGAGCAACTCCATGTACATCAGATGTATCTTCTCCCTACCTCTCCCCACCAAAAACCACAGGAATTAGCAGAGCCATACATCTTTGGAAAGGAGGGTAAAGGGAAAGCTAAAAATAAGACAGGTTGGAAGTCTACTTAAGAAACAGATTGCCAGATATTCCCTAATCTGCATATTTGGGCAACTGACTTTTCCCCACCCCAGGAGAAGACAGTGTATTTTCTTTAAAGGGTCTAAAAGAGAGACTTTCCAGACTAAAGGGGCCCAGGAGTGCCTGGTACTAACTAAAAAAACCCTAAATCAAGGCACATCACTGTAAAATTTCAGAACACTAGGAAAAAGAAAAAGAAGCTACAAGCTTGGGGAGGGGGAGCAAGGTGGGGGAGTTAGCATGGCTCTGAAAGAGACTTCTTCAAGAAAGTTAAAGTAATAAAATCCTTATGGGTCAATGTGTCTGAACATATTAAACAGAGACAAGTGGCAGAGAACTCAGTGCACTTAAAAAATTACACTAAAAAAATTATTAACTCCAAAGATTACAGAAGTTTGTGCAGAAAAGGAAAAGTAATCACATATTTAAGATTATGACTTTTAAAATGTAAATTCACTGAAATGTACCATTCAATACAATCCAGCTGTCATTATGCATTTTCTTTATATATAAAGGTACAGTGTGTAAAGGATTCACTTATTTCAGAACTAAAATGGAGTCTTTGTATTCAAAAAGGTTAGGAACCATAGAAACGATGAGATCCTTTCTGAAAAATTATGCAGGAAAATGCCACTATCAGACTTGGAGGCAAGGACTGTGGATCAGAATCAAGAGAAAATCAGAAAGCAGAGCTGATCAGAGCTGATCAAAAAAAACAATTGAACAGCTGACTAGAGGTGAAGAAGTCTGGAATTACTCCTAGTTTTGACGTTTGGTCAATGGGTACAATCGTGATGCCGTTAAAAATAGTGAGGCTTCACTTTAGACATGGTGAACTTGAGAAACCTGTGGGAAAATCTGTATGGAATGGTCTTATTTCCACACACATAACAATCTATACAGTCCACTTTCTAGGGAAGGTATTGCAGTTGTGACCTAAAAGTCAGAGTTCAAATTATGACTATTTCCATAATGAAGAAGGTTCTTTCATAATGATCAGAATCCTACCAAACATTTTGATCAGCAGCACTGCTTTCACTTCTAAACAAGATTTTGAAAAATGCATCTAACGATTTCAGTGGTAATAAACAATTTTGTATATTTTAAGTGAAATGCACGTATAGCCAGATGGCCAAACATGTCCAAGAAGGAAATAACACTAAAGACAACAAAAGCAATAATAGGTAGTTTATTAAAAGGTAATTTACAGATATTGAGAGAATTTAAATCATAATTTACTCTTCTTGGGGGGAATCATTATGTTCTCAGGGATTTTAACATGTTTGATATGTTTTAATCCACTTAGTTTAGTTTTGTTTTGATGCTCAAACTGTCTCATTATTAGGCAGTGGGAGCTCCTTCAAGTTGACTCTTGCACCCTTTTGAGAAAATCCCACCTTCTCTTCCTTCTGGCACAAGGAGAGGTCCCCAGTTTATGTTGTTGTCTCTGTTGCCCGAGCTCTGGAGTCAACCAGCAGGACACAGTATTTACAGACCATAATCTAGGTTCTGAGGTGCTCACTGCCACTGGATTGACACTGCTTCTAGGTCTTTGCTTACACAGATTTAGGAAATTTATTTTTCTCTTCCTGAGAAGTATATACCAATAATTCACCAAATTCAATTTAAGACTATAGCATTTTATATAACTTCTTTAATAGTTCCATCCTTCTTCCCTTATATTGAAAAATCCCAGATTCTAATAACCTTAACTTATTTGCTTCTAACTGCTATGTACAAAAATGTCCACATATGTACATATGGGCTTCAAAATAATAATACTGATATTACTGATAACAATAACAATACTGAAAGCAATTTATAATTTCCTTATGTTTCTTTTTGTTCTAATGTTATATCCCACCAGGGAGGTACACGTAAAATACAATGTTACTTGAAATATTCTCAGATGACTTATGCCACCAACATAATAATAGTTAGATTCAAATGTTTCCTTTTTTTTATGTTTAGAACTGCTTTTACTTTATTATTTTAAATCATGTGAAACATCTCTATGGCTTCAAACCCTGAAGTACAAAACATACATCCTGAAAGATCTAGCTTGTATTCTCTGTCCCTCTTTCCCCTACATAACTACTTTTCTTAATTTGGTTTATTTTTCCATTGCTATCTATGCTGCACTCTTTAAATACAAGAAAACTCTAGATACTGTTCCTTGCTTAACTCTAAAACTGTATACAGAAGTCATCTTCATTCCTTTCTAAGGCTGCACAGTACTCCTCTGTGTGGCTGAATAAGGTGCAGTACCGCCTATCATCCAATCACCTATTACTAATTATTTTTATCAGCATTTTGCTATTACAAATAGAACTTCTTAACTTTACTTTCAATCCACCCCCTTTCTGAATATACCTGAAATAGTTTAGAAACAGACTATGTTTTTATAATATAATCCCTGTGAAAAATGTAGGCTTTTAGTTTGTGCCTTACAATTTTTTTTATTTAGGCTGACATTGCATACAAAGTGGTTAAGACCACAGACGCTTAAGTCAGAATGCCTATGTTTATAACGTGGCTCCAATACTTACTAGCTGTGTGACCTTGGACAAGGTATTTATCTTTTTGTGATTTAACTTCTCATCTGTAAAAATGGGGGAAAGAACAGTACCACTGTCACAGGTTTATGTGAGGATTAAATGAACTCTATGCTATGTGCTTAGAAATGTGTATCATATAGTAAATGCCAGTATTAGCTATAATTATTACAGAATAAATTATACCTTAAAAATATGCATGCCATCTTAAATAAGGCTTATCACAGTGAATAAAACCAACATGGCTCACTACTGCTTAATAAGACCATGATAAAAAAGATAATTTCTAAACTCAAATTGGTATGCATACATATGGATAAATTTGAAATTAAAAAAAATGTTAAATTTGAGTATTTTTAGAATATAATTGTATTCATATAGATAATTTGTTCCGAGTCACAGAATACAATAAAGCCTATTTTTGCTCTGAAGGCAGACATACTTGTCTCTCTATCCAATTTTCATAACATTGTAATTTTCTGCTTCAAAGAACAAAGAAGTTGCTTCCAGATACTGTCAGAAATTAGTATAACAGTGACACTTAGTCAAAAATATATTAAAAATGTTATATTGCATACTATATTAAGAAACTATATTAAGTATCTGAGACGTATTAAAAAATGGGAAAAAAATGAGCCAATATTAAAAACTATTGTAACTTTATTGGAACTCTGAGAATAGGAAAATGCCAAAAGTGCTGATAGTCCTCTCAGCTTTCAAGTACAAGCATAAAAGTACCATTATCCTAAAATATTCTTTTATATTAAAAAAACATAATTTATTCATGATAATTAGTATATTTCTAGTATTTAACATCCATTTAATAAACAATAAAATTCAGTTTCTGGGATTTCAAATCAAATACAGAGGTTTAGCTACAGCAATGTTATATAAAAATACAGTCTTAAACACGTTATATAATTCAGGTATTTATATCCTATTTATGACCCCCTAGCTAGCATACTTAGAGAGAAACTGGTTTAATGTGTAACGCATGTTAAACGTTACAAATATTTCAATGTATATTTGGATGGTAACTGATTTGTGCTGAATCATTCAATCAAAAAATATTAGGCAGGGCCTCCCTGGTGGCGCAGTGGTTGGGAGTCCGCCTGCCGATGCAGGGGATGCGGGTTCGTGCCCCGGTCTGGGAGGATCCCATATGCCGCGGAGCGGCTGGGCCCGTGAGCCATGGCCGCTGGGCCTGTGCGTCCGGAGCCTGTGCTCCGCAACGGGAGAGGCCACAGCAGTGAGAGGCCCGCGTACAGCAAAAAAAAAAAAAATAAATGAATAAATAAAAATATTAGGCACAACTGGGGGACAAATAATGACATTACCTTCTCTCAGTTCAAGGAAAAAGGAGAAACAAATAGATTTCTTTCTAGCAAAATTGTAAGGGTAGTGTTGTACATTATATAAATTTGGAATTTTCCATAATAAAATTTTTAAAAGAGCAGGTTATTCTGAAAAGAAAGAATTTAAAACAATTATTTTTAAAAAGCCAACTGAGATAACATGGTTCTGAAAAAAGAGTAAAACTCTATCGCTGTGCAAATCATCTACTTAAGTTATAAAAAATTTAACTAATGTATTATTTTAAATAAATATTTATTTACAAGGGATGGTCAAAGGAAGAGTTCCCTGGTGGTCTGTTTTCCCCAAAAGGGAGATTAAATAATTAGATAACTATATAATTAGATTAAAACAGCCAACACTTGTATTAGCTGATTACATGTTAGGCAATGTTACAAGTGCTTTATACACATAAGGTCATATAATCCTCACCACAACGTGAGGAAGCATGTAACATTTTAATCTCCATTTTACAGATGAAAAGTGAGGAGCAGAGATTAACTGGTTCACCTCACACAGCTGTGAAGTAGCAGGGCTAATATTCTAACCCTAGCAGTTTTGCTTAAGTCACCTGCTAAGTTACACTAGGTCTAATTATTTTGTAAGAATATAATTTAAAACAAATAGTAAAAGAAAATAAATATTCTCCTTAGGACATATCCTAAAAACTTGCCTCATTTTTCAAATAAATTTCACAATCCCACTCCATATGATTCAGAAAAAGTTGTCTTTCAATAATTACTTTATTAATAATATTGCAGAAAAGCAGGAGGAAAAAAACACTTTCAATTCAAATTTTTTCTGGTAGGTGTTTATAAACATAAGAAACAACCTTTTTTCATCACTTAGAATTTATAGATTATAATTTGTCACAGGGATTTCAGATAATATATAGTTACAGATTATTAGAAATCATATAGTACAACACCTTATATAATAAATAAGAGAATTTAAGTCCAAAATGTACTCAAGAATGTATAAGTAACAGAGCTGGGTGTACAAAACCAAGGCATAGGTCAAGGAGAGAATAACATTCCAAATGCAGTTATGACTTACTAAACTTAGGATCATGGAAAAGCTTACAGTCTAGTAAAGGAGAAAAAGATAAAACACACACATATTGAAAAATCTACAAAGGCAACATCAAAATGACACGACAATTTTCTCTCAAATTTCTATTGCCAACCAGTTATTCCTCAAACAGAATTAAGTCCAAAGTATCAATTCCTTATATCCCTACTTTCAGAGAAGAAATTATCACCAAGGCAAAAGATGAAGCTGAGATTCTGTAAGATAGATGGAAGTTCCTCAACATAATTATATATTGCCACTATATCAGTTTGGTAAGGGAATAAATGCAATAAAAATTCACAAAAACAGTTTAGCAAATAACATGTCTAATGTTACTTGCTTGTAAGCTTTGGAGCTAGAACACTTTGAAATCAGTACAGGTGAGGATTGATAGACACATGGCGGCAGGCTAGGTCTCCAATATCTGGGGTCTTGACAAGCCACACACAGACTCCTGTTATTACTCCTTCAGAGCCCACAAGCTTCTCAGTAACAAGGGCATACATTTCCATCCTTTACCCCCTACTCTAAAAAAGAAACTGAAGAACCTATGAAATTAAAACCAGAGAGTTCTGCTGTATTTTCACTCTATATTTACCCACCTCTTAGTTTATAACAATATTTTGGATTTAAGTTTCCATTGTGATTTCAAGTATAAAACAGCAAATCAGAGAGTGTAAAAAATGTAATATGTTTGATAAATAATCTTTCTGGGAAAAATCAGAATTTACCAAAGTACTATTTATTTCAACTCTTGTTAAAAGCCTTTACTTTACAAGATTCCTCTTACAAAGTCTAAGACGACATTCTAATATAACTGAATCATTCTTAAATATCAACCTAAACATCTGTAAGATAGAGTTCATTTAAAAATGAATACTGAGATGAATACTACTGAGTCCCCTCTCCCTCCTCAATAAGTGCAGACGTACTAATCATCCTGTAATGTTCCTCTGCCTCATAGTGACAGGTAACAGGCAGCTCTGAAAATCTTGTCTTTTTATCTGGAAACACCAAGGTCATATGCCAGTTTCTTACTCTCTTCACCTAACATTATATCTACAGCTTCAATCACTACCAGTCTTGCCAGCTCTCTTAAAAAACAAACTCTTGCCCCTTCTACATATGCTCTAGACTCAAAATCCCAATCTCCTGTATCATTCTGGCGCCATCTTCCTTTCTATTGGGTCACTTTCACCTACAAAATCTACTCAGATCAGATTTTCCTCACTGCCTCTCCACACACAAGAGCTATCTTTTTATTTTTTAACAGTAAATTCTTGTTATGGATTGACTTGTGCCCTGCCCCCTCAAAAGATATGCTGAAGTCCTAATCCCAAGTACCTGTGAATGTGACCTTATGTGGAAACAGAGTCTTTGTAGATATAATTAAGATGAAGTTATTATGGTAGGCCCTTAATCCATTATGACTGGTGCCCTTATAAGAAGAGAAGACAAAGATACAAGGAGAATGTCATGTGACAATCGAGGCAGAGACTGGAGTGACGCATGTATAAGCCAAGGAAGCCAGAAATTGCTGGCCACAACCAGAAGCTAAGAGAAAGGCATGGAACAGATTCTCCCCTAGAGTCTTCAGACAGAGTATGGCCCTGCCAACATCTTGATTTCAGACTTGTAGTTTCCAGAACTCTGTGAGAGAGATAATCACTATAAATATTATAAATTAGTTCCTGTTGTTTTAAGCCACCCAGGTTGTGATACTTTGTTATGGTAGCCCTAGGAAACAAATATAGTTCTTAATAATATAATCATTTTCTCATCACTTTATAATTTAACACTTCAGTAATCTGGCATATGAACCCCTCCAATTTATAGACACTAAAGGTTTTAAATAACACCATTATCCCCACCCTCAACAAACAATTCTCTCAGTATTCTCTCTGTTCTTATTTTTATTCACTTCTCTGCAATATTTAACACTGTATTAATCTAATTCACCCTACTAGGATTGCCAGAATTAGCAAATAAAAGTACTATGTTTTATCTGGTAACCCTAACCCTACCAAACATTTAAGACCCAGGTCCCATCTCAACCCCTTCTCCCTGAAAAACGTTCTCTGCAAAATGCTGGGTTTGATGACCACATCTATACTCCCAGAGTAACATAAAGCCAATGGACAGCAATGGCTCACACTAGAAAGTACTCATGAAAATCACCTAGGGAACTTTTTAGAAAGAAATACTAACATCTTATGTCCTACCCAAATTTCCAAAAAGTTCACCAGGTAATCTGAGATACCTCTAATCCAAAACAACATAACACACTAAATATGGGCTGATTGTTTACCTGCCTCCTTCCCCCAAAAGAATGAATCACTCAAGAGCAGAAACTGTGGTTTTTCTATCACATATGCCTACCAGAACACACTGAATACCAGTAACAGGGGTTGGCAAACAATGCCCTTGGGCCAAATCCGAACTATATGATTCTGTAAATAAAGCATTTATGGATACAGCCACAGTCATTAATTTACATACCACCTATGCCTGCTTTCAATCCGCAACAAAACATATAAATAGTTGAGACAAAGACTGTATGGCCCACAAAACCTAAAACATTTAGTAGCTGGTCCTTTACAGAAAAAGTTTGCTGACCCCTGACCTATATGGTGAATGACTGAATAATCAGCAATGGTAGTAAATGCAACCAATTTGAAAATCAAATTAACATGCATATTAACACAGATATCTGGAGCTTTAAATGTGCATACATGTGTATAATGTCCAAAGAACAGCACATAAAATAGTGTAATGCTTGAATAAGTACCAACTGATGATTACTCTTATTGGTTATTATGAAAGACTTTACTGCCTGCACAAACTTATACCCACTTAGTCCCCCAAAATGTACTACGGGTTGTTGCTATGATTATTGTGGTTAACACATTTCTTACAATGAACCTCTTGGGCAAACACTTTTTCATTTCACTGGGAGGAAATCAAATTGTTTTTAGGATCTAAAGCAATGCCATAGTTTTCACACAAAAAAATGCTACTTGGTTAAGCTATAGTAACACTTCACCTAACCAGCTCTCATATCTGACTTAAAACATAGCTAAGAAATTAGAAACAAAAAAGAGGTGTTTTTAACAAAGTACACCTTCTCACAAAATCCATACAAAATATGTGTGTGTGACACATATGAAGATATATTTATATATACATTTATATTTAAATATATACATTTGATACTCCTTTATCTTTAATATATAGATATATAAACATACAACTCAGAGACTGTTGGTTCTTAATTATACACAATTACATACAATATATAAAGATAATATATAGTGATTCTATAAAGATATAATGCATAAAGATTAACTCAGAGCCCATGGATTCTTTTTTTGTTTGTAAGGTTTTTTTTTAATTGAGGTATAATTGACAAATAACACTATATTAGTTTCAGGTATACAATATAATGATTCAACATTGGTTTTTAGTTATACAGAGTCCATACAAACTTGGTACTCTAACTTCTAGAGCCGATCCAAATTAAAAGTACCAAATTATAGTGGGAATATTGTGTCCCAAAAGCAGGCTAACAAACTGGACAGGTGAGAAGTATCAGATGTCACCAGGCTTTGGATAATTTATAAAAGTTTTTAAAGCCTTGCTACACAAAGTGAAGTCTCAGGATGAGGGGGAACTTTGAGTGGGGTCCCATCAGCAGAAAGTTAGTCAGAAATGTGGAATCTGCATTTTAACAACATCCTCAGGTGATCTATATGCACAATCAAATTTGACACCCCTGGTCCAGAGGTATTAGACCAATTTAATACAGCTGAAAGAAAATATTCTGTCTAGAATTACTCTTCCCCTTCTTGCTCATCATGTAAACCCAAACGAAGGTCCAATTTCACAAAATACAGATGGAAAATTTACAACAATATTCATTAGAAAGATGACAGTACCTTTAGCACTTGAACTTGACCTTCTGTAGTAATTTCGTTTAGCAGTTCACAAAAGGACTGACATAGACCTACTGCATATGTCTGAAATTCAATGAAAAGTCAAAATATACATATGAATATATCTGCAATATCAAAAAAGGTATAAAATTAAATTGGGGACTCATTATAATCTACTTGAGAATCAGATACTAAAGCTCTAAGCATATAAAATTTCAATTAGAACTCTTTAGGAAAAGTTTAAGAAATAAAAATACAGTTTACTGCTATTCTAATTTTTGTAGAAATATAAGGATATATTTACATGTAGAGCATATTTTCTATGTTAAATAACATAATTCATGAGACTACATCACATCTGCCCCACAGTAGGCAATGCTTATGATGTTTTTCCCCCCTTAAAGTAATAAATCAATCTATTAAATTTGGAAAAGATTTCAAAATAAGATTGCTGATTTCAAATAAGAAACAATCAAAATAATAACTATATAAATTTTTACAATGCAAAAACTACAACATACCTGTAAAAATTCTGTTGATGATAAAAAGATATAACCATTGATGATCTTAAAGCAGGTTCTGAGACTTTCTGAACTTAGTTCTGCCAAAATAATAATTTTTTTAAAAAGAAAAAATTAATTCATTGTTCAAAATCAGTTTAAATGAAGTGACTTATTTAAAGCTAAGTTACATGCCCTTCTTTACAAATCTTTTCTGAATGCTATTCAGATGGCTAGTATATAAATATCTATCTAAAAACTGGCATTAACCTGTAACTTAATGCTTTCCCATATACCTCCCACTAGTTAAAACAACTTAGAAAATACGAAGCTCCCTTTTCTTTCCTTTCAGAAAATAACTACATGATCCAACCTTGCATTTCAAACTAAATTTCTAGTACCAGCATGGCAAACGACATACAACTGAATCATTTTACCATCATATTTTGATATCTGCTTAAATGGGTTCACTCAATAAGCATTTACTGAGTGTCTATTGTGCTGGCACTGAACATGCTACCCTACTTACGAAAAGAGTCCCTGTTATACTCCGAAAATTATACTGTGTTTAGATATTCTCAATTCTTGGGCTTTGTTCTTCAAATCCACTCCTCTATGAAAAACCTACACATAAAAAATCTTCTTTAAAATGTTATTACCAGAATAGTATAGGAAAAGGATATTGTTTTTAATTATTCTTTTTCAAGTGCAAAGCAGAAAACTTGTTAAAATTGAAAATGATCAAATGTTTATGCAGTGTTATTCTACATGTCTTATCACATACAATAATGATACAATAGAACACAGATTACAGATGTATATAATTATACAGATCAAAACATGACCCCAAAATATCATCTATATCTAAAATCTTTCATTCTGTATTGCTACTATTTTAGAAATCATATTCACTTCCAATAGGACAGATTAAAAAATGTTTCCTGGCAAAAGCATAGGCCCTGGGTTCTTACCTAACTCATATCCTAGCAAAGTGAGAAGATATTCTATTCAGGTGAGAATTACCCATACACTTTCACAAGAAAATGACAATCCCACTCAAAGCTCAAAATGTGTTTTAAAGGCATTATTTTCTATACTTTAGGGATTTAACATATTAGTTTAAAATGAGAATGTAGAGGGGACAGAAAGTAACCAACTTGTTACCATGCTAACAGAAGACATAAAAAGAAATAATAAAGGCTGTCACCTAAATATTTTTCACGATAGAAGT
This sequence comes from Mesoplodon mirus, assembly GCF_964341445.2. NCBI lineage: Eukaryota > Metazoa > Chordata > Mammalia > Artiodactyla > Ziphiidae > Mesoplodon > Mesoplodon mirus. Next base: position 134,973,629 of record NC_138980.1, read on the forward strand.
AAGACAAAATCTCAGGATAAAGGGGTAGGCCATTACATTGGATAAAGTTATTCTTATGAACAATTCACATGTCCTTTTCTCCTCAAGGAGCAAGTCCAGTCAAGTTTAAACTTGTGCACACTGTTTAACAGACCAACAATGAATAGCAGACTGTTTGGCAACCACCGTTTTGGCAACCACCGTGATAAATAAGGCAGAGGGTCTACATTTAAGTGAGAACTTAGAATGGCTACATTCCAGGTATGTCAGTGAATATAATTTCTAAATCACTGCCATCTAAAATTTTATCAAGATCTATGATGAAGGAGACAATATTTAAGAAAGATTGATTTTAAAAACCATAGTACCGGGCTTCCCTGGTGGCGCAGTGGTTGGGAGTCCGCCTGCCGATGCAGGGGATACGGGTTCGTGCCCCGATCCCGGAGGATCCCACATGCCGCGGAGCGGCTGGGCCCGCGAGCCATGGCCGCGGAGCCTGTGTGTCCGGAGCCTGTGCTCCGCAACGGGAGAGGCCGCAGCAGTGAGAGGCCCGCGTACAGCAAAAAAAAAAAAAAAAAAAAAAAAAAAAAAACCATAGTACCAGGACTTCCCTGGTGGCGCAGTGATTAAGAATCCGCCTGCCAATGCAGGGGACATGGGGTCGAGCCCTGGTCTGGGAAGATCCCACATGCCACGGAGCAACGAAGCCTATGCGCCACAACTACTGAGCCTGCGTTCTAGAGCCTACGAGCCACAACTACTGAAGCCTGTGTGCCTAGAGCCCGTGCTCTGCAACAAGAGAAGCCACCGCAATGAGAAGCCCACGCACCGCAACGAAGAGTAGCCCGTGCTCACCGCAGCTAGAGAAAGCCTGCGTGCAGCAATGAAGACCCAATGCAGCCAAAAATAAATAAATTTATTAAAAAAAAAAAAAACCTAAAAATAAAAACCATAGTACCCATCTCTTCTTACAGATATTTTAAAAGTCATTTCTAGATTAATTTATATAAGCAAATAAGCAATTAGGTCACTTCATACGTTTTCCATGCCTCCATCATGCCAAGGACAACTTTTACTAAATTTCCTAAGGCATGCTATCATCAGCAAATATTAAATACCGGTAGTAAAAAAAACAGTCCTAAAATTAATAAATTTATCTATTTTAAAGTATATTGAACATTGTTCATTATATCCATGAGTCTAGTAAGGCTCCGATAAAAAATTATTGTCTGGTCCTAGTATCAGGAAGAGCTGACCATACAACAGATCTGTATTTATTTTCAGCCCTGTGAATAATTTAATTCAAATGTTCTCAACCATGGGCAATTTTGCCCCCTAGGGGACATCTGGCAATGTCTGGAAACTCTGGTTGTTAAAACTAGCATCTAGTGGGTTGAGGCTAAAGATGCTATTAAGCTTCCTACAATGCTCTAAACAGTCCCTCACAAGAAAGAATTACATGGCCCAAAATGTCAACAATTTTGAAAATCCCTAACTTCAGTAATCAAGTTTTTCTTTCATAGACAGAGAGCTCTGATTCAAATCTGTAACCCATCAAAGTATCTAGTTATGCTGTGTGCACATAAGACTTATATTTATTAGTTTAATTATAATTTATATTCCTCTGTTTTTCTCTATTCTTTGGCTCTTATTTTTAGTTTCTACTTTCATGTTACATTTTACTTATTCTTTTAAATTATACTATTTAATGTTTATGTTTGGAAATGAAACTACAGTAGTTTCTTCTTTTATTTCAAATTCTGATAAAATATGAAGGCTAAAATGTATAAAATACCCTACACATCATCAAGATGTCAGGTGGGAAAAAGTTCCTTCCAAATTAGAAAAATTTTATTGGTCAAGGAACATTAGCTTGGCACTTACAACAACATGGACAAGAGTCAGTCAGGTGTTTATCTTTTAAGTAATGAGAATACTGAGAAAATTAATACCATAAAAAAGATTTAAAGGATTTTTAAAATAAGCCTTTAGAACTAAATTATTAGAATTAGTTATAGCCTATGGTTCTACTTAAAGTATCTCCAGTTTACTTACATTTGGGGGAAAGGATATGAAATGAATTTTAGCCTTGGATTTATTCACACTTAATTAACATATCCTAAAAATCATTAACTTAAACACCAATATTGCTGGATTTATGTGTTTTAAATGAAAATGAGAAACTTCCAGCCAGCAGCTTTATTTCTACTTGGAAAAAAATAATAGCTATCATATTCATTAAATAAATGTTTAAAAAATCACTGATCTAATAGGAAAAAATGTTTTCACCTTTAAGAAAAGTGAGTATTCATTTTGATCTATATTCTTAAAAGATTAAAATAAATATTCTCGTTATATTTCAAAATAAATTTTAAAGCTCACCTGAAAGAATGTATATGCAAAAAGCTACATATCAAACAATATTAATTAGTTGTGCAATACTCAAACAAAAATAAAGGTAATACTGATGTCAAGGTATACTAAACATTCACAGATATAATTTGTATACAGATTTTTTTCATATTATTAACTAACAAATCCTACAGAGCCAGTGGTTCAGTACTTTTTCTTTTAAAATAGCAATAATGTTGACAGTAATAGTAGTAATAAATATAATTACAAAACACTTAAATGGTGCTTACTATGTGCCAGACATTGTTCTAAACACATAAAAGTCCTTATTGATTTATAAGGACTACGCATCAACTACAAAGCTTTCTATGGTAAAACTGTACTTTAGTAATTACCTAAAACTACACTCAAAATAGTGTCATATGGTTATAGGAGGGTTAGTTATGTGTTTTTTCAGTCTCTTCTTCCTGCCTACCAATCTTCTCTCCGACCACGTTGTAAAGGCCAGGCAGGCTGAATCGGGGTGGAATACAAAGGTGAAGTGAAATCACCTTGTGAAGTTACCCATATGTGAAAATGGCTGAATCCTGTTCATGACTAAGTTGATAAAGGGCCTGGTCGAGGTTTCCATTCTCAGGGCAAGTATATAAAGCAGCACTGTGATTACCCAGAATGGTACTATATATGGTCTCCAAGTTAGGTAGACTAGAACTAAATGGCCTTCATCGAGAGTAAAAGAAAGTAAAAGGACTTTTCCTATTCTCTTTCTCTATGGTATCTTAGCTACAAAACTTTTCCTAGGAGACTAGCAATAAGTGACTGGTCTATTGCCACTGTCTTCATGTTTGAAAATTTCTTCCGTAATTTTATGGGGATGCTAGATGATAAAACATCAAATGGCTTTTTATTAGAAAGCAGATGGCATCTTGGTATTATCTGAGGTCTAATTTATTCTGAAGAATGGGGTAGAAGAAAAACAACAAAAAAAAATCAGAAAACACGAAGGACTAATCACATTATCTATAGCCCCCATGATCATCCAGCAAATGAAGACAGATGTTTTTTGTTTTGGTTTGGTTTCCTTGCGGTACGCGGGCCTCTCACTGTTGTGGCCTCTCCTGTTGCAGAGCACAGGCTCCGGATGCGCAGGCTCAGCAGCCATGGCTCGTGGGCCCAGCCGCTCCGCGGCATGTCGGATCTTCCCGGACCGGGGCACAAACCCGTGTCCCCTGCACTGGCAGGCGGACTCTCAACCACTGCGCCACCAGGGAAGCCCAAGACAGATGTTTTTTATTTTTATTTTTTTAATAAATTTATTTTATTTATTTTTAATTTTTGGCTGTGTTGAGTCTTCATTGCTGCACACGGGCTTTCTCTAGTTGTGGCGAGCGGGGGCTACTCTTCGTTGCAGTGTGCAAGCTTCTCATTGTGGTGGCTTCTCTTGTTGCAGAGCGTGGGCTCTAGGAGTGCGGGCTTCAGTAGTTGTGGCACATGGGCTCAGGAGTTGTGGCTCGTGGGCTCTAGAGCGCAGGATCAGTACTTGAGGCGCACGGGCTTAGCTGCTCTACGGCATGTGGTATCTTCCCAGACCAGGGCTCGAACCTATGTCCCCTACACTGGCAGGTGGATTCTAAACCACTGCGCCACCAGGGAAGCCCAACAGATATTTTTTAATCAACTATAATTATGTTTTAGTCCACACTTGTTGATTTTATCAAAGAATGTGTCTACCTTTCTGGTGCATCATTATACCTCAGTAATACTTTCCCTCTAATAAAACTGCTCACTACAAGTAAGTTCTCAGAAAAAATAATTTTGAGATATTGCCATAATAAGTATGCCTTTTTTCCTAGTTTTTTCCTACATGAATGCTCTCTCCTGACAATATTAAACTATTCAGTCAGTATACCCAAGGTTCTAATGAAGGAATTAAAGATGCTTCATGGGTGAGTCTTAGAGAGTGGGAACTCTGAACGGAATAAATGTAAATAATTTTTACGTTTTGTAAATAAACAATTTTTTTAAATGGTAGTAATCTGCAGACTGAAAAAGCAGCAAAGGGCCAGTAAATAGCACTGTATACAATTCTTAAATACTTTATGAGGTTTAAATGTGAATCTGCACTGGTAAAATCGCTCACAAAATAACCCTGTGAACAAAATATTTTTTGTAAATTTAAGATATTACATACTTGTGAATGGTAGCTGATACGTAGCAGACAAGTATTGGCTTTGTATGACTAAGTATCATCAGAATACATGTTCAGAAAAGAATCTAACCAGCTATCATCCATGGTGGCTAACAGAGACTAACAGCCTACTCCTAGCACAGTGGCCAGTTCTCTGGTGTCACATGCCAAAAGTGCTGCTTCAAAACATTAAGCTTCCTGATTTCAAGCTTCTACATAAGTAATACCTCAACATACAATAAATGATTTTCTAATATTTAATAATCTTTATTTTGGTGGTTCCTTAGCTAAATCAGAAATATGTACAGAGCTCATTTGTTAACAACTGACAGCACAAAATCAGTTTTCAATTATGTGTAAGTTAAGTAAATTTAGTGTTTGCTCTTTAATACGCAGAAATAACTCTAAAAAGTTATACTGTAGGAAAAAATCTAGAAATTATTAAAACACTACACAACTTATTTCTCAAAATCAAGGGCTTTAGTAAAAATGGAAGGTATGATTTATAGTCACCTATAATGCCCCAAATTATGGTTGCATTCAAAAACAGTGGATGGGCCTCCCTGGTGGCGCAGTGGTTGAGAGTCCGCCTGCCGATGCAGGGGATACGGGTTCGTGCCCCGGTCTGGGAGGATCCCATGTGCCGCGGAGCGGCTGGGCCCGTGAGCCATGGCCGCTGGGCCTGTGCGTCCGGAGCCTGTGCCCCGCAACGGGAGAGGCCACAGCAGTGAGAGGCCCGCGTACAGCAAAAAAAAAAAAAAAAAAAAAAAACAGTGGTAATTTTATGCTTTAATACATACCTAGAAGTGGTGACATATTCTGAAATATACGAAGTAACTCTGGTGTAATACATGGGCTGTTTTCCAAAGTCACTAACCTAGGGGAAAAAAACAGACAATTAAATCACTTTCCATAACCATTAAATCTATAACTATAAAAACTACCAAAGATATCCAACTTGACTAGTAATCAAGAAAATATAAATTATAACCAAAACAAGGTACAATTTTACTCCCATCAGATCAGCAGACTTTTAAGTGTGACCACACCATGTATTGTTAAAGCTATAAAAGTGGGAACTCTTGCATACTGCTAACAGCAGTGCAAGCTGACATAATCACTTTGGGAAATAATTATTATCTGGTAATACTGAATATGTATATGTGTATATACCTATGACCTGGCACTATTTCTAGGCAGAAATGTGCACAGGGCATAAGGTCTTATACATTTGCTCTAGGAGTCATGCACAAGAATGTTCAGAGTCGCATTATCTGAACAACAAACAAAATGGCAAACGAGTAAACAGTCACACCATTAAGCTCATCACTATGGATGAATCTCCAAACAGGAAGCAAAAAAAGTAAGTTAGAACACATATGATACAACTTATATGAAGTTAAAATATACTGTTTAGAGATACATATGCATATGTGATTTTAAAAGCATTAAAACACAAGAAAGGGGCTTCCCAGGTGGCGCAGTGGTTGAGAGTCCGCCTGCCGATGCAGGGGACACGGATTCGTGCCCCGGTCCGGGAAGATCCCACATGCTGCGGAGCAGCTGGGCCCGTGAGCCATGGCCGCTGAGCCTGCATGTCCGGAGCCTGTGCTCCGCAACGGGAGAGGCCACAACAGTGAGAGGCCCGTGTACCGCAAAAAAAAAAAAAAAAAAAAAAAACAAACCACACAAGAAAGAAAACCAAGGAATGAAAACAAAAAAATCAGTACAGTGGGTTATCCCTGGCATGGATGCAGGAAGATTCAACAAACATGCCACACCATGGGCTTCACAGACATTCTTATTGTTGCGTTTCTTACCCAGAGTATGAAAAATTGATTTTCATTTTATGTAAGTTATAAATAATTATAAACAACATGACCTCATATTATTTTGTGTCTATGAAATACTTCACAAATTTTAAATGACAAATCAGGTAATCTGGGCAGGATATTACACAGGGAAAACCAGCTACCCCCAAAATGAAGTACTTCCAACATGCACAAGCAATGATGTCTTTGACACCTTAACTTGATCAACAGTAACAGGATTTTAAAGAGAAAGACGAATACCATATGATATCACTTATATGTGAAATCTAAAATATGGCACAAATGAACCTATATGTGAACAGAAACAGACTCAGAGACACAGAGAACACGCTCATGGTTGCCAAGGGGGAGGGGCGTGGGGGAGGGATGGACTGGGAGTCTGGGGTTAGTAGACACAAACTATTACATACAGAATGGATAAACAACAAGGTGCTGCCATACAGCACAGGGAACTATATTCAATATCCTGGGATAAACCATAATGGAAAAGAATATAAAAAAGAATGTATATGCGTGTATAACTGAGTCACTTTGGTGTATAGAAGAAATTAACACAACATTGTAAATCAACTATACTTCAATAAAAAATAAATTTAAAAAACAGCAACAGGATTTTATTTCATTTTTAAAGAATAAAACTTCAGGAAAGGTGAAAAAAAACATTATCCTATTCACCTTTAAAATAACCATGAAGCCAAAAGAAAAACTACACTCCAGTCCTGGTTTCACCAAGAAAAAAATTGGAGGTCATATTCTAAATGCCAAAAGATGTTTAAAAAAACTCTCTTACTCAATAGGTCCAGATTAAGATTCTATCTGAAGCTTGTTCCTTCCCTTCTACTGTCATTACCTTAGTAAAAAGGCCACTCAGGTCATTGTCACTCTCACTTCCTATGCTAGTTCCCACAGTATAAACTATGCTATTCAAAAGAGGAAAAAATCTTGAAGAACTTAAACTACTTAAAAATGAAATGACATGGTTTGTAATTCCAGATTAAACAAATAAAGACTTGGAAAGGAGAGGGAGTGAGGCAAAGTCAAAGCACTAAATTCTTTACCATCAGGGAAAGTGAAAAGTTAACTATTTTGATGAATAATTCGACAAAGCTATATGTACCTACATCTTTGACTAGAGAAATGTATAATTTAATGTTATCCTTCCGCAAAAAATGTAGAAAAGAGAGAGCATAAAGTAAAAAGACAGATATATCAGTTCAACAAATAAATATAAGACCATTAAAATTCTTTTGAAGTAAAGCCTCTGGTTAGGTTAAAATTAAAAAATTTGCTCTGTATAGAACATAAATTTCAAATAAAAAAGCTAAAATGTAAAAGATGAACATATATAGTTAAATCAAATCTAAACAAAATAAACCATACAATATTAATATAATATTTAAATGCAAAAGAATTAAAAGGTGGAAAATTCATCACTGCATACATACATTATATCACGATGCTTCATAAAAAATTTTAAATATATTTTATTTATTAAATCTTATAACACTATACAGAAGTACCAAAATTTTGTGCAGTTAATATATTTTTTTTAACTTACAGATCAAAAATGCTAGAAATAAAAAGGGGCACTCACATGAAGAAAACTGAATGGGATATTTTAATACATCAGGGTCAAGATGAAAAAGCAAAATAATGTGAACTAACAATCTACAAGTTAAAAAGAACAGATGTATATGAAAGTCTGCATCTTTGATACTATCATTACTATTTATGTGAATATATTACAAAAAACAGATACTATAAGAAGTCACTAAAATTCATATTAAGTTTAAAAAAATTGTACAAGTGGTATGTTATATTTACAATGCAATAAATCCAGGCCTGAATCATATATTTTAATATCAGCAAAAAAATAAAACAATGTTGGGTCAAAGAAGTCATGAAAAAAAAATCACATAATCAGTCTGAAAAATTTTTCATTGTAAACAAGACCACAAACATCAACTGGTACTGGTAAGCCCTATCGGTTCAAATTTCCATTCCCCAAGATAACTATTTTATACCTTTGTCCCCACAAACCTCTCTCATCTTATAAATACTCCCATTCCAGCCCATGACACTCAATTGATGACTATACTTCATATTTTGTTGAGAAAACAGAAGCTATTAGATGGAACACCTTCCCATCTCACTCTACTACAATACAGAAACCTAACTTCCTGCCTCGAGTTAAAATGGACGAAATACCCCTGCTGCTATTTAAAAAAAAAAAGAAACAAAACAAAAACCTCCTTCCACTTATGCTGAATCCCATCCCTTTCTTGCCTCCTTCAATTATCTCACTCTCTTGAGCCTCATCATACCTCTACATCTTCATTCCCACACTAGCCAACTGTTAATGCAATTTCAACATCCTCTTCATAGTAAAAACTTTCAAACAAGCTGTCAATGCTCACAGTCTGTACTTACTTAACTCCAATTCATTCTTCTATCTACTCCAATTCTTCCTTCTGTTCTCACTACTCCACTGAAACCCCTCCTATCATCTCCATTCACTTCTCTGTACACTCTTACAAGGACAATCAGCAACATTTGACATAGTTAACCATTCCCTCTTTTAGGAAATATTCTCTCTTGGCTTGGTTTTCCTCCTATATCATCTCTGATGGCTCCTCGTGTGACCTCAGAATGTTTTTTCTTCAGGATTCTGCCCTGAGCACAAGGCTCTCTATCTGCCCTTTTCTTCCTAGGCTATCTCACCAATTCTCAGACTTTATAAATCATACACAATATGCTAACCACTTTACAAACAGTATCTCATGCTCACAACAACCACATCAGGTAGAAATTCTTTTTCCTCATTTTACAGAAGGAAAGGCTCACAGAAAATGATTACAAACCTAATGCAGTGGTATACATGGGATTGGCCACCTACATCTGCTTCCAAATACGAGTTCTAACCCGTTAAGAAAATTATATTAAGAAGTGTGTACCCTGATTCTCTAAATAATCTTAGCTTTAATAAATTTGATAAATTTTTTAAATGTATCCTAATGATTTAATTTTGTTTACATATAACGAAAGGCTAGGAAAAAATTACCATTAGTAGAGCAATGCACTTCTATTATTACCTGTTCATATAATCCCTAAAAAATTTATATACCTCTCATTAACACATTAATATACTAAATCTGTAATTATATTGAAAAGTATATGAGTCTGCCTCTTTATTATAACTAATATTTTTAATCTTTATGATAGATATCATATACATATGGTTACAGAAAAGTATCTGTGTGCCAGAGATTAATGTTTTAACTTGTAATCTAGAGTAGAAGTTGGCAAACTATAGCTCATGGGCCAAACCAATACCCTTTTTCTGTAAGTGATGTTTTATTGGAGCATAGCCATGTCCATTTGTTTATATATTGTCTGTGACTGCTTTGGTGCTGAAACAACAGAGTTGAAGAGTTGGGACAGAAAGTACATAGCCCATGAAGCCTAAAATAATTACCATCTGCTCCTTTAGGGAAAGCGTTTGCCAACCTCTGATCTAGAGTAATCCATCCTGCATGAATAAAAATATATGAATATAAGAGGCTCCAACACATGCTAACTTAAAATCATTTAAGTCACTTAAGTTCAAACAACATAACCTAGAAAAGAATACGAGAAACACAAATTGCAAATTAATAAGTATCTACCTAGTTATGTTTTTAAATTGTTCATCTAGTATTCTGATACAGATCATTAATTTTACCATTTGCATCAAAGACAATTTCTTAGAATCAAAAAACTGTTCATTCCTAGACATCCAAGCAAAACTGAAGGAAGGGAGGGAGGAAGGGAAGAAGGGAGGGAAGGAGTGAGATACCACAAATGCTTATTTTTTCTGTGGTTACTTTCTATGATTTGCTTTTTTAATTCCAATACTAGGTTTTTAATTAGAACTTTAAAACCTTTCCTGTATTACTAATTACATCTTAAATAAAGATTGGCCCTGAAGAAAACTGCTGCCATTAGTAAGATGAAGAAAAAAGATTTCTAGTCAATGCTCAGTCTGTATTTACTTAACTCCAATTCATTCATTTCACAGTTTGCAGCTCTGAGATGCCACAGAAACAGGGTTTGTTTGTTTGTTTTTTACCTCTAAACACTATGTACTACTTACTCAGTAAAATAATAAGCCAAGACTAAGTAGCATTAACATTTAGGGCTGAGGTATTCTATCTCAGTACTTACTGGGTAAAGTAGTAAGAGGATGAAAATAACTCAGTATCCCCCAAAACATCTCATTTAACTCGCTGGAAGTTTTATGTCAATTTTTAGTTTTGATCAAGATTCCCCATTTTACATTCCAAATTCCAAAAGATGAAATTCAGCTGAGTTCTTACTGAAACTTCCTCTCTAACTCTGACTATTATAAGCCTACATTGAGTGACAGCCGCCAAGAAAAGTTGGAGCTATGTATTATGTTACCCAGTTCAGGGAAACTGACTTTATGTTTTTTGTTTTTAAATGCTGAGTTTTTAAGCCCTATTACATGACCTTTGCTTTATTGCCATGAGTAGGGAAGGCCAGGAAAATAAATAAATAAGATCCACGGTATCAAGTTTTTCCTCTTACCATAATTCTAAACCATCTTCCAGAAGATAAACATGTGGAGGCTGGGAAACATCTGTACTCAGTTGAATAACTGGGAGCAGGAAAGGGTACAGGTTCTTGCTGTCTGCTCCTAATCCCTATGGGAAGTATAAATAAAACTTAACATAAGATACTCTAAGGTCCCACCTCCCACCAAAAAATCACCTATCGTATTTAAAAGCCCTAAAACCAACTTATAAAAAATCAATCAATCAGATTTTAAAAGAATGGTTCTAATTATAAGCACTACTAAAACAAAATTAGTTCTGTTTACAATTGGAAAAAAATATTATTCAATTGCCTAATGGTAGTAAAACCATATACACCAAGGCTACACACATCTGTTCATTTTAAGAGATTTCTCATACAAATATTTATTTTCCCTTCTCTGACGACTGAAGAGGTGTTAACAATGATGTATTAAATTCTACAAATTATCTCACCTAAATAAGCTAAAATGAACCCAATCTAAATGTTCATCAGTAAGATAATTAAATTATAATACCTTCATATTCTAGAATACTGAGGAGCCATGAGAAAGGATTAGGCATGGAATGAAAACAATCTCAAAAATAATGACAAATTGGGATTAAAAAGGAATGTGTATAACAATTCCATATGCCAAACAATTTTTTAAATAGCTATGTATCTGATATGAAGATACATGCATAAAAATGTTTCTTGGGAGCAAACAGAAAAAACTGTTGACACTAGTTAAATATGGATATTGGAAAAGGATGTTGAAAGAAGGTAAAAGGAGTCTTTTTTTAATGTGTGCATGTTTTTTAATGAAGAATTTCTGCTAATATTTTTAATGAATTAAGAATACAAAGATGGGGCTTCCCAGGTGGCACAGTGGTTGAGAGTCCGCCTGCCGATGCAGGGGACACGGGTTCGTGCCCCAGTCCAGGAAGATACCACATGCCGCAGAGCGGCTAGGCCTGTGAACCATGGCCACTGAGCCTGTGCATCCGGACCCTGTGCTCCACAATAGGAGAGGCCGCAACAGTGAGAGGCCCGTGTACCGCAAAAAAAAAAAAAAAAAAAAAAGAATACAGAGATGGAAGAAGAGGGGGTTTTAATTTAAAATTCTACTTTGACTAATTACTGTCTTATGGAGGTTGACTCAGTATAATCACACTAAATCTAAGCACTTTGAAAGAAACAAAAAGGATAGAAAGTCAATTTTTAATTCATAATAATCTCTATAATCTGATAAACACAGAAAGGAAACCAAACTATCAAACACCTCCTCACTTAGAAAATAATTCAGATGTCAATATAGTTGACATATAATTACAATGCAACAAAATATATATGTATTCCCCTTTTCATGACATATATTTGTGTGTATATATATGAATTTTTATCAGTGAGGTATAGATACTTCAGTGGAAATACATAAAGTTTATCCTTAAATATGTTAAGTTTGGCCCTTTCTATAACTAAGCATCAGTTGAAAGACTTTATTAAAGATTTTTCCAAAGGAAGAGATTTATAAAAATGTCACATTTCATAAAGTAGTAAATTGGGCCTTAAAATTCAGTTAAATTTCACTCTCCATAGTTCAATTCTTAACAGAACAACAAAAAAGAAAAAACAGGAAAAACTAGTCAAGTTCATTTTTAATATCAAGTAGACTTAATATTTCCTAGGAATGTCAGAATCTACTTACTTAGTGCACATTCCAATGAGCACAGTATGCTAGCATTAGCAAAATTAAAGTAAGCAACTGCTAAATACATAAGACTCTCAGTTAAAGCCTGAAGAAATTTACCTTTGTAAGCTAGTGGCTTGAAGAATGTGTCCAATCCCAAATATGCAGCTTTAAGTAAATTTATTTGAACATTCTTTCAATCCACAACTGTAACTGTAAGACACTGTCTACAATACTATGAAATAATTACAGTTAGAGCTACAAGATGTTGTCTACAATACTATGAAAGCTCAAAAATAAAGTCATCAGTTATTAATAAAATTATCATAAATGCTTGAAGGGGGAAATCATATTGTACTATAATTATATAAAACATAAGAGGAATTTAAAATTAGGTGAAAGGTATAAGAAAAGCTCTCTGTACGATCTTTGCAACTGCCTGTGAATCTATAATTTAAGTTAAGAGGGGAGAAAAGAACAACACTCTCTAAAAATTGCTATTTCTCAGGTTATTGTCTTTGGTTCTCCTCTCATGTCCCATGTACACGATGATAACGTCCAAATCTATTATCTACAACCAAAACCTCTGAACTCCAGATACCCCAAATGACACAGGACATCATCACCCAGAAGGCATCTCAAACTCTCAAGTATATCAGTGAACCAACTCATTGTCTTCCTAAAAAAATGGTTCCTCTTCCTGCATTTCCTAACTCAAGTGACATGAATCACTATCTAGAGATAAATTATATCACAACTACCTCCTGGTTCTTCCTCCTCCTCACCCCAAATCTAAACAATCCTTAATTCTATCTCTCTAATATTTTTCAAATTTTTCCCTTTCTTTCCATGGCTTTACTTCAGGTCATCATCTCTTTCATGGTTAACAGAAAAGCCTCCCAACTATTTCCTTGACCTTGGTTTAACCCCATTCCAAACCAGTGTCCCCACTGGTTCACTGCTTACCTTTCTAAAATACAAAGGATAACATTCCTTCCTCTGAACTTCAAGAGATGTTCTTTATGTCTTCCTAACCAGACCCCCACACCCAAGCTCAGGACTCTACATCGCAGCTATACCAAACAACTCCGTACTAGAAATCACTGTTAACTTCTGCAGAAAGCTGACAGACTTAACACGTGCATTTCCTACTGTGCTCTCCCAAGATCCACTAAAAGGATATATGAGGATGTGCTTTTAAAGACCTAAAACCGTAAGTACAAAGACAGCAATAAGAAGAGATAAAAGCAACTCATTTTTGGAAGTGGGAAAGAAAGACTGATTTAGCAGACTCAGATAATGAAAGCTCAAAGCCAGCAGTGAAAAAGGGCAAGAAACCACCTGATTTATATCACAGAAACTCCAAAAGACTCAGGAACTGATAGCTCAAGGTATTTTGGGAAGGGGAAGTTGAAGAGGAGGTATTAAAAATAACAGGACCTCTAGAAGGTATTTTAAAAGACATCTGATGACAAGATCTCATCCAAGTGCAACAGTCAACAACTGGCCCTCTCCTAAACCCAGTATAGAATTGGCCATTTAATTTCTGGTTAAGTAAAACAAATCGTCTAAGGACAGGGAGATATCAGGTAATCAAGACTAAGGATACTATATAAAACAGGGAGATATAACGTAACAGACGGGAGACTGACGGATCTTTCACTAAGGAAAGATCCGAAAAACACGGAACCGAAACATCTGTCCCGTACAAAAAAAACCTCCAGCTAGATTATCCTAAAGAAAAAAATCCACAATCAGCAAGCTTTGCATACATACTTAACCCTTCCAATTAGCTTTTTAGTGCCCACTCTTAAATTTATACAGACAAAATGTTGATATAGCTCTTTTAGTTGGGTGATGGTTACCTAACGATTCATTATACTGTTCTTCCTTCTTTTGTACATGCTTCAAATTTTCACAAGGGAAAAAAAAAAAAGAAAAGCAGGCAACCAAGGATCAACATATATGATTAAAATATCTAATACGAAAAACAGAGAACAATAAAATAGAAAACAGCAACTTGAAGGAAACAGAGACCACACATAGAGATGAAAGCTTAGAAGAATACATCATTAATATCCTTGTCAGAATAAAAGAAAACATTGTGTTCATGAAAAAAAAAATGAAATGCTGTAAAATGATTATTCAACAATACAAAAAAGAACTCATCGAAGGGGGAGGGGAAAAATAGGATATGGGATGAAGAGACACAAACATGTATAAAATAATCAACAAGGATATATTACACAGCACAGAGAAATACAGCCATTACTTTGTAGTAACTTTAAATGGAGTATAATCTATAAAAATATTGAACTATGTTGTACACCTGAAATTAATATGATATTGTAAATCAACTATACTTCAATAAAAATAAACAATTTTTTAACTTAAAAAAAAAGAACTCATAGACCTTAAAAATATTATAGCAGGAAAGAAAAACTCAATATAAAGGGTGAATGATAAAGCTGAAGAAATACCCCAGAAAGTAGAGCAAAAGGACAAAGAGAAGAAAAAGCAGAAATGAAGAAAAATACAGGGCTGGTTCATTCATCTATCATCTAAGTAATAAGAAGTTCAGAAAGAGACAAAAGAAAAACATGAAGGTGCAGAAATAATCAACAAAACACAGTAGACTTATCTAGAACCCAAGAACACGAGTTTCCAGTTTACAATATCCACCACATGTCCAGAACAGTGGAATAAAAATACATCCACATCATCATGAAATTGAAAACAGGAACACAGAGAAGATCATACAAGTTGCCAAAGGGAAAGGAGAGATGAAACATTCAAGAAACGAGAATTAAAATGGCTCAGGATTCCTAAAAGCAACTCTAGAAGCTAGAAGACAAAAGAAAAATGCCTCTAAAATTTTGAGGGATAATCTAGAATTTTACACTCAGCCAAACTATTAGTCAATGTGACAGCTGTAAGACATTTTCACACATGCAAAATCTGGAGAAAATTTACCTCCCATGTACCTTTTGCAGAATGCCACTGGCATTCATGGGCTCCATCAGAAAGAGGAAGTAAAATAAGGAAGAAGACAGGTACAGAAAACAGGCATCCTATAGAAAGGACAGGCAAGAAGAACCCTTTAGATGACACTGAAAGGGGATCCAGTTATAACAGCTGTGAACAAACAGAGTAAAGCCAGGCCAGACTAAAGCACGTAAGAATCTTCCAGATTCCAAGATGATGAAAGTAATAAAATACCTGATGTGTGTAAACACACTGAGGGAATATTTAGATAACAAGTGGAGAGAATAGATTCAGTTACATAGAAAACTAAATGTAGCAGGCAGAATTCTAAGATGACCACCTATGATTCTTAACCCCAGTTGTACACACACCATTCGCTAGTTATTCAATCAAATGCTAATTTAGATATTACTTTACAGATGTGATTAAGGTCCCAAATTGAATGACCTTATGATAGGAAAATTATACACGTAAGCCTGACCTAACCACATGAACCCTTTAAAAGAGAGTTTTCTTTGGTTACTTGCATAAAAGAAAGTTAGAGATTCAAAGCCTGAGGGGATTTGACAGCCAAGAATCTCCCCACTGCTGACGCTGAAGATGGAAGGGATCGTGTATCAAGGAATGTGGCTGGACTCTAGGAACTGAGAGGTGCCCCAGCTGACAGACAGCAAGTAAACCGGGACCTCAGTCCTACAGATCAAGGAATTGAATTCTGCCAACAAGCGGACTGAGTATAAAGACAAATCTTCCTCAAAGTCTGCAGGGGAGAACTTAGACTGGCAGACACCTCAATTTCAGCCTGTCAGACCCTGATCAAAGAGTACAGACAAGGTGTGCTGGACCTCTGATCTACAGAACTATGAGTTATTTTGGATGTTGTTTTAAGCCACTACTTTTGTGGTAATTTGTTACACAGTAATAGAAAACTTATAAACTAAGCAAACAAAATTATTATATAGGAGTGAAGATTAGGAGGATGGTTGTACAAGAAAGAAAATTAACCATAACATAATGATATATGCCTTCAATAGACTTTATATAGTCACACAAATAAAAACACTAAATAATGACCTAATTTAAATTACAATCTAACTATATTGGGAGGATGGGAGGAATAGGAGTCATACAGAGGGAAATGAAAGAATTAAAATTTCATCTTCTAAACAGGGTGGTCAAGAGATAATGCCTAAAATGTTTAAATCAAGAATGAACAATATAAGTATGTTACTTAGAGCTAGAGAGATAAAAAGCCAGAGACAGGGCTCTAAGAGTTGAAAGTAGATTCCTCCACCAAATAGGAAATGGAGATACTGCTACTTTTCATAAAAAGTCTTCAAGAACTGACTCCTTAACCTATCTACATACAAAACCGATCAATATATAAACTCAAAAAAAAAAAAAAAAAAGTATCCCATTCTCACATGTCCAGGGGGCTTTACATATGCTGGTCAATTTGTTTAAAATATCTTTACCACTCTCATCCCTGAACCACCGTATCTCATTAACACCTCTTGTTCAACACTATTTAACACCAACACTATTTGGGTATCACCTACAAAGGAAGCCTTCCCTGATGTCCCACCTCACCCTTAAGACTAAGATGGGTAACCTACCAAGTGCCCCACAGCGTCATGTTCTTATTGCTAACAGAGCACTTAGCTATTCAGTCTTCCCCTAGACAGCCACATTCACAAAGAGCTTGCCCTATTCATTTCTGCATCCCAGTGTCGAGTACCATGTACTGCATATTGCAACTGTTCAAAGAATCTTTATTCGATGAATGAATGCCTACTTCCACTGAGGCCAACTACTGCAGACGAGTAAGTTTATTTTCATCCATTATTACACTCCTCAGTCAGAGACTATCAGTCTGGGTTCCCAGAATTTAAAAAATGAAAACAAAAACAAAAACATACAAATACCTACACTAATATCTGCCTATTAAATTTTAAAATTCAAAGGGTGGCTTGTACACCAACTATATTTCAATAAATAAATAAATAAAAATAAAAGTCAAAAGATGCATTGTTTTCCATGAAAGGAAACTTACCTATAACCCTAGTATAATCTTCTCAAAGGACTGAAAAACTTATTTGAAGCTAGTCTCAATTTTAATATTAAATGTTATTTGCTTTCTCCAGGAAGGGCAGGTGATTACTTAGACGGAGGCTTGTACCCCTGGCCTATACAAATACACAGGGTACTTAAATGTCAGGATTAAAGGAAAAGGTCCTATATACTCCAAACATTCCATGCAAGTTACTACGGCTTCCTAAGATTTCCTGAGGTAACACTGCCTGAAGAGACACACCTCCCTCACAAAAATCTCAAATTGAGTCTAAAAACAAATTTGGCAGGGATATAAGGCAAAAGATATGGCGATCACTCTTTGTTCTGACACTTACACGAGCAATCTCAGGCTACTCGTTAACCTTCTCTTAGCCTTTCTATCCCCATCTATAAAACGGATATAATTGTTCAGGATAATCACAAGAATTAAAGGGTAGACAAGAAGAGATGCTAGGCCAGACATTTATTAAAAAGAAAGTGCTTTAAAAAAATTTTTGTATCACTAATCAAGTATCTAAAACTGCCTCAGGAATTTGTAACTGCAAAACTCATCCATAAATATTTAGTGAAAGAATGAATTTATGTTTCAAAAAAGTACCAAGGTAAAAGAGAAAGGTTTTTTTAAAACTAATATTAGACAGGTTTTTTTTAACTTATTAGAACATTTCATAGTAGTAATTCTTAATTTCAAAAGAGATCTCCCCATTGGAAAAAATCTATCAAACTTTGGGGCAAGGCAGTAAAAATCACTTGTGCATCCCTGTAGCCAGATATTCTAAGTCTTGGCATTAAGTGCTTTCCTCACCATACTCTCACCATCAGACTATAATTCACTGTAACAGTTCAAATGAGGACTACAGTCCCATCTCTCTCTCTCCCCCCCCCCTCTCTCTCTCTCTCTCTCTGAAATTTTAGGGTCCTCTCTTCCTGCTGCACATCCCCATACCTCAAAGGCAAGATACTGAAAATCAAATTCATTCCTTCCCTCAAAAGCAATTCACCTGCTTTTCTGCCTTCCCAATATGTGAAAGGGAAAATTTTTATATTAAATCAAGGAAAGAGAGTGAAAATGGAGAGTAACTTTATGCATAAGAGTTCTGAATACCAAGGAAGCTGCATGCAAAGAACAAGTGACTGACTGCACAAATCACGAGTCTACCATCACTGGGGAAAACTACATCCAGTGAAAGAAGTCATCTTTTAAAAGTAGAGAATATTTTTATGTCAAAAAATGCTCATAGTAAACATATAAAAGGTATTTTTAAACTGTTTAGATCACACAAGACAAATATAAGACCTTTTACTATCACTGACAAAAACCACATGAAAACAGCAAAAAAAACTTTAAAGAAGAAACAATACTTAACTAAGAAACTGTGGAGAAGTAACTTGCCTGAACAAGATGAATAAGTGTTGTCAGAATAGCACATCTCAGCATATTGTGTTCTTCACTCTGCTTCCAAAGAAGAGGCAAATACTGTACCAAACACCCTACGTATGGTCGTATCTATCACAACAGGAGTAGAGGAAGCAAAAGAATTATATTAGTAAAGAAGGCGACTTACTTCAAGAAACACTGACAGACCTAATAGGTCCCAGGCAGCAAATATTTAATATTTACTAGATGTAATGTATTAAGCACATATCCTTTTAAAGATACATTAGACATTAAATAGAGACACAAAGCTCCATGGTAAATATTAACAATTTTAAACAAGTACCAAATTTATTGCATGAAATAAAATTTAGGAATAGAAAACAACATACTGAGGCCAATTATTTCTTTAGAATTTAATAGAAAATGCTGTTACATCCTGGTTCTTTTTAATAAAACAGCTTATCTAATTGGAAATTATACTGTCTTAAAAAGAGTTAGCACTTACTCATTCATTCAACAATTACCTAACAGCATCTTCAAAGTATCAGGCCCTGAAGACTAGGCACCAAAAAGAAGAGGATATAAAGGTAGACATACAAATCCTTACAATGAAAAACAATAAATGCAAGGTGAAGATGTTCACAAGGTATGGTAGAAACACAGGAGAAGAAACTCCTTTTCAAAGGATAAAACTGTTAACTCCACTATGGATTAAGCTCACCAGTTTTAAAAATATGCCCTTAAGCACAGCACAGCTTGACATTGAGCTTTTTGGAAAATAAAATGGATCCACACAGAAAATGGACACAGTGCTCCAGCTTCAGGCTTACGGTCACACAGTATTTGGAACTGATCTGATGAGAGTACCCTTGGTGATAAAAAGAAGTACTAGACTTTCACAGCTTGAGTACTATCTATCAATCCCACGGAGTAAAATTTAAAAATTGCTCCCAAAAAGAGTAAGAGTTTCTTTGTTCTGCTTATAGAACATCATATACTAAAAGGGTAGCCAGAAAAAACTGTAGGATTTCTTCCCCCCAGGTTTGGGGGAGGAGGTACAGAAAGATAAGAAGTTAAATATTTGCCCAAATATTTCAGTGAGATAAAACTGAATAAATATTAAGAGACTATTTACATATAAATTCTCAATCATACTATTAAAATAGATATTTATTGAGCACTTAATCTTGCTGAGCACTTAATTTTGCTAAGTGCTGTATCTCAAAGATCCCTCCAATTAATTTATAAAGGCAAACCAATTAATACATAAAAACACAGGTTTCAGAGTACCTAATGCATTCATATTCAACTAAAAACAGCATATAACAGCATGTTCTACTGATAAGGAAAATAAACCAACTTTTGTTTTGAACAAATTAGAGAGAATACTTTCTAAGGCATGGAAGAAAGGAAGTATATGCTACATGAATTATAGACAGGGTAAGTAATAAAACCAAAGCACCCAATTACATTTGAAAGTCATGAAATATTTATATCCCAGTCCTAGTTATTCATTAGAATATATGATGCTCTAAATTAAAATTAATGCTTCAAAGACACTTTCAAAAATCACTCTCAGATTCAGTGTTGCAAAAGACAAAAAAAGGGTTGGCGGATCATCAAAAAATCTACAAACAATAAATGCTGGAGAGGGTGTGGAGAAAAGGGAACCCTCTTGCACTGTTGGTGGGAATGTAAATTGATACAGCCACTATGGAGAACAGTATGGAGGTTCCTTAAAACACTAAAAATAGAACTACCATACGACCCAGCAACTAGCAACTACCATACGACCCACTACTGGGCACATACCCTGAGAAAACCATAATTCAAAAAGAGTCATGTACCACAATGTTCACTGCAGCACTATTTACAATAGCCAGGACATGGAAGTAGCCTAAGTGTCCATCGACAGATGAATGGATAAAGAAGATGTGGCACATATATACAATGGAATATTACTCAGCCATAAAAAGAAACGAAACTGAGTTATTTGTAGTGAGGTGGGTGGAACTAGAGTCTGTCATACAGACTGAAGTAAGTCAGAAAGAGAAGAACAAATGCTGTATGCTAACACATATATATGGAATCTTAAAAAAAAAAAAAAGGTTCTGAAGAACCTAGGGGCAGGAATAAAGATGCAGACGTAGAGAATGGACTTTAGGACACAGGGAGGGGGAAGGGTAAGCTGGGACGAAGTGAGAGAGTGGCATGGACATATATACACTACCAAATGTAAAACAGATAGCCAGTGGGAAGCAGCTGCGCAGCACAGGGAGATCAGCTCAGTGCTTTGTGACCACCTAGAGGGGTGGGATAGGGAGGGTGGGAGGGAGGGAGACGCAAGAGGGAGGGGATGTGGGGATATATGTATATGTATAGCTGATTCACTTTGTTATACAGTAGAAACTAACACACCATTGTAAAGCAATTATACTCCAATAAAGATGTTAAAAAAAAAAAAAGGGCTGGCGATTAGAAAACAAAGTGATGACATGAAAGCCAAACACATTCCCTTAGGGCAGGAGGAAGGAGGTTAAAAAATACATTATTAGGGCAACTGAGGAAATCTGAATATGGACTTGATATTAGAAAATAGTATTACATCAATGTTAAGTCCTCTGAATCTAATCATGGTTATGATTAAGAAGGAGAGGTCTAATATACTGGATGAAGTGTCATGAAGAAATTAGGTGAAGAATACATGGGTAGTGATTTACTGCAACTTATCTGTACATTTAAAATTTTTCAATGAAATGATGTGAAATAAAAAATACTATGCATATACATTCTGAAAATGATTATAACATGAGTTTTTTGGTAGACCAATTATCAGTTATTTACATAATATTTAAAAAACACGTGGAATTAAGAATGTTTTATAGACATTGGGCTAAATAACCCTATAATAGAAACTGAACCACAAGCATTAAACAATTGTGATGAAACAGCACTCATCTTTTGGCACTTCTCCAAAGAAAACAGAATGGGGGGCTGGGGGGGTGCCTACTATGAGCATTATAATTATACTCTTATGAGTTAGTTCATTCTATATAGGGAGATACCCACTTTCATTCATAACACATTAAGAAAAACGTGATATATACACTACTGTGTATAAAATCAATAACTAATGAGAACCTACTGTATAGCACAGGGAACTCTACTCAGTGCTCTGGGGTGACCTAAATGGGAAGGAAATCCAAAAAAGAGGGGATATATGTATACGTATGACTGATTCACTTTGCTGTATAGCAAGAAACTAACACAACATTGTAAAGCAACCATACCCCAATAAAAATTAATTTTAAAAAAGGGGAGAAAAATACTTTGAGACAATTCAAAAAAAAAAAGAAAAAGAAAAACATGTGAAAATCAAATATGTGACAGCCTAAAAAATGTTTTAACAAAGGTTCCATTCACAGGGAAATTTAAAAAGTAAGTCTCTAATGACACCTCATTTTAGGTAACATTTTCAACCGAACATTTAATATTTCACGCTGGTCCTTTAATTTTTAATTTTGTTCTTTTCCTTTAGAAATGCTTAAGTCCAAAGACTATCTACCTGACCTTACACCTGATGATTAACACATTTTTCCTGACTATGTATTTATGGGATCCCTGCACCAGAATAATTTAATTATAGGTCTTCAACTATGCTTTTTAAAAGTAGAGGAAATATAATATTCAAATAATTGCAAGCTATGGTATAAAAATGGTAAGTTCCCTAAAACTTCAAAAACTATTATGTGTCAGAAAGCACTGTTGTAAGATGGCTCAAAATGTCTGCAACCTAGTAAAGAAAAATCAAACTTATATATAAATGATAGCTGAAGGATATATAAATGATGGTGTTGTTCAAAGGTTAACACGGGAAAATGTTAAAGAATCTACTAAAAACATTTTTCGTAACCCTTTCCTACCCACATTCTGAAAACAAAAAGTACTACTGGATAACTATATCTTATTGCTATTTACTAATGACATAGACACCTGAGCTGCTTAGGCTATATGTGTTATGAAAGATGAGTATGGATAGAAACAAAAGCATTTTTAAATTTACTAAGCAAGAGTAATGGGGGGAAAAGGTTTAAAGGTTTGGAGAGATGGGGGTAAGAAAATACATTTCTAAAAGAAGAAAAAAAATCTTTAAGAAATTCCCATTAGTCAGATGATATCTAAATAAAATTATAAAAATTTGCCAAATCTTGCTTATATAATCAATTTTTTAAACAACTTATTGCAATTGTTGGTGATCTAAAGCATACAGAACATCTGTAATAATTTCGTATTCATGAAATCATTTTTTGTGTTTGTGAGTTATCTTTAACTTTACCATTTTATACATGGGGACAGAAGGTTAAAGACCTTGCTCAAGACAAAGAGCAGAGACAGGAACTTGAAATAAGTTTAAAACAGTCTCAATGACCAAACTCTCTCAATGTTGTTTATAAACCTATATCAAAATGAAATAATGTAATTAATATACTAAGAATCCCAAGTGTTAAGAAAACTGTAAGATATTACTACTTTGAGACACCAGGACTCAGATCTGCTCAAAATGATCAACGGTCACTCAAAACTGCAACTGCTGTTAACATACTATAACGCTAAGTTTGAATACTGTCAATGCCACTCAGATGTCTGAACTCTGCTACGTTTCTTAAAGCCTCAAATTGTTTGAGATAATACATTCTAATTCCCACCCAAAGGTTTTTGTGAGGATTAAGTGAGAAGTAAATGCAAATCATCTGGCACAGAAGTTGGAAACTTGTCATTACTCAATAACTGATAGCAATTTTCATCAACTGCTTTAGAATTAATAAACAGGTTCAAGGTGTCAGAATTCACTAATGAATTCAGGAGCAGACTTCAGGACTGTGGACTCGAGGTATTATCTTTCCCTAATACCTCACAGATTTACTCAGCGCTTTTCAAATAAAAATATGCACTGGTAAACTTGGATATAAGAAATTACAGGATAATTATACTGTGATTCCTGGATTATCAATTTTTCACAAAGATTAGGAGTGATAAGGGAAGCTGAATACAGTTAAATAATAATCTACTGTTAAGAACTTTACATATCATTTTTATATTAAACCAATCATGGATATAACATGCACTAGACTGCAAAACACACTCAATTTTTAAGGTACAAATAATAGACTTCTGAGAATATTTGCATTTCCTGACAGACACTTGTGACTATGCACTCAAACACACTAAATTTTAAGAAGTATTATTAAATATAAACTGAGAGATATATAATTTTGCTTTCTAATGAACACCGCTACATTGCTGATCCAAGTTTTTATTTTTTAATTTTAATTTTCTTAGGTCATTTTATAAAAACTCGAGCATAAATGTCAATTTTGATACATAACTGAAATCACAACCTATGAGAATCATTTTAATGATGTTTTAACGCTTAAACAACATATATAAAGCAAAGATATTAATGCATTCTATATATACTCTACTTACTCCTCTAACATCTATTTTCATGCTTTACAACAAAATTACCTGCATGTTTACTCTTTCAATCACACAAGAGAGGACATGTAAAACATGCATCTTTGTGTCACATTCTGTAACTTGCTGCAGTAACTGAAAGAGTAGTGTGAACATGGTTTCCAAATACTGTAGGTAAAAAGAAAAAATAGAAGTTTGGAATAGAAATGTAAAAACTTTTACATACAGAAACAAGATATAAAATTAAATCATAATATCAAAGCAATACAAGACAAAACCTTAGCATTACCTATACAACTTCAAAATGATCAAGGTGCCAATATTTAGGGCAGTGATTTTTTTCTTTATTGCTATTAAATGTGTCCATTTTAGAATTTAATTCAGCTAGACACTGAGTAATGTTTTCAGAGGAAAATTGTATCTAAACGTTTTGTGTATAAATTTTATACTGCTAAACTCAACTTTTAACAGCACTTTGTCATTGGTTTTCCACATATGCCTATTGTTCTGCAAAGTCTACTCATTAAAGCAAAAGGAATGCCATTATTGCAATCACATACCAGCTGTCTAATGTGGCCCTTAACATATGCTGCACAGAGATATAAATTTTTGTAGAAAATACTTGTAATTCTAAGAACAACAGAATATTTCTGACTAGGAAATAGAAAACAAAAATCCTGTATCTGGCTTTTAACTCCTACATCTTGAAAATTATAGTAGGAGTTAACAAATCACAGGATGTCAGATACATAAACATTTGTTCTTTCACATATCTGGTTCATTTTTATATAGATTGGTAAAACATATTTCTTTCATCCAAAAATACCTAGTGATTCTTTTATTAAAGAAAAATTTCTGCTCTACAAGTTTTCCCATCTATGACCCCATTAGAAATATAGGTAGACATTTTATCATGAAGTTTTCTTCTTGTTTAGCCCTGTCAAGAACAACAAACACTAATGCCCCAACCTTACTGACATATTTAACAAGTGCTCACTGAGTACCAATTATGTGAAAACACCAAACTAGGTGCTGAGACTGAGTGAAGGAAAAAAAGAAATGAGTAAGACTTGATATTCTGCTTTTCAAGTAATTTGCAATCTAGTGTAGGATAGACATACATACACAGACAACAGAGGGGGATAACCTAAGGATGAAAAGTAACAGACAAACATGAAATGAAATTACTATGTTTTATAATTGTGAGGAAAAAAAGTTCAGCAGTCCACTCCAAAATAGATGACAAGGTAACTAAACAAAAAACAAGCAGAATAAAGTACACTATTTCAAATTAAAGTTATCAATAAAATCAATCACTTCCAAAAAATCTAATATACTTTTCAAAGCAACTTTAATAAATAACTGATACTACATATATAATTTCAGCTATAAAATAACAACATTCTAAAAGATATAAGCAGAAATTGTTATAAAACCTATAAATAAATATTCTTACCGGTAGAAACTGATCTGTTCTAAACTCAAAATCATCAACAGGTGAAGAGCAGTTAAGGAATACTGATAATATATGAAATTCAGAATATATGAAATTTATCAGGATAAAATATATGTAAAAACCAAATACAACAAACCAATCAAAAATTACATTTTAAACTACCTCATAAATTAATTTTAAAAATAAGTAACAATTTTAAAGTGTTGTTAAAATTCTTTGCAATGAAGTGTTTTAAAAGTTTTTAAAGGATATTTAACTTCAGAGTGGTAGCTGTTTCGATACGGACCTAAAAGAAAGTATACTGTGAATTATGAATCATTCTAGAATTACTAAACATCATTAATAATGAATGACAAAAAAATTTATTGCAAATCGCTTTCTCTACTTAAAGTCACAGAGTACATTAATATCTAGAAATAAAAGGACATTCTCCTTATTTAGCAAGGACTACAAAGAAAACAATAAAAGGACATTCTCCTTATTTAGCAAGGACTAAAAAGAAAAAGTAAAATAGTGTCGATTCCCACCCTTCTCAGTTTCCCATAATTTGCTTAAAGGAGTCTTTAATCCAGTGAGTGCTTCCAGGAAGAAAAGGAATTTGCCATAACACTGTGGAGAGTGTGGCACTGAGAGAAAAGAGTGTGAAGATGGTGTCAGAGGGAAAGGGAAGGTTGAGAAGCAGAGAAGAGAAGCAGGAAAACAGGGTGGACTTGGAGAAGCTGGCGGATGTGTAAGTGAAGAGTGAGGGAGAAGAAGAGAAGGAAGAAGAGGGAGGAGGAAAAAGCACACAAATTCCCATTTGTAACCTCAATTACAGGAAGTCCCTGAAATAACCAAAAGATAAAGTCTGATATTTTCTAAATCCCAAAGTTCACAAATACAGAAAGGTTTGTACAAGTTCTTGACCTTGCCAAATCACACTTTCTTTGTGTATCAGCATGTTACCTGGGAAAATCATATCATGACAGCATAATCTTCCTATTTCTTTTCGAGTTTTACCTGTGACTTGACCAGCTAAATGGGCATGGGCTGCCACACTCAGTTTCCACACCAAGTAACGTGAACTCAAGCCATGATTAAATGCTATATGCTGCTCTGTAAAATAATGTATCTAAAACTTTTATTTCCTGGCTAAGAGCCATTACTTTCTTAGATGCTGCTATGCTTCCCACACCTGTAATAGCAACTGGTTTTTCCTTTGCAGCCATTTTTCACAAAGAAACAGTTTTGATCATTTTATAGGAGCTTCTGAGGTCTTGAGGTACTGATTAGGCATATTCATCAAATGTTAAGTACTCTAGTTCCAAATCCACAGATTCTAAGAGCCTAGAGTGCAGCTGTTTTCTCACCTGGCTTTTCTTTTTATTCACTGTTTCTAAAGGTAATATGAGTATTTCTAGATTTTTTACTGATTTAACAAATGTGCTGATTATCCAATACATGCAAAGCACTATGCCAAGTGTTCTACTATGAAATGACCTAATGAAAAGATGACATACTCATGCAATTAAAAATATTCAACAAGGAGCTATAACTCCCAGGCATTGTGTTGGGTGCTGTGGGGAAAAAAGCTGAGTAAGACACACCTAGTCCTTGTCCTCAAAAAGCTTACAATCTAGCAGGGGGGAAAAAACACCCAGATATTAAATAATTATCAATAAAAATGGCTAATGTGAAGAGCTTAAGAACAGGATAATCTCCCTGAGGACATGAACTATTTCTAGTCATCTTCAAATTGTCAGCATTTAGTACAGTGTAAAGCATATAACTGGCACTGTGGCAATAATTTAATTCACAAACACCAGGACTTGAAAGCACCCCCCAAAAGGAAATCAAACTGTCAGATCTTCCTCCACAAAAGGACCAGAGATGCATTTAACCCATAACGATGACATTTACACAAATAAGTACAGGAAAGAGACATCTGAATGAAAACTAGCTGTGTTTTCCCTCCTAACAAAGGGAAGAAGTCAGTGCAGTACTGCGTGCAGAGAAAAAGATGAAATTAATCATGATGCACTCTAGCTTAACTGCAAGACTAGGAAGCCAGATCATAAGGGAAAACAAAAAGCACACAGTTTAAGAAAAGAGTGGAGCATTTAAAATATGACAAACACAAATAAGAACAAAATTAGCTATTCCTGAGCTATAAAAGAAATAGGAAGTACTTACTGCATAGAGACAATGAACTTTGCAGCAATTCACAAGTAACAGGGAAAAAAAATCAGGACCTCAATTTACAGAATGAAGAGTTGGGGACTGTGACAGAAGATTGGCAGAAGAGCGTCTAACACAACTTCTAAGACACGATTCAATATATACTTGATAAATAAATGCAAGAATATGAAACAAAACAAAAAAAATCTTCCCTTAACCAGACTCTAAACATAACTTCTAATAGAATAAACCTAGATTTTTGAAGGAGAATGAAAGCCAAAGTATCCAGAACCAGATCCAGACTGTAACTCAGCCTGAGTCTACCCTACACCTTCAGCTGAAACATCAGAAAACTTCTAAGAAGATAACAAACTAATTCCATACTGGGGCAAACAAGTGCCATCAAGCCATCAGAATCATTGGAAGAATCCCAGAGAAGCATGACAACAACAGAGAAATGAACAAGAAATCACAGGTCAACACTACTTCCAAAGAAGACTGCTACATAAAGGCAAGAGTAACCAGACACTTCGGTGTCCAGCATGAGAATGAGCCTTGGCATAACTGTCAGGATGGTTGATTTGAGTTCTAGACTTGGAGCAGCCTAATGCTTGACCACTACTACAGCCTGCCCATAGCAGTGAAGGGAATTCCACACACTAGAGCAGTGAGCATGGAGCTGGGACCTGAAATAAATGGCAATGTCTCAGGGACTTAAGACCACCAGGAAAATGTAAGTAAGACAAACATGAGAGAATAATTATTAAATAGATTCTATTTCTCTGCTGAAAAGAAACAGAATAATAATTTTATAATATTTTATCCTTATCTCTTAACTCTTTCAATAAACATTTTCTAATTTTCTGATTCCATGCTAGGCATGGAAAGAGATACTAATATGAATAATATTATCCTACTCACTGGCTCTTTTATTACTTGGTACTATTATAGTACTATTTTTACTCTATTATGCAGTCAAGATCACTGAATTACATATTTTCTCCTGAAATACACATGTAAATAACTTTCCTAAAAGGATAAAAAGCACCTTCCATTTTTTCATCTCCTTTTAAGAAAAATATCCTAAAGCTCATTTTCATATAATACGTATACCAGACATATCATTACAAAACCAAAATGGACTATAAGAAAGTTACTAGATTAAAGTTTCCTTTCTTCCTAGTTTTAGAGTGGCCTAATATCTTGATGTCTCAAACACATATTTTTGATATTTCCTTCGGAAATTACTGGGTTGGCCCAAAAGTTCGTTCGGGTTTTTTCCACAACATCTTACCCAACGTATTTGCTGAATATAAGTGAATTCAGAATTCATTTTGTGAAAACACAGACTAACACAGAGTTTAAAACCTGTAACAGTTTTTTTGAGACACAAAGGATGGTCAAGTGGGAAAACTCGAAACTGTAAGAAAGTGTGACAGAACTGGGAGACCCATAAAAGGCAGAAGAGTGGAAAGACAGGAGAATTTCAATGTACCTTGTTAAAAATACCTCTGCCCAGATCCCAGCTGCACCTCCCACAGTGAATTCAGGGTTTGCTACAGTCATGTACATGCCACTCAAAGTCCCTTCTTAAACTCCATCAACTGGCTTTCCATCTGAAAAACTCCCTATTTCTATGCTGGTAGTCAACCTGCCCATGAAGATGGCCTTTCCTCTGCTTGACACACAATAACCCCCACACACCCCACCCCCAAACTATAAACCTTCTGGCTGTACCACAGTCTACATTATACACTGACTCTTACAAGGCTGAAAGAGTACACTGATGTTAATTTTTAAGTACCTTCCTGCTTGTTTTATTGAAGGCTGCATAAATAACCTAAGTAAAACAAAAAAAAATTTTAATTACTTATAATTTCCAAAATTGAAAGGTTATTATTGGATCAGAAACCTTACCACTAAAGAAACCAAGTATGTAAATCAAATATCCTGGTTAGAGAATCCTCTGCGGGTCCTAGGAAAAGAAAGTTCCTTTCACCTACAATTTAGTCATTCTGTTTACACTGTGGTAACAACATTCTCAAATATGAAACTTGCCATAAGCACTGCATCTACTAAGTAACATGTTCTAAGAGGGATGGAAGAAAGCATGAAGATATTTTTAATGGATTTTTCAATAAAGCATTGTACCACTGCTGTCCTTATAAAAAATAATAAAAATGGAACCTTACTTGATATCATGTCGAAAAATAAATCCCAGATAGAATAAAGAACCACGTGTGAAGAAAATGGATTCATTGAACAAGAAACAAAAAGAATAAAGTAAAAAAAAGGAAATCAATAAATCAGATTATACTGAAACTAAAAACCTCTGCTCAGGACTTCCCTGGTAGTGCAGTGGTTAAGAATCCGCCTGCCAATGCAGGGGACATGGGTTCGAGCCCTGGTCCGGGAAGATCCCACATGCCGTGGAGCAACTATGCCCGTGTGCCACAACTACTGAGCCTGTGCTCCAGAGCCTGTGAGCCACAACTACTGAGCCCACATGCCACAACTACTGCAGGCCACGTGCCTAGAGCCCATATTCCACAGCAAGAGAAGCCACCGTAATGAGAAGCCCGCATACCACAATGAAGAGCAGACCCCGCTCACCGCAACTAGAGAAAGCCCGTGTGCAGCAACGAAGACCCAATGCAGCCAAAAATAAAATAAATAAATAAATTTATTAAAAAAAAAAAAAAACCTCTGCTCAACAAAAAGACAACAGAATGAGCAAAGAGAGATATAGGGAAAAAAAGAAAGATATAGAGATTCCACTGCATTTGTAATGTTTTATTTCTTAAATATTTGTAATATATGGAAAAATGGAAAATTATTACAATGGAAATATGGAAAACCAGGTACCTGTTATGTTAGCCACTGAATTTTTCTCTTTCCTTGATGTAATTCTCAACTTTTAAAAAGTAAAAAATTTAAAGCCCGCGCACCACAACTACTGAGCCCGCATGCCACAACTACTGAAGACCAAGCGCCTAGAGCCCATGCTCTGCAACAAGAGAAGCCACCACAATGAAAAGTCTGTGCATCGCAGTGAAGAGCAGCCCCCATTCACCACAACTAGAAAAACCCTGCAGGAAGCAACGAAGACCCAATGCAGCCAAAAATAAATTAAGTAATTAATTTTAAAAAAAAGAAGCTTAGAAGTTAAAATTTTCAAAGTAGCATTATCTTAAACCTAATCAGAATTCCCAACATTTATTACAAAAAAAGTTTCCAAATACTGCAATATTATAAATGCTTGTCCATTATGCCTAGATCAAGTTTTAATTGCTAAATACTGATGAAAAGTTATAACACTATTTCAAATAAACCAAAAAAATTTCACTCAATTTGCATTATATTCCTCCAGATCAAACACTATCATGCAACTATCAGAGATATTTACTCTATACAGTAGCTTCTGATATTATAAAATTTTATAGAGTCCTGAGTTAGGGGTTTTTGAGCACAAGTCACCTGTTCTCCTTGTTTGGCCCTGCAATAAACCTTCCTCTGCTCAAAAAAAAAAACTTATAGAGTCCTATACCAACTGGAGAAGTTGCTTTCTCCAGTTGCTGCACTATTTCTATTCTGCCACAGCAAGCCTTGTAATAACACGGCTATAAGACTAGGAAGCCACACAGACAACTAATTAAATGTATCCCAACTCCATAACAGCAGCAATCAAGCAAGAGAACATAGACTCTGAAAGCCAAAGAAGATTTAGATTCATCAGAATCTATATACTTCGTGTGTGTGTGTATGTGTATATACATACAAATGCCCTCATGTATGTTTGTACATGTATGTCTGAATGTTTGTACATTGTTGTGTATGTCTGTATGTATAAGGTATCTTCCCACATTTCATTAGCCAGCATTTCTCACAGGTTGAAATTAGAATAGTATATCTTATACACTATTGATCTTAAATGTACTTAAAAAGGGGGGGGAGGAGGAGACAATGTATGCACCATGAACTTAGTGTCTTACAAAACACTGTCTTCTTAAGAAGTTATAAGAAAATAATTGTGGCAGGACAAAACTGTAAAAGTGTAAAAATGAGATGCAGCCACCAGAAGACGTACAGGAAAAGGGCAAAAGCTGTATCTACAGCAGCATTTCCTCGAAGTATATTCCAATATTAATGTTTTTGTCATCTTGGATAGTCACTACACAGATGTACATTTTAAAGGTTCTTATAGGTCCTACAGTAAAGAGGATTATTTGAATATTTAGTCCAGTGTTCTCCAAACTTAACTGGCCATGAAACCCTTTTTCCCCAATAATGCTTATTGATGTGATAGATTTAATGTTCTGCTTTTAAAGTGCTGACCTAAATGACTCATTTTCTCTTCACTTCTCTCCTAATAGACTCATTAAAAAAAGAATATAAGATCCAAGAAATTTCTCTTTCCCACAGAAAACTCACCTGAAATTTAAATCTTTTGTAACACTTTCATAAAGCATTTAATGTCTTCTCTCTGATACCACTGATAGAACAGCAAATAATACTTCCAACTAGGAAAACAAAACTTAAATCTTCCAAATGCTTTATTCTAAAGCTATTACAAAAGTAAATTAATTCCAGCAAATAGTATTCTTAGGAACAGCTAAGTTTTATTATATTAACAAACTTCTAAGAATTTAAACATGGTAAAATAAAACTGGATTCCCTTGTTTAAGCATGGGATGCTTAAACTATTTAATAATTACAGAATGATATTTAGAGTAAATTCTCAATTATTTACACAAAGTAGGTAACATTTAAGTAGAAAATCCAAAAATAAGTTCTATTTGCTTTTAGAATGTACCATTGCTTCTGCAATTATAATGTTTTCTTAATTTCGTAATTTCTCTAATTATGTTTTCCTTTGTTGAACGTTAAAAGTTTATATTATCGTGGCACACATGTGAAAACAAGAAAAGTATGACCCAAGCCTTTGCTGAAAAACAGGATAATCAGGTAGGTTCGAAATTTTTTTAAAAGGTGGTATATTGATAAATGATTAAACAAGATCTGAGAATAATTTGGGGGTGGTGGAATCACTTAATTTTATCTAAAAATAATCTGAAGTTCAGGAAAAAAATCAACCAGATTCACTTTTTAAAGACTATGCTGGAGTCAAACCTAAGCACAAGACAAAGAAAATGTATAGTAAGTCATGAATATATTTACTCAGGCATAAAATAAAGCACCAACAGTGGGAGCAGGGTGGGGGGAGGATACTATTCCACACTATGTTGAACTTCTTTTAAAAAACCTCTTTGGGGACTTCCCTGGTGGCACAGTGGATAAGACTCCACGCTCCCAATGCAGGGGGCCTGGGTTAGATTCCACATGCATGCCGTAACTAAGAGTTCCAATGCCACAACTAAGGAGCCTGTCTGACGCAAATAAGACCTGGTGCAACCAAATAAATCTTTAAAAATAAAAAAAAACCCTCTGAGTAAATGACATATAATAAAGCAGCAAACCTACCTGCCTTGAAGGGGAACAAAAGAAGCAACGAAGACGTCATTATCAAGTTTTCAGTAACACAAAATCAAGAATATTATGTGAACACTATACATAAAGTCCTAAAATAAACAATTCCAAAGGCAAACAAAACAAAACAAAAAAACCCCCAAAACTGAGAGACAAAGAAAAAATCAATAGTAAGGGTGAAACAGATTATGGTGTTATCTTAAATGTAAAAATGACAAATTCTATCCTGAATAAGAAAAAGGACACGTAAAGCTATAAAAGGATTTTTAAAAAACTGCCTTTTATTCTTATTAAAAAATTATAAATAATTTTAGATTAGTAGAGTTTGGCTAAATTTTTTTTCATTTACTAGTGATGAGAAGGGCAAAAAATAATCAAAGGACTTTCTTCCCTCAAATCAAACTACTCACCAAGGAATAATTACAGCACTGAAAGGCCACCAACATTCTAAAGAAAGATATAAACCACTTCTGAATTTGAACTTTAACATATGTTAAACTTATAAAAATAACTTTTAAAACCTTTAAGCAACATACCACTAAGTCTTGATCCTGAAGCAAGTTACAAATTGCCTCATATAACATGGGTCTTAAGTCGGACTTGAATTTCACAGAAATCCACTGACCAATGAGCCAAATCACCCTGCGTCGCAATGGCTTATACCTAGATAGGGAAAATCATGAAATTAAAATGTTACATATTTTAAGAAGCCTATTTCACTTAGTATATTTCATCATTTAAATCTAAAATGTAATAAGAAAACAATATGCATTTTTATATAAAAGTTTAAAAGCACTTTTAAATGTACCACAGTATAAATACTAACAAAGTTCTGATTTAAAAAACTGAAAATTCTTAGGCAGATATATTGTAAACCTGATTATTTTGTATTAAAGAATTACAACATAGTTATATACATAAAAACCAAGTCCACTTCTGTTTCTTAAAGTAACCAAAAAAAGTTAATCTAAATAGGTATAACTAGCAAATGTTCCAAACCCTAAGGCTGGAGAGGCCCCAAAAAGTAATAATAAAGGAATTTTCCAATTCCAATTCTGTTAACCTCATAAAGATTATTTTCAGAACACTGTGAGAAATCTCTAGACTTATATAAAATATTTATATAAATTTATATTGATTTCAGCTAAAGTTTCTAATTTTGTAAAAGGTGCCCAATTACAAATTGTGACTCAGATTACCAAAATAATGATTTGTATTTTTAAAGTTATAGAACATTTACAGTAACAAGTACATATATTTGTTTCTCTATGGCCATCTTTGTTAAAGAAAAGGAAGGTTCTTTAGGCAAAGAGAAAAATCACTTGTGTCCAAGAATTCCACCCACAAAGTCTCTTCTTGATATTATATTTATTTTAGTGGCAAGATGATATTTATTTCTGGGTGAAAATGTAGTAAACTAATGAATATACCACATTTTTTAGAAAATTATAATCTTATATGATTAAACACGTAAAAAGAATTATTCATTAAAGTTACAAAAGAAGTGTATTCCCTGCTTTCAAAATGTTTAACATACCTAAAAGAATTAAAGACCACAAAACTATATATACTAGGATTGCAGAAACGAAAGAGAGAAAAGCAGGCAGAGGGAGATGGGATTTGAACAGCCTTTAAGATAAGTAGCATTTGGGGCAAAAAACCGAAAAGATGTCACTTCAGGGGACAGGGACAATTTGAACAAAGTCCCAGAGGTGGAAGTAAACAAGACTGGTGTAGAGTAAAGGAAGGAACCACAGAGTCTTTAATTTTGGACTGAGATCTCTGGGATTACCACATTCAACATTCTGTTCTCAACAAAGAGAATGAAGCTCAGAAACGTTCAAATTCCAAGATGACAGTCACTTCTGGGCAAAGTTAAGAATAGGAGTCAGTTTGTTCCTCAAAGTGTGGTTCCTGGACCACAGTATCATTATCTGGAAGTGTGACAGAATCACACAATCTGACCCAGACCGATAACCTAAACCAGAACCTGCATTTTTTTTTTTTTTTTTTTTGCGGTACGCGGGCCTCTCACTGTTGTGGCCTTTCCCATTGCGGAGCACAGGCTCTGGACGCGCAGGCTCAGCGGCCATGGCTCACGGGCCCAGCCACTCCGCGGCATGTGGGATCTTCCCGGACCGGGGCACGAACCTGTGTCCCCTGCATCGGCAGGCGGACTCTCAACCACTGCGCCACCAGGGAAGCCCCAGAACCTGCATTTTAACAAGATCACCAGGTGACTCATATGCACGTTAAAGTTTGAGAAATACTGGTCTAGTTCAGTTATGTCCAAAAGAAATACAATGCAAGCCAAATATGCAATTTTAAATTTGTTAGTACCCACATTAAAATAAGTAAAAAGATACATGTGAAAATTTATTATTTTTATTTATTGCAATATATCCAAAATATTATCATTTCAACATGTAATTAATACATGGTTGATCAGTCTAGACTAAACAGCCTATAAGGGTTTAAGGACAAAGTGCACATGTGTCTCTCTACTAAAGGCTTTCTCTCCATCAGAGGCTCACTAGCTCTCTGAGAGCAGAACTGAAGCCCACCTTATTCACCACTGCCTCTACAGGACACAGCAAATTCCAGTGCTGAAAATATTTGATTGAATAAATGACTGAATAACTGAATGGATAGCTACTTAATGGTCAAAATTACTTTTAAAGCATCTCCAGCTCTACAATTCTATGGCTCTAAATATTTATAAAATGATCCATATATGGATAGTTTTCTATTCATTTATTAAAGTAGTCAAGATATGTTAACTGATCTATGACTATAGGCTAGGCATCCTGACAAGTACCACATCTACAGAAATAAATCACTAGAACTGCACGATTCAAAACAAGAAAAAAGTATCTTGGAATTTTTTTAGGTGTCTAATTTTAAATGAAGAAAAATTTAAAAAATTATGAAAGACCCTTTCCCTTCCATTTTACTCATTCAGTACCTAAAATTAAAATAATTAGGCAAGTATTTAAATGTATATGCAACAGAAGAATTGGGCAAAAACCCTACTAAATGTCAGATAGATCTGTACTACTGAATTAGGCACCTCAATACAAGCCTAAAGTGTGTCCAAATACTTTTTGCCATGGTGTCTCTGCAACTCCTTTTCCCCAAAGACTTGCAGTATGCACTCTCCGTGTGATCCCAAGGCAGTCACCTTTGATGGATGTTACTTTGGTTAGGCTACTTCTGGCATCAGGCCTAGCCTCTGCTAAGTCTCCAATTGGCTTCCTTTTGTACACAATTTCTTTCTAGAATTCAGAGATCTCCATCTTCTGTTACCTTTGCATAAAATTTCCTCCTGCAAATCCCACTACTGGGCATACAGCCGGAGAAAACCATAATTCAAAAAGACACATGCACCCCAGTGTTCACTGCAGCACTATTTACAATAGCCAGGTCATGGAAGCAACCTAAATGCCCATCAACGGACAAATGGATAAAGAAGCCGTAGTACATATATACAATGGAATGTTACTCAGCCATAAAAAGGAACGAAATTGGGTCATTTGTAGAGACATGGATGGACCTAGAGACTGTCATACAGAGTGAAGTCAGTCAGAAAGAGAAAAACAAATATCGTATATTAACGCATATGTGTGGAATCTATAAAAATGGTACAGATGAACTGGCTTCCAAGGCAGAAATAGAGACACAGATGTAGAGAACAAACGTATGGACACCAAGGGGGGAAAGCGGGGGCGGGGGGCGAGGGGGTGGTGGTGGGATGAACTGGGAGACTGGGATTGACATGTATACACTAATATGTATAAAATAGATAACTAATAAGAACCTGCTGTATAAAAAATAAATTAAAAAAAAAAACAAACAAAAATTTCCTCCTGCAAACTAGCTTATGTAACATCAAACACTTCATACATGTCACAATTCACATTTGAAGTAAAATAACAAGAAACGATTTTGCTTATTTTTCAGTTATAAGATTCACAAGTCTTATTCCTTTCTACACTAGACACTATCAGCTAAGTCATACTATGACTTTTTTAAAATTTTAAGCCATTTCAATGCTTTTTTGTCTTCATTAGAAAATCAATAAGATAAAATAAGTATATAACAAACACAGAGTTTTATACTTGCCTATTGTGAATGACTTGTAATTCTGGAAGAAGCTGGTTTTTAAACCACTGATCAAAATCAACACTGTCAAACAGCTCATAAGCCGCTAATCCAACAGCATTATACACTAAGAAGAAAAAATTTAATTTCAGATACTGGGCAAAATTCTAATTGTCCTTATGCAAGAAAATAAGCCTTAAGGACTACTTTGAAACATGTCATATGTTAATAGAGGGAAATCTACAATATGTTAATCTGGGAAATTATTTAAACAGACATTTTAGAAACATTATTTAAGTTACTTTATGTTTTTCTTAAATACTCAGTGCTTTCAAACAGAAAATTACACTCATTTAAAAATATTCAAGTCAAATTATAAAAATTATAAAAACAACATCTGTTTCCAAATAGATGCAATATTTTATGCTATGGGGTCCCTAATTATCCTCTTTCCAGCCTCTTCTCTCACCACAACCCATTAAACTCCATGTTCCAATTAAACCAAAATACACCCAATTCAAAACTTAACTGGGCTTGTTCCTCTTCCCTTCAAGCTTCTGTCCCTACTGCTCCGTCTGGAACCGCCCCCTCCCCCTTATTAACTCTCACTTATCCTGTGTTCGCACAGAACACTTCTTTAGGAGCCTTTCCCTGGGTACACCAAAACTACCTTGTAGTTTTCCACAGTACTACATAATTACCACCTATTGTAGCATTAATCAACTGATACTATGTTATAATCAACTGTCTGTTTATTTGGCTATCTCCACCACCAGACAGCTCCTAAATTTTAGGTATCTTTGCATCCCAACTCTCCCAGCATAACACCTGCCACAAAAGAGACACACCATCTTCTGAAGAAATGTTTCTAAATCATTTTCGTTTAACATACCAGCATCTTTGATTAACAGTGCATTCATATCTTCCACGTTAGTGGGACCTGAAAAAATAAGTATCAGCAAAGGTAAATAAAACTAGTTTTTAAAAGATATTTAAACTCAATTTGTTAGTTTCTCAATTCATTAAGTATAATATATTTTGTGATATTAAATATACATATAGGTGTAAAGAGAAAGTTTAAGTTTTGTTACCATCACCGTTAGAGAACACAGATACAACATGTAAAGCCATATATTACAATTTTAAAAAATCATTATAACATATATGGAAAATGTTATGTCAAGCAGCATTCTAAAAAAATATATGCCAAATTGCTAACTATTGTATTATATCCTGATTATAAGAGAAAATTCTTAGAAAGAATAAAAAGATGAATCCCACAATAGGAAAAAAAAAAAAGAACAAGTATGGGCAATTCACACAAGAAGATCTAAACATAAAAAATAAACCAGGTTATGACAATACATTAAAGGGTTAACAACAAAATGCAAAGTACAAACAGAAAAACGAGAGCCATTACATAATGTGAAAACTTCAGAATAAAAAGCTGGCAGTCTCTGCACTACTCTCCAGAAAGGAGACTACCATGGTTAAGACAGGAAAAAATACAGTTTACTTAGTTAGTATATTTCTTTAGAATAGAAAGTTTTCTAGCAAGCTTATCAAAGCACCTTTCTGCTGTTAAATATGATTTCTTAAGCTCACTAGTCCAATTACTAGAGTTAAGTACAGCCTTAAATAAGCAAATTGCTCCAGAACTAGAAAGAAAATAACTAAACTCTGAAATTACTGAAAACCTTACCACCATAGAGCAACTTACCACAGTGTAACCTAATTAGCTTACCCACTTTCCTAGTGGTTCAAGAAAAATTGAAAATACAATTAATATTCAAATTATCTTTAAAAATGAACACAAAAAACTTGATGGATAGCTCATTTCTTCCCTTGCTTTGTAACTTAAGCAGGAATACTCTATTAAATTTTTGAGAAAACAAAAGCCTAAAAAGTGAGCTACCCTTTATAATACTACAAACAAGATGAGGAATCTCCTCTCTACAGGAGATTCTCTTGCTGTTACTTCCTTACATTACCACCTACTCAATACTTGAACCCTTATGTGACTCCTGCCCAAACCAATCAAATAATCTGTTTAAGACTCTAAAGTTCGGGATTGTCTTTGATAGATTTCCCTTGCCCAGCAGTCAGTTAATTGCCAAAAGTCAATCAACAGTTACTGAGTGTGCTAGGCACTGGGAACAAGGTGTGAACAACACAGATGTGTTTGTGGCCTCCTCTCTGAAATTTACAGTATAGCAGAATAGTCAGTGATAAATCACTTTTTACAAATGAACCTATTTACAAAACAAAAGTAGAGTCACAGATGTAGAAAACAACTTATGGTTACCAAGGGGGAAAGAGGGGTGGGTGGGGTAGGGATAAATTGGGAGATTGGGACAGACATACACACACTACTATACATAAAATAGATAACTAATAAGAACCTACTGTGTAGCACAGGGAACTCTACTCAATACTCTAATGACCTATGTGGGAATAGAATCTAAAACAGAGTGGACATATGTATATGTATAACTGATTCACTTTGCTGTACAGCAGAAACTAATATAACATTGTAAATCAACTACACTCTGATAATAAAAATAACTAAAAAAAGGATAAATCACTTGTGACAGTTAAAAATTTTAATTACTTGTGTACAAAGTACAATCATCAAGTGCTAAAAATTTCACTTCATCATTTTCTCTTAAATCCATTATCTTCTTTCCATTCCCACTGCCCCCATTCTAAGGCTAATAACGTTTATTAACTTTTTCTCCCACTACTTCCTACAGCATGCTCCGAATAGACTATTTCTCCAACCAATATACTTGACTGCTATTTTGTTTATGCTGCTAGTATGCTTACCACAGCAAAATCTAATTAGCACATTCAAGGCCTATCTCATTTGTGAATTGCCCATCCTTGTTTTCTATCTTGAAGGCCACTCTTTCAGAAAAGCACACATTCTGTCTTTCTCAAATTCATGTCTAGTATATGATCTAGGAAATAGTGCAGTGCACACAGTAAGCACTCAAAATATTTTACTGAACACTAATTAAAAGATAAATCAAAGTATCACAAAATATACCTCACCTTGAAGTGTTTGCATCATTTCTAAAAGTACAGGGGTAAGAGTCTGATTATATTCATGGAATATATCTATAAATAATACTTCAGTGCATGGCTGTTGGGGGAAAAAAATAAATTTCTAATGAAAACAATGGTATATTGCATTGAGTAATTCTACATTAAAGCAAAGAATACTCATTCTTAAAACTCTATGTTTCCAATTCTTGATGTTTTTTGAAAAAAAGTTTATTGCTGTTTTTTGTAAACACAGTCAGAAATAAAATCAAATTTAATAATTTAATTCTTAACATGGAACGTTTATTTCACTATTTCAATAATTTTGCATTATGCATTCCAAAACACCAAACTGCAGAGAGGAGAAATTTACATTTTTAATTAATAATTCTTTAAATCTAAAAAGCAATCTGGAGCCACATTCATTTACAGAATTATAAATGTCCAGGAATTAATATGTTAAAAACTGTGTATTTTCTTGGCAATGACTTAAGTAACAACAGCAATTCATGAGTTCAATTCACCAGAGTTGTTCTTCCTTTAACAGACACAAAAAGAAATCACAAATAAAAAGAATGATTCATTTTCATTCTTAAAAGTACTGAATCACTAGATGTTTCATAATATAAAGTACAATTAAATGTTGAAGGTATTGTGCTTTATGTTTAAAAAGGAATCTTACAGATATACAGACTGAAATATGTACAGACGAAATGACATGTCATCTCAGATATTTACTTCAAAATAATCTAAGTGGTTTGTAAAAGAGTGCTTCTATGAAACAAGACTAGCCATGAGTTGATAACTGATAAAATAAGTTTTGAATACAGAAGAGTTCATGATATTATTCTATTTTTTTAATATGTTTAACATTTTCCATAAGAGAAAGGTTTTTTTGTTTGTTTGTTTTTCTGTGGTACGCGGGCCTCTCACTGCTGTGGCCTCTCCTGTTGCAGAGCACAGGCTCCGGACGCGCAGGCTCAGCGGCCACGGCTCACCGGCCCAGCCGCTCCGCGGCATGCAGGATCTTCCTGGACCGGGGCACGAACCCGTGTCCCCTGCATCGGCAGGCGGACTCTCAACCACTGCGCCACCAGGGAAGCCCTCCGTAAGAGAAAGTTTTAAAAACTTAAAGCAGCAAAATTTTTTTTAAAAACTTTTAAGTACTAATACTTTCTATGGAAGCTTATGAAACTAAAAACAGTAACACACTTAGGAAAATAATGGCAAATTACATAAATTATGTAAACACAACAAAAAGAATAGTTCAAAGACCACATTTGATAAATCTTCCTCAAATGTTGCCCTTATCAATAAATGTATATTTAAAAAGCATTCTATAACTAAAAGCAATGGGCTGGTCTCTGAGAATCATACTAGATAGTAAGAGAAATAATGTATCAAAAGCAGCTTTATAATTACTGAAATACTTAGGAGGAAAAAAATCATTCTAGCCAAAAAAAGGTAGCTTTCACTGCAAAAACATTTCCTACTTCTGCAATGACAGTTATTTCCCAATCAATTTGTAAAATGAAGAAAAATTCAGTTTGCAAAGCTCCAACTTAAAAAAAAATTTCAGATCTAAGTTCATAATTTAATTAAGTACTTTCCTCTCAAATATGGACTCTTGCAATTATGAATAAATGTTCCCTATCTGTCTGACTTAATGCTTGAAATCTTCAATAGAGTATCATTCTCTACTAAGAGTTATAGAAGCATTAAACTTTTCCCTATCAATTTTTCTTTCAATCAATACTCACCCTCAAACTGTATTTCCAAGAATCTCCTCCTGTTTCTTCCACTGCTGCAATTAAAAATATAACAAATGAGGCTCTCCACAAATGCAATAATGATGTTTCCAAAATCTCAGTTTGGAAAACAAAGACTTTAAATAATATCAATATAATATAGCTGTGAATTGCTTTAAAATAACACTGAGAGTGCATGCTTGGGAACACAAGGCCTTACAAAGATTTCTTTACTATAACCTACAGATCGTATCTGTGTACATCATAGTCATCTATCAACTGCTCATATCCATAAGGATTCTCACTTTCATTAAGAACTCTGTATGGAGGAAAGCTCAAAGTACTTGTCACTCCCAGAGTATGTGACATCACCTGATACATTACCATTACAATCCTGAGAATCATTTCATACAATAATGATGTTTTACAAGTTCAAATGATTAGTCATTTTCCATAAATTTCCTATGTTTAAAGTAAAATGCTTCAGAGACTTTTAAAACTCTAGGGATTCAGTGTTTCATGTTATAATATTATATTACTGCATTAAAAAAAAGCAATAAGAAGCATAAGACTTTAAGAGAAAAAGCAAAAACAAAATATGCATTATACAGTGTAGTGCTGTATTTTCTAAATGGATTAAAATATTTTTAAATGAAAAAGAGAAGGAAAATAAATCTTACAAAAATGTTTAAGATGTTCTAAAAATACTGGAAACACATGTATAACTACACAAAGGCACCCAGCCAAAGGGATGAGGAGAGGTTAAAATCTAGCCTATGTCTGACCATGGCTGAAGCAATTCACACACAAACACTTTATTTACACACAGGTACTTTATCAGGCACACAAGTCCTTGATTTTCTGTAGCAAAGGACCTGATATTCTATCTAGTACTAAAATTCATACAGATAAAAAGAACTCCTATAAAAACATTTTAATCATCAAAAAATTAATTTTAAATTAAAACTTAAATAGATAATCCATTCGGCAATTCAGAAATTTTCATCTCCAAACTTCTTTCTGAAGTAAAAATTTCTACAAATAAAAAATAATACAGAATGAACCACAAAGATAATAAAGACAGTTAATTTTATATTTTTGTTTTAAACTATAGGATATATTCATAACATCTACAAAATTTTATCTTTTTGGAAAAAATTCTATATACTTGAACAAGCATTCATTTTCTCCTCAATTTGTACTAATGTCTAATAAAGAGAGAATGATAAGCTAACTTTTAAAAACCAAGATTCTCAGAACAAAAGTACTACATTAAAATACAGTGTTATTATACTTGTCATTCAAATAAATGATATCTATGGATGGACGGGGGAAAA
Source organism: Mesoplodon mirus (assembly GCF_964341445.2). Lineage (NCBI taxonomy): Eukaryota > Metazoa > Chordata > Mammalia > Artiodactyla > Ziphiidae > Mesoplodon > Mesoplodon mirus. The sequence goes on from NC_138980.1 coordinate 135,017,484, forward strand.
GAACCATGTAAAGACTGAAAAACGGATACTTACTAAAGCCTTCTGGGTCTTCTTCCCACATTGTCAGTTCTTCTTCAGTTAACAGAAAATAATGAGAGACTAATCTTCTACATATCTCTGTCAAAGTGGGATATGTGAAGAATGCCATCTTAATCTTATGAGCTTCAAGAGTTTCAGGGCTGCTATCTAGAAAAATAAAATTTCCAAGTTAACTGTACAGACATTCTACCCAAGTTGGATTATGTAACTTAAATTAAAAAATACCTCCTATATAGTGGTGTATAAATTTTCATTTACATTATGGACAAATCTCAAAGATGCTCTTGCCTTTATTCATACCACACACACATCAGTCTTGCTTCTGTCTTACCACTATAGCTTGCACATTTCCATGCTTTATTATCACACCACATTGAAGTGAGTTACTTATGTATCTCTCTCTCTGTCCTATAAGACTTTCTCATTCATCTTGATATACATGTACATGAATGAATTCCAAATACAGTTTACCCTTGAACTTTGCGAGGCCATTTACACTCAGATATTTTAACAGTAAATACTACAGTACTACACGGTCTGTGGTTGGTTGAATCCTCAGATGCATAGGAACCGCAAATACAGATGGCCAACTATAAGTTATACTCAGATTAACCTCCGCATTGTTGGAGGGTCAACTGTAATATAACAAACAATTTAGAGAAGGCAGGAAGATGGCGGAAGAGTAAGACGCGGAGATCACCTTCCTCCCCACAGATACATCAGAAATTCATCTACACGTGGAACAACTCCTACAGAACACCTACTGAACGCTGACAGAAGACCTCAGACCCCCCAAAAGGCAAGAAACTCCCCACATACCTGGGTAGGACAAAAGAAAAAAGAATAAACAGAGACAAAAGGATAGGGACGGGACCTGCACCAGTGGGAGGGAGCCGTGAAGGAGGAAAGGTTTCCACACACTAGAAGCCCCTTCGTGGGCGGAGACTGCAGGTGGCGGAGGGCAACTTCGGAGTAGCGGAGGAGAGCACAGCAACAGGGCTGTGGAGGGCAAAGCGGAGAGATTCCCGCACAGAGGAGCTGTGGAGGGCAAAGCGGAGAGATTCCCGCACAGAGGATCGGTGCCCTCAGGCACTCACCAGCCAGAGAGGCTTGTCTGCTCGGCCACCGGGGCGGGCGGGGCTGGGAGCTGAGGCTCGGGTAACGGGTTTCAGTCGGAGCGCAGGGAGAGGACTGGGGCTGGCGGCAGGAAGACAGCCTGAAGGGGTTAGTGCACCACGGCTAGCCCGGAGGGAGTTCGGGGGAAAAAGTCTGGAGCTGCCGAAGAGGCAAGAGACTTTTTCTTCCCTTTTGTTTCCTGGTGCGCAAGGAGAGGACATTAAGAGCGCTGCTTAAAGAAGCTCCAGAGACGGGCGTGGGACGCTGGGTCTGCTGCTGCTGCCGCCACAAGGCCTGTGTGCGAGCGCAGGTCATTGTCCACCCCCCCTTCCGGGGAGCCTGGCAGCCCGCCACTGCCGGGGTCCCGGGACCCAGGGGCGGCTTCCCCGGGAAAGCGCACGGAGCGCCTCGGGCTGGTGCAACGTCACGCCGGCCTCTGGCGCCGCAGGCCCTCTCCGCACTGCGTGCCATTCCCTCCCCTCGGCCTGAGTGAGCCAGAGCCCCCGAATCAGCGGCTCCTTTAAACCCGTCCTGTCTGAGTGAAGAACGGACGCCCTCCGGCGACCTACGCGCAGAGGCGGGGCCAGGTCCAAGGCTGAGACCCGGGAGCTGTGAGAGCAGAGAAGAGACAGGGAAATCTCTCTGTGCAGCCTCGGAGGCAGCGGATTAAAGCTCCACGGTCCGCTTGATGTGCCCTGCGTCTGTGGAGTGCAAGAATGGACAGCGAATCATCCCAAATTGAGGAGGTGGACTTTGAGCACAAGATTTAAGATTTTTTCCCTTTTCCTCTTTTTACAACGAATTATCCCAAATTAAGGAGGTGGACTTTGGGAGCAAGATTTTCGATTTTTTTCCCCCTGTTCACTTTTTGTGAATGTGTATGCTGCTGTGTGAGATTTTCTCTGTATAGCTTTGCTTCCACCATAGGTCCCAGGGTTCTATCGGTCCGTTTTTTTGTTTGTTTCAATAATTACTTTTTTATTTTTAATAACGCTACTATATTTTATTCTTTATGCTATTTTACTTTATCCTCTTTCTATTTTTCCTACCTTCCCTTACTCCCTCCCTCCCTCCGCCCCTTTCTTTCTTTCCTTCCTCCCTCCCTCCCTTCTTCCTTTCACTTTTTCTTTCCTTCCTCCCTCCCTCCCTCCTTTCTTTCTTTCCGTCCTTCCTCCCTCCCTCCCGTCTTTTTCTTTCCTTCCTCCCTCCCTCCCTTCCTTTCACTCTTTCTTTTTCTCTCCTTCCTCCCTCCCTCCCTTCTGTCTTTCCTTTCTTTCTTTCTTTCCTCCCTCCCTCCCTTCTTCCTTTCACTCTTTTTCTTTCCTTCCTCCCTCCCTCCCTCCCGTCTTTCTTTCCTTCCTCCCTCCCTCCCTCCTGTCTTTCTTTCTTTCCTTCCTCCCTCCCTCCCTTCTTTTCACTCTTTTTCTATCCTTCCTCCCTTTCTTTCTTTCTTTCCGTCCTTCCTCCCTCCCTCCCTCCCTTCTTCCTTTCACTTTTTCTTTCCTTCCTCCCTCCCTTCTTCCATTCACTCTTTCTTTTTCTTTCCTTCCTCCCTCCCTTCCTTTCTTTTCTTTCCGTCCTTCCTCCCTCCCTCCTTTCTTTCTTTCTTCCTTCCTTTCCTTCTTCGTTTCTTTCTCTCTCTCTTTCTTCTACTAATTCTTTCTTTCAACTTTTTCTCCCTTTTATTCTGAGCCAGGTAGATGAAAGGCTCTTGGTGCTGCAGCCAGGAGTCAGTGCTGTGCCTCTGAAGTGGGAGAGCCAACTTCAGGACACGGGTCCACAAGACACCTCCCAGCTCCACATAATATCAAGCAGCGAAACTCTCCCAGAGATCTCCATCTCAACACCAGCACCCAGCTTCAGTCAACGACCAGCAAGCTACAGTGCGGGTCACCCTATGCCAAGCAACTAGCAAGACAGGAACACAACCCCATCCATTAGCAGAGAGGCTGCCTAAAAACATAATAAGGCCACAGGAACCCCAAAACACACCACCAGACGTGGACCTGTCCACCAGAAAGACAAGATCGAGCCTCAACCACCAGAACACAGGCACTAGTCCCCCCCCACCAGGAAGCCTACACAAACTACTGAAACAACCTTAGCCACTGAGGACAGACACCAAAAACAACGGGAACTACGAATCTGCAGCCTGCAAAAAGGAGACCCCAAACACAGTAAGATAAGCAAAATGAGAAGACAGAAAAACACACAGCAGGAGAAGGAGCAAGATAAAAACCTACCAGACCTAACAAATGAAGAGGTAATAGGCAGTCTACCTGAAAAAGAATTCAGAATAATGATAGTAAAGATGATCCAAGATTCTATTTCCAAGATCCAAAATCTTGGAAATAGAATAGACAAAATGCAAGAAACAGTTAACAAGGACCTACAAGAACTAAAGATGATTCAAGCATCAATTAAAAACACAATAAATGAAATGAAAAATACTCTAGATGGGATCAATAGCAGAATAACTGAGGCAGAAGAACGGATAAGTGAGGTGGAAGATAAAATAGTGGAAATAACTGATGCAGAGCAAAATAAAGAAAAAAGAATGAAAAGAACAGAGGACAGTCTCAGAGACCTCTGGGACAACATTAAATGCACCAACATTCGAATTATAGGGGTTCCAGAAGAAGAAGAGAAAAAGAAAGGGACTGAGAAAATATTTGAAGAGATTATAGTTGAAAACTTCCCTAATATAGGAAAGGAAATAGTTAATCAAGTCCAGAAGGCACAGAGAGTCCCATACAGAATAAATCCAAGGAGAAATACGCCAAGACACATATTAATCAAACTGTCAAAAATTAAACACAAACAAATCATATTAAAAGCAGCAAGGGAAAAACAACAAATAACACACAAGGGAATCCCCATCAGGTTAACAGCTGATCTTTCAGCAGAAACTCTACAAGCCAGAAGGGAGTGGCAGGACATAATTAAAGTGATGAAGGAGAAGAACCTGCAACCAAGACTACTCTACCCAGCAAGGATCTCATTCAGATTTGATGGAGAAATTAAAACCTTTACAGACAAGCAAAAGCTGAGAGAGTTCAGCACCACCAAACCACCTTTACAACAAATGCTAAAGGAACTTCTCTAGGCAAGAAACACAACAGAAGGAAAATACCTACAATAATGAATCCAAAACAATTAAGGAAGTGGGAATAGGAACATACATATCAATAATTACCTTAAATGTAAATGGACTAAATGCTCCCACCAAAAGACACAGATTGGCTGAATGGATACAAAAACAAGACCCATATATATGCTGTCTACAAGAGACCCACTTCAGACCTAGAGACACATACAGATTGAAAGTAAGGGGATGGAAAAAGATATTCCATGCAAATGGAAATCAAAAGAAAGCTGGAGTAGCAATTCTTATATCAGACAAAATAGACTTTAAAGACTATTAGAAGAGACAAAGAAGGACACTACATAATGATAAAGGGATCAATCCAAGAAGATATAACAATTGTAAATATTTACGCACCCAACATAGGAGCACCTCAATACATAAGGCAAATACTAATATAAACTAATAAACCTACCTAAGGAGACAAAAGACCTGTATGCAGAAAATTATAAGACACTGATGAAAGAAATTAAAGATGATACAAATAGATGGAGAGATATACCATGCTCCTGGATTGGAAGAATCAATATTGTGAAAATGGCTCTACTACCCAAAGCAATCTACAGATTCAATGCAATCCCTATCAAACTACCACTGGCATTCTTCACAGAACTAGAAAAAAATTTTTCAAAATTTGTTTGGAAAAACAAAAGACCCCGAATAGCCAAAGCAATCTTGAGAACGAAAAACGGAGCTGGAGGAATCAGGCTCCCTGACTTCAGACTATACTACAAAGCTACAGTAATCAAGACAGTGTGGTACTGGCACAAAAACAGAAGGATAGATCAATGGAACAGGATAGAAAGCCCAGAGATAAACCCACGCACATATGGTCAACTTATCTTTGATAAAGGAGGCAGCAATGTACAGTGGAGAAAGGACAGCCTCTTCAATAAGTGGTGCTGGGAAAACTGGACAGGGACATGTAAAAGTAGGAGATTAGATCATTCCCTGACACCATACACAAAAATAAGCTCAAAATGGATTAAAGACCTAAATGTAAGGCCAGAAACTATCAAACTCTTAGAGGAAAACATAGGCAGAACACTCTATGACATAAATCACAGCAAGATCCTTTTGGACCCACCTCCTAGAGAAATGGAAATAAAAACAAAGATAAACAAATGGGACCTAATGAAACTTCAAAGCTTTTGCACAGCAAAGGAAACCATAAACAAAACCAAAAGACAACGCTCAGAATGGGAGAAAATATTTGCAAATGAAGCAACTGACAAAGGATTAATCTGCAAAATTTATAAGCAGCCCATGCAGCTCAATAGCAAAAAAACAAACAACCCAATCCAAAAATGGGCAGAAGACTTAAATAGGCATTTCTCCAAAGAAGATATACAGACTGCCAACAAACACATGAAAGAATGCTCAACATCATTAATCATTAGAGAAATGCAAATCAAAACTACAATGAGATATCATCTCATACCAGTCAGAATGGCCATCATCCAGAAATCTAGAAACAATAAATGCTGGAGAAGGTGTGGAGAAAAGGGAACACTCTTGCACTGCTGGTGGGAATGTGAATTGGTACAGCCACTATGGAGAACAGTATGGAGGTTCCTTAAAAAACTAAAAATAGAACTACCATATGACCCAGCAATCCCACTACTAGGCATATACCCTGAGAAAACCATAATTCAAAAAGAGACATGTACCAAAATGTTCATTGCAGCTCTATTCACAATAGCCCGGAGCTGGAAACAACCTAAGTGTCCATCATCGGATGAATGGATAAAGAAGATGTGGCACATATATACAATGGAATATTACTCAGCCATAAAAAGAAACGAAACTGAGCTATTTGTAATGAGGTGGATAGACCTAGAGTCTGTCATACAGAGTGAAGTAAGTCAGAAAGAGAAAGACTAATACCATATGCTAACATATATATATGGAATTTAAGAAAAAAAAATGTCATGAAGAACCTAGGGGTAAAACGGGAATAAAGACACAGACCTACTGAGAATGGACTTGAGGATATGGGGAGGGGGAAGGGTAAGCTGTGACAAAGCGAAAGAGAGGCATGGACATATATACACTACCAAACGTAAGGTAGATAGCTAGTGGGAAGCAGCCGCATAGCACAGGGAGATCAGCTCGGTGCTTTGTGACCGCCTGGAGGGGTGGGATGGGGAGGGTGGGAGGGAGGGAGACGCAGGAGGGAAGGGATGTGGGAACAGATGTGTATGTATGACTGATTCACTTTGTTATAAAGCAGAAACTAAAAAAAAAAAAAAAAAACAATTTAACCTGTCTAAAAACAACATCACGTTATACAAGGTCAGAGAAAAGTTTTAATTGTACAAATAAATACAGCCTACAAATGAGCTGCAGTGGTTACCGGAGGGCTTCAACTGATCTTCTACTGTGTTGCAAAAGAAAGTTTACTAAATGCACTGTATGGTTTTTAAAAGCTGGCATTCACATATTAAAGGCTCAAATCCTTATCTCTATTTCATGTCCCAGCAATATTTTATTTTTCAGACTTAAATAAATGAATTTCAAAAAACTTACATAAAAATAGCAATTGCTTCACGCTTAGATTAAAATAAGGAAGTGAACAAAATAAAACTACCAGTAAAGCATTACCTTCAAAGTTTTTGGATGGCTTATAAGCATAATTTTTGACAATCATCTTAATAAGATTCATGCACTGGACAATGAATCGTTCAAATGTAACGCCTTCACCAACTTCTGTAAACACATAGCTTACAGAAAATTCCAGTGATCTCTGAATTAGAGGAGTAAATGAAAAGGGATGCTGATCCAAGAAGTCCAAAAGCTATAAAGAAATAAAAATTAAAATGTATCAAATTCACATCGGAAATATAATCATTCATAGGTACCTCTCATAACTTTGGTAATAAACACTTAGCAAGTTTTGAACCTTGGTGGGAAGTCCATGTATATATGTATATGCAGTTTCACATGTAATAGATATGTAATATACTTCCTGGGATACATCATACGACAGTGGATTAAATCAGATTATATCTCGTTACCTGAACTCTCTATTATTTCTAGTACAAGGTTCGAAATAAACTTACTTCATACTTAATTTGATGTCAATGGGCAAATGTGATACAAAAAGTACAAGTATACAAAAGATAGGCTTTTAAAAAAAGTAATGGATAAAGGCAAAGAATCAAAAAACGATCCTGCATCAACTGTATTTCAATGTATCAAACAGTTGACAAGAGATTTCTTCCTTATAGAAGAATTCCAGCTAATAAATGCAAAAGGAATAATAGAATTACATTGCCATCATTTTGTAACCCCTAATCAAACAACAGATCTAAGCTATGATCATCAATGGCTGCTAAATAAGGGAAAGGCTACTGAAGAACTTTACGATAGTTCACTCATCAATTTTAGACAACCAGACACTGTACATTTCCTGATGTGATGCAATAGGAAATACACAGCATCACCTGTAAAGTATTCTTGTCACTGCCACCCTCCTCCCCCCCAAAAAAAGAAAAAGGCCTGAGTGTGATCAAGCCTCTGTATCTAACCAGAAATTTATAACAAATATGGGAGTAGGAGGGGTATAGAGACAAAGAAGTATGTTAAATAACACATCAGGATGTAGGCAGCCAAATCCACAACGCGGAAAACTCTACAGGAAATGATCTGTTATCTCAACAAATAAGTAACAAGAAAGAAAAAAAAAAAAAGACAGAAAGAGAACCAACACTATTGAATCCTTATTCAAAAAAAACTATAAAAAATTTATGAGAGAAATCTGAAAACTGACTAAATATTTAGATGATATTAAGAAGTCATTCCTACTTTTTAAATGTGATAATATTGTTAGATTATATGTTTTTTTAAAATCCTTCCTCACTTAAAGACACATATTCAAATATTTATAGATAATACTATATAATATCTGGGCTTTGCTTTAAAACAAACAGAAAGGAGAGAGAAGCAGCATACAGGTAGAAACAGAATTGACCATGACCTTACGCTGATAATTGCTGAAGCTGAGTGATAACCTCATGTGGATTCAAAGTTACTCAGTTCTATTTGGAGGCATATTTTAAATGTTCCAATTTTAAAAGCTTTAATAAAGTCTAAGACCATAAATATGAATTTCATAAATTATATACTCACACTGTGTAGTCCCACTGCCTAACCACATCATTTTGTTTTACTTTGCTATGTGTTTTTTGTTTTTAACTTAAAGGATCTAAGTCAATTTCTGGATCTTGGATGAGGTGGGCTTTGCTGTTGAGGCTCTTTGGAACATGAGAGTTGGAAATGAAGACAACTGAAACTGAAAGTGAGTTGGAAATGAAGACAACTGAAACTGAAAGTAACCGCTACCCAACCACAAAAAATAAGAACAGCTCATTTCTACTCCTTTGCTCCACCAGCTCCACCGGCCCCACCGGGGAACAGACAACCTCAACCCTATTAATGATACTTCAATGAAAAGGGGGAAATATGCTACAGATTTAGATATTGCCACCTATCTTCAAACACCTGTTTTAGGGCTATGCAGTCCTCCAACCACGTCTTCCTCACTGCTATACCCAATTCTTTGTACTTTTCCCAACCTCCAAGACCAAAATTTCGTAAAAATTAATATTTTTTATAAAACTTAATTTTATCAGAAATATATACACACTGCCTAGTAAAATGCACCCATATAATTATATTCAAAAGATATTTGATATTAATGATGATAATCTGTCATTATGAATATAATGACTTCCTAGTATTATCTACTGCGACATCTTAGCTGCTTTCTGCTGAGCTGCGTTGCTGTATTCTTTATCTCTGCTTTTTCCAGTGGGTTTGAGAATAATGAGGCTTACGGGAATCAACTTCTCTAATATTTATTAGGACTGATTTTTTTTTACATCCAGGTGACATACACTATGATATATGGTATATAAATTTAATTTTTATATGCATTCTAAAGACTAAGATACAAAGGTTTTCGGGGTTTTTTAGCTTTCTTATACACAGTAAGAAAATAAGTTACCTTAACACTAAAGTGCAAGTGTATGCTTATTAAAAAATCATTTTCCTTACTAAATTTGAGTATGTACATTTCATTTGAGAAAACATACTTAAGATCAAAAAAAAAACTTACCACTTTAGTAAAAAGAATGATGGTCTTTTCCAGTCTATCTCTACATACATTATCTGTACCTATACTTCTACCTGTTAGAAATACATTTCAAATATTAGTAAAAAATTTATAATATTCTAGAAATTCACAACCAAGACAATGACAAAACTTTTTACAAAAATACTGTTCAGATTTATTTTTGCACATTTTGCATTATGAATTCACTAGTGTGTATTCCCAACTCTAAACAAATAAACAGTAAAAATTAAGTTTTTAAAAAGCAATACCAAGACTTGTACTTGACACAGTAATCTTCAGTGCCATATTCCATAAAATTAATCCTAAAATACAAACTGAGCCCATTTCACAGTAAAAGGAATTTTATCCATAAAATCATGAATCACAGTTTCAAAATCTAAACTAGTCATATTTGAAATACCTATCAAGCAACATAAGTAAAAACAAAGAATTCAAAGATTATTAACATAATCATTATTTTTCTTATATCTTCTAACAATTTTCTTCTGATAATTTCCCTGGTATAATTAATTTTTGTACATTCAGAATAATGTCCATCAGCTCATTAACTATCTTGCTCCCTAATCATACTAATCATATTCTGTCTCATCAGTTATGTCATTCTCTTCTCCTGGAAATACTTCTATTCTTCCTTCTGTTTCCCCCATGGGGATGACCAGAGGAAAATGACCATTTTTAGGAAAAAAAAAAACTATATTATATGAGCTGTCTTATTCATCTTTACACGCACAGTACCCAGAACAATACCTGGCAACACACTCAATAATGATTCTACTAAACTGAAAATGACTGACATAAAACAATCAGCAACTCCCTAAAAGTGAGTACACTAAGATATCTTCTCAGGATAGTAAGTCTCCCAATACACTCACACATAAAAAACATACACGTATACAGGTTATACATATGTGTGTGTGCACGCATTCGTGTGTATCCTGTGTATGTTATGTGTGTGCATCCTGAGCAAAGGTGCTTATAATCATCGGGGAGAGAAAAGGATAACAAACAGACCACCAGTATAATACAACACAAATGCAAATGCTAAATTCTTTTGTGTGGGAGAGTGGATCAGAAAGGGTCCTATTGGTAAGTCAGTAAAGGTTAATAAACAAGGGATTTACAAAATGAATGTAACCATTTAAGAACATTTATATCAAACAGATACATAAAATGTACTAAAAGAAACAATCAATAAAAAGTCTAAACAGCATTTGACATAGGGTCTACACTTATTAACTGCTAAACATACTACCGCTGTGGATGTCTGCATGGAACATAGTAGCAGTAGAAATACAGAGGAAGGAACGGATACAAAATAATTTTATTTTTTAAAAAAGGTTTCCTCAATACTTAGGACAAGACAGGTATATGAAGACAAAGCTGAGCTTACAATTTAATTTCAGATAATTAATTACCGAGATAACAAGATTTTAGCCACTCCAGATTTGCAAGTGCCAAGCGGAAGCTATTAATGAGTAAGGATTCTACAGTAAAAACTACTGTCATGGAAGTACTTACTGCACTCCAGAAATTGTTTTAGACGTTCAAATATTCCATGTAAAAAACCCTAGAAAAGAAAAAAAATTTTGAAGAGTCTCAATTTATTGTTATAATTTTACCTTACACGTTTTCAGGGAAACTAAAACATACTTATCACATCATATTAAAAAGTTAAAATTAGATAAAAATCATTCCATTATTATAAAAATGTCTTCAGTCTTCCACAACAAAATAACTATAGTATTTCATCTCCTCAGTGTCTCATTTCAATAACCTAAATCACTTTGCAATAAATAAAAAATTATTTATTAAGCATTCTATTTCACTAAATATTTTCTATTCTCCTTACTGTTTTATTTTTTTTCATAGCCGTATAACCCCCTGACATACTGTTTATCATCTGTCTCCTCCCACTAAAATGTAAGATCCTTAAGAGCCAAGAACTTTTCCTTGTTATTTTGCTCTATCCCAGAATCCAGGAATGGTATTTAGCAATAATAAGTACTCATAATATGAATAAATGGTAGCAATTATTTATAGCAGAGTTCTCAATCTCAAGTATTAAATACATTAGCCTTCAGATACCAGAAAAGGCAAGACTCACCATTTACCATATGGGTCCAATACACCTTTACCTCTTAATATATATTTTAAAATGTTATGAAAACTTCACAGAAATAGGGCTTTCCTGGTGGCACAGTGGTTGAGAATCCGCCTGCCAATGCAGGGGAGACACAGGTTCGAGCCCTGGTCTGGGAGGATCCCACATGCCGTGGAGCAACTAAGGCCGTGTGCCACAACTACTGAGCCTGCACTCTAGAGCCCACGAGCCACAACTACTGAAGCCCACACACCTAGAACCTGTGCTCCACTACAAGAGAAGCCACAACAATGAGAAGCCTGCGTGCCACAACGAAGAAGTAGCCCCTGCTGCCACGACTAGAGAAAAGCCCGCACACAGCAACAAAGACCCAACACAGCCAAAAATAAAATAAATAAAATAAAGTAAATTTAAAACAATTTACAGAAATAAATATAAAGGGATAGTGAAAAACAACTTTATTAAAAATTTTTAAGAATTTAATTATCACAGACTTCTTTGTATCAATAAATTATGGTATATAAACATCATAAAAGATGTCACATGTCCTGTTAGCAAATGATGGTCCAGGTTTTTGTCACAAAATACTACACAATGAAGGCCTTCCTGATGAATGACTAACTAGAACAGAATGCTCTATTTCTTCTTTGAAATATAGAAATATATTGTTCACTAATCAATTCCTGAGTCTGAGACAATTCAACTAGGATATCATCACCTGAAGACACAAAGGCTGGGACTTCACTTGGACAATTTCACTATCATCATTAGGGTCTAGAACGCTGCTACCGGTCTCTCTGAGAGCATCCATCTTCAGATTCATGTAAAAATTATAAAACATTTTCCTGTTAATTTTCTTTTCTCAGCCATTTCGAGCAGGAAATGAAAAATCCTGAATTCTCGACTGTGTTAAATGAAAGCTAATAGTAAAGAGACAGTGTTTGTGGTCTTCTTTTACACCTTCCTAAAAGACGATGCAATACAGTAGACAACACAGTAAGAAAACTGCAGGACAACAACTAATTTCACTATTGCCTCATCCTCTGGCAATCTCATCATTCTTTCATTTTCATACTATTTCAATCTTTTTAAGCACAGTTGAGAATGATAAGTAATGATAATTAATAAAATAATTCCTAGGATGATGAAACAGCAGAATGTTTCAATATAGGAAAAATAAAATCACCGAGATCCCATATGTATGTTAAATTTATACAGGGGTTCAATGGTCCCATATAGTAGCTACAAGATAGAAGTAATTTTATTCTATTTTCTTTTAAATAAAATTTGTGTATCAGTCAGGGTTCTCTAAAGAGAGTAGAAAATTATAAAGGCCATCAATTTTAAGTGCATCAAGAGGATCGGGAATTTACAGAACTAGACCACCAACTAATCTGCAACCCAAATCAACTAATTAACTTGACTATGGTTATGTAATAATAAAGTAAGAACCCCTTAAAGTTATCATCAAATGGTAATTTACAGAGCATTTTAATTAGTTGCTGAACTCATTACAAAAATCATTATCTCCCTTAATCCTCACAACATCCAATGGGATATGTACTATTATTTCATCTCATATTACAAAAAAGGAAACTCAGTATCAAGGAAAATAAGTAAATAGTCTGAGGCCATGTTATCAGGAAAAGGCCAAGCCAAGATTCAAATCCAAATTTATCTGCCTCCAGAAACCCAAACCTCACGACTATCATATAGTGCTTCTTAAGCATCTTTTGAATTCCATGTTATTTTAAAGATCTTTATGTTATTTGAAAAGTTGCCCATAATTTGTTAAAATTCTATTCTCTTTACAGCTAGTCAATATACATTAAATGCCACAACACAGCATTTATAACTGAGTAAAGGTTGATGTACAATTTCTGAGACAGAAGAAAGACTCTCAAGGAAAAGCCAAAGGCTCACAAAATATGGATAGTATCCACTGAAAACTATTATTCTAGTTTACAGAAATATGATTCAAATCAATTCATTTTCACTAAAAAAACCTGACATATTCAGTGTTTTAATTTTATGATACTCAGAATAATATTACATATAAAGATAATCACTGAACCTTCTCACATGTTTCTACCATATCATATAGCCATTCATTTAACAAATAACTACAGAACATTTTTATATTGCAGAGATTGTTCCAGGCTCTGGAGTGAACAGTGAATGAAACAAAGTCTCTGCAGTCATGAAACTTACACTCTAGTGAGGGAAATGAGGGGGAGTTGTCAAACTGATTTCTGGAAAATGTTTTTTGACAGCATAGCAATAAATATAGATATTTAAATGTATCAGTATTTAAAACTGTGATTGGTTTTGATATATCTTCGGGCAATTTGGTAATATATATCAATATTATCAGTGTGCATACACTTTAACCCAACATTTCCATTTCTAAGAATTTATCCTAGAAGATCACTTAGAAAAGTACACAATGACATATGCACCCAAATGCTCATTCCAATACCATTTATCAACAGTTAAAAACTGGAAACAACCTACATGTCATCAACAGATAATTGTTGGGCAAGTAAATTATAGAAAACCTATGATTAATTTTATCATTTTTTAAAAAATTTGTACACCTACAGTAATCATATGGATTTACTATACAATCATTAAAAACATGACATATAACAATACTACTGACATGAGAAAAATATCCCCAATACACTGAGTTTAAGAAAAAGCCAAGTGGACTTCCCTGGTGGCACAGTGGCTAAGAATCCACCTGCCTATGCAGGGTACACGGGTTCTAGCCCTGGTCCGGGAAGATCCCACATGCCACGGAGTAACTAAGCCTGTGTGCCACAACTACTGAGTCTGCACTCTAGAGCCCGCGAGCCACAACTACTGAGCCCGTGTGCCACAACTACTGAAGCCTGCGTGCCTAGAACCCGTGGTCCGCAACAAGAGAAGCCACCGCAATGAGAAGCCCACATACCACAACTAAGAGTAGCCCCCACTCACCACAACTAGAGAAAGACCACCCACAGCAACAAAGACCCAACACAGCCAAAAATAAATAAATAGATGAACGAAGGAAGGAAGGAAGGAAGGAAGAAAGGGAGGGAGGGAGGAAGGAAGGAAGGAAGATGGACCCAAGTAAGGAAACAGCTTGTAGGTCTCATTCATATAAAATTGAGGAAGAGAGAAAGTATATCTGAAAGAATATAAGATGTCTTAAAGGATAATTAACAAATGTTAGCAATATCTCTGATAGTAAGTTTTTAAATGATTTCTTATTTCCTGTTTCCTTTTCTGAGTTTTTTAATCTTTAAAAAAATAAGCATATAATGCTTTTATAGAAAAAAATCGTCTTTACATTATAATGATGTATATTAGCAGTTTTTGAACTCTTTTAACAATAGAACCATTATTTCAATCATAATCTTATGGAAATACAAAATATACTAAAGATTAAAAAAAAAACTGTGACTCTGGTCAAATCTAGTAGGACAGACACAAAGACCCAATTAAATATAATCTTTCCACAATTCCTATACAGCCCCCAAGACAATCCAGAGAGTAACATCTTAGCTGACCTAAACTCACTGTGAAAACTAATATAGATGTGAGCAAGTATGATACAATTCCATTTTGTTTAGGAATAAAATTTATGCAGCTATATATTTTTTCATATAGAAAAAGTAGATGATGTGATACCAAAAATGAATATATTTCACAACTTGTTGGGCTTATCAGTGGAGTTTTCCCCTCTTATGTACATAACTTTTAATTGATTGCAAAGAGCATAAATGTTATGATTCAAGGGGAAAAAAACACATTTTAAGTACATAAAAACAGACAAAGGAAAATACCAAGGATATAAATCAATCTACAGTGACCCTGGTAATGTTATCATAGCATTCAAATTCACAAGAGTTCACGTGAATTCACAGTAACACTCTCAATGCACCACGGCATCTTGAGAACCATCCTAGTTCTACTTCCTCTCCTTCACATAATATTTCTGCTTTAACATATTTTCTGTATGTCTGAAAACAGACCACAAGTCTAAAAGTGTAGTATAATATATACAGAACAGTAAAAAACTAGGTGGTCATTTAATAAAAAACTTTTAAATGAATGCCAAGTAAAAAGAATAAACTTTGTAACATTCAGGAAAATACCAAGCACTTTTCCAAAGTTACAAAAATTAAACGACTTCTTTCACTTACCATCACCTCCATATTCTTATGAGGTTCCACGAATCCATTAACAGTTAACTTACGCAGCACTGAAAAGTAAAATCAAGCTTTACTTACATCTTTTTTTTCATATTTTTTCCTATTAAAATCATAATCATAATAGACTCAGAATCACAAAGCCTCATCAAGCCTGGAGGTTAATCTAGCTTAATCCTTTCATTTAATAGATAAAGAAAGGTAACTCCTGGTCACTGGTTGGTTATGAAGTGGGAAAGATGGAACTAAACCCCAGTTATTGTGACTAAGAAGCAATGTTCTTCTCACTTATCATAACTACTCATGTTTTTTAAAACCATACTGCAAAATTTAGTTCAATTTACATAACTGTTAGCACTTCTCACTTGCAATAACACCTACGGGCTAAGTTGAGAAGGTTACCTCTATTCCATAAACTTTAAACTATGACTCAACAGTGACCGAAAAGCTTTATTCAGTTTTAGGCTACATTAATGAAAATACAGTACCCTCCAAAACGGGATAAAAAGATTAAACTCTATTTCCAAATCTGGAATAAACTACAGTGCTCAATTACAAGCATCACATTTTACAAGTAAACCGATGTACACAGGGAGACAACAAGCAGGATTAACAGATTTGAAGTCAGATCTAAACTTAAATCGTAGCTCCAATGTCTAAAACTGTATTATTTTGGGCAACTTTTCTGATCTCACATTCCTCATCTATAAAATGTGGTTGTAAGTCCTACTGCATAGGGTTATTAAAGAATTCAATAGTACAATATATGTAAAACACTTAGCAGAATTCAGTAACAACAAGCATGATAGCAGCATAAGACTACCACCTCATATTATCAAATTTAAAGTCACTTCACTTTAAGAAAACAACATTACAGACAGCACTGCTTTCTATATAACTAAAGACTCAGTGTTCATGAGGTGAAGTCTAAGGGCAGTGTAACCCACATACCTACAGTCAATTAACCTTCAATAAAGGAGGCAAGAATATACAATGGAGAAAAGACAGCCTCTTTAGCAAGTGATATTGGGAAAGCTGGACAGCCGCATGAAAGTCAATGAAGTTAGTTAGAACACTTCCTCACACCATACAGAGAAATAAACTCAAAATGGCTTGAAGAGTTAAATATAGGACATGAACCATAAAACGCCTAGAAGAGAACAAAGGCAAAACATTCTCTGACATAAATAGTACCAATGTTTTCTTAGATCAGTCTCCCAAGGCAAAAGAAATAAAAGCAAAAATAAACAAACAGGACCTAATCAGACTTACAGTTTTTGCACAGCAAAGGAAACCATAAACAAAATGAAAAGACAACCTACAGACTGGGAGAAAATGTTTGCAAACGATGCAACCAACCAGGGCTTAATTTCCAAAATACACTAACAGCTCATACGACTCAATAACAAAAAAACAAACAACCCAATCAAAAAATGGGCAGAAGACCTAAATAGACAGTTAAACAAAGAAGACATACAGATGGCCAATAGGTACATGAGAAGATGCTCAACATCGCTAATTATTAGAGAAATGCAAATCAAAACTACAATGAGGTACATCACCTCACACTGGTCAAAATGGCCATCATTAAAAAGTCTACAGGGACTTCCTGGTGGTGCAGTGGTTAAGAATCCGCCTGCCAATGCAGGGGACACAGGTTCAATCCCTGGTCCAGAAAGATCCCACATGCCACAGAGCAACTAAGCCTGTGTGCCACAACTACTAAGACTGCACTATAGAGCCTGTGAGTCACAACTACAGAGCCTCTGAGCCACAACTACTGAGCCTGGGTGCCACAACTACTGAAGCCCATGCACCACAACAAAAAGCCACTGCAATGAGAAGCCCACGCACAGCAACGAAGAGGAGCCCCCACTCGCTGCAACTAGAGAAACCCCATGTGTAGCAACAAAGACCCAACACAGCCATAAATAAATAAATAAATAAATTTTTTGAAAAAAGTCTACAAATAATAAATGCTGGAGTGGGTGTGGAGAAGAGGGAGCCCTCCTACACTTTTGGTGAGAACATAAATTGGTACAGCCACTAAGGAGAACCATATGGAGGTCCCTTAAAAAACTAGAGTTGCCGTATGATCCAGCAATCCCCTTCCTGGGTATATATGTGGAGAAAACCATAATTTAAAAAGATACATACACCCCAATGTTCATAGCAGCACTATTTACAATAGCCAAGACATGGAAACAACCTAAATGTCCATCGACAGATAAATGGATAAAGAAGATGTATATATACACACAACAGAATACTACTCAACCATAAAAAAGGATGAAATAATGTCATTTGCAGCAACACTGATGGACCTAGAGATTATCATACTAAGTGAAGTCAGAAAGAGAAAGACAAATACCATATGATATCACTTACATGTGGAATCTAAAATATGACACAAATGAACTTATTTACAAAACAGAAACAGACCCACAGACATAGAAAACAAACTTATACTTACCAAAAGGGAAGGGGGTCAGGGAGGGATGAATTAGGAATTGAGATTAGCAGAAACATACTATCAGTACTATATACAAAATAGATGAATAACAAAGTCCTACTGTATAGCACAGGGAACTATATTCAACATCCTGTAATAAACCATAATGGCAAAGAATATGAAAAAAAATGTGTGTATATGTGTGTGTGTGTGTGTAAGTGAATCACTTTTCTGAATCACCAGAAATTAATACAACATTGTAAATCAATTAAACTTCAATAAAAAATTAATAAAGTTCAGTGTATTAAAATTAGGCTTAGAATGCAAATGTCTAAAGACCTTCAGTTTCATACCATCAATTATATACAACTCAAGTTACTGCACCATAATAGGAGAAAACAGGGCTCAAGCTGAATCCCTTAGCCTGGACAAGATCTTTCCCACCACAGGACCTTGGTCTACACTATCTGGGACAGTGCTTTCTTTCTCCCTTTATCACCTAGTTAACTTCCATTTATCCTTTATGATTTTGGTTCAAACATCAGTTTCTCAGGAAAGTCTTTTCTGAGCTTATTACCAATCATAACATTGTAAGGCCACCCTATCACAGATGTCATTTTACATGTACTTGTATGATCATTTTATTATATCTGTCTCCCCAGAACCAAGCACCTACCTATAAATATGAATGAAGTAATGACTGAATATTGAATGAAGTAATGAATTCAATATTGAAATATTGAATGAAGTAATGAACATATGCCTGTCTAAAAGATACTAAATGCACACAGGTATAAATGCAAAGATTATATGTGACAAAAGCTCTAGTCCTAAGTATTTAAGTCATAAAAGGAAAGAAATTTATATTGACAGAAAAAGTATTTTAAAGAAAAATGCTATGAGATTTTTCCAGGTCAGGATGCCTTAGAAATGCTAATGTGTATCTAAGACCTTGAGATGCTGTGGTGTCGAAAAGCCTAAAGGAGGCTAATGTAGAGTAGAACAGCATCATTTGTGTCAGGAGTTACGCTTTGAAGTCAGTGAGACAAAAAAACTCTACAATCAAAAGGATTCATGAAAATTCCTTAATCATTAAATACAGTACTTACACACCGCTTTATGTATCTAATCTTGTATCAGTTTCTCTAATTCTTTCTGTGTAAACATTTCTAAGGCCTTTTAATGTCTTCCTCAAGAATGTTGGCAAAACCATCTCCATTCACTTGTAAAACCACCTGTACAATGGATTGGATTTTACATGTCAATAGTCCTTTAAAATAATATGTCCACAAGGTTCCCCAAAGTGTGTTGACAGTTTGGAGTTTGTGCATCCACTATCTTGTTAATGTAAGTGATGCACTGGAGTAGTGCCATTGTAAGGTACTAAGGTGAGTATGATAAAAGGGTTTACAAATAAAACAGAGAATGCAAAATGAGCTGTAGTAAGAAAGAAATAAAGGTTGCTTGAGCTCAAACTAAGAAACACAAGATAAAAGAGCCTCAGCAACCACAACAGAAGGAAGACAAAGAGAATAAAATGATGGTGAATGTTTTAGAAAGGAAATGAACCTCGGAATACATGCATCAAGATAAGCTCAGCTCAGGGAAGGTGAAAGAGATTTATGCTAAGGGATGCCTATAAACAAAGCATAGGAAAACACAGGCGAAGACAGCACCCCAACAAGTACCTTCTAAAATCCAAGTGAGCCTAAGGTACAAACAAGGAAGATGAGTTCTCAGGGAAAAGAGAGCTGGGAGATAGAGCTCAACTAATAAGCCTTGGGGACAGAAGTTTAGGAAAGTCGGCATGACAATAATAATGGTAGCAGCCCAGAATGAGAAATGAAGCAAAAAAGAAGTGCAAGTATTTGAAAGGCATGCATTCCGAGCCATGAAACTCCAGTAATGTGAATATAACTTAAAGCTATCCATTGAACTATGTGTGCTCTCATCAATTAAGGTAGAGGAAGAGCTATTCTTACAAAAGCAAAGCAAACTACAAGAGCCCTAGTCTCTGAGGGAACTATTAACCCCTTATTCTTGCAAACAGAAAGTCCATACAGAGAAACTATTCGGCCACTGTTCTCAGGTATGTTGTTTCAAAAATAAGCATGTCAAGTTTAATAGTACCTTTCAATGACAGTAGAGTTCGTTCTAGTGAACTTAGAACTGCAGCTTCATTGCCAGAAGAAACTTGTTGAAGGAATGTGTCTGTGTGGTGATTCCACAGAGAGCAGGCAAAACTATAAATTCCAGAAGCTAACTGCAAAGATATCAACAAATTTGGTCACAATATTATTACAGATTTCAGTAATCAATTAGACCTACGTAGTAACACATTTTGGTTTTAAAACTCAGCACACATTTTCAATGAGATTTAAAATAGTCAAGAATCACTTACAGCAACATTTTAAACTTTTTTTAGTCACAATGCACAGAAGTATAGTTTACATTGGCTGCTGCTATGAACACACACACACATGCCCCCCCCCAAAATATTAGTTTCTTGAAACATTGCTTAGCCTAATGCCTGCATTGCAGTCTGATATTTCCTATTTTTACTTTTTTTTCTTCCACTAATAGTTGTAACACTCAGCTTTAAAAACAGGACTGTCACTGAATTTATCAGATAAATCAATATACTAAGAATACAAAGGAGTTAAATTTCTGTGTTCTGCCAATTCTACCCATATGGTTTTGGGTATTTAAAGCCAAGAACATAACAAACCACATCACTTGTCAGGCTGCTTGCCTAATATGTACCAGTATTTAAAAACCTGACTCACACTGAGAACCACCTTCCAGTGGTATCTTCGTTTTTTTCCAGAAGGTTTAAGAGCAAACCACTTGAGCCTATATGGCAATTTTCTTTAAATAAAATCATACATAAGTGCATATGACTAGTTATCATTAGCACACTTCAGAATGATTTTTTCTTATTTGAGATATGTCATATCAACTAATTAAACACTGTATTTACTAATGTGGTCAGGTATCAGAAACCAGTCAGAAATGCAATCCTGTGAATATAATATTTCTAAGAAAAAATCAAATTCCACTTCTGTTATTTTAATTCAGTAATCTTAATGGTCTGTGCTTCCAGGTATAGAGAAACAGCTTCACCATACCCCTTGGAAACTGCACATATCTACACAGGCAAAGGCTTAAACCTCAGCTAATCCGAGTACTGGCAGAACATCTTGTGATCCTCCTGGAACACAAGAGGATGAAAGGCTTGTAAGCAACTGCTAGAACACCAATCTCCTGCTCACCTCCCTATCTCCTCTGTTAGATGGTTTCTCATGGCCTCCTGGGATTTGATAAGGTATAAAGTATCCTATACCACCAGAAGAGAGCTGCAGAATATAATACCACTTAGTTACAGTCCAGAATTGGCTTCCCAGCAATGGGGCATTCCACAACTTGGACTGGAGTCATCCAGCCCCTATTGCTTTAGTCATTGTTTTCAGTGTGTAGCCATATAGCATTTGTGACAGAAATCAAGAAAGAAACAGTAGTATGAAAAAACTTTAATTAATATTCTTCTTTGTTTCACACTCTAGTTCTGGAGCTAAGCACCTAGCTTAGGCATTAGGCATCTATTACGCCACAAGTCATAATTCTTTTTAGCTAGCCTACAAAGGGCTCTGCACAAACAGGGATGGTTGGAATGAAACAGCAATAGCACTACACTGTCAGCCCAAGGGTAAAAGGAAGGAGACAGACAAAGAAGGAAAACACCACAAGAATTTGGGACGGAATGCTGCTAACTGTCCTGTAAACACAAGTCCTCCACAAGCTTCTATCTGCTCTAGAAAATACCAACTGATACATGCTCACAAAAGGCTCATCTGGAAAAGAGAAAGTAATAATAAGCACAAATAGGAGGGATAAAAATATTTATTCTACATTTTATTCTCAAAAATGTAGAGGGGGTAGGGAATATTCAGTTAGACAATATAAAAATAAATTATTTAATGAAACATTTTAGGTAGTAGTTCATGAAAATCCCAAATACTTGCATTTTTCTTTTTCTAAACCAGAAGAAACAGTGCCACCCACTGACTGCTTAGCAACTTTGTAGAAGCACACAGACTTGACTCCTTGAATATCAAAGGCAAAACATTACAGGAAGTTTTATTTCTTTTAGCATTTTAAATATTCTTAAACTTTTTTAGCCTCAGGACCACTGTCCTCACAATTTTCCCCTAAGAAAAGTGAGCACCAAAAATGTTTAAATCAAAGTCTTGTAATTCATCACTAATAGTGGGGCAATGAATATTATCCACAAACTGGAGCTTTCAAAACCTGCTTAACCTAACTCTAATCAACAAGATAGGGACTTCCCTGATGGTCTAGTGGTTAAGAATCCATCTTGCAACGCAGGGGACACCAGTTCAATCCCTGGTCAGGGTACTAAGATCCCACATGTCGCGGAGCAACTAAGCCTGTGCACCACAACTACTGAGCCCGGGCGCTCTGGAGCCCACATGCCACAACTAAAGAGAAGCCCGTGCGCTGCAACAAAGAGCCTGTGCGCCACAACTAGGACTCTACACAGCCAAATAAATAAATATTAAAAAAAAAAATAACCAAAAAACGTTTCAACATGTCAATGGTGCACCAATAAAAAAAAAGAGAGAAAGAATACTATTCTAACTTAAAAAGACTCTTAAGAAGGAATTAATTCCCTGGCGGTCCATTGGTTAGGACTCCGCACTTTCACTGCCGAGGGCGCAGGTTCAATCCCTGGTCAGGGAACTAAAATCCCACAAGCCACATGGTGTG
The DNA here is from genome assembly GCF_964341445.2 of Mesoplodon mirus. Lineage (NCBI taxonomy): Eukaryota > Metazoa > Chordata > Mammalia > Artiodactyla > Ziphiidae > Mesoplodon > Mesoplodon mirus. Next base: position 135,040,461 of record NC_138980.1, read on the forward strand.
GCCAAAAAAAAAGACACTTAAGAAATATGATCAAATGCTATGTACCTGCCATATTCATTTTTCTGGCTCAAACACACCACTTGTAAACATATTTAAGAACAACGTAGAAAATTGGCTAGAAGTATTACATCATATTAAATCACTACTTTTATGTGTGTTAAGTATGATAAAAGTTAAATGATTATATATGCTAAGTAACCAGATTAGGCTCAAGATGGAATCACGCACGCTAAGCCCCACAGCAGCAAACCAAAACTTAGAACTAAGGTTCTATGCTGGGCTCTCCCAGAAAAGGCAGGTCTAGGTCAACCTATCAGTGCCTACCTGCTCAACACAAGTTACCTGATCCAGCTCTAAGACTTCTCTTTGCTCCATATAAGGAAAATAACCCTGATTTAGCTATTCAGCTAATTCCCAGTCTAGCTTCCTTGTTCCTGCTCACTTTTGTACAAAAAACTCTTTCAGCTTGTACAGCTCTTTGGAGCTCCTATCTGCTAGACTGGATGCTGCCTGACCCATGAAGAGTTGAATAAAAGTCTATTAGGGGCTTCCCTGGTGGCGCAGTGGTTGAGAGTCCACCTGCCGATGCAGGGCACACGGGTTCGTGCCCCGGTCCGGGAAGATCCCACATGCCGCGGAGCGGCTCGGCCTGTGAGCCATGGCCGCTGAGCCTGCACGTCCGGAGCCTGTGCTCTGCAATGGGAGAGGCCACAACAGTGAGAGGCCTGCGTACCACAAAAAAAAAAAAAAAAGTCTACTAAATCAGTAAACTGTCAGTGGAAAATTTTCTTTTAACCTTTAAAAAAATAAATCTTTTTACAAATGAATTCTAAAGTATTTAGTAATAAAATATCATGAAATCTTTAAATTACTATAAAATATCTTAGAAAAAGCAATAAAGCAAAAACAGCGAAATGTTAACTGCTAAATCTAGGTATATGAGTACCTAGATGAGTATATGGCAGTTAATATTTTTTCTTTATTTTTCTGTATGTTTAAAAAATTCACAAGTAACTCTTAAAACATCCACACATTTGTAACAAAAAAAGGTAGTTACTTTAGTAGCAGTCAGCTTTTTCCTTAATATTTAAATAAAAATTTGTTTCCACTTAACCATGACATACATATATATCAAACTACCCAAATGTGTCAGGCCAGAAGCTTTGGTGGATTGTAAGGTTTCAAAAACAATTTCCAAAGTGCCAATGTCTCTCAATTGATATTAGCTTTCAATGAAGGACATTCCTAAAGACCTGTAACATCTGTTACCTACATATTTTTTAAGTAAAATCTAATTTTTATTTTGTTCTCAAACCTGCCACTGGTACACCTCAGGCCCAGGAAGGTCACTGTGGCCCATCTTCCAGATCCCTCAAGTCCTCTAATCCTAGCAACAGCCATAAGGCTGTCCTTAGCTACTGATGTCTAGACAATGCTCTCAGGTATACAGAATATGATCTCAATATGAGGAAGGAGGAAGTGAAACTACCCTCCTCTCCATTTGGGATCCTGCCTTTGTTCACAGCTGCATTTCAGGCATCCAATACGGTGATTGGCAGAGTAGGAACTCAAATATTTGTCAGACAGATGGAGATGGGCAAAAAACAAAGCATAAATCGGCAATGCTTCAAGAGCCCCTTTTCCTAGGACCCAGACAAGAGTCCTTGTGAACCATCCAGAAAGGATAAGCACCATGCTATACTCAAAATCTCCTCTTCTGTTTAGTGCATAGCTTTTTTTTTTTTTTTTTTTTTTTGGTCAGGCTCATCACTTTGACTCTCTCCTCCATTAAAACTTCCCACCAAAAGTTTCCTCATACTTATATAAGCCTAGACTCACACACACTCACACGCATGCACGCACGCGCACACACACACACACTCTTAAGTCCCCATACAGGCTCATAGCAGAGATGACCCTTTGTGTATTATAGGAGTCACTCTTTAAACAACGTGTCTAAAAGCCCATTTGAATTCGGCAGAGCAAAAGACAAGCTCTAGAATCAGCATTTAATCAGTACTTGGCATTTAAAATCACCCAAACGAAATTGAAACAAAATGAATTTAACCTACTTGATGATTTGCTTATAAACACATTTATCTTTTAAATAAATTTCACTATTTTGTAAATTTCCTGAAGGTTCAAGCTATACCATATAAGTGGCACCTTGGCATTCTCAAATTTAACATTCATAACTTCAACTATTTGGGAATTTTCCCTAAGGACCACATCATGAAATTATAAATTTATAAGAAGTATGAAAATCTCTTTTACGAGGCTGAGTGAGCTTATACTAAGCAACCCATCTCAAAATAGCTATGTGGTTCTGTTTTGTTAGTTTATTCAGAAAACAGTGACTCATCAGGAAGACTCTTTGGTAGTATTGTAACCTGACTTCACCTTGTCACACAGTTTTCTCTTATCTTCACCATGCAAACAATACACATGCTGTTAGTGGGAACATTATTCATCATAAACCCTTCAGTTTTTTATATTTTGCTAAATGTTAGCTTTGACTATAATAACAATGTAATACAGTATTTAGTTTTCTTCTGTGGCAGATTTTAATAAGTTACTAAATGAACTTTGAGGGTTCGTGTCTTACGCCTTTCCCCACGCATCTCAAGAGATGACTATTTGTCTCTTTCATCTCCTTCAGTATCTTAGATATCTCTCGTACACAACAGGCAAACAATATCTGCTGACCTACTCTCAGGGAGAAGAATTTAAGAGTAATTCCTAACATCCAACCTTAAAAAATTCATAATAAAAACTGGTTATGGGGCTTCCCTGGTGGCGTAGTGGTTGAGAGTCCGCCTGCCGATGCAGGGGACACGGGTTCGTGCCCCGGTCCGGGAAGATCCTACATGCCACAGAGTGGCTAGGCCGCTGAGCCTGCGCGTCCGGAGCCCGTGCTCCGCAATGGAAGAGGCCACAACAGGGAGAGGCCCAGGTACCGCAAAAAAACAAAAAAACAAACAAACAAAAAAAAAACCTGGTTATGGAATATGTCATTTTTAGAGATTCATACTCTAAATATTATTGGATGAAATGACACATTAAGATTTGCTCCAGCAAAGAGGAAAAGTAAACGTGGCAACACCTTAAGAACTGTTAAATATGAGTGAAGAATATATGGGGGTTGTTGTATTGTTCTCTCAACTAGAGTATATTTGAAATTTTCTTAATTAAGAAAACGATATAACTGGTTGTATGCCAAAATTCCACAGCAAAGTATCCAATAAAGTCAGTAGGTCAAGAATTTAACTGTATGCCAAGAAAATACAAAAAAAAGAAAAAAGAAAACGAAATGTACAAAGGTCTTGGCTTCTAGAAAAAAGTGATTAAAAATGCAAAATTGATACTTAAATTACACCGTAACTAAGATTTCCATCTCAAAACTTTAATGGTGTTTGTATAGATTAACTTGGAATAATAAAGATTATAAATTCACAGAATCACACAACTTTAGAATTGAAAGAAAATTTTAAAGAATCATGAAGTTTAAATGTCTTACTCAAAATTCCAAAGCTGCTCAGTACAAAGAAACATTCTTCACTGGAAACCAGGTCTTCTCATACTTGTTAACCCATATTTCTAAACACAAGTGAAATATACTTGCTTTCAAAAAATCTTTTCTTCTTTTTTGAGTTTTAGATTACTTCATTTACCATAGCATAAACCTTTGTGGGTTACACATCATGTCTACAAGGTATTATTTGGTTAATAAATTTACAAGTACATTAGAATTACTATCTGTACCTTAAATCCCTTGCTTTCGTAGACCTTAGATTTTAACTGTACTTAATGTTAACTTTTTTATATTCAGGTTTGTATGAAAAGCTTATGATTTTCTAGAAAATGAATCCTCTTTGTGTCAAATCAAGCTCAATTTTGTAACTGCAAAGCAATTTTCTCTCCACTGCTGATTTTGTAGTTTGTCACCCCTGAAAAAGACTTATTTTAACATGGAGGGAAAACAAGATATAAAAAATGTTGGGGCACGCAGAGCAGTAGGGAGGAGCTTTAAGTGCACGCTGCACTACTTTGCCATACCAACTAGCTCAACTATGACCTTACACTTAATTTTAGGTGGGAAACTAATTTAGTACATGAAGACCATCTTAGCAATAAAGTAAACACATTATTAAAAGGAAGATTTTCCCACACTTCAGATTACCAAAATAATAGGAGTTCTTCATTAACTAGCAAACTTGCTCTTTATAATAAATCTTCCCACACATGCTACCTTCAATTAAAGTACACATCTTGTTTCCCAACCCCATGAGACAAGACTCCCCTCCTAGTCCCTACTGTGCTCCATGTTTCCAGGTTCAGATACTCCATTCCAGAATGAAAGGTGCTAAGCTGAATTATTTCTTCCCGGTATCTTGAGTTTTGTATATGCTCCTCAAACTCCTGCTTTTTGAAGTTTTGCACTATACCACTTTGAAATCTAGAAGGTATCTAAGAACAAATCTCTTCTTTTACCATTTATTCATTTAACAGTTACCTAGCACCATCCACTGATGTGCATTCTCCTGGGCTGGATAGTAGGACTATAACAATAAGAGCTACAGTCCGCCCTCATAAAATTCAGTGTGGTGGATCTCAAAAAGGTAAGTCAACAATTATAATGTAATTACAATGCAATGTACAGTGTAATAAATACTCTGCTGGAAGTAAGTACAAGATGCTAAGGAGACCTATATTTCATTTTATATGGAGAGGAAATAGCCTCACACTACAAGAAAACCAAGCAAGAAAGCTGAAGTGGACAGGAAGCTAACCCAAACAAGCTATACAGACTAAGGCTAGTTTAGATACAATTTGTAGAGCCTGACTAGGCTAAATATAAATTATATCTGAAAACCAAGGAGGCAACACATTAAGAGAGTACGACTTCAGAAAGTCAAACTAAGAATTAAGACTTCTATAGAAGAGGACCCTTCACTATAGAGTAACTGTAACCCAGAATCTTCTACACATTTGATTTTGGAAAACGTCTATATAAAAGAAATTGAAGGGGCCTAAGATGGGAATAAAGGTGAGAAAATCAACAAGAAATTCATAAAGAGACTTGAGAAGATAAAATGTCCATTTCTTTAGTCCTTTTTAGATATCAAGCAAAAGTGACAAGGATTTTAAAAGCAACCTTTAACAAAAAGAATTTCTTACACTCAATATCCTCAGATAAATAGAAAATTGGCTATTTAAACCTACTGGGTTAAAAATAAAGAGAACATACTGTGGTTCTGGTTTAAACTTTGGTGTATTAAGAATCACCTGGGGAACCTATCAAAAATGCAAATTCCCAAGCCATATCCTCAAAGTAAGGATTCCAAAGGTAAGCAAGAACACTTAAAAACACTTGGAGACTCCCATTGTTACCTGGTACAGTTCAAAATGTTAGGTTGAATAATATGAAAATCACTGTTCTGGTAGTTCAAAACAGTGAAATACAAACAAAAGCACCAAAGCAACTGAATGGAGAAGGTAAAGTTTATTCAACAAATGATGCTAAAACACCTATAGACACCCTCAGTCGTGTCAGACTCCTTCCTACATCCACCAATTACCCAGGCGTGTCAACTGTAACTTCCTAAATTTCAACTCTACATGCTCCTAAATGTTCTCTTTACCACTGCTTCATTTAAGAGCTTTATCATCAAATCTGAACTACTTCAAATAGCCTCAAACCAGTCTCTTTGCCTTCAGACTGTTCTCCACCAATTTTTCCCCCTCACTGGCAACTAAGTGACCTTACCAGTCATATCACTAACCAGCTTAAAACCTTTTGGGTGTTATCTATTACTATGAGCCTTTTGAGGTCAATTAGAAAGAATTAATAATCCTTCAATAAGATATTCAGAGGTAAAATTACACACATTTTAATACAAGTAGCGCAGTTTTCATTATCAAATTCTTTGTTAAATCACTTACATCATAAAACAGTTTTCTATCAGCAGCCAGTCGTTTAGACGCCAGGGTCTTGGTAACATGATAAAAGGTAAGCAATGCTCTATGCTGTCGAAGATCATCTTGTACTTTCACAGATTCTATAAGAGTGGGAATCAGTTCAGGCCACTGTCTAGGACAGTCCAATCGAGCAACTTTTGCAATCAGCACGGCAATCTGAGTTGCAATCTAAAGGAAAAAAAAATTAACCTTCAGAAATAAACAAATGAAATTAAAGCAATAGATAAGGAATGCATTTATAGTTGAAAATTACCTTTTTTGTTAATTATACATTTAACAGAAATGAGTAAGATTTCACTGAACAACTGCTTAAGATACTAGTTCTCAAAGTGTGATCTATGGATCCCTAGGGGGCCTAGGATCCTTTCTGTGAGGTCCTCCCTTTCCCAATAACGTACCGGTGTGAAGCTAGATTTTCATCACATACCTTCTGCCAAAATAATATCACAATGTTGTAAATAGCAAATATATTTGAAAATCTAGATGTCTTCTTTTAAATAGCCAGACACTAAAGAGACAGGCAAAAATGCCGAACAATGTTACTCTTCTCATTAAATATTTATAGTTTGGAGAAATAGCTATTGTTCACTTTTTAAAATTCTACTTATGTTAACAAATAATATTTTTTTAGATTTCTGTTTTAATTTCTAATACAATAAATATCAACATATATAACCATTTTGTGTTTTATTTTAGCAGTATAAGGAAGTTCTAAGAATGCAAACTTTGAGAGCCACTGACCTCAGAGTAGAAATGAACATCAATATTAGGTATTTACATAATATTTGTTCAGATCAGTTTCACAAATTCTGGTTGACAGAACACCTAAGCAATGGTTTACCCCTCAATCACCCAAGACCCTGACCCCCCAACCACCTCCTGCCCCACGGAAAGTAACACTGTTCCTCTCCATCTTCCCTCATCTCCCTCAGTTGAAGAAATGTACAGCAAAAAACTCAGATCATTTAAATAGGTTTAGATAAAACTGCATTGGATACACCACCTAATACAGTGTGCTTTAATATTCAAATTAAAGAATCAAATGTAAGAAACAGTAACTCAGAAAAATAATTTTTGTATCATAAGCAAACTTATTTTATTCTTAAAAGAAAAATCTCACTATAAGGGAAAGAAAAATTCAATTCCCACAGAGTAGTGAGAACTGCAAATGTGATGAAGGAAACAGACAAAAACCAGAAGCCATCCTGTAGTTTGGGGGGAGGGGGGATGGGAGTGCTAAATTAACTTCTATATATAATTAATATACAGAGATGTGCTTTCAATATTGGCTCAAAAACTGAAGAAGTTAAAAAATATACAAGTATATCTATCTTCAAATGACTTCTGCGTTTTAAATCATTAACAGCCAAATCTAATCAAAATTCTTAACAGGTAGACTTGGATCTCAAAATTTAAAAAACATCAGAGAAATGTGTATAAACAACACAAATGAACATTATAAGATTTTATTTTTAACGCCAAGAAACAAAGTTAGTTTGGAAAAGAAGCAATAACTAAGGGAAAAGAAAGAATAGTTGGCACTCATTTTCTCACTAACCTGGTTTATTGGTTCATTGAAGTTGGTGATTAGCCCTGCACGCAATGTAGATTTCTCCTCCTCTGAGAGAGCACTGTAAAAAGATATATTTGTTATGCAAGAGAATGCTGCCTAATAATGAATGCAGGTAAGCACGACTGAGAATTTTAGCAATAAAAAGTCTTTCAAAAAATGTGTCCTTGATTGTTTTGGTAACTAAACAGAATTATTTCCATTACTTGTATATTGACACATCAGGTAATTCAAAAGCACAAAATTCCTTCACAACTGAATAAATAGGAAATACGATAAATCCAGAGTAAAGAATGTGATATTTTGATGTTTCCTTCTATTGATATAAAAACAGTTGCCTACCAAAAAATTAATGACAGTCTTTAAAAAATCTATGAGTAGGGCTTCCCTGGTGGCGCAGTGGTTGAGAGTCTGCCTGCCGATGCAGGGGACATGGGTTCATGCCCCGGTCCGGGAAGATCCCACATGCCGCCGAGCGGCTGGGCCCGTGGGCCATGGCCGCTGAGCCTGTGCGTCCGGAGCCTGTGCTCCGCAACGGGAGAGGCCACAACAGTGAGAGGCCCGCGTACCACAAAAAAAAAAAAAAAAAAAAAAAAATCTATGAGTAATCTGACTGCAAATGAGGAAGCCAACTAGACAGCAAAAGGAAAGAGACGGAGACTATCCATCTGTATAAGATTGTATACATTTTGAATTTTGAACTATATGAATGGTTTTATTTATTTTAAAATTAAATTTTAAAGACCTCATTTTAAGGTTTTCCATTCTGGCTATGATAGAGTAGCTGGCACTGGATGAATCATCCCCAAAAAAATCTGCTGTAAATGTTGCATACAGGACTTCCCTGGCAGCGCAGTGGTTGAGAGTCCGCCTGCAGATGCAGGGGACACGGGTTCGTGCCCTGGTCCAGGAGGATCCCATGTGCCGCGGAGCGGCTGGGCCCGTGAGCCATGGCCGCTGGGCCTGTGCGTCTGGAGCCCGTGCTCCGCAACGGGAGAGGCCACAGCAGAGAGGCCCGCGTACCGCAAAAAAAAAAAAAAACTATATAACTATTAAAGAAAACATCCATTAACCTGAGAAATCTCATGTTTTTAGCAATTCTACAATAAGAGTTAGCATTCCACCTTCAACTTTATGCACTTGTTATCATTAGATGAATTCAGACTATATCCCAAGCAGAAATTGGATAGTATCTAATTAATTAGAACCCAGTAAAAATTGCATTTTACATAGTAATGATATATAAGCTTAAATTAATCATTCTGTGACAACAGTGGTAAGAACAGAAACTATAAGATGGAACTTAGATAGGAACACAGTTTGTTTGTTTTTTAAGTGTCTGAAATTTAAATGAGCTTGATAACTAATCTTTGCTCCCTGCTTTACATTCTTAGCATCCTTGCTGCCTAAGTACATTCATCTCCTTTCTAGTTTGTATCTCAATATATCACTAAAAGAGACAGCTTGGGGTTTAACTACTTATTATAAGATATCTCCCTTAACTTTTTTTTTTTTTTTTTTTTTTTTGCGTTACGCGGGCCTCTCACTGTTGTGGCCTCTCCCCTTGCGGAGCGCAGGCTCCGGACGCACAGGCTCAGCGGCCATGGCTCATGGGCCCAGCCGCTCGGCGGCATGTGGGATCCTCCCGGACCGGGGCATGAACCCGTGTCCCCTGCATCTGCAGGCGGACTCTCAACCACTGCGCCACCAGGGAAGCCCATCTCCCTTAACTTTTAAAATTTAAACTAAATTCCAGTTTCTAATTCTTTACATGAAAGTACAATCTGAAATATTTAATCATAAATTTACTCTCCCATTCAAGACAGTCACTTATAACCTATTCTTCAAATAACTAGTAAAACAAAATGAATTTTACTGGACATATAAAATTTAACTGGACATAGCAGTAGTAACATCTTGTTGCGTTGTTTCCTACAACTCAACAATATACAATTTCTCATTACTAAACACTCCATTTCTCTCAAAATTATGAATTAATTCTAAAATAAGAAAAGAAGGGTTTGATTTATACTATAGTATCCTAAGTGTAGCCTTAAAATACTCTAGTTACTTCCAATATTATTCAAGAGCATATTTTACAGGCACTATGAGGTATTCAATTTTTTTAAAAAGGGGGCTTATAAATATAAAAACTACAGAGTTGTGGTGCCATCTACTGGAGGACAAAGACTATGTTACCCCTTTGGCAAAGTTCACTATTTTCTATCCAACAACTTCCTGGGTCCAGTCTACACTGTCTTTCCAGCAATTATATAACATGTAATTAACTATTAAGAAAATTTTGTTCACTTAACCACCTAAAGAGAAGTTACAACTGAATCTGATGAGATTACAAATATATACTACCCAATTTCCACCACAGAGGCAATTATGCAGAAGACTAGGGAATTAACATCAGTTGGCTCAGAAATGACCTGGGAGTTCCTTCTCAATGACATTTTCCAGAATTCAAGCCTTGTACTTCCTTTAAAAAAAAAGGACATTTCTGAACACGATTCATTAATTCAGCATTTGTTTTGTGCCCATAAAATCAGAGATCCTCTAAGACAGAAGGCCAATGAGAAATCCACATACCCTATGCCCATGGGGAAAAAAAAAACTCACAGAAAAAGGCAGTAATATAAATGCTGATTTGTAACTAACTATGTAGAACACTTTTCTTCTTCAGTAGTTAACACACCTTTTTTTCTTTTAAATATCAAACACATCACAAATCTGCATATCATCCTAGAACAGGGAGCATGTTAGTCTCTGTACTGTTCCAATTTTAGTATATGTGCTGCTGAAGTAAGCACAAATGAATTATTTTACATAAAGAATGAAGATTAACAGATAACAGTCTTACACCTCCTTGAATTTGAAAAGGATAACACTGAGGGGGGGAAGAGGTGGAACTTACTGAGGTGCTACACGTCTCCAGTAGCGATCAATTCCATTTTTAAAATACAGCACAGCAAGCCACCTTACATTTATATCCAGAGTGTGGTTTGTGAAAATATTCTGTAAATAAAAAACAAAGCATCAGAATGGACATGTAATAAAAGTATAATTAACATAACTCAAAAAAGTATGGATAGATTTTTAATTAAATGCTTCACTTAAATTTTATCACTACACATATCATATCGTTATTTTCTAAATATCTATAGCTCTACAATTCATGTAAGAAAGCATATCTGCTCGGGAGCATGTTAATTATGTAAGCTGAGTAATGGATATGTGGAGATTCATTATACTATTCCACTTTTAGGTAGGTTTTAAATTTTTCCTAATAAAAAATTAAATTCGGAAACAAATCTAATTACACAGCATAATCTACACGCACACACATGAAACTAAAATAAACACTGCTAAATTAAAAAAGAAAAAGCAGACCCACCACAGCACAGATTCAAAGAGCCAAAGCCCCTGGGTTATTAATTCATGCTATGAAATAAACAATTTCAAAGCATCCTCCTTATCAAAGCAATTATGCTTACGAGTAAGTTCGACAGCAAAATATTTTCAAGTAATATAAAGGCAGAAGTGATATGAATAATTTCAACTCAAAGTTAACCATTACTCAAAAAATTTATTCACTGTGTTAATCCAAATACAGTCAGTCCTTGCCTTGTACCATAGTGGGACAGTGTAAAAATGACTGTGCAAGCTAAACCATGCAACATGACCTTGAAATCAAAATTACAACTGTTCTATAACCTTTAAAATTGATTTTAAAATTTATTAAAATTGTTATCAAAAGCTTGTAAGTGACAGTTATAAATGTATATGAAATAAAAAGAATAGTAAACCTAATACTAACACTGTAATTTAAAACATCACAAACTGTGAGAATTAAAATGTTTTACTGCTTTCTAAAAAATGTTTCTAGAATAGCAGGTACATAGGACAAATAGGATTGTAGGAATATGTTAACTAACTAAAACTGTACTACACCTCACACCAAAAACAACTCAAATCCCTGGAGTTGACCTCTTAAACACAATCTTGTGTGGGAAAACCTCAAAGCCAAAAACAATGATGTAGAAGTATGTCCTTAACTATAAAAAAAATTGATGTTAAGTATTAAAAATAGGTATGTACGCTATAAACCTATTTTTTAAAAATCATGTGCAACGAAAAAAAAAGTTACGAAGATAGTTGTTTAATGCCCACTTATTCCTTAAGACCCCTGACAACTGAGTCAGAGTCCCTCTTTTGGGTCTCCTTTGCAAAAGAAAGAATAGATTCTCTCACCACATTAATTGCACAACTAATTAATTAATTGCATTCGACTTTAACACTTTACATGCCTACCTTCCACACTAGACGAGTGGAGTCTAGCACACAGCCCAGCAAAGCAGAAACTTCATAAATTTCAATTGAGCAAATGAGTGAATGAATGAAAGTGACGTGGGAATACTGCGGAAGTTGGCGGATCTCAGCCAAACTCAGCTACACTTAGGAACCAAGAAAAGTCAAGCTGCAGGTGTCAATCCAAGTAAATATATATTATATACTGAATAAACATATTGAATAACAGGATTGGAACACACGCCTGAGATCAGGTGTACAAATGTAGGAATCTCCAGACTAAACTGGACGGCTAAGGCTCAAATAGAGCAAATGTGGCAAGACAGTGAGTACAGGGAAAAAAGAAGAAATAAACTCAGCAGTTTTTAAATCTATTATAATCTATTCTATCTAAATGAAATTTTACTATCCCTCTAAGAAGAAAAGTATACCTAGTAAAAATAAAAACAAAAAGGTCTAGGCACTTAATATTAATAAATCATACATTACACAAAAGGTATCAAGCAAGGCTATTGGTTTTTCCAAGGTCAAGCAGTAACCAAAATAAGAAAAAAATGTTTTATATTTTGGCCTGAAAAAACACAAGGCTAAATACAGAGCACAATCATTTAAATAAGCATATACTCAGAGATTTTCTAAAGATTTATACTATGTCCCAAATTTACAAACATAATGCTGGGATTATCTACAAGAATAAGATACTTTCTTTAGTATCTTTAGAAATTAATGTTTTTTATCTTTGTGTTATTGTGTCAAAGAGCCAACTTTCATGTTATATATTCAGAATATCAAGTATGACTCCAGATATTTAATTTCCCTTCCAGGCATGACTAGGAACTTCTTAAACGTTAACAACTCAAAACTTTTTAGTCATGAAGTCAAAATATGTATGTAATGTCATAATTTTCTATTTTACAAGATATAGTAAACAGCTCTGCTCTGAATTTTTGACCCAGTCACACATACTAAATTGGTTTTTGATCCAACTGGTAACCTCCTTGCCATGGCCAGAAAGTAAATCTCACACACTAATCAGAGTTCTCAAATTTTCCGAAGAAGAAAAGAATAAGAAAGGCCTTCAATACAAAAAGACGTGTTTTCATTCTGGTGTTGAGAAAACGATTTTCATTAATTAACCAAAAGCTTCTAACTAGCAGAAAGATTTAGTTAAAGCATATATTGTGAATTATCATACTATTTCCCATAATACCCAGGAAAAGATCAGATATGTTAAGAAAATAAAATTTTTAGACAGGGGAAAAGAAAATGGCATTTTAAAGTGAAACACACTGACCAAGGTAGACCTGACGGATGCAGCGGTGGGGAGACCTGAACAACTCTGACAACGTAAATTAACTGGGGCAAGGATAAGGATGAAGACAAAACATCAAAGTGTACTACCTAAAGTCTTCAGGTCAGCATTAACACACTAAAATAGATTATCAGCACAGTGTTGTCTACTGAGCAGATTCTACCAGTACCCTGCTGGGTTATTTATTCAATCATCAATAAACATTTCTAAACATTCTCAAAGAGCCATGCTCTGAATTTATATGTGGCAGGAGCAACGGCAGGCAAGCATCTGGATCAGTTTCACTAAAGTAAACCACCAATACAAGTAAGTTTTTAGAACAATTAAAAATAATAGTATCTCATTTTATTAAAATGTATAGTAAACTCTTTTAGAACAACTTACCAGCAACACTGAATAGAAACCTGGCTGCGTCTCCCACTGTTTCAACTGCTCCTCAGCTGGTTTTAACACAGCAGTATCCTGACTGGTGGCCTGTGTTAAGACCTGAAGAACGACAGTACTGGCACTATTGAGATCCATGGAAACCTGGCAATGATAAGTTAACATACTTGAATGTACATTATACTTAAAAAATTAACACTAATAAAAGGGAGAAAAGGGGCTTCAATGTTCTGAATTACTCCTGTACTTCATATCTACTCTTTCATGTATCTGCTGGATTTCTATCTCTTTTATGTACCACCCATACTCTAACTTAAAACTCCCATAATTCAAATCGCCTTTGCTTAAATCAATTTATTTCTAAAGGAAACTGCCTTTTATTGTCCCATATATAGAAGGTAGTAAATTGGGGGGAAAAAATGACAAAAACCAAAGTTTCTAAATTCTGGTTAAATACCACTGCCTGCCCCAGACTCTAATCATAATGCCTTCTTAGTTAGTTTTTTTTTTTAAAGATAAGCATTATAAAAGCTATAAAAGTATTAACCACTTTATTCCTAACAAGACAAGGAGGAAGAGAACTGAAAAAGGAATGCTTTGACAGAGTGCTAAGTACCTCACATTATCATCTTAGGTGCCACCAATAAAACCTGTCTGAAAATTCTTTTTTTTAATATAAAAGACAAATGCATACCCAAGAAATTTTGTGGAGGGGAAAAAAAGAACTGAACCAACAAACAAAATAAAACCCTAAGTTAGAAAGGATCTTAAGGGTTGGATGATCTAATCCTATACCAAGAATCTGAAGCCATTCTAAAAATACATAAGCAATTTATTGAATTCTCCAGGATTCTGTTTCTAATCATCCCCAAAATTGTGTACAACTGTTTACTCAGAAAAATACAAAGTATGCAAGATTAAAACTGAAAACTAAGAGCTGATAAAAAATAGTTCCCAGTACAGAGGTGACTGGGAATTAGCTTTATGACAGTAGTTACCTAAAACTGAAGAAACTTCCAGACAGTAAAAGTCTAAAAGTCATTAACCCATAAGGAATATATAGCCAAAGCAAATTACCTCCTTTGTTAAGAGTTGTAATTAAATTGCAATGACTCATGAAAAGGGAAGATTCCAAATGTTGATTCAACAAGAAATTTTACCCAAATATTACAACTTTTAAGGAAATTAATCATTTTGAAGTCTATGTGAGTAAAGCAGAGCTAGGGCATAAAAACTGGAATCAGACAAAATATTACCAATTAGCAATGGAGCTGAACTACTTTTAAATTAATAGTCTGTTGTCTGTATTTCAGAATTGACTTGGGTAGTACCCTGTAAATATATATTGTCTCCCTCACTAATTAGGAGTTTTTGGGGTGTTTTGTTTTGTTTACTTTCTTGGTAAATTTTTTTTTATTGAAGTACAGTTAATTTACAATGTTGTGTTAGTTTTAAGTACCCAGCAAAGTGATTCAGTTATTAGATAGATAGATACATAGATACTTTTTCAGATTCTTTTCCATTATAGGAGTTTCTTGAACAATGTAAGTTTCCATGTTTCATTACCACTTGGTAATTAGTGAATGGATTTTTACTCAATTTAGAGGGTTTGTTGGTAATGTGTGATTTCAAAAACAGGCTATGTAAGAAAGATTCACTTCATGGAGGCCCTAAGAAGATACTTTAAAGAGATAGGCAGTATGTCTTTCTGCCTAGTTGAAATATAATGCAAGCCGCAAAAGCAAGTCATGTATGTAATTTTTACCTTTTAAGTAGCCACATTAAGAAATAGAAACATGTGAAATTAGATTATATTACATTTAACTCAATATTTCCAAAATGTTATCCTCAACATGCAACCAATATTTTGAAAATACTGTTTAACAATGAGATATTTTACATTTTTTATACTAAATCTTCAAACTCCTGTGTATATTTTATACTTAAGGCACATCTTATTTCAAACTAACCACATTTCAAGTACTCAACAGCCACATGTGGCTAGTGGCTACCATACTAGCACAACCCCACTGAAAGTGTGGCCCGAGGACTGGCAACACCAGCATCAGCTCAAAGAAATGCAAATTCTCAATCCTCTCTCCAAACCCAGCAAATGAAAATAGGGGCTGAAGGCAGGAGGCAGTGGGGCAAAAAGCTGTACTTTAGTAAGTTCTCTAGGTAAATCTTAGTAATTGCCAGAGCTTGAGAAGCACAACTTTAGAACATCTAAAACTAAGGTACGTCTGAAAGTCCAGCTCTACTGCTAATGCAGTGGATGACAAGATGTGCAGTAGTTTCAATTATACATTCTTACTAAAAAAGGTAGACCCAAGACTTCCCTGGTGGCACAGTGGTTAAGAATCCGCCTGCCAATGCAGGGGACATGGGTTCGATCCCTGGTCCGGGAAGATCCCACATGCCTCGGAGCAACTAAGTCCATGCGCCACAACTACTGAGCCCGCGAGCCACACCTATTGAAGCCTGCACACCTAGAGCCCATGCTCCTCAACAAGAGAAGCCACTGCAAGGAGAAGCCCACGCACTGCAATGAAGAGTAGCCCCCAGTCGCCACAACTAGAGAAAGCCCGAGCACAGCAACGAAGACCTAATGCAGCCAAAAATAAATATTAATTAATTAATTAATTTTAAAAAAAGAAAAAGCTAGGGCTTCCCTGGTGGCGCAGTGGTTAAGAAATCCTGCCAATGCAGGGGACATGGGTTCAAGCCCTGGTCCGGGAAGATCTCACATGCTGCGGAGCAACTAAGCCTGTGCGCCACAACTACTGAGACTGCGCTCTAGAGCCCATGAGCCACAACTACTGAGCCCGTGTGCCACAACTACGGAAGCCCGTGCGCCTAGAGCCTGTGCTTCGCAATATGAGAAGCCACCGCAATAAGAAGCCCGCACACCACAACGAAGAGTGGCCCCCGCTCACCGCAACTAGAGAAAGCCTGTGCACAGCAACAAAGAACCAATGCAGCAAAAAATAAATAAATTAATTTATTTTTTTTAAAAAAAAATTTATATATTAAAAAAAAAGGTTGACCCAGCACTGATTTGCAGTTCTCACAAGGGAACTAAGGTATAAAGAGCAGGAATTCACTGATTCTCTCCCAAGCAATGTAAGAGCAACCAGCTTTAAAAAAAAAAAAAAAAAAATTTTAAAAAGCCAATATCTGAGCATATATTACATGCCAAGCACTGTACTAAGTGCTTTATTCATTTATTTATTCCTAGTAATTATTCTATGTAGTAGATACTCTTATCCCCATTTTTTAGGTAGAAAACTAAAGGATCAGAGATCTTACCTTGCCACGGTCACAATCTACTAAGTAGCAGTCCCTGGATTTGAACACCAAAGCCACTATTCTTTTTTTTTTTTTTTTAAATGCTGGCCTTAGACAAGAGGCCAGGATGGGGACTCAATTGTTTGTTTGTTTATTTGGCTGTGCCAGGTCTTAGGTGCAGCACGTGGGATCTTCATTGAGGCATGCGGGATCTTTTAGTTGCAGCGTGCAGGCTTTTAGTTGCAGCATGCGGGATCTAGTTCCCTGACCAGGGATCAAACCCAGGCCCCCTGCACTGGGAGCGTAGAGTCTTAACTGCTGGACCACCAGGGAAACCCCCAAAGCCACTATTCTTAATCAATATCTAATACTGCCTTCCTTGAGTGACAGAACAGACATTTAAGGCATCTCTGTAGTCCCAGGGCCCAACAAGATACATGACATATGCTTGATAAATATTTGCTGAATTAACAAGTGATCAATTTCGAACAATAAAGGACTTCACACTGAACCACACACGAGCTAATTAACTGATTTATTCAATAAAACTGCTGAAAGCCTGCTGCATACCAGGCACTGTTCTAGTTGCTGAGAACACAGCAGTGAACAAAGTGGTGTCCTGACTTCATGCAGTTTACATGCTAGTGGAAGAAAACGGATCTGTTTTTAAAAAAAAGAAAGAAAAGAGGTAGTGATATGAAGAAAATAATGTTAAAAATTGACTCTAACTGAATGTGTTACTTCAGATTGGGTGTTCAGAGAAGGTTTCTCCAGTGACATTTACAAGAGACATGAGAGTGACAAGAGAGTCCCACAAGCAAAGATCTGAAAGCAGAGTTCTGGATTGGGAAAACAACTGAAAACAAGGCCTTAATATTATAAACAAACTTAAGAAAGCCAGTATAATTGGCACTTAATGAGAATAGGGGAAAGTAGTACAAGATGAGGTTGGAGATGTAGGCAGGAACAGATCATGTGATTGTAGAGGAAAATAAAGCGTCTGGACTTTGATACATGCACAAAAAAAGCCACTGGAAGATAGGAAGAATATACGAATATAATAATAGAGAAAGGCTATACCAGAACTCATCCCTACCCCCAAACTGAACCTGCAAAAAGGAAGAAAAAAGCCATGTCTCTGTTTGGGGCTACTACTTGAAACATAAAATCACCGACTACTGCCAACCCCCAGAGCAATGTTTACCTAGAACCAAGACCGTGCAGATATAAATACTGATGCTGCTAAGTATTTTAAAAAAAAAACTATGAAAAATAAGTTTCTAGAATACCAGTTGGAATCAGAGTATATTTCCCCCACAGAAACAATATTATGAGTGATTTATCTAATGGGTAGAAAGGCTTTTCGGTCTGAGAAACAAATCATCATTCATAACTTATACTGGAAATATTTCCAAGTACTAATCAACTTCCTGAAGGGAAGCTTCAGGCAGCAATCAGTTCCTAATTTGCAGATTAAGTGCATCATCAAAAATAACAATCCAGACCCATGATGGATTATTAAACATACGTTACTAAAGCCTATTAAATTTTTTAAAGACCCCATAACAAACCTATAAAAAGCAAATCTGGCATGTGTACTAATATCACTGTTTTATAGAGGAAGAACTTACAGCTCTCAAGAGAAT
This sequence comes from Mesoplodon mirus, assembly GCF_964341445.2. NCBI lineage: Eukaryota > Metazoa > Chordata > Mammalia > Artiodactyla > Ziphiidae > Mesoplodon > Mesoplodon mirus. The sequence continues at coordinate 135,058,954 of NC_138980.1, forward strand.
TGTCCAGGATCATTGTAGAAAACTAGTACATGGCAGAGTGAGCCCTAATAACAAGGTGTTTAGAATCCCAGCTCTTCCTACTAAAACGTAAAATGGTCTCACCACACCACCCTACTCCCTAATAATTAGAAACACACCATGCTCTTGCATAATAGGTTGCTGGAGAGAAAGATTCCTGAATCCATCAGAAATCTGAAAGGACTACATTTTCTATGTATTAATTATTCATACAGTACTCAATTGTGGAGTTTTCTTGAGAGGACAACAATGGCAACAAAGAACAGGGGGAGAAATGTACTGAGTCATTCAAATGTAACAGTGTGGACATAAACTTCATTTGGGATAAAAGATAGATGACTACTGACTAGCAGTAGTCAGTTTGGAGGGTAATACACCTGGAAACTAACCTTCAATATCTTTCTCTTGCAATTAGCATGCAGAAATAGAACAGGGCTGCTACTGTTATTTGCACATAGTAGTGAAGCAGACACACAACTAGTCTCCAAAAAAGCCAGAGACCTCAGACTGACAGAGAAAGAGAAGGAAGAAGAAAAAAGGGGGTAAGGAATGAGAAAAGAAGGGACAGGGTAGAAGGTAGGAGGAGAGGGAGAGACAGACACAGAATGTGTCTAACTGGTGGGAATGGCCAGAGGTATTTCTCAAAGAACTTGACAGGATCTTCATGGCGATCATCACGTCGGCCTGAAGGCCATGGAAGCTAGTCTCTCACAGTGGAAGTGCTGTTACATGTCCTCTGTTGAAGTCTACGTGTAGTGAGAGAAATCCCATACCTATGTTAAAACAATGTATCCTGTCCCTTTCTGTGCTCCTATATATTATCAAGAGACAACCAAGCAAACAGCAAGACTAAATTTGCCTAGGTCTTCTAATTAATAGTGTATACACTGAGGTTGCTTTGATTTTCATTAATTTGTATAGTTTCAAAATCATTAAGCAAGAGGAAACACTGCTTGTGAGCATTTTATTAGGTCTCAACTACACTACAGAAGAGCATTATTCAAAATCTAAATGCATACTCTTTTTTTCCTCTAAGAACAATAATACGAAAGGAGAAGGTGAAAATTAAAAGGGCAGGCATTTCACCCTTCTCACTATTTCACAAGTCAGTCAGTTCAATTTATTCATTACTGAACTTTACTGTAGTCTTTGATTCTATTAAAGTCTAAATAATCTAGCAATATATGACCAAGAGCCTAAAAATACTCATACCATGTAACTGGACTTTCTAGGCTTGATTCTATAAGATAATTTGCCAACTGTGGAAAAATCCAAAGTCCAAAGATAATACAGATGCTCCTGTAGTTGGAAACTTACCAATTTTCATTAAAAGAAACAAATAGGGAAAACTCAGTACCCCTGCCTGCCACCAACAAACCAGACTTCTCAGGCCTGCATCGACTTTTAACTTCAGTCATGACAATTTTCTTTAGACTACTACATTATCTGTGTTTGTCCTTAGTTTTAGGACATTCCACACAAACAATAACCACACCCCACTTTTAAAAGTTAAAGCAGTAAGTAAACTGACTGAAGAAAAGAAGGTGTAAGATTACAAGAAAAACTGAAGAAAAAAGAATTTCAAAATCAAAAAAGGTTCCCTCAGTGAAATAATTTATTCAGGCATAGATCAATATGGATGCTAAAACCATTAAGTGAAAGAAGAGCTGTTGGGGAACAGAATATTCCCAGTGTATCGCCCCACAGATTACTTGCTAAATGCAATGAATAAATAAACAAACCTTTAAAATGAAGGGATCTGTCAGTCTCCGGCTCAACCAAGAAAGCAACTTTAGTATCACCAACAGCTGCACAACTTGAGCTAAAGTGTGATGTGATGTGATGGGATGATGCAAAAAGAAGTATACAACCTCATCTCTGAACTACCAAAACTGATCAGCCACAATCTAATCAAGACTCTAGATCCAATTTCCAGTTTAAAAGAAAGGAGAGAGTGGGCTTCCCTGGTGGCGCAGTGGTTGAGAGTCCGCCCGCCAATGCAGGAGACACGGGTTCGTGCCCCGGTCCGGGAAGATCCCACATGCCGCAGGGTGGCTGGGCCTGTGAGCCATGGCCACTGAGCCTGCACGTCCGGAGCCTGTGCTCCGCAACGGGAGCGGCCACAACAGTGAGAGGCCCGCGTACCGCAAAAAAAAAAGAAAAAAAAAAAAAAAGAAAGGAGAGAGAATACTTCTGGGATGGTGTCATGAAGAGCTCCACAGATCCTCTCCTCAGTTAAACAACTGTAACTGATAAAAGTTATAAAAAGCAACCATTTACAGTCTCTGGAAAGCATATTTAAGGACATACAGCAAATGGAGAAACATTTATGCAAGAAATACTACTAAATTTTGGTAAAAATAGCAACAATCTGTGGCATTTGAGCCACAAACTCACTCCTGCCCCAGTGTGACAGAAGCTATACTCCAGGCAGAATGAGCCAAGAACATGGGGCTCCCCCTCTCACTCCGGCTCTTAATCTAGGGCTACAGTTTATCCCCAAAAAAGCAGACAGCTAGCACTTCTCATCTAACTGAGCTACATACTGAAGCTCTATTCCAGACAAGCACAGCCAAAAGGTCTGGGGTACTCTTCTTCCACCCAGGCACCAGTCATGGGGCAGAAGCTCTACCCCAGGCGTATCAGGCCAAAAACAGTGGACCTCAATCATGTCCACCCCAGTGTGCTCAGCCAGGAACAATAACAGTTGGAGATTTCAATACTCCACCTTCAAAAATGGAGAGAACATCTAGAAAGAAGATCAATGAGGAAGTATGTCTTGGGAATTCACTGGCAGTCCACTGGTTAGGACTCCACACTTTCACTGCTGAGGGCCCCAGTTCAATCCCTGTTCAGAGAACTAAGATCCCACAAGACACACGGCACAGCCAAAAAAAAAAAGAAAAAAGGAAATATGTCTTGAACAACATTATACACAAACTTGACTTAACAGATGTTCCACTCAACATCAGAATGAAAGCAACCATTCATCTCAAGTGCACATGAAACATTCTCCAGGACAGACCATATGCTAGGCCACAAAACAAGTCTTGACAAATTTAAAAAGGTTGAAATCATACAAATATGTCCTCAGATTGCAATCAGTAACAGAAATGTGGGAAATTCACACTTCCAGATTTCAAAGTTTACTACAAAGCTACAGTAATCAAGACAGTGTTGGTACTGGCAAAAGGACAGATATACACATCAATAAAACAGATTTTAAAGTCCAGAAACAGGTAAGTCAAGTGATTTTTTTTTTTTTGCTGTACGCGGGCCTCTCACTGTTGTGGCCTCTCCCGTTGCAGAGCACAGGCTCCGGACGCACAGGCTCAGCGGCCATGGCTCACGGGCCCAGCCGCTCCGCGGCATATGGGATCCTCCCAGACCGGGGCACGAACCCGTATCCCCTGCATCGGCAGGCGGACTCTCAACCACTGCGCCACCAGGGAGGCTCAAGTCAAGTGATTTTTGACAAGGGTGCCAAGACAATTCAATGGAGAAAGAATAGTCTTTTCAACAAATAGTGCTGGAACCACTGGATATCCACATGCAAAAGAACAGCTGGACCTCTTCCTTACACCATAGACAGAAATTAACTCCAAATGGATCATAAAGCTAAGCATAAAGAGGTAACTCTATAAAACTCTTAGAAGATCTAGGAGTATACCTTCATGACCTTGGGCTAGGTAAAGCATTCTCAAATATGATACCAAAGCACATGCAACTAAAGTAAGATCAGTTAAATTCATCAAAATTTAAAACTTTACCAAACAATACCATCGAGAAAATAAAGACAATTCACAGGACAAGAGAAAATATTTGCAAATCATATACCTGATAAGGGGCTTATAAGCAAAATATACAAAGAATGTTTACAATCCAACAATAAAAAGATAAAAAATTGATTAAAAGGCAAAAGATGAGGAGAGGTTTCTCAACCTGATAAAGACAATCTACAGAAAACCTACACATAACACCATACTTAATGGTGAGAAACTCAAAGCGTTCCCACTAAGATCAGGTAAAAAGCAAGGATGTCCCCTCTCAACACTCCTTTTCCACATGGAACTAGAAGTCCTTGGTCATGCAATAAGGTAAGAAAAGAAAATAAACGGTATACATATCAGGAAGGAAGACATAACTCTGTCTCTGTTCAGAAGTGACATGATCATCTATGTAGAAATCTGAAAGAATTAACCAAAAACTTCCTGGAACTAATAGGCGATTTATAGCAAAGTTGTGGGATACAAGGTTAATAGACAAAAGTCAAATGCTTTCCTATATACCCTCAATAAACAAGTGGAAATGAAAATTAAAAACACAGTATCATTTACATTAGCACCCCTAAAAATGAAATACTTACGTATAAATCTAACAAAATATGTACAAGATCTATATGAGGAAAACCACAAAATACCAATGAACAAAAGAAGGAACTAAATAAATATTGAATAGATATTCCATGTTCATAGATAGAAAGACTCAACATTGTCAGGATGTCACTTCTTCTCAACCTGATCTGTGGATTCAATGCAATTCCAATCAAAATCCCAACAAGTTAACTTACAGATATGAACAATCTGATTCTAATGTTTACACGTAGAAACAAAAGACATGGATTAGCCAATACAATATTGAAGAACAAACTGAGAGGACCAACACTACCCACTTCAAGACTTACTATAAAGTTACATGAATCAGGAGAGTGATATTGGTGAAAGGGTAGACAAATAGATCAATGGAACAGATCTGAAAGCCCAGAAATAGACGCCCAGAAATACAGCCAACTGATCTTTGACAAAGGAGCAAAGGCAGTACAATAGAGGAAAGATAGGCTCTTCAACAAATGGTGCAGGAACAAATGAACATCCATGCAAAACAAACTGAATCTAAACCCAGACTTTACACCCTTCACAAAAATTAACTCAAAATGGATCATAAACCAAAAGTTAAAACATAAAACTAAAAGACTCCTAGAAAATAACATAGGAGAAAACCTAGATGACATTGGGTATAGTGATTTCTTTTTAGATTCAACACCAGACACAATCCATGAAAGAAATAATTGATAAGCTGGACTTCACTAAAATTTAAAACTTCTGCTCTGCAAAAGACAATGTCAAGAGAATGAGAAGACAAGCCACAGACTGAGAGAAAATATGTACAAAAGACACATCTGATAATGAACTGTTACCCAAAATATAAAAAGACCTCTTAAAACTCAACAACAAGAAAACAACCCAATTAAAAACTCAGTCAAAGACCTTAACAGACACCTTACCAAAGAAGATATACAGATGTCAAAATAAGCATATGAGAGGATGCTCCCCATTATATGTGATCAGGGAAATACAAATTAAAATGATGATGAGATACCACTACACACCTTTTAGAATGGCCAAATGCTAGCAAGAACATGCAGCAACAGGAACTCTCAGACATTGCTGGTGGAAGTACAAAATGGTACAGCCACTTTTGGAAGACTGGTGGTTTCTTACAAAACTAAACATACTCTTACTATAAAATTCAGCCATCGCATTTGATGGTATTTACTCAAAGGAGTTGAAAACTTTATGTCCACACAAAAACCTGCACATACATATTTATAGCAGCTTTATTCATAACTGCCAAAACTTGGAAGTAACCAAGATGTCCTCCAGTAGGTGAATGGATAAACAAACTGTGGTATATCCAGACAATAGAATATTATTCAATGCTATGAAGAAATTATCTATCAAGCCATAAAAAGGGATTGGAGAAAAATGTGGAATGACTTCAGTTTGAGGTGATGAAGTGTTCTAAAATCGATTGTAGTGATGATGATCACACAACTCTGTGAATATACTAAAACTCACTGAATTGTACATTTGCAGTGGGTGAATTGTATGGTCTGTGAATTATATCTTAATAAAGCTGTTATTTTCTTTTAAGTGCTCTATGTAAATGCCAAAGTTAGCAAGAGACCAGGAAAAGCTGAAGAAATGAAAAATGTGGCTAGAGTAACAACAACAAGTGATGTTAATTGAGAGCAAGGAAGAGCACTTGTTTAAGAAACTAAAGCAAGATGAAAGGACATAAGACTTCTGACATAAGCCAGAGGTTCCAAAGATGCTAGTCCTATTCAAATTCACACTGTACCATTTGGATTCATTTCAGTTTCTCAACAGAGACTGTTTGGCAGGAAAATTCTTCTCTGTGCTGAGTTATAGGTTCTTTAGCATCCCTGCATAGTATATGTAAATAACACTTCCTAGGGATTGTTTTGACTCAAGATGCTTCCATATATCTCCAAATACCTTCAACTGAAAGAACCACCAGGGCTATGGAAGCATTCCCTATGAGACATCATGCAGACTGTCAAAGACTGATCTATTCTGGAATAAAAGATACACACTAAAACATATAGAACAAGGAGGAGAAGAGACATTCCCTTGCCTTCTCTTCTCTACTCCTAAAATATTCTACCTACTCAAGAGTTTCAAAGGACTTACAAACTCCTGCTTGGTGGTAGAAACTCAAGCTTAACTCCTAAACCAATCAGGATCTTAAAATACCCTTAGTCTATTTTGTAATTAGAGGAATATCTGTAATATCAAATAAAAAATACCACATAAAATATACTTAATAAAGCTATACAAATATAAAAATGCCTAAGAATAAAAGACAAGCAGGAAACATAAGACTATAAAGTGTTGTGCTAAGGTAGTCCTAGGAGTTATGGGGATTCTAATAGTCTACACATTTTACCTTTACGATGAAAAAACATTTTTTTTAAAAGGCCAAGAATTTTCACTTTACACCTACTCTAAATTTCCATGGGAATATTTGCTTGATTTCTCTTCTGTAATCCTGAAACTTATTCAAACTCCTCAAGAGTTTCAAATCATCAAGTATTTCTCTTGTCAAGCACACACCAAGAAATCATGGCAATATATTATATATACACATTAAAGTTGATAATGTAGTCAATAACTGCACTCTCATCATAAACATTCAGGACTTGGTTTTCAGTAGCAAGAGTTGATAAGCAACAGTTCTGCCATATTACCTGGATTTGTGATGGCAATGTTTACCAAAAGACATCTTCCTCATGCAGGGTACTCTGAGTCTTATATTCTAACAGCCTAACAGCAGTTTTACCTACAAATATTCATCTCTAAAAATTCTTACTATGTGACGTTCATAAAAACAAAAGTTTAAAACGTTTAACAGTCTGAGAAAAATGAAACTAAGAAAAAAAATTCTGATTTATTATTTATTTTCCTTTAAGCTTCACATACATATATACTGTACACTCCCATCATATAAAAGGAAAATAAATTTGTGTTTGTTAGCAATATCGTGTTTATCTTTAATTTCACTTCGAAGTATTTTCCATGAAAGTTTCCACATCAACTTGTTCCTTTACAAGATAACATCCTACTAGATCTACTATTTCTAAAGATGTAGAAATAAACTGATTAATCTGCAGTGCCACCTGATGGTAAGAAGTAAGTAGCACATCCCAAAGAGTATGTTCTAAGCATCCTCTTCCCATCAACGACAGGGGAAGAGAAGGACACTGGAATTCTCAGTGACCACTTGGTCAGGACAACCATCTGCAAAGTGACAGGACAACCTTACAGCAAGTGTTTTCAGGGTTCAGGAAGTTAGGGCAAAGAATGCTGAGAAAAGCACTCCTGAGGGAAAGAAATGAATGGGAGCCTAAAGAATAATGTAATACAAGATGGGATTGAAAACATGAAAATGAAATCTTCACACTGAGGCAAAACATGACAACAGCCTTACAGCACTGTCTCTACTTCTGTACTTAAATACTGCATCATTAAAACTACTCTCTTCTCGGGAATTCCCTGGCAGTCCAGTGGTTAGGACTCTGCACTTTCACTGCCAAAGGCCTGGGTTCAATTCCTGGTTGGGGAACTAAGATCCCACAAGCTGTGCAGTGCAGCCAAAAAAAAAAACAAAAGGAAGATTAAAAATACTCTCTTCGGGACTTCCCTGGTGGTGCAGTGGTTAAGAGTCTGCCTGTCAATGCAGGGGACACAGGTTCGAGCCCTGATCCAGGAAGATCCCACATGCCACGAAGCAACTAAGCCCATGCACCACAATTACTGAGCCTGTGCTCTAGGGCCCGCAAGCCACAACTACTGAGCCCGCGTGCCACAACTACTGAATCCCGCACGCCTAGAGCCCATGCTCCGCAACAAGAGAAGCCACTGCAATGAGAAGCCCGCGCACCACAACGAAGAGTAGCCACCACTCGCCACAACTAGAGAAAGGCTGTGCACAGCAACGAAGATCCAATGCAGCCAAAAATAAACAAATAAATTTATTAAAAGCAAAAAATATTCTCTTCTCTAGCAAAAGAAAATGTGAGATGAAGACATAAATATGTTTGAGCTTTACACAAAATAAATATGACAGAACTTAAGAAAATGTAATATTCATAAGCAATATTGTAGCATAAAGGAGACTGAGAAATTGTAGAACAGACAGAGTGATATGAGGAGCGGGATGAAATCACCTACGGAGAAAAACATGCAGTAGTTTGACAGAAGGACATTTGACAGAAGGACAAATATTCAGAAAGAGGAAGAAAAGCCAGATACAAGCCATTGAGACAGTGGCATAAGAACTTGAAAGCTCCAAATTTCCTCCTGGAAGAACAGGTACTGGGCAAATAAAAACTTGAATGGCGAGTAGCCCTTCTGGTGAAATGTATAAGCAATATAGTATTTACCATGAATCACTGGAACATATCCTACAGAGAGATGTGAGGAAGATGTCATTTTTTCAAGGATAGTTAAATTCCTGCAAGTCAAATCATGATCTATAGCCCAAGTCTACGAAAAGAATAGTAAGAGGCAGAAAACATTCTTGAGGAATTATGGATAGGAAATATTACAAAACTGTTCAACTGCCTGGAATCAAAAGCAAACTAGAGAAAGACAATGTGTCAAAGAAAGAAATGAACTTCTGTGAAGACCAGGGGAAGAGTTCGAACTCTGAGAAACAAATCTTAAAGCAGTTTGCCGAAAAAAAAGTTAAACCTGAAAATGACCAAGCTTCTAGACAGCACGACCAATGTAGTTAGAGAGGAAGTAGGTGGAGGTAAGATGAAATAAAATTGACCATGAGCTGATAACTGTTAAACCTGGGTGGTGAGTAGATAAGGGTTCATGATACAATTCCATCTATTTTTGTGTATGTTTTTTAAAGTGGCAGCTAATAGACCATGATACAGAGAATACTAAAGCTGCTGACATCAGCCGCTCTGGAAACTTTTAAATGCACTAGATAGTAAAGCGCTCCTTCCTCCACACCACTCTTCTACATAGAACATACTTCTGTTATTACATCTATTTCCTTTTGAGTCCCATCTACAAAATCACGAGCTACTTAAAGGCAAATATTGTGTCTTATTCATCTATACGTGCGAGCACCTAATACAGTGTCAGGGCTATAGCAAATGCTCAGTAAATGTTTGATGAACTGAACAAAGCAATAATGTGATTGTAATTTCTATGAGTGGAAGGCAGGCTTTTGGAAATGATGAAAAAGAGGTCAAAGAAACAACAATATTTCTGGAAGTACAGAAATTACATCACAGTAAAGAGAGAAATATCTATAAAAGATACTACGAAAGTAAACAGTATGGTGAAGAGCTAAAAAAAAATTAAGGAAGGAATAAATGAATGAATAATTCGCTCAGTATCTTCGCCTACTGAAATGAGGCACATTGAGCCAATAAAATTTAACAATGCTTTTCACTGGGAATATCTAACATCCTCTGTTCTAATCCTGTTCTCTCAATCAGGTTTCTGATACTTATTGGCCTGTCATTAGACTTTTCCACATTCATTCATTCATTCAAATATTTATTGAACACCTACAATGCCAGACATTATTCTAGGCACTTAAGATACATCAACGAACTAAAAAGACAAAAAAATCCCTGCTCTCATGGGGAGTATATGCTAGTGGGTGGAGACAGAGAAGTAAATTATACAGTATGTAAGAAGACAGTATACAGTGCCAGAAGACGGCTGTGAAACAAGTCCTGTCCAATAAACCCAAGTACCCATGTCATACTGGGAGTTTTTAGTAAAATGGCATTGATAAACTTCAATAAGTCTCTTGCCTGTGTGGTATACATGAGAGTCCCCCATGACTGAACACCTCCTCATAGGAAAAGTTAAGGAGCTTATCCTAAACAATAGTGACACCCACCAAGGTAGTGTCAGCAGTGAGGCCCCAACTAGTGTCACCACCAACTTCTTTGACATCTCTTTAGGTGAAAGAAAAAAATATACAACTGTATAAAAACTACTAAAGAACAGTAATTATGCTTATTGGTTTTAAAGTTCCTTCTCTGATATCAAAGAAATAGGAAGGAAAAGCTGTAGGCTTGATTTGGGGAAGATACTGTTCTTTGAATGGCAGCAATAGCACAGCCTAAATTTAACAGACCATAACTGACCAAATTGTAGTCAAAACTTTTTGCTAACTGTTAAGGGATCATCAGTCCTCTCCAAATATACATATCTTTGATTGGTAGTTTCCAATTACTGATCCAGGATATCATACAACTCGTCTTAGAAGAATCTCATTCTTGTTGTGAGAGTTCAGCCTAAGAACTCACTTGAATTTATAAAAATTCACTCATTAAAACACAGGGGCTTCCCTGGTGGCGCAGTGGTTGAGAGTCCGCCTGCCGATGCAGGGGACACGGGTTTGTGTCCTGGTCTGGGAGGATCCCACATGCCGCGGAGCGGCTGGGCCCATGAGCCATGGCCACTGAGCCTGCGCATCCGGAGCCTGTGCTCCGCAACGGGAGAGGCCACAACAGTGAGAGGCCCGCGTACCGCAAAAAAAAAAAATGTATAGGCTGTATGCCCAGTAACACCCTCAAAATTAGAAACTGTTCCACATTTTATCATTAAAATTATGTTCTGAGTCATTAAATAATTTTCTATCACCTTAGAGCCATCCACATCAGTTCTCTAAACAGTAAGTATATCTAATTTAAGCATTTTGTTTTACTGACCAAGAAACTGTGTCCTAAAAAGGTTGAAGAGAAAAATTGTGACTCCTGTACAGTCACACACAGGCAAATTGGTGACATTTCTGGAAACCTAGAATTCAAGTCTCCTATCCCAACCCAACACTCTCTATTGACTACCACATTTTTCCTTTTGATCACAATGAAATTAGCTGTTTTTTAAAAATCTTTAGACCTGAGAACCAAAATACAATATCAAGACTAGAGCTTATCTTCCTGATAAATTTTGTTACAGCAAAACTGAAAACCAAAATTTAAAAAATCTTTAGACCTGACAACCAAAATATAGTATCAAAAGACTAGAGTTTATATTCCTGATCAATTTTACTACAGCAAAATTGAAAACCAAAATTAAAAGTCAATGAAAATACTATACACAAAGTTAACAAGCTTTATCAGGAATTTTTTTAAAGAGGTATTACTTTACAATCATCAGATTGGAAAAAATTACAAATTCTGAAAATATTCAGTGCTGGCAAGAATGTATGTAAATAGAAACCTTTATGCACTGCTGCTAGGAGTATACATTAGTAAAACCACTTTGGAGAGCAATCTTGTCATCATGAATGAAATGTGTTTGTGTGGGGGGGTACATCCTATGATCAGGTAATATCCTATGACCCAGCAGTTCCACACTTGGTACTATAACTAAAGAAACTCCTGCATAGGCATACAAGGAAGAGACAAGGATAAGGGTGTTTGTCTTGGAGTTGTCTACAGTAAGAGAGAGCTAGAGACAATATGCTGTCCATCGTTAGTGGAACAGATACATAAAATATATCTTATCCTCCCCTTGCAGAATGTGTTCCCTCTGGCTGCAAATCTCCTGCCTCTAGATATCTGCATGTCTTGCTCTTTAGCTTCAATCCAGTTTCTGCTCAAATTGTCAACTAATCAAAAAAGTCTTCCCTGACTGCCCAATCTAAAATATCTTACCTTTCAATCCAGAATCTCTCTAGTCCGGATATCCTTCCTTCTATTTTCTAATCTTCCATTTTTCTGCATAACTTTTAACTGTCTGACATTCTAATACACATGTGTTTATTGTTCAGAATCCCAATTAGAATGTAAAATCCAGACACCAGGAGATTTGTTCAAAGGAATATCACCAGAATCTAGAATTAGTACCTGGCACATACAAAGTGATCAATAAATATTTGTTAAACAAATGAATTCAATGACTACATCTCAATCTCCGCTTATAGCTGTGTAAAGTCACAAAAATGCACCCAAATCTCTGACTTTTCAAACCCACTCACAGTATATAACCTGAGTGGTTATATAACCTCCAGAGTATATAACATTCCACAATTTTTCAACTCCCTGGCAATTCAATTTGCATTCACAGTATTCAGCAATGAAGCAGCTTCTCAAGGCCAGGCACTACTCTTGAGAAATACATAAGGGAGTCTTTGCATTCAAGTCTAGAGAGGAAAAAAGACAATTACAATATAGTATAAGCGCTATGATAAGCTGTTATGGAAGAAGGTCGGAAGACGACCTAACTCACCCTAGGAAGGCTGGGGAGGGCTTCCTAGAGGAGAGCAAGGTAGCATTTGTGCTGAGTAGAAGCTTTCCAGATGCGCACATTATGGGTATTTGTCAGATAGGTGATGGCTACATTCTAGGCAGAAGACACACAACATAACATCCTAACACTTTTGAAGAACTGTAAACAATTCAGCATGACAAAACAATGTGAGGCAGGAAATAACAGAAGGTGAAAGCAAAAACAAGCAATGCTCAAATCATTAACATCCCTATTTCCAAGGCTCGGTAGTTTGGATTTTTATCTGAAAGTGTGCATAGAAGGATTGCAGAATAACAGCACCATCTGCCTACAGAAAAAGGAAAGGTACAGAGGGATGGTGTGCATTCTCAGAAGCATGGGAAGTATTTAGAAGGTTTACACAGAAGTCCAGATAATAATGATAATCTGAACCAAGGTAGTAGCCACAGAGAAAAAGTAGATGAAAGAGGTAAAACAAGATTTGTTAAATAGTAATATAGTTAAGTGCAGGAAGGTTAGCACATAAGGGTAATAACAGGGAAGGGTTAATATTCTGGTGTCTCTGACTGAGTGATGAGCTGCATGCACGAATCACAGGAAGAAGAGAAGTAACTTCCGAAAGGGTGAGATACGTCATTTTTTTGACATTTGAGTTTACGGTATCTTAATACAACCACAATGTGTCAGAGTTGATCTGTGCTAAACAGATCTGGGAGTCATCAAAATAGATATAGAAGTTGAACTCATAAAGGATGAAACCCTTCAAGGAGAGCAGGCAGAGGCAGAAGAGAGGAGAAGATAGTATGCCAGAGTGAAATGAATATTTAAAGTGGCCAGAGAAGAGAGAATAATATACCAAGCAAAGACTGACCAAGACATGGAAGGAACATAAGGAGACTACAGTGTCACAGAAACACAAGAGAATTTCAAGGAGGACTAGTCAAAATGTCAAATGATTAAAAAGATTCCATTAGATTTCAGAATAAGGAGATCAATAGTGACCATCACCCCATCAAATTCAGTGACTGCAGTGGATTGGCAGACTTCAACACACTGAAAAATAAATAAATAAATAAGAAGGTGGAGAAAATGAACATAGACAACTTTTTCAAGAACCTTAAGGGAAATAATTACAGATAAAATTGAAGAGGAGGGCTTCCCTGGTGGTGCAGTGGTTGAGAGTCTGCCTGCTGGTGAGGGGGCGCGGGTTCGTGCCCTGGTCCGGGAGGATCCACGTGCCGCGGAGTGGCTGGGCCTGTGGGCCATGGCCGCTGGGCCTGCGCGTCTGGAGCCTGTGCTCCGCGACGGGAGGGGCCGCAACAGTGAGAGGCCCGCGTACCGCAACAAAAAAAAAAGAAAAAAAAAAATTTGAAGAGGAATCTAGAGTGAAAAGAGTGTATTTAAGACAAGTGTACTTAAATCCTGATAAATTAGTACCAGTTGAAAGTAAAAGGAATAACCAAGTGTTATGGACTAAACTGTATTCCCCAAAATTCATATGTTGGAAGCCCTAACCCTCAGTATCCCCAGTACTGAAGATAAGAATTTTGAAGATGTGATTAAGTTAAAATGAGGCCATCAGAGTGGACTCTCATCCAATATGACTGGTGTTTTAATGAGAAAAAGAGACACTAGAGGTTCTAGTGCACAAAGGTACAACAATGTAAAGAGGCAGAAAGAGGGCATCTGTAACTCAAGGAGAGAGGCCTCAGAAGAAACTATTTCTGCCCTAACCTTAATCGTGGACTTCCAGCCTTCAAAACTGTGAGAAAATAAATTTCTCTTGTTTAAGCCACCCAGTCTCTGCTTTTTGTTATGTCAGCCCCAGCAAACTAATACACCAAGGAAACATTGTCCCTGAGGAGAAAAAACTCGGAACACAATTAGAGATGAACAGATAGAGGTAGACAAGTATGCAGGTGAAAGAGGGCAAAAAGCAATGAAGTTCCCACCAATGTATTGCATTTCCTCTGTGAAGCAGAAGGCAACATTATCCAGGAAAGAGTAAGGAAGGAAGGAGGTGGTGGGTTAATAACCACCATGGGAAACAAGAGTAGTTACTAAAGACACAGAGGATTATTAGGCTGCCTTTCCGTTAGTCAGTAAATGATTGTTATTGAAGGAATACCTAGTGTCATTCATGAATGCTTTAGTTCAGTTTCAATACGGTGAACTCTAGCAGTAAGTAGCAAAAGAAATGCATTGCAGTGAATCAGAACCTGGTTTAAAAATCTAGATAACATGTGACCTTGTGCAAGTCACTTACCATTCTGGGCCTTAAGTTTCTTCAACCAGACAAACCAGACTTGATAATCAGCTTAAGATCACCTCAGATTAAAAATAAGAAGTGCTATAATGTTTATGCAGGTTTGTGCATGACCTTGGTCTTCAACTTTTACCAACCAAAGTAGTGTGTCTCAAACTGTAATGTACATTCATATCATCTGGAGAGCTTGTTAAAATGCAGATTCTGATTCAGTAGATCTGGGGGTAAGCCTGAGATTGTGCATTTCTAACAAACTTTCAGGTGATGCCTACACCATATTTTGAGCTGCAAGGGTGTAGGACACTGATCCAGCTCAGGTTCTACAAAGCTTATAATTATCGGCTTATCTGTAATGAGCCTGATATTTAGAAAACCAAGGAAAAACACTCTAGACTCACACCTGCACAAAATGTCTTGCCATTCCGTGAAACACTCTGAAGTTAACTGATAGTCCCCATTTGGTGCAGACAGGAAAAGAAAGGAATCATAGGAAAAGAAAGGAATTGCCATCAATAACACTAAATTAGGAGAAGCCCAAGATTGAATACAAACACACACACATACACATATATACAACACAAAGGTTAAAACCTATCTAATCAAATACATTTTCTTTCTCAAAATATGAACATTTCTGGAAAAACACATGTATTTATCTCTAGAAAAATCTTCAGTATACTTTAACTGTCACATGTCTACAAAGATTCTTTTGCATTCTGGTTTGATCCTGAATGCAAACACATTCCACAGTGTCACAAAACCTAAAGTTGTTTTTTTTTTTTTTAAACCTAAAGATTTTTATGTTAATTCCCAAATAATCTTCACCTATTTGTTTAGAATCTCCAATTGTATTATCACAACTAAATCTGTTTGTGTTGAGAATTCTCTTCTGCTTTAGGAAGTGTAACTAGGGCAGAGACAGCCCAGCTGCCCTAGAGCTATAATATATCGCCACAAATCATTGCTATAATTAAACTGTTTTTTACTATTCCCTGTGCTAGGGGTTACAGGAGGTAAATTCCACAATCCTATCACAACCAACAGGGAGAGATTTTCAATCTAATTTCACAGAAATCTTCTTCAGTGACAAAAGACCTAAAAAAAATGTCATGAAATGGTTGTCTCATATCGTAGAGTCACTCTGCCTTTAACCTGAAACCTCTGTACTGAACAGAGAAGTTTGAAATAACGTGAAAACGAAATAATGAACTCCCTATCCAAGAAAAAATAAAAAATATTATGGCTGTAAGCTACTCTTCCTTATTCCCTTCTGAAGAATAACCAAATCGCAAGGACACTAGCGCACTACAACCGAGCCCGTTCAAATGGGGTGGGGAGGGGAGATCAACTGCAACCTTGGTACCAGGAGGCAATTTAGCAGTCCTATCTATCTAGCCAAGTCACTCTGAAAAAATAAGACTTCCCTCATTCACCACCATGTCACAAAAGGATTTTTTTTTTAAATGACAAATGCAATGGGCCTCAAAATAGTTTTGCTGAATCACAAATACCCTCAAGTTATAAAGCTGCAGAAGTCGCTGGGCTCGAGCACTGTCGGCCATACCTCAGCAAGTAAGTCCTCTATGAACATGTATAACTTCCTTCACTTCTTCGTTAAAGGCAAGCAAGGGTCTAATGGTCAATTAAAGCTTTCACAGTATTACTTTTAGTAGCAATACTGTGGGTGCAATAACAACCTACAGTGGTTTTATACTAAAGATGACCACGTTCTCTGAAAAGTGGCACCACCTATCCCCCAAGGGCAAATGAACCACCCTAGCCCACAACGCAGCCACAATAAGCACCCTACGTCCTCATTTTGGCACCCAGTCCCTGCCTCCCCGCGCCCTGATTCCTCCGCGACCATGCTTCCCGCTCCCGGGCTGACTGGGGCAGCCTCGAGCTCCCAGGGGTCCTTGGGGTAACGGAGAGCCAAGCCTGCAGGCCGCCCTTCTCTCGATAATGCTATGCCTGGCCTCCCACTAGCCACACGTTCTTCCCTCACCTCTCGGGTCTCCGCTGCCCAGCCCACTCCTCCCTTCCGCTCGCGCGCGCTCTGGGGCTCTCAGGCCGGGGCCTCACCGTTTGGTTCGGTCCGGAATGGCCCGGCTCTCCCGCTTCCACGCTCCAACACGAAGCGGCGTCAGCTCGTCCTGCGCCCCACGCTTCCAGTCCACACGCCGCCGCCTACTGACGCCGAAAGCCGCTTCTAGGAACGCGCCATGTTCCGCGTCGCGGCTCCAAACGACGCAGGCGCTCGAAAACTGCGTCACGGACACCCGGAGCGCGTGGACTAGGCAAAGACAGAAGACGATAGGAGAACGGCGAAAGGAGAGGGAGGAGCTTTCCCTTCGAAACCGAAGGCGCCGGGCGTCTAAGGCAGCTCTGTGCGCTTGCGCAGTATAGAGAGCTGGGACCCCCCCCCCCACCGGACGCTGAGCGACCTGTAACCATGGAAACCATAGGTCGGCTCTGCCCCACTCCTGGGAAAATCAACTGTCTCCTGGGTTGATTGAAGCTTAAATCAGAATCATTTTCCCTTTCTTATTCCAGATATCAGCTGCCAAACTACATTGTTTTACGGATCTGTCTCGGTAAAGAAGAATTATTTAAAATAATCCTACTCTCAGCAGTCAGCCGTCCCACGAATATTTATTTTTTTAAGGTCCTAAACTTGCTCGACGCTCTAGTCCAGAACGATAGCAAGAGTGGAAAGATTAAAAGGGAGTAAATCCAGTTCTCTCTGCCTCTGCTGCTAACTAGCTTAGTGACCTAAGTTTTCTTACATTTAGAAAAAAATGGTTGTACGGGAATAGTTTAGTGTTCATAAAGATTAATAAAAATAATAGATAACATTCATTAATCATTTAGAATGTGCCAGATACAGTTCTAAGATCTTCAGATGAATCATGTATTTAAATCCTTAAAACAACCCTATGAGGCTGAAGAAACTGAAGCATTAGAAAGATCAAATAACCTGCCTAAGTTCACACAGCTAGTAAGTAGTAACTAGCAGTGTTAGGTTTGAACCAGGCAATAATAAGCCTTGCATTACAAGATGCTCATCACACAAGGGCTATTTTTGAAAGCAAAAATATAAAAATTACCTAAATGACCACCAAAAGGAATGATTAAATCATGACACATGCATATATAATACAATACCAATTGGTCATTAAAAATAATGTTGAAAAAGAATCTGAAAAAGAATGGATATATATGTATGTATAATTGAATCACTTTGCTGTACACCTGAAACTAACAAAACATTGTAAATCAACTATACTCCAATATAAAATAAAAATTAAATTAAAAATTTTTTTTAATTATGTTGATATGTTAACATGTTCACAATGCATTAGGGAAAGAGTGGGTTACAAAACAATATGCTCAGTATGGTTACATTTTTGGAATAAGTATATGTGAAAATGTTAACAGGGTTTCTCATTAGTTGGATGGTATTATGGGCATGTTTTATTTTTTAATTTATTTTGCTTGATTGTATCTTCTGATTTTACTGAAAGGTAATACTTCTCAAATTTTAAATGTGCATAGAGTCACATGGGGGTCTTGTTAAAATACAGATCCTGATTCAGTTGGTCTGAGGTGGGGCCTGAGAGTCTTCATTTCTAATGAGTTTCCAGTTAATGCTGCTCTCCATAGATCACACATTGTGTAACAAGGCTGTAAGGAATATGCAATAAAGCAGGAAAAAATTACCTAATTTTAATTAAAATGAAAAAATTTGTTTAGAAGGATCTTTTCTGTTTGGAATAATGGGTTCGTCAGATACTGAAGGAAACCTGTAACTTAGAAAAATACACATACATAAAATTTGCCTACAGTTTCAGGGCACCAAATTAAGATGCACTTGGAGGTCCTAGCTTCAGCAACTATGAATGTAAAATCTAGTAATATAGTATGTACAAAACAAATATGTACAGCTGGATCAATCTCATATGACTGCATTTTGTTGCTATATTCTCATATTCTCACGTTCTTTGAAGAAAAAGACAAATATTAAATTAATTTAAATTACATGATCATTGGGCTATTCAGAACATATTTAAAATATAAATATATGTTCAGTGCTTTCCCCCCAAAATGGTTGAAAACTGAAAAGAGAAAGCAGAAAATTGATGGAGTAAATGATAAGTTAAAGAAACATTAGCTTCCCTCACCCTTCAGTCTCAAGTAGGTTCCAAAAAACAGATAAACATAATAACAATGCAAATTATTTGCCTCAGTAATATTATGATTGCTAACTTCTAAATATTCCCTATGTGCCTGTTACTGTTCTGTTTTTTAAGTGCCTGACATTGAACTGTAGACATTTCATGTAATTTATTATACTCATCACCACCCTATATGGAGATTATTCTTTCCCTCATTTTACAGATTAGAAGATGATGCTCATATGAATTAAGTAATTTCAAATTCTTAACTGGAGAAGCACAGACTCAAATTTAGATATATGCTTTGTGATAGATAGAATAAAAGATAGCCAAATCCTAGTCCTTGACACCTGTGAATATATTACTTTTCATGGCAAAAGGGACTATGCTAATATGATTAAATTAAGAATCTTGAGCTGGAAATATTATCTTGTGGGCCCAATGTATTCACAAGGGTCTTTATAAGAGGGAGACAGGAGTATCCGAGAGAGAAATGTGACCATGGAAGCAGAGGTCACAGCGACACGGGGCCATGAGTCAATGAATACAGGCAGCACAGAGAAGCTGGGAAAGTCAAGGAAATGGATTCTCCCCTACAGCCTCTGTAAGAAACTCAGTCCTGCAGATGACTTTAGACTTCTGACCTTCAGAACTCTCAGACAAAAAATTTGTGTTGCTTTAAGCTACTGTTTGTGGCAATTTTTTTATAGCAGCAATAGAAAACCAATATGTGCTCCGAAATCATAAGGTTTCGAATTTGCTACACTTCATTTAATATTGTAACTTGGGTAAAATTGGGTCTTGGGCAACTCTATAATATAGTTCATTAGCTGCTTATAAATTAACTCATTAGAAGCTTACCAGCTTAGGAAAACAAGTCTTTGAGAAATTAACTGATCTGCCCTTGGTAATATAATTTTGTAGCAGCTTCAGTTTTGTTTATATTTTTTTAATTTATTGATTTTTGGCTGCATTGGGTCTTCGTTGCTGCGTGCAGGCTTTCTCTACTTGCGGCGAGTGGGGTCTACTCTTCGCTGTGGTGTACGGGCTTCTCATTGCGGTGGCTTCTTTTGTTGCGGAGCACAGGCTCTAGGTGCGCGGGCGTCAGTAGTTGTGGCTCGTGGGCTCTAGAGCGCAGGCTCAGTAGTTGTGGCGCACAGGCTTAGCTGCTCCGTGGCATGTGGGATCTTCCCGGACCAGAGGTCGAATCCGTGTCCCCTGCATTGGCAGGCAGATTCTTAACCACTCCGCCACCAGGGAAGTCCCTGTTTATAATTTTTTAAAAATTTTAAACAATATAAGTGTCTTTCACTAAGGATTGATTACATAAATTATGGTATGTTCATACAATGAAATACTCTCTACCTGTTAAAAATGGTGATACAGATTTATATTCATTAACATTAAAAATTGTCCATCATATTTAGTTAGGTAAGAACAGTAGGTTAAAAGAATTTTTTATATCCAAAAAGTCTTGGAAAATATCAATACCTTAATGGAGGTGAACTGTGAGTGACAGGTTTCACTTTCTAAAATCTTTTTGTGCTATCTAAAATTTTTGCAATGTTTAAGTATTACTTTAATAATCAAAGAAATATAATAAATAAAATATTTCTACTTTGGAAAAATAAATATAAGAATACCATGTAGCTCTGTAGCTCTTTTTTCTTTTTTTTTTTTTTGCGGTACGCGGGCCCCTCACTGTTGTGGCCTCTCCCGTTGCGGAGCGCAGGCTCCGGACGCGCAGGCACCGGACGCGCAGGCTCAGCGGCCATGGCTCACGGGCCCAGCTGCTCCGCGGCATGTGGGATCTCCTAGACCGGGGCACGAACCCACGTCCCACATCAGCAGGCGGACTCTCAACCACTGCGCCACCAGGGAAGCCCGTAGCTTTGTATCTCTTAAGGTGAAATGGCATTTTTTCATATTCTCCTGGTAAGAATGAAAATTGATTCAACTGTTTTAGAAAATAATCTATTAGTATATATTCAGAGACTAAAATGTTCATATATTTTGACTAAATAACTCCATTCTTGTAAATCTCCACTAGGGAAATAATCCAAAGTTAGAAAATATTTTTCATAAATGCAGTAAAATGTGTATCGCTCTATTTTTTACAACAGTGGTATAGGAATGATTTAGTGAACTCTTACACAGTCACAAGATGAAATCTTCTGCAGCAGCTTTCAATACTGACTATCAAGATTGTACAAAAACTGGGAAAAGTGCTTTTTATGTTACTGTATTTTATGGAAAAAAAACAGTAAATTATGTGATCTCAACTATGTAAAAATATGTATTGCTAAAACAATATGAGAAAACAATGTGTGTCAAAACCTTCACAGAGGTTATCCCAGAATAGTGAGATTAGATGTAAATTTTTCATCTTCTTTCTACCTTCTGTATTTTCCAGGATTTTTGCAAGTTAAGTTTTTGGTTTTGTTATTTCGTTTACAATGTAGTTGGGGCACAGGAAACGCTATCTTTGGGGCACAGGAAACGCATAAAAGGGGAAAATAAAACCAGTTTTACGTACTACATCTCTGTCATTAATTGTTACTTTGTACACAATTTATTATTAAATTCATGGTAACCAAAGATTTAATTTTTTAACTCCATTCTTTAGAATTCACTTGACTCTTACATTAGCTTGTTATTAAAGAGTGAAATTAATTTAAATTGTATCTAGAATGACTCAGCTAGTGTCTTTTGCTTTCCTGCCATTCCACCAGTGATGAGAGTACAGCCATCCCTTGGTATCCACGGGGAATGATTTCAGGACCCTTCCTGGATACCAAAATCCACGAACCCCCAAGTCCCTTGCATAAAATGGCCTAGTACACTGGGTCCTCTGTATCCGCAGATGCGTAACCTGGGTCCTCTGTATCCGCAGATGCGTAACCTGCGAATTGACTATGATGGCAACATTCAGATGTAAGTAGAGACCAAAGGAGCCCACAAAAGGCAGGCTGGTGTCCTGCTGTGGCAAGAGCACAGGCTCCCATCCCTACTTCTGCTGCCAACTACCTGAAAGACCTTGAGCAAGTACCTTTAATTTCTGTGAGACTCAGTTTCTTCATATGTAAAACAGCATAAGCATGCTTGCCCTAACAACTTCCCAGGGTTTCACTGAAAATCTAATTGTGTGGAAAGTACTTTGAAACCCATAAAATGCAATATGAAAATATAATATATAAATACAAATATTAAAAATATAAAATGAAATAGGCTCTATAATAATCCACAAATAGAATTCTTAGTACAATAATCTTCCTGTTGTATTTGGAAAGCTTCAAAGTGCTTCATTTTGCAACTAAATATATATTATTTTATGGTAATGATATGAAAACATTTATCTGACAGATGCTTTTGGTAGGTATCAATGATTCGATATTAGATTTTCACTAACAATTATTAGATATTCACTGACAATGCTTAGACTCATCATGCTGGTATTAAACAGAGACCAAAGTCGTCTTTCTTAATTAATTGTATTAATTTAAAATAGCATTTTAATAATCTGAAAAAAATTAGAACATTTTTTATAGAAGACTCTTGCTCATAGTATTCAAGGTATATTACTTCTTTCAGCCAAATTTCATCACATTTTTCTGTTAAGATTTAGACAGCATAGTAGAAATTGTCTCTAGGTACTCTTTGAAATTGTTCTACGTTGTAAGGCAGCACTTCATTCCAGTATTGGATATTGGCACAATATTTTTTTTGTTCTAATCAAATTAAACAGCTTGATATTAAGTACATTTCAATTTGATTTTGTTTTATCTCGTCCAGGTGAATTATTTTTTCATAGAAATATAGTATTTCAGTTAATAAATCCATGTTAAAAGTGTGAAATTCAAACATTCTTAATGTTTTTATGACTTCTAAATACATTAAAAGTCTGCAAGGAACTATAATTTATACAAGAAAATGCTCACAATGTTTTATTTTTATCCTTTATTATATTCCCTGGCACATTAAGCATGTTATCATTTCAAGCATGCTGTGAATTTAAATAATCCTCTTCTACCAAAGCAAATGTTATTGTAACTATTTTTCAAGTTATGATACACTTTGTTAACAAAAAACACTATAAGGATGGCAGTAATCAATTGTGCACACCCAAGCTGAAAAATAATTATTTTTAATTAACAAAGGATATAAATATGAAGCAGAGAAGCATAAAATTATTTTTTACAATTACAAAGCCATTCATAGCTGCAAAGATAACTCAAATACATTCCAACATAACTTGCATACACATTTCTTTAATGCAGCTCATATCCCAGCATCACACATTCCCTAGGGCTCATGGATCCATGCTGCACCTAATACTGTCTCACTTTTGAATGTTACCTTGGTACTAACAGAAAAAAAAATCCCAACAATTGGATGGAATTTGGCCAGAATAATAAGCAATACCAATTAGTAGAACAATTTTCCTGTACTGATGAGGGTGCCCTTCCCATCCTTTTTCAGTTCTGTAGAAATTCCTCAACCAAGTATGTTATTTTAGTGCAGAAAGTAGTGAATCCCTACCTGCAGTGTGCATCGGAATCTCCTAGAGGGTCTGTTAAAAATGCATTTGCCAGGGCCAAATCTTATTCTGATCCAGAATGTTTAGGGTGGGCCTTGGGAATGTGAATTTTCATTACATGTGGTATTCGTTTGTGAGGGCTACATAATAAAATACCCCAGACTGGATGGCCTAAATAACAGAAATTTATTTTCTCACAGTTCTGGAGGTTAGAAACTCAAGATCAAGGTGTCAGCAGGGTTTGTTTTTCCTGAGGCCTCTCTTTTTAGCTTGCAGATGGCTGCCTTCTGGCTGTGTCCTCATATGGTCTTTCCTCTGTGTATACACATCCCTGGTTGTCTATATGTGTCCAAATTTCCTCCTTTCATAAGGATACGAGTCAGACTGGATTAGGTCACAATCTAAAGGCCTCATTTTAACTTAGTCACCTCTTTTTTTTTTTTTTTTTTGGCAGTACATGGATCTTTCACTGTTGTGGCCTCTCCCGTTGCGGAGCACAGGCTCCGGATGCACCGGCTCAGCGGCCATGGCTCATGGGCCCAGCCACTCTGCGGCATGTGGGATCTTCCCGGACCGGGGCACGAACCCGTGTCCCCTGCATCGGCAGGCGGACTCTCAACCACTGCACCACCAGGGAAGCCCTAGTCACCTCTTTTAAGGCCCTATATCCAAATACAGTCACATTCTGAGTACAGAGGTTAGGGCTTCAACATATGAATTTTGGGGAAACACAGCCCACTATGTAACATGTGCCCTAGTTTTTCGGATATAGGTGACTCAAGGTTCATACCTAAACAAACACCAATTCAGTCTGTAGGTAAACTAAATGTGCACACTCACCTCAGTCATTTAGTTTTATGTGGCTTATTTTGTGACAACTTCCAGGAGGGTCTTGCTATTTCACTCCAAAAGAAAATTATCATTTGGTTTCCATCCTTATTGTCTATCATGCTACATAAAATAGTCTCTCCCATCCACCCTGTTGATCTCTTTCTCCTCTATTTTACTTTTTTCTTCATACTTATCATCACCTGACATACTGTCTATTTTTCCTCACTAGAATGTAAGCTCCATTTTGTTTTGCTCACCACTCACTGTACACCCCCCGTGTGTAGAACAGTGACCCAGGAAGATGAGAGTGTCCTGGAGGTGATCTTGCATTCCTTCTGTCAAGAAAAAGCAAGGTCGGGACTTCCCTGGTGGTGCAGTGGTTAAGACTCCGCCTGCCAATGCAGGGGACACGGGTTTGATCCTTAGTCCAGAAAGATCCCACAGGCTGAGTAGTAACAAAGCCCATATGCTGCAACTACTGAGCCCATGCGCCACAACTACTGAAGCCCATGCACCTAGAGCCTGTGCTCTGCAACAAGAGAAGCCACCACAATGAGAAGCCTGTGCAGTGCAACGAAGACCCAACACAGCAGGCAGAAAGAAAGGAAGGAAGGAAGGAAGGAAGGAAGGAAGAAAGGAAGAAAGGTGACAGAACTAAGGAAACTAGGCAATTTCACTGTAATAAATAACAAATATTAAAAAAAAAAAAGAAAAAGCAAGGTTTTCTGCTGAGAAGGAGCTGGGGAGGTGGTAGAGCAGGAGGCCTGAGAAGAATTAAGATTTGAAGATCCTTTATGGAGAATGGGAGAGGAAGATTAGAGGGAGTTCAAGAGCTGGCTAGGCAGGGTTCAGAATCCAGCTAAATGTGGAGCCCGTGAATGTCTCCTACAGGTACTGTTGTGTGAGCTCGGGCAGTTCTCACAGCTGGAGAGGATTGGAGAGGGAAAATGGTTATTTTGATTCCTCAGTGACCACCATTGCTCCTTGGGATAACATTTGAGGCCCTTCACCCTAAGTTTCTATTTACATTACCTGTTTACTTCTCAGCTACACCAAGTTTATTTTGCTTCCTTAAATACCCTTATATCTTGACTTTGTTAGTACCGTTCCCTTTGAATTCTCAAAATTTCCCTGGCTAATTTTTGGTTCTCTTTTAATGATTCAGCTCAAACATTATATTTTGAAAATGTTCCCCAGTTTCCTCAAGTATTAGCCATAGTGCTAAGATCATGCCTCTTTTAAAGCACACTGTCTTTGGAATACAGACCTAGGTTCAAGATGCAGCTGTCATTTACTGTGTGATCTTGAGCAAGATATTTAACATTTTTTTTATACTTCAGTTTCCTCATCTGTAAAATGAACACAATGATAAGCCCCTGTTTTAGAGAACTGTTTGAAATGGTGAAATAAGATATCAGCAAATGGTGCTATGTCTTCCTCTATTGATAGAAATTTCTTTAAAAGCAGGAATCAGGTCATGTTCATTCTTAAATTCCTAACACTTGACAAAGTGCCTGGCACACTGTAGATTCTCCAGAATTGTGGAATAAATTAATGATCAATGGAATTAAAGAGGTAGTTGAAGATGCTACTAGGGTATACAAATTTTTTTTCCTAAATTAGAATTACAGCAAAGAAAGAGCAAGGCTTGGGAATGCTCACAATCAATTGTGCAGGAAAGAAAGTCAGCTTTGGTAAAAACATAAAAAGATTGTTTCTTCAAGGAAATAAGGTACACACAGAAACATTAAAAACTGAGAACCATTACACTGGCAGGCAAAATAGACATGGACATTGGATTCATGGAACTTACAGTCGGATACATTGTCCTATCACAATACCCAATGCATAACAATTACCACATTTACAGAGTTTCGGACTTTTTGTCTAACTCTCAGTAGAATAAACTTTGAGAAGAGCGGTTTCCCATTTAACTTTGAATCTCTAGCATCCAATCGTGTTTAATACACAGCTAGAGCTCAATATGGAAAAGTTTAGGAAATTAATGACGTGGCACAGAAGGAAGCGAAGCAACTAGTAGCTCTAGTGGAACTAGAAAATTACATTCTCAGAGTTACTTTCCACAACTCAAGCAGCGGAGAACTCACTCCCCTAGAGGAGCAAGCTCCTCTTCCCAAGTTCCTGGGATTCTCACCCTACGATCGGCTGGGAAACAGGAGCGAGGCACGTGACAAAAAGAAACCTTCTTTGGATTTCAGCGATTCCAGAACCTGGCCTGATGAAGCATCCACAGGCCTAACTGCGTTAATATAACTTAAACTTCCTCCACAACATTGAGGTGCCACACCAAAACCTGTTTAACCCATTCGGTGGGGGTAAGGGCGAGGCCCCGCCCCCGATTCCAAATTAGCCAATCCAAACTGCCAGAATCGGTAGCGCGGTGTCTTCTGGGACCTGTAGGCTTCCGAGGCCAGGTTTTCTCCCAGCTTATGACTTCAATTCCCGGCGGCCAGCGGGCCCCAAGGTCGGCCCTCTTTCTGGGGGCGCACCACAGAACAAACCAGTGGGCGGGTCCTCACCCCTCCCAGAAGTGGTCAGAACCTGTGCTGTTGGTGCGGGCCGGCGATTCCCACGTGGTTCGGTGACTCGCGGTTGCAGGCTCCGGTCCTCTCTAACTTCCCCGGCCTGTGGGCCTGCTGCCTGCAGAGATGCCGAAGATCAAGTCAGGAGCGAGCGGCCGGCGCCGCGAGCGGCAACAACAACGCCGGGAGCTGAAGAGCGTAGGAGGTGGGGACAGCCGGGAGAGAGCTGGGGTCTGTCTGGTTGGGTCTTCCGGCAGGACCGAACCCGGGGCGAGGACGGAGTTCTGGGCCGGGACAGTGAGACCAGGCGTGGCCCGTGCTCTGGGAGCCGCGCAAGTCCCGGGTTTCCCGCAGCGCGGGCCACAGGCCCGGCGCGCAGCCTCTGGCTTCCTTTCCAGCAGAAGGGGTGAACTGAAACAGTCTGTCATCCCGGCTCCAAGCGTGACGTTTGGTGGCTCTCGTTGGCGCACATACTTTAACCCGACTATCCTGCTTTCTTCTCTGGGATGGTCCAATATTTGATTTTAGTTGGGAAATTAAGGCTATTTCATGTTTTCTTCCAGGACTCATGTTCAACACGGGGATTGGGCAGCACGTTTTGAAAAATCCTCTCATTGTTAACAGCATTATCGATAAGGTGGGTGTGGAAGAGGAGAGGGAGAGAGTTATTGGGTTACTGATTTTATTCTTAGGAATATCTAAGCATAGAAAGGATGCCTGGCACAAAATAGATGCTGTATAAATACTTGTTGAATGAATTGAGGAACTGTGTAGGATTCACAAGCTGTCTTCAATATGATTTGCTTCCTTCTGTGGGTCTCGGCTTCTCCTGGCTCCAAATTCTTTTATCTTTCTGTAGATTATTTACTTCTTAGCTTAACATTTCTACTTGTTCGATTCCAGATTATTATTCTTTTATTCCCAATCACTTTTTCTAGGCACCATCTATCACTGTTAGTTTTTATTTACTCCAGACCCTAAAATTATGTCTAAACAGACACCTTTGGAAGTTTGTTCTCCAGAGAAACCTATATGGTATAAGCCAATGCCACATATAAACTCTTCGGAGTTTTCTTCCTGTACGGGTTATTGATGTCTCTTATTGTTTTGGATGATTGCGTGCTAGGACAAGAAACACAGGTGGTGCAAATTACTTTCAGGATTGCAAAGGAAGCATCCTGGAACTGTAGAAAGAACATTACATAGGTAATCTCGACTTAGTGCCGTTTACAAAATGAGAGTTGGCCTAGCTTTTTAACCTTTTTGGCTCATGGATTCCTTTGAGCATCTGATGAAAGCTATGAACTGCAGCTGTGTGCATACAGACACCAAGTTTTGTGTACGATTTCTGGATACTCCTGCATCCCTGAAACCATACATGGATGTAGAATTGAGAAATACTGGTACAACGTGTTATGGTTCTCAGGCAAGGTCATCATTTTGACCTTTCCAGTTTGAACTTGGTGGTAACAGAGTTGGTAACAAGATGCTGTTGGAATCATTTCAAAGGTAGAAAGCAGAATGCAACTCTCAGAACTGCTATTCCTGCTTTTCTGACTCCTAACTATTGCCCCAAGTTAGGAGAGGTGTTAGATTTCCACTTGCACCTAATGTTAATGAGATAATTTTGTTAAGCACGTAGATCATGAAGGAATCTTCTAAAAAGGGAGTCAGGATAAGATCTAACTGAGCACTTTTGAGTAAAGATATTCAGTGTAAATTAAATTATAACAGATGTTCCTGTAAAGCTAAAGTGGTTGTGCTTGCTTGTAGGCTGCCTTAAGACCAACTGATGTGGTGCTGGAAGTTGGACCTGGAACTGGCAATATGACTGTAAAGTTGCTAGAAAAGGCAAAAAAGGTAAAAAGAGGATTTAGTGTTTGGTATCAGAAATTACTATGTGAGCAAGCTCGGGTGGCTTACAGATCTATTTAATTAATTGCTCCTTTGCTAGAAACTTTATCTTAGAAAATATGAGCGAACTGGGTGAAGGGGGTCAAAAGGTACCAACTTCCAGTTATAGAATAAGTAAGCCGTGGGATGTAATGGACATCATGGTGACTATAGTTAACAGCACTTTGTAGTATATTTGAAAGTTGCTAAAGAGAGTAAAAGTTCTCATCACAAGAAAATAAAATTGTAATTATGTGGTCATGAATGTTACATATATCTAATCATTATGTTGTACACATGAAACTAATGTAATGTTATATGTCAGTTGTATCTCAGTTTTTAAAAATGGATTAAAAGAAAAAGAAAATATGGGGTATATCAATCAGGAAAACAAACCACATTGGATATTTCAATACAGGGAATTTAATATAGGGAATTGGTTACATGGTTACTAGAGGACTAAGAGAAAAAATGGGAACACTGAGGTAACCCAATAGTGGTAATTCCAAAGAGCAGCTACCACCTCTAGGCTCAGGGGAACAAAGCACAGCAGT
Source organism: Mesoplodon mirus (assembly GCF_964341445.2). NCBI lineage: Eukaryota > Metazoa > Chordata > Mammalia > Artiodactyla > Ziphiidae > Mesoplodon > Mesoplodon mirus. Next base: position 135,088,349 of record NC_138980.1, read on the forward strand.
TGGAGTCATTGAACCTTAGGACTTTGGAGGAGATCTAGCACAGGCCTCTGAGATTAGGGTGTCACCTGGCCACTGCTGGTACCTTCTTTGTCTCTTGGCTTACCTAGTTCCAGTTAAATTGGACCACTGTTGTGTCCCTGATGGAAGTAGGCAACACATTTTAAAGAACTTATCTGAAGAGAGCTCAATGAAGAGACCATTGACAAAATGTGGGAATGTTAAGGGAACCAGTAAACATTAGTGAAAAACCTAGGGACTAGCAACAACAGGAAATAGTTACTATCCAAAGACCTCAAGGGGCAAGAGGAGGGAAATATGTTACCGGAGCCCAGTTAAGAGCAGGAGCCATCGAACAGGGGCCACTCATAGCAGAACACAGCCTCTGCCAAAACTTGTGTAAGGCATGGGCAGGCATTAGGAAATACTCAACGTTGCCCCTTGCACCGGTAATGCCTTTCATCAGACCATTGCCTTTCAGTAGCCAATCCCAACCAGAAGTCAAAGGGCAACAGAGGTGAACTGTATCACCCTACAGGCACAGAGAAAGCTGGAGAATGGACCTGGGAGCTAAACAGACTAAACGGCACATGTATCTACTCTGTAGGTGTGGTCTTCCTGGAAGTCAGTAAAACCTCAGCTTATATTGAAATAAAATTAAAATTTTAGCCTATCTGGTATCCCTTTTCATTTACTTGAGAAGTTATCTGTGCTGTATGTTCTGGATCTTAGTAGATGAGAGAAGTGATATACTCATTCCAGGAGCAGTTGCTTTGTGTGCTTCTAAGAACATTTACTACGAAGACATATTGTGTATTTTTTTCGTCATCAGTTGAGTTACAAAGCGTGGAGTTTTTATGAGCACAATATTCTGTTAGTTATTTGGGTAGAATGCTCACATAGTCCGGTTGTCTACTTCTCTGGGTGGTGTTCTTGTTGTTGTTCCCTTAGCCCCATTCCCACATTTTGTAAATACTCTCTTCATTAAATTCTCTTAAATAAGTTCTTTAAAATATGCTGGTAGAGTACAATTGAAGGAATATTGATGGTAGAATTGGGAAAAGGAGTTTAATTTATTTAAATCATGTAAGAGTTTCCATTGAGATAACAGGAAAAGATTTATACTCCATAATTAACCTAAAAAAATTTTTTTTTTGTTTTAATTTAGGTAATCGCCTGTGAACTTGACCTAAGGCTAGTAGCTGAACTTCACAAAAGAGTTCAGGGCACGTGAGTATACATAATAGAATTAAAGTGCATTTCAGTCTCATGAAACAATATTCTTTTTAATTGCTTTTCTTTTCTTATTATCAGGCCTCTGGCCAGCAAACTTCAAGTAATGGTGGGTGATGTGTTGAAAACAGATTTGCCATTTTTTGATGCTTGTGTGGCAAATTTGCCTTACCAGGTATGTTTTCAAAATGTAGGGAACATTATATATACTAAATTGTTTTCTGGTGTGTCTTTCCCAGAACTAACTAGTTAATTCTCTTACAGATCTCTTCTCCTTTTGTCTTCAAGCTGTTGCTGCACCGACCTCTTTTCAGGTTTGTGACAAGAAGAACAAAGTTACTGCCAAATCTTAGGAAAATTGACAGTTTAGGCCATGAACACAGGCAGCCAAAGCTTAAGGTTAATTCAGCTGAAAAACTACTGGAGAATTTGTTTTGTAGAAAATACCAATTTGTGTGCCGCTTTCTCTCTTCCTCTCTCTCTTTCTCTTTTTCAGTTGCCAGAGTTATTTGGGGGAGGTGTGGTCTAAGTCCTGCTCCTGAGACCAGGTGGTGTTTCCCTATTTTCTCATGCTCTTGCCATTAGCCCAGGTCAAACTTTTTATTACCTTATGTCTAGATTCTTACAGTGGCCTCCTAACTGGTTTCTAGTACAGTCTGTACCAGTAGTTTTCAAATCGCAGGTCAAAAACTCCTTTGTAGTTATAAAATAAATATAGTGAGCCATGACTGTCATTTTTTTTTAATTTATTAAATTTATTTATTTTTGGCTGCATTGGGTCTTCGTTGCTGCATGTGGACTTTCTCTAATCGTGGCAAGTGGGGGCCACTCTTCGTTGTGGTGCGCGCACCTCTCATTGCGGTGGTTTCTCTTGTTGAGGAGCACAGGTTCTAGGTGCACGGGCTTCAGCAGCTGTGGCACACGGGCCCAGTTGCTCCATGGCATGTGGGATCTTCCCGGACCAGGGCTCGAACCCATGTCCCCTGCATTGGCAGGTGGACTCTTAACCACTGAGCCACCAGGGAAGCCCCATGACTGTCATTTAGAAAAAAATTGACATGGAATAGAATATATCAGAGGGCATTCAGCGCATGTCATCGAGGTGATTATAGTTTCATGAAACTTTTTGTTTGAGTTCCCTAAACATATATATAGAGAGATATTTGTGGCAGGTGTTGCAACGTCAAATGTACTTCTTAGTGTGACTTATTGTCAAAAAAGTTTGAAAGTCAAGTCCCAGCTTGGAAGGTGCTCTTCTGTTCAGGAGCCTCCCCCTTGCTTGCTGAATAAAAAGTCCACTTTCCTTAACCTGTTAAATCAGGAGGACACTGATGTCACAATCTGCCTCAGCTCTTCCACAGGGATGTTTACCACCCCATGAATACAGTTCGGCTACTGAACCAATTTTGTTCGTTTGGGTTTGTTTCGGTTTTTTAAATATTTATTTGGCTGTGTCGGGTCCTAGTTGAGGCACATAGGATCTTTTGTTGTGGCACCTGGGCGCCAGAGTGTGCAGGCTTAGTTGCCCGGTGGCATAGTGGGATCTTAGTTCTCCAGCCAGGGATCGAACCTGCATCCCCTGCATTAGAAGGCAGATTCTTAACCACTTGACCACCAGGGAAGTCCCTGGGTTTTGTTTTCCTAGAGAGGCTTATGGACTAGTGCTGATCTGAAATACTTTCTCATCTGATCATTGAGGGCTTACATTTGCAAGGGGTTGGAGCTACGGCCATTACACAATGAAAACCAAAGGCAGCTGGATCATTTTGTGGTAATAAAGCTCAGGTTGAAAGTGTTCTCCTCCCTTCTGGCCAGCTGGACTAATTATTTTTTTTTTTTTTTTTTTTTTTTTTGCTGTACGCGGGCCTCTCACTGTTGTGGCCTCTCCCGTTGCGGAGCACAGGCTCCGGATGCACAGGCTCAGCGGCCATGGCTCACGGGCCCAGCCGCTCCGCGGCATATGGGATCCTCCCAGTCCGGGGCACGAACCCGTATCCCCTGCATCGGCAGGCGGACTCTCAACCACTGCGCCACCAGGGAGGCCCTGGACTAATTATTAACCCCAGATATTGCTTTGCTCTATTTCCCACTTAAGAAAAGTCATTGCAGTTAAAATACATTTATAGTTGAAAATGACCTTGTTCCTTATTCCTTTCTGCTGTCTTTTCAGATGTGCCGTACTTATGTTTCAAAGAGAATTTGCTCTCCGGCTGGTTGCAAAACCTGGAGATAAGTTATACTGCAGACTGTCAATTAATACACAGCTATTAGCACGTGTGGACCATCTAATGAAAGTATGTGACTGTTGTTGAAATAATGTGGCTTAACTCATCCTTGAGCATCTGTCTGTGCCTTCTGGGAGGAAATCATATTTGATTACTATTTAAAGTTGTTTTTGAGAGGACTTCTTAAACATTTTCTGATTAATAGGTTGGAAAGAATAACTTCAGACCACCACCCAAGGTGGAATCCAGTGTCGTAAGGATAGAACCTAAGAATCCACCACCACCTATCAATTTTCAGGTGAGGTTAAAATAACTAGGTCATTCAGTAAAGGGGAAAAAAAAGTCCAACCTGGAAGATGTGTGTCTGTAGCAACAGAAAGGTAATGAGTCAACCTAAGTGTCTAAACAGGAGAATGTTAATTATGATACATCCCTGTGATGGAGTAGATGGAATTATATGACCCAAGATAGTTGTTGAGGACCTCAAGAGCATGGAAAATGTTTGCAAAAGGTAAAAAGATTAGAATGCCATTGCAACTTGCTGAAGATTATAGCTATGGAAAACATGTATCTATTTGAATAAGACATGGGAAACAAGATAAAATGAAAATAGTTGTGTTAAATAGTATAAGTAACACTTTTTAATCAAAATTCTGATTTCTGCCATTTAAAAAGAGAAGAAAGCCAGATGATTTGATGTAAAACCTTACTGCAATCACATGGGATAAAAACGTGATTGCTTATGTGGTCAGTAACTGGTGGCAGTGGAGTGGCTGTCAGTTATTCCTGCAAGGTTTACTTAGGTGTATTGCACAGGCTATATTCTAAATCATGTCTGTTCTGAGTTTTTTGAAAATGATACTTAGATTTAAATAAATGCCATGTTCTTTGTTCAGATGTGGAACAAATATGTATTTTTTTTCTATTTTTAAAATTGAGGGTAAAATATTCAGTGAGGTGCACAGAAGTGTGAAAATCAAGTATGCATCTTACTTTTGCATGTGTGTGCCAGCCAGATCAAGGTATAGAACATTTTCATCAGTCCAGATATAGAACATTTTCATCACTCCATCACTCCTTTCATTTTTATATATGAACACAAAATAATACCTAGTAGGTATAGGCAGGGTTTAATATTATGTAAGAAAATATCCATCTACTGTTTCAGGAATGGGATGGCCTAGTAAGGATCACCTTTGTTAGGAAAAACAAGACACTGTCTGCTGCATTTAAGTAAGTATTTTACTAATTTGTGATATATGAGGGATCAGTGCTTCAGATACTGTGCTAAGTGCTAGAATTTAGTCCTTTTTCCTGAACAGATACCCTAAAGCATAAACATGATCCATGTCCAGACACATTTTTATCTTTTTAATTTTGTACTTTGGGAGGCAGGAGAATTTAGTGAAGTTCCTGGACTTGGGAATTAGATCAGGGTTTTTTTTGCAAAATAGGAAAAAACCAAAAACTGACCACACATCCTGCCTAGTTTTTCCTTGGAAAGATGAGGTGATGATGGACCCCTTCCACATTTTTGAAAGATTCATGGCATTTTAACTTGGAAAAACATAACAGCAATTTGGGGCCCAAGGTCAAAAGAAAGGTGAAAGCCACAATGAAAAAACATGTTTGTAGATGATGTTTTGTGGAGTCTAGAACTTCTTTAAGAATGTGAGAGATGATTATCAGGACTTTTTAAATATTAGTAGTTGCGATTATTTCAGAAGTTTAAATATTCAGCACCTTTTTTAGTTCCTTAATTTCGCCATATGGAACGTAGATTGAATCTTACAATAAACTTAAAGAAAATTATTTATAATCTGATTTGGGAATAATAGTGATATCATGTCTTTATGTAATACAGGTCAAATGCAGTGCAACAGCTACTGGAAAAAAACTACAGAATTCACTGTTCGGTCCATAATATTGTAAGCAGAAAATGTTTCTGTTGTTTCAATAATTTGTTGTGTTCTAAAATGTCCCTCTATTTCCTATTCTGTTTCACAAGATTCTTAATTTTGAACATTCCATAGGATCCTTAAAAGACAGTATGTCATGTCTAACTAGCACTAGAACTTGAATTCTAACAGGTCAGTGCTGCTATGTATTTTGCAGAACATATCTGAACACCCTTGAATACTCCACTCCATCCTCTTACTGAGGTTTTTTTTTTTTTTGCCATAAAAAGATTCAGTTGAATCATAATTTTCTCAAAGTTTTAAGCTTGTGTAACTTACTCAGCTTAAAATAATTGTGTACCATTTGCTAGCCTTTGAATTGTGGCCATCCCTTCTTGCTTGTTGCTTACGTAGCAATTACAAATTTAAAGTTACTATTTTCTCAGTGACTTTTTTTAGTACCCAGAAATTGAAATAATTAGAACAAAGTATGAGATAAATAGTAGATTTCTGGTTGTGAACCTCATGTCTCTGTATTATAGTATCTGTGCAACATGTTCTTTAACTAGTTGTGTGTGAGCACACATAGACATATCCATATTATAATGACTGTGATGTTTGATAACTTTTTAGTTCTTTCAAGCTAATTAAATGGAGCGGACAGATAAAAGCAAATTTCCTTTGTATTTTTTTACTCAGATCTTACGTGGTTTAATGTACCACATTGCTACCTCCATTTTATGAATAAAGTCATTGAACATCTACCTACATAGGAAATACTATGCTGGATTAAGAAAAGTTTTTAGATGAAAGATGTAAAGTATGAAATATTCTCAAGGGTTGGAGAGGCCATCTATGAGAAAAACTTAACTAGCTGGTAAAATGAAATTTGTACCAAGAATATGTTACTTTTAAAGAAGTAACAATTGCTGTAAAATTTATTTTATAGCTTTAATTACTTTGTGTTATGAAGTACTTTGTGACACCTGAAACAACTATTTCAGAATTTCTAAGAAGAAAAAGGGCAATATACATGATTTAATTCATTCAAGGTCTTCTGTGTATTTGGTATATGCTAAAAAATCAACCACTTAACTAATGAGAGATCCAAGTCTTAATCTGCACAAACAGGCTTTCCAAAACTGTCATGAACAGATAAGGTGACTGTTTATGACTTACTGAACTAAAAAAAAAAAAGAGTCAAAGTGACTTCATTAAAGATATGTTGTTCATTTATTCTGAATCTTATATTGATAGATAATACCAGAAGATTTCAGCATAGCAGATAAAATACAGCAAATCCTAACCAGCACAGGTTTTAGTGACAAGCGGGCCCGTTCCATGGACATAGATGATTTCATCAGGTAACTACATTTTCCTTTTCCTACATTTTTACATATCTTTACTGTGACACCTTCAGATTTAGAAATTTAAAGGCTTTTAAGTGGTATAAGGTGCTACCTGGGAGTTATTGCATAGCACTTCCATGGTATGGAATAGTATTTGGTGTAGAAGACGGAGGCTAGTTAGCTGCAGCAGAACGAACACTTTCTGTACAAACAGCGGTGGAGAACAGTCCGAGCCTGGAGATAACCTCTGTGGCAATGTGTGTGGTGGTGTGCATGCTCCTCCCCTCTAGCCCCCTCCCCCAACTCCCATTCACAGTTAGTCTTAACAGTTTGTCTCTTCAAAGTAGCCTGTAAGGTAAAAGAATCATAATATATATAGTTGGGTCTTTTTTCTTTATTGAGAATAGCTTTTAAGTATGAAATAATATTAGTTACAATCATATCTGGTTCATTTCTAACTGGTTCAGTAACTTATTTTGTGGACTGAGGCAAGTTCCACACACCTGAAACAAAAGAAGCGTGTCATAATTAACTGGGCAATATAGACCGAAATTTGTTTTCCTTGGATTAAGCAAGTAAGTCTTAGGAAAGCAGAGTAAGGCATCAAATTACCCAGGTAATTATTAACCTGTATTCATTGTTTTTAATCACTAACACTCTGATTTCCTAACTAATAAACCATAAATTTTTTCCTGTCTATCCAATTCATTTTTAAAGCTTCCATGGTCTAGAGGCTGATAAAAAAAGAGGGTAGATTGTTATAAAAGTCATTGGTTTGACTTTTCTATGCTAGAAACACAGTTGTATGTAATTGAGACAAATGGTGCTTATATTTTATTGGCAGGCTAGCAGTACTACTGAATCTTTATTAGATGTTAATCCTAGGAGTTGAACATTATTCATAAGTATCCATCTTCCTTTTTCAGATATCTTAACCCATCTCGATGGTTCTTATGGGCCATTCTGAAAATAATCTCAGGCAGGAGGTCTAAGTAGAAATATTTCATCTTATTTTCCTTCATTGTTATTAATCTTCTTCAAGGTTACTAAACATGCAGTTTGCTAACTAGGATCTAATAAGTACACAGGTATCCAGAGAGAAGCAGTATTTAATTTGAAACTCAGTAACAGTGAACTCAGAGAGGAAGAACGGACACATGAGATTAGCCATTCATCTCTCTCCTGCCTCTAATTCCAAACAGCTTCACATTCACTTACCAGGTTGAAATGGAACAAGGGCCAGTGTCCTCTTAGGCCAGGGATAGTGTAGGTCTAAGATCATTTTAGTTAAATTCATCATGCCTTAAGACATACAGGCTATGACAGAAGAGGCACCAAAATGATGTGGTTTTAACCAATACACATCCCATAAATTTAGTTGAAGAATAAAGTTTCTTTAATGACTAGTGTTAGGAGTGGGTGGGCTTCACAGGTTTGCTGATGTATTTGTGTTTTAGAATTCATGGTATAGGGACTATGTATGCACTGTTACTTGCTACAAACTAGCATTTCAATACCATCCCATTTTGGTTTCTTTTTTCAGATTGCTACACGGATTCAATGCAGAAGGTATCCATTTTTCTTAGGTATCTGCAGAAGAGAAGTTTCCAAACTCAACAAAGTAGAATTATACATTCTTAATAATTTGAGAAGATGAACTATGCTTGGACACTATGTGCTTGACTATTTTTGATTTACTACTGTTGTCACCATTTATTACTCTGAATTTTTAAGGAAGGAAGTCAATTCTAACTATACAGGTTGTTGCTTTTTTGGTTTTGGTTTGATTTTAATATATAACATAGGGCAGGGTCCAATTTATACGTGATACTCTTCAAGTTTAAGAGCCGCAGACACGCACAACTTTACACTTAAAAGTTATTTCTAACAGTGTATTATATAAAGATGTTACACTAATATTTTCTATGTTACATATTACTGTGAGAACCTTTTTTTTTAGGATTTTAGCTCTTTAGGCCTTTGTTCTTCAAGTCATAAAGTTAAAATATGCTTAATTTAGTCACATATTCCCCATACCATTTCTTCTTGTTATTCATGTGTACAGTAAAGCGATGGTTTCCTTGTTTCCTAAAATGTTATTTTGCTTCTCTCGTTCTTTCTCTGTTTATCCTATGTAATTTCTATCACTGCCTACCCCTTTAGCAATCCTGCAGCTAACAGGCTAGGGTTCTAGGTAAGCCTGAGTCTGCTATTGCCACCACATGGTGCCAGGCATACTACTTCTGGGCATTCCTTACTTGTAAATGAGGATGCTCAGCTAGAGTGAAAGGAACTATAAGATTGTAGGTGTTTTCTTAGGGAGATAGTCATAGATTTAAAATTTCAAAGGGTTTTATAAATCAACACTGGCTTTAAAGTTAAAATCCAAATTATTTTAACAGAGGTACACTGAGTGAACCTAGAAGGAAAAGACAGGTTGTTTGCATAAACAGATTTTTTAGAAATCTGGCTTCAAAGTGATATATTAAAACATTCCTATATAACTAAAATAATGTATATTCTTAGTTAATTATTAATAGGGATATCAGCTTTCAAGTCTGAGAAAGTAAAGAATGTTTAATCCAGATCCAAAAAATTTAAGTTATTCTTTAAATAATAACTGCACAAAACCACTTTTGTTACATAAATACTACATAATTAAGAGTAGGTTTTTTTAATCTCACAAAACTACTTAATTAGCAAAGTTCACTTGTACCATCTCTATCCTTAAAGGAAAATTTAAATTTAAGATTTAATTCAGCTTTCCCTCTTATTTCCCTGTCCTCCTATGGACTGCTGAGTTTCAGTCCCTTTTATAACCTTCAGATTTCCCTATCTGTAAAACTGAAGGAATGGATTATACTACCAAGATCTTTTCTGGTACTGATTTTTAATATACCTTGAATACTAATCAGAGTGAAGCCATTATAGTATAAGGCAGTACATTTCCAACTGAGGAGACCTTCCAGAGATAGTACCCTTCTAATTTAAATAATAAATTAAGACTAATCTGTTGTGCTTTAAAATGAGTAAATTCACATATCTCTTTATGTCCTCTGAAGATCGGTTAGGCTCAGAAACTACCTTTTTAAACAGCCTCTGTAAGGTCAATGGTAACAGTTCTCCATTCTTCCTCTTCTCCTTGAAATAAACACAAATAGAACATCTTACAGCTGCAAGAAAACCTGAGTCCCTTCCAAAACAAAGGTGATTGTATTGAAGTAAACTGTCTCGAAAACTCATTCCATAGATTTAATAATAAGCACACTGTGAAAATCTACACTTGTTCTAGATTTCAAGTTTACAGAGGAGCTTTTCACCATGGTGTTAGGATTTCCCACAGCGACCTTCTGAGTTCTGTGGACAGTGAAGTAGGGAGTCTGGCTCATGTGACTCTATTCATAGCTTCCCATTAGCCCATATGAATGAGCTGGTAGTTCCCTAGAGTAAATCAAAACAAGACACCCTTGGGAGACTTTTTTGTTGTTAATGTACTCCTAGACACTATCCTGGGAACTGAGGGAAAACTCCTAGAGAGAGATATAAATCTTCTAACAAAATATTTACATGAGAAGTGGCCGGTTTTCTTCCTTGGAATAGCAATCTGTAAAAATAAGTGCCACCATTTAAAAAGCAGCATGCCCTAGATGAAGTGATTGGTGAGAATTTAGTGATTCTCATCAAATAACGGTGAAACATCATACATTAGGTAATGGGTGGAGCTTGGGTCAGATCTGCCTTTTAAGGCAAAGTCATCTCTTTCTTAGCTTAAATTCTTTTTCAAGAGAGTTATGTACTGTCTATACTTGGCTTAAACTAACAGTTCTATTATGGACTACTTTCAATGTACATGTACATATTCATGCATCAGAAGCCAATTTCCTTTAACAGTACCATTTAAAAGGTACATTTTGGGGTGCTAATGGACACTTCAACTTAAGTAATGGTATTGGTAAAGATCAAATTGCACTATTAGTCTTGTTAATACCACACTGGAACACACACTGCATATATATGTATTATCCTAAGATAAAACTCTTTTCAGAATTTCATTACTTTTTATTATACACCAACTAGTTTATATTTTAGTTCTTTACAAAGAAAATGCTAAGAAAATTATAACCACATGTTATATGGTTTTTAAATCATAATTCCAGATTTTTTTACATATAAGATGGAATGGTCCAGCAGCTATGTCCACTGTCACAGACTTTAGTTCCATTCAATGATATGGCACATCCTGCAAATCTAGTCACACACAAAAAATGTCTCAATTACAGTAAAAATGTACACAAAGGTAATTTACAATGACAAATAAGGAATGTAATTTATCTTGGCTGTGCTTCAGAAATTTAGGGTCAGTAGCCTTAGTCAAGGCACAAAGCAGGAAGAGGTGAGCACAGCTGTTTCTAGAAGTGGGCAAGGTATGTACAATCACTGATGAGGTATGCATGCACGCAAAGGATTTAAAACTGCTCAGTCTTGCTATGAAAATTGAACTTGAGTTAAAAGGAAATGCTGTGGCTTCCCCCTACTATTCACCTCTGGATCAAGTCCACAATCTTACTTCATCATACAGAAAATAAAATTGGCAAGGATCTTCAAAAGTAAATCACTATGTGGGTAAATGAAACAAAATGCTTCACTATTCCCAAACCTTGGTTGTGCCTCCTGGACTAGAAGCATCTTGTAGACAAAGGAGTGTTTCACAAAATTGAAATGTCATTCAGGTTGAAGGGACAAGACATTTTCCACAGACACTTAAAATTTCAAACTTTCGAATGGCCCTTACAGCTGAACCATTGTATGTTACAGTAGCGAGGGTTCTGGGAATCCTTTAGCAACAAATGCTGATTTAAAGGGCACGGGGTCTCTTCGGGTTGATTTGCTTGCTGGCCTGTTCTTCCTCTTGTAGAGCTGCACGAAAAGATTTCACTTTATCTTGGAAAAAGAAAAGAACAAGGGAATAAGTTTTGCATTACATGCAATGCAGCACACAACTTTATGGGTCCTATCAAATCAGCTCTCTTATTAACTCAGGACTTTTCCTTCTTTGTTGTCCGGAAACTCAGAACAGTGCTCAACTATAGCAACAGACTCAGATTCCTGGAAATACTTGTGGGGTTTTTTTGTTATCTTCAACAGATTTCTGTTCTATTTGGCACATTTTACAGCATTCAATTTTAATTTATTTGAATTCCTTTTTGCAGTGTAAAGAGGCTATATATGTGTGTAAAGTAGACATTTCTTCTCTCAGTATTAGAAAATGTCTACTCCCAATTCCTATTTTACCTTTTTAAGCTATGAAATTTTAAGATTATTTGAGTTTTTAAGAAAACATGTCATTTTTTCCTCATCAGGGATAGCAAAAGGGCATGATGGGGAAGGGAAATTAAAGGACACATTTCTTGGCCTTACAATTCTGTCCTACTATCGTGCACTGATTCAGTCACTTAAGAGTAAGAAATACGTAAGTAAAAATTGGAGGAGGCAAATAATAGCTGTGTGAAGATGAGAAATCTTTCTGTAACAGTGGTTCTCAATTTGGGAGTGATTTTCGCTCCCCTCCCGGGGACATTTGGTAACGTCTACAGACATTTTTGATTGTCACACTGGGGCGGTACTACTGTCATCCAGTCAATAGAGACCAGGGATGTTTGTACGCATCACACAATGCACAAGAGACAGCACCTACCAACAGTTTCCCAACTTAAAATGTGCAAAGATTATGGCTTTCAGAAAAAAGGGGAGATATAAAGTTGGAATCTCAATTTCTTTCCCCTCTTCCTAAGTAAAACGATGTTGAAAAAGTTGACTTTTTTCTCTCAAGGAATTAAGGAGACTGAAGTAAATTTTACTAGTTCTTTCCAGCATTAAATTGAATAAATAGGTAATTTTAAAAACAAAACACCTGAGTAATAAGACGCTGATACACTGTGGTTAATCACTTCAACTCTGTAACTAGTTTTTCTATCAATAAATTGTGGTTATTAAAAAAAAAAAAAAAAGTTGACTTTTCTGAAATTTAGAAAGGAATTTAAGGGGACTTCCCCAGTGGTCCAGTGGCTAAGAATCTGGCTTCCAATGCAGGGGACACGGGTTAGATCTCTGGTTGGGGAACTAAGATCCCACATGCCATAGGGCAACTAAGCCTGCACCTCAACTAGAGAGAAGCCCGCGTGCCGCAATGAAGACCCAGCACAGCCAAAATAATAAAAAAGAAAAAAGAAAGGAATTTAAGGACTTCTGGATTTGATGCCTGGTAATATAATAGCTCTCAAACTTCTTATGTTAACAACAAAATTATCTCTGGATGGTAAAAAAAAAAAAATTTTTTTTTCTAAGGAAGGACTGAATAATATCTAGGTAGTAATTTCTTCAGAGTTTGGATATGCTTGCTTATACATGAATCCTGAGAAAATTAAGGAAAGGAACTAAGTTGAAAGCTACATCTTACAAAGAAAAAAAATTAGGATGCATTGTGATCTGTCTTCTGAATAAAATGCATACCGAAAAAGCTGCTTGTGCATTATGACAGATTAGCAAAATGATCAAAACACTTTAAATCAAGGCTTGAATATGAAGAACATGAAAACCAGCAAATTTTAGAAACCCTACATCTGCACAAACAATTCTAAATTGGCAAAACGGTCACTGCTGACTCTATAGGATATGATTTCAAATAACCAACTTTACAAAGAACCTAGTTTAAAAAATTTGAAGCAGCTTGTTTGATGCTAAAAACTAGCAACTTCAGTCTGGTTTCATGTTGCATTGCATGCACACACAAAGAAACCTACTTGCATATAAATGAACATAGCTAATTTGCCAAAGCCTAAGAAATCACATACAATACATGCTTATCTGAAGCTGCAGAGATAAGCTAATTAAAAAGCCAAGAAAGAAGCCATGGCATGTAGGTAAACCACATGCCTCCCTTCATAAGCAAAGTAGAAAGAGTTGTTTTGAAACCTTCCCCTTCATTTTTTAGAACAAGTGTTCAAAGGAAAAACATGACAATATGCACAGAAAGGAGATGCACATAGGAGGCTATAGAAAGATGACCCGTAATAGACCTAAACCAAGGAAAATAATTCTGAAAAGCATCGGCCCACCAAACTAAAACTCTGAATGGGTATACAAAATTTACAAACTTGTTAAAATATATTGTCCCTCTTTAATCATAAGAGGTCTTTACCTTCTCCAAAGACTAAAAAAAAAGATGACTAGAGAGCACTTGAAATGATTTTTCATGTTTCATTTTTAGAAAAATCAGAATGGTTCGTTGGTCTTCAGTACCTCTACAAAGATGTTAAATGTACCCATAATTTTCACTTCAGATATCTTCTTACAATATGAAATCCTCCCACTAATTATATACAAATATTAGGCAGATTTCAAACACTAAAATGAAAAAAGAATTACCCCGCAGCTCAGTTAAAATGTCTATTTTTTGCTCAAGAATAGCTTCAAGTTGCGTAGCATATGAATCTACATCATAGTCTACTTCTTCAGTCATCTCTAGGAGAGCCTTTTCATCTTCTAACCATCGAATAGATTCCTAAAATGACCAAGAAAAAAAAATCAATAATCCAATGAGCCAATTTATAAGACGGAAACCAATTAATAAATTTCATGTTAATATAATCAAACATACTCAAGATGGTATTCTCTAAAATATTAATAACCATAAAACATCTTTACTTATAGAGTAAAATTAAGAAATATCTCCTTAAATTTGAACACAAACACCACTGTGACAGGCCAAGCAAGATGACTTCATTTTCCTATTGTTACTCTACTTTGAGTGGGGCTTGGGGGAGGGAATGAATCACACACACACACTCACACACACACCAATGAGCAGAGTAAGTCTCAAACTTCAACAGCTGTCCCTAAAACAGAACGACAACGGGTGTAATAATAAAGTTACTGATCAATCTGATGAGGCCTATGGGAGCCCAGAACTTGTAAATCATCTGGAATTAACATATCCATTTGGGGCCTCACAGTGGTTGAGCCAAGAGGTAATCCTAAATTCTACACACTAGCTCTTCAATATTATTGACTGTAAGGGAACACTGGATAGCCCTTTTTTTTTGGCCGCACCATGTGGCTTGCAGAATCTCAGCTCCCTGACCAGGTATTGAACCCGCGCCCTCCACAGTGAAAGCGCAGAGTCCTAACCACTGGACTGCCAGGGAATTCCCAGGATAGCCCATTTTAGAAGAGTCAAATGAACCACTAAACAGTAGCTACTTAGTACTATTCATAAATGCTTCAAGGAAACCATTCCTTTTTTTTAAAAAAAAATAATTAATTAATTAGCTATGTTTGGCTACGTTGGGTCTTCGTTGCTGTGTGCAGGCTTTCTCTAGTTGCGGCGAGCGGGGGCTACTCTTCGTTGCAGTGTCCGGACTTCTAATTGCGGTGGCTTCTCTCGTTGCAGAGCATGGGCTCTAGGTGCGCGAGCTTCAGTAGTTGCAGCACACAGGCTCAGTAGTTGTGGCTCGCGGGCTCCAGAGTGCAGGCTCAGTAGTTGTTGCGCATACCTCATTCTAACAAGGCATTCACAAGTCTACTGCTGGATTCCAAGACAATTCAATTGTGCTGCACACACAACTGTTCTATAAATGTACCAATTTAGTTCTGACTCATCAAGTATAAATTTGAGTTTGAAAGCCTCACCTGACTGAGTTTTATGGGTGTCCATATTGTTCTAACAACTTTCTTAAATTACAAGTGTCCTTTTTTGATTTAATCTAAATACCTAGGCCTCTGAAGAGATTCCCATAATACGGATTTGACTAAAACTGTAACAGTTTTAATCAACGTATACCCAATTCTGAAGTTATAAACAGTTCTCTTATGTTTTTGAGACCTTCATCCAAGTGCTTGAATGGCGAGAGCTGAGGAATGTTAATGTTTGTTTACAGATAAATGAAGATTTCTTCAACATCAGAGAAGGAATATAGGTTAACAGGACGAAGGATTTATACACTGTGGGAAGGGGGCGGGGGGGCAACCTGACTGTACAGTCTCCATAAAGATGTTCAAAATTATCTTCACTTCCTCAAAGGTATCACCCTCCAGAATATTTCCTCTTTTTTTAAAAAAATTATTTTATTTTAATTTTTGGCTGCGTTGGGTGTGTGTTGCTGCATGCGTGGGTGAGCAGGGGCTACTCCTTGTTGCAGTGCATGGGCTTCTCATTGCAGTGGCTTCTCTTGTTGGGGAGCACGGGCTCTATTTGCACAGGCTCAGCAGTTGTGGCACGTGGGCTCAGTAGTTGTGGCTCACAGGCTCTAGAGCGCAGGCTCAGTAGTTGTGGCGCATGGGCTTAGTTGCTCCACGGCATGTGGGATCTTCCCAGACCAGGGCTCAAACCCGTGTCCCCTGCATTGGTAGGCGCTTTCTTAACCACTGCGCGACCAGGGAAGTCCCCAGAATATTTTCTTGTTTATAAAAAGGGAGAGGGGAGGATCGTATGGTAAAAGGTTTTTTTAAATAGGTTTAACACACAATGGGATAAATACCTAAGGAGTTACTGCTATAGGAAGGGATATAATACCCCTCAGTTATCTGCCACTGACAGCTCAGTCAGTACAGTAACTCTCCTGAAATACTCTTCCTTTCCTGCAAAGACTGACTCTTCCTCAATTGTTCTGATACCCTTTAGAAGAGTTTTTCCTACTGCTGTCAAACAAACTGGCCTACCATGAAGAAAGGGGTAGTGGAGGGTAGAAGTTCAACTCCTCTATAAACGGACAACTGACAAAAGCAAATGAATTGGGAGAACAGAAGAAATAAACTAGATCTTTCCATCACAGCTGCAAAGAAAGTTTTTTTGTAGTGATCATTCATTCTATTCAAAATTTACTGTGTCATATGCCCTACAAATACACATATACTTACACATAAACAAGTATTATTTTTAGATTAGTGTGATACTCAAAGAATTACAAAAGTTGGTAGTTAATTTTTCTAGAGAAACATTTGATTAAAGATTCTGTCTTACTTTACCTGGAACACTGCCCTGTGATCTTCTACAACTTGTTCTTCCATTTCTACCATTTGTGAGACAGCTTCGTGGAAAGTAAACAACTGTGGAGAAACCTCTTCTTCCTTAAAATAAAAATAGTTTAAAAATTATGACATAAGTTTATATTTTAAATGTTATAATAAAAAAGTAGTTTTTCTGTGTCATCTACAAAAATGCAACTTAGAAATTGAGGACGCTTGAATGTTAAAGACAACTAAAACAAAACATGAAAGGCAAAGCCACAATTTCTTTTTATGGGTCAAAAATATTTAACATAACACTCAGTAAGACAAACTTAAACACATCAGTAAGAGACAGTTTTCACTTATCCCAAGCTTTACCACAGAATTACTGTAAAAAAGCAATCTCTTTTGGAGTGCAACTTTTCAAAAATACATTTATCACAGGCTAGAAATATACTGAAATATTTCCTCAGTGTTGTTTACTTTCCCTAACAATTTAATTCACATATATGTCTTAAATTTCTTTTTACTAGAAGAGAGATGTAAACATAATATCTTTCATGACTGTGACTATCAAATTGGTATTCTGAAGGATTCAACTCTTACTAAATTTTAATTTCTGAATTGCATTCTACAATTTACTTACTGGTTTTTACAGAAATTTTAATGGACAATTCACAACTTTATCAACAAAAACTCACATATGTACATGCAACATATATTTTGGTCCTACATCAAGTCAAACTTCTCTGGCCTTGCTTTCTTTTTTGAGCTTCCTTCCCAACTCTAACATCTAATGATTTATTTCCTCAAAATATGGCTGTAGTGATTGAGAAGTACCCTTAAAATTGTTTTATAAAATGTCAGTAAGAAAAGCAACATTTTTCAAATAAAATACACAATCCTAAATATATGTGTATACTTTCGTTAAATTAAATATTATAAGTAGACTTTGACTTATTTGACTCTTTCATCAATAAGCTGCCATCCCTAAAAGTTTATATAATCAAGTTGGCTAAAGAATTTTTTATTTTCTCTTTGGGAAAAGAGCCATCTGCTTTTAATCAGGACATGCAGGCATGATTCTCTCATATTCTCTGTCCTTCTGGTAAACACACAGTCAACCACCTTTACTCATTTTATCTGCCCACTTCACTGCCAATCCGAGAATGTCCTGTCTTTTCTCTGCTTCAAGATATTATGCAAACTCCTATCACTTCCATGCAGCCCACTCAGAATACTTTTTGTTTATACAACTACTTATGGAATTCTAATGCACTTGATTATCCTCTAGTTTGTCTACCTGTATTACTTTTTATCTCCAGGGCATGTCCTGGACACTATCCCATTTTAATCTACCTTGTTAAAATTTAATATAGCAATAAGAATATGTACACAGGCACCAATACTTAACTAAAGGCTAATGCTGAACCATCTCAAGACAGTTCCTTGGGGAAGGCAAAGTTGAAAGAAACCCACTCTCTCATATATAAGGGAGGTTGCAAGAACCCATGATGTCATGCTTAAAGCCTCTGGATTAGTTCTGGTCACCTAGCCAACCTCTCCAAATTAAGGTCCTGCAAAGATCCAATAGATGCAAGAATAAAATGTGAGAGATCTGCTATAGGGAGTGCCTATCTTGTTCTGGTTTTCCATATCTCTGAAGGCACCGTATCTAGGAGCAATGCAGGGTTTGCTTTAAGGATTTTTTTTTTTTTTTTTTTTTTTTTTTTTTTGCTTTAAGGATTTAAAAAGCAACTGCAGTCTCTTTCAAACGTTTTGGGGACGGGGATAGACTAACGCCAGGATTTCATTTTTAGTTCTTTATCCTCTATGGTTCAAAGTTCAGAACTCTTATTTTAAACCAGGTTTCTTAACTTCGACACTACAGACATTTTGTGGGGGAGGAGGAAGGCTGTCCCTGTGCATTGTATGATGTTTAGCATCATCCCTGGCCTCAACCCACTGGATGTTAGCAACACCATCCCACCTGTGACGACCAAAACTGTCTCCATACATTTTCCCCTGGAGAGGGGCTAAGTCACTCCTGGTTGAGAACTGCTGCATTGAGTCCTACTTTGTAGAGTATTTTGAAACATGATAACAAAAAGTAGGATATCCGTTTGTTTACTCTAGAATATTTTGGACTTTAAAATACCTGCTGGAAAGTATAAAAATATTAACTTAAGTTATACTGTTTCCAAAGAATATCTTATTGCAGCAAGCAATCAATTTAGCTGACCTAAGATTTCACTCTGGTATAAGAAAGACCCAGATTTCAATCCTGCTGGGCTTCAGTACTTACTACTTGTATGATCTTAGTCAAGTGAAAAACAGGGATAATTATAGTACCTACCACACTGAACTGTGAGGACTATACCAGATCATAGATGCCTAGCAAATATATGTCATGAAGTAAGCAACTAATAAATGCTACCTTCTATCATTATAAGAAAATGCCACCATAGGATTCTTAGTGGGAAAAGAATGATACAAAACTATATAGATTATACATTTAAAAAATGAAGTTAAATAACTATGTGAAAATGTGTTTGTACTTTTTTGTTCTTTCTTTCTTTTTTTTTTTTTTTTTTTTTTATAAATTTATTTATTTATTTTTGGCTGTGTTGGGTCTTCGTTTCTGTGCAAGGGCTCTCTCTAGTTGTGGCAAGCGGGGGCCACTCTTCATCGCGGTGCGTGGGCCTCTCACTGTTGCGGCCTCTCTTGTTGCGGAGCACAGGCTCCAGACACGCAGGCTCAGTAGTTGTGGCTCACGGGCCCAGTTGCTCCGCAGCATGTGGGATCTTCCCAAACCAGGGCTCGAACCCGTGTCCCCTGCATTGGCAGGCAGATTCTCAACCACTGCGCCACCAGGGAAGCCCTTGTTCTTTCTTTATACCTCATTGTCCTTATGCAGTGGGCACATATTATTATTTTTAAGCAACAGGGGAATCAAAATTTTAAATTTATAGAATGTCACCAAACACTCAAAAATACAGAAAGCAACCAGATTTAACAAATGTCAGATTTTTTCCATTTTTGATACAGTTCATGAATCCTTTTAATACATGTGCATGTGTCCATAATCTTGTTTCTAAGCTTTATATATGTGATATATTGTATGTACAATTCTTAAACTTGTTTTCTCCCTGTATTACTTTAAAAATCCCCAAATTTTAACATCAGTATAAAATCTGGAAAAAAGAATAGTTAGATCAGGGGTCAGTGAACTTTAGTACATATTTTGGGGTTGTGAGCCATACAATCTTTGTCACCTCTGGTCTTAATGAGCAGGGCCATGTTTCAACAAAACTTTATTTGTAAAAACAGATGGCAGGCCCAGAGGCTGTAGTTTGCTGATCCCTGATTTAGATGATAGTTTTCACTTATTCTGCTATGGATGAAATGACTAAGATTAGATAATTACAACTATATTATGTCACTTACATTTTGTTCACAAAGAAGTTTTAGATCATCCCTCTGAGGGGAACTCCCCACACCCCACTGTGCCTCTAAATCATCAATCTGATTTGGTGGATGGTGCATTATTGGACGGGCATCACCAGCAGCAGCTGGATCCACAGTCAATTCTTTCACCCTATAAACACATAAGAGGTATCTATAATTAACAAAGACAAATGCAGAGGAACAAAAAATATCAACTAATTTAATATAAAAGCAATTCAATAAACATATTAATATTGATGATGTCAGCTTTCCAGATCAAATCTAACTGAAATCTGTAGAAATACTAAAGGTATGTTTAGCTGTGAAGCTTTAGGAATTTACTTAGGTATATAACTTTACAATTACTTCAAACATAATTACTGTGCATAACACATTGAGAATCAACAAAGTATGCAGATTCAGTATTTCAAAATAAATAAGAGACACTTGTTGCAACTAAATTGCTGAACAGAAAAATGCTAACAATGGCACTTAGATCAATAAATGAATCACAGTCAAAAATCTTTTTTTTTTTTTTGGCCGCACCGTGTGTCACGCGGGATCTCAGTTCCCTGACCAGGGATCGAACCTGCGCACCCTGAAGTGGAAGCGTGGAGTCTTAACCACTGGACCGCCAGGGAAGTCCCCCAAAATCAAAGAATCTAATACACTTTGCAGATTTGGTAGTTAGAAGGCTCAATTAAAATAGCTACATGTGAAATATTTCTAATCTATAAAGATTATAAGCTGTAAATTTCTATCATTAAAAAAAGTTTACCCCTTAAACTTCAATTTACATATTTGGGAGAGGGTACACTTCTTAAGTCAAGAGGAGCCTTGTGATTTCCTTGCAGACAGAAAGAATGTAAACTGTTCATTTTAAATAAGACAGTTTATCCTTCAATGGTAAATATGCAAAGATGACATCATCCTTAAAAAGATGAGAGGGGAAAAGGAAGCCTGAATTCTAAATCAACATTTTAAAGCAAATTAATAAAGTACATAAAAATGAAGATCATGCAGTACAACCACCACCTGCCAAACAAAATGAAAATGAAAAATAAAATGGCTCAGGACAAAAGTATATGCTATGAAAGTAAATGCTATAAAACAGTTATACATAGCACAATCCAAAAGAAACTATTAAAATAAACATGTTATGTATAGAATGAAGTAGACCTGGTAATCGAAGGAGAAAAGTCGTCATACTCATAAGAAGGAGAGAGATCAGGGCGACTGCCACTACCCTGTGAGAAGGGAATGTCTGATGGACTAATTCCAAACTCCTTTACTCTGCAGCACCAAAACAGCAACAAATTAAAAGAAAATGCTCTTGTAAAGACAGCAATGCACATTTCAAGTTTGCATTTAGTACTCAGTTTAAAATTTGTTTAGGAAAGGATCAACGTTGTTATGACAATGTATTTACACTATTCTTAAAAATAATCAATGTGAAGAGGCTTCTGAACCCCTCTGTTCTATTCACTCCCTACTCCATAGTCCTTCCTTTTCTCATGATCTTTCTAGAAGTTTAATGAGTCCATCACCTAAATTTGAAATGCCCTGTATTTAGCTACATGACCACTCATGTCTAATTTCCTTGTGTAGTCAATACCATGAATATTTTATTAGCATTAATGAGTCCTCAACACTCTTGCAGTCTTTTCAAACAGGACACAAGAGAATTAAGTCCTAATGGCATACACCGTTTATAATGAATTAACTTCTTTCCTATGCACCTCGAATGGTATTAGCTACAAAGCAATCCTCGAACAAACTGAGAAAACAGTCACTCAGATAATTTTCTGTGTTTGGTGATTCAGGTGATGAACCACGGTGAAAAAAATCCTTTAGCAATGGAATTTAAATTGCTTTTGCTAATGTCTCTAACAATTATATTTAACTAAATCTTGGCTTTTATGACCCAATTTTTGTGACTCCCTATGTCCTCTTTAGGCCAATCCCATTTCATAACAGTAGGAAATATTTATTAATTACTTCCTATATATCAGATATTATGATTAATATTTTTAGACATTATATTATTTAATCATTATGACAATATTGTGATATTATTATCACCACTTTACAGATGAGAAATAGGTTCAGAGCAATAAAGTATCTTACCCAAGTTCACTCAATGAGAATGTGGCATAACTGAGGTTCAAACCTAGCTGTGAGTACAAACCTTATGTTTAAACACTTCAATATACTAACCATATTCTCTGTTTTTCTCATTACTTCTCTTAGGTTGAACTAAATGAAATTACTATTTTTATACATCAAAAATAGTCACATAGATCAAACTAATAATTTCTTTTACTTAGAATCTTTCTTTGACCTATTGGTAATATCTACTCTCAAAGGTTCAATACCAGATTCCTTTGCCTTTATCCTTTTGGAAAGCTTATTTACACACGTGCTGACAAACCTAAATTTCTAATACTGACTTAATAACTCTTTTTACTCCCAACCCCATTACTTATTCTTTCAGAATCTCCTAATTTAGATACCTATTAGCCCCTAACCACACATTTTTCCTCTATTCAAAGATCTCTTGCCCAACCTAAACTATTCTATATGCAGGAATTATATTCCTCAAATGAGCTATCAAATGAAGTTGAAAATCTTTATTCCTAAAGATATGGAAATAAAAGACAGAATTATTTGTCCTAGATGGTTAGTAATGGTTGCAAATGAATCACATTACGTGATAATAAATTAAAATATTTTACTTGGACCTAAATGAACTAGAGGAATAACCAGATACAGCATTTTCACATTAGGGGGATTCCTTTGCAGCCAGAAGTCTGAAGACATGGAGGGTTTTAATTCTACAACACGGCAATCATTTTACTACACTAAGCTGTTCCTCATCTCTCCCATAAACAATTCTGAAACAAGAAGCATTTTAATGAAAAACCCCCACAATACCAAAAATGTTCACTACAAAGAATGATTAAAAGTACTATAAAGGTTCATAGCTAGAATCTTATAACTCAAAGTTTAAAGGGTATTAAATTTAAAAATAAAGTTCAATTATTTTTAAAAGTTATTATTTTTAATATCTTTACAAAAGGTCAATAAGTTTATACTTTCCAACAATTTTTACTGATGATTTTTTAAAATCTCTTTAGTTGAAGCAAAAGCAAAATACAAAAGAACAAAGTGTATGATCTCATTTGTGTGAAGTTCAAATACAGCTACCTACATTGTTCAGGGATACATTCATATTTTTAAAAAGAGAGAAAGAAAATTGAGAAATTTATTCCACAAAAGTCAGGACAATGGCTACCTTGGGGTAGAAATTAATGGATTTAGGCATGTTTTTCAGGATTTGTGATCAGAAAGGGACACATGGGGAATTTTCTGGGGGACTGGAAATGTTTTATTTCCCGGTCTGATGACAGGAATTTTCACTTTGTAAATATTCATTAAATTATTCACTTGTGTTTTGGGTACTTTTCTGTATGCATATGTATTTCATACTTTAATGAAAGATTAAAAATAAAATTTCCATAGTGATTAAAACAAAAAAATAGTACAAATACTCATGTTTAGCAAAATTAAGAGATTCTCCACACTAGAAATGGAATACAAAGAGGAATTTTATCTCTAGGTTAAAATCACAAATGCAATATGTGATAATACAAATTTAAAACTATATATACAGTCATTCAAAACAAGAGCAATGGGAAATTTCTGCAACAAATATAAACATGCCTATTACAATCCAAAATTCCAAGGGCATTTTGTGACTATAAGGAATAAACTGCTTTAATAATGTGTAATGCTTTTTGTCCTCCCATTTGTAATAATGCAATTGTCTATTAAGGTTTGTAACACTATTGCCATAAATAATAAAATGTAACCCATACAGAACACCAGAAAGAACTGTGCTATCACTATTTAAACCCTAGCTTCCCCATGTATAATATTTAAGATTATCAGAAATAATTTTCACCATATGCAAAACAATTTAAGAAATATGGACTAGCTCCTGATACTCACTTACTTTTGAGTCTTAATATAATAAGAATTTTCATGATTTAAATATAGTAAAATATTATGAAATATAACTTGGTTAATGGAAAAATACAATCATGTTCTATGATTATAAGACCTATTCTACTAAAAATATGTCTTCCCAAATTACACATTTCCAATTATTTTTAGAATATGACAAAATGATTCTAGATATCATTTCAATGAATAACATGCAAAAATTTTTTGAAAATGTAAAGAGCAATGCAGTAAGATTTACCCTATCAGATATTAAATCAAACCATATATTGTTCTATTCCCTTCAAATTTCAAAACAAATAACTATTTCTCATACCTATTTGCATATCTTAACGTATTGAGAGTATTTTCACAGGATGCCATGCCTGGAGAGATTGTGGCAATCTATGGGGGAAAAATGCAAAGGTAAAGAAAATATTATAAATGATGACAAGTAATACTGACATATGGCTCAGTCAGGTCTAATTTTAATATGGTCATCTAAAAAAAGAGTTATTAATGATACCTTAGTTCCAAGATAATTCACTATCTCATACCCATAATCAAAGAATAATTATAAACTCCAGTTAAAATATAAACAACTCTGACGGCACCACAAACTGATCAAATATCAGGCAGAAAATGGAGGTCAACACCTAGAAGGGAGTAACATTGAGTGACTGTCCGCCCCTACTTTGGATAACTTTTTTTGCCTAAGGGCGAACTCTGCTGCTGTCACACAGGACAACTAAAACTTCAATAGAAATCTGGAGTTTCACTGGTTAAACTAAAGGATGGAGTTTGGAGGTAGGCACCATAGCAGCTGGGAAGTGAAGTTTGTCCCAGAAGAGAAATAACCACAGAGGAAGAAACTCATATTCTACATATATATTTATACTACCCAAATCTCTGGCTGACCCCTGAACACAAGGTTGACTGCAAGAAACATAGCTAAGTCTAAAAGAGCTAAACAGAGATTTCAAGGTCAGTTGATGCCCACAGCTGGGAAGACAAGAGTTTGGAGTTCAGCTAAAATAACAACAACAATAACAAAATCAATAATCTTCAGAAGAACATAACAGAATCCAGAGTGTCCATAAAATATTCATTCATAATGAAAATTATATAATCCAAAATTCTAGATATATGAAGAAACAGAAAATTATGACCAATATGCAAGGAAAACAGAAATCAATGAAAACCAATCTCAAGAAGACTCAGATGTTGGAATTAGTAGAATGCATTATAACTACAATATAATCCTATCAGACTGGCAGGGACCACATTTTCAAGTATCACTGTATCTCTCACAATAGACTTTAAATGACTGTCATTAATGTATTTTATAATTTTCCCATATAGACTACATAATTATTCATTTAAGATTAAAACAAAACAAACAAACAAACAAACTTACCATGCAGGTACGAGAGTTTTCACCTATGAATGAATCTCTTAACACCTGAGTGAGTTTACTTGCTCGGAAAGGAGTATGAGGTTTATTTCTACCTAAGGCTCTGATGCACTCCTGAAAATTAAGAAAGCAAATTTCACAGATTTTACTTCTTATAGAGTAATCTTAATGAACATATTTAAAACATCTCTTACCATAACCCTAACATTTAAGATCTGATCAGTTCTGAAAATTCTATTAAGAGATTTACAGCATAGTAGAAATGCTCCCATAAATCCTAATTCAAGAAAATGAAATTTGGAAAACAAAAAAAACCCCAATCCAAAAGACTACTTTATTAATTCCAAAAGATTCTTCTGGAGACTATGATTAGTGTTTAGAAGTAACAGGCAGTAGGATAACTGTAAAAAGTTAAACTTTTAAAGTGGTACTACAAAAGAAAAAAACAGAATGCTTTCTTTGCTTTGCTGGTCAAGGAAGATATATAATAGTAGCCTAACTTTTTGAAAGCCATTCCACATTTTTCTGAGAAACTTCCTTAGCTCAGTTTTGTGGTTCCTTGCCCTCCTTCAAGAAAAAAAGACTGATTAATGATTAAGGCCCTCTGGTATCTCCGTAAGCAGCGTTGGAATTGGCCTGCTAACTAACAGATCTTTATCTACCTTAAAAAGAATAAATAATATGTGTAAAGAAAATTTCTGGGTACAATATAAATCTATAACTGCAAACATAAACAACTAAATTTTGATACCTCTCTTACTTATTAGAAAAAACAAATACTATAATTTTGTAACTGAGGAAACAAAAATGAAGTCAAAAGTAAAAGACTTTTCACAATTAAATGCACTTTATTTACCTTGAGTGCTAAAAGGCTTTTATTGATTTCAGCACCTTCAAGCCTAGTTTGCCTGTCTGCACTGGAAGTATCAGCTCCTCTTTCATTTCCAGCCAAATCGATGAGAGAAAATTTGCCATGTAGTTTTCCTTTCCTTCTAAGAATAATCTGAAACACTGCATGGCTCCGAGATGAATGTGCATTTGCAGATGTTTGACCGGATGTTCTACAATGTAATTAAGAACAATCTGATATGTAAAAAGTTCAATTTATATGTGCAAACCACAATATTTTCATTAAAAAAAGAAAAAACTATTCAGTTTTTATTATTTAAATACAAAAAAGACATTTTGAATTAACAACACAAACATAACCAGATTAATACAACTTAATCTGACATACTTCAAAAGTTTTTATGAATAATGATTTTTACATCCAAAATGCGTTGAATAACATCCTTGCTTTGCTTTTGTTATACCCAAAGTATCTAAAACTGATCATGAAACTGTTTTGCTTTCTTAATTAAAATGAGAGCTACCTGCAACTGTTGCCTATGTCAATGAGTTTCAGTACATCTTCCACACATTTGACCTCCCGTTCCTGTAATCCCACCACTTGAACCTGCTGTTTTCCATCTTCGAGCACTCTTAATTTTGTTTTCCTGTTTAGCAAGTCAAAAACCTAAAAAAAAAAAAAAAAGAAAGCTAGCTTTAAAAATAAAAAAAGAATAGTTCTATAAAAATGAGTCATTCAGAGTCCGAAAATTATTTCAGAGAATTCTAGTAATAATGTTATTAGAATAATAATGATCGATACTGAAGTTAAAGGATTTCAAAGGGAATTTTTAAAAATCTCATCACAGAACTTTAACATAATATTCCAAATACATATAACAATTATGTGGTGGCAATGACTGCCCAACAATGTGAATGTTGCTGAACTTCTATGCTTAAAAATGGTTAGAATGGTAAATTTTATGTTATGCATTTTTTAACCATAATTTTAAAAACTAAAAAAAAAAAAAATTTTTTTTAAGTTTCCACTTACCTTACCACTATAAATTTCAAAAAAGGTTGCATACACTTGAAGTTCTAACTTCTTATAGTTTGGCTTCTTTAGCATTAAAAAAACATCTCGAGCTGTCAACAATTTCATATGGAGAAAATTTATTAAGATGCAACAAATATTGTTTTTAAAAAGCAATTTAAATCAACTAATGTTTACCTAGAATGATAGTATCAATAAGAAAAATGAAGATTAAAGTGGATATTAATTTTCCAAAAAAACCCCAGTAGTAATAGTTTTTCTACATTTAAAGTTTAGAGGCCACTCTCCTTCATATTCAAGAATAGAATGCTACTACTTATCTTTATAAATAGCATAAAATTATAGGCGGTCATAATAAGGTTACTTTCATAATCATACCAAATGGAAACTTTTCACAAAGCAGTTATTCAACAACAAACGCTAAGCTCCAACAATGTGCCAGATTACAACACAAACATAATCAAGATTTTTGCCCCCAAAGCACAGTTCTTTTCAAAACAGTCTGCTAATCTAAAACTGATGTAATATATAGTAAGTATAGCATTAGTTACCCTTAAAATTCTGGGCAGTACTTCCAAATCTTATTTCCAAGCCACCTGAATAATATTCAAGAAGAATATTATAAATAATATGCAAAAAGGGGAGTTACCTGCTAATGCATAAATTCCTTTAGAACAGTCTTGGTTCTTTCCTGAAAAGTCACCTCCCATTGTCTATATGTTAAAAAGAATATAGAATTTAGGTCTTAGAATTAAGCTACAAGGAAAATAAACTGGCTTCATACCAGGATGTAACTGTAATGAATTACTTACATGAGTCTTTCCACTTCCAGTCTGCCCATAAGCAAAGCATGTAGCCATTCCCCTTTCAAATATAGTTTCCACTAGTGGTCTAGCTGTAAACCTTAAAAATAAAATGTACCAGTCAGAACGTACAGTTAATATTTAAATTAAACAAATAAGCAATAAAACTAATATCAAGTGTTATTATAAGCAAACCTATACCAAGATTTTTAACAAATCAGTGGGATCAACTGCGAGGCCACAATTGACCCTACTGATTTAAAATTTTAAATACCCATGTCCTAGAATTGCTTAAAGCTCTTTGTTTTTTTTTTTTTTTTTTTTTTTTTTTTTGTTTGTGGTATGTGGGCCTCTCACTGTTGTGGCCTCTCCCATTGCGAAGCACAGGCTCCGGACGCGCAGGCTCAGCAGCCATGGTTCACGGGCCCAGCCGCTCCGCGGCATGTGGGATCTTCCCAGACCGGGGCACGAACCCGTGTCCCCTGCATCGGCAGGCGGACTCTCAACCACTGCGCCACCAGGGAAGCCCTTGTTTTTTTTTTTTTTGTTTTTTTTTTTTTTTTTTTTTTGCTTAAAGCTCTTTAAAGCATATTTTCAAGCAGTAATTCCAAAATAAACAAGGGCCACAATAATAATGGACAGGGAAAAAAACCTGATAGTAACTGAGCTAAAGACATAATATATAGAAGACAGTAGGAAAGTTTTAAAAAATAACAACAAAATATGGTAATATCAGCCAGACAAGTAGGACAGATATGAAAACCAAAACCAAAAACCCCAACCCAACCCAAAAAAAGTATCAAAGGTTTCAACAAAAACAGAATCAAGAGTGGTAATCTCGGGCTTCCCTAGTGGTGCAGTGGTTCAGAGTCCGCCTGCCGATGCAGGCGACACGGGATGCAGGCGACACGGGTTCGTGCCCTGGTCAGGGAAGATCGCAGATGCCGCGGAGCGGCTAGGCCCGTGAGCCATGGCTGCTGAGCCTGCGCGTCCGGAGCCTGTGCTCCGCAACGGGAGAGGCCACAACAGTGAGAGGCCCGCGTACCGCAAAAAAAAAAAAAAAAAGAGTGGTAATCTCAATACAGAAAAGCTAGAGGGGAAAAAAAGTACGAAAACATTATCTAAACAAGTATAAAAGTGGTAAAATTTCCTTGAATGTGAGTAAGTAAATAAAAATTATGCTTATAAGACAATGAATTCTGAGTTGATAGTCTTGATTCAGGAAAAGGATGCCCAAATATTATGTATTGGTATAATCATTGCTGAAGTTAAAATAAAAAGGTAGGGAGGGACAAAAAAATACTTCATTGAGCAGAACCCTAAAAGCATGATAGAAAACAAATCTACTTTTTACACAGGCTTCAAAAGAATATATGTAGAACACTTTATATAGCTCTATTGATTTTTTTTTAAAGGCACAACTGGAGAAAGTACAGAATAAAAGGAGCAGAAAAATGTTCTAATCAAAAAGAACTGGAAATGAGTCTGAAGAGTGATCAGACCAAAAAAAAAAAAAAAAAAAAAAAAAAAGCCTAACTTCTCAATCCATAAAAGTTAAGGATAAGGGGAGAGAATCAATATTGGTAAAATTAAGAAGCATAAATAAGGGTGAAACACAAAATGTTTACTAAATCTAGCACCTACACAGAAACATAATTTTATTTATAGTGATTTCTTGAAAATGATTATAAAAGTCAGACAGACATATTTTATGAGACAGGAATGGAAGCAGAGAAGGGAGTGAGGGGGGAGGACAGGACTCAGTTCTCAAAAAGGTAAAAAATACACAATTTATAATTATAATTCCCTTTCAAAACAAATTTTTCACAATACCTCTATCTAGCATTCACATGTTCTTTAGTTTTGTCCTCTTTCTTTACAGCTGAACACCCAGTTTACTGGCTTAAGACCAGTGGAGTTGGTCTTATCTCATTTATAACATCTTCAATTCTTAGGATTCTTATTAACCCTTTAACTTTCTGTTTTCCAGTCAAATTTATAAAATAAAAGGGCAATGAAACATAGCATTCATGTAACTGCCAAGACAATTTAATATAGACTGAAATAACAATGCTGCTAAAACTGACCTATTAAATAATGAGAAGTAAATGTTTACAAACTATGTATAAAAATCTAAATTTAGGGCTTCCCTGGTGGTGCAGTGTTTGAGTCCGCCTGCCGATACAAGGGACACAGGTTCGTGCCCTGGTCCTGGAGGATCCCACATGCCGCGGAGCAGCTGGGCCCGTGGGCCATGGCCGCTGGGCCTGCACGTCCGGAGCCTGTGCTCCGCGACGGGAGAGGCCACAGCAGTGAGAGGCCCGCGTACCGCAAAAAAAAAAAAAAAAATCTAAATTTGGATAAAAATATGGGATATCAACGCACAATACATGCAAGTTTGAGTTGTTTGTAAGTTGAACATGTGAACATGCAAGAATTTCATGTACTAAAACTATTCCAAAGCTTAGAAATGATGAAACTAGGGAAATGCAAGTAGATTTACGGAACTTTTTTTTCCTTAAGTGGCCATACGTGCTAAATAAAGATTTGGACAAATAAGTGACAGATGTGTAACAGTTATTTCAAATTTCTTCACTAATGCAGAGATCAAAAAGTAAAAAATAGCCACATCCCACCTATAGAGGTACAGAAAATGTTTTCTTATCCATACATATGGTGTGTTATATAGTGTATAAAGTTAATCATTAATGAAAACTGATTTGGGGAGCATTAAAGAAAACAAGTGTTAAAATTCATTATCGTGTTTATTAAATATTCTTATTTGTTTAAACTCAGGGGGAAAGAAAAGGATATTACACCTCTGGAGAGATATGCCAAGATCAACATAAGTTTCAGTGTTGGTGGTGAACACATAGTATAAGAACAAAATTCTGATTTAAAACAAATTTACCTACCTGTAAACCATTTCATTAGGAGCGGAGTCATCAAAGGCATAATCAAAACGAAATGTTTGGTTTTCTAGGTACCTTGTTAAATCTACTTTTTGTTTTGGTTCATGTACCATCACAACATCTTTACTAGGGATTGTAATTACATCAAGATCTTTCATTTGAGTTTCTAAAAGAATAAATGAAAATCAGTGCCCAGTAATTTTCACAGTATTTGAATTAATGCACAAAAATTATTTTAAGTAGTAAGAATTTCGATAAAAGTAGTAAGTCCTATAAATATAAATATCCTATAAATATGCCATTCAAGTGAACAGAATATTTCAACAACAAAGTAAAAAATCAAGATTTCTGTAAAGCCAGGAATGGCAAAGATTCTTAGAGCAGTAACACATCAACAGACCTAACCATAGAAATCTACATAATGGTTATGTACAAATGAAATGATTTACATTTAACTCTTCCAAACCAATTTGATTTCTGCTATTATCAAAATAAATTGCAAACAGGACAAAAATCAACCCTTGATTAGAGCTCAATAAGCATACCTTTTTTATTGAGTGGTCGTTTTCTTACACAAACACATATCCTATGTTCATCAATCTAGAAATAAAATATTTTTTTCCAGTGATTATCAGTGGTATATAAAACACTGAAAAGTTAATTATGCAATATTTCCTCCTGAGGCTTTAGAAATTTATGCATAACATAAATAGGATAAGTAAGCTTAAAAAACAAATTAGGGGCTTCCCTGGTGGCGCAGTGGTTGAGAGTCTGCCTGCTAATGCAGGGGACACAGGTTCAAGCCCTGCTCTGGGAGGATCCCGCATGCCGCGGAGCGACTAGGCCCGTGAGCCACAACTGCTGAGCCTGCGCGTCTGGAGCCTGTGCTCCGCAATAGGAGAGGCCGCGATAGTGAGAGGCCCGCGCACCGCGATGAAGAGTGGCTCCCGCTTGCCACAACTAGAGAAAGCCCTCGCACAGAAACGAAGACCCAACACAACAAAAATAAATAAATTAATAAACTCCTACCCCCAACATCTTCTTAAAAAAACAAACAAACAAACAAACAAATTAGCTTGAAGAAATTTTAATAGTCACCAGACACTATTTCAAAAATTCTAAGTAAAATGGAAACTCACTTATTTTGTCATTTGGTAAACCACTAGGAAATAACTTTGTAGAGGACACTACCACTCTTAGTAGCAATAGGTTCATGTTAAGAAACTACCTTATTCACTTCAAGATGTGCTGTATACAACAAAAGTAAAATTTCCTACCAAGTGGCATATTTTCAGATTGATTATAGGGAAAATTATAGGCAAAGATAACTAGCTGTAGACAAGAAACACAGTTCTCAGAAGATTATTGGTCAAAATAATTTGAACAATTTTATAATATGCCAATTCTTAGACATTAAATTTTTTCATAAAATTAATGTTCCCAATACTTGCCTTCTAATGATATTTAATACAAAGCAGGAATTGGCAAAGTACGGCCTGAAAGCCTAATCCAAGCCACTACCCACTTTTGTAAAGTTTTACTGAAAGAGCCATACCTATTCATTTATGTATTGTCTATGGCTGCTTTTCATACTACAAAGGCAGAATTGAGGAGTTGTAACAAAGACCATATGGTTCAAAGCCAAAAATATCAGGCCCTTTTCAGAAAAAGTTTTCCAGTCACTGTCATAAAGTATGAGCTCAGATGTAGGTTAAACAAATGAAAGGGTAGCAAGGAGTAAAATATATGAGATGCAAATGTTATGAACTACTCTATTAAATCGTATATAATACACCTGCCTTAACACAAGTGTATTATATGTATTTTGTGTACCCAATACATTCTGTATACACCAGGTCAGATGGATTATTTTTCATAAATACAAATTACTCACAAAAGTATTCCCTGTCCAATAAATTCCCATTCTTCAATAGGAAAGGAGGTGCATAAGACAGAACATTCTTCAAGCACTAGATTTCTGGTTTACAGCAGTCCTCAACAACCATCACTTATTGTTAAAAGCCAGAGTAACATTTATTTTAAAATAAATTAGTAGTAAGTTGGAATGATGGTGGGATCTACAGCCCAAGCCAAGAGGAAACAAACTTGGAATTGAGATAAAAGTATAAGTGATGGTCAGAAAGGAAACTGGGTCTTCTGACATCATCTTTGACTGTTGCTCTGTCCTACCAAGGACACAGAAGCTTTGTTTTGAAGTGGATTATCTTTGTGAGAGCATGTCTAACGTATCAAATTATGGGAAATAATGAGAAAATAAGGGTAAGTGTGAGTGGTTTCTTTCTTTCTTTCTTTCTTTTTTTGGATGCATCACGTGGCTTGTGGGATCTTAGTTCCCAGACCAGCGACTGAACCCGGGCCTTTGGCAGTAAGAGCTCAGAGTCCTAACCACTGGACTGCCAGGGAATTCCCAACGGTTTCTTGATCTTCTTAAAATATGGAGAAGGAGCACCCATAAAGAGGGAAAAAATTACAGAGCTAAATACAGTATTAACTTAGGGGGTATCAAACATGTTTTTATTTACAGCATAAAAAGTTCCAGAGCAACTGTTAACAAAGAATCTTACAGGATCTGCTGTTGTTAATGGTCTATAATCCAAACTTCCTCTAAAGTCTCTGATCATACACATAATTTCATAATTTGGGTTTGTAGCATCAACATCCTGTAAGAAGACAGAGAATTCATCATTTATTATAATTACAATAAAGTAGTATTTGTTGCGTTTATGTTATATACGGTTTGAAAATTAAAATTAAATAGGTTGTGTCATTTGTAACAGCCAAGCCCAAACTGAAACCTGAGATGTGATATAGTTTCAGAGTTCAAGATTAATAGTATGCCTAGGAATCACTTTTATATTAAAAACACAATTCTGTTAGTCTACATGCATTCTGTTAACTCCAAACAAAATACTCCTTATTAAAACCACCTTTGACCTATTTCAAATATGTTATATGTATACCTTAATTCTCCTAGAAAATTGAGCAAAACAAAAACAGTGCTCATCCTAAACATCAATAAAGAACTCTAGAAAAGCTGAAATTCTTAGAAAAATGCATTTAATCAGATTCTCCTTCCCAATTCCTAATTCAATGTTTCAGCAAAGTAGAACTATGGATTCATTTATGTTCATTTTCTATTATTAATGACTCTCTAAAAAAAACTAAGGCATGGTATAATACAGCCCCAAATCAATAGGACATAGAATTTAAAGGAATCAAAAGCCAAGATAATTTTTGAAATCTTTAAAATTCAAATTACTACATGCTAACTGCAATTTACTATTTTGCTTCAAAACTGAGAAAATTCAGATTAAGATACAAATTGCAACAGTTAACAGCCTCTCCTAGCTATGAGTATAAATTATTAAACATTTTAGGTCAGGTTCTTTTTCCCATAATACTATATGCAGACTTGCTTTGAGTACAACTACATTTCAAAACTGTTAATGTAACATACTTTCAATTAACCTTTTGGGAAATAACACCAACTATGTCAACTGAGAAGCAGAATGTAAAGAAGAGGTCACAAAGAGATGTAAAAATATTATGAAGTACCCATAGGAAACACCAGGTGGCATCTGTACTAAGTATCAGTAGCTACAAGCATTATTCATTTCAAAACCCAACTGGTCATTCTCAGGTCACTTTCAGGTATAAGTTGATTTATTCAGGTTGAATATTATACTGATTCCACAATTCCACAACACAACATCTTTATGATTAAGGGCATTTGAACATACTCCTAAATAAGGAGACAATCCTGGTATTTTATTATAGGAAACAAGTTCTGAGAATATAATAGATACAAGCACAATGGAGGAATTATTTGTACAATAGCAGAATTCCTAATATGTGAAGAGCTGTAGAGAGATAAAAGACGAGTCTTCTACGCAAGTTTTCCATTGCTAGTAAAGTTTTGCTACTATCTAAAGGAAATGTGAGAAGAGGGGCACATCAGAGATACTCTCAACATCTAGTATAAATC
Source organism: Mesoplodon mirus (assembly GCF_964341445.2). Taxonomy (NCBI): domain Eukaryota; kingdom Metazoa; phylum Chordata; class Mammalia; order Artiodactyla; family Ziphiidae; genus Mesoplodon; species Mesoplodon mirus. Next base: position 135,123,522 of record NC_138980.1, read on the forward strand.
AACACACAACGAATTTCCACCCTTTCATTGTGATATGCTGAACTTATTAACTATGGAAAAACAATAAAATGGATAGTATAACCATATACCTTAACTTGATGTTTTTCTGAATGTATTTTTAGTCCTTTTTAAAAAGTCAAAATCCTATTATTCTCGATGTTATACATCCATTAGAATTCTGTAACACAATGGCTTACTATTCAAAATGGAACAATAACTTATTTCCCCAAGAGTTTATATTATTCCTCAATATCAATTTAAGGAACTATACTGAAATCTTTAAATGAATGCCTCAATTATTTTTTCATAAGCCAATCACTTTCACTGACACAGTCTAATATTTGGTTGGTGCATAAACAAAATATGTTTCTGTTACAAACCTGGGCTCTTTTTTCTCTAAGTTCTTGCTGTTGTAGTCTCCTTTTTTCCCGTTTTTCTTGCAATTTCTCTACTTCTTTCACACAATTAGATTTTCTACGTGCTGGAAGAAACAGATGAGCTGTAGAAGCCTAGTTTTCTTTTTAGAGTACCATACTTATACACAAAAATTTTATGTATGAAATTTTACCACACACACCAAAAAAAGGTACACAGTGACAAAACATGCCTATGACAAATATGTGAACTTTACTTATGAGCTGTTTTAACAAAGCTAGGAACAGGACAATATACAAATAAGAGTCATGAAAAATGACTCTAACATACGGATACATGTCATCTCTTGGTTTAGAATCAAAGATCTTTGAATTGGAAAGGATCAAGAAGCATAAGAATTTCTTTTATAACATCTGTCAAAATTATCTGGCCATAATTTTAAATTCAAAGCAACTGAAACATTGTTACAGTTTTATATTTATAAATTGTTTCCTCCAAAATATACATTAAAAACCCAATTAACAGACTAAACTAACAACAACAAAAAATTTCCACAATGGTAAAAATAAAATCTGCAATTAAGTTTGTAATTTGGGGACTTATAAAGTTGACCAAGAGAAAATACATGTATGCCTAAAATGACTGAATCCTTGATACATGATTTACATACAAGGGGGTCCAAATTCCTTTTTTGCAGCTTGAACTGGAGATATATCTGAAACACTACCATTCTGTTGTGCAGAGGAAGACTGTTCAGGAAGTTGACTAGGCCGCGCACGTGCAGAACCAATCACTGAAAGTGAAACAAAATTTTAAAATATACGTAATAATCAATTCTGTTCAATAAACAAAACTCAATCTGAATAATTTATAAAAACCAAAGCCAAGCTTGATTTTAAATAATAATTTTTTTTAAATGTGCAAAATACAGATTTTATACGCATTCTCATTTTGAAAAACTTACACAATTCAGAAATACAGCAAGTAAAAACGTAAAAGTCCTTCAACCCTCCTTTTGTTCTAAATCCTACTCTTTGCTTGTCAAATATGCAAATCCTCAACAGAGAATTTCCCACTGTGGATGTTACAAAAGTGGAAAAAGCAATATTAAGTTAAATATAAATATCACATTTTACAAAGAAATATAAATTTTCACAAGACTCAAAGAATAGTGCTGAAAGTGCAGGACTTTCCCTCTACCTCCAATCTTTCCTCTAATACCTACACCTGTCCTGCCTCACCATCCATACATACAGAGGAAACATCACTATGAGAAAGGACCATTCTGAACTGCTGAACAGTAGAAAAGAAATTAACTGTGCTTTGTATCACCTAGATGAAAACATATGAGAGACTTGAAATTAACTGCAATTGATACCTGTTCGACTTGTCTTCAAAGTTACCCATGACACTTTTTGAAAGTTTGTTAGCCAGAAAATAATGTAAAAATGTCACAATGATTAAATTTACCCTTGTGAAATCAATTAACTGACTACTTCCCCATTCCTTTCTTTCTCATAATACTCTCCTCAAATCTGAAAAATTATTGGGTAAATAAGATGCCTCAAAATAGCATATATCATGGAGTTTCACATTCATCACATACCTTTATAAATCATTTTTTTATGTCACTGACATTATTGTGTTGGGAAATCAAGATGATATCAATCTTAAAATTAGCCATGTAAAGTTTAAATGAATAATAACGTCAAGGGTAATATTTACTTTTGATTTACCTTGTCAGGGCAATAGGCAAAATTAATAGGTAAGTTTTTACCTCTATTATCTCTTGGAGGAGGATCATTCTTAATAGAAGCCACAGTCCGTCGATTCTATAAAAGAGAAAATGTTCATTTTACTTTCTCTCTTTACTCCTCATATATATGTCTATCATAATCAGCTTCCTTTATTTTTATTTATTTATTTATTTTTTTGCTGTGTTTTTTTTAATTGTGGTTTCAATGGAGAAATACATCATCTGCTCACAAAATAGCTCTTGAAAAATACAAGGAGTACAGATACTATAAAACAAAGCAAATTCCAGTCATGAGACACTACGTACATCATGCGAAACCAACAGTCTGATCTCCAAGTTATGAAAACTAGAATTAAAAAGTCATTACACAGAAAAGGTCCAAGTTCCCAGCTTGGCAAAAACTTGGGTGCAGTTACATGAAATGTTTAATAAACTGAATTCTTTTTCCCCAATGTGTAAACAAAATGACAAGACTAAATCTGTACCTGGCAATTTCAATCTAACTCTGAAGCTACACAGAACACACAGACACCTTGTAGACTTCACCTGTTAGTCTGACCATCTTTTCTTCTTAGGTGGTAGGAGGAAGGGCAAGGTGACTGTGCAGAGCAAAGATGTGGGACGTAGAAGTACTGTACACTAGACATTACAAAGTATGGTGAAAAGAAAGCCTCAATTAATGCATAGTCTAAGGGGGAAAAGACTACACTCCAACTTTGGAAAATTAATTTAGAAGGACAGGGGAAGCGTTTAAGTAATTGCAGTTTAACGTGAAAAATGTACGTGTGATAGAATGGAACACAATGGAGGATTCATAAAACATGCTCATCAGAAAAATCTGTTAGGTTTGCTTTGCCCAGATTAAGAAAGAATAACTAAGCTTATCAACATCTGGCATCCCTCATATTCTGTAAAGATGAATGCTCTGCTGCTTACTTATGTGGAATTATTTATTGATAGGATAAAACAAAATGAAAAAAGGAGTAGAGAGCTGACTAGATGTCAAGTGCTTTTGCTAGAAATGATGTTTAAATGTGTCTACATGTAAAATTTACTGACAAATATTAGTCAACCATTTAAAAATAAAAATGTGTTTAAAATTCTTGGAGAAAATGCCTTTTTGCCCACATGTTTAAAATTGAAAATCAACTTTACTATAGACAGGAGTTTTGTGGAGTGTACAAAATCCTCATATTTAGAGATCAAATGGCTATCCAAGATAGATATCATGTTTCACAGGCATTATTTTTAGTCACCCTAAAATTTCAGCCATGGGACCAAAATTTAGTGTTCTGTGCCATGTGGCCACAGGGTCACTGGTTTCACATCATGGCTTAAGAAAATACTGGCATTTTGTTTTTTATGAAAGAAGTCCTACCTTATGCATACAAGCAAAAAGGGGAAAAGAAAATGAACGGGGAGGGAGCAAAACCTTTGTTTCAAAGACAAGATACTGAAGGCAAAAGAATGTGGAGCTTTAACAAGCTCAAAGAAAAATATTCGCTGGCTGATCACTGATTTGGATGCATTCTAAACAATTCTATAAATAAAACCAATATAGCATTTCTTAATCATGACCCCATCAAAATGAAGTATCTCCTAATTATTCTTTCAATGTCAAATATATACCCTAGAGTTGACATTTCATTTTTAAAGGTTACAGCTACCTCATAGGGACTGAACTAGATGTACTCTTATCCTTTCTCTGAAGTACAACAGTACACCACTGCACAATGGCATCCAGTTTGAAAACTAATGGTAAAGGAAATTCTTCAGGAAAAAATGAAAATCTATCAAGCTGAAAATCTAAAATTAGTTCTACTTTCTAATTAAAAAAATACATAAAAGTGCATCATCAGAATAAGGAATTCTTATGCCAGCTTGTACTGCAAATTTTCCAAACAATGCAGCAAACATAAACCCAGTCCACATGTCAATTATGAATACAAATACAGCTTGAGGGGTTTTTTGGCAGTAATTTTTTGAAATAGTTAATGCAACTGTTGCTAACACAATAATCACAGTACTCCTGGCTTCACATACTAACCTGGACTTCCGATCAAGTGCTGATTAGCCCAGTAAGGGAGGTCACAAAAAAAACCTAAATCCATTTTCAGTCATGTCTAGTCTTGTACCCTCCATTCTCCTTTTTTAGCATTTGAAGACAACAGGTTGAGTTGGCAGATATTGTTTATGGACCCCTGAGGTTGTTTTTACCAATTCAATCTCAGTTTTATTGAATTCCTGATAACAGGAATAGGATTTGCAGGGAGAGCAGGGCTATCAGAAAGGTCTGTACTGGATGTTTTCTGAGAGGCCAACAGAGAAGCCGCTGTCTGAATGGTTTCCTTTTTTTCTTTTCTTTTTTTTAAATAAATTTATTTTATATTTTTGGTTGCATTGCGTCTTTGTTGCTGCGCACAGGCTTTCTCTAGTTGCAGTGAGCGGGGGCTACTCTTCATTGTGGTGCGTGGGCTTCTCATTGCGGGGGCTTCTTTTGTTGCGGGGCACAGGCTGTAGGTGCACAGGCTTTAATAGTTGTGGCTCGTGGGCTCTAGAGTGCAGGCTCAGTAGTTGTGGCGCACGGGCTTAGTTGCTCCGCGCATGTGGGATCTTCCCAGACCAGGGCTCGAATCGGTGTCCCCTGCATTGGCAGGGAGATTCTTAACCACTGCGCCACCAGGGAAGCCCAATCTGAATGATTTCTGATTGAGTTGTACTTGTCTCTGTATCAAGTTCTTCCTTTGTCTCTGTTTTATCATATCCACTCAAAGCAAGGCAGCATCTTCACTTGTCTCATCCTCTTCTGTTTTGGTTTTCTTGGGACTCTCTTCTTTATGAGGTGAGAATGTCCTCTTGGCTCCTACTATAGGATTAGGTGTTTTTGTTGCTGCATTTCCTGAAGGTCTTGGTGGTGGGTTTACCAGACGTGTTGAAGAAACAACTCTGGAGACCGTAGGCTTTGGTGGTGATGAACTGGCTGGTTGTGTGGCAGTCTGAGGAATGTTTTCACTCGATGTACCCCCTGAGCTTTCACTGGAATTTACCTGTGGCACAGAAACTTCAGTAGCCTGTATGTTGGTCACAGGTGCTGCTATTACAGCTGGAGCAGGACTGTTTCTGCCCTGAGAAATGCTAGAACTGTTCAATGGACTGGTCTTCATAGCACTGGTAGGTGAAGACACAGGCATGCTGTTATCACTGTCCATAGACAAGTCGAGGCTGCTGTCATTCAGAGGTGTCAACCTGACACCTTTTGTTGAACACTTTTTCTTTTTCTGAAGCACATGATTAGGCAGTAGTTGATGGAGTTGCTTTCTTCTTGCATGCATTGCAGCAATTTTCACGTCCACCTCAAACATCTTGCTGTTTATTGCTTGCCTATAAAGACTGAATGTCGTAGGTGAGACCAACACTGAGACTTTCAGAGTTTTCTGTTTTTTTAAACACTAACCCAATCACCCACATCATGCAAAATTCTTGTCAGGATTTTCTTTGGGTGCTGGAAGTGACTGGGGATTCACATGAGCCAGTGTAATAAATTCATTCTTCTCCAAACTTCCAACCAGGATTCGGATTTTTTTCTTTTTTTTTGCGGTACACGGGCCTCTCACTGTTGTGGCCTCTCCCGTTGCGGAGCACAGGCTCTGGACGCGCAGGCTCAGCGGCCATGGCTCACGGGCCTAGCCGCTCCGCGGCATGTGGGATCTTCCCGGACCGGGGCATGAACCCATGTCCCCTGTATCGGCAGGCGGACTCTCAACCACTGCGCCACCAGGGAAGCCCAGGATTCGGATTTTTGATTCCACCAAGCCCACCCATTTTAGGCGTTGTTTTTCAGTTGGTGCACTTGCTAAAGTACAATATAATGCTTGTTCTTTTGAAAGAAGTTGGCGCTTCAAAAAGTTTGGACCACTCTGCCTTACTCAGCAAAATTTCATCTGTGATAGCAAGACCTTGTTTAAATTCCTCAACCATGACCATCCGTGTTGAAACGGACACATTGTACATGGAGTTCTGTTGTGGGTATGGTGGTGTAATTATAGGCATAAGATGGTACCTATCACTGGGGTTTACCCTTGGGTCCCACACAGGCAAATTAAGACTGCATTCTTTTTTTTTTTTTTTTTTTTGTGGTACACGGGCCTCTCACTGTTGTGGCCTCTCCCGTTGCGGAGGACAGGCTCCGGACACGCAGGCTCAGCGGCCATGGCTCACGGGCCCAGCCGCTCCGCAGTATGTGGGATCCTCCTGGACCAGGGCACGAACCCGCATCCCCTGCATCAGCAGGCGGACTCTCAACCACTACGCCACCAGGGAAGCCCAAGACTGCATTCTTCAGGCTGTTTCAATAGGACTGGATTTGGCCATTCCCATTTAGAAAATACCAAGAAAAATTTATGTACAAGAGTTGATGCTATTGCATTTGGATAGAGCTGGCAAGTTCTTCCTACTAGCATAGCCCAGGAAACACCACCGAGGAAACCTAATATATTGGAATAGATGTTGTGGCGTTTGGCCCACAGTTTGATAGCTCTCAGGGTTAACCTGAAGTTGTCAATGTTTGGTACTAGATGTAAAATTTCATCGGTTACCCTGCAACCGTTAAGACTTCCTATGCATCTTATATCTAAATTTTTAAGCAGACTGTCATCTCTTAAGTCCAAGTCTTCTGGAACAGTGCTAATCTTGCAAACAAAATATCAATCTCTATCCCATCAAAACACAGTTTGATAACTGGTACAAGTGCCTCTTCAACAGCTCTTAAATCTTGTACTTCTTCCTGTCATTTCAACTTATAGAATGAGGCGAAAAAGTCACTTCGATCAACATGTCTTGGTGCAACACACAACGCATCAATATTGGCACCTTCTGTATGTACTCCCAATCTATAAGACCCAAATGTAAAAATTTTTCCACCAACCTTTTCAACTACAGATCGTGGAAGAGTCTTGTTTTCACTGATTTCTCATATCCACTCTTTTACCAGGTTATTTAATTTTCCCAAAATTAAAGTCCTCTTCCTCTTCAAAAAGAAAGTTCCTCTTCCTCTTCAAAAACGCTAGAGGGCTTCAGAGTCTCAAACAGTTTCTGTGTAAGTAGGGAGGCAGTCTCCTTGGGGGCTGCTAAGCTGATGGGAGAGGTAATGCCACAGTGCTTCTGTGGCGGCTGTGTTTGCAGTGATCCCTGCGTTGTAACTGGAAATGGCATCGTCTCCTGCACTGGCACCGCCCAGTCACTCCCCCCCACACACCCCCTGAAACTGCTGCCATCCTGGGCAAGATCCACTGAGGCGGGGTGGGGGGGTGGGGGGATGTTTAAGCGCTTCTCCTCCTTCCCCTTCGTCCTAACATGGCCTCAGCTTCCTTTAATTAAACATAAGTGGGTAGACATACAATAATATAAAACTAAATGAAAAAAGGGAAAAAATAAATGATGAAAAACTAAAATTATCTTCTGATAAACTACCACTAATGCCATCAATATTCAAGTTTTTTTTTATATTAGTATCCCGCCACTGCCCCAAAATATTCAGGAATGAAAACGAGCCAGGCATTGTTCTAAGGGCCTTATATGTATTAATCCATTTAATCTTCACAACAACCCTGTGACATCATTATTATTGCTATTCTGGTTTCACAGATGAGGAAAGTGAAGCAAAGAAGGATTAAGTAATTTCGTTAAAGTGTGTGCTTTTTAATTATCATGCTATCCTGCCAAAATTATGTAATACATTTCATCTTTGGATGTCAGGGGTAAATAACAAAATACTAGTTTTAGACAACTTACAGCCCATTGTTAAACTGAAACATCAAAATACTATGAAATGCACACTGTCGGTTTTTACTAAAAGGTTTCATTAGACTTTCAAAGACTTCAACACTGCATAGATAGGGCAGCAAGTTTTTGGTCCTATTATTTATTTACCAAGACTTTATTTTATTCACCTAAAAAAAAGATATCAAATAATGCAGTGGGTCTCAATGCAAACTGCACATTCAAATCAGATAGGTACTGTTAAAAGGATATTGATGCTAGGGCCACCCTTTTTTTTTTTTTAATCTATCTATCTATCTATTTTATGGCTGCACTGGGTCTTCATTGCTGTGCACAAGCAGGCTTTCTCTAGTTGCAGAGAGTGGGGGCTACTCTTCGCTGCCATGCATGGGCTTCTCATTGTGGTGGCTTCTCTTGTTGTACAGCATAGGCTCTAGCAACACGGGCTTCAGTAGTTGTGGCACATGGGCTCAGTAGTTGTGGCTCATGGGCTCTAGAGCGTAGGCTCAGTGTTGTGGCGCACAGGCTTAGCTGCTCCGTGGCATGTGGGATCTTCCTGGACCAGGGCTTGAACCCGTGTCCCCTGCATTGGCAGGTGGATTCTTAACCACTGAGCCATCAGGGAAATCCCAGGGCCACCCTTTAGATAAAATAAAACTGAATCTCTGCGAGTGGTTCTAGGAATCAATATATTCTAAAAAATTTCCAGGTGATTCTAATGCACACCAAAGGTTGCTAATGACATTCCAAGAAGGATAAACTATGAAGATCCTTCAAGGTTGTGAAGCCAAGTATGAAAAACAGTCCACTAACAAGGGGTAACTAACTAATGGCCTGTAAGCAGTGACTCTCAATATGTTGAATTTATATAAATTGAAAATTTGTCTTATGGTCATATGCATGGTTTAAAAAGCACAATGTTTTGTTGATATTGTTGAGTTTCTATCGTATTATATGTGGATGCTTATGTATGTCTTCCCTGCAAAATAGTGAGTTCCTATAGGGCTAAAGTCATGTCATATTTTGTAGAAGATAAAATCAACAATATAGTAAGAATTTTTGATTAATTTATTTTATTTATTTTTGGCTGCACTGGGTCTTCATTGTTGCATCCGGGCTTTCTGTAGTTGCAGCAAGTGGGGGTTACTCTTCATTGTGGTGCGTGGGCTTTTCATCGCGGTGGCTTCTCTTGTTTCAGAGCACAGGCTCTAGGCGCACGGGCTTCAGTAGTGGCATGTGGGCTCAGTAGTTGTGGCTCTCGGGCTCTAGAGCACAAGCTCAGTAGTTGTGGCGCAAGGGCTTAGTTGCCCCACACCATGTGGGATCTTCGCAGACCAGGGCTTGAACCCATGTCCCCTGCATTGGCAAGCAAATTCTTAACCACTGCACCACCAGGGAAGTCCATGTAGTAAGAATTTTGAACACAAAGAATTGCAGATTTAACAACTGTGAGCGACTATCTGATTTAAAGAGTTGTATTCTGATACAAAGTTTTAACACAGAGACATTTCAATAGAGAGGAAGAGGAATTATCTTTTAAAATAATAAAAATCACGTGTCTTTTATTTTTGTGAAGATAAAACTGTTAAGGGGCATAGCATGGTTTTAAAATTTATAAATAAATTATTCTTCAGAGATAATACAGGAATAGTTACACTACAATCTGTCATTTCCCATTTTTTTAAATAAATGTAAATAGCAGAATTACTATTTCAAAAGACTACTAAAATGGGAATTTATTATGAATAAGAAACTCATTTTTTTTTATCAAAGTCGTATGTATTCACTCAACAAATACTAGCAAGCAAATGGTTTTGACCCATGTCTCCTAAGAAACAATTAGTCTTTAGAAAAATCCTAATCAGGCATGGAATTTCTAGGATCTTACCTAATGATCGTCATAATTGTGAATTAGACAACTGTTCGATCCTTGAAAGTATGTGTGTACATACACGCATGTAGATGGCAGAAAGAATTAAGGTTTTTCTAAAAAAGCAAACAAATACTTAAACATACTCTTCACAGTCCCATTTCAAACCAGAATACACACACACCCTGCTCTGAGTTTGCATCACTAACCTTTACAATTTTGTTTACTTTGGCTGAGGATGCTGGAGGTGGGGGTGTCTCTGGACTGGGCTCAATTTCTTCATCTGGTACAAGGTCAGGGTTAAGTGAAAAGATGCTCTCCAGGTCAATCTGTTTGATAAAATGCATATATTTTGACAGTGAATTTGGACAATTAACCTTTCATTTTCAAATAAATTTATACACAGAGAATAAATGTTAAACAATTTCAGCCTAAGGAACATTATTACCTTGAAAATTAAATTATCTAGAATTATAACCCACATATATTTAAAAGAATCTCTCTTAAGGTAGTACTTTGTGGTCTTGATTATATGTCCTATCACATAAGATATGCAGGAGGAATCTACCTTTCTTTCAGTGAAATTTTTTAATCACTTGAAAGTTTTTCAAGAATGATAAAGGATACATGCACTATATTAAACTATACAGTTTTGTTTTGTTTCATATTCAGAATCTTGATTATAAGACTAGAAATAAAGTTCAACCCAGTGATCATACCTCTTTGCCTTTTGTATCTCCATTTTCTATCCATTCAACAGTTACACTTTCATTATCTTCATTTAAAGATGTTACCATTGCTTGATGTATTCGGCCTAAGTGAGAATAAAATATACACTTTTAAAATGCCACAAATTATGGTATTCCTAAACACTATCAAAAACAATTTTATAATTTACAAACTTACAAAACTATGATACTACTTTCCTTACAAGGGATTTCCACAGATTCTCAGGATTAGGGAATGAACTTTATCTATGGGACCATAAATCAATTTGCCAATTGTCAAGACCAGGAACTCACTACGAGCCAACAGTGATTCTGAAGAACACAGAACAAAAATTAATGAAGCAATTTTTAATACTATATAGATATAAATACTTTTAACTTAAATTTCACTATCATATACTGTACAATTGATCAAATTGTTTTAAAATTATTAAGAAAAGGAATCTGAGTCCAAAAAGTTTGGGAAATACTAATCAAAAATGTTCTCTAAATCCATTCCTCTCCTTACTTTCTTTGACGACTCCAGTATTTACCATCTATACAGAGAAGACATTATATATTATGTATTAAACTTGTTTTCTCTCTCCTAATAGACTGTGGATCTTACCTGTTAATAACTATAGATCTAAATATTTTACATTTTTACATAATATTCCATTATGTTTATCACAACTTATTTAATACCTATTGATGGTCAGTTAGGTTTGTGCAACTTTTTTTTCTATTATAAACATTGCAAAAAATACTATTGCACGTGTTGTCATGCACTTGCCATTGCACAGATCAACAGATATATATATAGATAGATAGATAGATATAGATATAGATATATACACACACAGGAGTATGAGTACTGCGTGTGTATGTGTGTGTGTATTTTTTTCACTTATTTCATCTGTTTTCATCTTACCCACCCATTTGATTATTAGTCAAGTAAGGATAGGAACTACTTGTTATATACCTGCATCTTCAATATTATCTAATAAAATGCTGAACATATGGAATTTTCATATGTATTTCCTAAATGAAATCTTTGAGGCATCTATAATTTATCTTAGAATAATTTACAGCTCTTTAAAATCTTTTTAAAATCCAGATATATAGTATATAAAACAATGTTACTGTAATAACAAGGCATACAGTATCTTTAAAGAAAATATGAATACTAATAATTTTATAAGTATTACTGTCTATGTATGAAGTTACTGTCAATATTTTTTCTATATGGGCTCATATAAAAATTTGAAGAAATAAATAAATATAATCTTGTTAAAAATTCAAACTTTGAAGATTTAAGTACATACTCTCAGCTTTAATACTGCTGCTTTTTTATGTTTTTTGTTTGTTTTTTTATAAATTTTATTTATTTATTTATTTATTTTTGGTTGAGTTGGATCTTCGTTGCTGCACGTGGGCTTTCTCTAGTTGCGATGAGCGGGGACTACTCTTCGTTGCGGTGCACGGGCTTCTCGCTGCAGTGGCTTCTCTTGTTGTGGAGCACGGGCTCTAGGCGTGCGGGCTTCAGTAGTTGTGATGCATGGGCTCAGTAGTTGTGGCTCGTGGGCTCTAGAGCGCAGGCTCAGCAGTTGTGGTGCTTGGGCTTAGTTGCTCTGCAGCATGTGGGATCTTCCCAGACCAGGGATCGAACCCATGTCCCCTGCGTTGGCAGGCAGATTCTTAACCACAGTGCCACCAGGGAAGCCCTGGTGCTTTTTTAAAAGCTAAAATATGTACTGGCAATCTTTCCATGACAGATCAACATTAATTTTAACAACTTCATAGCATTCCATAAAAGGAATGCATCATAATTTATGCCTTTACTAGAAGTAATTTAAATTGTTTCCAATTGTTTGCCATTACACGATGCTGCACTGAGTATATGTACATAGGTGTGACTGTTTTCATAAATAAAATTTCTAGAAGCAGACTGGGTTAAGGAGGTTGAAATTTTGATAGATATTTGAAAATTGCTCTCCATTTATATTCCCACCAACAATGGGATCTATTCCTCTATACCCTATCAACACTGAGCATCATCAATTTAAAATACTTTTACCAATATGATAGACTAGATCTTTCTTTAAGCTACTACTTTGTGAGCACATATATGTCAGAGACTGGCTCATTTAATCTACATTGGTTCATTCAACATAACAAACATAACTATTAAGTAGCTACCTCCCTTTTTAAAATGAAGAAACTGAAGCTCATGGTTATACAGCTAATAACTAACACGGATTTGAACCTCAGTCAGATGCAAAAGCACTTGCTACTATCACTATGCTTGTCTTCTCTCCTAAATCAAGCTGATGAGGAAGAAGCCTGTGTGGCTTAAATTCCAAATACCCCTGTAAAAATTCATAAACCGTAGCATAGACTCTCAACCCTCACTGTGCACCAGAAACTCCTAGGGAGATTTTTTACAAAATAAAATGATGATGCCCGAGTTTTACCCCCAGATACTGTCATTTCTTACCAGTTCCACGGAAATCACCTTGTTGTAAGCCACCAAGGCCTTGATCTTGGATTACTGCAATTCTCTCCCAACTACTCTCTCTCTTCTACCAGATTTGCCCTACTGCCTGTTCTCCATAGAACAGCCTAAACATTCCTGGTAATAACTAAGTCAGATTATTCCTTTGCTCAAAACTTTCCAGTGGCTCCCCATCTCACACAGAGTAAAAGCCAAAGTCCTTCCAAAGGCCTTTTAATGTCATATAACAAAGACCTACATGATCTGACCCCCCATTACCTCTGTGACCTCGTTCATCCCTGACTATGGTAATTCCCCAGTTTTACTGACTGATCCCTATCTCACACAGTATTCTCCCTCCCTCCAAAAAAGTTCTAAGTGGGTCAAGGACTAAAATGTGAAAGACAAATGTAAAAGCAACTGAGTAACTCGCGGTGCCATTTACTCAGATTAAGTGTACATTAGAGGAGAAGCAAGTGTCGGGGGTGGGGAAACGATGAGCTGGAAAAGACTGACAGGATTCAAGGAAGAGGATTAAAAAAAGGGAAATCAGATAATGCTCACTGAAATTTGATTTGGACAGAAATCAGGTAAATAACCAGTACAAATAGTATATGTCAGTTGGGTCCTCTGGGAAACAGATGTTGAGACAGCTATGAGGACAAGAGGTTTATTGTGAAAGATAAAAGGAGAAGGAAACAGGACTGGTCATGGAAAACTTTCAGACCATGATGCCTATCTGAAACCTCTGAAAGAAAGGGGACATAAAGCAGGATTGAGCAAAGAAAGCCTCAGACCTTGATGCGGATCTGACAGTCTTGGCCAACCCATCAGGGAGCTCCGGAGCAAAGACTGACCGTTAGAGGAGTGCCACACTGGGCCTAGTACTCACACCATGCTCAGTCACTAGCTGGAGGTTTCCTAGGAAACACAAGGCCTCAGCTCAAAAACTATGGAGCCTTGAAGATATTAACAGCTGAGGCTGTCAGCTAAATGTACTCCCTGAAGCTGAAGAAGTTCTTTTTCAAAGGGAGATCCAAGCAGTGTATCTATGATTGCCACAGGATGTGAACAAGAGAAAGATTGAGTTTAACTGGTAATGGAAGCGGACAGTAGACCCCAGAGAGCCATGAGCTGCCCTGCTATCCAGCATCACAATCTAAGAGGAGCTACCACTGCTTGCATCAAGCCACTAATTTACCACCATCTCCATAACACGAGTAGTGAGGCTGAGACCCAGCAGCCACTCCTCCCCCACCCCACCACCCCTGGCAGCCACACAACAGTAACACCCACTAGTGGGGACATGAAGATTATTGCTACAAAGGTTTTGGGATTTCATCAATAGGAAATGACCCCAAAGAAGATGCATTTGAACACTGGACTACCATAAAGAATAACTTCCAGTAGGGAATGGAGAGGCTGTGGTTGAGGTTGTTGAAGAAGAGTACAGATAGAGGTCTCCATGCAATTCCCAACAGAACTACCACAATAATGAGAATAGAGAAAAGCACATGCATGTTTCAAAAGGCAAGACCAACACCACCATTCTTACTGGTAAGCATCTAACACAATAGTCCAACATTCCTAAGGAGGGAGAAGTGACTTAGTGTACTGATAACTAAGTGTGTGAGGAGAGGCAGACCAGTGGGACAATGTCTGTATTAGGATCACAGATTACGATTTCACAGGGACTTTAATCTTGAAAGACAGCCTTAGAGAGATCAGCAAGGAAAAGGATAAAGAAAATCACAGAGATAACACCCAGTATCAGCAGTCCTCTCAACAATGGTACCTCCACAACTTCCATTACTAATGCAAACACCCAGAAAGCCTTAAGCCACAAGTTGGGAGAGTCAAAAGCAGCTGATCCACCAGTTAAGATGAAGCTCTAGACATGTAGTAGGGCAGGACTGAGAAAATGTTGGCTTATCTCTACCATAGTCCAGTTTACTCAACCAACAAGAAATGAGTGTGTTGTTTATGGTTTCCTTTGCTGTGCAAAAGCTTTTAAGTTTCATTAGATCCCATTTGTTTATTTTTGTTTTTATTTCCATTTCTCTAGGAGGTGGGTCCAAAAGGATCTTGCTGTGATTTATGTCATAGAGTGTTCTGCCTATGTTTTCCTCTAAGAGTTTGATAGTGTCTGGCCTTACATTTAGGTCTCTAATCCATTTTGAGTTTATTTTTGTGTATGGTGTTAGGGAGTGTTCTAATTTCATATTTTTACATGTACCTGTCCAGTTTTCCCAGCACCACTTATTGAAGAGGCTGTCTTTTCTCCACTGTATATTCTTGCCTCCTTTATCAAAGATAAGGTGACCATATGTGCGTGGGTGTAACTCTGGGCTTCTATCCTGTTCCATTGATCTATATTTCTGTTTTTGTGCCAGTACCATACTGTCTTGATTACTGTAGCTTTGTAGTATAGTCTGAAGTCAGGGACTCTGATTCCTCCAGCTCCATTTTTCGTTCTCAAGATGGCTTTTGCTATTCGGGGTCTTTTGTGTTTCCATACAAATTGTGAAATTGAGGTGGATGGACCTAGAGTCTGTCACACAGAGTGAAGTAAGTCAGAAAGAGAAAAACAAATACCATATGCTAACACATATATATAGAATCTAAGGGAAAAAAAAGGTCATGAGGTACCTAGGAGTAAGATGGGAATAAAGACACAGACCTACTAGAGCATGGACCTGAGGATATGGGGAGAGGGAAGGGTAAGCTGTGACAAAGTGAGAGAGTGGCATGGACATATATACACTACCAAACGTAAAATAGATAGCTAGTGGGAAGCAGCCTCATAGCACAGGGAGATCAGCTAGGTGGTTTGTGACCACCTAGAGGGGTGGGATAGGGAGGGTGGGAGGGAGGGAGACGCAAGAGGGAAGAGATATGGGAACATATGTATATGTATAACTGATTCACTTTGTTATAAAGCAGAAACTAACACACCACTGTAAAACAATTATACTCCAATAAAGATGTTAAAAAAAAAAAAGAAATGAGTGTGAAATTCCAGCAATAAGAAATGAATAAAAAGACTGGATCTGAATGAATAAATGAAGTGTTAAGTGTTTGCTTTTTGCCAGTGGATCAGGTAACTAGAAATATCTGGAGTACCTATGCAGCATTGGGGGCTTTATTATTTTTACCGAATGATGTCTCTGAAAAAAAATTTCTAAGACTGAATTTTCCCAATATGCCTTTAAAGGTTTTTGTTTGTTTTATATATGGTTCAGCTGAGATACTCAAATATCTCATTTTTAATTGTAGTAAAAATTTACAATTTGATTTTTTCAAAAGTCAAATGGTAATCACCTGTTAACAAAGATGTTAAATAATAAAATAAAAAGAGGGACAGATATGAGATTTTTCAAAGGAAAAAAATCATTATGATTTAGTGATAAACAATATACAGGTATCATAGGAAAATTCTGAGCCTGGATGACTGGGAAAATGATGCTACTAGTGGTGGAACAATGACATACTTTCTCCTGAGTCTATGTTGTTAATTACAATCATGCACTGGTGTTATTAAGACAACTACAGATACAGAATTACAAGCTCACTGTTAGAAATATCTTTCCCTAGAACCTGTGACAATCTTCCCATGTGGCCCTCCAAATACCATCCTATTTCTCTTATTTGAGAAAATTCTTATACTCCATCCTAATTTGTTGTCCTTTGACTCTGATTCCCCATCGACTTTATTGTAAGTTATATCATACACACATCTACACTTTAAAAAACAACAGAGCCAACACCTGTGTATCCACCATGAGCCAGGTTAAGAAACAATACCTTTGAAACCCTGTATGTCCCCCTCCCTAAGTGAACCTCCCTCTCCCTCTCCTTTTCCCCTCCAACAGAAGTAACCAATACCCTGATAGTTGAGATAATCATACTGTGGCTTTTCTCTACACTTTTTTCATTTATAAATGTAACACATACAAAAATTTAAAGTTTGCCTATTTTTAAACTGTACATAAATAGACACTACTTGTAAGACCTCTTTCTTTCGGACAACACTATCTTTCTGAGATTCACTTATGTTGCTGTTCACTCATTTATGTTTACTCATTTATGTTCACTCATTTTCACTACATATGAATATGCCAAAATTTATCTATTCTACTGTTGATGGACATCTGTTTTTATGTTTTTGCTGTTAGGAACAATGGTGCTGTAGGCATTCCTATACATGTGTACTGATAGAAACACACAAGTATTTCTGGAATATACAATGAGAAGAAATACAGAGTAGGAACATCTATAACTTTTCTAGTTAGCGTTATGATGTCTCCTATAGTAACTGTAACTGCAAAGTTTTGCAGTCCAACTAGCAATTACTTCACATTCACAATAATACTTAGTATCTGTCAGATTTAATATATCATATGTGGTTCTAATTTCTCTGACTAAATGAGGTTATGCCTATTTTGAGTTCCTTTGGCCATTTGGGCCTTTCATGTGTTATTTTATTTTATTTTTTTTACTACTTCTCTACAAAAATTCTCTATATATTCTTGCTAATAATCTTCTGTTATATGTTGTACCAAATACTTTCTCCAAAGTTGTGGCTTATCTTTTCAGTTTCTTTATGGTGTCTTCTGATGAATTTGATGAGTTTTTAATTTAAATGTAATCAAATACATATATATATTTCTCAATTATAGCTTTTTATGTCATAATATTCTTCCTGAGACTCAGGTCATTAAGACAGTTTCTTATATTTTCTTCTAAAGTTTTACAGAACTTACTGTATAGCACAGGGAACTGTTCTCAATACTCTGTGTAATGACCTGTATTAGAAAAGAATCTGAAAAAGAGTGGTTATATGTATATGTATAACTGATACACTTTGCTATACAGCAGAAACTAATGCAACATTGTAAATCAACTATAGTCTAATAAAATTTTTTTTAAAAATAAAGTTTTACAAAGCCTTTTATATTCAGGACTGTAACCCACTGTCATTTTCATCTTTGTGTATGGTAACACAATTTCCATTTTTTCCCCATGGAAAACAAATTTTTCCAGCACCACTTCCTGAAAAGCCCTTCCTTCTGCTTATCTGCCCCGCCTTATTGTTCTTTAAGATTTTCTTTGATCTTCTTAGTCTTTTGCAGATCTGTATAAATTTTGGAATCAGCTTGTCAGGTTCCAAAAATAAAATAACAATAAAAAAAACCCACCTGTTAGGATTCTGATTAGAATTGCATTGAATATTTTGTTTTAGATTACATCATTATCAAGAGTAATACTAGCCAGCAGCTTTTCTTTCTCATACCAACCTTATTCTGGAATAGTTGGTATAAAATAAGAATTATTTGAAACTTGAGTGTTTGGTAGACACTGGCTAAAACCATCTTGGCTTAGGGTTTTATTTGTGAGATGATTCAATCTCCTTAATATAGGATTACTGTAGTTTTCTATTCTTTACTGTTTTGATAATTATATTTTTCTAGGAGATTCATATTAAGTTTTCACATTTGGGGCATTAAGTTGTTCATAATTATGTTGAATGCCTGTGGCATCTGTAATGATAATCACTTCTTATTCCTAATTTTTCAACCTTTTTTCCTTGATAAAATCTCACCTGAGATTTGTCAATTTTGTCTTTTCCAAGAACAACACGGGTTTGTTGAGCCCCTTTATTATATGTTATTAAATACTTAATTACTGCATTTAGTCCTTCTTATTTCTTTCTTTCAACTTACTATGGGCATATTTTGCTGGTTCTTAAATTCTTAAGGTGAATGCTTTAGCTCATTCATCTTTATCTTTTTCTTTATAAGCAATTAAAGCTACAAATTTCTCCCCAAGAACAGCTTTAGTAGCATCTTAAACATTTTCATAGGTAGTATTTTTGTCATTGTGCAGTTCAAATTATTTTCTGATTTTCTTTATGATTCTTTGACTCTCGGTATCCTGTTACTGGTTTCTAAAGGTGAGATACATCACCAATCAGAACAGATAAAGCCACAGATAATTGGTATGACTTACCCAGTGCACAGTGGCTGAGTATCACCCCTGTATTTCTACCTTAATGACACTGGACTGCCTCCCTTGGAGGAAAATTTCCTCTCAACTTAGCTCTGGGAAGCAAATCAGCAGGAATTTTTGATCAGCATCTTTAAAGAGGAGCCACAAGTCTTTGTCTTCAAACAGTGAACCTGACTCTGGTTCTTTTTGTTTTTTAGTCCCCCATCATCCTTCAGGAGTCAAATTTTTCAGGAGTCATCCTTCAGGAGTCAAACCTTGCCTGCTCAGCCTCACTCATCCCTCAGTATTTCTGATCCATTTCTGCTCCATGGTGATATCTTGTTCTTGAGCTCACTATTCCTTTTTAAAGGTTTTCTCTTATATGTCTAGGGCAGATGGATGCCAATACATGAACTTTATTATACTATTTTGACCAGAAGTGCCAATTCATCTTTAAGTCCTATTTCATGTTCACAGAAAATGAAAGTGAGATTTGAAAACTGTTAAGTTCACACTATAATATAAAATCAACACTATTATATAAATTAATGATAACTGTTACAGTTTCAAAACTCTATTTTTTAAAACTTAAAAATCTAGAGACAGATTTAAAAGTTTTCAGCTTTACTTCAACCTACTTGTAAAGATAAATTACAGTGCAGAAAATGTCATCTGTTGAGAGTGAAATAAAAAAACAGTTGCAAAGAGTTTTGAGAAATACAGAGAAAACCTGCAGAACATCTCCCCAATCATTTTCCCAGTAGAACACGTCTTGGTTTTTAATACACAAACTTCATAAAAATTATTTCTCAATGTAAGATATTTTGGCCAATGTTTAAATAGGAAAAGATTTATATTTGTCCATGCCAAAACTCAATTCGCATTTTAAACAAGAGTGTGCAAAGAAAAGTTCTGAGTTACATTCCAAATATAACTGATAGATGGTCAGAATCACAATTAAAAAAGCATGCCAAGTATCAAAGTGATACAAAACACAGGCATAATACTCAGTGTCAGCCACTTCCTGAGACCGTGTACTTGTCCTAAATGTATTTCCACAGCCTTTTATATTTATTTCATCCTGTTTTCCCCAGTGTTGAATGAGTCCCAAGATATTTAAGAAAATGTTGAAGGAAAATACTGAGGATGGGGAAAAAGCAATTATAATGGAAGAAAAGATTTTACTGTATATGAAATGGATTTGTTACCCTTATTTTTTGTTTGTTAAACATTACAATATTTTACTTATATGTAGGTGAATTTACAGTGTCTGTTACATTTTTGAAATTGATTAGGAAGTTTGAGTTGATGACTACTGTTTCAATTTTTTCCTATTTAAAATAAAGCCAAACAGATTCCCAGGCAGCATTTTCCACATAAAACATCTGATTTTTAGGAACAGATTCCTGACCTCAGTGGGAGATGAATGTATTGTTTAAAAACAGGATCCTTTTGGTTTCTACTATTGAGAACTAACAGACTTTTACATATAATTAAATCATATGAGAACCACCGTAACTATAAGAAAAAAATCAACAGTCTATATTTGACCATTTTTAACCTAAAAAAATGACAATTTCAGATGGTTAAACCTAAGAGAAATGTAAATTTCACCCCAAATTTAGATGTCAGGATAATTTATAAAAATAATATCTACTAAATCAAATAATGTAAATATATAAAATATTTTGAAATCATAATCTTTATTTCAAAGCCATTTATGTTTAGTTCACTTTAAGAAATATCTTTACATCATTTAAGCCTCAACTTTTCGTTATGGTGAAATCAAAGGGAGAAAGTCCATATCTCAAATTTTAAAAATCTGTTAGTAAATATTAAGACAAGTGATTTTTTAAAAAGAAAAAACCCCACAAATGACTGAACAGAAGAACAAACACCTGAATTCAAGCCACCTTTGCCCCAGTGAACAACAATAACAAATACGTGCATTCTATATTTCAGGACTTTCTAATCTTTAAAATTAAGATGGCTACTTAAGATTGCTATTGGTGCTATTTAACTTGCCATAAAATCTCATCTATTTATTTGGCTGTCTAAAACAACTTTTACATGTTGACAATTGCCTTTGGTCTTTGAAAACAGGATCCTATTATATGTTTCCTAGTTCACAGCTGAATTCACAGCAGCTGTGAGGCTAAGAAATGCCAGCAACCAATTAGGCTGGCATAAACCTTGTCTAGCATATAAAGTATAATTTGGCTCAAATGCAGAAGGCAAGAGCTAAAATAAAGCAGTCAAGAATACTAATGAAATATCATTACAAGTATTTAAAGTCGGAATATTTAAAATGCTAACAAATATATGTACATTATTAAAAGGATATAGTGGTAGAAGGTAAGGAAAAATATGAAAAAGTGACAATCAATTCTTTTCAGACCCATGCTGTTTTTACAGAGGTTGCAGCTGTTTGTGACATACCTAGGATTACAAACTCCATGTTTTTTTTCTATTTCTAATTACCCTAATCATAGAGTTGAGGTATACATAAGCATACATGCAACAAGTCTTCCTAAAAAGTAAACATTATTTTTATCAGTCCCTCTTGAGCTGTTTCCATAAAATTTTCTTTTCATATTTCTAAAATAGTAAGATGCAAATAAAGTTTTCAAAACTGAAACATGAAAGAATAACACAACTAAAATGATTAGTGAAAATAAAACTTGAATTGTGATTGTTTCTAATGGCTATTTACAAACCTTTAGAAGTTAATATCTATTTTTGTTTAAAGTTTGATAAATTTAAAGACACTGACAAAAATCAATGCTTTATAAATATCATTAGCTAAAAATATTAAAAATTTTTACACAAACTTTGGATAAACCAGTAGTCACTGGTCATTCATGTGCACATAGCCATGCAAGGAAAACAAATCTAGATTATATTCTAATAAATTAAATAGTTCTCTAGTATATCTATTCTTTTTTTTTCTTTTCTTTTTTTTCTTTTTTTTTTTGCGGTACACGGGCCTCTCACTGTTGTGGCCTCTCCTGTTGCGGAAAACAGGCTCCGGACACGCAGGCTCAGCGGCCATGGCTCACGGGCCTAGCCGCTCCGCGGCATGTGGGATCTTCCCAGACCGGGGCACGAAGCTGTGTCCCCTGCATCGGCAGGCGGATTCTTATCCACTGCGCCACCAGGGAAGCCCTAGTATATCTATTCTTGATAAAACATTTACTAACCTCAGTTTTCAATCAGAACGCCACTGCATAATTTGAAAGGCTTTTTTTTTTTTACTGGCTTTTTAAAAAACGGTAAGAAAAACTAGTTTTCTCCTCTCTGCAAACAGGGACTAAGAGGAAAAGTATAAACATCCATACTAGGAAGAACAAAAAATTAAATATTACTCTGAATTATAAAATCACACATTCAGAACAAGTGCTTGGCATGATGTTGCTTCCAGAGAGTGAGTAAAATACATATGCTTACTCAAGTCAAAGTAGTTGGTAAATAAATATCTGAAAGAAGCACTTTCTTGCAAGTCAGTTCCTACCAGAAGAGAATCCTGATAAATTTTCTTAAAACACACTAACCTCAAAACTCTTGAAACTTCATATCATGTGATTAAAATCCATCTTAAATAGGCTTCTTATTATTTCTTAAATTTTATATAAAATATTGATTCCAGTAAAATAAATCAACTGTATAGTTACAAGAACCAGTGCCAGTGTAGAATGCAAATTTGAGTGCATCTTTCCAAGTAGAGTCATAGCAAAATGTATTACGTTAATTAACGTTTGTTGTCTAAGGAGGTTTGTTTTAAAACTGTCTTTTAAAACATACAATTCCTTTCTTCAACTTATTAAAAGGATGCTCCTTCAGGAACATGAAGATATTCCAATGGGAAAAAATTGGGAAAAATGGAGATTTCCACAATGCTGCTTTAAAGTAGAATATGACAATCAAAGGATGTTACTACGAGCATTCTTTGGAAAATGAAAAATGTTAAATACACAGTAATATTCATACATTATTTTTTGTCTTGCCAGCTACCTCAAAGCTGTTTATAATTTATTATTTATATTCTCTACAACAGTAAATGTCAATGTTCCTATATGCCACTGACCAATAAATGAGGACAGACAATAGTCTGGTGATTTTTCAGAGATCATTACAGCAGATCCAGTAGAAGTCACACTCCCAAACTCTGATATCCAGGTTTTGTTAGCTAATCTAAGCAGTGATGAAAAGAATCTTTAACGAGGACTATGTAAGCGTCACACCTTCTTCAACAGCTCTGGTGGAACAAGGAGCCATTAGAGAAGGGCACAAATAATGCCTCAGCTGACAGTGGTTAACAGTGCTGTTGCTGTTTAGTAAACCCCTGGGGAATGTGACTTTGCCAAACATAGAGACCTTTTTGTTTTGGTTTATCACATTTAAGATGTTACTGTTTATAACTAAATTTAAAAGTTCTAGCATTTCCTTTCTTACACTTTAAATACAAAGCTGGAATTCTGAAAAATGGGAATGGTACGGCTAAGAATTTTCACGAAGAAAATACAACTTAAAAATGGGACAAACGTCATTAATACTGTAAACAAACTACAAATTTTCAAAGTCTTAACTCGTACGTCCATTGTTTTGAAAAAGGATGTGAAAATTCAATACTGCCCAGTTTCTCTGGGCCGACAGGGAATTTCAGATCTTGTTGGGTTTTTACAGCAATGATTGAACCACACTGCACGCTAACAATTTGGGTAAAATTATCATTTAGAAGGGCCCATCATGCAGCTTTTAAGAAAATTTCCATCCTTATTTACCTACACGGATAATAAAAAAATGTCACAAAGGGGCCATGATCCCATTAAAAAGTATTAAATCACTGTAGTTTCCTGATATTATTATGCATATTTGGGGTTGGGGGAAGAGAGGGTTTAAAAAGTGTCCAGGGCTTCCCTGGTGGCGCAGTGGTTGAGAGTCCGCCTGCCAATGCAGGGGACACGGGTTCGTGCCCCGATCCCGGAAGATCCCACATGCCGCGGAGCGGCTGGGCCCGCGAGCCATGGCCGCGGAGCCTGTGTGTCCGGAGCCTGTGCTCCGCAACGGGAGAGGCCACAGCAGTGAGAGGCCCGCGTACAGCAAAAAAAAAAAAAAAAAAAAAAAGTGTCCAAAACCACTAGTAAAGAAAACATAAAAACTGAATTTCTAAAATCATAAGTTAACTGATTAGGGTTCTAGCTGAATTAGTGAAAATGTAAACAAACAAACCAACCTTAGAAAACAGCACTTAAAAAAACTTCATTAAGTTTATTAACTAAAGTTTAATAACTAAATAAATCTCAATACATTTTAATTAAAAGATCATTCTCCTAGGTGACAGAATATCCAAAATACACCTTTATTCATTTGTTTAACGATAAAAGACTTGCAAAGTTTTATAGTGGTGGTGTTAAAATAACACGTTGCTGACAGTCCAAAGTCTTTTAGGATACATGCTCCCGAAGCAAGAACTAATCCAAAGTTTTGAAGAACTACTTTTCACAGATACCTGCTGCATATATCGAGCAATGCTATCTAATTGCTCTCTGGCTTAAATTCCTATTTACTCAAAAGGGAATTCCATACCAATACAGCTGCATTATTCTGGGAACTTTTTATATCTACATGTACATATCATCTTCTGTTATGCTTAAATACATCCTAACAAGAGCTAGGGATATTTTGGAATGTTTTTCAACCGTTTCCAACAGCAGTAACCCAGGTAATGTAGATCTGTGCATATATTTATTAACAAAATTTAAACATAACTCAGAAAGCTGCCAAAAACATTATAAAACATTGTAACATTATAACATTATTTAACATTGTAACATTATAAAGCATTATAACATTATTTGTTATAGCAGCCTATGCAGACTAATATGTCCTCTTTCAAATGGTAGAGGACATAATCAGGAAGTAGGAATACAAATATAAACAGGGCACATTCCCCGTCCTGTGCCAAAATCTCAATCCATGATTGCAATGTCACTACTTCTCCCAGGAATCTGTCATCACAACCAATCTCTGCTCCACTCTACTATGGAAACCTATGATGGTAGTGGCTCTAACCCAGGGAAATTTCTACTTTTAATGCCTGGCCAATGTGGATTAAGAGAACAGATAATCACTCCTTTAAACCCTTTTACCACTAAGGTAAAATGTGGAATAGCAAATTCAGTGTGGCTAGAGCAAAAGGTATACAAAGAAAAGTAGAGTCATAGAAGCACATAACACATAAACAAATACAGAGTATAGGTAGTATCAAAGTTTCATGGGACAGTGTGATTAGGGGAAAAAATTTAAAACAGCTCTTTGGAGAAGGGCAATAATGAAAAAAAGGTCTGGAAAACACTGATATAGACAGTACTTAAGGCAAGGAAAGTGGATGTGATCACCAAGAGAATGAGGGTAGACATCCTGGTCTTCAATGTATAGAGTCAGGGAGTTAATGAGATACCAGCAAAGAAGATCAAGAAGTTGCCAGAGAAAATAAGAAAAATCCAAAGAGTAAAGTCTTAAAAGTCAAGTGAAGAAGGTATTTCAAGGAAGAGAGAATGAATCAACTGTGTCAAATGCCGTTAACAGATCAAGTAAAACAAAAGCAATGTCTAAAAGTGAAAGTGCGATTAAGAGTTATCACTTTTTCAGATGAGAGAAATAACATTCCAATATGCTGATGGAAATAATTCAGTAAAAAAGAAAATATTGGGCTTCCCTGGTGGCGCAGTGGTTGAGAGTCCGCCTGCCGATGCAGGGGACACGGGTTCGTGCCCCGGTCCGGGAAGATCCCACATGCCGCGGAGCGGCTGGGCCCGTGAGCCATGGCTGCTGAGCCTGCACGTCCGGAGCCTGTGCTCTGCAGCGGGAGAGGCCACAACAGTGAGAGGCCCGCGTACCGCAAAAAAAAAAAAAGATAGATATAGATACAGCACAAAGAGAGAATGGATGAAGTAGTAATTTTGGACAGGTGAAAAGGCATAGGATATAGTGAACAAGTAAAGGAAATTGGCCTAAAATGGGAACAGAAAAAGTTTATCCATGGCAAAGTAAGGAAGGCAGATTTACAGGTGCAGATACTGGTACTTGGTTAGATACAGCAGATTTGTAAAAGTTCTTTTCTGATTGCTTATATTTCTCAGTGGGGAAAAGGGAAGCAAGGTCATCTGCTGAGAGTGTGGGTGAGTAAATAAACACTAAGGATTTTATGACAAAAGTTAGCTAGGAAAGAATGAATGGGCTAGAGATATGATTGCTCATTCAAGGAAAGTAGCCATGAATTTAAATTGTGACCAGTAAGCATAATTATGATTTTTTCCCTCCAGTCATTTTCAGACAACCTAGAAAGGGCAAGGAGGTTTAAAACATGTAGAAGGGAGTGATCTGAGGTTTTGCCGATCAAGAGAGGGGGCAAGGGAGTATAAGTTACACATATAAGGGAGGGTTTATTAGAAAGTGAGTTCATGAGTGAAAGACAGGAACAATAAAAAGTAGTAGGATTATAAATCCTGGTGGAGTCAAAAGATTAGTGGAGTCAGGATACTAGAGGGAATACGCTGGAAAGACAGAATGGTGACTGAAAACTGGGATGCATGAAACTGAGATTATGAAGATGTCAGGAATATAGTGTGCTAATTAAGGCCAAGGGTAAGATCACTGGAAAGGAAGGAAGGAAGGGGGGGGGCAAGGGGGAGGGAGGGAAGGAGAGAGGGAGTGAAGGAGGGAGGGAGGAAAGCAATCCAAAGAACTGAGAGGAGAGGGTACTAGAAAGATCATCTATATATGAATGATACAATTACCAAAAAATATGATAGGAATAGGGTAGGAGAGAATAACAGTGAGTCAGGAGCAAAAGTCTTCAAGGAATTAGGGAAGTTGGCAATGTCTGAAGTTTCTATCTTGGGAAACCAGGTATATGGTGCTTCTATTAACCAATATAAGGAACACAAAAATGTAGAAATCTGGAGATAAAGGCAATGGATTCCATTTTGATGAGTTTAATTAGAAATACCAGCAGGAAATCCATGTGGTAGTATCTAGAAGGTGGACCTGAAACTAAAGAGAAAGATTAGGTTTGAGGGGGCATTTTAAAAAGTTTTTATTTAAAAATTTTAAATCTATTATGAAAATTACAAACATACTATAAATACCAAATACTCTTCATTTAGTTTCATTAATTTTAACACATGGCCAATCCTATTGCCATTCCTCCCACCACGACTGTATTACTTTGAAGCAAATCCCAGATATCATATCAATTCATCCATATTTAACTTCAGTATGTATGCAGATGTAATTTTACGGGGTTTTTACATTCTCTTTTTAAAAAGAAATACCTTCTTATGAATTTATTTTCCTCTTTTCCCAGACAATTTAGTATAGCTGGAAGGGTTTTTAATAAACTGAACTACATGCCATTGATCTGTTTTAAAATAATATTGAGGATATGATCATGAAAGAAACCAAACCAAAATAAATCATCTTTACCATAATTCAAGTTTAAACTCTACTTCCCACGTAGCTCTCTATGCTTGATTTTGTGCTGTCTATGGTTCCTCTAAATCCCAGACATATTATACTACATATGCACACCTACACATATAATAGGAATCCTTCAACTCTTGTAACAAAGACAGATGACTTCACAACTAGGATTCCAATACATCCCAAAGCCTTATTAATCCTGTATCAAAAAACTGCAGGGCCTCCCTGGTGGCGCAGTGGTTGAGAGTCCGCCTGCCAATGCAGGGGATGCGGGTTCGTGCCCCGGTCTGGGAGGATCCCATATGCCGCGGAGCGGCTGGGCCCGTGAGCCATGGCTGCTGAGCCTGCGCGTCCGGAGCCTGTGCTCCGCAACGGGAGAGGCCACAACAGTGAGAGGCCCGCATACCACAAAAAAAAAAAACAAAAAAACTGCAGTATACTTGCTAACAATGCTAAAATAATCTGCTCTCTATGTTCAAAGGTCAAGAATGGGTGTTAGGATCAAGAACATATGTAAATATTTTAGGTGATATAGGTCATGGAAAGGACTACAGAGGTAAAAGGACATAAAAGTAGATCACATTTTGAATTAGGCAATGGTTTCTTAGATATAACAAAAGCAGAGCAACAAAAGAAAAGAACGATAAATTGGACTTCATCAAAATTAAAAACTGTTGTGCTTCAAAGGATACTAATCAAGAAAGAGAAAAGACAACCCATGCAATAGGTGAAAATATCTGCAATGCATATAAAACAGTTTCCAGAATATTTAAAGAATTTTTACAGCTCAACAATAAAAAGATAAATAACCTAATTTTTTTAATGGGCAAAGAATTTGAGGAGACGTTTCTCTAAAGAAGATATACAAATGGCTAGTAAGCACATTCACACCCATGAGAATAGCTATAATAAAAGACAGTAACAAGTTTTGGCAAGGATGTGGAGAAACTGGAACCCTCAAATATTATTGGTTAGAGCGTAAAATGGTGTAGCCATGGAAAACAGTATGACACTTCCTCAAAATGTTAAACATAGAGTTACCACATGACCCAGCAATTCCACTCCTAGGTATATATATATATACACCCAAGGAAACTAAAAAACATACGTCCACACAAAAATTTGTAGGTGAATGCTACTCACAATAGCAAAAAAAACTGTAAACAACTCAAATATCAACTGATGAATGAATAAGTAAAATGGATTGTTATTCAGGCACAGAAAAGAATAAAATACTGAAACATGCTACAACATGGATAAACTCTGAGCACAGACTATGCTAAGTGAAAGAAGTTAGACATTAAAGGTAACATATCGTATGGTTCCACCTATATGTAATGTCCAGAACATGCAAATCCATAAAGACAGAAAGTTGATTAGTAGATGTTAGGGGCTGGAGTGAAGGAGGAATGCAGAGTGACTGCTAATGGGTATGGGTTTCTTTTTGGAGCGATGCAAATGTTCTGAAATCAGTGATAATAGTCACACAACTTTGGGAATATACTTAAAATCACTGAATTGTCCCCTTTAAAAAGGCGAATTTTTTCCCCTCATCTGGAATTTAATTTTTTTCCTTTTCTTTACGGAGATATAATTGATATATAACACTATATTAGTTTCAGGTGTACAACATAATGATCTGTATATATTGTGATATGATCACAATAAGTTGACATCCATCACCACACACAGCTACAAATTTTTTTTCTTGTGATGAGAACTTTTAAATCTACAGTCTTAGCAACTTTCAAATATACAATACAGTATTATTAACTATAGTCACCATGCTGTACATTATATCCTATGACATTTATTGAATAACTGTAAGTTTGTACCTTTTGATTCCCTTCTTCCATTTCACCTACCCCCTCATTCCCCACCACCTCCCACTTCTAGCAACTACCAATCTGTTTTAGGCACCTGAGTTTGGTTTTTTGCTTTGTTTTGTTTTTAGATTTCACATATAAGTGAGATCATATGGTATTTGTCTTTCACTGTCTTATTTCACTTCACATAGCGCCCTCAAGGTCCATCCATGTTGTTGCAAAAGGCAAGACTTCATTCTTTTTTTACGGTGGAGTAATATTCCATTGTGTATTATGTATATACACACACACACCTTGTATCTTCTTTATCCATCCAACCACTGATGGACACTTTAGTTGATTCCATGTCTTGGCTATTGTAAAAAGTTGCAATGAACATAGGGATACAGATTTTTTTTTGAGATAGAATTTTGTTTCCTTCCAACAAATACACAGAAGTAGAATTGCTAGATCATATGGTAGTTTTATTTTTAATTTTTTAAGGAACCTCCATACTGTTTTCCATAGTGGCCACACCAATTTACATTCCCACCAACAGTACACGAGGGTTTCCTTTTTTCTACATCCTCACCAACACTTATTTTTTGACTTTTTGATAATAGTCATGCTAACAGGTAAGATGATATCTCATTGTAGTTTTGATTTGCATTTCCCTAATAATTAGTGATACTGAACATCTTTTCATGTACCTGTTGGCCATCTATACAGATGTCTTCTTTAGGAAAATGTCTGTTCAAATCCTTGGCTCATTTTTTAAACAGATTTATTTTTTGCTATTAAATTCTTTAAATATTTTGGATATTAAATCCTTATCAGATATATGGTTTGTAAATATTTTCTCCTGTTCCGTAGGTTGTCTTTTCATTTTGTTGATGCTTTCTTTTGCTGTGCAGAAGGTTTTTAGTTTGATGTAGTCCCACTTGTTTACTTTTGTTTTGTTGCCTAAAAAGGGTGAATTTTACGCTATGTGAATTACACCTCAGTTTTTTGAAAAAGGTAACTAACTAAAAAGAACACAGGGAAATAGGAGATGATCAATAACAGAACTCTGGGAAACATTAACATTTAAGAAGTTGATAAGGAGCATGAATTTAGGAGATTAAGAAGAATAGTTCAAAAAGAAGAGAACTCATATAACACAGTACGATCAAGCCCAAGAAAACCATTTTAGAAACAGGAGGAGATTACAATTAGCAAAAAAAAAAAACAAAACTTCACCTTTACCAGTAATAATGCAAATTTAAGTAACAATTCACCATTTTGGCCTAAGAAAAGGTTTAAAAAAAAACTTTATTGAGGTATAACTCACATAACATACAATTCATCGCTTAAAGCATACAATTTAATGTTTTTAGCATATTCAGATATTTATAACCATTACCATAGTCAATTTTATAACATTTTAATCACCTCAAAAAGACACTGTTATCCTTGAGCTATATTACCCTCCCCTTCCTCCAATAATCACTAACAATCATAAGCAATCACTAATCTACTTTCTGTCTCTACAGAGATTAAGTTTATTGATTCTGCCCTCAATAGAGAGACAATTTACTTAAGGGAGTTAACTAAGTACAAACTGATAGAAATACAGGCAAGTACTTCATTAGCATAAACTATTTAACTGTATTCAGAGTCTCAAAGCTCCCAATCTAAACTATTATTTAGTAAGGCTGTTCAAGTTTATTAGGTTAAAAACTATAATGTGGGCTTCCCTGGTGGCGAAGTGGTTGAGAGTCCGCCTGCCGGTGCAGGGGACACGGGTTCGTACCCCGGTCCGGGAGGATCCCACATGCCGTGGAGCAGCTGGGCCCATGAGCCATGGCCGCTGAGCCTGTGCGTCCGGAGCCTGTGCTCCGCAACGGGAGAGCCCGCAATAGTGAGAGGCCCGCGTACCGTAAAAAAAACCCAAAAACTATAATGTCCATTTTTCAAATTTTTTAATTAAAAAAATCACTTTCTTCTCATAATCACACACTAGAACTTGAATGTTTTTCATTATATGTCCAGACCTCATAAACACTTTAAAAATTAAACCTGTTATCTTTTTTTTTTTTTAATAAATTTACTTATTTTTGGCTGCGTTGGGTCTTCGTTGCTGCATGCAGGCTTTCTCTAGTAGCGGCGAGCTGGGGCTCCTCTTCGCTGCAGTGCACGGGCTTCTCACTGTGGTGGTTTCTCTTTCTTGCGGAGCACGGGCTTTAGGCGCGAGGTCTTTCAGTAGTTGCAGCATCTGGGCTCTAGAGCGCAGGCTCAGTAGCTGTGGCACAGGGGCTTAGTTGCCCCGCGGCACATGGGATCTTCCCGGACCAGGGCTTGAACCCGTGTCCCCTGCATTGGCAGGCAGATTCTTTTTTTTTTTTTTTTTTGCGGTACGCGGGCCTCTCACTGTTGTGGCCTCTCCCGTTGCGGAGCACAGGCTCCGGACGCACAGGCTCAGCGGCCATGGCTCACGGGCCCAGCCACTCCGCGGCATGTGGGATCTTCCTAGACCGAGGCACGAACCCGTGTCCCCTGCATCGGCAGGCGGACTCTCAACCACTGCGCCACCAGGGAAACCCAAACCTGTTATCTTTTAAGGGCCATTTAACTTCAGGAAAAAAAAAACAAAACAAACGTTCTATAGGCACAGTATGAACTTCATAATCCAAGCTAACCTCAAAAACGTATGTTTGTACACTGTATGGACAAGGATATGAGGAAACAGGCACTTCTGCAGATAGGAAGGTAAATTCACACACTCTCTATAGAAGCAAACTGGCAAGATCTATCAAAATTTAAAATGTACAATTCTCTGACCCAGCAATTCTCCTTCTAGGACTTTATCCTACAGATGTAGTCATGTATGTAAAAAATGACATAAGCTCAAGATTATTCAGTACAGTACTAGCTGTACAGTAGCTAAAGAATGGGCATAATCTTAATTGTGGTATATATAATCACTAATAAAATGCAGCTATGAAAAAGAATGAGTAAGTGAAGTAAGTCAGAAAAAGACAAATATCATATGATATCGCTTATATGCAGAATCTAAAAAAAGATAGAAATGAACTTATTTACAAAACAGAAACAAACTCACAGACTTAGAGAGCGAATTTACGGTTACCAGGGAGGAAGCGGGGGAGGGACAGACTGGGAGTTAGGGATTGACATGTACACACTGCTATATTTAAAATAGATAACCAACAAGGACCTACTGTATAGTACAAGGAACTCTGTTTAATATTCTGTAATAACCTAAATGGGGAAAGAATTTGAAAAAGAATAATACATGTACATGTATAACTGAAACACTCTGCTGTACACCTGAAACTAACACAACATTGTTAATCAACTATACTCCCAATATAAAATAAAAATTTTAAAAAAAGAAAAAGAATGAGACTGTTATTTATGTACTGAAAGGTTCTCTAAGATATTTTTGTTATTATTAAGTGAAAATAAAATTAAGAAGCACCAGTGTGTACAATATGCCGTCTGTAGGGAAAAGGTACACATTTACACACGTTGCTACTCAAAACAGGTAATTAAATTTAAAAAAGAAAGTATACGTTTAAAGCAATGACACATACTTTGTTATGTCATACTTTTGATGCCTGGAGGATGAACACAAATCAATTTTTACCAGAATGTCAAAATTTGAATAGACAGAGTAGTGAAAGAATAGCACAGCTAGATATTCATTTAATCACTGGTTCAGCAAACAGATAATTTATTAAGGGTGTAGAGATCCTCTGCTAGGCACTGGGGATATGATGAAACTTGAGTCTGACCAAAGACAATTAAACACATAATACTGTCCCATGAGTGTTCTGACAGAGTAAATAGAGGGGACTCAGAGAACATAAAGCAGGGGACCCATCCTGGTCTAGGAATCAAAGAAGGATGAAGTGTTTAACATACACAAAAAAGCAACAGCAGTTAGATAGGTTAGGTACAAGTTCTAAGAGCTCAGTGTCTGGAGTGCCTCAGGTAAGTGGCAAGAAATGAGACTGGAGAGGAAAGTCAGATTGTTCAGGGTCTACAGTAGCCTATGTTACAGAGCTGGGGTTTTTTTATCCAAAGGGTAAGAGAGGTAAAGGAAGTTATCAGAAAGTTTTAAGCAGGTGATCATGTTTGAAAGGTTATTCTGAAAGAGTAATCAACCAAAGGTAGAGAGATCTTAAGAATTTATTAGGAATTTGTTGCAGCAGTACAGATGAGACATAATGCTAGCCTGACCAAAGTATAGTAGAGGGATGGAAAAATGTAAGGACTGAAGAGGTACTTGAGCAGTGAGGAGAACCTGATGAGAAGAAACAAGGTCAAGACAGAACAAGGAGTCAAGGAAGACATCTAGGTTTCTGACTGGGGTAACACGGTGAATGAAAGTAATGAGAGATACTGAAGGAATAGATTTGGGGAATGGGGAATGGGTTCAATTTTGGACATGCTGTATTTGAGGTATTTATGAGCTATCCAAGTGGAGATAATTAGTAATTCATTAGACATACAAACAGAATGTGTCTTCAACTAGCCTGAGGTGAAGAGAAGCATTTAGTTCACCCAGAGAGAATACTGTGCAAGAAGTACTGCAGGGTTAGGACCAAGCCCTGAAGAACACCAACATTTAGAAAATGGAGAGATAAGGATGCAACTGCATAGATTAAGAAGGAAAGGTATGAGTGGTAGGAGGAAAATAAGTTTTATTTAATTTTAATTTTGTTAAGAAATGGCTCTTAATTAAACCCGAAAGGGCATGTAAGGTTAAAAGAAATGTATCACTCTTTTTTTTTTTTAAACCGTAGTGACATTTTAGTTTTACACCAAGAATTTTTCTTTTCTTGTTAACTGAACTATAGGTGATTTACAACATTGTGCTAGTTTCAGGTATACAGCAAAGTGATTCCGTTATACATACATATATATTCTTTTTCAGATTCTTTTCCATCATAGCTTATTACAAGACATTGAATATAGTTCGCTGTGCTATACAGTAAATCCTTGTCGTTTATCTATTTTATATATAGTGATGTGTTTCTGTTAATCCCATACACCTAATTTATCCTCCCCCTACCTTCCCCTGTGGTAACCATAAGTTTTATCTATGTCTGTGAGTCTGTAAATAAGTTCATTTGTGTTGGTTTTTAGATTCCACATATAAGTGATATCATATAATATTTGTCTTTCTCTGTCTGACTTACTTCATTTAGTATGATTATTTCTTTTTTTGGCTGTGCCGCATGGCTTGTGGTATCTTAGTTCCCCAACCAGGGATTGAACCCAGGACAACGGAGTGAAAGCACTGAGTCCCAACCACTGGACCACCAGGGAATTGCCCAGTATGTTAATTTCTAGGTCCATCCAAGTTGCTGCAAATGGCAATATTTCATTCTCTTTCATGGCTGATTAATATTCCATTCTGTGTGTACACACACACACACACACACACACACACAACTTCTTTGACCATTCATCTGTTTATGGACACTTAGATTGCTTCCATGTCTTGGCTATTGTAAATAGTGCTGCTATGAACACTGGGATGCATCAAGTTAAGAGTTTTTGCCTTCTCTGGATATACGCACAGGAGTGGGATTGCTGGGTCATATGGTAACTCTACTTTCAGTTTCATTTTGTTTTTTTTAAATGAAGTATAGTTGATTTACAATGTTGTGTTAATTTTTAGTTTTTAAGGAACCTCCATACTGTTTTCCATAGTGGCTGCACCAATTTACATTCCCACCAATAGTGTAGGAGGGTTCCCTTTTCTCCGCACCCTCTCCAGCATTTATTGTTTGTAGACTTTCTGATGTGTATCACTCAATAAAACTACATACATCCCAACGTCTAGGGCCATACTGTAATCAACTCTCAATATCACCTATAACTGGAAAATAATTTGTAAAAATGCAACACACATATTATCCCAAAACAATTTCAAAGAACAGTTTCATAAAAATAAAGATCACTGAATCTAGACAGGCGCCCCAATTAATCAATAATACCAGTGGACTCCTAGCAAGTAGGTCTAATATTGTATTTTCCTGACAATAAAGTTGCTCATCTAATAAGAAGCATTCTTTCACATGCTAGCGTATGTACTTGTCCAAACTTTGGAAAATGTGGGAGCGAGGGCCTAAACTTAGGCAATGCAGACAGACTCGAATAGTCTAGGACTTTTTTTTTTTTTTTTGGCCGCGTGGCATGTAGGATCTTAGTTCCCCGAGCAGGGATCGAACCCATGCCCCTTGCACTGGAAGCACAGCATCTTAACCACTGGACCACCAAGAAAGTCCCTAGAACTTTTTTTCAAAAGAAATTATATAGCCAGAGTACCTGCACTGAGTACAATAGCTATTTAATATTCTGTTGTAACTGACAAAGTAGCCTATTCTAGGGGAAAGTCCTATACCTATTCCCTCAAAGGCATCAGATGAAGGGACTCATAATAATGGTCATGCTGCAAATGCTAGCTGGATTAATAAAAACACCTGAAGGCAATCTATACTATAGAAAAAAAAAGAAAGCATTATTTAATTAATGACCTGACTTCCAATGCCTGGAACATTCATAGTACACAAAGAACTCTAAAGGAATTAGAATGTACAGGACTTTCGAGGCAGATAATCTATGTTCTGATGTCATATTTGCTACTTTATGTATGACCTTGGACAAGTCAATTTCCTCACTGTAGAAATATAAGCAAGTTTTGACCAATAGCAGTATTTCATCAGAGAGCTGTCTGTGGCTAAATTCTAAGACTTACCTCATTAATTAGGGCCTCAAATTGGTTCTAATTTCCTAAAAACCATATAGGTAAATCACTATATCCATTTCCCTTTAGCAGTCCATAGTAAACTACAGGCTTAAAAATACTACCTTCCCCACCCCGCAAAATTTAATGCTGTTTGCGTTCCCAACTCACTTTTCATAGGATGACATAATTAGATTTCATATGCATATCTTACATCAAGAATTACCTATAGTTTAACTAGAACAGGTAAACTCTTGTTTAAATTAAACCCTGGTCAATTTCAAGGATGAAGCTTCTAATACAATGCTTGGACATTTGTCATGCTATTTGAGCTATAAACTCAAAATGTCCATGGGCCAAAGTAAAGAGATGGAGGTAAAGTTGCTAAGCTTATCTGAATCCTCTCATTGCACTACAGCTCATTTAAAAATTTTGTCAGCAAACCCTAAGTATCTCATATTGGCCAACAGACTAAGGATAACAAAAATGAAGAGCAAAAATTTACCTTAACTGCAACCCTACTGGGTTGATCCTGATTCTTAAAATATTATAAATTCTTGTCACTAGTTGGTCCATTATTTAGAGAGTAGCTCCGACTTTTAACACACGAAGTTCGCCCGAAGTTTGCATACCTCCCTCCCTTTTAAAAGTAGATGTTTTTTAAGAGCAGTTTTAGGTTCGTGGCAAAATTAGACAGAAGGTACAGAAAATTCCCATATATCCCTTGTCCCCACATACCCACAGCCTCCCATACTATCAACATCCCACACAGGGTACACTTATTACAATCAACGAACCTATACTGACACGTCATTAATACTCAAAGTACATATTTTACATTAGAGTGCATTCTTGGTGGTGTATCTTCTTTGAGTTTTGACAAATTTACAACATGTATTCACCATTACAGTATCATAAGGAATAATTTCACTGCCCTAAAAATCCACTGGGCTCTCTCTACTCATCCTTTGCTTACCCATTTTTAAGTCCTAAATTGCAAATAGTAGTTAAGAGATTCTAAATGCTGAAATGACATTCAGAATCTTGAGGATGAAAAGGGAAGGCAAAAGCCAGGGCAGAAAAAAATAGGCCAAAAATAAGAGCAAAGGAGAAGTAAAGGAGAGCAGGTACATTTTAAGAATCAAAACACTCCATCCCTTAAAGAGCCGAAGCCAGATCCTTTAAGTACTGTTTTTCCTTCCCATTCTCTTCTAGGAGTTCTGAGAGGGTCTTGGCTAATATACTATAACTGAGTCTTCTTAAGTAGGCAAAGCGTTACAGCTTAAGTAAATTCCTGATCTACATATAAACATTTATTGGAAGTGACTCATACCTTAGGCTCACTTATTTTTAAGATACTAATGGCAAAAACTATGAACAGTCTTGAGTTGGATGCTCTTTGATAGCACATTGTACACTGGCTCTGCAGTCCTCTAGGCTGTATTTGTGAATAGGATTAGCTTGATTAAACAGATTGAAGAAATTTTATAACCAACACTCAGCCTTCCCAAATGTTAAATCTATTCCTTTCAACACATCTGCCCTTTATTCAGCACAAGTGATATATTGACTATAGCATCAATTCTTTTTACAGTGTTCTGTATTTCATCTGTTCCTTAACCACTGCTTACCCTCCTTGACTAATGCAATCTTATCCTTTCTAGCTCTCATTTTCAGTACTACTCTCCCTCTAATCTATCACTAATCACTAGCTAACTCCTATTACTGCTCTTAGGAGATTAAGTCCTACAGTAGTTTCCAAGTGTCCTAGAAATTAATTCCAAGATGCCTTACCTTACCTTCGTTGCCAAGTCTTTAATAAGGTGTCCCAGATTACTCCTCCTTCCTTCCTTTCCTCATCTATCACCCTCTGGTATGCCTGTTTTAAATGCCCTTTACCTGACAGCCCTCCATTTGCAGTTCACATGTTGTGCCACAGGCCTAGAATGCCTCCTTCCCCCAAGGCAATCTACTGGTCATCTTCCTCCCATCATTAAAACTTCACTTGCCATGAGGCTTTGACAGATTACTGTTAGGAGATGCTACTTTTTCTAAAATAATGGATCACAACCCTGGGTGCACACTGAAATCACCAGTGTGTGAAGTTAAGTTTCACCAGCGTATGGGATGTCTTAAAATAAAATACTGAGGCCCTGGCTCCATATCAGACCAATTAAAATAGAATCTCTAGGCAAAGGACCCAGATACCGGTAGTGATAGGTGGGGAGTTGTTTATGTTTGGTTGTTTGTTTCCAAAGCCCCACAGGTGATTCTAATAAGCAGTCAGGGCTGTGAACCACTACACTAATCCTACCCAGGCTAGAAACAGAACTCCCATAACATTTATCCAATATGTTCTCTAAATATATCCATATCCCACATCCCAGAAATACACTTACCACATAGCCTTGACCAATATATATAATGCAAATATCTAAAATGCTCCTTCATGAGGCTTAAACACTTTACAGTAGTTTATACACTTGAGCACAGGGTTTCTCTTGTAAAATGGGAAGATACTGTCTACATTATAGGGTTGTCATGAAAGTCAAACGAGATACTGGATTTAGCAAAGCAACTGACTTATAAAGGGCACAAATGTTAAATCCCTTCAGGTATCAAGATTAACACCTGGATTCACTTTTTAAGAAAGAAACAAAACTCAAGTGGCAGTTTGGAAGATACAAGCTATCTGGATGAGGCTGAGTAGATAGCTCCTGGCCAAGAGTTCTAATCAAAGGGGTCATTCTTTGCATAATGTAGACACTCAACAAATTTCACCAGAAGTGTATCCCATCCTGATCCAACCCTTCCTTTAAAAAATTTTATATAGATGAAATCTGGTTAAAATTAATGCCAAAACCAATAAAAACCTGGAGAAAAAGTCTTTGAAAGTAAGTAAAATATAGCCCAGGGAGGTGCCTGGTTCTCATAGTCCCTTGGCCACACTGCGTGAAGAGGCTGTTCCCAAATTACACAGAAGCACCATCAGCTGGCTCTATCTGCTTCCTTGGTCCCTGCGTTTACAAGCACCCCAACAAAGGATATCTAGAGAGGAATCTGCTGCCAGGGACTGGTCTGCCAGAAATTTAAAATGGAATAAACCTTATTCCTTTAAGTATCAAAACAAAGGTTAAAAGTTATAAAGTCAAAACTCAAATGAGTATTAGAGAACAGAAAATAGGCCAGTAATGACAAATAATGCCAATTTCAATTGACTGACAAGGGCCACCAGGACTGGTGCTGCTGTCTTTTAAGAAGAATTCTGAGACTGAATATATGGGTTTATCAGGAAGGCATGCCACGAGAGATAATGGATATTGGTCATGGGAAAAGGAGGTGAAAAGGACAGCATGTATGACATGTATTTTCCATCCAGAAGACTCATAACTTCAAGAGTCTTAAGAGTCTAAACCTAAAAAGGTAAGTGGTAATGATGTACACACAGAATGGCATAGTTCTATCAGTACTAATCATACTATGTTATCAATCATGTGTTTCTGAGGGCAAGAAGTGCGTGTATCTTATTCTTTTTTGTATCTCCAACACGCATCAGAATGACCTATATTTAACAGACTGTTAACAAAAGTATACTTAATTAACTCTATAATAAGAAAACAGAGAATTATGAGATCACATTATTTTGTGATATGACATAATCACTTAAGGTCTATACACCAAAATACTCTCACACCCTAATAAATGCCCATTTGAACTGCAAGCTTGATTGCAGTAGGTAGGTAGTGAGAAAAACAAGCAGTACCCAAAATGGGAAAGCCCAGGACTAGATCTAGAAGCACAACTTTTAAAAGGGACACCTCTCCCCTCATTTTACTCTTGGGAGATAGAAGCAAAAAGTTAAACTTAAGGTTAACCAACAATGAAATGATACTCCATTTCATTTTGCATAAGTTTTCACTAGACAAATCCCAATCACCATGAACTTGTATTTAGTTCTCGTACATGGCACAACATCCACTATGTGTAATCAAGCACTTAAATATTTAATATGGTGAGGTTCTAATGTCTATTTTCACTTAGGCAGTACAATACCATTAGTACTACTTTAATTAAAAGAGCTGGTGTGTGATAGAAGAGCAACCTTCCCACAATTGCTCCACAATTGGACCAGAAAAGCGAAAATTAGTTTTACTCAGGGCTTAAAAATTTTATCTATTCTCAAGCTCAAAACTACAATATCAAAACAAACAAACACCTTAAAAGATTATTTTAGGTTACAGGATAGAGCTGTTAAAAGCAAGGTTGGTGGTTAATTCCAAAAATTAAGCCTTGCAAAAAATTAATGTAATATTAACGACAAGTATACTTGTGACTAGAAAGAATGGGTCTGGATGAGCTCTCAAGGAATCTTTTTCTGGATTTTCCACACTTGTGCCTCCTTCCCTATTTGAAGGGACACAAGCTTAACTGGCTCTTTGCTATTTTCTCTAGATTTTTGACACACAAACAAGTTAACCTTGTTAACGTGCCTTTCCCCATAGTTCCAAAATTTCTATCATAAGAATCAAGTGACTAGGCAATGAATATAGATTTCTTTCTGTGGTAGTTCTGGAAGCAACAAGTGATTGACTATAGAAAAGGGCTTTAAAGGCTTAGATTGCTGAATCCTAATGCTTATAGTTAATAAAATATCAGACATCAATTTGGTCTCTCCAATAGGGCAAATTTAAGCAACATTATTAATTGTAGGTTATCTGAGCAAAAGGGGCTTTCATATCTCAAAAAAGAAAAAAAAAAGAAAATCAAAGTACACAAAGTGATCAACTTCATACCATCATCAGCAAACATGTGCCAGCATTTGAAGAGAGCTAGGAGTAAAAGGACTTTGTTTTTGGTCCAGGCTATGCCTCTTATTAACCATGTGATCTTGCAAGTAATCCAACCTCAGATTCTTCACCTATAAAACAATGAATCTGCCACCCCCTACCCTACTTACCTCACAGGGTTTATGTGAGGATTCAATTAGATAACTATTTGGAAAACTATGAAGACCTAAATACATACATATATATATATATATATATATAGAACCATCATCATGCTAATCACCATGTAAAAAGAAATCACTAGTCCACAATTTCCTCCATTCTACCCACTTCATAATCAAAATCACATAACTGTACCAAAAGGAACTATATTGTTATGTGGTTCATTTTTATTACCTAAATTCAGTCTGTTCTCCAAAAGCCTATATAACAACATGTAAAGATGAACTAGCAGAAGAATATATGTGGCAAAGTAGGTAGAGAATTAAGTCATTGAAATCTTTTCTAAAGATTGCCTGCCCCAAACTCAAAGATTCCTGATGGGTCCTTTCAAATATTCACTTTCCTCTGGATTTCAGATGCTTAATTAAAGCACTCTTTTCAGCATTTAATTAAGACACAGGAATATTTTTTCTCCCACAATTCTGAGTTTTGTGACCTTCTAGTAAACATACCATAACAGTTTTTACTGGATCATTCCAATTGGGCTCTATAATACTGCTCTCTAGTGGCTTTCCCATGAGTGAGAAGCAATTTCCTACATCTTTACTGGGCTGTAGAAAGCTGTATATGGTTCCCAAATAATAGAGAATTCTTCCTCTACTGTCACAGTCCTTGATAGTATGGTTTCTATGCTATGTAAGCCGGGTTCCTGGCTGCCACTGTATGAAGGTGTATGAATCTAGACAAGTCATTTATAGTGACTTGGGACTCAGTTTCCACACCTATAAGAATGAGAACTAGATCATCTCCAAGGATCTGTCTGGTTGAAATAGTGTATGATTCTCTTCAGATCGCATTTATCAATCCTGCAACTAAGAAACCCCAAAGAACAATCCCATCATAGCTGCAGCTTTGAAATATTCAAAACGTATCTCATCACTCCCCCAGCCCGCAAACAATAGTCACAGGTACCGTAAAACGAATAAGGAATGTTTTAACAGTGCACGGTGGTTTTTTTTTGGGGGGGAGCATCTCCCAATGAAAACTACCTAGTTACACAACAGTTAAGAATGCAGTTTTCAGGGTCATTAGATTACAAAAAGAAACTGAATCAGAAAGATAATAGGAAGACACATGCAAGAAAATAAACATGAGTGTTCATTTCCAGAAAGCAGTCCAATTTCACACCAGGTTATCTCCCGTGGCTAGGGATAATCTGAGGAGTCCAAGCCCAACCTCTGTCACTTCTAATCTTAGAATACCAAAAAAGTCAGCAAGCCTTCACAGATCACTCAGTTTCAAACAACTCTGGGAGTCTTGAATAAGAGGCCTGTATGAGGTGTGGTGGGCATGGGGGGTAGAGAGGGAAGTAAGTGGCTCACAGGATGAGCACAGAGGCAAGGGTCTCCCTTCCAGGTAAGACTTCATCTTAATGGTTAATTAAAATAATGTTCGAAAACCAAAATCCAATAATGAATGATTTGCTCAAAAACTAAATACAGGGAACTCAGCTAGGAACATGATTGGATACACAGATGAATTCAGAGAATTTAAAATTCCTTAATGCTCTGGCTCTGGTTGAAGTGGGCACGGGGAGGCTGCCATCCCTCAATTGCGTTCTCCACACTACCCCTTGTCTGGTCAGTGTGAAAACATAATATTAAGAAAAATGTACCCAAATATTAATACTTAAGGAAATATGCTGTCTCACGAGTCTCCTAATGACTTAGGAATTCAGTGGCTGACCGGCCATCCAGCCTTAGTAATCAATGAAGACTTATCAGGGATTAGTTTTGAGCAGGGTATTGAAAGAGAGTAACAAGTCTACTTTAGTTACCTGGGAATATATATTTTTTAATATAACATAACGGATGGGAGAAGCATGCTCGGAAACAAGGACAAGGATCACCATTAGCAAGCATGCAGAAAAACATCAAGTCACCAGTTAACAGCAGTCTAGCAGCCCTTCTTCATCCTGTGGTTTCCACTGTCTCAGGCATTACATTCGTGCTCAACCAACTACAAAGTTTATTTCTGTTACAATGACCACTACTGTTTTATCTAAAACACGTACGCTATAGAAATGGGAAGAAACAAAGCAGCTTCTTTAAAGTGAAAAAGGGAAAGCTTGGGGGGCGTCTCCCAGACATCAATTTCTACTGTGAAACACCACCACCCAATGCAAATGATCATTCCCTTCTTTTCAAGCTCTCTGCTTATCTGTTACCTTCAACTCTACCATGCATCTGAGGAGCATAAATATGTACATGACTATAAGTTGAGATGATGTACATTGTAATGATTTCCATTATTTCTCAAGGGCAAACTGCTTTGAAATGTGATTTTAGGTTACTTGCACTTATGTAAGAACACAAAGCTCTTACATGTCTGGGTTTCTAGTACAGGCAGAAGGTTAAGGCAGAAACAGTATTAAAAGCCTCTATCCTAGAA
Source organism: Mesoplodon mirus (assembly GCF_964341445.2). Lineage (NCBI taxonomy): Eukaryota > Metazoa > Chordata > Mammalia > Artiodactyla > Ziphiidae > Mesoplodon > Mesoplodon mirus. The sequence continues at coordinate 135,166,936 of NC_138980.1, forward strand.
CCACCCCGCCAAACCAAAATTGTTTCCAGTCTGATACGTTTAAATAAAAAGGTGTTACCCCAGAAAATATAAGATTATCCAAACCTTTCAAATATCATACTTCTGATAGACTCTACAGTAACACCTATAATCATAGTTAAAGGCTTAGAATGTAAAGAACTTACTCATTTTTATGCCCCTCCCCCCACATTAAAATAACATATAAACCCTACTCTTGCTAGTATACGGTGAACCTGCATTTACCTAAAAAAGAAACTGCACTCAACAGCACTGCTTAAGAAAAGTTATTTGAAGAGAAAATATAAAGAAACCCCAACCCAAGTAAAAGAGACATCTCTTTCCCACTAGTGTTGCTGGTCACTTCTAAAGCTCTAAGTGGTATAATTCATCTTTTCACATACAGGATAATAATGCTTCCAGTTGTTAACACAAATTATGTCAAATATAACGAAGGGGAAAAAATCATCAGCTATACAAGGTCTTCCAATACATCACATAGATAACATGAAAGTCAATCTCAGCTTCACATAACTTGGTCAAACCTGGTAGAAACCAAGAGGGTGTGGATGTACCAGCGACAGTTACCACCGACTAGGCTAAACGATAATAAGCCACAAATTAAAGGTACGGTATAAGGAACATCGCACACCTCTCGATATTACACACCTCTACTTTCTTCAATGCTTGGATTGAAAGAAAATAATTTATCCCTCTCCATGCGGTTTCTCCTTTACAATATAAACTATTTCCAAGCCTGGCTGGCTAGTGACATAAAACATTTTCCCCAAGAGAAACCTATAGAAAGAGACAGAAGCCTAGGGCTTTCTCTCTCCTTTTAATTAAGCCCGTGCCTCGTCTTACACTTTCCTCTAGGTTACCTCTCCGGAGGGTGTGAAAATATCAACAGACGGTCCCCCAGCCCCACCCTCCCAGTAGTGCCTCGCACTGACTAGGTTCATCCCGCTCCTTCCCTTTCAGCCTCATCACCTTTGAGAAGCTTATCGAATACTTCTCCCCATTTATATCCGCACCCTTATTCATGGCTGTGCACGACAAGCTCCGCATCCTTCTTCCAAGGAAGGGACTAGCAAAAAAGAAAGAGGCATGCTCGAGAAACGACAGACGAAGAAACGTGACAGCCAGACACTTTAAACCAGCGGGGTTGGCCTTTCTCCCCCACCTCAGCCTGCAACCAGCAGTCGGTTCCCTAAATACTGAAATCTCTGGTCTTCACGCTCTCCCCACCCCCGCAGCGATGAGGCCGGAAAATGAAAAGGCCGGGTTGAGACGCAAGGCTGGGTCAACCCTAACGGAGCCCGCTGCCCCCACCCCCCGGGCTGGCGTCCCCGGGGAGGATGGAGATCGCGGGAGGCGCGAGGGCTCCCGGCCCGGGACCCGCCAGCGCGCCCGCCCGAAGCCCCCAGAGTCGCAGCCCGCTACACCAGGGCCCTTCCCCGCCGGCCTCCCCCGGCCCAGCCCCCCGAAGGGCCCCTCCCCGCCCCGGCACTGCAGCGGCACCCAGGGCGGACCCCAAGCTGGCCTCACTCGCACACACGCCACACACAAAAGCGCCGCCGCCGCCGCCTTCCCGCCCCCACTGCGCGGCGGAGTAATCAATGAGGCAGCAGGCGCCCGCGTCCCCTCCGTGCACGCCCGAATGCGGGGCCCGGGCGGCAGGGGCGGCGACGAGGCTCACCATCGCTCCGCTTGATCTCCACGTAAATCCCGATCTGGATCTTGCCGAAGTTGGCCGTTGCCATCACCTCATCTGGAGCAGCGGCGGCTGGCCGAGGGAGGGGGACGCGAGGGCGGAAAAGGCGGGGAGGGGACGGGGTAGGTGTGGGAGGGGGAGCGGTTGCCCGCGGCCGCGCCGGCCCGGGCGACAGCGTGAACGCAAGCCGGGGCCGCGAAGAGCAGCGGAGGGCTGGCAGGCGGAGGCCCCGGGCCTGCAGGCCGGCGGGAGGACGCGCACGCCGGGGCGTCGGGGTGAAGCGAGGGCCGGGGCCGTGAGGCGGCGCGGGCGAAAGTGGGAGGGCCCGCGCCGCCCGCCCTGGAGCAGACGCTGGGGAGGCGGGGCGCCGCGCGCCTGCGCAGAGCGCTCCTCCCGCGTCTCTTCCTCCTCCCGCGTCTCTTCCTCCTCTGCCTGCCTTTCCCCGCTGCCTCGAGGCGGCCCCGCCCGCAGTGAGGTCGGCCGAGGGAGCGGAACGCTGGCTCTACGGGTCGCAGCGAGCCTGCGTCTCGGTTGATTTCGGCGTGCGGCCTGGAAGAGGCAGGAACCCGAGCCCCGGTGCCATCCGGCCTCTCTGGCATCCAAAAATTGGCGCTGTTGCTGGAATGGATTAAGGACCCTGTGGTTTCTGAGAGTTCCGGCTGGAGCGCGTGGCTGAGGGATGAATTTAGGGGTCGGCCATTGACAGCATGGGTTCAGTGTTTCATCTGAGAGTGTCACCTCTGTTGCTACTTAGAGGTGGCCTGTCCAAGTAACCGTCCCAAAGTTTCCCATCCAGTTGTGGAAGAAAAGAAGAAACACCTTTGAGGTGTCACCCACCCTAGGTCAGAATGAAGGTCCTCTTTTCATGGCTTTGACGTATAGCTCATCGCCACTCAAAAAGAAACCTTGTGGTATGGGGGCGGGGGGGAGGAGCTTGACTGCTCAGTTTATGATGCATCCGATGCTGGTGTCTTGTCTCTACTGTAGGGTTCAAGACTATTTGCACTGGACCATAAAACCAGTAACTATGATTCAAGGACAGAGGGCAGACACAAGGTTGACTAAGGAAGGTGCCTTTCCTGCAGTCACTTAGTTAGTCTGACCACATCAGCATGTGGAGAGCGGGATTCTTCATCCTGGCAGAGCAGGAAGGCCATGTGGACAGGGACCATAGAAACTATGTTTACAGGACTGTGTAAAACCTCCAAACGTATGACTTTTGCTTCTAGTATTAGGACTTCATATGGAGGAAACACACTTATCGTGTCCTACTTTCTCTAGTCATTGTTAATCTCCCTGTAATATTAACTAAAAACTTAACAGTTTTAAAATTTAAAAATTGGAAACTGGATATATGCGTGTTAAGTGCGTGTGTGGATATATGCAAATGGCTAGAGTTTTCAACCTAATATAAGTAATCAAGTCAAATAGATCCTAAAAGAATTGTTGAAAGATTCAGACTACGTTTGTAACTTGAATATATTAAAGGCATAGTTGTCAAAAGAAGAAAGTTTCTTAGATCCAATCTAAAGTAAAAATAATGTCTATGAAAAAAACACTGGGTAGACAAGTTAGAAAATAACCGGCTTTTACATTCCAGAAATGACATTACTGTAAATCTCAATTCAGGACCTCTGTTTCAGAATAAGATTTGACCAAATCAAGATTCAGTTTTTGTTTTTTTTTTAATAATCTTGAGAGTTTTATCCGAACTCTTTGAGCTTCTGTCTAGGAAAACTCATTCCCTGATGTCTCTATGACTGAGGTATACAGCATCTATTTATTTGCTTGCAAATTCTTTAAAGAATACAAAGAAATCAAGCTATACAGCTATTAAATTTAAAATTGCTTCATAAAATATTATGTATTATCATGGTTGCTGACACATACTTTGCACCCTGTGGGAAGTTTTCATGAGGGTCAAGTGAAATAAAATGTGATAGTACTTTGTATTTATAATCAAGTTAAAAAACAAAGTAAACCACCCTACAAAAAATAACCTAGTACTCTACTGTAATCTTCAAATCATTAATTCAAATTTTATATCCAGTGATGTACAATTAAACACACTTTGCAATTTGCCTCTGGCCCTCAGCACCTCACATTTGAGAGGACAGCAAGAGCTTTACAGACCTGTCTATATTCTTTTACCCACTCGAGTCCATCCTAACTTAACTGACAGAATAATCTTGCTTAAGGATAGTTACCATCAAGTCATATCCTATTAATAGTGGCTGCTGTTGTCCTACCCTATCCTGAGTTGATAAACCATTTCAAAAAAAATCATAGTTACTGTCATCGAGCCAAGCCAATCTCTTTATAAGGCCTAGATTAAAATTTTTTTTTCTCTGCTTTGGGGTCATTAGTACATAAACGTTAAGAGATTATTCCAAGGAAGAGGCTGTTAAGCCAGTGAGCAGGATTTGAAGCAGAAGCCAACACTCACCTTAACCAGTTACCTGCTCCTCTGGGGAAGAGCAGAGGCATGACTTGGCTCCAGTTGTAGGTCAAGTTATACGTACGTGTCTACATCTTCTTACTTGAAGTTTTCCATTCAGTGTTTGCATCTATTCTCAATTACACAAACTTTGTGGATCTAGGATCAAATGAAGGAAATGGATACAGTTGACAGAAACTCTTTGACTTTGTTGTCTCCTTTCTGTCCTGTGCTGTTTTGGAGACTTCGGTTGTCAGTGTTTCCCATTCCCATTAAATTTACTCAAATTTTAATTCTAATTAAACTGGTGTAATTTTATTGTAATATATTTTAGTCCTTAAACAAATACATTAAAAACACCTGGGAGATATAAATCCCAATTTTACCCGCTCTGAATATTTACTCTTTTCTTCTCTGTTGGATTTCTCTTCCTGCCTGCAAATATTTTCAGGCTCCTTTGTCTTGGAAAAAAAATCTTCTTTTGATCCTTCTCTTCCTATTTAAATTCCATTCTATTTTTTACTTTCCTTCCCCTGCCAAATTCTCAAATGACTGCTTTAAATACCCACTACCTTGATTCCCCATCACTCATTCATTTCCTAACCCCTAAATCTGGATTCAATCCTCTACTGAATTATATTTTTTACCCCTAAATCTGGATTCAATCCTCTACTGAATTATATTTTTTAAAGTCAACAGTTACTTGTAATTACCTCATTCAGTATACACTGCCATCTTTTTTTTTTTTTTTTTTTTTTTTTTTGCGGTACGCGGGCCTCTCACTGTTGTGGCTTCTCCCGTTGCGGGGCACAGGCTCCGGACGCGCAGGCTCTGCGGCCATGGCTCACGGGCCCAGCCGCTCTGCGGCATGTGGGATCTTCCCGGACCGGGGCACGAACCCGCGTCCCCTGCATCGGCAGGTGGTCTCTCAACCACTGTGCCACCAGGGAAGCCCTACCATCTTATTTTTGAATTTTATTTATTTATTTTTTATACAGCAGGTTCTTATTAGTTATCTATTTTATACACATTAGTGTATATATGCCAATCCCAATCTCCCAATTCATCCCACCACTACCACCATCACCCCCCGCCCTGCTTTTCCTGCTACACTACCATCTTTATTTGCCTTGAATTCATTGAAGAATGGCCTACCTGCTCTCTCCCAAACAATACCATTCCTGCCTCAGTTTCTGCTCATATAGTAAGTGATTTACTCTCCTCTATTTTTATTTTTGGCTGTGCCACATGGCTTGGGGGATCTTAGTTCCCTGACAAGGGATTGAATCCATGCCCCCTGCAGTGGAAGCACAGAGTCCTAACCACTAGACCACCAGGGAAGTCCCTTACTCTGCTCTATTTAAAGCCTTTCTATGTGGCAAGGCACAGCTGTAGTCTCCCTTCTTTATGGTGCTTTCTCCACCCACTCTAATCTATAATGACTGTCCCCTCTGGGTGATTCTCCGCCCAGCCATGATCATCAGAAGCACTTAAAAAATATTTTAATAAAAATACGTAAGCACAAACTCTACTCCAGGCCTAACAGTTTAAAATTTCCAGGAGGGAACTTAATGTGGTCTGTTTTTTAAAAACTCATCAGGGGCCTCCCTGGGCCTCCCTGGTGGCGCAGTGGTTGAGAGTCCGCCTGCCGATGCAGGGGATACGGGTTCGTGCCCCGGTCTGGGAGGATCCCATGTGCCGCGGAGCGGCTGGGCCCGTGAGCCATGGCCGCTGGGCCTGCGCATCCGGAGCCTGTGCTCCGCAACGGGAGAGGCCACAACAGTGAGAGGCCCGCATACCGCAAAAAGAAAAAAAAAAAAAAAATATTTTAATAAAAATACGTAAGCACAAACTCTACTCCAGGCCTAACAGTTTAAAATTTCCAGGAGGGAACTTAATGTGGTCTGTTTTTTAAAAACTCATCAGGGGCTTCCCTGGTGGCGCAGTGGTTGAGAGTCCGCCTGCCGATGCAGGGGACACGGGTTCGTGCCCCAATCTGGGAGGATCCCACATGCCGCGGAGTGGCTGGGCCCGTGAGCCATGGCCGCTGGGCCTGCGCGTCCGGAGCCTGTGCTCCGCAACGGGAGAGGCCACAACAGTGAGAGGTCCACATACTGCAAAAAAAAAAAAAAAAAAAAAAAAAAAAAAAACATCAGGAGATTCTGAGGTGTATATATAACTGGTTACGAACCAGTTGATTACCCTTGAATTTCCATAATTTGATATTTTCTATACATTGCCCACGTAGGGACTGGGTACTGAATAGACATTGATTGGTTATTTACCTAGTCCACCTTCTTCATTATAATTCTTTCATGTATACTTTTTGATAGTCTACTTATCAAACTTATTTTGATAGTATACTTTCACTTATACCTTTTGATAGTGTATTGGATTGTATTAACAGTAAGCTTTTGGTACAAAGCTAATTTACAAAGCCTTTTAAGGTCCATATTGAACTTAGATCTATATAGAAATATCAAATAATGTGGTGTCATATTCCATCATTGTCTACATTGAGGTATTCCTAATCTTTATACTTATTAATGAAATGTTTGCCTTAATTTTCATTTACATAACTAATTCCTCTCAAGTATAGGAAGTGTAGAGGTTTCCCCTTACACCAGATTTTCAGTAATTTGATGAGTATGAACTCATAAGTAACAGGAGGTGGTCTTTTCACCATTTGTAGTAATATATCCAAATTGAAAATCATTTATATATCCTTACATAGTTCTTATTAATTTGGGAGCTTAGTAAACTCTTATAGAGTTGTCATGGAGCATCAGTGATGTAAAACAAAATGATTGATGGTGTGCTACACATCCTCATTATTTTAAAAAACTATGGCAAGTGTTAGTTTTTTCAATGTATTCAGTCTAAGTCAAGTATAACTAGAGAGAACAGGTTTCCCTGAAATATTTCTTGTTGTTAAAGGATAGCACTTGATTTTTTGGTTGCTGTTTTGATGTAATCAACTTTACAGAAAGCAAATTTTCCAGTAAATATTAAGGTCCCAAACATACCTTATTTCCCTAATCTTTGTTAATATGCATACTTACTTTTATGGCTGTATGAATTCCTTCTTTAAGTTGAAAATATATGTTATATACTGTGAGTGGAGCCTAGCTTGGCCATAGTAAATACATTTTACAACAGTGGAAATAAAGACATTTTTCATTATAGATTTAGTCTCTTAAAATAATTGTTTTGCTTGACTTCACTTCTTATGACTATATCAGTGTGTCTTTATAGTCCATATGTCTATATACTTATCATTTTTAATAGCCATATACTATTCCATATATTTCTTTTTTTTTTTTTTTTTTGACATTGCTGCATGGAATGCGGAATCGTAGTTCCCCAACCAGGGATCCAAACATGTCCCTTACAGTGGAAGCAGAGTCCTAACCACTGGCCCGCCAGGGAATTCCCATACTATTTGACATATTTCTAAATCATTTTTTGCTTACACATTCACTGTATTGTTGGGTTATCTTCAATATAAAATTCTAATTATGAACATCTTTGTAAACCTTTTTTTGTGGGAAAATTCCTCTAAATGAAAATATCAGGTCAAAGGATATGAAAGTTATACTTAAAATGTAAAAGAGATAACATCACATCCTTCTTAAAATCAATCACCAGCTTCCTAGAATACAATCTAAATTCTTTACAGAGCTATGCATTACCTAGCTTTGGCTACCTCTCCACCCTTGGCTGGTACCACACTCCTTCTCATTCTGCTCTAGCCTCACTGAGTTCTTTTCTTTCCCTTAAATATGTCAAACTCTTCCCCAGATCAAGATTGTGGCTCTTGCTCAACTTTTCATATGATTGTTTCTTGTCATCTTTCAGGTCTTAGCCAAAAAGCACCTCCTGAAAAAAGTCTTTCCTTACCCCTCACCGCACCCCCACTTTACTCTCTATCACTCTGTAACTTAACACCACCTTCAATTACCTTGCTCCATTATTTACTTTTTGATCTGTCTCCTCCCAGATTCTAAAGTAAGCTCCCTGAGGGTAGGAACCTTTTCTAATGTTCTTTGTTACATCTTCAGCAGATAGAACAGTACCTGGAACACAGATGCTCAGCAAATATTTGTTGAATAAATGAAGGAAGTTTAACTCTGTTTTATATTGTCAAATTTATACTCTTTGATTTGATAGTCTTTTCTTTTCTTGAATGAGCTAAACTGGTAATGTATTTCCGCATTTACATGACCTAGAAAATCAAAATTTAATGTTTCCATCTTCTAAATCTCAAAATCTCTAGTAGATATAGATTATTACATAAGTAATAAATTCTCATAATTTTACTTTATTTTTTTGACTTAATTTTTATTTCATTTTAAAGTATAGTTGATTTCCTTTTTTATTATTTTCATTTTATTTTTAATTTTTTAACATCTTTATTGGAGTATAATTGCTTTAAAATGGTGTGTTAGTTTCTGCTTTATAACAAAGTGAATCAGCTGTACATATACATATATCCCCATATCTCCTCCCTCTTGCGTCTCCCTCCCATCCTCCCTATCCCACCTCCCTAGGTGGTCACAAAGCACCGAGCTGATCTCCCTGTGCTATATGGCTGCTTCCCACTAGCTATCTATTTTACATTTGGTAGCGTATATATGTCCATGCCACTCTCTCACTTTCCCACTCCCTGTGTCCTCAAGTCCATTCTCTGTCTGTGTCGTTATTCCTGTCCTGCCCCTAGGTTCTTCAGAACCATTTTTTTTCTTTTTTTTTTTTAGGTCCCATATATATGTGTTAGCATACAGTACTTGTTTTCCTCTTTCTGACTTACTTCACTCTGTATGACAGACTCTAGGTCCATCCACCTCACTACAAATAACTCAATTTCATTTCTTTTTATGGCTGAGTAATATTCCATTGTATATATGTGCCACATCTTCTTTATCCATTCATCTGTCAATGGACATTTAGGTTGCTTCCATGTCCTGGCTATTGTAAATAGAACTGTGATGAACACTGTGGTACATGACTCTTTTTGAATTATGGTTTTCTCCAGGTATATGCCCAGTAGTGGGATTGCTGGGTCATATGGTAGTTCTGTTTTTAGTTTTTGAAGGAACCTCCATACTGTTCTCCATAGTGGCTGTATCAATTTACATTCCTACCAACAGTGCAAGAGGGTTCCCTTTTCTCCACACCCTCACCAGCAGCATTTATTGTTTGTAGATTTTTTGATGATGGCCATTCTGACCGGTGTGAAGTGATACCTCATTGTAGTTTTGATTTGCATTTCTCTAATGATTAGTGATGTTGAGGATCCTTTCATGTGTTTGTTGGCAATCTGTATATCCTCTTTGGATAAATGTCTATTTAGGTCTTCTGCCCTTTCCTCGATTGGGTTATTTGTTTTTTTGATACTGAGCTTCATGAGATGCTTGTAAAATTTGGAGGTTGATCCTTTGTCACTTGCTTCATTTGCAAATATTTTCTCCCATTCTGAGGGTTGTCTTTTGGTCTTGTTTATGGTTTCCTTTGCTGTGCAAAAGCTTTTAAGTTTCATCAGGTCCCATGTGTTTATTTTTGTCTTTATTTCCATTTCTCTAGGAGGTGGGTCAAAAAGGATCTTGCTGTGATTTATGTCATAGAGTGTTCTGCCTATGTTTCCTACTAAGAGTTTTATAGTATCTGGCCTTACATTTAGGTTTTTAATCCATTTTGAGTTTATTTTTGTGTATGGTGTTAGAGAGTGTTCTAATTTCATTCTTTTACATGTAGCTGTCCAGTTTTCCCAGCACCACTTATTGAAGAGGCTGTCTTTTCTCCATTGTATATTCTTGCCTCCTTTATCAAACATAAGGTGACCATATGTGCGTGGTTTATCTCTGGACTTTCTATCCTGTTCCATTGATCTATATTTCTGTTTCTGTGCCAGTACCATACTGTCTTGATTACTGTAGCTTTGTAGTATAGCCTGAAGTCAGGGAGCCTGATTCCTCCAGCTCCGTTTTTCTTTCTCAAGATTGCTTTGGCTACTCGTGGTCTTTTGTGTGTCCATAGAAATTGTGAAATTTTTTATTCTAGCTCTGTGAAAAATGCCATTGGTAGTTTGATAGGGATTGCATTGAATCTGTAGATTGCTTTGAGTAGTAGAGTCATTTTCACAATGTTGATTCTTCCAATCCAAGAACATGGTATATCTCTCCATCTGTTTGTATCATCTTTCATTTCTTTCCTCAGTGTCTTATAGTTTTCTGTATACAGGTCTTTTGTCCCCTTAGGTAGGTTTATCCCTAGGTATTTTATTCGTTTTGTTGCAATGGTAAATGGTAGTGTTTCCTTAATTTCTCTTGCAGATTTTTCATGATTAGTGTATAGGAATGCCTGAAATTTCTGTGCATTAATTTTGTATCCTGCTACTTTACTAAATTCATTGATTAGCTCTAGTAGTTTTCTGGTAGCATCTTTAAGATTCTCTATGTATAGTATCATGTCATCTGCAAACAGTGACAGCTTTACTTCTTTTCTGATTTGGAATCCTTTCGGTTTTTTTTTCTTCTCTGATTGCTGTGGCTAAAACATCCAAAACTATGTTGAATAATAGTGGTGAGGGTGGACAACCTTGTCTTGTTTCTGATCTTGGAGGAAATGGTTTCAGTTTTTCACCATTGAGAATGATGTTGGCTGTGGTTTGTCATATATGGCCTTTATTATGTTGAGGTAAGTTCTCTCTGTGCCTACTTTCTGGAGGGTTTTTATCATAAATGGGTGTTGAATTTTGTTGAAAACTTTTTCTGCATCTATTGAGATGATCATATTGTTTTCCTCTTTCAATTTGTTAATATGGTTTATCACATTGATTGATTTGTGTATACTGAAGAATTCTTGCATCCCTGGGATAAATCCTACTTGATCATGGTGTATGATCCTTTTAATGTGCTGTTGGATTCTTTTTGCTAGTATTTTGTTGAGGATTTTTGCATCTATGTTCATCAGTGTTATTGGTCTGTAGTTTTCTTTCTTTGTGACATCTTTGGTTTTGGTATCAGGGTGATGGTGGCCTTGTAGAATGAGTTTGGGGGTGTTCCTCCCTCTGCTATATTTTGGAAGAGTTTGAGAAGGATAGGTGTTAGCTCTTCTCTAAGTGTTTGATAGAATTCACCTGTGAAGCCATCTGGTCCTGGGTTTTTGTTTGTTGGAAGATTTTTAATCACAGTCTCAATTTCAGTGCTTGTTATTGGTCTGTTTATACTTTCTCTTTCTTCCTGGTTCAGTCTCGGAAGGTTGTGCGTTTCTAAGAATTTGTCCATTTCTTCCAGGTTGTCCGTTTTATTGGCATATAGTTGCTTATAGTAATCTCTCATGATCCTTTGTATTTCTGCAGTGTCAGTTCTTACTTCTCCTTTTTCATTTCTAATTCTATTGATTTGAGTCCTCTCCCTTTTTTTTTTTTTCTTTTTGTAGTACACGGGCCGCTCACTGTTGTGGCCTCTCCTGTTGCGGAGCACAGGCTCTGGATGCGCAGGCTCAGCGGCCATGGCTCACGGGCCTAGGCGCTCCGCGGCATGTGGGATCCTCCCAGATCAGGGCACGAACCCGTGTCCCCTGCATCAGCAGGTGGACTCTCAACCACTGCGCCACCAGGGAAACCCAGTCCTCTCCCTTTTCTTCTTGATGAGTCTAGCTAATGGTTTATCAATTTTGTTTATTTTCTCAAAGAAACAGGTTTTAGTTTTATTGATCCTTGCTATTGTTTCCTTCATTTCTTTTTCGTTTATTTCTGATCTGATCTATATGATTTCTTTCCTTCTGCTAACTTTGGGGGTTTTTTGTTCTTTCTCCAATTGCTTTTGGTGTAAATCTAAGTTGTTTATTTGAGATATTTCTTGTTTCTTTAGGTAGGATTGTACTGCTATAAACTTCCCTCTTAGAGCGACTTTTGCTGAATCCCCTAGGTTTTAGGTCATCTTGTTTTCATTGTCATTTGTTTCTAGGTATTCTTTGATTTCCTCTTTGATTTGCTTAGTGATTTCTTGGTTATTTAGTAGTGTATTGTTTACCCTCCATGTTTGTTTTTGTATTTTTTACAGATTTTTTTCCCTGTAATTGATATCTAGTCTCATAGCATTGTGGTTGGAAAAGATACCTGATACAATTTTAATTTTCTTAAATTTACCAAGGCTTGATTTGTGACCCAAAACATGATCTATCCTGGAGAATGTTCCATGAGCACTTGAGAAGTAAGTGTATTCTGTTGTTTTTGGATGGAATGTCCTATAAATATCAATTAAGTCCATCTTGTTTAATGTATCATTTAAAACTTGTGTTTTCTGATTTATTTTCATTTTGGATGATCTGTCCATTGGTGAAAGTGGGGTGTTAAAGTCCCCTACTCTTATTGTGTTCCTGTCAATTTCCCCTTTTATGGCTGTTAGCATTTGCTTTATGTATTGAGGTGCTCCTATGTTGGGTGCATAAATATTTACATTTGTTATATCTTTTTCTTGGATTGATCCCTTGATCGTTATGTAGTGTCCTTCTTTGTCTCTTCTAATAGTCTTTATTTTAAAGTCTATTTTGTCTGATATGGTAATTGTTACTCCAGCTTTCTTTTGATTTCTATTTGCATGGAATATCTTTTTCCATCCCCTCACTTTCAGTCTGTATGTGTCCCTAGGTCTGAAGTGGGTCTCTTGTAGACAGTATATATACGTGTCTTGTTTTTGTATCCCTTCAGCCAGTCTACGTCTTTTGGTTGGAGCATTTAATCCATTTACATTTAGGGTAGTTATCTATGTGTATGTTCCTATTCTCATTTTCTTAATTGTTTTGGGTTTGTTGTTGTAGGTGTTTTCCTTCCCTGTACTTCCTGCCTAGAGAAGTTCCTTTAGCATTTGTTGTAAAGCTGGTTTGGTGGTGCTGAAGTCCCTTAACTTTTGCTTGTCTGTAAAGGTTTTAATTTCTCCATCGAACCTGAATGAGATCCTTGCTGGATAGAGTAATCTTGGTTGTAGGTTTTTCCCTTTCCTCACTTTAAATATGTCTTGCCACTCCCTCTGGCTTGCAGAGTTTCTGCTGAAAGATCAGCTGTTAACCTTATGGGGATTCCCTTGTATATTATTTGTTGTTTTTCCGTTGCTGCTTTTCATATTTTTTCTATGTATTTAATTTTTGATAGTTTGATTAATATGTCTTGGCGTTTTTCTCCTTGGGTTTATCCTGTATGGGACTCTGTGCTTCCTGGACTTGGTTGACTATTTCCTTTCCCATATTAGGGAAGTTTTCAACTATATTCTCTTCAAATATTTTCTCAGTCCCTTTCTTTTTCTCTTCTTCTTCTGGGACCCCTATAATTCAAATGTTGGTGTGTTTAGTGTTGTCCCAGAGGTCTCTGAAGCTGTCCTCTATTCTTTTCATTCTTTTCTCTTTATTCTGCTCTGCGGTAGTTATTTCCACTATTTCATCTTCCAGGTCACTTATCCATTCTTCTGCCTCAGTTATTCTGCTATTGATTCCTTCTAGAGAATTTTAAATTTCATTTATTTTGTTGTTCATCATTGTTTGTTTGCTCTGTAGTTCTTCTAGCTCCTTGTGAAATGTTTCTTGTATTTTCTCCATTCTACTTTCAAGATTTTGGATCATTTTTACTATCATTACCCTGAATTCTTTTTCAGGTAGTCTGCCTATTTCCTCTTCATTTCTTTGGTCTGGTGGGTTTTTACCTTGCTCCTTCATCTGCTGTGTGTTTCTCTGTCTTCTCATTTTGCTTAACTTACTGTGTTTGGGGTCTCTGTTTCGCAGGCTGCAGGTTTGTAGTTCCCATTGTTTTTGGTGTCTGCCTCAGTGGCTAAGTTTGCTTCTGTTGCTTGTGTAGGCTTTCTGGTGGAGTGGACTGGTGGCTGTGTTCTGGTGGATGAGGCTGGATCTTGTCTTTCTGGTGGGTGGGACCACATCCTGTGGTGTGTTTTGGGGTGTCTGTGACCTTATTATGATTTTAGACAGCCTCTCTGATAATGGGTGGGGTTGTGTTCCTCTCTTGGTAGTTGTTTGGCATTGGGTGTCCAGCATTGTAGCTTCCTGGTCGTTGAGTGGAGCTGGATCATAACATTGAGATGGAGATCTCTTGGAGAGCTTTTGCTGTTTGATATTATGTGGAGCCGGGAGGTCTCTGGTGGACCAATGTCCTGAACTCGGCTCTCCCACCTCAGAGGCACAGGCCTGACACCCGGCCAGAGCACCAAGACCCTGTCAGCCACATGGCCAGGTATGTGTGGAGTTTCTTGCCTTTTGGGAAGTCTGAGGTCTTCTGCCAGCGTTCAGTAGGTGTTCTGTAGGAGCTGTTCCACATGTAGATGTATTTCTGGTGTATTTATGGGGAGGAAGCTGATCTCCACGTCTTACTCCTCTGCCATCTTGAAGGTCTCTCCCTCATAAAGAGTTTTAAAATGCAGAAGAGTATAAAGTAAAATGAAAGGGAAAACTCCCGGTCCTCCACCAACCCACCCCTCACACACTCCCCACGCTTGCTTGCCCTCCAAGTTCCCTGGCCTGAGTAGAACCCCTGTTAATACCATATTAATCCAGTAATCCAATCTCCAAAATTTATAAGCAGCTCATGCAGCTCAATAACAAAAAAACAAAACAACCCAATAGAAAAATGGGCAGAAGACCTAAATAGACATTTCTCCACAGAAGATATACAGACTGCCAACAAACACATGAAAGGATGCTCAACATCTTTACTCATTAGAGAAATGCAAATCAAAACTACAATGAGGGCCTCCCTGGTGGCGCGGTGGTTGAGAGTCCGCCTGCCGATGCAGGGGATACGGGTTCGTGCCCCGGTCTGGGAGGATCCCATATGCCGCGGAGCGGCTGGGCCCGTGAGCCATGGCCGCTGGGCCTGCGCGTCCGGAGCCTGTGCTCCGCGACGGGAGAGGCCACAACAGTGAGAGGCCCGCGTACGGAAAAAAAAAAAAAAAAAAAAACTACAATGAGATATCATCTCACACCAGTCAGAATGGCCATCATCAAAAAATCTAGAAACAATAAATGCTGGAGAGGGTGTGGAAAAAAGGGAACACTCTTGCACTGCTGGTGGGAATGTGAATTGGTACAGCCACTATGGAGAACGGTATGGAGGTTCCTTAAAAAACTACAAATAGAACTACCATATGACCCAGCAATCCCACTACTGGGCATATACCCTGAGAAAACCATAATTCAAAAAGAGACATGTACCAAAATGTTCATAGCAGCCCTATTTACAATAGCCCAGAGATGGAAACAACCTAAGTGTCCATCATCGGATGAATGGGTAAAGAAGATGTGGCACATATATACAATGGAATATTACTCAGCCATAAAAAGAAATGAAATTGAGCTATTTGTAATGAGGTGGATGGACCTAGAGTCTGTCATACAGAGTGAAGTAAGTCAGAAAGAGAAAGACAAATACTGTATGCTGACACATATATATGGAATTTAAGAAAACAAAATGTCATGAAGAACATAGGGGTAAGACAGGAATAAAGACACAGACCTACTAGAGAATGGACTTGAGGATATGGGGAGGGGGAAGGGTAAGCTGTGACAAAGTGAAAGAGCGGCATGGACATATATACACTACCAAACGTAAGGTAGATAGCTAGTGGGAAGCAGCCGCATAGCACAGGGAGATCAGCTCGGTGCTTTGTGACCGCCTGGAGGGGTGGGATAGGGAGGGTGGGAGGGAGACGCAAAAGGGAGGGGATATGGGAACATATGTATATGTATAACTGATTAAATTTGTTATAAAGCAAAAAAAAAAAAAATCCAGTAATCCTCAAACTGTAGTGGGCACAAGATTCATGTGGGCTGATTGTTATGAAGAGTCTGGGGTTCAATCACCAGAGATTGTGATTCTGTAGGTTTAGTATACTAGTTCAGTAGTATGATCTAATAGATCAGTAGATCAGTAGATCTAGTATGAAGTTCAGGAATATGTATTTTTAACATGTACTCTAGGTGATTTTTATACAAATAGTCAGATGGTAATGCTTCGAAAAATTCTTTTAAAATGTCATTAAATATATGTAATAATACCTGTGTAGTCTACATTTTAAAGAAATCATGCTGAATATACTATTCTGAAAGTTTCTTTTAAAATATATTTTGGACCTCTTTCCATGCTAGTGTTCATAGATCTATCTCTCTTTTAATAGCTGGTTATTATTCTACTGTATATGTAAATATTAGAGGAAAGTGTAAGCAAACTGGCATTTAGACAGCTATTTTGGTTGTTTCCATTTTTATCTCTTGCTCTTATCAACAGTATTTATTACATTCACTTTGTGCAGTTATGTGAATATTTCTTTAGGATAACATCCTAGAAGTGGAATTGCTGAGCCAAAGGATAGTCACATTTACAATTTTCGTAAAATTGAGCAATTTTTTTTGTTTTGATGTTATTTTGATGTTTTTGATGTTACACATCAATTATATTTCACATATTATTTGAACTAAGCATAGTATATCATCATTTTTATTGTTAATCCATGCCCTGATATACCCTCTCTCATTCCTGTAGATCTCTAACCAAATTCTTGGCCTTGACATACTGCCTTGTTTTGACTTCTAGCCTTTGTACAAAGCCTGCCTCAGGAGTTGCTCCAGACCCCTGCTCTAAATTCACAGCCCAATTTTCTGTAATTTTCCAGGGCTAGCTGTTTCCATGCCTCCCTTGCACTCATTGCTATATCATGATTCTGTAAGTCCCCACCCCAGCCCAGGACTCCATAAAACAATTCCACCCACATTCTTCTCACCTACTCTTATACATATGGAACAATAACAAACAATATTAACAATTTGTAGTTATGTGCTAATTGTGTGGTGTAGGCTCTAAGTAGAGAGGAAAGTCAATGAGAACTAGAGCAGTTAGGAAAGATTTTTTTAATGCTCTTTTTGTTTTTATGTTTTGTTTATGAGCATTGAAGAAGTTCAGTTTTAAAAGGAGAGTAGGGATCAAGAGGTGTGATTTCAGGTAGGCCCTGAAAGATGACTGAGATCTAAATAGACAGCTAGCAGAGAAGAAAGCAAACATGGCAAACAAACAAACAAACAAAACAGAAGTAGGGAATTTTTCACATGACTACTTTGATGAAGCCATTTTGATGCCAGGCAGGACAGGCCAGTTAAAGCGTAGAAGTCACGATTTCCTTTTTAAATCCAAGTAATGTGTGCAACCAGACATCTATAACCTGTATTCTACCTCTAATGTTCACTCTAAATATGGTGAACTTCCATTTTCTACTTTAGTCACTTTTATATTGCTTGACCTTTAAGTTAGCATGTACTGCTTTTTTTTTCAGACTTTTTAAAAAATTAATTAATTAATTAATTAAGTTTTGGCTGCATTGGGTCTTCGTTGCTGCGTTCAGGCTTTCTCTAGTTGCGGTGAGCAGGGGTTACTCTTCATTGCAGTGCGCATGCTTCTCACTGTGGTGGCTTCTGTTCTTGCAGAGCACAGGCTCTAGGTGCACGGGCTTCAGTAGTGTGGCTCGTGGGCTTAGTTGCTCTGCGACATGTGAGGTCTTCCTAGACCAGGGCTCAAACCCGTGTGCCCTGCACTGGCAGGCGGATTCTTAACCACTGTGCCACCAGGTAAGTCCCAATATGTACTGTTTTTATAATCAAGATTTTTTTCACAAAACTGTAGGATCACAAACATTTACGGGAGGGAGACTGAAGAGACATATCTGATAAGAGATGTACAGCTTGAAAGTAACTAAAAAAATCTTTAGGTGGATACCATTATGGTGGGCTTTGAATGCCATGCAGAGACATTCATCCTTGGTAGGGACATCGGTGGGAATTCCTTTGAGGACAGGTATGACAAAGCAAAAACCAATTTATTTAAAGCTACAATTTACTTTATATTTTATTTTGATAGAATGTCCAAGTCAGTCACTTTAGATTCAGTACTGCAGTGAACATTTGTTGCTTCCTTCTCAATAATCTCTTCTTTCTTCCTAGTAATACCTTGAACTTCTCAATTATATGGTTTGAGTGGGATTGACCCCTTCTCCAACAGTTCCAAGGGTAGGCCCTGATTAGCATAAGCCTGTCAGTGTATTTCATCCCCCTGACTCAATGATTGGTTCATAGATGAAGACATTCCAATAAGGTGAAAAGAGTCTCCTTTCTCAGAATTGGTTTGAGTAATTGGGGAAGCAAACTCTCACTTTTCTGCTAGAAAATGGACCTGAAGAAAGTAGCTCCAAAGTTGTTAGCAACCATCTTTGTGACCAGAAAGTGAGGACCTGGTAAAAATGGAGTTAACGTTGACGAAGCAGAGCCAAACTTTTGAGGGAGAGAAACTGGGTACTTGTTCTGAGCTCTGTAGGACATTGTCAGTATCATGTGTCATGTACAGGAAATGGATGTCAGGTTAGGGGTTGAATTTGTGCTTTGACAGAGTTTATAGCAGAAGCTGAAGTCACTAAGGTGCACATTCCCAAAGGGATATAGAATCTTTAGCAGAAGTTAAAATAGTCTCAGTAGATTTATTACAAGTCAGCTTCTAGAAGTTATTTTCAGAAATCTCCTATCAAGCTTCATCTTACCATTTAAACAAGTACTAGAAGAGGTGGAGCTAAAGATGTAAAGCAGTTTGTGTAATTTTAGTTTATTTTCTAATCTCTTGATGAGAAGAATTTGCACTACATTAAAAGATGTAAAAACATGAGAAATTTAAGGTTTCGTTTTGAAATCAACTCACTTGGTTTTACATAAGATCCCAACTACAATCTGAAGATATAAGGTGCTATTTGAAACAAGTCATTGCGTAAACATATGTCCTTATTATTGAACTTGAAGATTTGGGAAATCTTTTTAAAGAAATGATTTTTCTCAGAATTTAGGAGCAGTTTCCTATAAGTCATGTTGGTCCTGAAGAAACGATAGCAGGAGTGGCCCCAAGCCTTGTGGTATTTGTAAGAGTTGCTGTTGAAGGGCTAGCCAGTGCCATGGTTAAAAGAGTGATAACCAAGGAAATGAAGACTATCTGAAAAAAAGAAAAGAAAATACAAGTATTGATAAAACATCAGTTGATGTCAGAGAATCCATGAAGGTTTAGTTTATGGTTTTGAAACAGGCATGGCTGTGATTGTGACAAAGGCAGTCAGAGCAGTTCAAAGAAAAAGTAAGTGGATCCTTCAGGAGTTTTGGGAACGTTTAGGTGGAGTATTGTCATGGTCAGTTGCTGGAACTATGACATAATTATCAGTACCTGTCCAGGAATTAAAAGAACTTCAGAAAGAGACTTTTGAGGAACAACCACAATGTGTACACATACTGGATATTAGATATATTAAAGAATTGTCATTAATTTTATTGGGTATGAAAATGATATCACTGTTCTTTTTTTTTAAATCCCATATTTAAAAAATCCCTTATTTACTAAAGATACACACACACACACAAACACATGCACACACACGCACACACACCCTACAGAGACTTTTATTAAAGTAGAGAGACCATGAATCTTTTAAGATCTTTAATAAAGATGGAATTTTCAGTCCTTGCAGGTTGAAGGTTGGTACAAGAATGTCACATGTCATGGAAAATGGAAGATTTGAAAGTCACAGGTGTTCTTTAAATGAGTAGCAGAGACTGCTAGTGATCCTCAGCCTTCCTTGTCTTAGTGTGGCCATACGACAGAGTTCTGGCCAATGGAATGTTAGTAGAATTGATGTGCACTCTTTCAAGCCATCAAACCTTCTACACATTTTTCTCATTTTCTTTCCTCATCTGTCAGCTGAAGGACAGAACTCCTAGGAAAGGGTGGAGCCAAAAGCTGGAAGGAGTTTGGATCCCTGAATGACTGTCCCTCTCCCCACTGAACTGCAATGCACCATGGGATGAGTAAGAAGCAGATTTTTATTGGGTTAAGCCACTAACATTTTGAGATTGTTTATTACAGAAGTTAGTCTGTTATGACTAATACACAAGTCACCATCAAAATTTTATTTTATTAAATGATAACTAAAAGTGGTGGTTTGATTATGACCAAGAGAATTCTCACAGGTCACAGGTTTACTAGGAAGCAGACTCTGAAATAGATATTAGCATGTAGGAAATTTACTGGGAAGTGGCTTTGGGATCAATACCTTTGGGAGAGTGAAAGAAACGGGACTGGGTGGAAGGAGAGTTGAACTGTGATGCGGTGACAAAGTCCACTGCAATTGCCTGGATAGCTTTAGAGCTAGGATAGTCTTTCAAAGTTTCTGAAGTTGAAATGGGGAAGCAATTGTACTCCTTTATGTGGGCCAATTTTTGCCTATGGGTACTCCTGGGGGAGGGGAGTAGATGTTAGATGAGGCAGCGCCTGACAAGGAATTCAGCTGTGAGTCCTTAGTAGCCAACACTCCTATAACTGGGGAAATTAATGCCTTGGCTTTAAAGATGGGTCTGGGCAGTGCAACACATGCCCACTTCAGGAATATTCCAGGAGCTGGTTTGTGAGTAGCAATATGCTTTTTTTTCTTTCTTTTTTTTTTTTAAATAATTTATTTATTTTATTTATTTTTGGCTGCGTTGGGTCTTCATTGGTGTACGCGGGCCTTCTCTAGTTGTGGAGAGTGTGGGCTACTCTTCGTTGTGGTGTGCGGGCTCTAAGCTCATGGGCTTCAGTAGTTGTGGCACGGGGCTTAGTTGCTCCGCGGCATGTGGGATCTTCCCAGACCCAGCTCGAACCCGTGTCTCCCGCATTGGCAGGCGGATTCTTAACCACTGCGCCACCAGGGAAGCCCCGCAATATGCTTTTAATGAATAGGCCAAGGAGCTATTTATTGTTTATGAAGAAGACTGCCTACTGAGGCCAAGGGATTAGTAAAGTCTGTATTGAATGCCAAGGAGTTTGAGGAAATAATATTAAGACGCCAGAAGATGGTAGATGGAGGAAGTAAGAGAATATTCCTGGAGGTTTTAACCAAGAGAGAGACCAGGCTAAAGGTAACTGCATGAACTAAAATACAGCTTCTAATTGTTACCCTCCACTGACTTTCTGATTATCCATGTGATGATAATTATCAAGTCTCGTTGAAAACCAGTTGGAGGCTATAAAAATGATCAAAACAGGGGTTCAGTGAGGTCTTTAAAACTTGATTCTTAATACATTTTTAAAGAAGGCAATATTTCTCTTAATGAATCTTTATTATTTGTTGCAGAACAATGTCTTGAAAGGGTAGAAAAGTTGCCCAAAGATAAACTCCATTTAGAGCGTTAAGTCTAATGTTTTAAAATTACATCCCAATCTCTACTTGCTTCACAAAGCCAGAATGAGTGAGGGGTAGATTGATTGAGGGCAACATTACTCCAGGGGTAACAAAAGAACTGCCGTGATGGAGTATCTACCTTTTTCCTCAGTTATTAACATACCCACCCCAAACAAAAAGAGAATATAATTAACACCTGTACACTCACCACCACTTATTAATAACTAATAATTAGTAAATAATAACAATTAGCATTTTATTCATAGTCAGAGATGGTTTTTACTTGCAAATGTTTTTAAATTATGTTCTTTATTTTTTATAAAAATGATTGATTTGAATTATACTCAATCATAACCCCATTACTATCTTTCTAATTCACACAATGACATTTAGACAACCTTTGCTAACTCTTAAGACAAATGAAAAAGTGAGAACTTGCCCATGAGAGGAAAGCCCCCTAAGAGTTCAGAGCTACAGAAATAAATCCTCAGGCCAACTCCATGGGTGCTCAGTTGATCTAGTTTATGTTTCTATTGGAGTGCTGACTTCAAAGTAAACTTCCTGAAACCTCACAAATACTGACCTCTTTCAGAAGCTGGTAATATGAAGCAAAACAAAGTTTCCAAACTCAGCTGCAATGAATTGTACTTGAGAACAGACGGTTCCTGTTAGAAGTAACTATACCCTATCATGTAGCCCAGCAAACTGTCCTGGATTACCACACTTGAGAAATTCAGGTTTGCTTTCTGTAAGTTTCCTATTCTCGGGAAAATCAATCTTTTTCCATTGTCACCTCATTGGAACAGAAATCACAGGCCTTAAATATGAAATAAAGCATTATAATCTTTATAGATGTGTGTGCGTGTGTGTGTGTGAAATTGAGAGAGAGATAGTGTGTGTGTGTATATATGAAATGCTAATGAATGTAAACTAAAAAAGGAGTGATTTAGGGTACTCCATAAAAATACATGACCAATTTTTTCTTATTGGATTGTATAGAATATATAATATTAGTGAATCTGCTGCCAAGGAATTCTTTTCAAACTATTTCTGGAATTGGGGGTCCTGAAGAGTGAATTCTGCGGAATTCTCCTTGAGAATTATTCACTTATTCACCCATTCAACAAATATTTACTGAATGCCTGCTCTGTGCCAGGCAGTATTGTAGGTGCATGGGACACATTATTGTACAAAACCAAGATCCTTGTCCTCATGCTATTGGGATCTTACATCCTACTGTAAAGAAAATAGATAAAAACATAATAAATAACTAAGTGATATAGTATATTAGAGGGTGATAGGTATACGGAAAAAAGAAAATGTAGAGCAGGATGAAAAGGATCAGAAGTGTTGGTGGGGCAGATAGTCTACAGGATTAAGTAGGAGAGTCAGGGCAAGACTCATTGGGATAGTGTGTTGTGAACAAAGACCAGAAAGAGATGAAGGAATTTAGCTCTGTGACTACGTGGGCAAAGAGCACCGCAGCCTGAGAGAGCAGCCACGCGAAGGCCTGTCTGGTTGGTTTGAGGAAGAGCAGGAGTGAGCAGAGGCACAAGTCAAGCTGTGATGCAGCCGTGGCCAATCCCTCAGAGTTGTCTTGATTTAGGCCAAAATGGTCAGGCCTTTATACTCCCACAGTGATCTGTCAATGGATGTGGGCCACCCTGGTATGGCTGTGACCTTGAGCAAGGTGGCTCTCTGCAGCGGAGGGGGCTGAGAGCTGTGGGCTACCTACTACCATCACTCCTAGCAGCATTCATTGAAGAAATTGCTGGGAGGTACATCTCAGTATCAGTCTCCATGACCTCTTCATTCCCAAGGGCACCTGTGGTCCATGACGGCTGATGTAACTCCAGTATTCCAACCAGCTGGAAAAAGGGAGAGAATGAAAAGGAAATATCCCGGTAGTTGCATGTGCTACTTCTGCTCAGTCTGTTGAGAGAATCTAATCCCATTGCCATATCTAGCTTCAAGGAAAGCTAGGTTATGTAGCCTTTATTCTTGGTGGACTAGGACAGCAAACAAACAGGCAAAAAGGATATCAAAGTACAATTAGCAGTCTCTGCTGCTATCATACTCCCTATTTTTGTAGGGAAGAGAATGTGGCTTCACCTCATGGAAGAATTAATGAAATGCAGTCCTTTTAGCTTATTCGGGATTTCATGATTTGGGGTATTGGGGAATTGAGAGGCAGCAAAGAGACAATATTATCTTGAAGAGCTCATAGAAAAGAAGACTTTAGGGGAGAAAGGTGATAGCAGCTATACAGATAAAGGATCAGGCCTGTGAAGTCTGGGAATGAATGTGAAAAGATTTGTATCCATAGGCTGGTGGGGCTTGGGATCATTCGGGAGGTATTAATACAGCATGAATTACTATAGAACTACTTCCTTCTTGACCCCTCCCTTGGCTGGCCTCTCCTGACTTTTCAGTCTTCTTTACTGGCTCTTCTTCCCATTCTTGACCCTTTAAAGTTGAGATTCTTCCTGGGTTCTGCCCTTAGTCTTCTTCTCTTTTCACAATGAATCATTGTGCATTCTTTTCCTTTATTGGGTCATATAACTCTTTGAGAATATGATGACCTTAAACCACAGAAAAGTGTCCATATAAACATCACCAATGTATTGAATAGAATAACTTAATGGAATACAAATATTACAGATTTTATTTTTCTCCCATCTCTGTCTTCAGCTATATCAACTGTCCCTTACTAGATAGGTCCTTCATGGTGTGTCAGGAAGAGCCCACAGCTTGCTAAGCTCTTTCAGTTATTAAACAGCAGTGGACTCCACTTAAAACTCTAACCACACTTCCACTTTTCCACCAACTGAGGCTTGACCCATGGTCTAAGTTCCATCAAAGTTGGCTCTTTGACTCTTCCTCCCCTCTCTCTTCTCATTCACTGGGTGGGAGTTCTCTAGGAGGAAAGGTAGGATTGGCTTGCATAACTGGTCTTCCTCTGGCTCTATCTGGACCTGTTCTCTGTAGCTGGACTCTGCCAGCTAATGGCTTCTGCCTTGTAAATGGTGAGTAAGATTTTCTCTGGGTACTTCTCAGAGTCATCTTGGCCCCCTCTGATGGTAAGTACCTCTTTCATCCTCTACTCCTGTTAAGGACTGAAAGTTTATGTCCCCCACCCCCAATTTATATGTTGAAATCCTAACCCCCAGTGTGATGGCATTAGGAGGTTGGAACTTTGAGAAGTGATTAGGTCTTGAAAGTGGAGCAGTCATGAGGGGGATTAGTGCTGTTATAAAAGACAATCCAGAGAGCTCCCTCATCCCTTCCAACATGTGAGGATGTAATGTGAAGATGGCCAGCTATGGACCAGGAAGCAGGTCCTCACCAGACACCGAATCTACCAGTGCCTTGATCTTGGACTTCCCAATGTCTCCCAGCCTCCCGAACTGTGGGAAATTTTTGTTGTTCATAAGCCACCCAGTCCATAGTATTCTGTTACAGCAGTCTGAGCAGAATAGGATGACTCCCAAGACTGTCTCTGAAAGAACATCACCTGTTTTAGCTGGTGGCTGCCTGGACAGGCTTATAGCTTCTGTCTTCAAGGCTCCTTCAATATTACATTTTATACATGTTAATTGCACATACATACAACATTTGCATTCTACAGGCAGGCAGATCTCAGAGGAAGAGGAAAGAAGAGTTGAATTGCACATACTTTAATTTCTTCCTCCAAATTCATTGATCAGGTGCCTCTCTCCTCTGTGGAAGGCAGTGAGTGATGAGGAAAAAGGAGGACTGAAGTGTTACTCTAATGGAACTTCCATGGCATGGAAACATCAAGTGTGAGGGAAAAATGTTCCTGATTAATAGTTTATATGTAACTATCTACTTACTATACAACTACACTTAAATATGTCACATAGGCATATTGAACTTAAAAATCTATCATACTGAACTCATTATTTTCAAATACATTCCAATCTCATAATCTGTATTTCCAACTGTATTTTTTTAAAACCTAACCATCCACCTAATTACTCAGGGAAAAAAATCTGGGAATCATCTTGGATCCTCCTTGGCCTCCCCACCGTCCCAGTCAATCACCAGATTTTATATTTTAGATTTTACTTCTCTCCAGAATCTCGTCGCTATTTCTATTGCTTTAGTTGAGGCTACTACTACCTCCTATTTGGATTATTACAACAACTTTCTAATAAATCTCTCTATATCCAGATTTACCTTCCTCAAATCCATTTTGCGTACTGCATCTAGTATAATCTTTCTAAAATTCAGACCTCATGAAGTGATACTCCTGCCTAAAACCCTCCAGCAGCTCCCCACTATACTATGGTGTTTATCACATGTGGTCCTTAGAACACGTTTGACTAGAATCACTTGGATTGCATATTAGAAATACAAATTCTTAGGCCTTATTAAAGACTTAGAATCTCTGGGGATGGAACTCTGAAGTCTGCATTTTTAACTTGTAGTTTTAGAAAGTGGTTTTTATGCACAAATTTTTTGTGTGAATGTTAATCTGTAAGATAAGTCTAAAATCCTTTTCAGGGTATACAAGGCTCTTTAACATTTGGCTTCTATTGCCTCTTTAATTTTTTTGTCCTACCACTACCTCTGCCATTTGTGTTCTAGGAAACACATGTTTCCTAATAAGCCGATTCATACTTCTTTGTCTTTGAATATGCTAGTTCCTTGGCTTGGAGCATTTTTCTCCCTCACCTCTCTTCCACCTCATGAAAACCTTTTTATCCTTCAAAATCTTATTACTTTCTCTCTCTCTCTCTCTCTCTCTCTCTCTCTATATATATATATATATATATATATATATGTATATGTATGTATATATATGTTCTCATGACATGGTATCTGGTTTCCCCCAGAGTGAATGATCTAAAGGAGCAAGACAGACACTGTCTGTCTTGTTTCTTAAATTTATTTTTATTTTTTATTGAGGTATAATATATATAATAATATATATTATAAAGCTGTAATATTTTTTATGACCTAGACATAGAAGTCATAGTCTGTTTTTCCTTAATATCCTAATAGTTATATAGGTCATCCTCATTTGGTGTGGGAGGAGACTACACAAGTGTGTGAATGACAGGAGGTGAAATTCACTGGGGGTAATCTGGGGGGCTGGATCCCAAGGGCATTGTAATTTTCACAGCTTGCATTAGGTTCCTAGACTATATGGCCAGAGTGAAGATAAAATATGAGATCATGTGAGAACATTCAACTCCTCTGAGGGAAGAGAAGAGGCACTATGTGGATGGAGAAGGTGACGAAGAAATATCTAGAAAAATTGGGGGAAGAATGCTGGGAAAAAGATGTGTCGATTACTAGTCACAGTGTTGAAAACTCCCTTGAACAAGAGAGTTTTTGAATGCACCTCTGTGGTAACACTTGGCATACTACATCCCAATCATAGATTTACAAATATTTCTCTGCTACTAGATGATGAGATCTCTTCCTTCATCTTTGAGTTTACATCACCATGTATGTTGTCTGGAACAAAGTAGACCACCAAATATATGTGAACTGAACTGAACTAAACAGATGAGGACATGAGCAAAGTTCTTAAATAATTAAAGATATGGTTACGGTGAGCACAAAATCAGCATCAAATCTCAAATTAGAAGGCATTTCCTGACACTTGAAAGACATGCTCTTTAGATGAAATGAGTTAAAAGTTTTTGAAGTTTGTATCTTCAAAAGGTAGAACAGGCTAAAGTATGAATAATTTATGTTAGATATTAAATAAATACAATTTATTGAATAAATGAACATTAGTTGGGACTTTTATTTCTTGGTGCCAGGAACAGAAGTCACCTCAAACTAGCTTAACAATAAAAAGAGGGTGGATTTATTGGAAAGTAACCGGAGTAGTTAATGGAATCCAAGAGGCACCAGATCCCCAAGAACAGAAACACTAACTGTAGCACAAAAGGAAACGCAGAAATTCTTCTCCGTGTGACCCTTATCTCTACTCTCTCTCCACATCTGCTTCACTTTCTCAGTGTAGACCAGTTTTCTTGTTTGCAAACCACATGCCAGTAAGAAAAGTTCTCAAGTTAGCGTTTATAGTGCAGCCACTAGAGAGAGATGATCTGTTCCTCTCAGTTCCAGTTTTAAAATTCCTGGGAAGTGACCAATAGACTCATTTAAGGTCAACTGACCACTCCCAAAACTAACTGATGATGCTTGGGGGGCATTGTCACATTATAAAAATATTGCAAAACCTGCTGTAACCCTAGAGGTTGGACAATGGGGTGGGGGCAGTTCCTGGAAAATAGCTCCTGGGTATACAAAACAATAGGTATCTATCTGTTCCATGAAGATTTAGATGTTAAGGGATGACATATTCATTCTAAAACACGAAGTTTATTCAAGGTCCAACACAGTCTCTGGAGCTTGATATGAAATCACAAGATAGTTTCAGTGTCATTGTAAGAAATGATTGGCTGGAATCTTGGTCTGAGGCAGGGTAACATTTCTCATGTTCTGGTCATTATTACAACATTGTCCTGGCCAGGGTGAAAGCATTGTCTGCATTGCTACATGTAATGAAAAGGGTTTAATTAAGATTTTAATTTCCTTTGCTGACGTATTGAGGAAGGTGTCAGAAGAGATTAACTATAGATTACAGCTTTAACTACATTATTTATCCATAAAGGAGGATTCAGATGGCTTTTATAACACATACTTCCTTCTCAGGTTTTGGTGACAACAGTAGTAGATTTGCTAATAACTGACTTCAGCATCTGGGAGTTTAATGCCTATGTTTAAACACAAATGTTTTTTGATGCTACTTAGTCTTTTGTTTCGTGTACTTTGGCAAAAAAGAAAGTGTCTCTAAAAGGTTTTAAGACTGCCATTACAAATGTGGTTATTATAGTAAAAATGGAAAATATAAGACTATTGAATGTGAAAAGTATGGAAGAATATGTTCTTGATCTAGTTTTTAAAAGGAAGAGAAATTATGATCAGAGTGAAGTTACCTCTGTAATACATTACTTTCTTAGTCTGTTCATACTGTTATAACAAAATACCAGAGCCTGGTAGCTTATAAACAACAGAAATTTCACATTTCTGAAGGATGGGAAGCCCAAGATCAAGGCACTAGCAGATTCAGTGTCTGGTGAGAGCTGGCGTCTTTGATGGCTGTCTTTTTGTCATAACCTCACATGGCAGAAGGGGCAAGGAAGCTTTCAGGGTCTCTCTTATTTATTTATTTTTATTTTATTTTTAACATCTTTATTGGAGTATAATTGCTTTACAATGGTGCGTTAGTTTCTGCTTTATAACAAAGTGAATCAGCTATACATATACATATATCCCCATATCTCCTCCCTCTTGCATCTCCCTCCCTCCCACCCTCCATATCTCACCCCTCTAGGTGGTCACAAAGCACTGAGCTGATCTCCCTGTGCTATGCGACTGCTTCCCACTAGCTATCTATTTTACATTTGGTAGTGTATATATGTCCATGCCACTCTCTCACTTTGTCCCAGCTTATCCTTCCCACTCCCCCGTATCCACAAGTCCATTCTCTAGAAGGTCTGCATCTTTATTCCCATCTTGCCCCTAGGTTCTTCATGACCATATTTTTTTTTAGATTCCATATATATGTGTTAGCATACAGTATTAGTTTTGCCTCTTTCTGACTTACTTCACTCTGTATGACAGACTCTAGGTCCATCCACCTCACTACAAATAACTCAAATTCGTTTCTTTTTATGGCTGAGTAATATTCCATTGTATATATGTGCCACATCTTCTTTATCCATTCATCTGTCAATGGACATTTAGGTTGCTTCCATCTCCTGGCTATTGTAAATAGAGCTGCAATGAATATTTTGGTACATGACTCTTTGTGAAGTATGGTTTTCTCAGGGTATATGCCCAGTAGTGGGATTGCTGGGTCATATGGTAGTTCTATTTTTAGTTTTTTAAGGAACTCCATACTGTTCTCCATAGTAGCTGTATCAATTTACATTCCCACCAACAGTGCAAGAGGGTTCCCTTTTCTCCACACCTTCACCAGCAGCATTTATTGTTTGTAGATTTTTTCATGATGGCCATTCTGACTGGTATGAGGTGACACCTCATTGTAGTTTTGACTTGCATTTCTCTAATGATTAGTGATGTTGAGGATCCTTTCATGTGTTTGTTGGCAATCTGTATATCTTCTTTGGAGAAATGTCTATTTAGGTCTTCTGACCATTTTTGGATTGGGTTGTTTGTTTTTTTGATATTGAGCTGCATGAGATGCGGGTAAATTTTGGAGATTAATCCTTTGTCACTTGCTTCATTTGCAAATACTTTCTCCCATTCTGAGGGTTGTCTTTTCCTCTTGTGTGTTTTCCTTTGCTGTGCAAAAGCTTTTAAGTTTCATTAGGTCCCATTTGTTTATTTTTGTTTTTATTTCCATTTCCCTAGGAGGTGGGTCAAAAAGGACCTTGCTGTGATTTATGTCATAGAATGTTCTGCCTATGTTTTCCTCTAAGTGCTTTACAGTGTCTGGCATTACATTTAGGTCTTTAATCCATTTTGAGTTTATTTTTGTGTATGGTGTTAAGGAGTGTTCTAATTTCATTCTTTTACATGTAGCTGTCCAGTTTTCCCAGCACCACTATTGAAGAGGCTGTCTTTCCTCCACTGTATATTCTTGCCTCCTTTATCAAAGTTAAGGCGACCATATGTGTGTGGGTTTATCTCTGGGCTTTCTATCCTGTTCCATTGATCTATATTTCTGTTTTTGTGCCAGTACCATACTGTCTTGATTACTGTAGCTTTGTAGTATAGTCTGAAGCCAGGGAGCCTGATTCCTCCAGCTCCGTTTTTCTTTCTCAAGATTGCTTTGGCTATTCGGGGTCTTTTGTGTTTCCATACAAATTGTGAAATGTTTTGTTCTAGTTCTGTGAAAAATGCCATTGGTAGTTTGATAGGGATTGCACTGAATCTGTAGATTGCTTTGGGTAGTGTAGTCATTTTCCCAATGTTGATTCTTCCAATTCAAGAACATGGTATACCTTTCCATCTATTTTTATCATCTTTAATTTCTTTCATCAGTGTCTTATAATCTTCTGCATACAGGTCTTTTGTCTCCTTAGGTAGGTTTATTCCTAGGTACTTTATTCTTTTTGTTGCAATGGTAAATGGGAGTGTTTTCTTGATTTCATTTTCAGATTTTTCATCATTAGTGTACAGGAATGCCAGAGATTTCTGTGCATTAATTTTGTATCCTGCTACTTTACCAAATTCCTTGATTAGCTCTAGTAGTTTTCTGGTAGCATCTTTAGGATTCTCTATGTATAGTATCATGTCATCTGCAAACAGTGACAGCTTTACTTCTTCTTTTCCAATTTGGATTCCTTTTATTTCTTTTTCTTCTCTGATTGCTTGGCTAAAACTTCCAAAACTATGTTGAATAATAATGGTGAGAGTGGGCAACCTTGTCTTGTTCCTGATCTTGGAGGAAATGATTTCAGTTTTTCACCATTGAGGACGATGTTGGCTGTGGGTTGCACACAGCATGCCCAGGGTCTCTTTTAAAAAGGCACTAATTCCATGGGTGAGGGCTTTCCTTTCATGAGATAATCACTTCCCAAAGATTCTACCTCCTAATACCATCACCTTAGAGGTTAGGATTTCAATGTATGAATTTGGGTGGAACATAAACCTTTAAACCATAGCAGTTACTATCAAGTGAATGGCTTCTAATCAGCAGGGATATTGTGTGTGTGTGTGTGTGTGTGTGTGTGTGTGTGTGTTGTGCTATGAGGGGAGGGACTGGGAAGGATTAAGACTATTCTTAGATCCTTTCTCCAATGCTCCCAAATCAACACTTTCTACTTTATTGTTTATCATATACCACACTCCCCTTTCTTTTGGTAGTACCACTGAAGTCAGAGTTAGAACCAGGGAAACATGATCTCCACAACATTAGTGTTCTCTGTTCATTCCTGCCTTTGCATGGGCTGAGGGAGGAGGAAGCATATACCAACCTCCTCCACTGCCTATTAAGTTACCTTGCTCATTTTTTTCCCCTGGGTTTCCATGTTTCCTGACTTTAGGCTTTTTCACATTGCCGGGACTATGATTAATGCCACTAGCTCTTTCCATTAAGGTCTAGTGAAGGCTTGTCATTCATTGATTTGGTTTCTACTTTGAGGTTCAAATTTTGATGTACTGCTCTTCTCAGTCAAACTCATCAATGTCAGCATTTACTGCTCGTTTTAATTATGATTCTATTTCCTTTACATAATCAATGATCAACTCCTAAAAGCAATTTCTATGAATTTTGGCAGATTTACATTTTTTCTGTCTTCTCTTTCTTTTCAGGTATTTTATTATCAAAATGTCTCACATTTTTGTAATATCTGTGTATTCTCTCCACTCGTGAATATAATTTTTTAAGTGAATAATAGACAAAGTAAATGTGTTCTCAGCTTCTGGGTAATTAATCCATCCAATGTCTGTAGTCTAGATGAGAAAAATTATAAAGCTTTTGTCAGTCCTACAGAGAGACAGACAACCCAAAGGGAGGTAGGACCATTACACTCTGTAAGACTCTGCACAAAGATGGGGAGACAGAGTCCCAAACTAAACTGCAATTCACATGTTTGGACCTTTCCAGTATTAGTCATCTGTCAGACTGATTATATAGTAATCAGAAGCTTAGTAGCAACAAATTACATAGTGCTAAGAAACCCTTCAAATGGATTTGTCCCTAAATTCATGGCTTTTGTCATGTCATTATTTTTGTAGCATTTATGTTGTGGTTTAAATTAATACTTTACTATGTTCTGTGTTTCCTTTTTAAACTCGTTCCCCCAAATTCCTCCCAAACACTTTTGACTTAGGAATTTGTGCATGGAACAAAGTAAATTCCAATAAATATTTGTTAAGTGAATGAATATAAATTGGACAGAATAATAGCTTCTTTTATTTTTGTGACTGGATTTCTTTGGCAGTCTAATGAAGCCTATGGACCCTTCTCAGAATAATGTTTGTAATGTATAAAATAATATACATAAGATTAAAAAGGAAATGAAATATATTGGAGAAATAAAGTTTTTCTGAAAACTGAGAAAAAAATACATGGATTTCTTTATCAATACATTAAATTAAGTGATTGTATCCAATAACTACCATAATTTTGAAGTACATAATGATGAATATAATGATTTTTTGAGATATCTGCAACAACTGTAATGAGGTATGAAAATATCTGAAATTTCCATTGGTGACAGTGTCTGTGCTAAAGGTGCCATCTCCTGATGTTGTTGGCATCTACTCCGTGACTCTGGGTCTGTGTCCTTTCTAACCTGGACCCCAAAGTAACCCTATTTATATCCAGAGTTTCTGAAAGTCTCTCATGATGGTTGACCCTTCAGACTTTTGCTCTTTGCCTTTCGTCTCCTGCAAGCAACCCTCAGAAGTTCCCCTATTCCCATCCTCTCTAGAGGAATAAGTGATACTTCAGACAAGTGAAGGAATGTTAATTCACCACCTCCTGCCTGCCCTCCAGTCAACAAAATCTTAAAGACATAGTTCTGAATTTTGTCTTTCACCCTGTGTGGTTTCAATTCTTTAGAAGACAACATCATCTTATTTATTTTGGATTTGTTTCCAGTCATTCTGGTTTTAGAATTTTAGAATTTATATTGATTGTCTCTCCCTGTATTTACTGACATCACAACCCAGAAGTTGTGCTCTTACTCAACTGGCTGGAATGATGGTTCCAGCTGCTTCTAGACTTACTGGGCAGCCACCTACATCTTAATACCAAATGCAGAGGGGTCAGTATGTTGCAACTATATTTTACAGTAAAGCTCAAAACAAACTGTTTTATCTAAGACTTGGCCCCACTTTAAACATTATAGATATTCCCAGGGTTCAATCCTTCACACTCTTTACTTATCTTCATAATCTTTAATAATTCCCAGGCTTGGTTTCTCTGGGTTCTTCACTCCACTCTCTTGCTTCCTTCTCTGGAGAGCTGGATCCTGCATTTTGTGATCTCTTTCTGTTGGTTGGAGTCCTATCATGAATAGACAGTGTGATGGTTAATTTTATGTGTCAACGTGGGTAGGCTATGGTATCAAGTTGTTAGGTCCAACATCAGGCCAGATATTGTTGTGCAGGTATTTTTAAGATGTGATTAACATTTAAATCAGTACACTTTGAATAAAGTAGATTACCCTCCATTATGTATGGGTGGACCTCATCCGATTGGTTGAAGGCCTTGAGAGAAAAGACTGAGGAAGAAGGAGTTCTGCCTCTAGACTGCCTTATGGGTCTCTAGCCTGCTGGCTCACCCTGCGCATTTCATACTTGCCAGCCTCCACAGTTGTGTGAGCAACTTCCTTAAAATCTCTCTCTCTTTCCGTCCTAATGGTTCTCTTTCTCTGTAGAGCCTAATACAGATTCATTGTCCTGAACCTTGATGAGTTTACCCCCTGACTTTGAGTTTTGTTTCTTTGTTTGGGCTTCACCCACTGTCATGTTATTTGGATCTGTCCCCATCACTATCTATACATGCCTGTCCCAAACATGATTTTTTTCCATTTCTTGGAATACTGGACATTTTATTTTCCAGCGGCATTTGCTGGCACCAGCTCTGCAGCAGGATCATTTTTCTCCTAACCTCTCCCATTGTTTCCAGTTTTATTCTGTCTTCTCCCCAGACTAAGTTGATGAGGTCCCATAAAGTCTAGTGCCTGAGTCTGAGGAATCTTGATCCTTCTAAACATAGAACATATTCTAAGCACATCATTAGTTCCAGTTATTAAAACATGGATATTTTCCTTGGTAAGTGAATAGATTCATAATCTGCTTTTCAATTCATTTCTTGTGAATTTGGTTAGTGGGACGTAGTCATCCAGAACCAGTGCGTGTATGATTGAACTAATGAAATTGAATTTTCAGGACCAGCAAAGTTGAGTTGATGAATTGAGTAAAGGTACTTGTGTTAGCTTCCTAGGGCTTCTGTAATAAATTACCTCAAAGTTTGTGGCTTAAAACAAAAGAAATTTATTCTCCATCAGTTCTGGAGGCTAGAAGTTCCAAAATCAAGGACTTCTCTCTAGAGTCTTTAAGGGCAATTTCTTCCTTGCGTCCTCCAGCTTCTGGTGGCTGTTAGCATTCTTCAGCTTCCTTGGTCTGTGGTCCCATCACTCCAAGCTTTGCCTCCATCGTCACATCGCCCTCTCCTCTATGTATCTGTGTCAAATTTCCCTCTGTATTTCTCTTGTGTTGCCATTAAGGCCACCCAGGTAATCCAGGGTAACCTCACCTAAAGGTAACATTCACAGGTTCTGGAGATTAGGATGTGGGCGAATCTTGAGGGGGCCATTTTTTTTACCTACCACAATATCCTTTTGCAACAGGCAACTCCCTCTTTGACTTCTCTTAATTTCATGAGCAGTTTCTAATAAAAGTTCTATCTGAAAAATGCAGGTGGAGTTCTTTGAAATGGGTCAGTATAATGTGCAAATTACACAGTCTACAGAATGGGGATGGGAGATATATCAAGAATGTTATATCCACATTTTTAGTAGATTTCTTTGCAGATTCAATCATATGAGGCAGAGAGTCTGTAAGAAATTGACCTCGATAGGTCTTGCCATGCAAAATGCATCAAAACAAGGCCCAGGAGCAAAGAGTGTCTGTCATTTGACTTCTAGTGACCCTAATTATTCACAAGATAATGAAATCCAAATATATAATTTCAGATTCAGGATGAGATAGATGCTGTAGTGAAATGGATGTTTGTAACACTACTAGAAGTACAAGAAAGCAGTCAGGTCCAGTAGTGATGTATGAAAAATCGTCAAAAAGACTTTCTACAACATTTTTCTTAACAATATTTTAATAATCAGTGAAGCTTTTGTTCAGTAAATATTTGCTGGATGAATGAATGGATTTCATGGGTATCGTGATATTGCTAGAGGCTGTGGTGGGACAGTTTGTGCTTTCCCTCACTGTTACAAGGTGGTAAGCAAAAGTGTTTTAAGAAGGAACTTTGCCACACCACTAGGAATCTATGTTAGGAAATCTAACACCATTTATAGCTTTGCTTTTCCAAGGTATTTTTTCCTGGATGGGTCATCTCCAAGGGAGAATTAGTGTCATTTCTTTTGCATTCAGTCCTTGCATCAGTATCCTTAAAACTAAGAAATAAACTTTTTATTTGATGGATTATTGATAAATTTAAATATTAACATGTCACACTTAACCAGTGACATTTACCTAGTGAAAACCACCAATTGTATCAATACATTTGATTATATTCAACGAAAATTATGACTTTGCCTTAAAATATTTCTTTAAAATGTTTTGAATTTGAAAAACTGACTTCTATATCCCATTTTATTGATTGATGACTATACTAGTAAGTTCTCATAACTTTTGGTGGTGTGCATTACCTCCCACTTCAGTTTTGGCAGGAAAGTTATTTTTCTGTACACATCCTTTCCCTAGAAGATTGCTTTGGTTATTAGAGGATGTTGGTCAAAACACTGAACAAGCACATCAAAATTTTTTTCTGAGAGTAAAAGCAATGGCACTTTAGGAGATATTCTAGTGAGTAACTGCTCTGACTAAGCTTTCACAGATGTTTGCCTTCATTGGCTGCTATTTTGGGTTCACACTATCAGCAGGAACCAGAAATGTGATTCTCTTTTGACCCTCAATTTTAGCAGAAAATGTACACTGAAGAAGCATGTGGAGGGGGGAAATACGATTAGGAAATACCGGTAGTAGCAATATA
This sequence comes from Mesoplodon mirus, assembly GCF_964341445.2. Lineage (NCBI taxonomy): Eukaryota > Metazoa > Chordata > Mammalia > Artiodactyla > Ziphiidae > Mesoplodon > Mesoplodon mirus. The sequence continues at coordinate 135,203,079 of NC_138980.1, forward strand.
ATCAACATGCTTAACTAAAGGTATTTTCTTGTTTTAAAATATCCCCGAGAATTTTAACACCACAGTAAAAGTGCACTCTCAAACATTTTTTGGTTTAGGGAAGACACAAATGGTAGTCTGTGTTGCAAGACATTCTCAGGATTCAACATAAAACACTGTGTAGGAGAAATTATATTCTCTTTACATTAGGCCAAGTGACTTGCCTACTAGTCAGGTTTTAAAGAATGAGATGAACTATGTGTTTTCCTTCTTGCATTGAAGCAAATTAAACTTTGTTATTGAACATGACAGTGATTTTTTGAACATCTAGCACATATTTTTTAATATTTTATTTTTATTTCATCTGAATTTGTATTTAAGGAGAGAATATTTTCTTACAGTGTCACTCATTTTTATAACTTTCAGAACATCAAAAATATTTGAAATGATAAAAGCAAAGAAATACCTTTTTTGTTCACTTATTTTTAATTTTTTATGCATCAAAAGTCCTTTGAATTTGTTTCCTTTTTCTTGAGTTTATCTGAAAGTAATATGCACACTCAAACACTAATAATAGTTGTAAACATGTCCACATTCATAGTTCCCATCAAAAAAGAGATATTTCTGAAAAAGGTTACAGTATTCTAAATTTTCTTACAAAGAGGAAAAATATTATGTATTCCAAATTCATGTTAATTACCTATTATAAAAGCCTTGTGAAGTGAAATATCTTGTGAATCCATATCTATTTCCATCTATATCTTTATATCTATGTCTCTATAACATTTGTTATATTGACGGACTCTTCATATGTGTTACATCAACAGTTCAGATTTCTGCTTATTTTTAAGCTGCCCAGAGTGCCAACTAAATGGTTAGTACTGTCATTTCAAGTTAATGTGCAAGGTGGAGTTGAGGGGTTCAAGATAGGGATAACAGAGTTTCAGGGTACTCAACATGTTCAGATGATTATTTCCTTAAAAATAGATTCTTGGTAGCTATCACACTAGGTTGAAATGATATGTTTGTAAAATCGTATACCACAATTGTCATGAATCTTCCTAGATGTCTGTCGAATATAAAAATATACCCAGGAATCAGGGAATTAAATAGTACTGTACAAAGAGTATGGACTTTGGAGTCAGACAGACTTGGATTTGAACTCCATATCTATCTCTTTTTTCCTGTCTCTTGATAAGTTAATGTTTGTGAGCCTCTGTTTTGCCATCTTTAAAATAGAAATAGTATCACCTTTTGTAAATTAAGTTAGAAAGTGTATATAAAATGCTTATTAGAGTACCTGATACATCAAGTCCACTATAATTATTAATATTTTCCTACCTTTTAAAGACCTGAATTGGACTTCCCTGGTGGCGCAGTGGTTGAGAGTCCGCCTGCCGATGCAGGGGACATGGGTTCGTGCCCTGGTCCAGGAGGATCCCACATGCCGCGGAGCGGCTGGACCCGTGAGCCATGGCCGCTGAACCTGCGCATCCGGAGCCTGTGCTCCGCAATGGGAGAGGCCACAGCAGTGAGAGGTCCGCATACCGCAAAAACAAAACAAAACAAAAAAACAGGATCTGGCACAAATTTAATACTCAATAAAGGCTTATTATAAAAAAAGTAAAATAAAATAAAGACCTGAATTAAATGAAAATAACCCTAGATATAGTCTAATAAAGCAAAAGTCCTTATATACATGATTACAGTCATTAAGATAAACATAGATTCCTAAAAGAAATATGATTGGGTCTATTAGCAATTGAGCTGGGGTCTCTAAGTAACTTAAACTTTCTCCTTTAATAATAGTATAATATAAATAAAGCCAGTAGAGGTATAGCAGTAACGATAGACATTTATTGGACGTTATGGGCCATGCAATTTGTTGTATGCACTCTTGTTCAATACTTACAACAATCTCATGAGGCAAATACTACTGTCATCCCTATTTTAGGAAGGTTCAGTAACTTGCTCAAGGTCACAAAATTAGTAAGTGACAAGGCTGGGACTTGAAGCCTATATGACTTCAAGTTGTGCACCTGAATTAAGGTGTGGCAGTGGAAATAGAAAGAAGTATTAAGTGTTAAAATGGATTGGAATTCCTCCTGACTGTTTGGATAGGGCCTAAAGGATAGACTGGATTCAAGGCAAGTAAATGCATCACTAGTGACTCCCTTCTAGGTAGAACCGTTGCAAGTAACAAAAACCCTTATGAGTTAACTTAAGCTCTCCCAAAGAATTTATTGTAAGGTTCCAGTAGTGACCCACAGAACCCAAAGCCAGGAATGTAGCTGCTATAGGAACACAGGAAATATTTCTTTCTCTTCTCTGAACATTTGGTTCACTTGTCTCTAGGCAGGTGGGCTTCCTTGGCTCCCAACCTCCAAGGAACAATTCATCAATGGCCCCCAGCTCCCAAATTTGCCTACTTCAGGTTCAGCTACATAGAGAAACATTCTCTCTTTCTCTCCTAATACAAAGGTAATCAAGCTGACCCAGTTGGAATCAGGTGCCCCAGTCCAAGAAAGTGTTGCCAGGGCTGCAGAGTTATATAACACAAACTTGGCTTCTGGGAAACAATCCAGGGTGGGAGCAATCCCCAGAGAAGAGGGTCTAGGCTGACACCTTCATGTGTGGCTACCACAGTGCCATTCACTAAAAGGAAAATGTCCAGGGTCCTAGACAGTGGTGATATCAAGGAGGCAGTGAACTGGAGCCTTTATTCTAGAAATGTTTATCCTACTGATGGTGAAAAGTTTGCATTAATGGTGAGTTGGAAATAGCTTTATATTTCAAGACTTTCTGTCTTAGAGACAACATTTGGTACAGAGCACAATATCCGTTCCCGGGTGTCAACAGTACCAACTCTGTACACCGTCAAAGATAAGATAATATCCATTCTGCATTTCCCCCTCTTAAGTCTAGTTTGACTCTAGAAAGTTTGAAGTTCAGGTAACAGGGTGCTGTGGTGTAAGGGGTACTCAAAACATCAGTTTTTGGGGAAAACGTCATGGGTGTGGCAGCTTTTAAAGCTTGCCATTTTATAGTTGTGAACATTTTTTACTTTCTAAGGGTTGAGACTTAAACTTACCTGTGGAACAAACAGTTCCTTTATTTTGGCAAGAGCTACACTGCAAGGCGAATTAAGTTCTTTCCCATTGTTCTTGGGAAAAAAACTTAATGCAAAGGAGTTATTCAGGAACAGATGCATCCAACAGAGCAGCTTTGTTTAGTAAAATAAACTGGGTACACCTTTCAGGAAATTCGTGTCTCCAGCACTGTTATTTTCCTTAGAAATGGATTTAGGCCTCCATTCTGACCCTCTTTGGGCCTACCACTCTCCATAGGGTGAGGAGTCCAAAGGGCCAGTGGGACATGCCCTCTTGGAAGCTGCTCTCCCACTTGTTGACCACATTCTAGGTATCAAGAACCCCTTAATTTCCTGCTCAGACATCCCTGACCCTGATCCCAGGGTCTCTTTACTGAGTCTGATTTCTTGAGAAGGCTTTTAGGCCCAGGCATGTATGGAAAGAGCTTAAAGGAGCAACGTGGTTTGACCACTCGTGAGGTCTTTTACGGTACAGGATGGAGCTGAGTCAAAGGAGAAAAGGAGTGAGCCAGGGGTCTCCATGTGTACTCTTGCCCTGGGTACCACAAATGTTAGGGGTGGGGCTGCCCTCAGAGTGGTAGCTCTCACACCTTAATATACAGAAGAATTATGTGAAGGCCTTGTTTAAAATATGTATAGTTTGTACCTCTACATGTGTATATGTTTTTCTATCCAAGAAATTCCCCTCAGGATACCAGCAGTAGAACCCTCCACAACTGTAGGGTTATACTTAGGGCTGACATTTTAACTTTCTGTTGAGGGAGAGACTTCCGGCCGGCTTGCTGTGACCCAGCTTGGAGCAGGTAGACTGGTAGATCATGGGAAATGTGCTGATGGGGGACAGAGACGGTTCTGATGTCTTTTGGAGGCTGTGGCATAAGAACAGTGCCCCCTTGAAGAAAATGGATCATCTAGGGAAGAAGTCAGTCCCATGGCAGAAAAGGAGGGCTTCAAAGGTAAGCCTTAGGCTGGGGCAGAAGAGAAATCTCCATTCTCTCTTTTGGACTTGACAGTTTGTCCAGGAATCTAAGTTGTGGAAATATTTGGGTCATTCTTAGAGGTAGAAGTGAGCTGGCCTCCAAACAAGGAAATAGAATATGTACTCTTGGGGTTGCAGCCACTGGTCTCTAATTGCCCCTTCGATTGGCAGGTATAAGGATTTACAGGTTATTTTTCCTTCTCATTCTTCCTAAAGTTGAGGAATTGGGTAGAGGCAAGGAAGAAATTAGTGTCCTCTTCTCTTGAGGGCAGAGCGACCATAGGGAGGGCTCATCAGTGCCCAGGGGAGTGCCATTCTCAAGAGGCCATTACCACTATCCCAGCATGGTGGGAAGTTGAAGAGGCCAAATACAAAGATGTATTTCTGAGCACATTTGAGACAGTGTTTGGAAAACTCAGGGGTAGCTGGGGGGATGGTTTGAAGAGAGTTAGTTTCTAGCAACTAAGCTGAAATGGTTTGTGTTTTTGTAAATTGTCCTGACTTTACTTAGTAACCACAGGCTGGGGCCAGGGACTTTTGGGTCACATTCATGGTCTTTTTGAATGTTTCTTGGTATTTTTATGCTCTGACCACATTCTGATGGGAAAAATACTTTATGCTACTTTCATGTGGAACTCTGAACAGGACAATTCAGTTCTGTACTTCCTGGAGGCACAGCCTGACACTACAGTAAGACTAATATAGTGAAAAAGAAGTGTTCCAACAACGTGCTTTGCTGTTGAAGATAGTAATGGTCAGAAACTCATTCCCAGAGGTAGAGATACTACAGAAAGCATAGAAAGGTTTTTAGGGCAATTAGAACAGGGGAAATATTACCATAAAATTGTGGTTGATGGGAAAGACGAAAATGAAAGGGGGAAATTGAAATCTGAGTAACAGGTTCAAATGTTCATTATTAACCAGGCCTTAATGAAACAGTCTATAGTTAATCAAAAGGGAATTAAAAGCTGAGGGCCTGGAAAGGCCCCAATAATTTAAGGGATGGGGGATTGTAAACATATAACTATTCAAGCTGGAAGGACAGGTTTAGGAAGCCCGGAAGATGTGGCGATAAAGTCCAACCACAAACTGAAGCACACCCGAATATTTACTGGCTTAATCTTGGAAGAGGCACCCACACTCTGTGCCCCTATGACACAGTTTTAGAGGGGTAACTGTTCTCTTTGCTTGGGTAAATAGATTTGTAACCCCAGGAAGAAATAATGAACTGATAAATCAAAAACTTATAGTTTAATATTTTTATTTTACATCTAGGAAAACATTTAGTAACTAGGCTTGTAATCAAGCCACTTTTGTATATTCCATTTGCATTTTAGGCTTAAGAGGATTTGAGCTCCTAAATTTAAAGATTTGGTTTATTAGATATATAAAATTGCTTATGAGAAAGATTTTTCTTGTTTTCTGTACTGACTTGTCAGGGGAGATTTTTGTCATTGTAATTTAGGATGTCTAAGAGAATCTGATTAATTAAATGTATAAATAGCTAAATATTTATAAGAGCTACCAAATATAAGCAATATATAAGCATCAATCAAAGGAGAAGTATAAATGATTGTTCTTATTTGGGTATAAAAGTTCATAAAGAAAAATAGATTTTAAAATATATTTTAATAAACTGAATAGTAATCAAAACGTAGCAATATGCTTTTCTGGACACAAAAGCCATTTTGGATAATAAAAGCTTACTTGGACCTCAAGTGGTTCATTGTGGATCCACTACTCCCTTGCTTGTGACATTTAGCAAGTTATTCAACCTCATTGTTTCTTTTTCCTCACTGTAATATGGAGATAATAGTAGGAGTATTTCATGGGGTTGTTATGAGACTTAAATGAGGTATACAGTAAAGCACTTAGAACAATATTTGGTATATACTAGGTGTACAGTAAATAAATATAGCTCCACATCTCTGCTGTGGCACTGGAAAAAGTTCTGGAAAAGGGCCCCAGAGATGGAGGGGCCAGGATGGCTCTGGTTTGCAGCACTTGAGTCTTCCCCTGATTCTTCTCCTCAGCAGTTACTTGGCTTTTGAAACTCATCTATTATAACATATATAACATTCTTTTACTTGAATAGTTTAAAATCATCTGCACTGTAGTAACAAAGTCCTGAAAAGAAAAACACAGATACATGGCTCTGCAGGGACATTTGTACATGTTGGTGATGGGCTTACCATAAGCAAACCTATAAAACATATGAATGATAAAAATATTTGACTTCTCAGGTAAAGTTAAGGATTGCTGCTGTGTTCACTGGATGGCAACAATTTGGTTAATGCATGTGATTACTACAGTAAATTGTATGGCGAAATCAGGTATGGAAACAGTGCTTGTGTCAAAGCTGAATTCTGTTTTGATTTAAAAAGAGACATGGGCAAGCTGTATTCATGGTTCATCCTCTCCTATACAAGGAGGGTAGAGAGAGTGAGCTGAAGGGAACTTGGATAATAAAGAGCCACATCCTAGGACTTTCCTGGTGGCACAGTGGTTAAGAATCCATCTGCTAATGCAGGGGAAACAGGTTTGAGCCCTGGTCTGGGAAGATCCCACATGCCGCAGAGCAAACTAAACCCATGCACCACAACTACTGAGCCTGCTCTCTAGAGCCCACGAGCCACAACTACTGAGCCCACGTGCTTTAGGGCCTGTGTGCCACCACTACTGAGCCTGCATGCTGCAACTACTGAAACCTGCACACCTGGAGCCCGTGCTCCATAACAAGAGAAGCCACCGCAATAAGAAGCCCATGCACCGCAAGGAAGAGTATGCCCCACTCACCACAACTGGAGAAAGACCACGCACAACAACGAAGACCCAACACAGCCAAAAAAACAAAAAAAGAAAGAGCCACATCCTACATTCTACCCACATCAGAAAATCTTTGTGTTCTACCAGATATTGGAACTACACGGGAGGAGGGAGATAGGTTACTATCAGATATCAAATAGCAAATTAAACTAGCTATTTGTGTAATGGTTAACACTGCACTGCAACTCAGGTAGACATTTTATTAAGCCTGAAGAAGGCGAGAATGTAGTTAACTAAATCTGTGGTTAAAAGACTCATGGAATGTGGGAATCACAAAATCTGTCACTTGATTGTTGCTTATTTTGAATTACCAGTCCAACTGTTACTATAAAATCATAGAATCACATGACACTTCACCTGTTTCAAGTCATCCACATCCTTCTAATACAGCTTCTTAACAAGACTAATTTGATTTTGCTTTTCATAAAGACCCTCAGGGAAGAGATTTTATGACTTCCCTTGTTAGTGCTTTCATAGCTGTCAGCCTACATCACTAGGTAATCTTTCCTGGTGTCTCTTAGGAAATCCCAAAAATTAATGAGTAACTAAATCTTGCTCCTGAGTGGGAGGGAAGGATAATGGAATATGAGTCTGCTGAACCAAGGGTGAATGGAGCTTCAGTTTATTTGATGTCTGAGCTTCCAGAAGTAGTGAGGCAACTTCTGTAGGTGAATCACAGACTAGGAGGAGATGTGGTTGGCCCTGACACACCCACTTTGTTTCAGGGAGAGTCAAATGGAACTGTGCCAGAGAGTACTACTGTAAAACATAACAGAACCTCAGCTCACTCTGGAACACTTTAGAAAATTGGAGACAGCCATGGACGTGGTATTCATCATTAAAAAAATTTCACTGTAGAGTAAAGGGACTTTAAGGGATTCTTCCTTATTTTTAAATGTATATTCAATTTTCAATGACTACTTTGAAATTATAACATATAGTTCAAAATAGAATGGCTTATTAAACAGTCAGTTTGCTGAGTCAGGGTTGGGGCAGATGGGACTGTTTTAGAAATGGCTGAGGTGGTGACATCATATGTCATGGCCATTAAGGTGAGGAAATAAGGAAATACTCCAATGTCTTCAAGTGGCAGCTACTCAAGAAAAAAAAAAAAAGGTCAGATACAGATACAGATTGAAAATCAAGTTAAAATAAGGTTAAACAACTCTTGGTAACTTAGTTAGTGGCAGAGAAGTGTTAAACAGCCATTTAAACACTGGAGAAAATTTCTAAGAGAATTATGGCAGTTTCTAAGCTGGGGCTCGAGGAATGATGGATTGGGCCAAACCAGGAAAATAAGGGGGCAGAAATCTGTTCTACAAGACAAGGTTGTCACTCTCACCGCTATTATTGAACATAGTTTTGGAAGTTTTAGCCAAACAATCAGAGAAGAAAAAGAAATAAAAGGAATCCAAATTGGAAAAGAAGAAGTAAAGCTGTCACTGTTTGCAGATGACATGATACTATACATAGAGAATCCTAAAGATGCTACCAGAATACTACTAGAGCTAATCAATGAATTTGATAAAGTAGCAGGATACAAAATTAATGCACAGAAATCTCTTGTATTCTTATAGACTAATGATGAAAAACCTGAAAGAGAAATTAAGGAAACACTCCCATTTACCACTGCAACAAAACAAATAAAATACCTAGGAATAAACCTATCTAAGGAGACAAAAGACCTGTATGCAGATATAAGACACTGATGAAAGAAATGAAAGATGATACAAACAGATGGAGAGAAATATCATGTTCTTGGACTGGAAGAATCAACATTGTGAAAATGACTATAATACCTAAAGCAATCTACAGATTCAGTGCAATCCCTATCAAACTACCAATGACATTTTTCACAGAACTAGAACAAAATATTTCACAATTTGTATGGAAACACAAAAGACCCCGAATACCCAAAGCAGAGAAAGAAAAACGGAGCTGGAGGAATCAGGCTCCCTGGCTTCAGACTATACTACAAAGCTACAGTAATCAAGACAGTATGGTACTGGCACAAAAACAGAAATATAGATCAATAGAACAGGCTAGAAAGCCCAGAGATAAACCCACGCACCTATGGTCAATTAATCTATGAAAAAGGAGGAAGGGATATACAATGGAGAAAAGACAGTTTCTTCAATAAGTGGTGCTGGGAAAACTGGACAGCTACATGTAAAAGAATGAAATTAGAACACTCCCTAACACCATACACAAAAATAAACTCAAAATGGATTAAAGACCTAAATGTAATGCCAGACACTGTAAAGCACTTAGAGGAAAACATAGGCAGAACATTCTATGACATAAATCACAGCAAGGTCCTTTTTGACCCACCTCCTAGGGAAATGGAAATAAAAACAAAAATAAACAAATGGGACCTAATGAAACTTAAAAGCTTTTGCAAAGCAAAGGAAAGTATAAACAAGAGGAAAAGACAACCCTCAGAATGGGAGAAAATATTTGCAAATGAAGCAACTGACAAAGGATTAATCTCCAAAATTTACAAGCAGCTCATGCAGCTCAATACCAGAAAAACAAACAACCCAATCCAAAAATGGGCAGAAGACCTAAAGAGACATTTCTCCAAAGAAGATATACGGATTGCCAACAAACACATGAAAGGATGCTCAACATCACTAATCATTAGAGAAATGCAAATCAAAATTACAGTGAGGTGTCATCTCATACCAGTCAGAATGGCCATCATGAAAAAATCTACAAACAATAAATGCTGGAGAGGGTGTGGAGAAAAGGGAACCCTCTTGCACTGTTGGTGGGAATGTAAAATGATACAGCCACTATGCAGAACAGTATCGAGGTTCCTTAAAAAACTAAAAATAGAACTACCTTACGACCCAGCAATCCCACTACTGGACATATACCCGGAGAAAACCATAATTCAAAAGGAGTCATGTACCACAATGTTCATTGCTGCTCTATTTACAATAGCCAAGACATGGAACAACCTAAGTGTCCATTGACAGATGAATGGATAAAGAAGATGTGGCACATATATACAATGGAATATTATACTCAGCCATAAAAAGAAATGAAATTGAGTTATTTGCAGTGAGGTGGATGGACCTAGAGTCTGTCACATGGAGTGAAGTAAATCAGAAACAGAAAAGCAAATACTGTGTGCTAACACATATATATGGAATCTTAAAAAAAAACAAAAAATCTCTGAAGAACCTAGGAGCAGGACAGGAACAAAGATGCAGATGTAGAGAATGACTTGAGGACACAGGGAGTGGGAAGGGTAAGCTGGGACAAAGTGAGAGAGTGGCATGGACACATATACACTACCAAATGTAAAATAGATAGCTAGTGGGAAGCAGCTGCATAGCACAGGGAGATCAGCTCAGTGCTTTGTGACCACCTAGAGGGGTGGAATGGGGAGGGTGGGAGGGAGGGAGATGCAAGAGGGAGGAGATATGGGGACATATGTATAAGTATAACTGATTCACTTTGTTATAAAGCAGAAACTAACACACCATTGTAAAGCAATTATACTCCAATAAAGATGTCCAAAAAACCCTAACAAACTAGTGAATATAACAAAAAAGTATGCTCACAGATATAGAGAACAAAGTAGCAGTTACCTGTGGTGGGGGAGGGGCAATATAGGGCTGGGGGAGCAGTAGGCACAAACTTTTGTGTGTAAGGTAAGCTCAAGGATATATTGTACAACATGGGGACTATACCCAATATTTTGTCATAACAGTAAATGGAAAGTAATCTTTAAAAATCATATATAAAAAAAAGAAATGTTGTCTAGTAAAGAACCCTAGAATAAGGCCAAAGGATAGGGGATTAGTCCAAGTAGGGTTTGGAGGTGGAGTGAGGAAAAAAGATAGGCAAGATCTAAGTATCAAGAGCATAGTTTCAATTCAAACCCCAAGTTCAGGTTTCAGTCTTAGTAAAAGCTGTGAAGACAACAGCCAAAAGTTCCAAGTGGCAGAAAATCAACACAGATCCAGACAAGTAGGAGAGAGCCACCCTGGTCTTTAAGGTGCTTTGGTGCAAATTAGTAACAGCCACCCCTTCTTCTGGGAGATGGTGCTCAATGTCAAGTCTCAAGGACTGGTGAGTGAATTGTAGGCTGATGTCAGCTTCCAAAAACCAGGGCCCACATGTGGGACCCAACTACACAAATGTGCACAGTGGCTCTGCCAGAGCAATTGCATCAGTGTATCACCACATCATTAGTTCTCATCCTAGGACCCCGGTACATACCCACTGATTCACAGTTTCTGGGGGTAGGGTCCTGGAATCAGTATTTTGTCCCTTAAGATAAAAAAGTTTTATATATATATATATATATATATATATATATATATATATATATATATGTGTGTGTGTATGTGTGTGTGTGTGTATATATATGTATATAAAGTATTATATATATACACACACATACATATATGTATTTATTTTTTGCAGAAGTAGTACCTGCCTATGCCTCTTGAAGTCAAAATGAAACAAGAATATGCATGAAGACAAAACTGAAAGCCTACCTTCCTCTTTCTACCCCACCCCCAAGGCCCTAGGATTAGCTACTCCTGATAGATTTTGTTTGTGCCTATAAAAATGTATTTGTATTATCTATATTAATGTCTCATACAGGATAAAAAATTGTGAAGTAGTATTCACAAGGTTTCCCTATGCATTTCCCACTCTCCTCACCATGAAAAAAAGAATTTTTCCCTACTTGGAACTCAGGATTTTGGTTGTAGAGATGAAGAAAATGAGCTAAAGGAGACATCGAACTTGAAGGAGCCTGAGATGATTCTATCAGTCAGGATCCTGGCAGGAATCAGATGGCACACTCAAGCTGGGGCACAGAGAAGAGCTTAATTGAAGGACTGTTTACAGAGGGGTGGGCAGGGTTTAAAGAAGCTACCCAGAGGTGTGGAAGTACCCCGGGGCTAATAACACCTGGGAGCTGCGACCACCTCCAGCCACATGGGGCAAGGAGTGCTGGCTGTTGCTGCTGGGATCCAGGCTGACAACACAGCAGGGAGCGATCTGAGGGGTAAAAGCACTTGACCTCCCTCTCCTCGCTTCCTTCTACTTCCTGCCAAGTCTTCCCACTGGCCCAGCTCAGTTGGAAGCCAGAAGGCAAAGGGGCCTGGTGATATCATCCATTTAGGTCAGCCTCAGAGCAGGCCACAGAGCAGGAGAGCAAAGGAGGCTGGAGGGGCAACTGGAGGATATCCAGCACAACGTGTTTCTGAAAATATATATCTTAGCAGGCAGGAGAAGTGACGGAAAACGTTGCCAGAGCCCTGTATGAAAAGAAAAAGAGGGGTTGGGGTATTTAGAGAAAGCAGAAGATCCTTTAGTGACAGATCACTATGCTGTTGCTGCTGGTGCTGGGGGGTGTGTTTGTGTGTGTGTGTGTGTGTGTGTGTGCGCGTGCGCGCGCATGTGTGTGTGTGTGTGCGTGTGTGTGTGTGCGAGAGAGAGAGAGAGAGAGAGAGATAAAAGAGATTTTAAAGAAAGTTGCCGCAGATTATAAATTGAATGCTCTTTAATGGTTACAAGACACTGTTTCTTTTTCAAATATTCTGGTTTTGTTGGAATGCTGGTTTACTTTTTTCCCTTCAGATATGTACAGGGATTTTTATACAAGGGGGTTCATTATGGCATATCCTTAGGTGCAGAGAAAAAAACTAGAAGGAGATATAAAAAAATGTTCACTGATTTAATTTCTAGAAAATGGAATTATAGCTGATTTTTATTTCTTATTTTGTGCTTTTTAGCATTTTCCAAACTTCTGGCCATAAAGATGCATTATTTTACAGTAACTCAGTCTTGGGCCTAGATCCTTTTCCTTTCTTTATCTTTACTCCCTCTAGGTGATCTCATCCATTCGCACGGGTTTAAACATCATCCATATGCTGAAAACTCCCACATTTACATTTCTAGCTCTGACTTCTCTCCTGAGGTCCAGACTTATTTGCCAACTGCTCCCTGACATCACCCCTGGGTTGTCTAATAGACATCTCAAAGTCAACATGTCTGAAACAGAGGTCTCGACTTAACCCCCTCTCCCTCTAATTGCCTGATCTCTCCTTTCCCAGGACTAGGGATTTAAAAATTATATTTTGCATAGTCAATCCACACGTTACAAAACATAAAAGGTACAAAAGGTTAATCATTGTAAAAGATGTTCCTGTCCTAACCCAGGTTTTGTTTCCCTGTTCCCTATCAAGTTTTCCTTCCCTAAAACATTGTCTGAATTTTTATCTTCTTTGCACATACGAATATATGTGAATATACATTTTTATATTTTTTAATTTTACATAAAAATTAGCTTTTTTTTTTTTGCGATACGTGGGCCTCTCACTGCTGTGGTCTCTCCCGTTGCGGAGCACAGGCTCTGGACGTGCAGGCTCAGCGGCCATGGCTCACGGGCCCAGCCACTCCACGGCATGTGGGATCTTCCCGGACCGGGGCATGAACCCGTGTCCCCTGCATCGGCAGGTGGACTCTCAACCACTGTGCCACCAGGGAAGCCCCAAAGTTAGCATTTTTTATCCACTGCTCAGCATCTTGTATTTTCTCTTAACAGCCCCTCTTGGAGATATTTCTATCTATACCAGTATAGATAGAGCTGTTCATTCTTTTTAATATCTGCATAGCATTCCATTATGTGAATAGGGTTAAATTTTTTAAACAAGCCCTTATCCTGAGGCTACATTATTTGCATTCCAGTTATATTATGTGTGGTAAAAAATTATACCATATCAGGATTACTATTATATAACTGTCTTTTTTGACCCATCAATATATAGTGGGCATTCTTCCATATTAGTGTCCACAGAGCTACCACTTTTTAAAAAAATCACAGCCTTCACATTTTATAATATGAATGTGCCATAATTCACCCAACCACACCTTTGTTTATGAGCACTTGGTTTTTGGTAGTCTTTTGCTTTCATAAGCAATAGTGTGATGGACATCTCCCTCCAATTCCCTGTGGTAGTGTTCACCACACCTTATTTCTTTTTCTCCAGAGCACACAGCTAGTCTACATTTCCCAGGCTCCCTTCCAGGTAGAGAGAGCAAGTTCTCGTCATCCAGTTCTGACAAACAATACGGGTCAAAGTGATGTTTTCCACTTCTAGACCTGGTCCATAAACATCTCCCACACCATCCTCTGTATGTTCTCTTTCCCCAACTTCCAACTTAATGGAGGGGACTCCAAGGACCTAGAGAAGAATGGAGTCACCACGTAGCTCTCTAAATGACGTGTGAGCAGAGCCCCCCTGTTGACTTGCATTGGGCCTGTGATATGAGCACAAAATACACACATTGTATTGAGCCACTGAGATTTTAAAGGATATTTTTCGCTTCAGTTTGTCTATCCTAAATAATACGCACATATCTATGCTTCTACACAGAAGCATTAGAGGCATCTATTTTTGTAGGATGAATTTTGAGAATCACTAAGCCTAAATGGCCTAAATATTTAAAATTTGACATTTATTGTCAGTTTGTTCTCCAAAAAGTGTACATTAGCTTATACTCCCTCCATAAAAGCATGAAAATGGGCAAGGAGAATGAAAATATCTCTTCTATTTATTTTATAAAATAGGTATGAAGGAGTAATTAAAGTGGAATCTAAAAAAATATTAAAGCTTTAACATTGCAATGACATTAAAGGTTTAAATGGTAAATATACAGATTTGTATTGTCTAAAAGATTATTGGTTGCCAGTGTTGATGGGGGTGAGAGAGTATCTGCATTTAGTTAAAGAGCTCTCTAGGTGATTCTGATGCCAGGTTTGGAAACCACTAGCCTGATGTGTTGTGGATTTCAAGTGGCTAAATGCTGTGTATTCAATGGTGCCCCTCATAAAATATCATGGAGTTCATATATGTCAATAGAAGAATCTTTTCTAGCTTGTCTCAATCTAGAAGTTGTACTTCTACTCTTTTTGCCTCTAGCAGGCTTTAGAAGTAATCCTATCATCATAACACAGATAGAATAGTGCGTTAGGGGCAGAGAGCCCTCAAAGCACTAAGAGCTGTAGGACTGAATGAATAGATAGAGAAACAATCCCAACATAGCAGCTCACTAGTAGCAGACATTTTGCAGAAGTGTCTTGGTGAAAAGCAAAGATTTTTTAGAAATCAACTGAGGAACACTTTGTCTGAATTTGTTCAAAATTCAGAAGAAAAAATAGACAACCAAAAACAGGAATTGATTGATTATTTTCCACAGTCAGTACTGGCCAGTACAATTCAAGAAGGTAATCATGTCTTTAAAGAAGAAATAATCAGCAGAAACTCATCAAATACATAAAGGAAAAGAGAACTAGACCAGAGCAGATTCCATTCCCTACTCAACATCTGCCAGAAGGATTTATTAAATCCTAGTGAGAAAAAAATGGAAGTTAAAATTGGAATTCTAAATGTGCGTGTATATATATATATATATTTTTTTAAAATGACTATATTGCAAACTGTACATGGGTCTTATTTTCTCAGTGTGGGCTGGATTCTCAATTAATCCTATAATTATCTTTAATAAAATCCCAAGTTAATCCTTATAGATATTCTTATCAGACTGGGAACACATGCAATCCTAGCTGACAAGTGCAGTGATGACAAGTGATTCTGGTGCTTTTTTAGATCAACCACATGCCTTTGAAAATGGTGTCTTTATAAGACATGTTTCTGTCAATGGCATACATTTTCCATAGGCTCTCAGCTTTGGAAAGATCTGGTGGCAGTGTTAACCCCCAGTCATAGGCAGGCTGGGATTCAAAGACATAAAATCAATTTGTTAGTAGGAGGGTTCTGGGATGCCCAGAAAGGACTGTGCTGTAGAGGTAAATGCTGGGTCATTGACATGGTCAAAGAACAATTGGAAAGGCTGATTTGACATTAAGCTACCTATCTGGGGTTCCTTACTCTCCCAGGTTAACAACCTGGGAGAGTAAGGAACCCCAGTATTGAACTCAGAGGCTGAGGGAAGAGAACATTTGATAGCTCTAATTTTAAATATTGGAGGACTGCAGGGATAGGTGTCTGGGTGTCTTGCTGGAGTACATTAGGTGTCTTATTTTATTTTATTTTTTGTGTAGTACTTTCTGGAAGATTTGGAGAAAAGCAGAATTTTGATTTTCAGCTCTGAAATAGCTATATACAGTTATATACTGTACAGATACTGTAGGAGATAAACACATATTCCACCTTCGTCTTTTATTATAAAACCACAATTTTTGTAGGTAATTTATCTTCTTCCACTCTACCTTGCGCTTCATGAAGCCAGTCTTGGTAATTCTGTTTCTATTGCTACTGATTGGTTTAGGAATAGCTATGTGATTCAGTTCTGAGCCACTGAGATTTGAGGAGACTCTGGCAGGGAAGTTTCGGAGACAGGTTTCCTTCTTCTTAAAAAGAGGCACTGGAAGAACAGATATAATTATTCATATATGGCAGCCATCTTGCAACCATGAGGCAACTAGCCTGAAGACAAAGTCAACATGAGAGAATGGTAGAGAACAGAGCTGGGAAGTACTTGCATCCTTCATGGGACCCTGAGCAATTGAATGGAGCAGCCCTGGGGCTGCCTGTCTTATGTGATATAATAAATGTTCATTGTTTAAGGCAGTCGAGTCAAGCTTTCTGTTACTTGCAGTTAAAAGCCAACTATCTGATACTTTCCTAAGAAAAGTCCCCACAAATCACCTGATGGCAGTGTCTTGATAGAAAGTGCATGGTTCTAAGAAGGAAATGAAAGGTCTTGTTTAGACTCTGTCACAAAATTGTAAAAGGACTTCCATTGTTTGCTAGGGAAAGCTCCAAGAGGTTTCCATAACTTTTAGAAATTCTGAAGACAACTGTGAGCGTGTGTGTTATGTATTCATGATTTTAAACTTAACAGAGAGCTCTTTTCGTACTTTTGTCTTATCAGTACAAATGAATGTTTCAAAGCCACTGCATTTATTATTTCTTGAAAAGGCACTAGATGAAGGAATGAAGATGGCTAATGTCACTGAGTGCTCACTAAGCCCTGGGCATATGCTAAGTGCTTTACATAACTTATCTTCATTGTTCTTCAAAACAGTCCTATGAAGTGGGTTCTGTTATCATTCCCATTTTACCAGGGAAGACATTATGGCTGAGAGAGTTTATATAACTTGACTAAAGTCACAAGTAAGTAGTAAGTACTGAGGTCTGAACCCGAGGTCTGTGTGACTCTAAACGTCAGACACTGAAGTCTTACACTGGGCACAAGGACATATTGGCCACTTTCCAGAGTCTTTCTTTGGTTGTTTTCCTTCACAGACCCAGAAGCAATGTCTGGAGGTTCCCTTGTTAGTTATGCAAACAGTCAATCTGGTTACACAATAAAGGAGAGAGGCCAATTCTGGCACTAATTTTAGGGCAAACCACAGATGTCTTTGATGTTTTCATTGTACATGAGAACAGAGCCAGTGATCTGACAGCTGCTGGCAGCTCTGATCAAATATGCAGAATATTAAGGCAGCTTTATCTCAGCGCCTAATTACAGCTGGTACAGAGGAAATTTATTTTGCAAAGGGGGAGATGTCAAGTGGTATAAATGCAATATATAACCATATATGATTGCCTCATTCTATTTTCTCAGGGCTGTCCAATTACAGAGCATTTTTGGTAAAGTGTTTATTAAATGATTTTCCCCTCAACTTTATTTTAAATATTATTGGAACAGCTCAACTGCCTTATTGTCTTATACTTCAATTTATTTTCTTCAATATAAAATATAGCCAGTACTTAATTTCAAAAATAAATGTAATTATGACATTCTTGTCCAGTCTAGACTTTTATACCCACATAACAATGTAATAGGACCATAATTTAATGTCTTTTACTATCAAAAATTGTTTCATATCAGTAATGACAGAGAAATGGCTTTATAATGCCAAAAAGAGACCAAGAGCTAATAGTTGGCTACTTCAAGTACCCGTAATCATAGCTGGATGAGGCTCTGCTTCACATGTTTGGCCAAAGATGCTGCAAGCTATGTGAGGTTGGAACAAATGTGCCCAGATTTCCTTCAGGGAAGGGCTTGTTGCCCAGCTGTGGGAGGGCACTCCAGCCGTTTGCTCCTTCAGGATCTGCCTCAGCTGTAGAGACAACCTCATGATGCCATGCCATTCCAGGGACTGAATGAAGAGGGATACAAAGGCCCAGCACTCAGCCTGGTATGGGAGACTCTGCGGGGCAAGTCTCCCTCTAGAGCTCTCCCTCTGCTCAACCTTCCTCCTTCCCCTTCCTTTCAGTGCTGATCTCTCATAAACACCTTACATCCCAGATTCCATCCCTGCATTTCTCAGCATCTGCTTGTAGAGAACCCAGCCTGTGACACCATGTAAAGTGAATCAGTTCTTAAAACAGTTCTACTTCTGGGGGGATGATCTTTCAGCCATTGTTTGGAAGTAGACTATATGTTGAGTTAAAAGTCCATTGATGACTTTCATTATTAAATTGACTCATTAAAATTTATCAATTAATTAGATACCAGAAATTTAATGTTTCTCAACATACTGAAATGCATTGCTAAAACAGTACTCTTTAAAAAAAAAACCTTTCTTGACTTCATTGTAGCATCTGACTCTCTAAGCCCCTCTGTCCTTAAACCTTTTCCCTTTCATTTAAAAGAAAAAAACATACTTCTGACTGTTCCATTATAATTGGTGCTTGCTGCCTGCTTTATGATGCTGTACCCCAAGATTCTGTTCTTGGCCTTTGCTCTTCTAGTCACTTTTCCCAGAACACTTATCACATGACTTCAACATCTGCTTAGACGCTGGTTATGTCCATTTTCGAGTTTATGATTCAGGCCTTGTCACTGAGCTCCAGAGCCATATAATTTCCCCAAACAAAAATACCCCGAATGGGAGGTTTTATCTCCACATCCTTCCTTCCAAAACATCCCAAAATGTAAATAATGAACAATGGCAACATATTCATCCTCCAGTAGTCCTGTATCCATGAATAGTACTGCTACTCACCCTGTGATCTTAGCTTGAAATATGGGAAACAACCTAGACTCCCTCCCAGAAACTCTCCATATCCAAGCAGTCCTGAGACCTTAGATTCTCCCTTCTAATCAACTTGAGTCATTTCACCTCTTTCTTTCCACTGTCTTTTATCCTCTCTTCCATGGGTGGCTTAAAGTTTCTAATATAGATAGTCCTATAGCCCTTCTCCTTAAACCCATCCTTTTTTTCTCTACCATCTGATCAAGCTATGTCACTGCTGAAAATCTCATGGCTGCCAGCTTAACACACAAGGTCCTTAATGATATGGGCCTTATCTATCTAGTCTCATTGTTAGTCATTTTTCAGGGTCTACCCTGAGCCCTGGGGATAAACACATCAGTCAGAGCCATGTTCTGGTGCCTTAGCAAGATGCGGTTCCTTCTGCCCTCTACCATATGACCCAGCAATCCCACTACTGGGCATATACCCTGAGAAAACCATAATTCAAAAAGAGTCATGTACCAAAATGTTCACTGCAGCTCTATTTACAATAGCCAGGAGATGGAAACAACCTAAGTGTCCATCATCGAATGAATGGATAAAGAAGATGTGGTACATATATACAATGGAATATTACTCAGCCATAAACAGAAATGAAATTGAGCTACTTGTAATGAGGTGGATGGACCTAGAGTCTGTCATACAGAGTGAAGTAAGTCAGAAAGAGAAAGACAAATACTGTATGCTGACACATATGTATGGAATCTAAGAAAAAAAATGTCATGAACAACCTAGGGGTAAGACAGGAATAAAGACACAGACATACTAGAGAATGGACTCGAGGATATGGGGAGGGGGAAGGGTAAGCTGTGACAAAGCGAGAGAGAGGCATGGACATATATACACTACCAAACATGAAATAGATAGTTAGTGGGAAGGAGTCGCATAGCACAGGGAGATCAGCTCGGTGCTTGCTTTGTGACCGCCTGGAGGGGTGGGATAGGGAGGGTGGGAGGGAGGGAGACGCAAGAGGGAAGAGATATGGGAACGTGTGTATATGTATAACTGATTCACTTTGTTGTAGTGCAGAAACTAACACACCATTGTATAGCAATTATACTCCAATAAAGATGTAAAAAAAAAAAAAGGAATATACTTTCTGTTCCCCCTTATCCTCTTCAACTGGCTCTTCCCCATCCTTCAAAACTCAGCTCCTGCTGACACCACTTTTGGAAAGATCTTCCCAGACCCTTCTCCCCTTGCACCTGA
The DNA here is from genome assembly GCF_964341445.2 of Mesoplodon mirus. Lineage (NCBI taxonomy): Eukaryota > Metazoa > Chordata > Mammalia > Artiodactyla > Ziphiidae > Mesoplodon > Mesoplodon mirus. The sequence goes on from NC_138980.1 coordinate 135,223,221, forward strand.
GCACATATCTATCAAAGAATTTATCATATTGTGAAGGGATTTGTTCATTCAAACTGGTCTACAAAACTCTTTGAGAACAGGGGTTACACTTTATAAGAGTTTATATCAGGATATATAGCATAGTGCCTATCACATAGTAGGCTTCATAATGTGTTTGTGAGGTGAATGGAAATGAAGTTGTTTAAAAATGTACTTACTTGGGCTTCCCTGGTGGTGCCGTGGTTGAGAGTCCGCCTGCCGATGTAGGGGACGCGGGTTCGTGCCCCGGTCCGGGAGGATCCCACATGCCGTGGAGCGGTTGGGCCCGTGGGCCATGGCCGCTGGGCCTGCACGTCCGGAGCCTGTGCTCCACAGCAGGAGAGGCCACAGCTGTGAGAGGCCCGTGTACCGCAAAAAAAAAAAAAAAATGTACTTACTTTTCAATGAACCATTGTAATGGTAGATTTGTAAAATGCACATGCACATATTGACATTTTACCATGTCAATCCTTGGCACATTTTAGAAAAGGTTTTTATCAATACTATGTATCACACACACAGAGATTAGCAAAATTTATATTGGCTTTTACTTTAAAAATTATCTATAACAAAATTATTGATATATAAATTATATGTAATATAAAATTATTTTCAGATAATTTTATAGTATATGCTTTATTATATTTATATATTATATAATATAAATTATTTCTAGATATTATGACATTTATATATAATAACGTATACCTTATATACTTTATTATTTATTATATATGTATATATATATATTTTGGTTGCATTGGGTCTTCATTGCTGCATGCAGACTTTCTCTAGTTGTGGTGAGCAGGGGCTACGCTCTCCGTTACGGTGCATGGGTTTCTCATTGCAGCGACTACTCTTGTTGCAGAGCATGGGCTCTAGGCGCGTGGGCTTCAGTAGTTGTGGCACGCGGGCTCAGTAGTTGTGGCTCGCAGGCTTAGGTGCTCTGCGACATGTGGGATCTTCCCGGACCAGGGGTCGAACCTGTGTCTCCTGCATTGGCAGGCAGATTCTTAGTCAGGGAAGTTAAGTTGCATCCCCCAGGGAAGTCCTTATTGTATATTTTTAATATAGATTTCTATAGCTATATAATATGTGTTATAAAATTATTTATATAGATAATTTTTAAAAACTATTATTATAGGTAATTTTAAATGCAATATAAAATTATTTTAACATAGTTTTGAAAGGAAAAGCCAGTCTACATTGGCTAATGATCTACATTGGCTAATAATCTACATGTTGCTAATGAGGACTTTTGAGTAGGTGTAGTGTTTTTCATGGAGTAGCTGACACACAGTCTCTGCCTTTTCAAACTGATTGTCAACATATGGGTAAATAACAATCTGCTGACTTTGAAAAATTAGTTATAATCCATTTCACATAATGCATGCAAAGCACAGCAGGCAATGGCCCATAATTGAAGGATTAATTTTGAGCCTTAGGGTGGTTTTTAAAATTCACAGGCTGATAGAATGTTACACTCCATATGGACCCAGAATATTCTCATCAGGGAGTTTCCTCCTACAGAATATGACAGGTACTGAGTACCAGGAGAGAGAGAAGTTCTCTATCCATCAGCACAGCAACTGGAGATCTTCCCTGATGATAAGGTGAGCAGAAGGCTGAAAGTGTTTTAGAAGAATTTGAATGGGACCTGAAATGGAACAAATCTGTAAAACCACTTAGGTCAGTTCTAATTTTTCTGCTATTAAAGGCACACTGCGGCATTTTCTTGTCTCACGCCTGAATCTTGCATCCTGCTAAAATTGCTCTATGTACACTGCTCCCTTCAGATCTTAATGGCTTACCAGCGTGGAATGAGAAGCTGCCATGTGACTATTCTATCTCTTACATCTCTTCAGTGACTTTCTCTCTTTACTCCCACCCATCTGCATCAATATATACCATTTCCTTCAAAAGTCTGCGCCTGTTCTTTACCTCCAGTTACTGCTTTCCTCTCCTGTTTGTCTTGGTCTTGTAGGACCCTTTCTGAATCTCTCAGGAGGGCTCTCTTCAAGCCCCATTTTTCACCAGTCTAATTCCAACCAGCCTGTGCTGGTTGGGAAGTAGGAGAAAAGAAACTCTTGCTACTAACCTGCATCATCCTCTCTGCTCCTGGGTAGGGGTATGAGTGTTTTTATGAACTATTCTCATTAGTATGAAATGCCTAACAAAGCAGTGATTTGGCAAGCCTGAAGTCACACACTGGGGCTCATAGCAACTTGCTTCTACTAGCAACATGAGGATTAGAAACACTTCCTTGCCAAGTGGCTTTGAATCAGCTAGAATTGGGGGGACAATGAGTCTGGATGCCCTTTGCTGAGGGTGATAAGGTTTTAGAGTATTTGTTAATTGTCCAATCCTTTGTTTAGAGAGGCAAAATATACACACATACATTAAAAACATTCCTTGGTTACTTATTAGGCTTTATGTTATTTTTAGTAAGAATGCTTGAGTTTGCAAGTAAAGCTTATAAGTCACTTCTCATATATGTTTGCAAAATGAAGCTAAAAGATGATTTTTAAAGAATCAAAAATAACATACGTGTTTTATAGCTGAATCAGGAAAGCATTTGATGTTTTTAAAAAAGGAATAATTGACTAAAATTTAAATTATCTGCTTTCCCTAAAAACCCAGAGCTGAGCAACAAAAAGAAATGGTGAGAGTTATGCTGGGTATGTGTGGGGGAAGGAGGTGGGTCTAAACTGGGAATGAAATTTCTTGGAGAAAACCTACAAAACTGGCCAAGCACACATGGATTGCATGACTTCATTTAGTTGGAGAAAGAGTGCTGAGCACCACACTGAACTCAGATGTCTTCCCCTAGGAGAAATGATCTCTCTTTTCTTGGAATGGCTGTAGCACTGAAAGTCTGTTCCACCCTTTGGCACTTATCTTATGCTATCCTGTAATAATATCTCTTTTAGAAATGTTTTATCTCTTCATTATAACAGTTCTCTTTTTATATGTCTGATTTACCTAGGATCTCCATTCATTCCAGGTGGCCTGAGGCAGCTCTGATTTATACCTGTTGGCATGGTGTAATTAATAATAGTGCCCCTTTCACTCTCAAAAGTGTCCTGGTTTGGATGATAACTTACAAGGTTACCACAGTCTTACCCCAACTATACTGAAATCTCCTATGCAAGAAACAAAACACTAGGAGTTTGAAGAGATCTCAACGAAGGGATTATTTACTGAAGTGTGGTCAAGGTTAAGGGAATCAAGAAAGGATGTTAAGGTATCAGGCCTGAAATAAAGGGTGGAAATGATGTTATGGGAGCCCATGTGAGAGGTAGAGCCTTTGAAGAGGGTCAGCCCTAGAGAAGCCATGGTCTTAGAAGGACTCAAACACTACAGAACTGGCCAAGAAAGAAAAGAAATTCCTTACCACTCTGTCCTCCTATCAGTGGTCTCCTGACTGTGCCTTCTATTGGCTGAAAACAAATGGAAGCCAAAAGGCAAAGGAGCCCTGGTGAGGAAGTTGGAAGGTGTTAGCTTCCCTCAGAGAAAGGGCAGAAAAAGGCAGAGGATGGATTGAGGGAGTCAGGGAGTCGGGGATCAGTGGGAACTGGCAAACAGAGACTAGCTTCTTAAATAGAGTCTCCTGTCTTCAAGTCGATTAAGAAACATCTGTGGGCACACACATGCAAAACACTGCAGGAAAGGCCACAATGAGCAAGATTTGGCAGCTGCTTCAAGGAATACACTCTCCTTGTTGGAGGAACAAGAAATAAACTTAAGAAAGTTAAACTATAATAGTGAAGGAAAATAACAGTTGAGTTCAGCAATATAAAAGAGGTGCTTAGCAGTACATGTTGATTGTTGGATTAATGGTTATAGACCCTAGATGTTAAAGGAATTCGAAGGATGAAAGATCACAGTGAACTGGAAGAATTTGAAAAAGGATTTATGGAAGGGGAAAGGTTTTCAGTGGCACCAAAATCAAAGCCACAGTTGCAAGGAGAAGTAGGCCTTCTTTGGGTGAATGGCATGAAAAGAGCATAGGTGTCAACATGAAACACATCTTCCCCTGGTAGGAGGGCTGGAGACCCTTCAAGGATTTTCAAAAATTTCAGAACTATCCCAGGATATTACCTATGGAAGTGTCTAAAGGGAATTAATTGGTTTGTACGAGGCATGAGTTGTGACTAGCCATTTATTCATTTCTTCAGCAAGCATTTGTTGAGGGCTTGGTATGTGTCAGGCACTGCTCTGGATCTGCTGATGCCAAGTAAAGTAAGATGCTATCTTTTCCCTTAAGGAAAGCAAATGGAAAAGGTAGCCAAGGAAGCAAGTCATTGTTTTGCCTTGTGATTATAGAGTTGTGCAGAGATGATATGTGAGTATACAGGAGATCATCTAAGTGAGACTCAGGCAGAGAGGGTGAAGGTGGTTCAGGAAGACTTCCTGGAGGAGGTAACACAATCTGAGTTCTGAAGGGTGAGCAGGAGTTTCACAATTTCACAATCCATTTATTTATATCCATCCTGCTGCGTCCTAAAAAAGGAAGTAAGAGGATTTGCTTAAGAAATACACATAGCAGAATATAAAGAAACTCAGATAAAACATGGGATGAGCTTATTTGCCCTTTATATACACTATCACATTTGCTCTCAGAACAGCCTTACAAGATTGTAATTTTATCCTCATTTATTGATGAGGAAGCTAAGCCTTGGTGTTTAAAAGACCTTGCCCAAATCACAGTCTTGACAGGCAGTGGCAGAACAGAACCAGGCTTGTTTCACTCTAGAGTCTGTGATTTCTATTACAAAAGATGAGCTTGTGGTTTAAGCTCCCCTGCATAGAGCTTGTGGCCAGAAGGTGCTTCACAGGGTAGTAAAGGATAGTCATGCATTTTGAAGGTCTGAAGAGTAAGTCAGTCAGGGGACTGGGAAGGGTGGACCAAGCAGAAGAATCCATGTGTTCAGGGCTTCCCTGGTGGCGCAGTGGTTGAGAGTCCGCCTGCCGATGCAGGGCACACGGGTTCGTGCCCCAGTCCGGGAAGATCCCATGTGCCGCGGAGTGGCTAGACCCGTGAGCCATGGCCGCTGGGCCTGCGCGTCCAGAGCCTGTGCTCCGCAGTGGGAGAGGTCACAACAGTGAGAGGCCCGCGTACCGCCAAAAAAAAAAAAAAAAAGAATCCATGTGTTCAAAGGAAGAGGGGTGTGAGAGAGCAGTTCATGTTGGAAGGATAGTAATAGCTCATTATGGTAGGAAGATTCTTAATAGAAGAGTGGTGAGAGATGGGGCTGGAGGGATAAGTAAGCTCCACATCTGAAGGGCTTTGTTTATCCCTTTACCTGAAGGCTGTGGAAGCATAGGAAGGAGTATAAGCAGGGAATGCTACGACCAGCCCAGAATTTTAAAAAGCTCACTAGGACAGCAATGTGGGCAAGTCTGGGTCAGGACAAGACTGGAGGTGGGGAGGGGAGTTAGAAGGCTTGCTGCAGTCATGGGGCAAGAAGATAGGAATGGGGCAGGAGAGGGTTAGATTGGGAGCTATTAGGGAGAAACCATTAGACAGAAGTGGGCACGTGGATCTGGGGGTAAAGGAAAAAAATTCTCACTTGAGCAGCTAGCTGGGTGATACCATTCATGAGAAAGGGATCCTGGGGAATAGTTTGGAATTTGGGGGTGATGAGCTTGGATAATGATGGCCAACAGTAACTATTAAAGAAAATGAGTTTAGCTTTTTTACCTCCTATTCAAGTTGCTTAGTTTATTGTTGCCTTAGAAAAAATACGAGAGCCCCAGAGAAAATATTGGTTGTCAATAAAAGTTAAATGTATTTATTTATTTTGATAAGGCTTATTTTTTTATTGCAAAGGAGATATATATGCAGAAAACTTAGAAAATACAGACAGACACGTACAAAAAATTATTGCTGTTACCCAAATACAATCTTAGAATGACTTGTAACATTTTGATGTATACACTTTCAAGTTTGGGCATGCTTTGCTTTTATAAAATGGTTGTACAAAGAAGAGTTGTTTTTAAAGTGCTCTGAAAGAAATATATAATGTCCTCTTTAATTCTCAAGTGAATTAAATGTCATGAAGGAAAATAAACTGATGTAAATATGTATCAGAGGAAAATAATTATAAAGGAAATTGGTATGGCCATTAAAAGGAAGTGTGGAAACTATCTGTGAGTTGAGTCACCCTCTGTTTTCAGTAAGGACAGAGACCGTGTTTCCCAATGAGATTCCTTTGCTTTAATGATTGTCTCAATGTTTCCCCAAGGAGCATAAAAAATGTGATCAACTCTTCAAAATGATCTAGGAGCTGATCAACCTTGTGAATAATTGCAATCGTAGTTAAGTTCAACTTCCTTTCGATAGTGTACAATGAATCTTTTGCATACATCTTTTAATGTTTTTGCTTAATTTAGAAGCAATCCTTGGGGCCAGACAACATATTGTATACTCTTTTTTTGGCTGATCATTGTCCTCTTCCTGAGAATTCTTACTAACTACACTCTGTGCTAGGTACCCTCGTCAGGCCTCTAGTAGTCAAATACCCGAAATTCTTCTTCCCCAATGAAGATGTTGCACACTAGTGGAAAAGATATTTCTGGCTTGTCTGAACAAGGCTAGATTCTTTTTTTGTGTGTGTGGTACACGGGCCTCTCACTGTTGTGGCCTCTCCCATTGCAGAGCACAGGCTCTGGACGCGCAGGCTGAGTGGTCATGGCTCATGGGCCCAGCCGCTCCATGGCATGGGGGATCTTCCCGGACTGGGGCACAAACCCGTGTACCCTGCATTGGCAGGCGGACTCTCAACCACTGCGCCACCAGGGAAGCCCAAGGCTAGATTCTTGATCCAGCACAAAAGGAATATTGGAGGCCAATGATAAAGTGGTAGTCTATGTTCAGACAGCAGGTTCCCCCAAAGTGTTTGGAAAATCACTCATGCTTTTGAATGCCAAGACATCTTGGCCAGATGTAGATACATCTCAGCAGTCTCAGCACCCATTTTCTATTGCAAATATCTTTTATTCTATAATAAAATGAATAGATAATATAATCTAATCCCACACATAATTTTACAGGATGGTGGCCTAAGTATAACATAAAGGAGAAATTAAAGAATGTAATTTATAATAAAGAAACATGCATTGTAGTCAGATGCTGGCACTTATAGAATCATTGTGACTGCGACAGCTACAAATGCAGACTGATACTGGAATGTTGTATTAATGATTCAAATACCACACATGGCACTATCGTTGGTGAAGTGATTTTTTTAAATGATAAATAATTCTGAGTGAAGTTATGAATGAGACAATATCCAATCTTCCTTGCATTTATGTGGTAGTTGCATTCCTAGAAAATACAGTGCATTTAAAACTATTCAAAAATATTCTGTGTTTTATGTGTAAAATAAAGTTATGTTTTAGGCTCAGATCTTTGTAAACAGGTTTTTCACCTAGGAAGGACATTCAAAGCTCATCTCTGATATGGACGGCTCTTTGTGTGACTGACTCACAGATTGTTGGATATCGCTAATCCCAGGACCTTGGCCAGTTATACCCTATTCATTGTGTGACTCAGAAACATCCACAAAATTACAAAATGTCCCCTTAGGAGGGTATATTTCCCCTATTTCACCCCAACCACTGCTTTAACAGATTTGGATTCTTTTTGACCCAGAAGGGTCTGCCTCTGAGGTAGAGAGAACTAGGTCAACATGAGTTACCTCATGATTTTTCAAAAACTGTGGTAAAAATATACATACAATACAATTTGCAATTTTAACCATTTTTAAGTGTACAGTTCAGTGACATTAAGTACATTCACATTATTGTACAGCCATCACCAGCATCCTTTTAACTTTTTACCTTTTCCTCCTGATATTTTTTTTAAAGAAATCATGTAGCATGTCTTATTTCTAGGTTTTTTTTAGGTCTTCCTAATGGTGCCTACCTTGGGCATTGGTCTGTTTCTTGATTCTGTTCAGGCCAGATTTGTGACTCAGGTTTTCATCAAGTTGGCCTTGCATTGACCTCTGCCTATGCTGACCACAGTCCTACCTGCCGTCAAGTGGTAACCATGTATCTCTCCCGTCCCCACAGGCCTTGGTCTCCAGAACTCAGCTGCTGTGTCTAAGGCTGAGTAACCCTATTATTCCTCATCAATCCCCATTCCAAAAAATTCACTTTTTATTACGTCGTTTCAATTGATTTGGTCATTTTAGACCTCCTCATATGCAACCTTACATTCGTGCTTTGTTTGTCTACACATGCCTATCTGAAATCATATCTTGTTAGGCTGCATAGTTGTTAGAAGAGGCAAGCTGGTATGGTGGAAAGAGCACAAGACCTGGAATCAGAAGATGTGAGTGTTAACTCCAGTTCTGTCATGTACTAGCTGACAGAGAATACAACAGCCTTCAATGCTCGGAAGCTTTATTTCCTCATCCGAAAATGAGAGGGCTGGTCATCAGATACTCTACAGCTTTAAAAACACACGTTTCCAAATTAATTTCTATAAAAGATAATATCTGCTTTACCTACTCCACAGGACTGTCAGGTCAAATGGAAATAAAAATCATAAAAGTATAGGTATTATTAGATAGCCCTGACTGTAATAAAAAATGCTTAAACATTCAAGTATGTTGAATGGGATTCAAAAATCCCGTCTGAGGCTTAACTGCATAGCTTTCCTTTCTGTGTGTTGGTCATTTATTCAATCCTTCCTTGGATTCCATGAACTAATCTCCTCCTCTTCTCCCCCAACTTTGGTTTAAGTTAATTGAGCTGGGTTTCTGGCACTTGCAATGAGAGAGTAACTAATGAAGAAGAATCCTGAGTGTCCAAGAAGCCCAGGAATGTGATGTGCTTTAAAGTAGATGATATCAAACTTCTTCAGGTGTTGTCTACCTGAAAGTCGAGGTTCTCCTATTCTAACACTATCAAGCATTTATATATTTATTTCCCTCACATACGATAGGAAAAATGATTATCTTTGTAGAAAATATGACTTTATTATATGCATGCAGGCAGGTCTCATACAGCTAAGCTTTTTATTTATTTGCTACTGGCTCCTTCATGTTGTCTTTTAACTTCCAATCATAACTGACAAAGAAAAATTATGAGAGAAATAAATTTTTTATTCAATAATTGAACATTCACCATGTATCAGGCATTGAGCTAGGTGCTAGGTTATAATTGTGAATGAGACTAAATCATTGTCTTCAAGGAGTTTATAATCTAATGGTGGGGTAGGGGGAGAGGTAAATGGGCAGTTGAAACACAGTGGCTTTAAGTGCTCTAATTTGAGCACCATGTAAGACTGTGGGTCACCTAATCAGTGTGGAGGGGAAAGAGGTTTCCTCCAAAGAGGTGACATCTAAATTGAGACCCGAAATTACACAGATTTAACCAAATTCAGGGACTTGGGTTTAGGGAATAGAGGAGGCAGGCATTCTAGACTGAGACAAAAACATGGCAGAAAGTTGTGGTGGCAAGAGACAACATAGAATTTCAAGTAACTTGAATAGCTAGGTTACAAGGAATGAGATGGCAATAAACTGGGGCTGGATAAGCAATGCCTCTTACGCCACACAAGAGTTTGGCTGTTGACTAAGCGCAGTGGGGAGTAGATTTTGAGCAGTAAGTTAAGGGAAAAAAAAATCAGATTTGAGTTTTAAAAAATGTTTGGAAGACCAGTTAGGAAGCCTGTGACCTAAAGCAGGTTTGAACTGATGGTGCCTTCTTTGACAAAGATGGTGGCAATAGAGATGGAGAGGAATGCACTAGATCAAGAGAAATTGAGGGTGGAATTGATGGGACTGGGTCATGGATTGGACGTGAGGGACAGAAAATCAAAGATGATATTCAGGTGTCTGGTTTAGGTGCTTTGCTGGATGGAGGTGCTGTTCCTTGGGAGATGATGAAGTCATTGCTGAGAGTGGCCTATAACACAAGCAATGGAGATGTCCATCAGGGGGTTAGATAGATAGCATTGGTGCTCATGGGATCTGGCAATTTAAGTGTTGACTGAATACAGTTAATAACTGATACTATGGATAAGATTACACAGGTGGAATGGATGAGATTACCAAAGGAGAATGTATTATGTAAGAAAATCATCAAAGGGTTTCCCTGGTGGCGCTATGGTTAAGAATCCGCCTGCCAATGCAAGGAACACGGGTTCGAGCCTTCGTCTGGGAAGATCCCACATGTCGCGGAGCAATTAAGCCCGTGTGCTACAACTACTGAGCCTGGGCTCTAGTGCCCGCGAGCTACAACTACTGAGCCTGTGTGCCACAACTACTGAAGCCCGCCCACCTAGAGCCCGTGCTCTGCAACAAGAGAAGCCACCATGATGAGAAGCCCACGCACCGCAATGAAGAGTAGCCCACGATTGCCGCAACTAAAGAAAGCCTGTGCTCAGCAAAGAAGACACAATGCAGCAATAAATAAATAAATAAATAAATTAAAATGTTAAAAATTAAAAAGAAAATCATGGAAGTGAAGACAAATCTCTAGGAAACCTCAACATTTAAAAGATACCACTTTTGGTAGCAGTTCCAATAAACGGCCTGGTCTCTGGAACTCTGCACTAAGACACAGGTCCCCAGGAAAGGTGGTGACACTACTGGATTGTCATACATCCTGTGAATGAAGCATGTATTACGACAATAACAGAAAATTTACAAATGAGAAAGAAAAAATAATTTGTCAGCATCCCACAACTGTACCCATTTGTTTTTCCTGTGTTCATTTGGGTTTCTCCATGGAACTCATAATCAATGCTGAGTCATCCCTCAGGTTTCACCTTTGGCTTTTGCTTTGGTCAAAAGATGAGAGTTAGTTTCATGCTTGAGGCAAACACATGCTGAGACTTGAGGGGCCTCCTGCATTTTGGGCTGAGAGAGAGCCTAAGAGAGACCCCTGATCAAGGGCTCAAAGTGTATGAGATCAATTGTAGAACAAATATTAATATTGAACATCCCTCCTAGCTGTCTGAGATGGTTTCTTATTTCAGGCCCCCTCAGGCTGTCATTTCCTGGGCTTGCTTTTAAAAGCAAAGCCCAAACTTATTTTTGAGAAAGGACAGAATTAAAATTCAGCAGATAGTTATTCATGCTGAATAAATAAATTCCTCTTCAGAAAGTGAAGTAATCCTTTTCCTCGGGGATTACAGAACTGCTTACAATCACTGCTGTCCTCACATCAAGAGCTCAGTCTTTGTGGCATCTTTACTTTCTTGAAGGAGGAAGTCAGGTAGCTATTATCTAAGCGTATGTCATATACGTTGATTTTCCCTACTAAATCTGAACGTTTGGGGATATACAAGTAAATGTTTCTTGATCTGCGATCTCCTTAAAGTGAATGTAAAAATGCCATGATCCTGAATTGAAGAATAGCATGTATGGTTAAACTAGCAAGGATAGAAAATATTGTCTTCTGGTAATCTTCTGACACTAAATGAGGTTTCTCATTATTTTGGGCCTTTCCCACCCCATTTCTTATAATGCTAGGATCCCTAATTCTTCTATATGTTATCACGTTGGGGGCCTAATTTATCAAGAATAGTATTTTTTCACACAATTTTCCTCTGAACAATATGGCAGGCCCCTAGTTTGTCCCGATCTATAATCCGACACTACTCTATACAGATACATAAGCAAACACTCTTCTTTTTTTTTTTTTTGGCCTTAGGAACCTGCTCACATATCAGATTTTTTTTTTTTTTTTTTTTTTTTTTTCAGTACGCGGGCCTCTCACTGCTGTGGCCTCTCCCATTGCGGAGCACAGGCTCCGGACGTGCAGGCTCAGCGGCCATGGCTCACAGGCCTAGCCGCTCTGCGGCATGTGGGATCTTCCCGGACCGGGGCACGAACCCGTGTCCGCTGCATTTGCAGGCGGACTCTCAACCACTGCGCCACCAGGGAAGCCCACGTATCAGATTTTGGTGGCATGTTTTCAACACAAAGCTGATGTAACGCAGTTAGTTTTGACCCTCCTGAACATGTGGAAACATCATGGCTGAGACCAACAGGCTTCTGGCCATCACATATTTTTGGAAACAGAATCATAACATACTCAGTGACAGTGTTTATTCCTAAGGGAAAAATGTAATAATTAAAGATTGCATTCCTTGGCTAGGGATATGTGGCCAAATACCCCAAAATATTATTAAATAAAGTACATGGCAATGTAAATTTCTAAACCAATAAAAAAAACAGTAAAGTTGTTCTCTAGCTTCTATAAAATGGGCCTATTACACCAGGGACCCTAATGATGTATAAAATGTACTAATGGTACATGAAGATGTAACTTCAATGTGGTGTAAATTTGCTCTAAAATTAATATACTGCTAATAATAAACATAAAACATTTAACTAAGACAATTTTGCTTCTTTCTCAGAATAGAAAAGATTTCTGGTTGCATTTTGGAAAGCTCAGATTTCTTTAAAACATCTGTCCAGGGAAATTTGAACTAATTTCTCTTTTATTTCCCTCTCTTAAAAATTCCCATTAGCAAGCAAATGTATTCAAAACCATCCCATTGATCTTATAACTGTATTTTATAAAAATATCCTCGAGCTTTTGCTTTTTGTCCTATAGCCTGAAAGTGCTGAAGTACGGGATCTGAATGGCACACAGGGACGAAGGAAACTGGGAAATTAGGAACAGCCAAGCTTAGAGAGGGACTTCTAGTCTGGCTTTCTAGCAGCATGGTAGACATGTGGAGGGAGGGGCTTGGCTTCATACTTTCTGTTTTCTGACCTTGTTTCCAAGGACATAGTGTAAAAAGTGAAGACCTTTTGGAGCTTATTTAAAACTATAATGGAAATTAAAGAATGAAAATGCTAGTTTCATAATAAAATCACAACTTGGCACTCTTCCTCTCCAAAACCCAAACAATTCCTTCAAAGAAAACCACCCATCCCAAATTCAGACACAGCCCATTCTTCCATTTCCCCCAGAGCCTTCTGGTCATATCAGTTCAGTGTCATGCTTTTTATTTTCTTTCCAGCCTCACTGAGTGTCATGCGCAATCTTAGTTCCCCAACCAGGGATTGAACCCGCACCCCCTGCTGTGGAAGCACGGATTCTTAATCACTGGACTGCCAGGGAAGTCCCCAATGACATGCTTGCTGAGGCCATAAACACCCAGGCACAAATATAGGCAGGGAACCCACTCAATTTACCTGATGCAACCCTGCTGAGATTGTCTCTTTCCATGGCCATTTAATCAAGTCATAGGAGAGTTTAACTTTCTCTCTCCTCATCTCTTCTCCTATCCGCTTATCTATTCTCCTCAGATCTCCTAGCCCAGTCCTGGAGAGAAATTTGACCCTTAAACTGAGTACAATATATCGAGCACTTACTATGTATCAGGCACAATGCTAAGTATATTATATGTATTATTGCATTTAATCCCCATGTGAGTTAGGGAGTTTTAATTTCACTGTACAGTAAGAAAACTAAGACTCAGCAAAGTTCATTAACTTGCCTAAGATTACACAGCTAGTAAGCGGTGAGGCTGAGATTCTAACGCAAGTCTATCTTGCTTAAAGCCCATGCTCGTAGCCCCTGTGCAATACAACCTTCCTATGTGGCCACTGTCCTCACCTCAGTACCGAGTGTTCTCATGAGGCACCTCTGGTTTCTGAGATGTCTCTCCCTCCTGTGGCAACTTATGCCTGGGACGTTGCCTCAGATCCTTCACAGCATTCAAACTTAACATTCACTCGTTCAACCAATTTTATAAAATGCCTCTTTGTGCAAGACAGGCCACTTTGAAACCAGAGCTCTCCCAAGGGAAACCAAAGGCTCCTTAGAAACAACGTTCTAATCTGGATTGCTATGGAAGTAACTCAGAAAGCCCTTGTCCCCTCCACTTCTATTCTTGGGTGGGTTTGGTCTCTAGTTGGTTTAGAAATTCTTCACCCTCTTTTAGACTCCCTGAGGGAGTGGCTCATTCCAGGGCAGCCCCGCCTCATTCGGCCCATAGCAGGCTTCCCTCCTGGCTCCACTCCCCAGAGGCTCGCACCGAGAGTGGACAGCTGCGTACGGCCCACGCTGCGCAGGGGCATGCATGTAGGTCCCCAGACCGGACATAGTCTCATCCTGTGAAAAACCTATTGGCTGCTTTCTTGCTTTAGTCACATTCTTTAGCTAAACCTTTCGGGATGACTAAGACATTCTGTGCCCTGAAATTGGGAGTGGTTTTAAAAAGTGACCTCAACTATTAGATTCCAAAGATCCAAGCTTCCACCCCCATGTACAGTTATCTGTAGCCAGGAAGTCGTTCCTTTCGTCTACTTTTACCTCCTTCTGTGTGCAAACGCAATGTATCCTATTTGAATTCAAAGTGGCTCAAATTTCAAGTACCACTCATTAGGGATGCTGTTCCCTAAATACATAGACGCCTCTGTCTACATATTCAGGTAGTGAGTGGGAGGGAGGCAAGAGATGCCAAATTCACAGCTTGTTCTCCTCCATTCCCTCTCATCAGACTCTCTTTTATTCTCTCTTCAGACACCTGTTTCTCCTTGTCTTCCAGTTGACAATAGTAAGTATTACCTCAGAATCCAGAGCGAACCTCTAAGTAAGTGCTCCTTGGCTGACAGTACTTTCAATATCTAATAGCAATAGCAGGACTGAAATCAAGCTGTAGGGGGATCGTGGCCACAGGACATTGTCACCACGTGGAGCGTACACCACCCTCACATGCGGATAAGTGGGAAAGCTACTGACGTGAGATCCTTTTCCCAAAATGGCTCTTTCAGAATCATGTCAGGGTGCCTATAACTTCCATCATTAGTTACTTTTTTTAAAAAGCCAGTTTCACCCATGCTGGTGTTCAAGGAAATATAACAAGTGCTCAATGCTGGAATACATTTGGGAAATGGGGTTAAACTAAGATAAGTACTTTTCTTAGCTGCAGGCTGCCCAGAGCCTTTACCATGTGAATATGCATTATCACTCTTTGCAAAGGGGTTTGTCATATGTAGCATTTCCCAGTTATTTGACCATGGAACCTCTTTTTTTTTTTTTTTTGCGGTACGCGGGCCTCTCACTGTTGTGGCCTCTTCCGTCGCGGAGCACGGGCTCCGGACGCGCAGGCCCAGCGGCCATGGCTCACGGGCCCAGCCGCTCCGCGGCATGCGGGATCCTCGCGGACCGGGGCACGAACCCGTGTCCCCTGCATCGGCAGGCAGACTCTCAACAACTGCGCCACCAGGGAAGCCCTGGAACCTCTTTTTTCACAGCAGACCTATTAATAGCTCCTAGAACAGAGTTCCAACAATCATAGCGCGGTGAACACTGAAGGTCTTCATCCAAAGCTCTGAAGGTTTTTGTCGAGACTGCATGTATTATCCAGGAGAGGTAATGGAGTTGACCACTATTATCTAAGAATAAGGTGGCTGAAATTAGCTAGCAACTCGCTTGGCATGGCTTCCTCTGTCTTGAGTTTGAATCCTTGTTCCATCATTGCTCTGTGACTGGGGGCTGACGCGCCTTCCTCCTCCACTGTTTATAACCCTCACTTCACAAGGTTTTGTGGGCATCAGAGATAATGTTTGTAAGACCCCAGCAACAGCTGCCCTTCTGCTCCCCCAGTCCCTACAGCAAAACACTGTAAGAAGCTTTGTCTATTTTAGACATTCTCTGGCTTAAAAGGAGGAAAGATTTTCCTTCCTAACCTAATTGAACTTAATCCCCACCTACACCTTCTCAGAGCTTTTCACCTCTGAAAAATGTGGACTTAATCAAACATGACTGCTATATATGGGGCAGAGTGAGAGTGGGCTGGCAGAAAATTAAAAGGAAAAATGCTGAAGGATATTTCATATTAAAATTTCCTGGGCAATTTAAAAGAGGGGTTTGATGCAGAGAATTCTCACAGGAGTAGCTGCATACGGGCAGAATCAATGAACCATGGCTTGGATTTTGTAGAAATGTTTCCAGTCACCAGTGAAGGCAAACAGCTCATAGTTGTTCCACCCTCCACTACATCTTGACCAGCTCTGCAGGCACAGAGACAGGTGACTAAGAAGTGACTTGGGGCCCTGCCCTATGATGCCGAACAGACTCTCAGCAAGCATCTGAACACAGTTTCAAAATTAAGTTCTTGAAGATTGCTTGGGTATTATGCCTTATGTTAATATAGCTCTTTAGAGTTTTAAAGGACTTACTTTTTTTTTTTAAAGTTGCTTTGAGCATTCTTTTATTTATTTATTTACGTTTACTTTTGGCTGCGTTGGGTCTTAGTTGCGGCACACGGGATCTTTTCATTGTGGTATGTATGCTCTTCGCTGCAGTGCGCATTCTCTCTAGTTGTGGTGCGTGGGTTTTCGCTCTCTAGTTGTGACACGCGGGCTCCAGGGCGCGTGGGCTCTGTAGTTTGCGGCATGCAGGCTCTCTAGTTGAGGCGCACGGGCTCAGTAGTTGTGGCGCATGGGCTTAGTTGCCCCGCGGCATGTCAGATCTTAGTTCCCCTACCAGGGATTGAACCTGCGTCCCCTGCATTGCAGGACAGATTCTTTACCACTGGACCACCAGGGGAGTCCCATAAAGGGCTTACTTTTAAATGTCTTTTCCCAATTGATTACAAAAAGACTTTATTTCATTAAAAGATTTTTAAAGTTTTAATTATTTATTTATTTTATTGACATATAATTGACATATAAGATTATATTAGTTTCAGGTGTACAACATAATGATTTGATATTTGTATATTTTGCAAAATGATCACCATAATAAGTCTAATTAACATCTATCACCATACATAGTTACACTTTTTTTGCTTGTGATGAGAACTTCTAAGATCTACTCTCACAACAACTTTCAAATATACAATATGGTATCATTAACTATAGTCATCAGGCTGTACATTCCATCTCCATGACTTACTTATTTTATAGCTGGAAGTTTGTACCTTTGAACCCCTTCATCCATTTGATCCACCCCCTACTCCCCGCCTCTGACAACCACCAATCTGTTCTCTTTATCTATAAGTTTGGGTTTTTTTCTAGATTCCACTTAAGAGCAAGATCATATGGTAAGACTTTATTGTTTTAGAGCCGTTTTTGGTTTACAGAAAAATTTCGCAGAAAGTACAAAGGGTTACCATATAACCATCCCCTCCCCCTGCATAGTTTCTCCTATTATTAACATCTTGCATTAGTCTATTATAATTGATGAACCAATATAGGTACATTATTATTAAACAAAGTCCATAGTTTATGTTAGGGTTCACTCTTTGTGTTGTACAGTTCTGAGGGCTCTGACAGATATATGAGGTCATGTGTTCCCATTACAATATCGTACAGAATAGTTTCACTGCCCTAAAAATACCTGTTTTCCACCTAGTCATCCCTGACCTCCTGTCAACCACTGATCTTTTCCTGTCCCTATAGTTTTGCCTTTTCCACAGTGTCATATAGTTAGCAAAATTGATTTTAATCTTCATGACAACTCTGTAGCTCGGTAACTTTTATTACCTTCATCATAGAGGAGATAAATTCATTGAAGTGAAGTGACATATTTGAGTTCCCACAAATTAAGAGTGCCAAAGCCAGGACTAGAACCAGCCAACATCATGAACAGCTGCCAATCTCAGAAAGGGGTTAATTGCTGAGGACATAGACTTTTAGCTTGCAGGAGGCCTCTCAGCCCAGGCACTTTAATTTCTAATGGTAGCTAGAAGGAGGAAGATTGCACATCTTCAAAGGAAACTGGATGTCTGCTACTGGTTAGATGAGACTCAGAGGTGGCTTCAGAGACAATGGGTCTAGTGCCCCATAATTAAGAAGGAAAGACAGTCCCTGCTAGGCTGACTCAGAAGCCTTACTGAGTCATCTTATTTGTCCTCCCTGCTGCTATTTATGGTCTTCCCAGTTGCTGATATTTGTTGGTTAAATGCTCACACAACCAGTCTTGCCTAAAGCGGTATCGCTATGGGGTGTTGAGAATAAATAGGGTGACAGGTGTTGTGGGAGAGTCATTTAAAAAAATCTTTAGTAGCTGATTCTTTTTTAAAGCTCTCTATGTTTAAAATATAAGTATTCTGGGAGAAAATAAAAGCCAGGACCCTTTCTGTTTAGAGCTGCTGAATGCTAAGGCTTTCTGGGGTGTTGGTTTTAGCAGAGGCACAGGTCAATATTACTAAAGTTGTTGATGAGAACAGTTCAGGAAATGAGGGTAATGAGACAATGAGAGAAAAAGGCTGAAATGTAGTCACTTGGTCAACTTAGGTGTGTTTATTTACTAAAAAGAGACAACAGCAACAGCAAAACCCTCCCAGACCATTAGTCTGAGTCTGATGGTAGACAGACTGCTCATGCAAACAGAGTGACTGAGGAAATGTTAATGAAGGAACTCTACAAAGGTGTGGGCAGGAGTAAGGGAAACTCCCTAGAGCTAGCAACTGCAGGGACCTATTACCACCCAGGCCTAAAGAGGCAAAGGGAGGGGCCAGCTACTAGAACCCAGAGAGAACTGTAGTTCAGCAGAAGGCTGCCTGACTCCTCTGAGCCCTTTGGTCCAGAAAAACTTATACACAGAGAGGGAGCCAGGGCATGAATAACCCACTCTCTCTTTTCTCTCATCCTCTTATCTGCTGCTGATGACTCCCATTGGCCAAAACCCCAAATAAGGCAGAGACGAAGAAAATCCATATGATGCAATCCATGAAGGTCAGCATCCTAAGCAGGGCAGACAAGGGTGGAGAGTGGATCTGGAGGGCCATACACCAAACATCGTCCACTAGAGGGAAGAGACTGTGTTAAGGTTCTGGGGTCAGATGGACAGTGCCAGAGGATGTTGAA
Organism: Mesoplodon mirus; assembly: GCF_964341445.2. Lineage (NCBI taxonomy): Eukaryota > Metazoa > Chordata > Mammalia > Artiodactyla > Ziphiidae > Mesoplodon > Mesoplodon mirus. Next base: position 135,242,036 of record NC_138980.1, read on the forward strand.
ACCTGTTTTCTTTAGTTTATCTTAATAGTAAAGATATATTAATGAAATAATTAAAATACTCATTTGAAATGTATTGAGTATTCAGTTTAAACTTTATATATCCTTTGGTTCTTGAAAATTCTGAAGTACCTTTTGAAGGGTATGTCTCTCCCCCTAACCCTATTGAAAATCACTCCTAAGAAACAAGACAAGGTCTGGTTGTGTTAAAATTGAGTGTATGCACATGGCGATCTTAGTTAAAAAGCCATTGAATAACTGTAATAATAAAAAGAGGGTCCTGGTTTGTACCTAGATTTAATATTTTCCCAGTTTACACCTAGATTGAGCTTGCATTTTTCCATTAATTCATTCAGCACACATGTACTGTGCTCCTGCTTTATTACTACAAAAGGGCCTATAATAATCTGTCTCCTTCTGATAGCACAGTGCCCACCTGGGCCCCCAGCCACCATTGGCAGGACTGGTGAGAAAAGGCCTCCCTGAAGAGGTGACATTTGAGCAGACACCTAAAAGAAATGAAGCATCCAGCCACAAAGATCTGGGGGAAGAGCAGAGGGAATGGCAAGCTCAAAGGCCCTGAGCTTTGCTTGAAGCAAGGGCAGTGGCCAGTGGTATTGGATGGGATATTGAAGGGGCAGTTGGGCCTGTACACATGGGGCCTTGTAGACCATGGATAGAAACTTGGATCTTATTCTGAAGGTGGTGGGTAGTAATTAGAAGGCTCTGAGCAGGCAAGTGAGATGGCAGAACTTGTTTTTTAAAAGATCACTCTAGCTGCTATGAGGAAAATTGATTTCAGGGAAATCAGAGCAAGGAAACTGGTTAGGAGGATTTGCAATGGCCTAACCAAGAGATGACGGTGGTCAGTAGAGGTGGTGAAGAGTGGTTGGTGTGGATACACTTTATATGGATACTCATACTCTCCTTTTTAATCAAGGATGATTTACTTTTCTTTTTTTTAAAACATTTTGTGAGAACCTATTTATTTATTTATTTATTTATTTATTTGGTTGCACCGGGTCTTAGTTGTGGCACATGGGCTCCTTAGTTGGGGTATGCGAACTCTTAGTTGCAGCCTGCATGTGGGATCTAGTTCCCTGATCAGGGATTGAACCTGGGCCCCCGCCACCAGAGAAGTCCCCTAGGATGATTTAGTTTTCTAAACTAAGATTTTCTTTTGTGGAAACTCTTCAGCGAACTTATACTAGTTAAAAAGAATTTAATTACTGTTGTCTAACTTAGCTGGTCTCAAATTCACTCAAGAAACTAATTAAGAAGACAGATTTCCCAATCGCATACTCCAAAAATTCTCATTCTGTGAAGCCTAGAAATCTGCATTGTGTGACTGACTCTCAGAATTATGTTAAGCGTTTAGCAGCATCCCCTAGTGGTGGATATCTGAAATTGCAGATGTTAACAAATTTAAAGTACACACAGCACTTTGAATTCTTTATAAAAATTTGTTATAGTCAAGGTAACAATCTTTTACATTTATAATAGAGCTGGTTTTATGGGAATAACCAAGTGGGGTGGAAGCTCCTTCTTCTGCAGTGATTATCTGGAGAGAACTTTCAGAAGTATTAAGATAAAAAATAATTGAAACCTTGTAAATAGTCATTAATCTGCTCTTACAATGTCAGAGAGCAGTAATAGCTCTAACCCCCCCGTCCAGCTGCTTATTAGTGTGCTATAAGATTAGAGTAATTGAAAGTGTGGAGAGAAAGTAGAAAGATAGAGGTGTTTTCCAAAAATCATGAAAAGCCAACACTTACTTAGGCAGCAGATTTACACCAGCCTTGGAAGAGTAGCAGTACTATCCCCAGGGGTGTGTATTTCTTTTAACCATCGCTCTAACTTGGCATGAGTAAGTTCTTATTAAGAGTTTTGTTAGTTTTTCATTTGGGGTTGGAAATTTCTCCTCTAAAGCCCCAACCAAGACTAGCCCACCATGCCATGCTGTATCTTTGCTTCACTGCTCAGGTACCTCTCCCCGCTGGACGTTCCAGAGAGTGGAACAGAGGGCAGCCCAGTGTTTGAGAGCTCAGGCTACACGAGAAGGAAATATTCCAGAGGGAATTCTGCATGGGAGTACTGTTTCCATATGCTGGTTGGCTGCAAGGAGCCTCCAGCTTCATTGTTTATTTGTTGGTTTGTTTGCTTGTTTCTGGTTAATGATTATTCTCAGAATTCTCCACAAACATTCATCCTGCATTTTCACCACCACCCCCATTTTCTCTCATTCAACCTAGGCTCATATTTGAATTGGAAAATCATCTAGTATACATTTCTTACATTCTAGACAAGGCAACTGAGGTGTGAGTAGAGTAACTGCTCTAAGTCTACATAAAGGGGTAGCTGTCCAACTGGGGCTCAAGACCAGGACTACTTGTGGTGGCCCAAAAGTGCTTACAGGACAGTGTGCTTTCTGGCACCAACCAGCCCCTCAACATGTGCTTGTCCTGTCCTTCCTCCATCCTTATAAAGGTGCCCCTCACCTGTGTGCACGCGCACATGCACACACACACACACATTTAGCTTCTCTTGGTTTTCTTCTTTCTGCAAATCCCCTTCCCCTTTTCCATCTTGCCAAGCTGACAAAATATGAAAACTTAGGTAAATCAAACCTTAAAAAATCCTTTATTTTAAAAATAAACCCAAATGAAACCTCAGCTTCCCAACCTTCACCAAGTAAGTTACGCAGTGTTTACTTGCATTACCTCATCTTGATTTATTTTTGTAGGTTAAGCCTCTAAAAAAAATAGAAGGTTTATTTGTTACAATTGAAAGAAGAAGAACTTGGAGGAAATAAACTACAGGAAAGGTGAGCCGAAAGATCGCATAACTAATTAAGGGAACATGAAATACAAATGTGGACATGCCCACATGTATTTTTCCATTTAGAAACAAACCCAAGAAGCCTGTGGTGCGTTCCTTTTTTTCCTCAGGACTCAGTTGCCCAGTCTTAGCTTTGCATCTGGACTAAGCATTAGCCTGCCCTCTAGTGGTGCTTTCAGACACGTATGTATACGTGCGTCCAATGCAGAGCTTAGGTTGTCCAAGGACACAGCTTGAAAAACTGACTGCAGTATTAGAAGGAATGCTTCAGCTGCTTTCCAGTAAATACAGTAGGTGGAGACACACACTGTAAAACTGGAACATATTCAACCTGGTTTTCATTGGGCTCTTAGAAGATTGCTAGGCACCCAGAGTTATTGAAACTAAGTTTGACCATAATTTATTTGTGATGCTTCATATTTCCTGCTTGTTTTTTAATTCTTGAACAATGTTAAGATATGGAGAGTTAAAGCACATACAGTTTCTAAATCTGTTGCTCCCCTCCCCATTTATTTATATTAAATATCTACTGTGTGCAGAGATTTGGGGTGAGCTGGAGGTGCAAAGGTTAGTGAGAAACAGATCTTGTCCTTAAAACTCACCCTCTGATTCAGAGAGAAGACATATTTGGACATAATTACAATACATGGCAGTGGTATATAAACACATAGAGTTTAATATATATAAAAATATATTATATATTGAATATATATAAAATATTTTATATATTTTAAATTTATATATTAATTTAAACTAATCATATTTATGTATACATATATACACACACAGAGCAGCTGTGGGCCAGACCCTGTGCTAAGTATGTCCACTTTTCATATAATATTTATCACAACTGTGCCTTTTAACATAAGAGAAAAGGGAGATTCTCAAAGATTAAGTAATTTGTCCTAGTTCGCAGAACTATGAAATGACAAAATTGGAATTTGAATTCAGATTTTCTGATTTCATCTGTATTGCAATTAACTTCAACAGACTTTTCCAGAGACTTTACCATATGTTGGGTACTGTGCTACAGGCTGGGGGTGCAAACATAGGAGATGCTGTCACTGGCCTCAGGGTTACAGTATGTAGGGGACTGGGCATGTGGAGAAATGATTAGACTACATTATGATAGATGCAATCATGGAAGTATGTACAAATTGCCTTCCGAGCAAAGTAGCAATGGCAGTTCAACGTTCATACGTTGTCGTGCTTTCCATCTTGCAACCCTATTACTAGGCCATGATTGAACTGATCAGAAATCTGTAACTTAGCCAAAGTAATCATCTTTGATTTTGCCTTTAAGCTCTGAGGAGGCCTAATATAATTTTGGCCAACAGGGGAGACAACTCACTGGCCCAACCGATGATCTCTTACAGGCAGTTTCCAGCGTGAGAAACTCAGAAAGCTATAGAATTAGGAAGAAATAAAACTGGAGGTAAAAATTGAACTAGTGGGACTTCCCTGGTGGCACGGTGGTTAAGAATCCACCTGCCAACGCAGGGGACACGGGTTCGAGCCCTGGTCTGGGAAGATCCCACATGCCATGGAGCAACTAAGCCCGTGTGCCACAACTACTGAGCCTGCACTCTAGAGCCTGCATGCTGCAACTACTAAGCCCACGTGCCACAACTACTGAAGCCCGCACACCTAGGGCCCATGTTCTGCAACAAGAGAAGCCACCGCAATGAGAAGCCCGCGCGCTGCAACGAAAAGTAGCCCCCGCTCGCTGCAACTAGAGAAAGCCCTTGTGCATCAATGAAGACCCAATGCAGCCAAAAAACACATAAAATTTTAAAAAAAACTGAACTAGTAAGAAGCAAAAGCAGAGAGTTAGAGAAAGAGAGAAGCTGAATTGGAAGTCTGGCATAGTCACAGGAGTAAGGAAGGAGCCAAAGGGCCCTCTTCTCAGGGGAGTCCGTTTTTACTGTTACTTCCTTAATGACATTCCAGGGCTCCACGGAGCTGGGCTGTGTAACAGCTGATACGGATGCCCATGCTTCCTTACTGCCTGAAGTGTCCTTACAATCCCCCACATTGCCTGAGGTCAGCCAAGACTGATTCTGGCAACAGAAAAAATCCTAAATCCTGCAGTACCAAAGTGGTCCAAGGGCGGCAGTGAGGAAGTGTGGCTGGCTGTACAGGTGGACTCAGCAAAACCTTCACCTGGAAGTGATGCCCAAACTGAGTTTTGAGGTACAGCTAGGAGTTTTCCAGGAAGACAAAGGTGCGGAGGCTGCCCGAAGGTTCAGTGTTTGTTCCAGTACTAAACATGACCAGTGGCAAAAATTTAATTTCCTGGTTCTCCTTCTAGCATAATGACTCCAAAAATTCTTTCTTCAGGCACCCCAGCTTTGAGAGAAGGGAGTGGGAAAGGGGAATTTTCTCTTTCATGAAGGCACTAAGTTCTGAAGCCTGGTGGCTCTGACCATAGGGTGTGGCTTCAAACGTTGGCATATTCTTCTCAACTAGGATATCTATGCCCTTAGGAGTATGTGGTTTGGGGCATAGTGCGACACTACAGGATACATATAGTGAATCTTCTTGGGGTGTCATTATTACAGATAATTTGGGAAGAGAAAAGCTTTACATTTTTACAGTCTTTAAGGTTTTGTAATATATGAATCGGTATAAGCCTACTTTTCCATGTTGGTTTAATTTTCTTTATTGTTGCACTAACTTGAATAAAAGCCAGAACTCCTATCTATGATCCCAGCATGGAATTGCACTCAAAGAAACATGAACTTGTCCTCTCAATGGTAATTAAAATGTTATTTCTATGTAAAAATAATCTTGATCTATTACGAAGTGGTAGGCTTAATTTGCATGTATTTTAGAGATTTTAGAGACAAAATACAAGGCTTTAGAGAAGCTTCTGCTAGAAGCTGTGGCCTTCAGACCAACTGGATTTACCTTTGTCCACCCTGAGGAGAACATCAGGGAAATGTTGGAGAAGCACTTTAAAAAAAAAATTTTATTGGAGTATAGTAAATTTACAATGTTGTGTTAGTTTCAGGTGTACAGCAAAGTGAATCAGTTATACATATACACGTATCCACTCTTTTTTTTTTTTAGGTTCTTTTCCCATGTAGGTCATTACAGAGTATTGAGTAGAGTGGAGAAGAACTTTTGTAGGCTGTTGCCCCAACTTCCTTACACTGTCTAAATTCTACCCATTAAAAATCCGAGTAGATTGATTTCCTTTTTAAATTTTTAATTGTGGTGAAAAACACATAACAAAATATACCACTGTAACCATTTTAAAGTGTACAGTGTAGTAGTCTTAAGTGCAACAGAGCTTTTTCATCCTCCAAAACTGAAACTCTATAGTCATTAAGCAGCAACTCCCCTTCCCCCTTTTCCCTCATACTCTGACAAAGAACACTCTACTTCTTGTTTCTATGAGTTTGACTACTTTAAATACCTCATATAAATGGAATCATACAGTGTTTGTTCTTTTAGCATCATGTCCACCAGGTTCATCTATGTTGTAGCCTGTGACAGGACTTCCTTCTCTTCTCAAGCTGAATCATATTCCATTTTATGTATACACTACAGTTTGCTTAGTCACTTATCTGTTCATGGGCACTTGGGTTGCCCCTACCTTTTGGCTACCGTGAACAATACTCCTATGAATATGAGTGTGCAAATATCTCTTCAGGACCCTGCTTTCAAGTCTTCTGGATGCATGCCCAGAGGTAGGATTGCTTAATCATATACTATTTCTTTTTTCTTTCTTTTTTTTTTTTTTTGCAGTATGCGGGCCTCTCACTGTTGGCCTCTCCTGTTGCGGAGCACAGGCTCCAGATGCGCAGGCCCAGCGGCCATGGCTCACGGGCCCAGCCGCTTTGCGGCACGTGGGATCCTCCCGGACCGGGGCACGAATCCACGTCCCCTGCATCAGCAGGCGGACTCTCAACCACTGTGCCACCAAGGAAGCCCATTATTTCTATTTTTAATTTTCTGAGCTAACCACCATAATGTTTTCATAGCTGTTACATGGTGCTCAAAGGTTTCAGTTTCTCCATATCACCGCCAACACTTGTTATTTTCTGGTGTTTTTGATAATAACCATCCTAACGAATGTGAGGTATATGTAGGTTGATTTTAAAGTGCAGATTCCCCTTGGAATGCTGAGGGTATCTGGGAACCTCCATGCCTTCTGGTAAACTTTGATTTTAGCAACCAGCTGAGATCACTGGCCAAGTACATGTCATTTTGATGTGGGGAAAAATGTTAGGACCTAGAAGGAGATTCTAAATCTCCTCAAAGACTATAAAGTTTTCAAGCTGGAGTTCCCAGGAGTGGAGGCTCCCTGAGAAATCCCACATAGATATTTCCTTCTCAGTTGTTTTGACCTTGAGGACATTTTTATTGAATGAATACAAATATTTTCATCAGAATCATTCCAGCATTGCTGAGAATATCATCAAGAAATTATTTCTGGAGACAGCTCTTTTAAATTAATTGAGTTCCTTGATAAAATTTCTTACTGTTCAAATAATTTTTTATTTTACTGAAATAATTTAGATTTAATCCAATTATCACATTTTTGTATCCATATTAAATTTTTCAAACTTCAGCTTCAGCAATTTTGAATTTTCTTTTGTGATCATTTTCAATCAAATCCAATTTTCCTGGGTCAGGTTTTGCAGGTATAGTTTTTTGACAAGATTTGATTCTTTAGTCTATGTTTAAAGTCAATAACAAATTTTGCTGTATGTGGTTTTTGCCTTTGTCAGTTTTATTTTGTGTTATTCCTATAAAGTATAATTTTAACTGCGTCAATTCTTGTACTTTTGAGCATCACCAACACAATGAGATTCTTCATTTTTTTTTGTCAATATCAAATTTAACATATATAGTTTTAGCTATTATTCATTTGATTCTGCATGGATTATTTCTACTATGTCTACTTTTTTTTCTGAGTGACAAGTTTAAAATGTACTTGAAGTCAAAATTTCAAGGTCATGGCATTTTGTTTACATCCTATTTTTTTTATTTTTAAAAATTTATTTATTTTATTTATTTATTTTTGGCTGTGTTGGGTCTCGTTGCTGTGCGCGGGCTTTCTCTAGTTGCACTGAGCGGGGGCTGCTCTTTGTTCTGGTGAGCGGACTTCTCACTGCGGTGGCTTCTCCTGTTGCCGAGCATGGGCTCTAGGCCTGTGGGCTTCAGTAGTCGTGGCTCGCGGGCTTAGTTGCTCCACGCATGTGGGATCTTCCCGGACCAGGGCTCGAACCCGTGTCTCCTGCATTGGCAGGTGGATTCTTAATCACTGTGCCACCAGGGAAGCCCCTTCTTCCCTGATTAAAAAATGAAAAGTGTAGTATCAACATGTTCTCAGGAGGCATGGGTTTCATGGGTGAACTACTGGTTTAGAAGTGAGAAGTTCTGGGTGTTTGTCCTTGCTCTATAGTCTAATAGTACTCATCTAAAAAGAAGTGATTTAAACATATGATTTCTAAATCCCCTTGCAATTCTCGTTGTCTATGATTTAAATTCCTATCTGTCCTATTTGAACATTACTTTGCTTATTTGATCCCCCTAGCCTCCCTGCACCCCCCTCACCTCCCCTCCTCCCCACCTCCTTCCCCCCGCATCCCGCCTCCCATCTCCTATCAACCCAGTGCCTCCAGACAACCACCCAGCCTGTGCTCCCTCAGACCCGGGCAAGAGCCTCTGACCTTCCTCACACACTTCTGAATCTTCTTCCTACCCAGTCTTGGCTCTTGACCTGCTCCAGAAATCCGCCATTCTTAGGTTTTCTGAGCCCAACCTATGCTTCCTCTAATTGAGCACCTGCTGATCTGGCTCAGAGCAGCCTTCTTTAACTCTGACCTTCATGTACCTAGAAGCTACAGGGTCATCAGAGGCCATGCTGAACCTTGCCTTTCCCTGTCCCCACTCCCCAGTCAGTCTTATTCTTACCACCTCTCTTGGACATGGAGGTGAATCTTGTGGTTATGTGAGTGTGTTTTTGGGTAGACCATCCTTGGGGCAGGGGAGATAGGATGGGGTTCAAGGGCATTCTAGGCAGGAAGGAGAGATAGGAGGGACCACACCACTTAGTATCCCAGCAGAAAATTAACGGACTGCTCACATTGGACCAATGTGACTATTTGCAAAGCTATGGGCAGTATATAAGGAATCCATAAAAGACAGTGCAGTACCACTGGATTCAGTTACAACTCCTGAACTTAAAAAGACATGGGAGGGATCAGTTACTGGAATCTGGAAGGAGAGAATCACACAGAGATTACCGCAAGGCTTCCCTGCAGGGAAGGAGCCAGAGGCATGAATTCCCCAGCTCCTTCTCTGCCTTCCTCCATCTTATCTCCTGTCAGGGATCCCTAACTGGCAGAACCAGGCTGGAGTCAAAGGGCAAGGGAGTCCACAGATGAAACCCAAACCCACACAGGCCAGTGTCTCAAGGCAGAGACTAGGGTGAGAAGGGTGGAGAGTGAAGAAGATGCTGTGAATATCATTTTGAACATGTGTAAATATATGAAGGAGAAAACCTTTGTCTGGAACTTCTTGCATTTGTGCAAAATGTGTCCAGGGCAAGTAGATAAACTGGTGGTACCTATTTCCCAGCTTATAGCTGAAGGGGCTGCTGATGCCATGCACTTGTCAGGGGACACATAGCTCCATGTCTTCTGACATTCCTGGTGTCCCAAAGAATAGCAGGAATGCCAGTTTAAATATTATGTGACTTATTTTTTTTAAATATGGATGAGGACCTTGAAAATCACAAAGTTATTTTAAAATGTGGATGTGTAGTATTTGGTATGCCAGGCAACATGGGAAGAGTTCACAATTGAGATCCCGTGGATTTTTATTTTGCGTCTTCCCCAAAGCTAAAGCTGGCCGCTGGGAGAGCATCATTTTCTCTTTTCTGCTGGAGAACACATCCCCTTGGGCCCTGTGAGACACTTCTTTTTATAAAGGGAAGCCAAACCAGGCTTAAAGCTCTCCCATCTCTCTCCTGATAACTTGTAAATTGTGCAGAAAGGAACCAAATATTATGAATGGCCAATGAATGGCCATACAGACTAAGCTGAACAACAACAAAGTCAGAAGGACCAATACAGCCCCTTTTGTAAGGATTTTGAATATTTTGTAAATGTATTGGTCCATGTGCTGTATTTTGTAGCCTTCCTAGTTCCTGGGCTTTAGCTTCCCTACTTCTTGTTTGTGTATGCATACTGTAGTCAAACATTAAAGTCATCACACACACACACACACACACACACACACACACAAGGCACAGGCTGCTCTTATTAGCTGTTCACATATGTCCCAGTGAAATCAGGTTAAAAGGAACACCCAGAGAAGACTTACAGGAAAGGGGGCTCAGCACACCTGCTTCATCTTGGATGAGGAATGAGTTGAGTACATGTGACCTTTGTTAATTCCAGCTGATGTCACTGTTTACATCACCTCTTTCTGTGTCACCTGCTTTCTGAGCCATGACCCTGGTCCTGCAGTGCTTCTGAATCAGCAGAAGCCTGGGCTGGATTGATTAACTCACTTTGCTGGTCCCTGGAAAGCCTCTGAGGAGTCTAGGGGAGGGCAGGATGGAAGCCCTTGGATATCCAGGTGGGGTGGACGGAGTTCTAAGAATAGGGGAAAGGAGAGAGGAGAGCGTGTTGAAATGGTGCCAATGGCACACCTGGCCAAGGGGCAGACCTGGGCTTACATAAGAGGGCATTACATGGAGATCAGCATTTAGAGAGCATTCTGATGTGCTTTACATGCAAAGATGCCACCTCCACTGCCTGAAATGTGGGGTACTGGCTGAGATGCTGCTTGGACTATGGTAGGGATGGAGGACAGTGGAGGCGCATTCCCCCTTCAGAGTCCTGTAGCACAGAGTTCTGCCTCTGAACACCACATTTCTGCTGCAAACACTAGGGCAAATCATCAGTTTTAACCTGAGAGATAAATGAGAGAATGAGTGACTGAGAGACAGAGAGGGAAAGAGAGAGAGAGAGACTGATCCTCCAACTCACTTGCTTATGGATGAGTTGGTTCTGGTGCTCACCTCTGATGCAGTCAAAGATTCGTATTTGTGGGTGGGTGGTGAAGAGGGGTGTTCCCAGGCAGCGGGAACAGGGCAGGCTGTGGACTGAGCAAGAACTTAGAAACATGCCTATTACAATCATGCTTTGCTTCTTGTCAGTGATGCAATATGTTTTTAACATATTCTCTTGGGAATATTAAAATTCAATGTAATATACACCTGTCACAAGTAATCTTTCTTTCATTGTATACAGTGGGCAGTGCCTGAAAAGAAAGGCGTGGTTTGGTCAGTAGAGGGAAAAGAGATCAGAAAGCTCCATGAAAATGACCTCATCTCCCTTACTTCAAGATGTAGCATCCACCTTGATCAGAATCACCAGTTCCAAGAATTCTTCAGAAGGAAGAAGAAGGGAGGTAAAAGGAAAAGAGAGAATGGAGAGGGAGAATTTTATTGTCAAGTAATTCCCTGAGGGAACGAAGTCTTCTGAGAAGTCTGAAGCACACTCTCCCCTTTCCTTCTGTGATTTTTCTATCCCCTATGAAAAAAATCTCTTAATTTTGTATTAAAAACAAAATGTGTTTCTTTTTCTCGAGTACTCTATAATTGTATAGGAATGTGTATCATTTCCTCCTCATCATTTTGCGGGTATTTTTGAAGACTGTGACATATTCTGACTCTTTAAGAACAAAACAATTCAATTTGAAAATCACTGAGTGACAGCAATCAAAGTGCTGAAGTGATGCAGTTCACTTCAGTGCTTGTTCGAAATGTCATTAGAAAACCAACATATAGCGGGTTGTTATGGCAACTGGAATACTGGAGTTTATAACATCACTGTAATTAATGTTATCCAAACGTTATTAATCTTTCAACATCACTCACATTCTCTGAAGGAACAGCAGCTCTGGCTCTCCCAGGATTTTTCAGTAGTGTAATCTGTTGCAGTTTTCTTCACATTTTATTTTTTTTTCAGATAGATCTTACCCTGACTTTGCTTTAGTGAAATTAGCTATTGTTTCTACTCTTTACTCATTCTATATTGGCTGCTATTTTTTGATAAAACTTGAAATAAAATGGAAAAAAAGGATTACAGCTAAAAAATAGAATAAGGCCCAAAGATAAAAAAGGTTAAAATATTTAAATGTGGAGAACCTGAGAAAAATATTAAAATATTTTGCATACAAATTTGTAGTATTAACTCATATTTGCACAGCATTTTATAATTTTTAAAGCAGTTTTACATATGTTATCTAATATAACAACCTTGAGAACAAGTAATATTTTTGGGGTGTCTACAATGTGATAGTTAATGTGATATGCATACATGAATTTTTTTAGATTTCATAATAACTTGCAATATAGGTGTGATTTAAAAATATGCCTCCACAACTCAACAACAGCAACAGAAAACCTGATTGAAGAATGGGCAAAGGACTTGAACAGACATTTCTTCAAAGATGATATACACAAATTATGTACATGGATATGAGAAGATGCTCAACATTACTAATCAGAAGAGAAATGCAAATCAAAATTACAATAAGATATCACCTCACACCCATTAAAAAAAAACAAACTAGAAAGTAACAAGTGTTGAGGCAGATGTGGAGAAATTAGAGCCCCTGTGCACTGTTGGTGGGAATGTAAAATGGTGCAGCCACTATGGAGAACAGTATGGTTGGTGGTTGTTCAAACAATTAGAAATAGAATTAGCACATGAGGGACTTGCCTGGTGGTCCAGTGGGTAAGACTGTGCTCCCAATGCAGGGGGCCCGGGTTCAATCCCTGGTCAGGGAACTAGATCCCGCATGCATGCCAGAGCTAAGAAGTTCCCATACGGGAAGTGAAAAAGATCCCGAGTGTTGCAACTAAGATCCCACGTGCCACGACTAAGACACAGTGCAGCCAAAAAAAAAAAAAGGAATTAGCACATGATGCAGCAATTCTACTACTGGGTATATAACCAAAAGAATTGAAAGCTGGATCTTGAAGAGATATTTGCACACTCGTGTTTATAGAGGCATTGTTCACAATGGCCAAGAGTAGAAGAAACCCAAGTGTCCATGCATGGGTGAACGGATGAACAAACTGTAGTATATACATACAATGGAATATTATTCATCCTTAAAAAGGAAGGAAACCCTGTCACATGTTACAATGTTGGTGAATCTGGAGGACATTATGCTAAGTGAAATAAGCCAGATACAAAAAGACAAATACTATATGATTTCACTTACATGAGGCATCTAAAGTAGTCAAACTCATAGAAACAGAAAATAGAATGGTGTTTGCCAGGGGCTGGGAGGAGGGGGAAATAGGGAGTTGTTTAATGAGTACAGAGTTAAGTGTTACAAGATGAAAAAGTTCTGTAGCTCTATATTCACAAGTGTGAATATACTTGCACTACTGAAGTGTACATTTAAAACTGGTTAAGGTGGTAAATTTATATGTGTGTGTTTGTGTGTGTGTCTACTGAGTTCACAAATCAAGAATGAGGGAGTCTAGGGCTACAGACTGAGATCTTTCTGCTTGCAGAACCCGCACTCACTTTCTACAACACTAGATAACTACTATCTTCATTTTAGGGATGAGGAAGCTGATCCTGGGAGAGGCCACGGTTATATTGCTCTTTGGTACCAGAACTGAGATAAGTCTTAGTCCAATACTCTTTTGCATGACACCTTATTTCTCCTCTGTTTAAATAATGTATTTTGTAAAACTTGAACAGTTTAATGTATAAATTTGAAGAAGGTAATCAAGTAGAATTATACCCCAGCATAGAGGAAACATGTTAGGTACATAAAGTAGAATCAGTTTCTTAGGTTTTTACTTGAGGATTTCAAATTTTAAATGACATGGTGGTTTAAAAACTTTTTCCATTAAATCATTAAACTGTTGAGGAAATAACTATTTGTTAAGAGTAAAAATATACAATAATGTCTCAATGTTGTTTATTGTGTTACATTTTCAGAGCACCTTGAAATTAATTTATAATTTATAAATCTTGATATTAAATTCCCCCTTTTACCATGTGGATTCTGTCTCCTGATTGGACCAGACAGATATAGTATAATACTGGTATTGTGGTCATCTAGGAGAAGATTCTTATTTTTAGGAGATGCATGCTGAAATATTCAGGAGTGAATGGTCATGTTATCTGCAATGTATTTCAAATGGTCCAGCAATATACATGTTCATATATTGATCTATCTATATACATACACACATGTATATATATGAATATAGCAAATAGGACAAAATACAGAGTGTTAGCAATTATTGAATCTATAAGGAGGGCATATGTGACTTTATAGTATCTATTTTTTAAATGCTGAGTGGAAATCCTCTCCTTCCTTCAGTGTCCTTATTTAGTGGGAAGAGGGAGAGATTCTTTTATTCTTTTATTGGTAGGAGTGGTTGGAAGACTTGGCCTAGTTTCTTAACTCTGGCTGTGTACCGAATATCCTGGGAAGCTTTGAAAATTATCAATGCTCAGGACCCACAAAACTTTGTGAATCAGAATCTCTAGGATCTTGTTATTCCAAGGAGACTTAGAATTCTAAAGAAGAAGCTTATCAATCATTAGGGTGAGCGTGGGGTGAATAGCTAAAGTTTTCAAGGGCTTTTTGCAAATCATATTTGTTCTGAAATATTCTCATGTGCTTTCTTAAGGGGGCATGCTAGAATTTGAAGAAAATTCTGTTTCTACATATTCTTCTTCTTTTTAATAAAACCTCTTCTTCATGAAGCTAAATGTCCCCTGAAAGCCATTGATCCAAATGGATCTCTCACTGACAGTGTATGTGGCTGAAAATTTGAGCAGTACTGCTCCTGGCAATGTCCTTCTGGTTGTCCCATCCTATTCTGTCCTTAGTGGCTTCCCAGTAAAAGTATCCAGTGGTCCAGTATCAGTCAGTCCCAACCTCCTTGTGTAACAAAGACGCAGATGGAAGCTCTGTAGCCACACTGATAAGGAAGGTACAGACTTGTACCTGCTATCAAATTGGTGCTTCTCACACCACTGTTCATTAGTCCAACATTTTCCACTATCAAAATTACAGATATTTCAACATCTTATTTCTACATTCACCCATTCATCCATCTTTATTTATTTACTAATTCACACATAAATCATTCATTATTATAGTGGATACTGTTGATTCCCTGTCCAGATGCCCTTGAATTTCTTTTATGGTTTCCATAGCTTTGCTGCTAACAGCTGATATTTGTTTTCTTCTTCAGAGAATTTCTCTTGGGCTACAGGAGCTGAGAGGCAAGAGTCCCTGACAGTTCACAACCCCCTGGGTGGCCCAAGACTGACACGGTGAGGGAGAACAAAGCTCAGCTCCCTTTCCTCCGGGCAACACTCACTCTGAGCTGGAACTGCACAGTCTAGAGCTCCCTGTAGGATTAGGCTAAGGCTGGGAACTTCCCTGCTTCCTTCACTCCTGTGTCACTTCTGTAGTAAATCATTTGCATGCTTACCCTTGCTTTGGGGTCTGCTTAAAGAACCTGGCCTGAGACAAATATTTACTTTCATTTATTACAAATATTTACCGAGTATCTGCTAAGTGCCAAGCCCCATTCTAAGTGTTGAGGATATAGCAGGAAACAAAGCAAATCCCCTGTTCTTAAAGAGCTTTCATTCTAGGAGGGACAGGAGGGACAGAAAGACACATGACAAATGCATGGGTCTGATGATAATAAATGATACAGTGAAATATAAAGCAGGATAGAGTCATGGCAGTGATAGCGAGGTGCTGTTTGAAACAAGGTGATCAGAGAAAGCCTTTGATAGAGTGGTGTTTGAGCAGAGATTCTGAATGGAGTGAGCAAGTGAGCCATTTGGATATTCGAGGCAGGAACATTCCTAAGGAACAGGCTATGTAAAAGTCCTGAGGCAGGAACGTGTTTAGCATGTTTGAGTCATAACATGGAGGCCAGGATGACTAGTGCAGAGTGATAGAGGCAGAGAGTGATGGGACATGAGGCCTGAGGGGGCACAGAAGGAGCTGGTGTCAGATCTTGTAGGGTCTTGTAGTTCACTGTGACGACTTTGGCTTTTACTCTGAACAGGACGGGGACCCACTGGAGGGTTTGAATGGAGGATTAGTGTAATTTGAGTTTCATTTTAAAATTGGTGTGTTTAGAGTAGACTCTGAGAGGCAGGAAGGAAGTGGAGAGAAAAACTGGAAGGCTGATGGGCAAAAATCCAGTGAGAAGTAACTGGGCTTGGACCTGGGTGGTAGTGGCTGGGTGGAGAGAAGTGGTCAGGTTCTGGATATGTGTTTCAGAGGTAGATCTGATGGCTGGAGGGGTGAGGTGAAAGAAGATCTCTTTTTTGACTCCAGGGTTTTTGTCCTGAGCAACTGGAAGAATGGGCCATTTATTGACGTAAGGAAGGTCGAGGGACAAGCTAATTTGTTTCCTTTTATGCCACTGACTCAAACTAATAATTTTATTTTAAAAGGCTAGCTTTCAAAAAATGATGCCCAAATCTAAAAGTAGACAACATAAATTTAAAAGTTGATTTGATTACATAAACACCTCAAATTTCTTTATTGTGAGAAAGAACTTGCAAGATAAATGAAAACTTAAAAAAGTATTTTAAACCTACTTGACAAAGGATTTATTATAGAAAGAAACAAGAAATCCTTATTACAGAAAGAAATCTTACAAATTAATGAAAAAAGTGTATCTTCAAAAGAAAAAAAGGGGAAAAGATATAAATAGATAATATAAATAAATATGTAAAAGGATGGAAAATCTTACTTATGATCAAATAAACACAAAATAAAAAGGGATAATTGTTTACTTATAAGTATTTAAAAACTGAATTATACTTAGTATTGGCAAAAGTTCAGAGAAATGAAATATTCCATAATTCATGATTGGAAATGCATAGTATTTTTGAAGCAAAGAGACAATATGTGTCAATATTTATACTTTTCTGACCCATTTATTTCCCTTCTAGGAATTTAAGGTAAAAAAAATCTGTGATATGCCAAAAAATGATGGTGTATCCAAAGGATGGAATTTTAATAGTCTTAAAAATAATACTTTGAGATATTTTTGAAAAAACACAGTAAAAATATTATGTAGAGTATAATCTATATATTCATAGAAAAAGATGTGAAAAATAGTGAAAATGCTAACAGCAGTAATATGAGGCTGGAGGATCATTTTTATTTGCTGATTTGAACCTTTCTGTGTTTTCAGCACTTTTGATTATAGTGAACATTTACTTTCTTTAATCAATAAAATTAACCCTCTAATATTACATTCTTAGAAAAAATTCTTTCCCTCTCACCTCTCTCCCCATCTCCAGCTCGACCTCTCACCTCTCCTAGGTCTGAGGGCCTGACTCTGCTTGTCTCTTTCACTCAATCTTATGGAA
This sequence comes from Mesoplodon mirus, assembly GCF_964341445.2. Lineage (NCBI taxonomy): Eukaryota > Metazoa > Chordata > Mammalia > Artiodactyla > Ziphiidae > Mesoplodon > Mesoplodon mirus. The sequence goes on from NC_138980.1 coordinate 135,259,291, forward strand.
TTCCTTTGTATGTGTAAACCAACTGTCTGATATTTTCACCCCTTCCAAACACTCTCTTGGATCCGTGGTGTGGACTCTGTGTTTTTACTTTTTGGCCAGCTTCCACTAGAGAAGCTAAAAAGGCTGGATGGCACCTTTCCAGCCTCCCGTGAGACCAAGGTTTGGGCACATGTTCCAGGTTCTTACTAGATGCACCTGCACTAGACTTGGCATTGGAAGCTAGAGACACACAGAAGTGGAGACCACAAGGAAACTGTTTCCCTGGAGCCAGTGTTGGCAGCGGTGAATCCAGTTTCCAGAGGCAGCAGCAGTGGTTCTAAAGGTGAATCGTGTTTTTGGCCATTGTCCCTGGTGTTGTCCAGCAATGGTGTCCAGTATATTTGGTGTTGGCAGTGTGAGCCAAGTAAAAGGTCCAGCAGCTGAGATGCTGGTGTCTTCTCAGGACCAATTCTGTGCAGTGAGATTGAAAACATTGTTTCTGGCAGTGAGGCTTCCAAGTTAGGTTCTCTGGCCATGCTGGAGACTATGTGAGCCAATTATCTTTTAGTAAATTCCTTTTCTAAATAAATCAGCCGGGCTTCCCTGGTGGCGCAGTGGTTGAGAGTCCACCTGCCGATGCAGGGGACGTGGGTTCGTGCCCCAGTCCGGGAGGATCCCACATGCCGCGGAGCGGCTGGGCCCGTGAGCCATGGCTGCTGGGCCTGCACGTCCGGAGCCTGTGCTCTGCAGCGGGAGAGACCACAACAGTGAGAGGCCCGCGTACCGCAAAAAATAATAAAATAAATAAATAAATAAATAAATAAATAAATAAATAAATAAATCAGCCAAGAGTTGGTTAATGTGTATTGCAATTAAAAACTCTGATGGATACACTTGTTTCCTGATTTTTAATGTCATCTCCCTCAAAACTTCATCATTTGAGGTCATTCTCTTTCAAATTCCACCAGTGGTGGAGAAGGGGTTATTTCTCTGCCACATAGAGACCACCATCTCTGTCCCTTCACCACGATTCCATAGCAACAGCATCCATTTAAACACACCACTGCTGTCCATTGACTTCCAGAATCACTTTTGTAGCCAGCCTCTTGCTTTTATTCTCCAGAATGCCTACATTCTCATTGATTATTCACCGTACTTTTCTCAACTTTTATGGCCTTTGTTAGAAAATGGTTTTGAGTGAATCAAGAAGACATCAAGGTGGGAGAGATGGTGTGAAGCCTGCTCTGAAATGTAATGTGTCTATCTACAAGCTAATACTCCTCATCAGTGTTAGTATTAAAGGTGAAACCGAAGGAGCTAAAACTAGAGGAAGACTACATGAAAGGGACTTTAGAAACTGACCAGCAATAAAAAGATGTATGGGTTGGCATCTGGCAGCCGAGTTCATAATCAAGATTAAGAGAGATGTGATGGTATGTCCAACACTACTATAATAATAAAGATCAGTAGCATTTGTTATTTTGTTACCCTCTGAAATTTTTTAGCAATGAAGTCCCTTAGGAACCCTCAAATAAAGCTGTGTGCTTGTTTAGGAGCAGAGGCCAGGGAAAGAAATGTCAAGAGTATACTGTTTTGCAGCAAGGAGAAAAAAAGCTGCAATTCAGGAATTCAGGTAAAAAAGCTGATAGAAATGGAATGAACCCCGGTGGAGTAAACCAGGAACAGTCCTCAGGTTTGGAAGCACAGTCTGCAGTGTGCATCTGAGGAAGGACTTTGACATCATAATCTGTTTGCCCCTCCAGCCAACCACATGAATGTTCCCTCCTTGGACTTTTTCATTGTTCAGACCTGTTCCAGCTCCGGGGACTCAAACTCAGATGCTTCTCTTCTCCCCCAGCACAATTTCCCTATCCTCCATATCTTCTGTAAATATCTTCCTTATCTTCCATAGATTCAGACTATATTTCCTGAATCTTTTCTTTACCTTGATAATGACTTTGAGTCTCTTGATTCCTCTCTTTTCTCCCTCTTTTTAAAGCTTCTTTGGCATGCACTTGCTTCCCTTACCAAATCTTGTCTGGAAGTCTCACAGTCTTGGAGCTGCTTTAAATCTGCAGATTTCTATCTGCTTGTCACCCATGCTGTACCTCCTCCTTGAATTATTCCTATTGTCTGCTTTCAGGTAATGTGGTGGCACCAACATCAGTTGTTGGAAAAGGCATGAAAACATAGTAACTGGACCCATTTTGTCTGTCTGGTTCTTCTCTTTCAGACTTTTTTTTCTATACGTATACCAATATACGCATGTAGCATTTTTAACTTATTTTTTTTCACAGAAATGGGATTATAAGTATTGCTGTTTTTTTTTTTCTTTTTTTTTGCTTGAGAATGTCTCCTGGGCATCTTTCCATGTCATTACATGTATATTATTTCATTCTTTGTTGAACAGCTGCACAGCATTTCATTGTGTGAATTGTATGTCCTTTATTTTCCCCATTTCATATTTAGGTGGCTTCTAATTTTTTGCTATTTTAGACAAGGCTGCAATAAATAACCTTGTGCATATATCTTTTTTGCACCTGTGTTTTTCTGTAGGATTATTTCCCAGTAGTGAAATTGCTAGTTTAAAGGATCTATGCATTTTACTTTAAAGGAAACTATCAGCAAAATGAAAAGACAATCTACTGAATAGGAGAAAATATTTGTAAATGATATGACCAATAAGGGGTTAATGCCCAACATATATAAACAGCTTATAAAGCTCAACATCAAGAAAAAAAATTTAAAAATGGGCAGAAGAGGGACTTCCCTGGTGCACAGTGGTTAAGAATCCATCTGCCAATGCAGGGAACACAGGTTCAACCCCTGGTCCGGGAAGACCCCACATGCCGCGGAGCAACTAAGCCTGTGGACCACAACTACTGAGCCTGCGCTCTAGAGCCCATGCTCCACAATAAGAGAAGCCGCTGCAATGAGAAGCCCGCGTACTGCAACGAAGAGTAACCCCCACTCGCCGCAACTAGAGAAAGCCCGTGCACAGCAACAAAGACCCAACACAGCCAAAAATAAATTAAAAAAAAAAAAAAAAGGGCAGAAGAACTGAATAGACATTTTTCCAAACAGGAATTCAGGTGGCCAACAGGCACATGAAAAGATGCTCAACATCATTAATCATCAGGGAAATGCAAATCAAAACCACAATGAGATATCACCTCACACTTGTCAGAATGGCTGTCATCAAAAAGACACAAATAACAAAGGTCGGTAAGGTTGTGGAGAAAAGGGAACCCTTGTACACTGTTGGTGAGAATGTAAATTGATACAGCTACTATGGAGAACAGTATGGAGGTTTCTCAAAAAACTAAAAATAAAATGACCTTATGACCCAGAAATTCCACTCCTGGGTATATATCCAAAAAAACAAAAACACTATTTTGAAAAGATACATGCACCACAATGTTCATAGCAGCATTATTTACAATTGCCAAGATATGGAAGTGACCTAAGTGTCCATCCACAGAGGAGGAACGGATAAAGAGGATGTTGTATACACACACACACACACAAACACACACAACGGAATACTAGTCAGTCATAAAAAAGAATAAAATTTTGCCATTTTCAGCAATGTGGGTGGACTTGGAGGATATTATGCTAAGTGAAATAAGTCAGACAGAGAAAGACAAATACTGTATGCTATCACTTATATGTGTTACCTAAAAATACAACAAACTAGTGAATATAACAGAAAAGAAGCAGAATCACAGACAGAGAGAACAAATTAGTGGTTACCAGAGGGGAGAGCAGGGCAGGGGCCAATATAGGGGTAGGGCAAGGGTCCCTAACTCCAAGGCTGTGGACTGGTACCAACCCGTGGCCTGTTAGGAACTGGGCTGCACAGCAGGAGGTGAGTGGCGGTGAGCAAGCAAACTTCATCTGCTGTTCGGTATCGCTCCCCATCGCTTGCTTTACCGCCTCCCTCCACCCCACCCCTGTCTGTGGAAAAATTGTCTTCCAAGAAACCAGTCCCTGGTGCCAAAAAGGTTGGGGACTGCTGGGGTAGGGGAGTCGGAGGTATCGACTACTGGGTGTAAGATAGGCTCAAGGATGTATTGTACAACCCGTAGAATATAGCTAATATTTTGTAATAACTGTAAATGAAAAGTAACCTTTAAAAGTTATATAGGGCTTCCCTGGTGGCGCAGTGGTTGAGAGTTTGCCTGTTGATGCAGGGGACATGGGTTCGTGCCCCGGTCCAGGAAGATCCCACATGCTGCAGAGCGACTGGGCCCGTGAGCCATGGCCACTGAGCCTGTGCGTCCAGAGCCTGTGCTCCTCAACGGGAGAGGCCACAGCAGTGAGAGGCCCGCATGCTGCAAAAAAAAAAAAAAAAAAAAGTTATATAAAAGAATAAACAATTGGAAATTTAAAAAATCAAGGATCTGTGCATTTTAAGTGCTGATAGATATTGCTATATTGCTCTCCAAAAAACTTATCCCAATTTACACTTACCAAATATGTATGAGTATGGTTCTGCTCCAAATTAATGCTAGACTTTCCTGGATTCTCAATGCATCTTGGGATTCCAACTATTTATTTTTCACTGGTTCTCTATTTTACTGTCTAAATAGCATTGCTAGGCCGTTTCTATTTCTGAGACTCTTATTAATTTAATCCTGCCCTTCTGATCTCAGGAACTGACCTAACTTTGTCCTTTGCCATCTTCAATGTGACTGCTGTTTATCCTCTTGCTTGTTGCCTCATGATCTGGAAATTGTTGCTACAGCTCCACACATTACTTCTACATTAGGAAAAGTGGGGAAGAATATCCTTTTTATCAGGAAAGTAAAGCCTTCTTAGAAGGCCCTAATTGACCTCCCCTTACATCTTTTAGACATAACTCGATTCCATGATGATTTCTAGCTGCAATAGGAAATTGGGATATTTAATATCTGTCAAAAGGGAACAAGGTTGTCATGAATATGTGTACCAATTTTGATTTATTGCTTGAGCCTAGGTTTGCTGCCACCCAGAATAAGATGAAGGTTCTGTTAGTATGGAAGAAAGGAAGAATGGATATTGAGTAGTAACCCACAATATTTCAAACTCACAGAAGGATAAGTTTCATTACAGTCGCAAAAAGACACATTTTTTACATAGTCAAGTTATTCTAGTTCATTATGATCAGGATACTTTAAATTATACATGTACATTTTTTTGCCAACGGCGGTATTTAATAAGGCCTAAAGTAAAATTGAAAGCAAAAGCAGAGTGAGTTTTTTGAAGTATTTATCTTATGTTCTTGACTGAAGAGATAAATTTAGTAGTTCTCAGGTAACTAAACTTAGCTGTTGGGCTTAGTTTTTTATGTATTTAATTTGCCTTTAAACCTGGATTCTGTGCAAAGTTCCATAACTGCTTTAAAATATGTGCTTTATTAGGGATGTGAAAGATGAGACCGCAGTAATACTTTCTCCTTATTAACTCATCACACGATACTGGCGCTGCGGGCTGGGAGCTTAGAGCACTCAGATATCCACACTGGGAAGAGACAAGGCCAAGCAACTGTGCCTTTTCATGACCCTGAAAATAATTGAGGTTCTGCAAAGAAGAACTGGATTCCTTTATCCTCAAAATCCGCTGCTTTGGGAGTTGAATAGTGTAATATTTTATTTAGAAAAAACACCACATGGTCATGTTCTATAGAAGGATTTTCAGAGGTATGTTTTGCTTTCCTGCTCATTGGTTGGTTATTATTTTGGAGGCAGGAGTTTGTTTGTAGATTTCATTTCAAGATACTTTAGATGGGGTTGGTAAATGAACCCTGCATTGGGGTCCACTTTTAAGAGGGTGTTATGGTCAGTGCTTCAGGCTGAACACATGATTAGCCCTTTATACTTCACAAATCTATATCTGTGATTTTACTGATGGGTCTTGTGTTAGTTAAGGTGCTCCAGAGAAACAGAATCAGTAGGACGTATTAGGATACACATACACACGCACACACACATGCCACACACATTCTAGGATGCTCACTCCAACCTCCCCTCCCTTCACTCGAGGTCGGGTGGCGTTGTGGTCTGACAGCTCCCAGCCTTCCTTGGCTCACTCTCCCTTTTCTCTCGCACCAACATTTCCTCTAATAAAATTCTTGTATGTTTAATCCAAACTTGGCATCTGCTTCTTTGAAGAGCCAGACAAATGCAGTGATATTTGTTTCTACTTATTCCCCCAAGTAATCTACGAGAGTGAGTATTTTGCTTCATCTTTGTCAGCATTTGATAGTTTCAAAATCTGTGCTACTTTGAAAAATGCAGAGTGTGTGAGGAAGAGAAGCCTTGGATCCTACTTCAGGAGATGGATTTCCAGCATTCCAGATGGGAAATTGGAATACATCTTTCCTTTGGAATTTTATTATAGATGTTGCTCAGGTTCTAATTTATTTATTGTTAGCATAGAATCCTATTTCAGGTACATTATGGTTAGGTGGGGCTGCATGGGCTGGTTTGAGGTTCTAACTACCTGGATGATACTATTTTGGGAAAAAGCATTTGAAATTCCAAACAGTTGGTTCATAACTACCTATGTACACACACTAGAAGCTGGGGTGGCCTGTATTTACATATAGTGGTAGTACAAATGTGGTAGAGGATAAAACAGGTAGGGAAGTAATAACTCAATATCATAACAAACTGAAAGACAAAATGAAGTGTGGTGATTGAGATAATTCTTAGTAACAACTTGATATGTCAGTGAATTCCTATCTGTTTATGCTGAGATACATTTTGTTCAAGCAAGATCTTACATAGACCCTGTATGTGAAGCAGATAAAAAGCAACACTGCTCTGGCTTCAGTAGGTATGGAGGTTGGAGCTGGTGTGCTCAGTCCACTCTACCTGTGTGGTAGCTGCAGGAGAGCTCCATCGAGCTTCGGGGTCTACAGAACACAGTCTAAAAATAGTGTTATAGACCACTCTCTGCCTTGGGCTGCTAAGCAAATCCAACAGTCATGCTCAGATCTATGCAGGTACAAGAATACTTGGATGTTATGAGAGCATGGTGGGCACTACCCAGAAATGGTAATATTTTAAATGTGACATAACTAATCTGTGAATTCTTGCTCAATCAGACGTGACACATGCTGGTCCTTGCCCTCTTGGCCTGCTGATTCATTTATTGCTCTTCTCTGCTCACTCAGGAGGTGAATCCTTGCAGGCTATGGTTTCCCAGGTTCCTGTTAGGCTTGGCCATTGGGAGGCCAAGGCAGGAGATTGCAGGCAGAGAGAAAAGGAGAAGGTAGCATTTCTCTTCCCCTCTCCACTACCCCATTCTCCCACTCAGCCCCTCCCCACCTTGGGTGATGTCTCTGGCAAGCACCACGCCTCTTCTGTGGCTCCAACTCCCCTGGATTGGTCTGCTATGGATCTAGCCTCTGATAGCAGGAACCAAAAATCTAAGAAACATGAGATAAAAATCTTAAAACGGAGAAACTTCTGTCCATTCACTTAGGATTTTTTCCCCTGATAACTGGGGTCAGGGAGGGGGTAGAAAAGCATCCCTTTTCTATTTTTAGCAGTAGAATGCCTATCTCCCAAAGAAGAATGGTTTGAAAATCATGGCATCACTGAAACACATTTAATATTTTGACTTTATGAGCCTCTGAATTTTAATACAAGACTATGTTGAGGATCATCTCCGTTGGAATTTGGGGCTATTTTGAACCCCTCCCTTTAGCAGCAGTGGTCTGGAGAGGTGTCCCAGGAATAAGTGAACCTACAGAGCTGCTACAGCTCTCCCTCTGTCCTCCAGTATTTCCTACCCAGATGTACAAGCACATGATGATTCCCTTAAGTGCTTATAGTCTTAGATTATTCTACCTTCACAATTTCCCTGGTTTGTAAATGGGATTTGTATTAATTTGATCTCTTGATTCTGGGAAGGGTGGGGATTGAAATGCCAACACAGTCAGCTTAATATCTCAAGATGCTAAGGAGTAGGTAGGAAGGGATCAGCTTCCTGGGCAAACAAGTGTTTCTGAGAAGGGAAAGATCACAGCTGCTAGATGAGGAAGGATTTTTTTCTCTCTTTCATATAGACTCCTTATTCTGAGTGTCGTTTGTGAAGTTGACTGGAAAAGCCATATGCTAGTTCCCTTGACTTCTATATGGACATCATGGCATGGATAAAATTTAAGATTCTGTGAAATGGACTTCTCTTCGTCTTCTTGTAAGTTAAGTCAGAACCTTAAAGGCTCACGGCTACTGAGCTGGAAGTCCTGGCCTTGGTTATAGAAGGTTCTATAAATTTTCAAAAAACCTTCTCTTGGGACTAGACTTCTTCTTGCCTATATGTAACTGCTGAGAATTAGAGGAAAAGTTTTCTTAATTTTGGTGAGAAAGACCAAATCGAAACTGCTGTCATTCTTGCCTGTCCAGTGTTGCCCTAATCTAGGTCCTAAACCTTTCAGTCTGTGGCCCAGTCCCTGAACCAAGAGAATCAAGCTTGGAGCTAAAAAGTCACCTTCTCTCCACCAGTACTGGCACGTGGAATCTGCAATGACCCTGTAGACCCGGGCATAGGGTGGCTCACCCAGCTGCAACCTCTTTGCTTACCCCTACCACCTGTCTTATTTCTAGCTAAAATTCTACTTCCTGGTGGTCACCCTAACTCTGTTGAAACCAGAGCCCTGCCCTGAGTTCAGGTTTTTGTCCAGGGCCAACCTTGCCAAGCCTTGTCTGCCCTCTCTCTCTGGTTGGCTGAGGTCCTGCTTCAACTAGCTGGACACCTCTCCTGCTCATTCCCAAAGCAAGATGCTGTTGTACACCTGGAAATCAGTGGACACTATTGACCTGAGATGCCTACCTGCCATGTTCCAATCCACAGATCAGATTCTGTGAGTATTAATCCTCCCTTGGACATTGTAATGTGGAGTGCTGTTCCTTCTTGGGACACATCCTAAAACCTAATCAGTTCCCTCTTAGCCCCAGTCTCAGTCATTGCCTCTTCCTTCCGATTGAGATTAGGTTCCCAAGCTAATGCCACTCCATTCCTGACAACTGGGTCTTGATATCCAGAGAGTCAGAAAGATATATAATATCCAGCTTGATGTGCAATGGTATAAATTTATATATGTGTATACAATCTCTATGTGTGTGCACGTTTAAAAAATAGAAACATCTTTTTTCCCCTGATATGAAGAGATTATTGTAAAAAATTTAAACACAAAGAATGTGAAAGTTCCCCCTACCATAATCACCCCTCTGATTAATAATGTTAACAGTTTCTATTGATATAATCCACCCAGACCTTCTTTAGGGAAGTATAAATTTAAGTATATACTATTTATATTTAAGTTAATATAAAATATATATTTAAAACATAAATTAGATTATATTTTTCTGTAATTTGCTTTTCATTTGAACTTCATCATCTATTGTTGGACATCACTGTGCTCTCATTTTATTTATTTTTTTATTTAAATTTTTCTTTCTAGTACTTTTCTCATTTTATTTATCTTTAAAAAAATTTTTATTTTAGGGACTTCGCTGGTGGGGCAGTGGTTAAGAATCCGCCTGCCAATGCAGGGGACACAGGTTTGATCCCTGGTCCAGGAAGATCCCATATGCTGCGGATCAACTAATCCCGTGCGCCATAACTACAGAGCCCACGTGCCACAACTACTGAAGCCCACGCACCTAGAGACCGTGCTCTCCAACAAGAGAAGCCACTGTAATGAGAAGCCTCCTCACCACAACGAAGAGTAGCTCCCGTTCGCCACAACTAGAGAAAGTGCACGCACAGCAATGAAGACCCAACACAGCCAAAGATAAATAAATAAATTTATGAAAAAAAGTTTTTTTAACTTTATTTTGAAGCATAGCTGATTAACATCCTGCTCTCATTTTAATTCTGGATTCCCTTTGGCTCAACTTCAGTGTACTCTGTGATTTAACTATGAAAGAATAATTCTTCTTCTCTTTTTATAGTCTTTTTCTTGAGGGGAGTGTTTGTTAAATTATTTATAGTGATAGGCTTTACAGAAATAGATGTTTTTTATTGAGCACATCAAAACCCTCAGTGCCTTAATGATTCTGCTGATTAAGTGGAAAACACATGAAGGCATGTCAATCTGTCAAGCAAAAGAAAATTCTATCTCTCCCTAATGTAGATGGATTACATAAAGGCCTGATCTCCCACTGCAGCAAGTTATGGTGTTTCATGCTCTAAAGGCCAGGTAGGTATTACTCTGCATCGTTCTTGTAGAATGTTGAACTTTTAAAATGAAGAACCAAATTTAAAAACTGTCATAAATCTGAGTCTGGCTTTCAGAAGGCAAGAATGCTATTTTTAGTGTGTCTGGATTGCAATCTTTCCCTTTGGTAGTTGATGATGACTGCACAGTAAGAATGAAAAATGAAACTTCTGGAGATTGGATAGCTAAGGAGATTGAAAATAACATCCAGACAGTGGTGCCTTTGGGTCACTAATTTGAATTCAGCTCAGATCAGTGATGACTACAAATTGTTCTCTCTGATGGCAGTGAGGCTTGCAGAAAATACATTCCTCATCGTTATCTATGTTAATTATGTCCTTCTGCTTGTTGGAGCCAGGTTTGCTGGTTTGTGATTGTAATCCCCTAGAGGGCAGGGGCCACCTTCACTTAGATGAGTGTTGATTAGATGATTTTGATAAGGGGGATGAAGAAATGCTTTTTCTGAGTGAGCTAGCTTGTGTGAAATCGTAGCTACCAAGCATTCCCGTGAAATATGAGCGACATCCCTTCCAGTTTGTTCTGGGTGGCCTTGGAAATAGTTTAGTCTCAGACAATGACACATAGTCTCTTTTTATAGTCCTGTCAGCAAACACTGCAGCTCATATGCTGAAATTTAAAGACACTTCTCTTTCTTCTTTTCTTATTTGCAACATCTACTGGACTCCAGCTTGACACCCTCCTTTTGCATTGTCTTCCTTGATCACTTCAGCATACCTTGGTTGTAACACATTCTTATGAATTCCGTTTATTTTGTCTGTTAAATATAATCCTCCACTGATATTGATCATTTTGCAAATGTGTCCTATCTCCCCATGTAGAAGCAAACTTTTTGGCGGTCAGGACCATGTCTTACATCTTTTTGTAACCTCTCCAGCTACTAGTACAACGTTTGCATTAGTACATGCTAGTATTTGTAGATTTTATTAATAACATTGTTGAAAAAATGAATAAAAGTCTTAAAAGTTTACAGAGTCTTTTATATTAACTGTTATTATATGAGTTGTGCTTCTTTTCTGACTTAATATTATATTTCCAGTGCTACGGAGGTGGTGCCCATACAGTCATGCAGGTTGTACACTGCACAACTCTAGAGGGGCCTATTTACATAGACAATGGCTGTGGTGATTGCCTCTAATGGCTCTGAAAAGTGGAGGTCAAATAATGATAACATTAGTGCTCAAAAATAAAACATGTCAGTAACTGTAAAAGGTTAGGCAGGTGAGAATAAGTCACTGACACGCTTGTTTTGGACCAAAACCAAATAGGATAGGGATAACATTTTTCAACAAGTGAGTGTTTCCATTCCTACTCCGCTTTGCCCATCCCAAAGAATTTTTTTTTTTTTTACTTGAAGGCTCAGTTTATTCCTGTCTTAGCCCTCTAAATAGAGTTTAACTTTTTTCGACCCAGGTCTCGGACTTTTGTGATGCAGAAGCAGGAGATTCTATTGAGACAGACAGGATTAGAAAGCAGAGAGGACAAAAGAAGGAAAAACAATCCAGGGTCCTGATTGCTGGGGAGGTTGGGAGAGTAAGAAGGTCTAGACCAAGGTAGGCTGGGAGAGAGAGGTGCTGCAGAGAGGATATAAGTGGATTCCCTTTAATGCCTACATAATAAGATAGGCTAGTCTCTGTTGTAGTTGCAAAAGGTGCAAACAACTACTAAATCTCTTTGCCATCACACAACAAAAGCTCATTTCTTACTGAATGGCTGGTGCAGATACCACCAGATTCATGTGTGCAGGAGTCCTCCATGTGGTGACTTGGTGGCCTCAGCTGCTTTGATCTGATGACTCTGCTGTCATAAGAATGGCAGGGGAGGAGAAGGCATGGAGGCCTCACAATCACCCTTCTAAACTTTAGCCAGGAAGAGACTTTTACCTGAAGCCCATTGCCTGGACCTGGCCCCATGGCCTGCCTGACTGCAGGGAGGCTGGGAAGCAGTCTTGCATGAGCCTGGAAGATGAAAACTGTATATAGATGAGCTCTGCTAATATCTGCCATGGGCTCTTCAGAAGCATGCAGAAGGAATGGAATTGCTTTTACTTTTGGTGGCTGGATGGTGTCTCTTATAGGCTATATCTCTCTGAGATTGGGCCACAAAGACCTTGGAATTTATTTGGGTTACACAGAAAAAGCCAACTGTAGGTAATAAAACTTTCTTAGAAGTTTCTTAAAAAATACAATAAAGTAGTTGTTATCCTGCTAAGTATTATAAGAGCTTTTGCAAGTTTCTGTTGGCTTGCTCTCTCTCTCTCTTTTTTTCCCTTTAGTGAGAAAACACTCATAAATGCAATTACTCCCATGACTTATTCAGAGGAAGTTTTAAATTTGGTTTTATTTCCTTTGCTTCCTTGATATTCACTTTATTAGGCATCTTAAGATGGAGAAAAGGTTATAAATTCCCTTCAGGGTCATTAAAAGGAAGCCTGTCTAGAATGACATAAATGTGATGGTCATTCATGTTTCCTTCGAGCTTTATGATTCTTCCAAGAATATAAAAAGTCTATATTGCAAATCCATAGGAGAAACGAAGCTGGCAGGATGTGCTTAATATGATTTCTTAGCAAGTGTATTTTAGCAGAGGACAAAAGATTATAGAACTACATACAATTTTTTTTTGAAAATAGTAGGATAAATTAGGGAACAATTTTAGGTCTTTCTGCAATTTCCTCAACAGAAGCAACTATATTTTAGGAGAGATGATCTGATTATTTGTGTCTTGACAACATTTCAACAATTTCCACAGGTGGTCCATACCATTAACAAGAACAACAACCAAAACATGGTTGCCATAAATGAGAGTGAGAGAAGGCATGAATGAATACATCAGTATGCAATTACATTTTCTGCATAGTCATAAATTGAGCATCCAAACATAGAGGCATGAGTAATTAATTATGACTTATTTAAAAGTACTCGGGTTGTGACACTTTGTTCTTCATTTCCTGCACATCAAATTACTGAAGTTTTCATTTCATTTAAAAATAATTTTCCCTGCTTTATTTTTTTAAATTTCAATGGAGTTATAGGGTTGATTACAGACTAAATAGCTGGTGCAGTAAGGTAAACACCAGTGAAGGAAGGGAAGGGAGGAATGACGTCTGAAGGCCTAAGATTGCAGAGGGTTAGATGAACTTACTCTGAAGCTGGGAGTAGAAGCTGAGGATGGGGCTGGCAGTGCTAAGTAATGAAAGATTTTCACGGTGTTTTTTATTGGGTTGACTTGGCCAAGAGAAGATAACACATTAAGAGAAATAATACAGATGAAGAAAGTCTAATGATTAAATGATTAAAGATTTGGAGCTGAACCTAACATTGCCAACTTTTAAAACATTCATTAAACTATTCTGTTTACCGGTTGTTTTATTTTTAGCAGATTTAGATGTTGTGGATTTCAGACTGTGTTTCTTTCCTAATAGAGTCCGTGGATTATTTGAGGAGAGTTAAGATGTACTGCCTGGACATGTGTTTTGGTCGCATTACTGCCATTTCTCAAACATTATGTGATGACACCTTGATAACTACATCTATGGAAAGGGCTTTGAACTGTTGGCAAATGCCTTTTCTGGCGTGATGAGTCACGAAAGCTGAGTGATTTACACCTACTAGGCTTCTCTGTATATAAACTCCAGGCCAGTCCTTCTTAACCTTTCCCGTTAAGTATTCCTTAGAGTATGGACATTGAGGTGATATCTCTAGAAGTCTGGGGCCATGTCCTAACCACTTCTCTTCAGAAAATAGGAAAATTCCTTATTTTTTTATGTTAGAAATTCATGTGAATTTTTAAATTCTATAATATATCTACATCTGTTTTGACATTAAAAAACACATTTTAAATCATAAACTGTGGGAAAACATGAAACTGTTTTCTACCTAGCTTAGTGGTTAATGAGTGAGATCTTTTCCAATGAGTCTGTCCTCTGGGTAGAACCCAGATGAGCGATGGAGATCTAACACAGCACATCAGTTTGGATGTCCAGGCCATTTCTCTTCTCTTAATATTTCAGACCCAAACTCGTAAATATCAGGACATAAATATCTGCAGACTTTTCAGGGTTTTATAAGCTATGTTGATGGTCTAAGTGGAGGTTCAGGGCATTTTCATGAAACTGTTGGTCACATCTCACTAATTAACATCCCACTGAGAGGTGCTGTCCTGTGGCTAACCGAAATCATCTGACCCATTTTTACCACCTTGTTGAACCCAGTGAGAAGATCAAGAGCCAGATGCTTTGGGACAAGGTATTCTTGGTGAACAGAGTCTACCGTTATAGTCAGATTGTGTAACGGTCTTGATGTATTTCAAGGTATTGCTTGTCACAGATGTGATGCTATTTGTACATGTGTTCATGTCTCTCCCCTCCCCCCAAGTCAATGGCAGTTTCAGTTAAAAAAAAAGTCATATTATCTACTTAGAAGTTTCTTCACCAGGCAGAATGACAGCAACATCATTAAGCACTTTGAAAATCAGCACAGGACTTCATTATAAATATAAGGAGTAAAAAACAATTACAGGACAAAATCTTTTATCTCTGTGCTTTCTTTGAATTGAAAGTAAAAAGAATTGGGTTAGCCTCAATTCCTCAGTTAGTTATCTACATGTGTGTTTGGATCACATTAAAGTGCATGAAGCAATGATGGTCTTCGATAAGGGTACCTTTTCTAAACATCCCCCTTTGACCCCAGGCTCATGCAGTCATTTTTTTTTTTTTTTGCTTTATAACAAATTTAATCAGTTATACATATACATATGTTCCCATATCCCCTCCCTTTTGCGTCTCCCTCCCACCCTCCCTATCCCACCCCTCCAGGCGGTCACAAAGCACCGAGCTGATCTCCCTGTGCTATGAGGCTTCATGCAGTCATTTTTATAGCACAGGGTTCTCAGGGCGTTCTCCTACTGTGGGCTTGCCTGGAACAGGGAAATGTGACCATCTCTACTTTGGCTCAGAGGAAACTTCCCAAATGATTCTCTTCTACTCTGCTGCCACCTGGGTCAGGGGGCAAGTTTTCCCTTCTCATCCTCAACCACATCCTTGGGTTCCAAGTCTCCCACCTTCAATTCTGGAGGATTAAAAATGCCCAGGACTTTCTTGTGATTATCCTCAATTACTGGGTTCAGCTCACCTTGACAACCCTTCTGTCACTGGCAAAGCCCATTAACCATTCCAGGCAAATAAAAATAGAATCTGGGTAATAAAATAAAGTCTTACCTTTTTTAATCCTTTGTGTTTAGTCTACTTTCACTTGATCATAGGGGGTGGAGTGCAGAAGCCTTGCCCCAGGCACTTGGGACTAGAGTTCCTAGCACCTACACCTCAGCTCCAGCGGGTGAAGGAGCACTACTCAGGACACTCAATCCAAGATGGCAGCGGCAGGCCATGGGCAGAGACGCTGTGCCCTGCAGTGCAATCTGGAGCATGAGCAGCCCAGCTGCGCCGGCCCCTGAGAAGCCTGCCCTCTCTCCTCCCAGCCAGGGAGATCCCTATAAAGCAGCCCCACCTACAGCCTGTCGGGGAGAGCAGTGTGGACTCTAGAGCATAAGTTCACACCCCTCCATTCTCTGATCAAAGAAGAAAGTTTTCCTTGGATTCTGAGCTGAACTTGTTCTAGTTCTATTGACTTGAATGACACCTAGCAAGAGGACCTTTGTTGTGAGGGTCAGTAACACCTCCTATCTTCTTTCTTGTCTTCTAGAAAGAATGCCCTTTTTATTTTTCCCACTATGAGGCCTTCTGGGAGTCCTCCCTCTTTTCTAATTTAAATTCATCCTCCACCCACTGCTCTCCCTTCCTACCCCTTCTTCCCTCTCACCTTTAGATGGGAAGGTTTCATGTGTAGGCTTCTTTTAGTGCCATTCTCAAGCTAGCACCTTCTTCAAGTTTTGTCTCTCCTTCTGTTTTAGCTAGAAGAAGGAAAAATCATAGCCTTGAGTATCATTGAGAAAACAGGGGAGAACAGAACCTACAGACAGTTAAGATTTCAAGATATAATCCTCCCACATTACAGATTTTCCTCAAATTTCTCCTGTTAATTTTAAGGTGACTTTGAAACTAACTTTGAAGGAAGCCTTAAGCAAATCATTGAAAATGCTTTCCAGGATCTCACCATTACTCCACCCTTTTCTTTATCTGTAGCTTCTCTCAAAATCCCAGGACTTGGTTGAACAAAGTTTGGAAATCTCTGGAGAAGGTCTTTAGGGCTCCTTGGAACTCTGAAAAAAAATGGTTGTTGATTCTTTCTTTGGGATAGGAAGGACACGGCTCTTTCTTGCCCTCAGTTAGTTTTCTAGAAGGAATAGCTATGTGGTCATTCCTTACGCTATAGCACACCAGTTTCCCTGGACTAAGTGTGAAAATAAAGGCCACCTCTCTTTTCTGAATTAGAGGTCCTGTATTGGCAAGGAGTTTTTTAAATTGCTAATGGGGATGAAAATTTCTCAGGAGAAGAATGACAGGGAGGAAGGCTTCTGAGTTAGTCAGCCAAGGAGTACTGGGTGCTCTCCCAAGCCTCCTGTGTGGATGAAGCTCAGCGGTGGGCTTTCACATTGCAAAGCTAGGATCTTGTATGTCTGGATCTGGACAAGTGTGAGGCTGCATCAAGGTTTTCCTTTAATAATAAGAGCCCTTCACACCCTGTTGATTCAGATCAAAGGGATCCACATCTGTTTTCACATCTCACTGATTATTTTGTATATGGTGCTGCATGTTCCTTTAGGCTCAAAATTGCATCCATATATTTCCAGCTTTCCATGATCTCTTTTGCTTCATTTGCTCTTCTGAAATATTTCCAATTACTTGGGTGCCCAATTGTTCATGAATTGGTGGCTCAGTTTGTGCCAAAAAGGCATTTTTAGAAAAAAAGATTTATCATCATCATGATGATGATGTTATAAGCTGATTTCAAAAATACCTGACCATTTATGCTCACTGAGATATTAAATGATTTACCTCTTTCTAAATTTTGAAATAATCTTTCTTTCATATCTTTTAGTAATTTTTCTTTTGTGGTTGACGAGGTCTTAGCTAATGAGTTGCAACAAGACAGTCTTGTATCAGATCAGCCCATACCTGGGGAGCTTGGATGAAGCAATTAGATCCAGAGACAACTAAGTCTTTAGTTCATAGACCAAGGTGTGGTAAGTATGCTTTGGAGATGGTGGCATCAATAAGAAATTAGGATGTCATTTCGGGTTGAGGGTCTGAGAGGTCTTTTTCCGCCCCTATGTACAGTCTTCTGACAAACTGCATTTCTTTACATAGTAAACAGAGCTGCCTGAAATTTGTCTCATTGTCTTAGGGGAAACTATGGTCAGATTCACCTAACTGATATGTAGGATCCATGATATTTCATTATTTGTCAGGTCAATTGATGCTGGACATAAAGGGAGGATCCAAGTGATAGCACTGACTTAAAAATATCTAGCAAAGCTTAGATCTTGCAGTGGTCAGGGTCACTGCTAGTAAGGCGTGCCTTTGTGCAAACTGCAAAAAAAGCTACTCCTTTGGGCAAATGAATTACCAAAAAACATCCCTTCTTCAGAGTGGATGCAGCCCATCCCAGATACTGGGCTGGATTTGAGCCCCCTCAGATCCCGTCCCCCAGGTACCTTTGTGCAGTGTTCTAAGGCACACCCTGGAGGGTCCCTGTTGATGTTCCTGACAAAAGTGTTACAGGAATCCCAAGATACCACAAACAGATAGGAGGCCAGAAGCCAGATAGGTTGAAAGGAGTGGGGAAGAGAGTAATAACAGATTCCTCTGAGTAATAGTACTGGGGGATGGGAGGGTGGGAGGAGGTTGAAATTGGGAGGGTGTTGTCAGCTATGGGAATAGCAAAGTGTTTTTTTCCTCCTTTTATAAAACTTGCTTGGAATGCTAATTTTGGAACCTGAAAGGAGACATCCCTTCCTTGGTGCCTGTGTTGTCCATGTCTGTCCTCTTAACATTCCCCAGGCCTAAAGGCTCATGGCTACTGAACACAATTGCATTTTTTTAATATTAGACACTATTTATGCTTAAAATAATAGATTCCTGCAAGTAAAAATTGAAGTGAGATTTGAAAATTTTCTTCTCTCTCTGTTCTTTCACCTGTAGTCCTCTATCTCTTGATTTTCTTCTTTCTAAGTTCTCCCTACCCTTCATACCCAACTCAGGTCTTACCATCTGATAAATATCCCTCTGATCACTCCATTTCCATGTGGACTCCTCTGAACTTCCATTGCACTTTGATCTGTACCATATACTTATTGTCCTCACATTGTTTTATGTGTTGAAATGTTTTCCTTCCACAAGGAGTGGAAAAGAGAATGCAGGAAGGTGAAGGAAGAGGCACCAGAGGCCTGGAGAATTCATCAAGGGGGAAGCTACCAAGTGACAAAACTGATGTGTTTACAAGTGTTTCAGAATTTGTATAGTACAATGGTGGTTGTATAGAACTTTAGGGGATAAATCATTCTGGGCAGCTAAGGTTTCTGCATGGTTGACTAGCTTTTTTAGTATGAAAACTTGTTTATTTTAACCATTTGGGTTAGAAATATTTTTGAAAATGTGTTACAGATTTTAGTAGACATTTTAGAGTAACTGCTTAACTTGCTAACAATCCCCTTCTTTGGAAATTACTAGTTATCTATTAGTATTATTAGTTATGGCTGCATAACAATTTACTCCAAAATGTCAAGGCTTAAAACAACAAACATTTATTATCTCACAGTTTGTGTGAGTTAGGAATCAAGGTATAGCTTAGCTGGGTGTCTGTGGCTCATGGTCCCTTGTGAAGTTGTAGTCCAGCTGTCAGCGGGTCTCACCTGAAGTTGTGACTGAGATGGGAGTGGTGATCCACTGCCACACTTAATCATGTGGTTTCTGGCAGATCTTGGTCCCTTGTCACATGGGTCTTTGCACAGGGCTGGCTCATGACAGAGGATAGACCAGACCCAGAGCAAGTGATCACACATGCCTAAGATGAAAGCCAAAATCTCTTTATAATCCTATTTTGGAAGTGATATCTCATCACTTTTTTCTATTTTATCCTTTAGAAGTGAGTCAGTAGTTTCAGCCCACACTCAAGAGTAGGGGATCACACAAGGATGTGAATACTAGCAGTCTGCCAACCATAGGCATTTATTTTGCTTGCCTATTGGTTGGATGATTGGAATGGGCTGGAGAAAATCATCTCTCATGGGAATTTAAGGGAAACACAAGAAGAGTTAGCCAGTCTCTGCATATGTCTTGTCCTGAAATATAACACTTTTGGAGATGTGGGGTGTCTATCTTGCACCCTCCCTGTTGCCTGGGAAGAGCGGGAACTGATCTATTCAGATTATGAAGTAGATAAGCGTAGAGAAGCAGAGATATGACATGAGCAGAGAGGGTTCTCTGGCTTCTCATCTGCTCTTCTGCCTTTGGGTTTCATGAAACACCTCTGTAGCCTTTTGATAAACTTTTCCTCTGACTCCCTCATGAGCTTCTCAACTTAGTCATGTTGGTTGAGATACTTGCACAGAGAGAACCCTTGTTTGCCATCTTACATATAACACAATAAAGAGAATTTCTTAAATCATTATGGACATGACTTTCACTGCTATTTAGTGAATGCCTACTGTGCAAAGCAGTATCCTAGATAATGGGAGCACAGTGCTGAATAAAATGGGTAAGATCCCTGCCCTCATGTATCTTATTGTCTAGCCCAATCATTTTTAAACTCTGATGGATTAGAAGCTTAAGATTTACTGAGATATGTGAGGCTGTTTATTTACCCCTACATCAAATAATTCCATTCTTTTGTGTTGCTTTTTAGATATGGTTTCCATATTTCATGTTTTCCTTGTTGGTTTCTGTTAGTTTTGGGGGGGAAGGGGGCGGGGGGAGGGGTGATATCTTATTGTGGACCTAGATATGAGGCATTCAACATTGTTAGAATTGTCTGCAAGTTAAGAGTAAATAGTTTATAGAGTTGTTTATGTACCTTCATTTATCTATTTTGGTGCTCAGTAGCCTTTCTTGCCTACTTCCATGTTTTCATCCATGTCCTAGATAAGTGAGAGTTCTGGAGACAAAAGAAGTCACAGTGAAAGGTTATGCACTTATGTCAGTGACCTGTCAAAGCTCAACACACTTCGAAGGTGTATAATCACTGAGAAGTTTCAACTTGATAGTGTCACACCTAATGAACAGGAAACTGAATTCCTGTTCAGCAAATATTCACTCTCTTCCCTCTCCCCCTGGGGGTGAACCATATGTTCCTACTTCACTGATTTTGGGTTTGGCCACGCAATTTGCTTTGGTCAATGAAATTGGAGTGGGTGTAATACAAGCAGAGGCTTTAAATGTGCATGTGAGGTTTGGCTTGGTCTCTTGTATTTTTGTGATTGTGTAGAAAAGAGCACATTCCAGATAGTCACTGCCTCTTCAGCCTGGATTCCAGATTGAAACATGTGGACCAGACACAAACCCAAGCTGAACCCTGGAGCCAAGCCCCCAGCTCTCAGCCTGAAGCAGAGCTAAACCAGCTGATCTGTGACCCTCAAGTGAGAAAAGCACATGGTTGTTGCTATAAACCATTGAGTTTGGGATAGTTTGCTATACAACATTATTGCAGTAATGGCTGTCTACCACACTGATTAAGTTCAGAGGGGCAAAATAATAGCGTATTTCAGTAGACAGAATAACGGCTCCCAAAGGTGCTCATGTCCTAATCCCTTGAACCTGTGAATATATTACCTTACATGGCAAAAAGGACTTTGCACATATGATTAAGTTAAGAATCTTGAGATGGAGAGATGATCCTGGATTATTCTGATGGGTCCAATGTAATCTCCAGGGGTCCTTATAAGAGGGAGGCAGGAGAGTCAGAGTAAAGAAAGGGGGATGTGACGACAGAAGCAGAGGTCAGAGTGATGAGCCATGAGACAAGGAATGAGGGCCGGCTCTAAAAGCTGTACAAGGAGAGCTTTTAGAAGGAAACATCATTGATGATACCTTGATTTTAGTTCTATAAGATCTATTTTGGACTTTTGACTCTAGAATGGCAAGATAATAAATTTGTATTAGTTTAAGCCCCTAAGTTGTAGTGATTTGTTACAACAGCAACAAGAAACTAATACAAATATGTTAAGATTAAATGGATAATTACTATTTATCTCCCTGTTAGAGGAAAATACTTATATTTCGGAAAATACACTACTGGGGCTTCCCTGGTGGTGCAGAGGTTAAGAATCTACCTGTCAATGCAGGGGACACAGGTTCGAGCTGGGAAGACACAGGTCCGGGAAGATCTCACATGCTGTGGAGCAACTAAGTCCATGCACCACAACTACTGAGCCTGCTCTCTAGAGCCCATGAGCCACAACTACTGAGCCCATGTACCACAACTACTGAAGCCCATGCGCCTAGAGCCCGTGCTCTGAAACAAGAGAAGCCACCGCAGTGAGAAGCCCACGTACCACAAGGGAGAGTAGCTCCCACTCACTGCAACTAGAGAAAGCCCGCGCACAGCAACAGACCCAACACAGCCAAAAAATAAATAAATTTAAAAAAAGAAGAAAATACACTATGAAATTATCCCACTAATGTACTCAGAAAATATCCTTTCCGAAGTCAATCACAGTGTATTTCTGTTAAGTTTTTACTTAATGATTGAGGAATCAAGATGGTGGCATTATTTTCTAAGTAGATTGTGATCCACTCTCAGGAGAATAATTATATAATACACAGTAAATACTTTAAAATTTGTATGAACTGCATGTGGGTGAGGGCAGGGTAAAGTTTATCCAAATTAATAAAATATTAAAAATATAAAGTGGGGCTTCCCAGGTGGCGCAGCAGTTGAGAGTCCGCCTGCCGATGCAGGGGGCACGGGTTCGTGCCCCAGTCTGGGAAGATCCCACATACCACGGAGCAGCTAGGCCCGTGAGCCATGGCCACTGAGCCTGCGCGTCCGGAGCCTGTGCTCCGCAACGGGAGAGGCCACAACAGTGAGAGGCCCGCATACCGCAAAAAAATAAAATAAAATAAATAAATAAATAAATAAAAATATAAAGTGTTTTGTAATATAAATCTGCAATAAATGCAGAGTTATTACTTTCAAGTAGTACAAGTAACTAAAATTACATTAATGTAGAGCTAGTAGAGGTTCCTAGCTCCTGATGCTTTAAAAATGTACCTGTCTATATCCTACCCATAGGGATTTGGGTTCAGAAAGGACATAGGGGGGTAGGGTGTGGGGAATCTGTGGTTCTTTTCTCTTTTAAAAACAATGTGTTATTTATAATTTGCAAATATATGTGAAAGTACAAAATAGTTTCTCACTTCTGAGAGATTACATACTCTCACCTAGATTTTACAATTATTACCATTTTGCTTTATTTACTTTATATGTTTTAAAAACTTTTTATCATGAGGAATTTCAAATGTAAAAGTAGAGACTATAGTACAGTGAACCCCTATGTCCCATTGGTGAGTTTCAATAATCACCAATTCATGCCAAACCGGCTTCACCAGTATCACCTCCCAGCTCTCTCCACCCTCACTGGCTTATTTAAAAGCAAATCCCAGATATGTTTTTCTAAACAAATATTTCAGTCTGTATTGTGAAATGATAGAGGAGTCTTTTAAAACACATAATCGCGGGCTTCCCTGGTGGCGCAGTGGTTGAGAGTCCGCCTGCCGATGCAGGGGACACGGGTTCGTGCCCCGATCCCGGAAGATCCCACATGCCGCGGAGCGGCTGGGCCCGCGAGCCATGGCCGCGGAGCCTGTGTGTCCGGAGCCTGTGCTCCGCAACGGGAGAGGCCACAGCAGTGAGAGGCCCGCGTACAGCAAAAAAAAAAATAAAACACATAATCGCAATGAGAACGTCACACCTAATAAAACTAACAATTTTTAAATATGTTCACAGAACCGCTTCAGATTATGTATAATCTCTATTTTTAATAAACTCTGTAGGAGAGTTCCTGCTTTTCCATGGTTGTGAATCACTGCTTTGAGCACTATCTTACAATGTGCTATTACGGAAGTACAAGGAAGGTTTTTGGAGTTTTGAAGCTGCTCAGACTCAGTTTATTCTTTGAGCTGTTTCATACATGGATATCAAATGCTTGTTGATATTTAATTTTTTAATTGATCAATTACTACATGCTTATCAGATCTTACAGGAGGGTAGAGAAAAGGTGAGAGGCATCGTTTCTGATCTCTAGGAGATTACAAGGTGAACAAAGAAAGGAGAATTGAACAGAAAGTTTGAGACAGGAGGTGACCGTGGGTGCCTTGGGGGGGACCAGGAGGCAGAACAAACACAGTTGCCAGAGGCGGATGCAGCTTGGCATCCTGGATATGTAAGTTCAGCCAGTAGGATACAGAAACCAGGTCAGAGCCAGGCAGTGGTTTAGGAACCAGGCTCTGAGGAAGCCAGAGGAGAAATTCCAGTGGATAGACTGGAAATATGACAAAAGCTGGCCAGGAGTGTGGCTCCAGCATCACCCCCTACCAACAGCGGTCTGAGTTCTTGGCACTTTGTGAACATTCACACTAAATAGAGATACACATGTGTGTATGTGCATTATGTATATTACACATACATCTCCTGCCAAGGCAGGAAGTGGGATCCTTGGCCAGATCCCTGACTGGAGAGGCCACTATGGGGCTGAGGAAAAGGTCCTTCATCTTGGCCATTACCAGAAACAACTGTAGGCATACTTCCTGTTCACGAGGTATTTCTGACCTGTTAACTGGATGATTCTGTTCTTTAGGGGGCAGTCACAGAAGGCAGTCACAGTGAAGAGCACCTGCTTTGTCTGTTCTCCTCCAGGCCCCACCCCTCAATGTGCCAGGCTGCCTAACTCAGAGAATAAAAGATGCTCATGTGACAAGAGCACCCTGGGAAAAAAGGGGCGGGAACAGGACACCCAAGGGCACTGCTTCATTTACTGTGGCACAGTTTCTGGACAAGTTCCTGGAGACTGAACCAAGGTCACATGGGTCACTGGGAGAGGCAGAGTCAGAATCCAGAAACTCCGAATCATGGACCTCAGTGTCCTCCCTCATGGGACCACAGTTCATTCATTTCTAATATAAAATTGAAGTAATTACTGATCGAATGTGCCACTGAGATGAATAATGGAAAGCTAATAATTGTTTTCCTTCCCTTTTAAAGAAACACACCACACTTAGACGCCCATTTACAGAAATTTTCAGTTAAAATGTCACATAATATTTGTTATATCAGCAGGATAATGGAAATTGAGTTGGCAGTGAAGCACTGCAGTGACAACTGTTACCTCGGAAACTGTAGTAAGCAATCATAATTACAATTAGCAAGACTTGCACAAAGTATACATAAATATTCGAGTGCCAGAGTTGAGTGTCATGTACACCAGACAGCAGAGTAAACTGTGGGACTGTTGTTTCTTTCTCTTTGACATGTCCTTGTAGAGATTTAGTTTCTGTTAAGAGATATACAGCTTCTTTGAATTTAGGTGAGTATATTTCCTTATGTGCTGGTTTGGGGGCTTGTAACATAATGGCATTTGACACAGAGCAGATTACATGGAAGCTTCAACTGACCCTTAGTTGAAGTACGACCAGTCCTGAATGACTTTTAAACAAAGCCTGATCTCAGAAGAAAATAAGGCAATTGTAAATAATAGATAGTGTCATAGCACAATTACAGGAGTGCTCTGGGGAAAAGTGCTACAACACAGGAGGAATGGTTAAAATGTGTGATTTAATCATTCACTGCAACTTGACTCTTGGTTTCTTCTTTATTGCCATGGAAGTGTCCCCTTTGATCAGACTACTCTGTCAAAATCACAAAGGAAGTCAGAGGAAGAGTGAGTGATAGAATTGTTCTCACTCGGACACAACCAGGCATGTCCTGTCCTCTGTGAATTCTTTCATGAACAAGGGAGAAAAGTTACGTTAGGAGTGTGTGCGAGTCTGTATCTCTGTACACTTGAGGGAACAAAGCTTTGAAAGTAAATATGTCTTCATAGTAAAACCATTGTTATTTTCAGGGCCACAGGGCACACCAAAAACTCCATTCTCCCGCACACAGTAGAGTTTTCTGTTTGGCTTGTCTGAGCGTGTTGGCTGCCTGGGGCTTTCCGGATAAACAACGTGTTGTGAGTGGTTGCCATGATGTGAAGGGGTGCAGGGGGAAGAAATGTTGACATGTTTCCTTTAAGAGCAGAGATCTTGATCTGAGCTTGAAAGAAGTCTGCTAAAATGAATAAAGGAAAGTGACCTTGGCATAGACACTAAAATAATTGGAAGAACCCATATTTCAGGCAGTGGTATCTGTATGGAGAGTTGCTAGGAGCGGGGGAGGGATGGTGGAAATGAGGACAGTGGTTGCCCAGAAAACTGCCCTCCCTCTGTAGATCACATCAAGTCCTGCCTATGTGCTTCCCACAGGAGCCCTGTTCTCTTAGCAGTAAAGGTTAAGTCATACACTGTGCCCCGCTCTGACCTTTGCATCATGGACTCACGCCTGATATCTGGATGATTCTGCTCTTTAGGAGGGGCAGTATCTGCTGGAACAAAAGGCAGCCATGGTGCTGTGCCTCTTCTTCCTCAGGTCCTCAACCCTCAGCACTCCAGGCTGCCTGTCTCAGAGAATAAAAGGCGACTGGCATTGCACTGGGTCCCGGCAGTCACAACCATGTTACAAACCCGACAGGTGAAGTGTTAGCATCCCCCCTTCACAGCTCAATGCAAGATAGGGAAGGAAACTTGTTTC
Source organism: Mesoplodon mirus (assembly GCF_964341445.2). NCBI lineage: Eukaryota > Metazoa > Chordata > Mammalia > Artiodactyla > Ziphiidae > Mesoplodon > Mesoplodon mirus. The sequence goes on from NC_138980.1 coordinate 135,285,241, forward strand.
AGTTAAAATGAGAACTTCATACACCACTTTCTGCCGTAACTTGAGTTGTAATTGCTTATCTGAAGCCCGACACTGAGCTAGGTTCTCTAGAAGAGCAAAAGATGGATGTCAGGGCTTCTTCCTTTAAAAGAACTTATGATCTTGTTGGGAAGAAGGGGTTAGGGCACCCAAACAATTAGTAAAGCATATGGTACCTACTGACTATTGTGAAGTGTGAAAGTGTTGAGCCCCATGGAGGTCAGCAAGAGGGAGACTGGTAAGGGCTGAGATTGTTGGTAAAGGCTTCAAGAAAGTGGCACTTGGGAATGGCCTTGCACACTGTAGAACAGTAGAGACAATGCTTGTGTGTGTAGAGGGGAGAATGGGCAGGGCTGGGGAGTGCCAGGAGGAAGGCTGTTTGGGGAAAGAGCCAAGGGGACTAGAGCAGAGCTCATGACTGCCATCACTTTCAGAGTTTGCTGGTCTGTGTGAATGAGGCCCCAAACAGTATCTCTGGGCTTAGATTGCTCTCTAAAGCTCTGCATCCTGTTGGAAATCTCTACCCAGAGGACTCACCAGTTCCACTCTGAGTCTGACTTCAGCAATTTGACCCTTCAACAGCTCTTCTATCTTGACTTCCCTATTATTTTCTTTTCCTTTCCTCCTTTCTTTTCTACACTCCCTTTAGTAACATAAGAATACAGTGATTAACTATAGAGTCTACAAGACTATGGACTCTCAGAATGTATAACCATTATGTTCTTTAAATAATGGCCCTAAGGCAATAAACGTACTGAATCATCTGGAAAATTGACACTAGACTGCCAATAATTGAGGATCTACTATGTTCCTAGTATTTTATCATTTTAAAACTTATGTTTATTAGGGAAATACATGCATGTGGTAAAAAGAAAAATCACCTAGAAGAGTTTATGATAAAAAGCAGTAATCTTTCAACTCTTTCTCCATCCCAGTCCACGCTTCACAAGTGACTTCTTATGTTCAGGCCTTTGAGTTCAAGCCTTCTAGTGATTGCCTCCATACCTCTAAATAATGTACTTTTATTTCTTGATTTTTATAAAAAATTTTAGGCAATATATGTTGAATTTTAACCATGAAAGACCAAGACTTAATCCACTTGTATTACACCCCACCTTTCCACCCTTGGAGTATTTGATCTTTGTGTTGTTTACTTTTGAGTTATTTTCTAAGAGATCATTGTGATATTAGGCACTATATTTATCTCTCTCTATTTCCCATTTTATCCTCTTCATTACTTATCTCTATTCCATTCCCCTTGCCAATTCCCACCTCATTTCAGCCATGTCTTAACTTTTACTTTGTTAAGATGGTTAACACTTAAATCTGTCTTGAAACCATAATTAACTCTTATGATCTTTTGCTATAGATTTAAAACCAAAGAATAGAATTGACATTATTATAACCATGTGAATATGTTCACAGCAAAGCCAAGTTGTATGTTAGGATTGCATTTCCTTCTTTATGAGCCCAATGAAACGTCCTCTGGGCTGCTCAAGATATAATGGTTGTAGCTTCAAGGTCAAAAGATTTCTCTTTCCTTACACTGCAACAATTGCCTAAAGTCATAGAAAGCTTCATAATTGAACCATGAATTTGTCAAACATCTTTTGATTGTTGCTTCTATTGCCTTTTTTTCCCCCTGGAGTTCCTAATGGACTTGTGTTGCCCATTTATATTTAAAAGAAAAGGATTTCCTCTGCCATATGGAGGAAGGTCTTCTGCTTGGTCACAATATACAGGTCCTGGGTACATCCCCTGTGACTTAGCTCTGGGGTGAGTAGGCTAGGAGTCACTCCTCAGGTCAGAATGAGGAGGACAAATTTCTGGGAAAAAACATCCAACACAGAAATTTAGCTTCTTCCAATCAATATTTATTGTTTCCTTTAAAATCTCAGAATTTTTATGAGGGATAAATGCTGGACTGTCTATAGCAAGGGGGGAGAGGGAAGGGGAGATTGCACTCCCTAATACCCCTGTTTTGTGTATAGACCTTCAAAGAATCCCCTTGTTAGCTCGACAGTTGACCATTCCCCTCCGTCTTAAATGCCAGCTCTGAGCTTGGAGCCTTGTGGGGGATACTCTGGGCAAGTTAGGTTTCGCCTCCTCTGCAGCCTCCTAAATCAGATATTTTGGGATGTGGTTCCATGTCACTGTTCCATCTATCAGCATACTCCCATCCTCTTTCCATCTTCCAGAAATTTGTTGAAATGTCTCATCCATTAATTACCCACTTTCCCATTCATTTTGGGGGTTCAGAAAATGAGTGGGTATAAAACTCACCCTATTGAACAGGAAAAGTCAGACTTCTGTTCATGGCACCACTTTCGTTCCTTTCCCTCTAAAATATTTGTCTTCACATTAGTTTTCTATTTGTCACTATAGCAAATTACCCAAACGTAGTGGCTTAAAACAACAGAAATCTATTCTTTGACAGTTCTGGAGGCCAAAAGCCTGAAATCAGTCTAACAGGGCTAAAATCAAGGTGTAAAATCAAGGTCTGGTTCCTTCTGGAGCCTCCAGGAGAGTATCTGTTTTTTGGTGGCTGCTGGCATTCCTTAGCTCATGGCTGCATTATTCCAACCTCTTGTTTCTGCTGTCACATTCCTACTTCCTCTTCTCTAGTCAAATCTCCTTCTGCCTTCCTCAGGTAAGGATACTTGGGACTACATTTAGGGCCTGCCTAGATAATCCGGGATAACCTCACTGTCTCAAGATCCTTAATATAATCACATCTGCAAAGTCCCTTTTGCCATATAAGGTAACATCTACAGTTTCCAGGTATAAGGACCTGGATATACTTAGGTGCCATTTTTCTTCCTACCACAGTCTTCCTTGATTTCTCCCTTTCTGTTACCACATACATCCAGTCAGTAATCAAGTCCCATGGCTGGATTCATCTACTGGCTCTCAAATATGAATGCACATTACAATTACCTGGAGAGCTTTAAAAAATACCATGGTCCTGGCTAAGCAAATTAGAAGTTCTGGGGAGTTAGATCTGGGCATTATTAAAATAATTTTTGTTTAAATCTTGGTAAAATTTCAAACAGAGAAAAGTTGCAAAAAGGTACAAATAACTCACATATACTCTTTTTTGTTTTTATTTATTTTTTATTGAAATATAGTTGATTTACAATGTTGTGTTAGTTTCGGGTACACAGCAAAGTGATTCAGTTATACGTATAAATATATTCTTTTTTCACATTCTTTTCCATTGTGGTTTATTACAGGATATTGAATATATTTCCCTGTGCTATACAATAGGACCTTGTTGTTTATCCCTTCTATATATAATAGTTTGCATCTGCTAATCCCAAACTCCCAGTCCATCCCTCCCCCACCAACCCTCTCCCTTGGCAATCACAAATCTGTTCTCTATGTCTGACTCACATATACTCTTTTTTTTTAAAAGTTTTTATTTATTAATTAATTTATTTATGGCTGCGTTGGGTCTTCGTTGCTGTGCATGGGCTTTCTCTAGTTGCAGCGAGCAGGGGCTACTCTTCCATTGTGGTGCACAGGCTTCTCACTGCGGTGGCTTCTCTTGTTGTGGAGCACGGGCTCTAGGCACGTAGGCTCAGTAGTTGTGGCTCACGGGTTTAGTTGCTCCACGGCATGTGGGATCTTCCCAGACCAGGGCTCAAACCCATGTCCCCTGCATTGGCAGGCAAATTCTTAACTACTGTGACACCAGGGAAGCCCTCACATATACTCTTGATTTTTTACATTTTGCACCATTTTCTTTATCATTCTCTTTTTATTTTTTCTGAACCCTTTGAGAGTAAGTCCTTCACCCCTAAGAGTTCTTCAGTATGTACTTCCTAAGAATAAAAACATTCTCTTTCATAACCACAGTGTCATTACCAAAATCAGGAATTTAACATACAACACATTTTACTTTTCCACCAAGAATATATGTGATGATATCAGGATTGCAACCTCTGCTTTTTTATTGTTTCTATTTTCCTGGAATATTTTTCCCATTTCTTTATTTTTAGCCTTTCTGAATTACTTTGTATTAAGTGTGTTTCTCAAATAGAGCATATAGTGGGTCTTACTTTGTGGACCAGATAGAGAATCTTTTAGCAAGTGAGTTAAGCCTTATACATCTTTATTGATAAAGCTGATATGTTTAGTCTCAACTCTGCTATGTTATTTTATAATATTATTATTTTTGTTATATTTGCTATGTTTCCCTATGTAATCTGTTTTCTTTTTGAATTACTTTGGTATTTAGAATGATACATATTCGTGTCTTAGAGATTATCTTCTTACTTATACCTTTTAAAAATGCCCTTAGTCACACCCATTAGGGTGGCTCCTATCAATAAAATAGAAAATAACGAGTGTTGGCAGGGATATGGAGAAGTAATAACCCTTGTGCGCTGTTGATGGGATTGTAAAATGGTGCAACTTCTATGGAAAACAGTATGGAGTTTCCTCCAAAATTTAAAATTTGGACTACCATATGATCCAGCAATCCCACTTCTGGATATATATCCAAAAGAACAAAAAGCAGGGTCTTGAAGAGGTATTTGCATATCCATGTCCATGGTGGCACTATTCACGATAGCCAAGAGGTGGAAGAAACTCAAACGTCTGACAGATGAATGGGTAAACAAAATGTGATATATATCATACACAATGGAATACAAAGCAGCCTTAAAAAGGGATGAAATTCTGTCACATGCTATAACATGGATGAACCTTGAGGACATTATGTTAAGTAAAATGAACCAGTCACAAAAGAACGAGTACTATATGATTCCACTTATATGAGGTATCTAAAGTAGTCAAATTCATAGATGTAGAAAGTAGAATGGTATTTACCAGAGCCTGGGAATAAAGGGGAACTCTTGTTCAATGGGTACAGAATTTCAGTTATGCAAAGGTGAAAGGTTCTAAAGATGTGTTTCACAATAATGTAAATATACTTAACACTATAGAACTGTAAAAATGGTTAAGATGGTAACTTTTATGATATCTGTTTTTACCATAATAAAAAAAATGTCCTACGCTCCCTGTTTCTAATTTAACTTTCTCTATCTGGTTTCTTTTTAGTAAAAGTTCAAATGGTATCCTTCTGTTTCCACCTACTGTGTATATAATAGTCAATGAGTATATGCATTAGTAGTTTTAAAAATATCTCCAGGGCTTCCCTGGTGGCGTAGTGGTTGAGAGTCCGCCTGCCGATGCAGGGGACACAGGGTCGTGCCCCGGCCTGGGAGGATCCCGCATGCCGCGGAGCGGCTGGGCCCACTGGGCCCGCTGAGCCTGCGTGTCCGGAGCCTGTGCTCCACAACGGGAGAGGCCACAACAGTGAGAGGCCCGCGTACAGAAAAAAAAAAAAAAAAAAAATCTCCAGGTGATTCTATAATGTAGCTGATAATCACTGGGCAGCTCTACCATCTCTCCTTTCTCTTCCATTCTTACATCATCATTCTACTCCAGCTTTCATTATTCCTCACATGTTGTAAACTCCTCCTCTGGCTTTTCCTGGACCATCTATTCAATCCTCTCTAAATACTATACCCAGGGCAATCCTGCAAAAGTTCCACTTTGTGTGACATTCGCCACTCTTAAAGTTATCAACGATTCTTTTCCATTGCCTCCAACTTGGAACAGGTGAATTGATTTGAGTCCCAGCTGGGTCACTTACCAGTTATGTGACCTTTGTTAAGTAATTTAAGGGGCCAACAATGCAGTTGCTGGATCATAACACATGTTCAGTTAACATCCTTCCATTCTTCCTTTGCTAAGCTCTAGTATCCCATTGTTCCTGTCTGCCCACCCAATCCATCCACCCGCCCTCCTGACCTCCCTCACCAACTCTCACAGCCATCTTGGGGTTTTAAAACCAGACTTACCATTTTTCTTTTTAAATAGATTTATTTAATTAATTTATTATTTTTGGCTGCCTTTGGTCTTCATCGCTGCATGCGGGCTTTCTCTAGTTGTGGCGAGCGGGGGCTACTCTTTGTTGTGGTGTGCAGGTTTCTCATTGCAGTGGCTTCTCTTGTTGCAGAGCATGGGCTCTAGGCGCGCGGGCTTCAGTAGTTGTGGCTCGTGGGCTCTAGAGCGCAGGCTCAGTAGCTGTGGCGCACGGGCTTAGTTGCTTCATTGCATGTGGGATCTTCCCAGACCAGGGCTCGAACCCGTGTCCCCTGTATTGGCAGGCAGATTCTTAACCACTACACCACCAGGGAAGCCCCAGACTTACCTTTAAAACCAAATTCAATTACCCCCCCTTGCCTAAAACACTTCAGCCAGAAATTACCCTGCTCCCCCCCGAGCATCCAGGGCACTTTCTCTAACATGTGGAAACTTTTAGTGACTTGTGTTCTGCCTTTTTACAAAAGTGTAAATAAAGTTAATGAAATGGAAACAGGAACCCAAGGACAGGTGAAGGAGGGAGCAGACTGAGCACTCCCTATCAGAGAACTGAGGAATTACATCATTTGCTTTGAAAACATGTAGCCTTGCTTGAACACTTAATGGTCCCATATCACCCACGCTCCTTGTATCATCCGGCAAGTTACACATTGTACAAACCTATTCTACTGAAAGCTCTTTGAGGACAGGGTATGTGTCTTAAAGATCTCTGTCCTTGATACACACTGTTGGTAAGCAATAGTTCCTATCCATCTAATGACAGTTGACAATTATTGAATGCTTATTATCTACTTGGCCCTGTTCTAAGTGCTTTACCTTAAATCCTCACAATAACCACATGAAGCAGATCCCATTATTAGCTTCATTTTTCTAATCTTAGGCTTTGAAACTGAAGTTCAGAGAAGTGAAGTAGCTTGTCCAAGTTTGTGCAGCTGGGGTATGAATCTGAAGTCTGTCTTCAGAATTCATGCTACCCTGTCTGCTACTGCCTGTCATTAATGGACTAACAAAATATGGTCATTTAATTATATGCATGCAAATTATAATTGTTCATATTTTGTTCCCAGATGTAGACCATCTTGTTATTTTCTGTTTCACTGAATTTCTAAGCAAATGAAAGTCAATAATCTCCTTAGTGTTGACCAGGTAGACTGGAGTGCCCTTTGGGGTCAGCATCTCTGCACTTTAAAGCTGACCCTGCCACGTACTTGATGCGTGGCCTTGAACAAGTCACTTAACCTTTCTTGTTTCTCATCTCCAACTTCTATCATTGGGCATTTACAGAGGATTTGTTGCCATAGTAATACAAAATAATACTGACCTATCTCTCAGGAGTGAGTGTCATGGGGATTAACTAATTTACAGCTGTGAAGAGCTTTCAACATATGAACTGCTAAACAACAGTGAGATTGTAAAGAGAATTTAAAACACCATCAGCTTGTGGAATGTGCCCATTTGATGCCCATCATTATATGTTTAACTATTAGCATTACTACTCATAATAAACTTTTATGAGGTACTTTAGGTGGTTGGAGTGTTTTTATGAGAGCTAATTAGTTGTTCCAACCAGTTCCATGAGGTAGGTCCGTATTTTTATCAACCCTGTTTCGGAAATTACATTAAATTGGTGCACGCGTCATTAAAAAAATCTTAAACGTCTAGATAAAAGCATTCCGTGATTGGAGACAATTCTCATACAGCCATCACTCCTAACACAAAGCTCCAGTGGTAGGGCAATGGGAGTGGATTCTGCAGGTGGTGCCAATATATAATGTTGGCAAATCTTTTTATTTTTAATTGTTTTGATGTTTGCACATTAAATAGGTGGTGAGTCTTGTTCTAGGTTCTTTTGTGTATCAGTCAGGGTGCATTTCAGAAAATTGATCCCATTCTAGATATTTTAAACAAATTTAATACAAGAAATTGGTTACATGTGTTTTGGATGGGTTATAAGAGCAAATAGGACAATTATGTGCTAGGAGAACAATTAGAAAGAAGAGGTCATACCCAGAAACTAGTAACTTCAGGAATCAGTCCCATTTCCAAGGACTGGGGGAAGAAAAGGGAGGAGATCAAGTTTGCAGAGTCCTGGAGCATCAGCTGCTGCTGGGCTAGAACCACAGAGAGAAGCTCCACTGTAGGAGCTAGAATCACAAAGGGAGGCAGTCATGTCCAAAGATGCTGCCAGAGCACGAAACAACAGCTTCCCCTCTGGCCCTACTCTCTAATCTTGCACGAGTGCTTCCTATCAGTAGAAATTAATAGGAAGTCTTGGGCAAGGGAGCCTGGGAAACATGGTGGTAGGTTTCTAACTCTAGCTTCACAGAGTTAGATGGAGGAGGATGGATGCAGGGTTGAGAGAGAGCAGGTAAGTAACTGGCCTGTCTCATAAGTTCACTAAATTTTTCCTGGTGATCAGGGAGATTCAGAAGCTTACTCCAAGGTCTTTACACCGGCAAGTTGTAGACCTGCTATTCAAGCTCAGGCTTGCCAACTCGAAGTGTAATGTGTATTTCCAGTGCCACATTCCATCTCTCTCTTAGTGTGCTCACCTTCCCTGTTAGGCTCCAGTGTCATGTGGTAAGAATGCTCATCTCTACCTATCTTCAAGGGTGGAATGAGGATTAAATTAGATCATGTACATAAAAGCACTCGATCGTCACTAATGCAACCCACCAATGAAAGCTAGTATTGTAATTTGTAAATAAATTTTACAAAAATATCTGTAAACTAAGTCCAAGATGAAAATGAGATTTTGTTACAGACCTTTTGAAGTCGGACCCCAGCAAAGGTCCTCCCGCCCAGTGTTGTTTGAGCCAACAGAGCAAGACGGAACCTGATTCAGAAGCAAAGGAAGGTTTTCTTCTTTGATCAGAGGTTGGAGAGGTGGAAGCTCAGGCTCTAGAGCACACCCTCTCCCCGCAGGCCATGGGCTGGGCTGCTCTATAGGGATCTCCTCAGTGAGGGAGGGGGCGGGGTTCTCCTGAAGCGGGCGCAGCTGTGCAGCTCGGGCGGCAGATCACAGCGCTGCGTGCAGCGCCTGCGCACGGCCCGCTGCCGCCATCTTGGATCGGGGTGTGGTGCAGCGCGCTTCTCCACACGCTCAGCAAGCTGAGGCGTTCTGAAGAGCCGGGTGTCCGGGTGTGAGGCCTCTACACGCGACCCCCTGTGAGCAAGTGAAACTAGACTGAGCACAAAGGATAAAAAGGTTAGACTTTATTTTAATACCCAGATTCTATTTTTATTTTCTGGGAATTGTTAATGGGCTTTGCTGGTGACAATTTCTCTTCCCTTAGAATGTAGTTGGACCACCTTGTATCTGGACCGTGGCTGAAAATTGAGTGTGTGTGGGGACTGCCTTTCAGTTGGTAGTTGCTCTTCTTGTTGGGTTCAAATGGAGCTGAAGAATTACTTTTACTGGAGGTTCGAGAATTGCTTGCGGCTTTTAATTTATCCTGACTGGCTTTTAAACATGTCGCCAGGTTTTAGTCATACAATCCTTATTTTCAAATAAGTATCATTACATTATTATTAATAATCCCATTGCATAGGAAAGGAACTGAGATATAACACATGTTCATTAAATAGTTGGTGAGAAAGAAATAACAGATCTCTAGGCTCCTGATTTCCACTTTCTGAGTGGGAGTGGTGGTGTATCGGAAGGAACATTCTTGGCTGGGTAAACTGAGGCCAATTATTTACCTCTCTGAACACAATAGGAGTGTGAGTTCGAGGATAATTGTGATAACGTGTGGTAAAGTGTTTGGTAAAATTTAAAGTGCTGTGCCAATGTTAAGGACTACTGCCGAGTTGTCTTGCTGCCTCCCGGACTACGTAAAAATATGGCTTCACAAACACTGAGAAATCCTTATGAGGAAACAAGACTCTGTAGCATCCTATCATCTGTCATTCCCCAATGTCATGAACTGTACTTAGTGTTTATGCCCACCCTCGCCCATGGGAGACAATGAAATCACTCTTATGGCTGTTGTTTTCCCAAGTAACAGCCTTATCATTTGTATTGCTCTGAGGAAGGCTATGTTGGAATTACTCATCCCAAACCCCTGTTTTTCATCAATCACTTTTTGGCTGCAGAACCCCATGGAGGAGACAATATCCAAATTGCTTTCAATCCAATAACTCACCCCAGACAACAATAAAAACAAAGACAGCAAATCTAAACCCAAGCACTGGATGTTAAGTGACCCATGCATTGGAAGGTGAGCAACCATTTGCAGGGATCCTTGTACCACCTTTGATCTGTTTAAGATGCCGGGCTACAGTCTATGGTTGTCATCTCTGGAAGCTTTTTCTTTTCTTGGAAGTGATCCCACTACTTTCTCTCTCTCTAGGCTCAGAGACTGCTATCCTCCCTTTGTTTAAGCTGGGTTGGCAGGGATTCAAACTCTGCTACCTCTCCCTTCCCCTGTGGCCTGAGAGCCTGAGGCCACTTAGGGCCAGAGGCATATTTTAAAATGAAGTCTAGAGCTAAGTCTCCCTCTTTTTGGACAGAGCGCAGGTTCCAGAGTCCATTCTTCTGCCCAGACTGATATCCTGGTCAGCAGCTGATCTTGATACATTTTCTTCTGGCTAGTGGTCCTAATGTGGACTGGAAAAGGGACCCACAGAATCAAGTGATTCCTGATTTTCTGGGCACCCCCAAAGTGATGCTATTTGGAGGTGGGACCTTTGGGAGGTACATAGGTAATGAAGGTGAAGCCCTCATGAATGGGATTTGTGCCCTTAAAAAAGGGACCCCAGAGAGCTCTCTTGCTCTTTTCCGCCATGTGAGGATAAAATGAAAAGATTGTAATCTGCAACCTGGAAGAGGGCTCTTGCCAGAACTTGACCATGCTGGTGCCCTGATCTTGGACTTCCAGCCTCTAGAACTGTGAGAAATAAATGTTTGTTGTTTATAAGTCACTCAGTCTGTGGTACTTTGTTATAACAGCTTGCAATGACTAAGACAAGGTCTATCATCTTAGAAGACTTAAAAATCTTAGGACAGGACAGGAATGCTCTGTTATGCAACAGTGATCGAGTGTGCATTTCTCTTGACTAGAGAAAGGTCATGAACAATAATGGCCCCATTAAATTCCACCCTCAATATTTGATGGACTGGGAGAGAGCTGCAGGAGAGATGTGTTTGATTTCAACTTCTCAGTGCCAGAGATACTTCAAAAACAATTTGTGGGTAAATAATACAAGTCTCCAAAATCAGTGTGCTTACCAAAAGGCAACTACACCCAAAGGAAACATTTCTGTTTGAATTTAATTGATTTAAAATTAGCGTTCCCTTTCTTTTGATGGCTCCATTCTTGTTTACTGGGAAAACATTTGTAGCAAAACACATACTGCGTGTGTACCTGGGCATTGATATTCTCGCTGGCAAATACTCTCCACCACAGTGCCTGGATACATATTTGCCTCAGAGACCTGAACAACTCTGAAAGAACTGTTCAGGTCTCCCAAGGAAATACTATCTTTACTTGACAAGAATGATGCCGATGTTTAAAATCACCTTCAGAGCAGTCCTAAGGATGTTCCTTGGCCTCTCAAGCTACTGAACTTGTGGAAAACAGCAGAAAATATTCTGCTAGGAAAGTGTTACTGTTAAGCTGTATTGTTGGTTTCCCCTTTCTTTTCTTGATTTTTGTGGGGATGGAAAATAAGAGAAGACAGGGTAATTGGTTGTCTAATAAGGACTGTTTGTCTAGAAACAGATTTTTGTTGTTGTAATCCCTTTGTTGCTTCTTCATCTGAAAGAAGGAGAATATTCTTTAGGGAATTCATAGCATGCAGAGAATTCTAAGAAATGGGTGATGGATGTACATGAACATTTTAGATAAAGGTTCTAATTTACCTTATAGTTCTTATTCTTCAAACAGTTTAAAGACAGATTTGTGTGTGTGTGTTTCCTTTTTACAAATGTGATGCTTGTTCATTGTGGAAAATGAATAAATAGAAGAAAATAAATATCAGCCTTAATCTTACCACCCAGAGGTAATTTTTTAATGTTCCTTCTAAGTATATCTATAACCTACGGTGTAATATTTTAGTAAAAAAGGGATCATACGAGATATGCTTTGCATAATTTTAATTCACTTTCATTCACTTATTATAGTAAATGTGTATTTCCATGTTCCGTATGCTACATTATTATATTAATACCTTTATAGAATTTTATCATGTGATACACCAAACTTCCAAACTGTAATGTTTTGGTAAATATCCTGGAAGATGTGGTTTGGTGTTTCTTTAGGATAAATGGCTAGAAATGGAAGGTCTGAATCAAGTGATAGGCAGAATTTTTAGGCTTTTGATATATATTGTTAAATTTCTATCCATAAGTGTTTTGCCAGTTTTATTTTATTTTAGCACCAGAAGTGTAAGAGAGTGACCATTTCCTCAAATCTTCACCAACAGTAGGCATTTAAAAATATCTTATTAACCCTCTGGGAAATATAGGGTGAGGGATAGACCACTCAAAACTGATGCAACAGTAAGAACACTAACAAAAACATAATTGGTGCCTGTTATGGACTGAATTGTGTCTACCCCACCCACCCACCCACCCACTTATATGTCGAAGCCCTAAACCCCAGCGTGACCATGTTTGGAAATAGTCTTTTAAGGAGGTAATAAGGTTAAATGAGGTCGTAAGGGTGGAGCCCTAATGAGATAGGATGGGTGTCCTTCTAGGAAGAGTAAGAGACACCAGAGAGTGCTCTCTCTGCACACACAGAAGGGCATGTGAGGACACAGTGAGAAGGTGGCCCTCTGCAAGCCAGGAAGAGAGGCCTCACCAGACACCAACTTTGTGGGCACCTTGATCTTAGACGTCCACCTTCCAGAGCTGTGAAAAAATAAATTTCTGTTGTTTAAGGTACCCAGCCTGAAGTCTTGTTATGGCATCCTGAGCTGACGTATACAGTACTCTTGTAGATTCTTGGCAAAGCCCAGGTAGTTGGCATGGCTAGAGGCCACTAGGGGGTATTTAAGAAGCACAAAAAACAATCCAGTGGAAACGTTGACTTGAGGACACTGAGATAATGTAGATGGAAGTGGAGCTCTAAGTTAGTGAGGCTACTGTGGGCACAGAAGGAAGTACAACCTGCCACAAGCTGAAAGCCATGCAGGTGCTTCTCTCTGCAGGCATATCTCAGAGATATTGCAGGTTTGGTTCCAGACCACAGCAATTAAGGGACTATCACAATAAAGTGAGTCACACTTTTTTGGTTTCCCAGTGTATGTAAAAGTTATGTTTACAGGATACTATAATCTACTGTGTGTGCAATAAATAGCAGTGTCTAAAAAAATGTACACACCTTAATTAAAAAATACTTTATTGCTAAAAAAATGCCCAAACAATTACAATAGTAACATTAAAGATTACAGATCATGGATCACCATAACAAATATAATAATAATGAAAAAGCTTGAACTATTGCAAGAATTACCAAAATGTGATACAGAGATACAAAGTAGACAGATGCTCTTGGAAAAATAGTACTGACCCATTTGCTCAACACAAGGTTGCCACAAATCTTCAATTTGTAAAAAAAACATAGTATCTTCAAAGTGAAATAAAGCAAATGCAATAAAACAAGGTATGCCTGTATTTATTTTTTTTAAAATAGAACTAAAAGGGCTCTGTCTGTATAGCAGCCGAGCTGAGGGCTTTTCCTTTTATTTCCTCCTATTATTCTGGCTCCTCTTGCTTAAGAAAAAAACCATATATAACCTAATATCCATATTTTACTGACATAATTCCCCTGTATATCAATCATGTATAAACTAGTTGCTGTTTTAGAAACATATTTTATAGCAGAACTGATTGTAACCCACGCTGTGACCTCAGTTTCCTCAACTGGAATTTAAGGAGGTTGGAAAATATCAGAGTTTTTTTTTTTTAATTAATTAATTTATTTATTTTTGGCTGCGTTGCAGCAAGTGGGGGCTACTCTTCGTTGCGGTGCGTGGGCTTCTTGTTGCAGTGGCTTCTCTTGTTGTGGAGCATGGGCTCTAGGCATGCGGGCTTCAATAGTTGTGGCACACGGGCTCAGTAATTGTGGCTAGTGCCCTCCAGAGCGCGGGCTCAGTAGTTGTGGCGCACGGGCTTAGTTGCTCCGCGGCATGTGGGATCTTCCCGGACCAGGGCTCTAACCCGTGTCCCCTGCATTGGCAGGGAGATTCTTAACCACTGCACCACCAGGGAAGTCCCTATCAGTGAATTTTAAAACTTGTGCATTGAATAATAGCTAAAGGCTGCATTCTCCCCTCTCCCAGGGGTGGAGGTTGGACTGTGGGGCTGTGGGGCTGGGGTTGGTTGTGATGTTAATCTTGCTGGGATCTGGTACCCCCCCTTCCTTGCTTTAATAGAACAACCCTGCTTGTTATTTTACATAATAATATTTACGTATGATTTTATTTGGAGAAAAGGTCTGTTATGGACTCAACGTTTGTGTCTCTCCAAAATTCATATGTCAAAATCCTCACCCCCAAAGTGATGCTATTTGGAGGTGGGACCTTTGGGAGGTACATAGGTAATGAAGGTGAAGCCCTCATGAATGGGATTTGTGCCCTTAAAAAAGGGACCCCAGAGAGCTCTCTTGCTCTTTTCCGCCATGTGAGGATAAAATGAAAAGATTGTAATCTGCAACCTGGAAGAGGGCTCTTGCCAGCACTTGACCATGCTGGTGCCCTGATCTTGGACTTCCAGCCTCTAGAACTGTGAGAAATAAATGTCTGTTGTTTATAAGTCACTCAGTCTGTGGTACTTTGTTATAACAGCTTGCAATGACTAAGACAAGGTCTATCATCTAAAAAGACTTAAAAATCTTAGGACAGGATGACATTAAGTTACCTTCCAGTTGTATTTCTGTGATCTCTAAAATTGGTTTATTACTTGTGTAAGAATTTGCATAGTTTACAACACTCCTAAACATACATATTCTCATCTATTCTATACATTCCCTCCTTGAAGTAGTAAGGATGTGTACCGTCACTCTCATTTCATATACTTGGAAACATTACGTGACTTCTCAAGGTATTACAACTAGCTACCAATAGAACTAGAACTTAAACTCAGGTCTTCTGACTCTGAACTTCATCATTTTCCCACTACTCCTGTGAGAAGGAGCTAAGAGTTACGTTCTTAGAAGCTATAAGGAAAGTAAGGAAAAGAGTAATCCTAATATTTAAAAGCCCAATTAAGAAGTAAAATAAGTTACATGTGTTTTTATTTTTTAAAAAGGTAATTCTATAAGATTGTTTTTCCATTTATTTATCATTCTTGTTAATCTTAATAAGAGTTATGTCTTTTCGGACATAGGGTCTAGAATGGTCATTACTATGAATCTAGTGAGCTTGAATAGAAGGCCGTCATTTTAGGAACTGCAGATAAACACAGAACTCAGTCAGCATACTCTAATTGCAAGTAAGGAATCCAAGGGAAAATGTTTCCTGAGCTTTGAATTTGCAAACTAACATTTAGGGACTTGCAAGCATATCTTCCCCAAATGCTCATCACCTCCCTTTTCCAGTCTTTATATCCTCTTCATAGCCAGTAACAAATTATGCTTTCCTCTCTTCAATTCCATCATCTTTTATTTCATGAAATACAAATTTTGCATATTGTCAGAGGATCTATGTTACTCATTTAAACAGACTCTTTTCCAATTTCTACCTACATCCACATGAATTGACTGGAAAAGTCTTCATTGTCCTTCACCAGAGTCCTCCAATCTGGATTTCAGTCTGTTTACTGCTTAAAAATGGCTGTCTTTGAACTAAACCCTCAGGTTGTACTAGTTGCTAGCTGAAAGTGACTCATGTGCTGCTTACCTATTTTTGGCATAAGATCAGTGTACTTCAGGGCCCCTCATAATGCTTAGCTGCAGGAATGACTGCTGTTCTTTCATTTGCTTTCTGTTGAGCCACAAGAATTTCCACCGAACAGAGTAGTCCCTGTTTCTGTGTCCCTCTCTGTTCTTATCTCTGCCTTTCTCTTTTCCTCCTTCTCTCACCTCTTCTACACTTACATTCCCCATTGTGGCTGCAGGGAACTTGAAGAAGAACCAGAATTCAGCTCTGATTTGACATTTCTCTGGAACACTTGGTAGGCAGCATGGTGTGTGTCCCAGAGATGGACATACATTTTCCCTTTCCATACATTTTCCCTTTCCTGGATTTGGAATAAGGAATAATCAAAGGAGGCATTCCTCCATTCCACTGAGAGAGCAAAAGCCTGGAGCCAAATATATCCTCTGATTTTATGGATGTACAAACCCGCAAAAGCTTAATGGAAAGGAACTTGGAAGGAGAGGAAGATGATCGAATTGCTTTAGGCTCCCTGCTTGATTACTTTTAGGTACTGAGTTCATGTGTCAATTTGTGTGACTGATTTAATGGTTTCCCTTTATGACATTGTTAATCATAATAATTATAGTAACTTACATTTGTGTAGTGCTTTATGGTTTTCAAAGCATTTTTATACCCATTATCTTATCAAGTCTCACAACAAACTGGGGAAGATACACTTGCCAGAAGAATGGTCTTTTTGCTGGGAAAGTCATTTTCTTTGAGCGTGCATCTTCAAGAAGGGATGCATGAAGAATGTTGGGGGAGGAGGGAGATACTGAGCCAGCAAAAGTCAGCTGGGCAGATGTCACCCCGCCCCGGCCCCCTTCACACCTTGGGTGGGAGTAACCAGCCTTAACTCAATTTAGTAAAGCATCACTTTAGTCTCATTAAATCACTTTGCTGAACAAAGGGTTATATCCAACACACCAGCCTAGGATTTGCAAATTTCTGACCCAGTGAGTATCAGTGGGAGCTTCCCTATCTCACCCACCAATATCAATCTCCACCTAGTTTTTATTATTGACTATATTACTTCCTTAGCAACTGCTGTAGCTTTGGAAGACGTTAACTCTCTAAAAATTTACAGCTGAGTTCCTCCAGAGTCCTACAAATAAGGCTGGTGTTGATTGGAGCAACTCCCTTGTTTTTCTTTCTTGTAGCCAGTTGTAACATAGTCCCAAGCCTCTATGTACCTATAGTTGTTAGCAATGGAACACGGAAAATTTCCTAATTCCTTTCTCTCTTATGTGTACATCTACCTCTTATCCAGCTTTGTGACCTAGACAGGGTAACTACTATCATTTATTTATAATGAGAAAACCATGTTAGGAGTTTACATCATTGGTTCACATATAATTTGGTGGAGCCAGGAGTGGTACTAAGATCAGCTAGCTCCCAAGTTAGTTATTTTTCCACTGTATAGTAGAATTCAGTTTGGTGCCCCTTCCTCTCTTCCTCCTTTTTTTTTTTTTTGGCGGTACGTGGGCCTCTCACTGTTGTGGCCTCTCCCGTTGCCGAGCACAGGCTCCGGACGTGCAGGCTCAGCGGCCATGGCTCACAGGCCCAGCTGCTCTGCGGCATATGGGATCTTCCCAGACCAGGGCACGAACCCGTGTCCCCTGCATCGGCAGGCGGACTCTCAACCACTGCGCGACCAGGGAAGCCCCTCTTCCTCCTTTTTAAAAGTTTTCAGAAGCAGGCAAAAATCTCAAAAAATTATTTTCCAAAAAGTTGCTCATTATTTTGCCATTTCATAAAACCACTTCAGCTGCACTTGAAGGCCCTTTAGAGTCAATGTGAAAATGTGTTTATCATTTAGATCTTTTTCCCAGTCCATCGTCCCCGGGTGAATCCTGATAGCCATGATTATAGTGCATGACCTTTCTTTTTTTTTTTTTTTTTTTTTTTTTTTTGTGGCCCCTTAGAAAACAGGTGAACCTAAGCAGGATGGAGCAAATTGTCTCTCCTGGAAGTTTGGAATTGGAATGAATGGATAGTAGTTATTCATTTTATAGGTCATTTGAACTGAGGACAATTAAACTCTGAGGCTGTGGCCCCCAGACATATACACAGGATGCAGAAGTTAGAGAGAAAAGAAAGAAGCAGGGAGGTGAGAATCCTTATGGCTCTGGAGGAACAGAGCTAGGCAGGCAGCAGGGCCAGCTGCCTCTTTTCTTAACTGCGTTTTAGTGCTCGGCTCCAGGCACACAAGCAGCCAGACCCCACTGTAATTCCTGCTCTCGCAGAGTATAAGACACTGAACAAGTCTTTCTAATTCTTGTTTTTGCTTAAGTTATGCTAAAGAGGGTTTCTATTGTAATACTTGTCATCCAAAGAGCTTTAACTTGGATGTTCTGAAAAACGACTTTCTGGAATTTTTCACTCCAAGAATTTCTGTTATTGGTCAGGTATAGAAAATATCCTGCCCCAGCCATTGCCATGGATCGCACACCTTTAGCTGCACACATCCCCAGGTGTACATGTCCCCATGTATATGCATCCTGTGACCTCTGCCCAACTGTGTGGCCAGGAGACAGCATTCCTCAGCTCTGCTGGCCTCAACTTTTTCTTCATCCTGAAGCTCCCAGTGAAGAGGGCAGCCTCCAGCTTGATACTAAATTTCTCCTCATTGATCCCTTCTCATAATTCCCTTTGCTGTTGCATGCCCATTTCTTTCTTCATTTGCAGTCACCCTGTCACTCATTGTTTGCTAATGACTAGTTGGCAGGCATAGAGAAGGGAAGTGGCAGCCAGCCTGGCCTTCAGACAGGAAAAAAACGTGTTTTTCTAGAGTGAAAACATTATTTGGTAAGAAGCACGTTCCAGCACTGAATATTTCTCTTTCAAAGTCCTGCTGGGCTCCTTTTGTCTCCCAGTGTCTGTGCTTTCCTTGTCACTTCCTCCCACCTTCTTCCCAGATGGAGACTGGCAGGGCCACTTGGTTTGGGGATGGGGTTCCTCTCAAAGGCAGATATGGGCTCTGGAGGAGACTCTAATATGATCTTCAGGAAGCAAACTGTTAGAGTAATTATAATCATCGGAAAATAATATATGGCTATTTGGAAGCCTTTGAAACCTTCTCAGATTTTTCTAGAGAAAGCCAGTAATTAGCAAGAAATACCAACTTCTCTCTGCTATCCATTCAAAGAGAAGTCTCCTGAACCTTTAGAGTGAACTTATCTTCATCTTGGATTTAATATTTGTTCCAGAGAAGGATGGGTCTCTTGACACCAATTTCTCTCATTAATTTCAAAGCTCACCTGGGGAATGGTCCACCTACTTTCCTCCCTCCAGAGCTCCTAAAAGCTGGGCATCTGGGACCAGCCCTCTGAGGCTGGACCTTACCTTATTCTTAGAGAGAATAATGGTGCAAACTTTGACAATGATGCTGATTACTTGTTTATTACTCACCGTATACCAAGTAGTCTTCGAAAACCTGGTAAAATGCCGCTCAGGTTTTCACAGTCCTCTAAATGCTTCTCAGCCAGAAGAGGGCGTTGTATCCCTGATTTTTTTTTTTTTTTCTTTTAAACTAAGCAGAAAGCCTTAGGAGAGCAAATGACTTTTAGAGCCACACTGTTCTTTACATGTAAATAACAACACACAACAAAAAGTTCATCTGTTGAAGACAAATAGTCCAAAGAAATATTAGTAAATGCAAACCGGGCAGCTAGAATGGAACGCTGCTCTGGGTACTGGGGTCACAGTGGCTTCCGGTGAACATATTTCTTATGCTGCTAGCTCAGGTTAGAAATGAAGTGACAAAAAATGCAACAAGGACTTCTTGCTAGTGAGGAGCAGTGGGTAATATATTTGTTTGTATTATGGGATTGCAGTTCTACTAGAAGGAACACTTGACATTTTGATGAGTGCCTCCAGGGAGAAAAGGTACTAACTTCAGAACTTAGTTTTAATTATACTAAGGAGATTACATTATTCAAAAGCATCCCACTGGTAAGGTGCAACATTTCCTGAAACAGTTTAGAGGAAAATGCCACATTAATCAGTTCAATATTTCACTCAGAAGGCTTAATGATGGGAGAAGTTTAAAGTACCGTAGCAACGATAATGCAGAAGGGAAGGGAATGAAAGAATGTTCACTTAGAGGAAGAGGTTGAAGTAGTTGCTAGTCTCTTTTGTGTCTTTCCCCATTAAAAGCTGGCTGGCTGTGCTAGAAACCCAGTGGGGATCAACATGTGGACTCCACCATTCCTGAGGACCCTGAAAGGCAACAATGTGAGAGAGGAAGGATGTTATGTTCAAGCCATGTCCTCTGCCCAGGAAGTTCACTGCTGCTCCTCCGTTAATGGTCCAAGTTGGTGATGAGTAGCTGCTCTCTTTCTTCCCACAAAGGATCTTTGTAAATGTATAGTATTTGATGTTAAAGGGAGATGGGCAGAATGAGATTCTGGAGTGTTTTGTCTTCTATTCCCATTCTTTCCCCAACTCATATTCTAATTACCTTCTTCACCCTGCAGAAGTCCAATGAGAATCTGGCCTGAAAGTCAGAGAGGTATTTAGAAGGTAGGCTCTCATCGGAAAGGGGACCAACACTCCCGGGCCTGTTGGGATACTGAGAGACTGGGTGACCATAAAGATTGGAAATTCAATCCAGATCTTAATGTTTGTAAACATACAAACCAGCCTCATGGTTAGTCAAATTAGAGGAGTAATTAAAAAAAAAAAAAAAATCCAGACCCATTGTTCTCATGGGTCAGTAGTCCGGCAAACAGGTGTGAGGCCTTAGCTGAAACCAGTGTGAGGCATGGGTTAGGGAGCAGAAACAATCACTGTGTGCTTTTGTTAAAACTTTTTTGTCCAATTGTTAGTTTAATTTCTGTCTAGCTCTCACCACAAAGAAGCTTGGAATAAAAACTAAAAATCAATACTAGAATAGCATAGCTAAATTGTCTAAATGTACACCATGTGAATTTCCCTGCCCTGTTTTCTTTTTTCTATTTCTTACTGTGTGTGCTTGTGGGATCCCTCCTGCTTTGTGGATCAGAGTCACCTTTGTTTTTACCTTCAAAGCTCTCTGCTTCTGCCATGATACTTTTCTTCCTCTAAGTCACCTTGTTTCTTTCCCAGAAACAGGTGCCTGTGTAACTATACTGTGTGTATTTCCTTTCACATGTATCCTCCACTGAGAGGGTTTAACTTTGGTACTCTCTGAAATACTAGCTAACTTTTCCCAATTCCAGAATTCCCAAACTTTTTGTGATAGCATTACTCCATTCTTGCCCTATTCTTGTTTTGCTTCCAAGACTTTATCAAGGTGATATATATTTATTGAAAAAAAATTGTAGTGAATCTAGAATTTTGTTTTAAGATGTGCACAATAGCCCATGAGATTTTGACAACCTTTCAGGGAAACAATAAATACGATTTTAACATTAAAATTATTATTTCGATATCATGGTAGTAAGGCTGATACACAACATACATCCTTGAAGGAGATATAGGCAGGAGTATTCTGTCTCCTAGTGAAGGGGCCTCTGTCATTATCTTGATGGTGCTGGAAAGTCATACTTGGATGTTTCTATTTTTGTGTTGCTTTGTTTATTATTACACAAAGTTCTTTGTCTGGTTTTGGGCAAATTCTTCAAATTAAGTTGAATGCAGAGTGTTTGATTAGCTTGTTTTGAGTTCCTCATTTATTCTGCCTTGGAAGCCCTGAAGCCTGGTCCTGACCAGGAGCAGGGATGCTGATATCCATGGGGTTACCATCTATTTTCTTATCCTGATCACTGTTCTCTAGTTTTAGGATTCCAGGTGTTGTTTCCACTCTTCAAAATGTGGTTGACTCCATCTGTGGATGTTTACCAAATGGATTTTCTAAGCCTCATAACTACACCCTAGTCTTGACAAAAGGTTGGAAAGGAGTGGAATGCTGTTTTTATAACAAAATTAGAAAACAGATTTCTAAATGCTTAATCACCTAGGAATCCCTGGATATGATGTATCAGGTTACAGTTAAACTGACTTGAGATATGGAGTGCTCATTAACTATTAGGAAAAGAAGCAATTGCACTGCACCCACTGGCATAAAATCTCCCTTGTTGGTTTAAACTAGCTTACTTTTCACTGGACACAAATATTCTAGTAGGAGAAAAAGATAAAGGACACCTCGCTCACACTCTGTGCAGAAGAAGGACTGGGTTTTAATCCTGTAACTGTCCCTTCCAAGTCCCTCTTCCACAGTCACCTTTTATGACTTTATAAATCGTTGCTGGCTCTTGATAAGAACTGGATCTGGCTACTGGCCTGACCTCCTCCTGTGCTGATAATCTCTTCTCTTATTACTTTGTCCTTTCTTAGGATGTGATTGTACTACCACCATAATAATAAGCACTTACCAAGTCTTGTTATCTGTCTCTCATTGGACAGAGCCCATCTATTCTTAAAACTTGAAGCTCGGAGAGCCCTGGCCTTCCAAAGAATTTTTCTGTGGTTTCTGGCTTCAAAAACCTCTATTTTACTGACACTATATGTGTTAACCCTGCCTGGCTCTATCTGTTGCCCTTCTTTCTTTTCTTCAACATTTCAACTTATTCTATCGTTTGATTTCTCTAGAATGATACATCTGCCTGTCACAGATACTCTGATCTGGTTAGAGTCACAACAACTATGTATGTGTGTATGTATGTAATTTATGTACTTATATTTTTACTTTAGATTTATTTTTATTGAGGCAACATTGGTTTGTTACCTTATATAAGTTTCACATGTACAGCACTATATTTCTACTTCTATATACCTTACAGCATGCTCACCACCAAAAATTTAGTTTCCATCCCTCCCCATATAGTTGCTCCCCTTTACCCATTTCGTCCTCTCCCCTCCCCTTCCTCTCTAGTAACCACTACTCTGGTCTCTTTAATCTCTGTGTTGAGGACAACTATTTATTGCAAGATGATTAATTCAAGAAAATAAAAAAATATTTGAAGTTGCATTTCTTTTTGTAAATTCAATCCATTTAAAATTTAGAGAATTTGATATTCTTTTATTATTTAATGTTCTTTTTTTTTTTTTTTTTTTTGCGGTACGCGGGCCTCTCACTGTTGTGGCCTCTCCCGTCGCGGAGCACAGGCTCCGGAAGCGCAGGCTCAGCGGCCATGGCTCACGGGCCTAGCCGCTCCGCAGCATGTGGGATCTTCTCGGACCGGGGCACAAACCCGTGTCCCGTGCATCGGCAGGCGGACTCTCAACCACTGCGCCACCAGGGAAGCCCAATGTTCTTTTATTATTGCCATGCCACCGAACGATTATGTTACTTTTCTGCTAAAATTTCAGAAGTTCCAAAAAGGAAGGCCTGTAGCTGTGTTCTCCATCTCACCATATTTCAGAATCACCTGGAAACATTTGAAAACAGTTGCTTAAGCCACACTTCCGAAGATTCTGATTCAGATTGGTCTGGGGCTTAAACAACCGCTTAGAATAACTGTGAGAACCACTGAAGGGAAATGTCAGGCAATGATGAGGTTTGAGCACATATCATTATTGAGCAGAATGCTTTGTTTTTTTGTGTGTTTTTTGTTTTTGTTTTTTTTGCGGTACGCGGGCCTCGCACTGCCGCGGCCCGTCCCGTTGCGGAGCACAGGCTCCGGACACGCAGGCTCAGCGGCCATGGCTCACGGGCCCAGCCGCTCCGCGGCATGTGGGATCTTCCCGGACCGGGGCACGAACCCGCGTCCCCTGCATCGGCAGGCGGACTCTCAACCACTGCGCCACCAGGGAAGCCCGGAGCAGAATACTTTGGAACTGGTTCATTTGTCTTCCTTTGATTTATCTCCTAAGTTTTAATTACAAAATGTGATTTGCTTCATGGTATATCTTAATGTTGTATTCTCCAAACCAGGAGGTTTTAAAAAAAATTATGTAAATAAGAAAAACATCATGTTAAAACAAAGAAGTATTCATCAGTGCCCTTCCTTTGAAGTGTAAATTTCTTATCAGTCACCTTTTTTATTTTTTGACAGCAATCATAAGAGGAGTTTGCATATTATTTAGGAAATGGTTCTTCTCAATTTTGAACACATATTAAAAAATATATATACATATTATGAGCCAGCAGTTGCATTTCTAGGAATCTTTCTTGCAGAAATACTGTATACATGTATGAGGGTTTTCTCAGGAACACTGAATATGATGGCAAAAAAATCAAACCAAACAACAACAAAAACCAAAACGACTGTCATTGGGGCAAGGGTTAAATAAAATTTGAAGCTCTATACAATGGATAAATATGCAGTTGGTAAAAATGAGTTAAGTGTTCTGTCTTGGAAAGGTGTAGGTGGTATATTTTAAGGGAAACAAGGTGAAGAAGACTGTAGACAGTATGGATGGTCCTCCCCCTCCTTTTTTTTTTTTTTTTTTTGTAAAAAGAGAGCACTCTGTGGGTGTGTAGAGGTATACAAAAGTCTGAAATGGTAAGGAACTCTCTATATTGCTAACTGGCTTTTTTTCTGGGGAGTGCGATAAGGCAGTGGGGTAAGGAAGGGCTTTTACTGTATTATTTCACAGTCCTTGTTCAACAGGCATACATTATTTATGTAATTAAAAACAAAAGGAAAAGAGAAACAACCAAAAGTAGAAACAGTCATCCTCGGGGCCTCAGTCTGGCAGCCTCAGGCTGGACTCTCCTGCCTGCTTCCCAGAGGGGCAGAATTCACCATGGAGTATAGCGCTCTTCTGGCAGGACTATGTACCACTCCTCCCAGATACCTGGTCCCAGGGCCGATTCCTGCCCCCACTGCAGACCAAGCCAGTCGGCACTCACAATTGCCCACATGGTAGCCTAAGCAGCAGCTCCACTCTGGTGGCCAGTGGGGACTGTGGTACTGAGCTGGGTCTGCACGAAGTACACAGAGGAGAGAAGGGGCTGGCTGGGCTGAGTTGGGCCCTCTGAGGCAAGAGGTGGGGATTTCAGAAATTACACTGCAGTTCATACCTCAAAGGTGGGCAGGCCTTCCTGTTGCTCTCATTGATGTAGGCATCATACACATATTTTCCCAGAGAACTGCTAGGGAAAAGGAGAGATGGCTCTGTCTGTTTTAGGTCTTCTATTTAATTCTCATTATATTCCACTGCCCAATTTCTCAGTGTAATAGGCAGTTTTCATGGAGTGCTCCCTAGAGCCAGTTGCTATTAGTACTTTACATGTATTATTTCAATTAATTCTCACAACAACCTATGAGGTAGGTAATATTATTATCCTCATTTTACAGATCAGGAAACTGAGGCACAGAAAGATTAAGTACTTTGCTCAAAGTAATACAAATAGTTAAGTGGCAAAGCCAGGATTTGAACCCAAGTGCTCACCACTCTGTTCCGTCCTCCTGTGTATGTCACACCCTTTCTAACTTTACCCACCTTCCCTTCTTTGAAGTTATAAAGCAGTTAAAGAAAGACAAAAGTGAAACACCACTAATGAATGCATGGCTCCTTCCTTTAGGAGAAAAATGTCTTAGCATTTAAGGTTAATAAGATGGGAGGAAAACTGCCTCTCAAAATTTGTGTGCATAATATAACACATATAAGGGAAGCAGCATAGCAGAGTGGTAAAAACATGGACTTAAGTCAGACTCCTAGAGTTTAAATCTTGGCTTCACCATTCATTAGCTGTGTGATCTTATGCAAGTTACTTACCCTCTCTGTGCCTCAGTTTCCTTATCTGTACATTTCTTCTTCTGTAAAACAGTAGTAACTCTCTCTTAGGGTTTTTGTAACAATTGAATGAGTGATATTGTTAAGCACTTACAACAGTGTCTGGCACATGGTAAATGCTATAAATGTATTTGTTACATAATTAAAATAATTAGAAATAAAGTACAGCACAACCAAACTGTGTAGAATCTAATCCACTGTTTTTTTAAGGGTGAGAAAAGGATAAAGAAGGCCGTATTTCTTGAATTTCTCTGGTAGCTAGCAATAG
Organism: Mesoplodon mirus; assembly: GCF_964341445.2. Lineage (NCBI taxonomy): Eukaryota > Metazoa > Chordata > Mammalia > Artiodactyla > Ziphiidae > Mesoplodon > Mesoplodon mirus. Next base: position 135,310,952 of record NC_138980.1, read on the forward strand.
CTAATACCAAATACAGCCTTTAGAATTTCCAGGTAAGTAAAAATCTCCTTCTAATTCAAGCAGATGATCATGATTCTCAAGAAGTGGATTCTGAGTCCACAGAGAACTAGACTTAATAACAAATCGGAAACAGGCCCCAAGACAGCATGCTCTCAGCAAGGTACTTGGGCTTCTGGGGCTTGGGGCTTGGGAACTTGGGATTTTGATGCTTACTCAGAGTTTTTAATCTGGCTATTAGCCTTGAGACTTCTCTGTGTTTACACCACACATGTCCATGCTTTTCTATTTCAGCCTTCTACTCATTTCTTCTAAATCTCATACTTTAGGACCTTACCCTGTGTTTCTTTTGTGTTTCACATTCTCAGAGTTGGCATTATGGTTTTAGAGTCTTTAGGGCATTAAAATCTATATTTCACTGTAACAAATAAGAGCAAATCTTAAGATTTCTAGCCGGAATTCTTTGCAGCCTTTCCCCTATTGATGTTTGCAGTTTCATTTAGCTCTGATTGTCCCTGGTGGTCTAAACAGGCAGGAATTCAGCCCTCACCAATGGATGCTGAGCTGCTCCCACCTTTTCCTGCCTAGGAAATGGATCACGGGGGCAAAGATTAGCCCCTTTTAACACTGGACAGAGTTGGGGGGGAAATGATAATGTCTATATTTTGGCTTTATCTATTGATTATTGCTATTGTCACTGCCTCTGCTGTTAGTAAGAGGGAAGAAAGAGCAATGGCCACACGAAAACAGTGAAGTCACACACACAGTTTGCAAAATGCTTTGGGATCTCACCAGCTGAAAAGGATCTATAAAATGTAAAATAAGCTCATTAGCAATAATACTTTTATGATCGTAAATAGAAACAGGTAAAGTCAAGCTGCTGGTTCTCTGAGCTTTTCACCGACCCCCCTAAACAGTAGGCTGTGGTGCCCTTCCTCTACTTTCTCTTAATTGCTCGTCTTGTATTCTCTAACACGCACCCCTGCAATTGCCATAAGCAAATCATTTAACCCTTAGGAATAATCCTGGGCAGGTGATGTCAGTGCAGAGCTGTGGCTGTAAAGACCAGCCATGCACAAACACCCAAAGAAAAGGTCTTAACAAATATGAAGTGCTGTATCAATAGCAAATACCACCACTGATTGATACTGACAATATACATGCAGAGGCCAAAGCGTATAGGGAGCTGTATTTCAGAGTTCTAGTCAAAATGAACCAGGCCAGGAGAAATGGAGAGCTGACATTCTGAACTTTGTCTGCAAGGCAGGACCACACTCCTAATGCACCGATTTCATGTACCGTAAGGTATTGTGACACGCTCCAGTGAGGATGTTGACAGGTGGTTTACCTAGGTTTGGTTAGGTGCTAGAAACAGGTTTTATCCTTACTGCATAAGATTGAGTAAATTAATTATAATGGAAGAATGGAAGATACAGAGAAAGCAGGTCCCTGAGATAACTGCTGCAGAGCAGCAAGTATATTCTGTTCTCCCTCACCTTCAGGTTCATTGAAGCCTTCCTTTGTGATGTGCCCTCTAACAGTCAGTGGAAGCAAGGCAGCAAACTTGGGATGTGAGGAAGGCAGCAAGTGTGGCTTAGTAGTTCAGAGCACCGCTGGCTCTGAATTCTGGCCTCACCACTTATTGGTTGTGTAACCAAAGGAAAGTTAAATTACTTCCTTATGCCTCATTTCCTCTGTAAAATACTGCCCTCATAATTATATGTGAGAATTAAGTGAACAATATATGTAAAAGTCTAGAACAGTGCCTGGCACACGGAAGCATTCACTAAAGATTACATACCTCTTATACACATCTTAGATAATCTGAGAGATGTTTTGAAATGCCCCAAATGGACACAACCTACTTTACCAGCTTAAAGATATGGTATAAAACCATATCTCTTTTTAGGATTCCAATTAAATGGCTTGAGCCATCTCACCCAACCGAATGTCCAGCTTCCTCGACATTCGAGGAAGATTAACCCTCCTGGGATAATCTTTAGGAGCCTTGGTGTCCTAAGGATCTATCTTGCTGCTAGAGCCAGAGCTTAGACATGCCCCCTAAGAGTGAGAACATGTTGTAACGATCACCGGGAACATGTTTCTGCTTGGGTTAATGCATTGCCAAGCTGCAGACGTGGTGACACAACAAAACCAGGGAAGTCAGAAGGCCTCTTGACTCATCTGGGATGACAGTATGGCAGTGTCTGAGGAAAGTGGCTGAAGCCTCATGCACCAGTGCAGTCCCACCCCCAGGTTGGTTTTTCAAGGTCTGAGGAAAGATCACCCTCCACCCCTTGTTAATGGCTGGCCAGAAAAATTTCATGTCAGAGTTGAGTAGGTGGTCCTGCTTGACAGACATTTCTTTTTTTTTTTTTTTTTGCGGAACGCGGGCCTCTCACTGTTGTGGCCTCTCCCGTTGCGGAGCACAGGCTCTGGACGCGCAGGCCCATCGGCCATGGCTCACGGGCCTAGCCACTCCGTGGCATGTCCGATCCTCCCGGACCAGGGCACAAACCCGTGTCCCCTACATCGGCAGGCGGACTCTCAACCACTGCGCCACCAGGGAAGCCCAACAAACGTTTCTTATTCACTCACACAGCTGCTTCCCCAGAGCATAATACAGGTTCAGAACCACTATTCCTTTGACTCCCTGACTTCATCAGGGCCTGGCCCTCTGACTCAGTCCCTTTCTACTCCCTATGCTAATTTTATTTCAGTAGACTCATTGTCTTTGTCATTGATCCTTGATCTGGGACACTCTTGATAGGTTTCAGTCATTTTGAATCTCCCACAGAAAGGTTGTGGGTCTCATCCCTTTACTTTAGGAAAACCTACCGTCTCATCTGAATTTGCCCATTTCTCCCCAGCTCTGAATGCTGACACCTTTTTTATCAGGAAAAAGTAAATTCTGCCTTACCAGACACAAGGCTACACTCTTACTTTAAAGTCTTTGCTTTGCTTGATAATTGTTTTTATGGATTATCAGTAGTGAGGGAGTGTTCTGAGAGCTGTCAACAAAGTGTCAAGTAGAATGACTGAACAGCACATATCATTTCCTTGTGACCTTTATTTGATTGTGCATTTGAACAACTCTACTTTCTCAAGAGAAAGTAAAGAGGAAAAATATTTTTCAGGAAGAGGAAACATCTTTATATACTACACATTTATTGAGCACTACTGCAGTGTTTTGAGTTTAAGATAATTGGAATATTTTGAATGTTTATCAGTATAGGAAAATTCATGTAGAGAAAAATAGACATTATTCAGTCTTCCTTGGACAGTTTGGTTTTTTCAAAAGCCCAAAGCCATTTAAATTATGTCCTAGAGTTTCAGTTAGCTATTGCTATATAATACCACCCCAAAACTTAGTGTTTTAGTTTTTTTTTAAATAAATTTATTTATTTTATTTATTTATTTTTGGCTGCGTTGGGTCTTCCTTGCTGTGAGCGGGCTTTCTCTAGTTGCTGCGAGCGGGGGCTGCTCTTTGTTGTGGTGAGCGGGCTTCTCATTGCAGTGGCTTCTCTTGTGGAGCACGGGCTCTAGGTGTGCAGGCTTCAGTAGTTGTGGCACGCGGGCTCAGTAGTTGTGGCTCGTGGGTTCTAGAGCGCAGGCTCAGTAGTTGTGGCACACAGGCTTAGTTGCTCCGCAGCATGTGGGATCTTACCGGACCAGGGCTCGAACCCACGTCCCCTGCATTGGCAGGCAGATTCTTAACCACTGTGCCACCAGGGAAGCCCACAACTTAGTGTCTTAAAACAACTGTTTTATCATCATTCATGACTCTGTGGGTTGACTGGGCTCGGTTGGGAGGGTCTTCTGCTCTACATGATGTCAACTGGGGCTGCTGTCATCTGGGGGCTCAACTGGGCTATAATGTCCAAGATGCTTACTCTCATGACTAGCAGTTGGTGCTGGCAGTTAGCTGGGAGCTCTGCTAGGGAAGTCTACCAGATTTCTTGGTTCTCCTCCATGTGGCTTCCTTATGAGTCTTGGGCTCCTCACAGCATGGTACCTGAGTTCCAAGAGGGAGGGTGCCAAGGGAACAAGCCCTGACGTGCAAGCGCTTATTAAGCCTCTGCTTGTATCTTGCTTGTCAAAGTCCCATTGGCCAAAGCCATTCATGTGGCCAAGCCCAGAATATGGGGACTACAGAAGGAGATGAATACTGGAGGTTCAAATTGAGGCTCACCAAAGTAACAGCTGACCACACCCAGAAACTCTTCTGAATTCTAAGAGAGCAAAATGGCAGTCCTAGAATTTTGGAGCTGGTAGGGACCTTAGAGATTTTACAGCTCAGCTGCTTTGTTTTGCAGATGAAGAGACAAAAACCCAGAGAAAGTGATTTACTATTCAAAGGGCAGCCCAGACCTGGACGATTCATTGTAAAGATGATTTCGAGTCAGGCTCTGTGCAGGTACTACCTACATACATAGGCTGGTCCAGCCCCTGGCTTTACAGAGCTCCGAGTCTAGGGGGCAAGTCTGCAGGTTAGATCTCCTAACATCCAATGCCACATTTAACCACGGTACTTCACTGCTTTCCCATTGTTAATTAAGTGTGTAATGACTATATTAAAGTTAGTTTCAGGTTCTAATTTATGACACAGTAGTTATAATTTAATATACACTTTATGGTACATTGGAGTCCCTGAATAATCAATGTGTACTCCCTCTAATCCTGCCTGGTTTATAATACTTGGAGAAAATTTTATTATTTTAAACAATTATAAGGATTTATAGTTCTTGAATCTTTGCTTTTGTGAAATATTTTCTTTCGTGTCTACTATTTACATGAAGCCAACTCCTTTGTCAGGAATACAGCCTCTAATTATAACATTGTTCCTGTGGGAAAATGTAATTTGCTTTTCAATGATCCACTTTATGACATGGTCTCCAGGAATGTGCTGCCTGCAATAAAAAGCAAGCAGAGACTGTGGACTCCTATAACTTCTTGCCAATTGCCTGGCACCGTTAAGACCAGTGTTTATAAAGTAGTTCTAATTTTTTTGTTGGCATGTGAAATCCAAGCTAGGAAATAATGACACATTTCACTGAGATGGAGTGTGCATATGGGGATGGGTAAGGAAGCAAACTAGGAAATGAGAAGTTTCTATGGTTTTCTCCACAGTCATCCCATCAGCATCCAAGTCCTGTCTGTTGTTCACAGCAACTTTTACTTTGGTTCTTTCTTCCCAAGAATAAAATGGCAGTTACAGTAATGAGTAGCCAATGCGGCGAGAGGGGCACACAGTGAGGTGGGATGACAAGGCAGGCTCCGGGTGCTCCCAAAAGGCTTCCTGTTGGAAAGAGAACACCCTTTCTCAGGGCCCGGTCCTGCTCCTCTGAGAGAAATTTTCTCATTGCTTTGATCAGGGATAATGTACTGTGGCTCCCATTTAACATGTGCTTGTGGAGGACAGGTATTCACCGAAGTAGAATATTTTCAGCAGAAAGCTTCCTGACCAGGGGCAATAATACTCGGGCCAGACCCGTTCACTTCCTCACAGACACTCTAATATTCTTGACTTTGGCTTCCCTAGGCCCCTGCTCCATCTTGCTTTCTGAGATCCTTTACCACTTGGCCCAAAGCATAGTCTGGATCAGGCCTCATGATTAAAAACAAATACTCCACTGAAAAGTAAGGGATAGCCGAAGAAACTATAATGCAGACTCCTCCACCCCTTAACTGAATACTAGATACGAATTCTTGCAGAGTCCAGAGGCCAAGTTCTCCCTCAGGAGCCCTACTGTGTCTTTCGTCTCAGCTCCTGTTATGAAACCTTTTTGCAGGGACCTCATTACCTCCTTTCACTAAGACAGATGGTAGCTGTCTTCCCTATCTGAAGTTCAGGCCACAGCACGTGAGCCCCCAAAAGAGAGGGTTGAAGAAGGCCCGCATTCCTCCTCATAACTGGTCCACTAGCCCCTCTGCTTCATAAACATCTGTTGCAATAACTCTACCCACAGTAAAACAATCTTTTGTACATCGGGGCTGGATCTTTTCTGAGGTTTAGGTTCTAAAGTTAGTGTGTCAAGGAAAATCTGCATAAGGAATTAACTTTGGAAACCACTTGGAGGAGAGCCACATTACAGATGGACACACCTTTCTCAGTACGCCTAGCAGGGCCTGGATGGCCCTTTAAGTTTGGAATAGGTCACCATTTCCTCAGCAGAACATCAGATGAAGTGGCTGTTCTGGGTTAAGGTTTATTTTAACTTCAGTGGGATACTCCTACAAGGCACAGGGTCTGAAAACCATAGAAGAGCAGAATCTAAGTTCCTACCCTCTCCTGTGGCAGTAGTGATGGCAATTTTTAACTGGTTCCTCACTCTCTTCCTATGTCCCTTTCTCCCTCCTTTCCTTTCTCCGTTCCTATAGGTAGAATCCTGTGAATTTCATGCAAGCCTGATGGGATGGCCTCAACATTATTATGCAAAGCAGTTTAACATCCCAGTGTGAAGAACTTTATAGTTCCAGATATAGTATATTTAGATTTATCTTTGTAGGACCAAAAAGCCTGTTAAAGTCCTTGTTTTTCTCTCCAAAACACAAAAGCAGTACACTTCCAAAGGTAAATTCAAACTGTAGTTTGTAGAGAAACAAAGTCTGCTGGAAGCTCTGAAATATGACCCTCTTGCTCACTCCAGCTTTTGGCCATGGATATGTAAGCAGTTAGCTCTCATCCCATCTAGAGTATCTAGTTTCAGTGCCCTTTCTCCCCACTGTCTCCACTTGGAAACCCTAACTCTTCTCTTCATACTACCCCAAAATGTGTCTTACACAAACTGGGCTTGGAACCTTAATGCAGGCCATCTGACCTGTCCAGAATGCTTCCGCGGTCTAGTTCCTCATCCCCTTCACTCTGCCTCCACTGAGCCTTCCCAACTTTTTTTTTTTTCTTTTTGCGGTATGCGGGCCTCTCACTGTTGTGGCCTCTCCCGTTGCGGAGCACAGGCTCCGGACGCGCAGGCCCAGCGGCCATAGCTCACGGGCCCAGCCGCTCCGCGGCATATGGGATCCTCCCAGACCGGGGCACGAACCCGTATCCCCTGCATCGGCAGGCGGACTCTCAACCACTGCGCCACCAGGGAGGCCCGCCTTCCCAACTTTTAACCCCTAGATCAGGACCCCAGAGCCACTCTCTTTTTTAAAAAAATATTTATTTTATTTATCGTTTGTTTGTTTATTTTGGCTGTGTCGGGTCTTAGTTGCAGCACATGGGATCTTCGTTGTGGCATGCAGGATCTTTAGTAGTGGCATGCGAACTCTTAGTTGTGGCATGCATGCAGGATCAAGTTCCCCAACTCGGGCCCCCTGTCTTACCCACTGGACCACCAGGCAAGTCCCACCCCTGAGCCACTCTTGACCATGATCTTTAATGCTCTCTCACACTCTTAATAATTGTACCACAAGGTGTCTTGATGCTTAGCTAACGTTGTGTGTCCCGTATGTGCCAGGCACTTTCTAAGAATTGTTGATGTATTAACACATTTACTCCTCACAAGCAGCTCATAAGGTAGGTATTATTGTCCCCATTTTACAGGTGAGGAAACTGAGGTAGAGAGAGGTTATGTAACTTGCCAAGGCCACATTTAATGATAGAGCCAGGATTCAGACCCAGAAGTTATGATACCAAAGCCTGTACTTACTATTACTGTGTTACACTGTTTCCCATTGGTGCTTATGTACAAACTCTATTTCTCGTTGTCTTTTTATCTTCTCTCTCACTTTGTTTATAACTTCCTTCAGAGCAGACATCATGATATACATATTTCCATAGCACTAAGGATTGTGCCTTGCATCAATAACTTATAGAATAATAATAAAGAAGCTCAATAAATATTTGTTGGATGATAAAAGGACTAAAACTAAAATATGGATCCTTATAAATTACATGAGTCTCTGGGTGTGGTTTGGGCTTACTAAAAGACCTCTGTTGTTTCTCAGGAACATAGTCATAACAGTTTACCAAACACTTGAATATGATTTGACTCTCAGGACACTCTTATGATGTTGGTGGAGCAGATATTATGCCTATTCTACAGCTGGAAAACTGAGACAGACACAAAGAAGTTGGTTTGCCTCCATCACCTTTAGTGTGAGCTAGACCCAGAACCCAAGTCTCCCAAGTTCTAGTCCTATAATATTCTACCTCAGATTTTGCCCAAGTCTAGCTCAGTCTAATGCAGGCCATGATTTAGTTCTGGGTTTGTCCATTAATGAAACCAGGCTGTTCTATTCTAATGGATATAAATGGTAGCATTGAAAGGGTTGGGGTGCAGCAAAGTGGGGAAGGACACATTCCATTCAAATACTGGACCCAGTCTAAGAGGACAACACCCTCAGGATGATCATGGAAACAGGTTTAAATTAATGGCATGCTATTCAACAATACCTTCATCCATTGTTGAAAAATCAAGTGGTGGGAAACAGGTAAATATCAGAAAATATAGAAAGTAATTTCAGAGAAAGAAAAAGTGGAGTTAGTCATAGGGCGGTTTCCAGAATGCAAATCAGAGAAGTTTTTATTTTGGAGGGATAAGGTAAAAAGAGGAAATACTTGTACTAACAAGTAAAAATTCAAGTCAAAGCCAGAATTTGAGCTGGCAGGCCTTGTTTGGAAATTCCTTTTGTTTATAATGTAGGTTTTTTCCCCTTTGTGAAGCAGATGCTTATGCAAGCATTACCAGTGTTGTCAATAATACTGTAACATTTGCCTTCCATCCCTTTGTTGCTCAGGGAACATGTTGGGTTTCGGCACATTTAGCTTTGCCATTTACTCCACAAATCGCAGCTGTGTAGTGCTACAACTAAGTCTATTTTACTGAGAATAAAAATTGAAAAATATTCTCCTAACAACCTTTCTAGTAATCATAGGCCTGCAATACTTTGGAGTGTGGTGGTTTTTTTTTTTTTTTTCTTTAAACAACTTGGTTTCAGTACAATAGTGCTTCAATAAGAATCTTCCTGCAAATTTAATTCAAAAGGGAAGGCTTTTGTTGTTATTAAACACAGTGGCAGTTTGTACATCTCTAGATCATTATGTTGCTTCTCATTATGGTAATTCATTTGCTTCTGCTTTGTATGGATATCAAATAAAAATCACTCTCCCTCCTGGCAAGTGATTGCCATTATGGAGACACTCTGGGAGCCCGCCTAAGCAGTGCTTGGTGTCATAGCAAACACAATTAGCAAAATAGCATCCAGAGTGGCTTTATGGAGTTGCCCTGTGGTGAGGCTCTGTGTTTTCTATTTAGCAGGGCTGTAGATTACTGGGCTTTGCCGTGTGCCTTCTCTATTTTCATCTTTGTACCATTTTCTATTCAAGTGGAACAGTGTGAGGACTTTGTGTGAATTTTACTTTCCCTCTTTTTTTTCTTATGGGCTCTTCCTCAGCACTTGCTGGGCTCAGAGAGCCCTGAGTTATTCTGCCTTCCTAGGAGCCCATGTTTCTCTAAAGAAGGGTTAATTACAGCATCACCAAATGTCCACTCTGATATCTTTGTGTATTTACTTAAAATTTTTTTTAACTTTTTATTTTATATTGGAGTATAGTTGATTAACAATGTTGTGTTAGTTTCAGTTGTACAACAGAGTGATTCAGTTATACATATATATACAGGTATCTATTCTTTTTCAAATTCTTTTCCCAATTAGGTTGTTACATAATATTGAGCAGAGTTCCCTGTGCTATACAGTAGGTCTTGTTGGTTATCCATTTTAAATATAGCAGTGTGTACATGTCAATCCCAAACTCCCTAACTATCCCTCCCACGCTCCCTTCCCCCCTGGTAACCATAAGTTTGTTCTCTAAGTCTGTGTATTAATTTTTTATTTTTTTGTTGTTGTTGCTCTCTCTTGCCACTTGTCAACAATTTGAGAGGTACTGAGTTTTGTATGAAGTTAAACTTTAAAGGTCATATTAATTCCCTCTGTATTTGAAGAGAAAACAATTTACACTCTTCTGCGGTGGACAAATTTGAGGTGAGGCCTCAACCCTGGCTTAGGTGCCTCAGTGGGTGAATAGCCTCGACAGGGTTGGCAGCACCTGCTGCCTCTTTGAGATAAAAGACAGACATTGTTCTTGGCTGAGCCCTGACGAAGAAGAGGGTCTGTATTTAGTTGGAATGGTTCTTCCATGTGGAGGCAGAGTGTTGGGCCTGTGTTTGTGGTTGACTCTTCCTCAGTCTTTAACATTTGTTTTCATTGTTCTGGGAAGATTTTCCTGATGCCTCTAGGCAGGAATGATGCTCTGATGTTTAGGCCACTTATGGCACACCTTTCTCCTCAACAGCCTAGTTTTTTTTTTTTTTTTTCTTGCCCTCTTCCTCCCCCTTCCCTCCTCCCTCCTTCTGCTTTTCTGCTTCCTTTCTGATAAGAGAATCTGTAGCCTGTGCCCTGGGGATAATCCTCTTTTAGCTCTAAGAGGTGATTTATGGTTGGTCAGAGTTAATCAGAGACTCAGATTTCTCCTCCAAGTGATTTAGATACAATTTTGGCCAATGAGACTTGAGGGGAAGTCTGTTAGGAGACTTCTGGAACAGTTTTCCTTTCTTATTAAAGGAAATGCATGTTAAGAGAAACTCTTCTTTTTCTGCTTCTGCGTGAGGATGTGATGCCTGGAGCTGTGGCAACAATCTTGTGATGATTAGAGCCAACCATGATGATAACAGTCAACATGCTGAAAATGACCAAGTAAAAATCTGGGTGTTTGATGAATTTTTGAGTCACTGAATTAGCTTACCCTGAACTTCTTTCAGATGAGATAATACATTTCTTATCATTTAAGGTATACCTAATCCCATTTTCTCCTGTTTGTAGCCCCAAACACCATAACAGATAATACTACTCTACTTTGTACCTTTAGAAATGGTCTTACTGGAAGATGCTGTAATTATTTTTTTTTTAGAGTCTAACTCCTTTATTAGATGGCAGTTTCTTGAGGGTAGGTCTGATTCATTTTGTAGTCCCTGGCACTTAGATTGGACTTGTTATGTACTGGTGCTCAACCAATGTTTGTTGGATAAACACTATATAAGAGGAATGTTCATCATCAGGCAATCCAGACTCACTGGCTGAGCACTTCGCCATATTTTAGCCCAAACCTGTCAAGAAAGGAAGAAAAGCCAAATGAAAATTCTCTTGCACCTAAATGCAGAAATCAGATGCAGTATTCCTCTGCACTATCTTTTCTGCTAAAATTGGTCAGTGTTTCTCTAGATGAGCTATACCCAGGAACATTTTGCTGTTTACCTTCTTCAGAAAATATGTTTCTGAAAATTATTCATAAATATAAATTTTGTAAATATATTTTAATTATGATTCAGTCAATATCTAGAGGAATCCTGTGTCACCCCCACGCAATCATAGTTAAATGAATAAATAAAGGAAGGGAACTCTGTTAGTCACTATTTAATTTATCAGAATTCCTAAGATTTAAATACGTGTACAGAGGAAACTCATTTTTTATACAGAACTCAAAGTCATTGCCCTTTTTTGGGGGCCTGTATTTTATGAAAAGTGAAAAATGAAAAGTAGACAAGGTATCATGAAATTGATTTTGTTTCAAAACTTTCCAGGTTATATCACAAGATGTGTGCTCATTCAGCTCCATTTCCTAAGTTTTTATAACTACAGTCCAAGCCAGCTTTTAGGTTAGTGATACATCTTTTTTAAATTGAAAGAATGTTTAGAGTGGCGGTTCTAAAAGCCTGTCCAAACAGAACCTGCCGACAGTAAAGAAAGTGTAATGGTGGCAACTTACAGACTCAGGCACTGTGCATCCCTGTGCCCAGCGTCAGTGTTGTCAGCTGGCCTAGAGGCCAAGGGGTGCCCTTTCCCCGTCTGCTCTCACCTCTTGGGTTGTTCTCTAAGATTAAAAAAAACTTTTTGTTACTTAAAAATTTTCTTACTATGCATTTTTATTTTTTTATTTTTTTATTTTTGCGGTACGCGGGCCTCTCACTGTTGTGGCCTCTCCCGTTGCGGAGCATAGGCTCCAGACGTGCAGGCTCAGCAGCCATGGCTCACGGGCCCAGCTGCTCCGCAGCATATGGGATCTTCCCAGACTGGGGCACGAACCCTTGTCCCCTGCATCGGCAGGCAGACTCTCAACCACTGCACCACCAGGGAAGCCCGCATTTTAATTTTTATCTACCCCTTGGGGTTGACTTTCTCTTTGCACAGTGGCCTGGGCCTCTCCCTTGCTTCCTGTCTCCCTCCTGTGTGGAGATAAGACCAGGTTTTGGGTGGAAGCACAAGCAGGGTGAGATGAAGGTGCCACTCCTGCCCCTGTGTTCCCGGTGGCCAAGCCGGAGCTTCTGCATCTGTGCTTCCACACTTCCATACGCCCATGTGAGCTCTTCCTCCTCCATGATTCTTCTCCTTGCCTCTCCCTGTCAGGTTCACTCTGTTTTACATCCTCCAGCATGCACTGTACCTGTACCTTGTGCCTGTTTCTCTGTTTCCCTGAAAGGCAGGAGAAGCTCATTCCCATCCTTCAAGCACAGTCAGAACATCAGTCAGGGTCCGTGGGTAATGGTGTTGGGGCGAGGCTGCTCCTTCTCTCTCTCTGTTGTCAGCTATTCTCTAGTGTGTGAGTGGAGGAACAGGGATGCTGCTGAATGTTGCTCCCTAACTTGTTCAGGGCCACAGTGTTGTGCTGTTTGTGCTTTGCATAAAGGCTCTGGACTGATGGAGTGAGGAAAGGCTAAAATCTAGTCCATAACCTGCTCACCAAGCTGTGTGACTGATGTATGTCTGCTGGAAGAAGGGGTGCCTTATTCATCCTATAAAGACAACTTTTTCAGTTAGCTCAGCAGTGCAAGCTACATTTTTCTAGTTTGCACAAAGGCTCTGGAATGGCTACAGAAGCCCCTGCACCAATGCCATGATACCCTCCAGTCCTGTCTCCACCAGAGCTTCTGCCAGGGCTCTCCAGACCAACACAACTGACACTATGATAGAAGTACAAAATGTTCCTTTTTGAAGAGCCATGTGGGTCTCAGAAAACCCAGTGTAGTGTGGCAGGAGGAGAAGTGGTAACTTAATCTGTCCTTTTGTACCATGCAGTGGAAAAGCCCATAGACTTAGGCCTCTGGATGCTCTTTCTCCCCACCTCTTTCTTCCTTTCCACACAGTCCTCTCTTTGGAATTCCCTGGTCCAGTGTCTACGGCCTTCTGGGACATTTTTTTACCTCCTCCTACACAGGAGGAGAATTTTCAGGCCTGTTCCCTCAACACCTCTCTGTATGGTACGAGACCATACAGATGAGAGCCTCAGGCTTTGGTTGGATGAAAATAGCATCTCTTCTTCATTTGGTCACTGTCAACTGCACAGGGTTGGGATGTTGGTCCCTGTCCCACGAATTGAAAGATCTCTAGTTCCAGTTTAGTTTTCCCATGAGTAAGAGTTTCCTTACTAGTTTTCCTAAGAACCCAACCCAACTTGCCAAGTCTAGCATTGATGTTTTTGATGTCCATACTGTTTAGTCTCATATGAAGAAAGCCTATTTTTCTTGTTAGCATGACTTTGACCTTTTCCACTTTAAAACCGTAGCTCCTGGCATTACTGTGCTAAAGGACATTTGACATTTTCATGGTTTATTCGACAAGGGTCACCATACTATCTCTAAATAGCTTTTTCTTTCCCATCCAGTGGTACCAGTACTGATTATTATTTCATATCTTCCCTTACCTCTAATACAAAGTCAACATGGGTTCTAGTTTATCAAGTCATCAACTTTTTAACCCCAATATGAAAATGAAAATGAAAAGTTGGACTGGTATAGGAGGGAACCTATTTATCCCTGACATTCCCTTACCTTCATTGCACTTCCAAGGGAGAGGAGACTGGTCAGCAGAAAGAGGAAAGATGTCCAGCACGTTGAGGTGAGGTGCTGCCAGGGAGACTTGTCTGCACTCCCATGGGAGCTGTTCACCACATCTGTGGCTGGAATTGGAAATGACTGATGGAACGGAGCATCAGAGGTGTCTGCTACATGACCAACAAAGTAAAAACAAGGGGTCTTAAGGTTTATCCTCAATTCTGGCCTGAAATACATCCTCTCCAATCATGAGGTGACAAAGAAAATGTATGGTCTGTTACTGCTTCCTCTCAGTTTCTTCTCATGCTTTTCTGAGAGTTTTCTAATCAGTTATTTACTGTTTCAACTATAGTTGATTTCCATCTCCAAAATCAAAGTTAAAAAGTAATTAAGTAACAAAAATATTACAAAATAAACTTTAGAATGTAACTGTACATTTTACTTTCTATAAGCCTACTTTATATATTACTTAGAAAAAGGAAATAAAGCAACAGTATCTCAGAAAGGAGTTAATTTTTCAAAACATATTCAAGTACAGTGACTGCGTAAGGGGAAAGGTTGAGGTTTGTTGGTGTGATAAAGGAGGGAGAAGGGGAGATTCAGTTATCCTAAGAAGGTGAGGATAAGGTGAGGAAAGTGTGAGAAGGGGTGAATCCTTAAACTCCTCTGAATCATAGGCTTTGACGTCTGAGTTTAAGTTCTATCATGAGGCCAAAGGAAACTTACTATATGGGTGTTTGGAGAGAGAGAAGGGGATGAAGTGGAGAGCTGTGGTTGGTTGACTGGAAGAGATAAAGAGCTTTTTGTTTAATAAGAAGAGGAGGGCTTCCCTGGTGGCGCAGGGGACACGGGTTCGTGCCCCGGTCTGGGAAGATCCCACGTGCCCCGGTCTGGGAAGATCCCACATGCCGCAGAGCGGCTGGGCCCGTGAGCCATGGCCGCTGAGCCTGCGCATCCAGAGCCTGTGCTCTGCAACGGGAGAGGCCACAACAGTGAGAGGCCCATGTACTGCAAAAAAAAAAAAAAAAAAAAAGGAAAAGGAGAGAGAATTGAAGATAGTTTTTTCTCTTTTAAGATCATACAATTCTTGATAGCCCCACATACAGTTCTTCCCACCATTTTTTGAGTTTTCAGGCTCTCTGTATCAGAGGCAGGGATCTCCCTTAGCTGTGAAGATAGACATGTCTAGCAGAGGAGTCTGAACACTGGCGAGCTGTCCTCACTGAGGCCTTGTACTGCTGAGAGTGCTGAAGTGCTGATTCAGAGCTAAGGCTTTTTTGCTTATTTGAAACATTAATAAATTGTAAAAATGCATACAAATTCTTATAAAGCAGTCTTCTGAAAGAAAAAGCTAAGAGGAATTTAAACTTTCATGTGCATGTGGATTGTATCTATCACATCCATCTATTTCTCTCTGTACCCACTGCATCTCCAATCTCCACTTATTTTTGCTGCCACCGTACTAGTTCAGGCCATCACCAGCTCTTCCCTGGATTACTCTCACTACTCTTTTTCCCCTAAATATTTTCCTCACAGGTCTTTCACAGAGATGTTTCTAAGACAAATATTGGACCACGGTCTATCCTTGCTTAAAATCCTTCCAGCTCCCGTGGTTGCTCTTAAGATAGGTTCCAAACTCCTTAGCTTGAAATAATTCTTAAGATCACGAGGGTAGGAAACATGTCTATCTTCTCAACATATGTCTTTGAACCCAGCACACTACAAAATAATAGGACTTAGTAAATTTTTATTTTTAACCACCTCTTCAAGGTAACTTTAGCTCTTTAGGGTGGCTCCCTTACAGGAAGTCACTCAAGCATCCAGGCCATTCATATCTGGATAATCTAGTTTCTGTGGCCACTATGGCAGAGGAAAAGAGAGATAGAGGATTGTACAAGGACTTTTCACTGTCTTAGTAAAGAAGACCACACTCACAGCCCATCGGCCGGATTAGATATATGGTTCCAGCCTACATGCAAAGGAGTTCGGGAACACTATCTTCTTGCGTGCCCACAAAGAGGAAAAGGAAATGGAACTTGGGGACTATGTAGCATTGTACCTGCCACAGAATTAATTAAGAATGAACAACACAGACTTTTGCAAATGCACTGTCTGTATTGTGGTAGCCCTGTCTGAGCCGTGGAGGTTGAATTTCAACATGTAAGTGGGTATGAACAATTCCCCCGACGGTTCCTGCTGTTTTCACTCTGCCATGCTTGTGGAAAAAGAGTGGATCTTGAATTTTAGGGAGGAAAGGACCATTTTCAGTATTTGGGCCAGAGGATTAGGAGCCCATGATAGGAGCCCATGACTATTGGATAAAGTGGTCTAGAGATTCCCATCAAAGGTGGTGGAAAGAGGAATACAAGATGAGTGATGACACCATTACACTGGAATCACCTGAGAGGGAGGCAGAGGCTCTGAAGTTGGCTTTGGAGTGTGTGAGCTCTAGGAGTGGCAACAGCAATGCAAGAGTAGGCTATTCTTAGCACTCACTAGTATACAGGCCAAACTTTCACTATATCTTTGGCCAACCCACTGACTGGTCTTGGCTGTGCCTTTAAGGCTATCAGGAAGAGAACAGTGTCCATGCTTGGATAAAATCTGCACAGAGTGGTTAGCTTGGGGGAGTGCATTATGTGATGACACAGTGAGACATGAAAGCTCGGGTATTGTAGAGTTTGGAGGGCACAGTGGGAAAAGGGACAAGTAAGCACTAGGACTGATTTGCAGAACATGAACGAATGGTCTCAAGAGTCCCAGAAATTACTTAGGCTGTGAAATACCTATAGAAACTTTTGACTTCCTCTCACTGTGGGCATTTAAGAGTCTAGCATCACTATGGTTAGGACATAAAAAGAAATGTGACCCTATTTTGTAACTTAGTTGGTGACATGGGACATTTATGTTACAAATATAGTGAACATTGGAAGAGTACTTCAGAGCCTGTACTGACATACATTAGCCCTGACTCTTCTCCTCTGACCATAGAAATTACACGTAGCAAAAGAGAGAAAAAAGCACTTTGCCAGAAAAGTTAACTAATAATATTCATCATTGTTAATGATAAATGGTATCCACAACAACAATGACAGCAAGCTTACCATGACAATAACAAACACTGCAAACTTATTTGTTCTTGATATTTCCTGGGTGCCTACTTCTCTTATTTTAATCTTTGTTTTGTTTTTAAAATTATCTAACTCATTTTAGTGTCAGCTTTAGATGCTGCAGTCATCAACTTGGAAAGGTTGTAGCCTTGGACAAAAGTGTCATTCTATATGTTTGATATATTCAGCTCTGCATCAGGAATCTATTTGCAAAATTGTCCAGTTTGAAAGTGACACATTTGATTCACTTGACATTCCTTTTTCTAGCACAGAAAAATTTGCAGGAATTCAAGAGGTGCTGGCACTAGTCACCAAGGAGAAAGGACAATAAAGGGATGTGTAAAGTACTCAAGAGAAAATTGTTTTATGTCATTAGTAGTTGAACAGAATGAAGAGTCCTATGAAGTAGAACTTCCCCAAACAAAAGCCAATGACATCTGGAAGGGAATGGAAGCTTTTAAAGTTTTTGATGTTAACTAGTTGATTTAGATTTTAATATTTTAACATAATTTATTGTAATTATTTAAGTACTACCTATTGATTGTAGAAAATTTAAGAGTATAGCTAATATAAAAATGCAGAAAAACAAAACAGTAAAAGAAAAATAATTATCCATAATTCTGTCACCAAAGAGAGCTATTATTCTTATTTTGGTATAATTCCTTCCATTCTTTTTACAGTGTGTGTATAAATTCTTCTTTTTATTGTTATTATCTCTATAAAAAGGAAATAATTTTATATAAGTGGAAATCCTTATGTTAAGAAGCATAATTGCAGTTTGAAGTCCCACTGTAAATTCATGACCTAGTTTTTGTTGGACCCTCACTGAATCTCTCTAATGTAAAATACTTCCAGACATAAAGGAGACCCAGTCCTGCCCTCAAAGAGCTTATGATCTGAGGAAGGAGTCAAGGCAGACTAACATTTAAATTAAATCAAGGAGTACTTACTGAGAAATTATGTGACTAGAGTGCAATAGTACAATATTTTTTTCCTTTTTATATAAGTTAATTCCAGTAAGAGGAACACCTAGTAATACTTAATGTTCAAAAACTTTCAGAAAGGGACTCAAACCAATGTAAACTTATGATTAGAATACATTACTGGAAGTCTTACAAAACATACAATAATAAATAGCACAGATGTCACATTCTCCCACTGTCTAGCTGTCTGATCTTGTGTAAGTTACTTAATGTCTTTGAGCTGCAGTTTCCTCATCTGCACCATAGGGGAAATGATTCCCACTGTTTGGGGATATTGTGAAGCTTATAAGAGATATACGTAACAACATTTTTGGCATAAGAAATGTGTTTAAGCAATGGTAGGGACTACTATTGGAGAGGGTGAATGAGGTGACTTCCTCTTAGCCTGCTACTGGATGACCTGAAATTAGAACTGGCTGGAAAGTGTAGCAATTTGAATGTGCTGCAAACTCCAAAAGAGCAGTGGTTTAAAATGGTGGTTGGGCTGATATAAACACAAGAATGGTATAAACTGTTAATGCGTAAGCATTAGGCTGTTGAACATAAACACCCTGAACTCATAAACTATTAGATAGTTGAGGAAACTCAACCACTCTCAAAGCATTTTTAAACCTTTTAGCAAGAGAAGGATTTATTTCTCATTTTCAGTGTTATAATACAAAGACATTTGAGGTTATACTCTAAAGAGAATATAAAGCGTTTGTTTCTGTTGCAGATTAAGGGAAGATAAAGGACATATCTGTTAGATACTAGATAAGCTGATTTGGAAATTTAGAAGCTCAACCAGTGTTATTGCCCAGATTAAAGGCCAGTGCACCAATGCAGAGGTGGACTGCAGAATTCTGAATATTTTCTTGACTCTGTGCCCTTGTATATACTCTTCTATTTGCCTGGACACAACCTGTGTCAAAAAACTGGCTAACTCCTGATTATCCTTTAGGTGGGCCTCTCTGCTCCTTCAAACCTGGTTTTAAAGGCCTCTTCTATGTGTCTTCACAGAATTTTATTCTTCAGTTAATGTTACCCTTTTCACATTTATGGAGGTTAAAGAGTGGGAATGTGGCTGAGTAGTACAAACTGTTTATACATTTACACTATATTTAGTATAAAAATGCTTTTAGCTAAAAGAAGGATTCTCCTCTCCTAAAAGTCCCAGGTGTCTCTAGCTTTTAGTAAAGTATAACTTCTGCAGCTCAAAAGTAGGTGAGATCAGAATGTTCCGAGGCAGTTTCATCAAGCCTTATTCCCATTCTCTCAGAAGTCGGCTGTTGAGTCCAACAGCAGTATACGTTCCAGATGGTCTGTATAATTCAAGTAAATCATGCGCGTCATATAACAAAACCTAGAAAGTGTATTCAAAAATGTATTTTATGGACCTTACTCAGAAACCCTTTGGCCAAACCAAGTCTGATGACTTGGATTTCTCTTACTCTACTGCTGATTAAATGATACTGACCACCTACTGCAAGGGGAATAGGAGGGGTATTTCCACAGTGCTCTGGAGTGAAATTGTCCCTTTGTATATATGCCTTCCCTATGCATCTGTGGATTCCATGAAGGCAAGGGCCACACCTTGCTCTCCTGTATCCTCTGAGCCTAGTACAATGCCTGTCACACAGTAGATGCTCACAAATGTTTGTTGAACGAAAGAATGGAAGATTCATCAGTAAGGGCCTGGGTGGTCCTTTAAACCTGAGCTCAATTTATTAGAAACCAAGAGTTGGCTTCCTCTTCAAGGTTAGGGCAGGCTCAGCCTTCAGCACATTATCATTGCTCAGTTGCTTCTCCAGGGAGGGGAGAACATCTGTCTGCCGTGCCCAGAAGACCAAAAACTCCTTTTAATGCTGCAGAGAAAAACCCCAGAACTCTTCTTTCCGTATCAGAACTACACTTGGGTTTAAGAGCTTCTGAAATTGTGTATAAAAAGTCCTTTTTTCCCCTAGAGTAAAAGTTCTTAATTTTAATCAGATTCTCAAAATTGTCTATAACCCTTCAAAAGGGTAAGAACCATTGCTCCAAACCCTTTCTTGAAATGGGCTCAGGGGGATCACTTTTGATATTGTCACCAGGTAAAAAGCACTGAATATGCCACTATTGGAATATTTTATTTTTCTTCATGGATCAGTGCTATCTCCATGCCTGGTATATCTTTGCCAAAGAGAGGTCTGCTGGCTATAAGTTAGCTTTCTTAATTTTACAGTAGAGGTCAATGGCTTGCTTACCTGTCCTGCCCCAAGTTTCTGGTTTTACCACATGGAAGCTTTGTGCTTCAGCAACTTACCTAGCCTTTCTAAAGCTTGGTTTCTTCATGTATAATGGAATATTCCTCTCCTCTTAAATATAAGGTTCTTAGCTCATAAGGTTGTTCATCCATTCACTTATTCACTCAGCACATATTCATGGAGAACTTACTATGTACCAGGTAGTATTCTAGGGCTGCACAGAATGGATATGGTACAGATATTCCAGGGGAAGGAGTCAGATAATGAACAAATAGGAAAACAGGATAATATCAGATAGTGATGAGTGCTATGTAAAAAAGTTCAAGTAGAATGATGCAAAAGATAGAGAGTGACTGGATGGCTAGTTTAGACTGTGTCATCATGGAATGCCTCTCTGAGGGGATGACACTGAGGATGTGAAGATCAAGGCAGAGGAAGTAGCTAGTGCCACAGCCCTGAGGCAGGCATGAGCTTGATGATATCTGAAGAATGTGTGGCTGACGGGATCCCAGAGGTCAAGCGGTGTGGCTTTGAAAGTCATGGTAAGGAGCTTGGAATGGAGCTCCTAAGTATAGTGGGAGACTTTTGGAAGCGTTTTAAGCAAGGGACCGATATGCTCTAAAATACTATATAAAAGATCACTCCAGCTGCTGTGTGGAGAATGAATTGTAAAGAGCTAAGAAAGAAAACTCATTAGGAGTCTACTGTAGATGTCCAAGCTATAGACAATGGTGGCTTGGACTAAGGTGGAGGTGTAGAGATGCGGGGAGGTGGTGGAATGTAGGTATGCGTGCATAGCACTCGGGGCCCATGCCTGATGCACAGTGAGCACTTAATAAACTCCAGTTATTACTGTTATCATCGTTACTATTATTGGCTTGGTGAAATGAAATTGGACCAAGTAATGGGTCAACAGAACAGTGGTTTTAAGAATATTACTGAGGGGGTTCCCTGCTGGCCTAGTGGTTGGGATTCTGGGCTTTCACTGCTATGGCCCGGGTTCATTCCCTGGTTGGGGAACTGAGATCCTGCAAGCCGCGAGGCATGGCCAAAAAAAAAGAAAAAAAAAAAAGAATATTACTGCATTTAGAGAAAACTAAGATGAACCAAATATTATTTGTATGTGGAGATTTAATTAATGTTACTTTTCTGACACTGTCTTGGATGCAGTGTTTTCAATACTTTTCTCTTTGTGTTTTGAGAAGAAATCCATCATTTATTTCTTTCCGGACACACTGTTGAGTCATTTTGCAGTGAAAGAATCTTGATTATCTTCAAATGACAGATGTGAAATAGTGAATTCTAAGTTGTGTGGAAGATGTAATATATTGCATTGCTCTGGAATTCATTATGATCAAGGAGTTGGAAAAAATAGGGAGTTAATATCCAGGAGGAAAGCAAAACTAAAAAAAAATGACACAGATTAATATATTTATGGATACATGTCATCCAGTTTGATGCCAGAAAAGCCAAATGAAGAAGTAATGTTCTGAAAACAACTCACAGTTACCAAAACCACTAAGTTCTGAGTCAGAGAAATATGAAGACTAGGAACATTCATACATATATAGTTGCTATGGAGTTATTTGAAGTTGAGAGAGAGAGATAAAGACAGAGGTGGGGAGAGGGGGAGGGAGGGAGGGCAACACGGGGTGGGGGGGATAGAGGGGAGGTGGGGGGGGAGAGAGAGAGAGATGGGGAGAGAGACATGTAGATGTTCTTTTCCCCCCTTTTCAGAAGTGTGTCTTTGGCTCTACACTTTAACAAATGCATATATCTTTTCAGTCTACCCTTATCAAGCAAGCTCGTATTTACAAGCTAAATTATTCTGAGACACAGAAGTCTTAAATGAAAGACAGATATCACTGCAATCCTTTAAGGTCATGCTGATCTCTACAAATGTTAGAATTCACTACGGTAAGGTTGGCTTTTCAGCTAAGTGACCCGACCACTTTAGAGTAATCCCTGTAATGAGTATAAATGTAGTAACACATCCTAAGAAAACGCTAGGTTCTAAATGATAATACTCTACGAGGCCAGAGAAAGTTTGTTTTCTAAATGTGGACACCAGTATTCTCCAAGCAGTGTGGTTTCTAGGTATACTGAAGCATTTAGAGTACCCAGAGTGGGACAACAATTTTGGTAGTGAATTTTTGCTACTTTCAAGATTCTTTTCTTTCTTCCTTTTTTTGGGGGGTGGGGTGGGGGGATTCAAATGGAAATAAGTGTCTATCAGTAGTATAATAAAGAGATAGTTGGATCATTAGAGATACACTTTTTTAAAAAAATTTATTTTTTAACATCTTTATTGGAGTATAATTGCTTTACAATGGTGTGTTAGTTTCTGCTGTATAACAAAGTGAATCAGTTATACATATACATATGTTCCCATATCTCTTCCCTCTTGTGTCTTCCCCCCTCCCACGCTCCCTATCCCACCCCTCTAGGTGGTCACAAAGCACCAAGCTGATCTCCCTGTGCTGTGCGGCTGCTTCCCACTAGCTATCTATTTTACGTTTGGTAGTGTGTATATGTCAGTGCTGCTCTCTCACTTTGTCCCAGCTTACCCCTTAAATCAACAAAACAAAATCATCTAAAATATAAGCAAAAAACTTCACTCCCAAAAGTATGTTTTGTGGATCACTAGCTCTTCAAGGCATCACTTGAAAGAAATCTCAGACATACTGACTGCTGTATTCCCCTCTCAGATATGCTTGGCCACACAAGCCCATTCTGCCACTATGTGGCATGACCTCTTAAAGGTCATGTTCAGCCACAATCTCATTAAAACTATAAGAAAGTTCAGCAGAACAAGTACAGTACCTGGAGCTGTAGCTGGTTCTCGGGTTGTAATTGATATTTATCATCTCCCTCCTCCACCACCCGTTCTAGATCTCCTCTACCCCTGGCCATCACTTTTGCTGCTTTAGATTGCTTGCCTGATGGAATAGCTCAGACCTTTATCTCTGAGAATCTGTCCCTCTGTTACCATGCCCTTGTGAGGCTGTGATCACTATAATTTCCCATTCACCATTACCATCAAGAATAAGGCACCAAGAGACACCTCAGTGAATCTCCTGAGTTCCAGGCATATGCCTCCTTGCCTCCATTACATAACAGTAACCCCAGCACCTCATGATCATTAAGAAAGATTTCTCCCATCAGTATAGTAACTCCTTCCTTTGATTGCTGGTCCATAGGCATGAAGAGCCCAGAGTGACCATGCAGCAGTTGTGGCTGCAGGCTCAGTGGAACTCTTTCCATGTTCCCTGGTGAAAGGGTAACCCCACTGGGAACCAGGACCTCTAATCCAGCAGAACCTAAGTTGTAGGAACGGGAAGCACAAATATGAAGTGAGTTATCAGGAGTGGTGGTGAAAGGGGCCAATTTTACTTCCGTCCCTTCATCCCTAGACCAATATATTTTAGCTATTGGGGTGCAGAACCAATATATCAGCACAGTGCATCTGAGGGAACTCCCCAACCTGGAGGGTTTCATGTCTGAATTGCTGTCTTATCTGAATCTTTAATAGGCCATCTACTACTACTACTTCTGGATGAATACACTTAAGGTAGGACAAGTGAACTCTGAGGTCAGGTACCCTTCCTGCTTCTGGATGAATATACTTATGGTAGGACAAGTGGACTCTGAGGTTAGGTACCCTTCCTGTTGACATATATCCTTTGCTGCAGACTGTGTCCTGTCATCAAAGGCAATGCTATTTGGGCTCCCATGGAGGTAAATCGAATTCTAAAAGTCCTCAGATGATGGGCAGGGAAGGCAAACACACATAGAGAAGGTTTCATTTTTGATCTCTCCAGAGTGAAATGTCTCAAGACACGGAGAGTGGCACTAACAGCTAAAATTCTACCTAAGCTGTGAGATTGCATCTAATTTAAGCTTTGTGCTTAATTGATTAACTTGATTATTGTTTCATAACTATTGAATGCCCACGGTTTAAGCTTCTAAATTTTATGGAGCTCCACTCCATAACACTGAAGCTCCAGTGGTGAGACAAGTCCACTCATGGAATTTCTGTATTTTTGAGGTTGCTGCTTTTACATAAAGCCACCCTAGGACATTGAAGATTTGATAAGCATACAACAAAGAATTTGTTTTATTGTCTGGTGGAACTAATTAAATGTATGGATGGACAAACGAGTCCAATCAGTGTGTGCCTCTAATTCATCCAAGAAATCCCAAGAGAATGAGATCTGCTTCTATTGACGTCTTAATTGCTATAAGTCACCCTGGCTTTCCCAGATCTAGGTAAATAAAAATCATAATATACACTTTTGGGGGGCATGTTGTCCTTAGACTGGTGATCCAGAATTCATTTTTTTTTTGTATTCAGGAAGGAATTCATATTCCTATATCTAAAAATATTGAAAAACTTAGTGTTAAGAGGACTCATTCTATGCTGGCTCTATTGCCTCCCAGAGACCCGCATATGGGCAGGCATATACACATTCCTTTCACATGGGAAGAGAATTGGGGGCTGATATAAAGATATACAAGACCAGCTAGGTAGTTCCTTCCTGCATTTATTTTTGGGGGACTGATGTGTGAAAATTCTCTAAGTCCAGAAGCTCCACGCTTCAGTGTGATCACACTGAGGCCTTTAGAGTAGAAGGTGAGGCTAGGCTAACAGAGATGCTGCAGTGGCATTTCTGCTGGCTGCCTTGCTTCAAACCAAATAAATTAACCTCTTTGTGCCCCAGATTCCTCATCTATAAAATGCCGATGGTAATGGGAACCTTTTTCATGAGGTGGTCATAAGGACTAAATAAATTGATACATATGAAGTATTTAGAATACTACCTGCCTCATTATAGGCATTCAGTGTCAGCTGCCATCATCATCACCATCATCATCTTTATCTCATGTGTATCCTCCTGGGTATAAAAGTAAATTGAACTTCAATAAGCATGACCCCATTAACTTGTACTCCAACAAACTGAAGGAGTTCAGATGGCCTAAACTGATGAAGATTTCCAATAACTGACTTTTATAATTATTCACTAATTTTCCTGTATACCTTTCTTGATCCTATGTCTGAGAGAAGGTGTTTTGGGTCGAATTGTGTCCTCAGAGAGAGATGTTGAAGTCCTAACAACTTGTACCTCAGGGTGTAATATTATTTGGAAATAGGGTCACATCATTGCAGATGTAGTTAGTTCAGATGACATTGTACTGGAGTAAGGTTGGCCCCTAATCCAATATGACTATGTCCTTGTAAGTAGAGGGAAATTTGGAATAGGGACGCACAGAGGGAAGATGATATGAAGATGACCACATGATGATGGAGACAGAGATTGGAATGGTGATCTCTAAGCAAAGAATGCCAAGGATTGCTGGCAAATACCAGAAGCTGGAAGAGTCATGGAATGATTTTCTTCCACATTTCAGAGGGAGCATGACCCTGCCGATATTCCAATTTTGGACTTCTGGCCTCCAGAACTGTGAGACAATAAATTTCTGTGGTTTTAAGTCACCTGTTACTTTGTTATGATAGCCCTAGGAACCTAATACAGAAGAGGATGGAAAAAATTACTTCTGAGGAGATAACAGCACTCAGTCTGAACCAATCAGGTCACTGGAAGCTTAGGGTGACATTCAAATGCCGAAGTTGTTACTTTGTTTTCTCTGAAGGTTTTGACAAAAATCCCACCAATCTGGTCTTCTTTTTCTTATTCTAATCGATTAACAAGATCTGCTTTGTAGGGCAAAATTTTCCTTACTGTTTTGTTAGTGGTAGGCTATGAACATATTCTTTCCTATCAGACACTTGAACAGACCTCCTCAAATTTTGTGCCATGTTCATTCGTTCATTCATTCATTCATTCATTTACTCTTCTTTTGCACCAGAGCAGAGTGCTGAAGTAACAAGCAGCCTCATTTAGATTGCCCCAGTCACAACCACTCCAGCTCCTGTGGTGTTTTCAAAAGAAGTATCTGGTCTTTTGTGATTCTCCCACCATTGTTCTTCCCTCTCTTCCTTTACCCAACTTCAATACCATTTGATTATTTTCAGTGCAAAAGCAGCCTCTCTTTGTGCTGCCTGCATCAACTAGATCCCCCTGTACATTTATACAACTTAATTTTACCTAGTTCTAAAAATAGCTATTGGGCACATATCATTTGTCAGAGCCAGTCTAATCTTTCCACAGTTAGCATCTCAGATTCCGGGTGGCCAAGATTTGTTTTCAAATATTTTTCTTTTCCTGATGACCTGGAAAATCCTTCCACAATTACAAAGTCCTATTTTCACTTTGAACAAATGACCATACAGTCAAATTCAAGATTTCATAGATGCTTAACCTGAAAGCAATGGAGGCGGAGTTTATGAAAGTATCTTTAACTCATTATCATTAGCTAATTCTCTTGACTTATGTTTACTCCCCTCAAGTTCTATAGGATGATAAGGTTTTTGTCCAAATCAGCATGCACATTTTTCTTGAGGTACTTTTCATGACTATTCCCCAAAACACATTGTTCAGAAAATCTGTAGTAAAGCATTACATTTATTACATTTGTAGTAAAGCATTACATTCTTATCTATAAGAATGAGTGATCACTTGTCCTCCTGATTCCATGGTGTGTAATGTATATTAAATACAAAAGTAGCTTTAAGAATATAGTATGCTTTTTTCAGAGGTCTCAAGCAAGGGCATGAACAAGGGCATGAGCCTATGCATCAAGAAGGATCCAGCTTTGTATATTTTTAAAGAGCTATTAGAGTAGCTGTAGTTCTTTCTGCTCCTTGATTAAATCTTGATTAAATCTTGATTAAAATCAGCACTGCAGTTGTAGGATGGGAAGCAGTCTTCTCCCTACTTTCCCTGTTGTAGGTAACATCACTTGATTGCTTGAGACAGTTAAAGGTGCTTTGGTAGTAAAAGGACAGCAAGATTAATAGGCAGGCATTTCCATAGTAACAGCAAAGCACTCTGGGAGACACAGCCACTTGGGGGTGGAGCTGCACATGCCAGGATTTCGGCTCCCATGGCAACAGCAGAGTGTGGAGTGGGGAACGAACACACTACAAAACTTAGCAAAGGTCCATTTAGAGAAGACAATGTATAATCAGAGTTGTCTATCTATTTTAAAATTCAAAGTTAAATAAATCAAATTTGAGACCACAAGCTGATGCAAAACATTTAAAATACACTGTACATCCACTGAAAATTTCTGAAGCATAAGCACAAATAGTTTAAGAACTACCCAATTGTGACAACTTGTTAGTTTAAAAAAATCCAATTACCAAGATTTTTGTCCCAGAGTAGTTGCAGAAAATTACACAATTAGAGCAATTTTTCTCAGCTGCTCCACTACAGAAAACGAAAGTAATTATACAAAAATAGTGTAAAATAGTGTTCACAACTGCAAGATAGATTTTTGCTTTCTTTAGAAGAAATTCTGTTTCTCTGTAGGTAACCATCTCAACCAAAAGTTGAAGAGAGACAGAAATAAAAAGAGAAAGGAGTAGCTAAAAGGAGAAGACCAGAGCAAAAGATGAGTGAAATACTATAAGACTCGGGGGAAGCTGAAAAGAATTCAGAAAGACCTAAGAACCCAGCGTTCCAATCAAAACAAGTTTAACACAAATCGTATTCTTCCTGCTTTTATTAACATCAGAATTAAAGTTTTTGAAGGTCTCCTTTGTGCTACACAAAATTACAGTGTATCAGGTGGCTCACCGTCCACTTAGGAATAGGCATTATTTTTTTAACCTGGCTTCTTGAGTCAAGTCTACACAGCCAGTGAAATAGAAGGTTGGAAATTATCTGGTGAAGTGGGGATGGGTTAGTTACTCCTCAAGGGCATTAAGGTAAATCTGTATGTTTATATCTTCTGTTTACTAAGAATACTTACTACCTGGAAGTATTTACTGAGATTTTACTCAGTGTTCACTATGAACTTGGAAAATAGATATTAATAAATCAACCAGTTTCCTGCTCTGGGTTGCCTATGCTGTAACTGTGCCTTGTGCCCAGTAGGATTTGGATGCCAAAATGTCATTTAAGCATATGAAGGATCTGGCTGCAGTGTCTCAGAGAAGTGTGATGCTTGTTTGGTAAACATCAGACATCCATATCCTACATCTGGAAAAGAAGGTTTACTACCAGGATCATCTATGGGATTGCTTGCCAAGTATCAGATTGAACTGATTACCCAGGATTTGGGGATTTGGGACTCGGAGCTGAGTCAGTCTCTCACTGGTGACTGAAGCTGTAAGATGTAAGACTTTTGCAGCTATTAGTGACCATGTTTTTTGTTATGTGGCTAAAGACTTAAGAGGGAAGAATAAAGGCACCAGAGAAAAGCAGAGACAAGAAGTAGAGACCTGATTTAGATGGTGTTCAAACCTCGCCTCCCCCCAGTCCAGTTGTTTCTAAAGTCCAGCACAATCTGTATTTCCTGTGACTTGATGTTATCTGCCCAGTAAAGTCTCCCACTTCCCTCTTTTTTTTTTTTTTTTGGCTCAGTCTATCTCAAGCTGGGTTTCTATCTCTTTCAACTCAGTCTTATCTAATTTAACAGCTGAACTCTATTAGTTACCTATTGCTGTGACCAGTTACCACAAATATAGTGCTTTAAAACAACATACGTTTATCATCTTACAGTTTCTGTGGGTCAGGAATCCAGGTACAGCTTTGCTGGTTTCTTTGCTCAGGGTCTCGCACAGTTGTAATCATGGTATTGGCTAGGGCTGAGTTCTTTTCTAGAACTCAGGGTCTTAAATGGTTGTTGGCAGCTTAGTGATTGTTGGCAGTTTTTGGTTCCTTGTGATTGTAGAACTGAGGCCGGGTTTTCTTGCTGATTGCCATCTGGGGCCATCTGAGCTCCCAGAGGCCACCTGCAGTTTCTTACCATGTGGCCCTCTCACAACGTGGCAGCTTACTTCTTCAAGTCCTGTAGGGGAATCTCTCAGAGGAAGATTGAGTCTTTTATAATGTAATCTACTGAAGGGAGTGGCTATCCCATCACCTTTACCATATTCTATTGATGAGAAGACATAGGTCTGCCTACAGGGGATTATGTAAGGGAATGACTCATGGTGGGGGGGATGACTTTAGGGTGTGTTTACCACAGAACTATTAATGTAGCTGATGATATATACAGGGATGATGGTACATGACTGAGATTGAGTGATAAGGCAATAAAGAAGTATTTTATAACAAGAATGGTTACGTTGATGTCTGACATTCTTCTAATCAACATATTGGCAAGAAACTTCAGATGGCTGCAATGTAGGAAAGAAAATCTGTCCAAATATAGAGAATTATAAATACATATGTCCATTCACTGAACACTGTGTCTGTGAGAATCACTATGTTGTTCAGTATATAATAGTAGTAGGTTATTCTTTTATATTGCTGTATAGTATTCTGTTGCATGGCTGTACCACACTTATCTATCTGTTCTACTGTTGATGGATGCTTACTTTGTTTCTAGTTTTTGGCTCTTATGAATACTGCTGCTGTGAATGCCTGTGTGTGTTTTGGTACACCTATGCATTTTTTCAATCTGATAATAAGTTATTTAAAAATCTATAGTAAACATAATGGTGAAATATCAAAAGCTTCTCTGAGATCAGAAATGAGATAAGGATATATAGTATCACTTCTTTTAGACATTTTACTAGAGATTCTAGTCAATACAAATGCCTGGAAAAAGATTTAAAGGTAAACTGATGAGAGGGAAAAAAAAACTATCATTTTCAAACTACATAATTTGTAAGCATAAAAACAGATAAACTTACAATTAATAAGTGTATTTACTAAGATCAATATATACAAGTTATATATATGTAGTATATATGCTGGCAACAATTAATTTTAATTAAAAATTATATAATTTATACTAAAATACAAATATTAAATGCTAGAAATGAGTCAAATAAAGGATATAAGATTTCTACACAGATAAAAACTACTAAATATACTGAGATAAACTAAATAAGACCTATATAAATTCAGAGATATGCCATCTTTGTGGGTTTGAAGAATCAATATTGGTAAGATATCAGCTCTCACTATATTGACCTACAGATCCAGTACAAGCCCTATCAGAATCCTGGGATGTTTGGTTTGAAGAACTTGACAAAGTGATTCTAAAGTTTATATGAAAATCCAAAGAGTCAAGAATAGCAAAGACATACTTGACACTACACAAAGTTGGAGGACATGTACTATTAGATGTCAAGACATATTATGAAACAGTAATTAAGTGTGGTAATGGCATGAGGATGGACACATAGACCAAAAGAAGAGAATATAGAGCTCAGAAATATACCACATACAGTCACCTGATTTAAAACAAAGGTATCACTGCAATTCAGGGGAAGAAAAGAATGTCTTAGCAATAAAGGATGTTGAGGAAGTGGATGTTCGTGAGGGGAAAATATGAAAATTGACCTCTTCCTCATACAGTGCACAGAAATTTGAGGGGAATCACAGATTTGAAAGCTTAACAATTAAGCTTTTTTTTTTTTTTTTTGCGGTATGCGGGCCTCTCACTGTTGTGGCCTCTCCCGTTGCAGAGCACAGGCTCCGGACGCACAGGCTCAGCGGCCATGGCTCATGGGCCTAGCCGCTCCGCGGCATGTGGGATCTTCCCGGACTGGGACATAAACCCGTGTCCCCTGCATTGGCAGGCGGACTCTCAACCACTGCGCCACCAGGGAAGCCCAACAATTAAGCTTTTATAAGAACACGTAGGAGAACATGGTCTTAGGGGTAGGCAAAGATTTCTTAGAATAAAATGCATTAATAAAAGAAAAACATGGGTAAATTGGATTTCATTAATGTTTTATTAAAACATTAAAATAAGTTCATTAAGAACTTATGTTCATCAAAAGGCATCTTGGAAACACAAAAAAGCAAACCAAAGAATATAAGAAGATAACTGAAATACATATATACAACAAATGACTTGTTTCTAGAATATAAAAAGAGCTCTTACAAATAAATGAGGAAAAGACAGGTAATCCAATAGGAAAATGAGAAAGGACTTGAATAGGCACTTCATAAAAGAGATACCTAAATGGCTAATGAGATATGAAAAGGTGCTTAATGTTACAAATTTAAAAAGTGTTTAACATAATTACAAATGAAAAACATAAAACTACTACACATTCATCAGAAATGCTAAAACAAAGCAAAACGAACTAATAAGCAGGGAAAAGAACCACTGACAGTCGAAGTATTGTTGAGGCTGTAGAGCAACTGGAACTTTTATACACTGCTCGTGGGAGTGTAAAGTGGCACACACACTTGGAAATCTACTGAGCAGTATTTAATAAAATTGCACATACACATACCCAATGACATACCCAATGACCCAGAAATTTCATGCATAGGAATAAATAATAAAATACATACATATGCATACTGAAGTATTTTGAATTAAACTGATTGTTTTTACCCATCAAATGGATCATCCATTTGATGATCCATTTCTTGTCAATAGACAAGAACTAATACACAGTTCTTGTCTATTGGAGGTTGTGCCATTGGAACGGTTCCAAGTAATAAAAGGAACGAGTGCAGGAAGTGCTGTCCTCTCCAGGTACTACTGAGACTCCCCAGGGATGCTCTCATATTCCAGTGAGGAGCTCTGGCTGTTGCACGGCACAGTCTAGGGGAGCTGCAACTCCATAGCGTTAGGAGCTACAGTACCACAGGGTGCTTCTCTGGGGCTAGATACACCTCTGCCCCATTACTTGGATGTTACCATTGCTGCCAGCTGGACACCACTGGAGCTGGAAATCTGCATGTCTTTGGAAACGGATTTCACTTGCTATGTCTCAAGGCTGATGGTTCTTACTGCTTTATTTGCAAACTGGGAAGAAAAATATTCCCTATGTACTATGCTCAGTTGTAGGAAATCCCACATCAAGGCTTCTTGAATCCCCCAAATTTTAGGGATTAATATAATAGTTCTGTAAACTTACAGCCCCTTTCTGACGGTGTGCATCCAAGCCTCCAGGTGAGCTGGAGTGGGCTCCTGTATCAGCCATTGTGCTTTCTTGGAAGTGCCACTCACGGTTGGCAATCAGGAGCTATTGCTGAGTCTAACTTTGCTTCTTCCCCCATGGTAAAGTCTCTCAGGACAGTTCCTTTCTCCTGGTCTTCACTGGAATAGCCCAGACACATTTATATGAGTCTGATCTGCAATGATGGACTGGGTCAAGTCTTTTTTTCAATGGAGTCTCCTTAGCAACTCTATGAATCAGGAGATGTGTATAGGTATGCCTATAATATTGAAAAATTTACATCATTCAAAGGTTAAAAGTAGATAATTTTGCTACAGAACACACCATGTTTTCTATAGAATGTAACCTCTGCCTAATTGACTTCTGGCCACGAAACACACACCATTAGCAGAACCAGGCCCTGGAAAGAAATAATCCACCTTAGTTATTCCAAGTGGGTGTGTGTTGATAGTGGTGGATAAATCCACTTAGTTTAGTGCCTGTTGCTTGCCAATGATTCTGAATAATCTGAGTGAAACTGCACATGTCAGATTGGGACTTGAACCCAGGTGTGTCTCAGATTGGGACTTGAACCCACAATCTGTGTCTTAGGAGGAGACTTGAACCACCCAATCTCCCAGCTGAAATTGCACACCTGGTCTCAAGACTTAATGAAGCTCAGGTTCTCTATGTCTCAGCACAGAAGGAATTCAGCAAGAGGCAAAGTGATAGGCAAAGAAGTAGATTTATTGATAAAAGATGCTTGTGAAGGATATAAGCCGGCAGGCAAGAGGGCTCTGCCCCAAGAACTAAGTTGGAAAGCAGGTTTATTTAGAGAGATACACATTCCACAGACAGAACTTGGTCTGTCTCAGAAAGTGAGAGTGTGCCCAAATATGGGGTGGTTAGTTTTTATGGGCTGGGTAATTCCATAGGCTAACGAGTGGGAGGATTATTCCAACTATTTTGGGGATGGAGCAGGGATTTCCAGGAATTGGACCCCACTTTTTGGCCTTTTATGGTCGGCCTCAGAACTGTCAGGGTGCCTGTGGGTGTGTCGTTTAGATGCTAATGTATTACAATGAGCGTATAATGAGGCTCAGGGTCTAGTGGAAGTGAAATCTTCTGCCATCTTAGGTTTAATCGGTCCTAACCAGTTTTTGTAGTATCCACAACAGATTATCATTCTTTTAAAGGTTGTGCCCTGCTCCCTTTCTCCTGTTTCATGAGGAATAAAGAAGTAGGAGAGGTAGATCAAGAGCCAAAGTATTACCACTATTACTGATAGAAATCAGAGGCGAGAGTGACTTTATTACCAGACCAGTTTCATTTTGCTCAACCTCCAGCAAGTCAAAACGCTGAGATGCTGAGATTTGCAGCAAAGAGAGGGTTTACTCACAAGATGCTGTGGTTTACAGCAAAGAGGGTTTGTTTACTCACAAGACACTGAGGTCTGTAGCAAAGAGAAGGTTTATTCACAAATCAGCCAAGTGAGGAGATGGAAAAACAATTTTCAGATATACTTCCCCAAAAGCAAAGGCCTGGGGGTATTTATGGGGTAAGGGGGAACTTGGGGTACTTATGGGAAAACAAAGCAGTGGGGTGGTTTGAAGCATGGGGAAAGGTGATTGGAAAAAGGTGCGGTAATTGGGTAATTGTTCAGCTGCAGGTGCAACTAAGCTTATAGGCCTTTGCTAATTCAAAAATTGAGGTGTTTAGCAGGATCTAGGGTGGAGTTTTTGGCCCTCTGACATCATAAGGTCACCTAGCGGGCACTTGCGCATGCTCAGTTGGAGGGTTGGTGATCCTATCCAGTCTTAACCAGCTCGGCTCGAACTAGACACAGCTAACTCCAAGTTCCTGGAAAACAACTCGGGCAAACATATTGTTTAGGCTACGAGCAACTGGGAGGACAGGCAAGTCTTTTGTAGCAATAATTAAAACAACCTTGATGAGTGAAGGCAGATGGAATAGATTTGACTGATTGCCCACAGTTTCAACTTTATGTCTGTTAGACAAGGCTGATAGGTAGATTTCTCCACGCAGTCACTGGAACCCTGGGTTGGGGCAGACTAAAGGGAGGAATGGCATTGCTGAATGAAGCATGCCTGGCTTTCCTTCCAAATGGGTCACCCCATGAAGTACTGCCCCCCGCCGACCCCAACTAGGTGGTGTGAATGAAGGGCCATGGAGAGCCTGGTGTGTGTTTAGGAAGAACCCCTCCTCGTGGATCCTGGGAGGGGAAATAGCCTTTTCGTCTAAAACTCACCTGCGGGTTTGAGGCTGGCAGGGTTGTTATTAGCCTGTCCTGCTTCCAGTTGTGTATGCTCATGTTTGCTTTTCTACGTTATTGGCAGCTTCCTAGATTCAGTTCCCTATTCAGGGCCTGAGCAGTTCATTCTCTTCCTTCATAATCATGAAGTGCTCAGTTGTTTTAAATGTGTTTTGACGCTGGTAGACAACATCTTCCCCTCCAAATATTTTCTACCTCAGTGACTCTAGGGAGAAAACTTCCCATTTAGGACCGAGCTCCACAGTGGAGGATGTAGTGAAGTGGATTAGCAAGAAACCCGCAGGGCTCTAAGTAACTACACTCCACTTCAAAGGCCATTTGCCCACTAAGCCCTCCTTTTGCTCATGGCCTTGTATCTAAAGATTATGCTCCCTTAGAATATTCTGACGTGGCTACTGAAGAATCTTGTGAAGTCAAGACACAAAGAACCATTCTGTTCTCAGAAATGCCTACATTTATACTACTGAGAGTCTCGCACTTATATCTCCGGCTCGCTATCCTGCTGATTTCAATCTGGTGGGACTGCCACATGTCTTTGTGCTCTGTACCGCACATGTGCATATGGTGCATGCTAAATATAAATGCTGTTTGGCAGGATCCCTTTTTCTCTTCCTTTGTTTCTGAAAATGTAGTGAAGAAAATGTGTAATGTGTGTCCTCTCCAAAATGAGAGACTTTCAGGAAGTAGAATTATCTTGACAACAAGCCATTACATTTTACATATCGTTTCAGCATGCGGCAGTAGTGGCAGCAGTGACTGTCCACTGCTTTGTTTGGTCAGATTGGGCTGCTGAGGGTCAAACTGACTCTCTCTTTGACAGAGTTTAGGCAGCTTCCTGCCTTGCTGGACCGTTTGTCCGAGCTTCCAGCGGCTGGTTTCCAGATCCCTCTACTCGTGTACTAGTCAGATTAGGTCAGTTTAGGCTGTAATAACAAACAACCCAATATATATTTATTTCTTAATCATGCCGGGTGTCCAGTGTCAGTTGGCAGAGGGTCTCTGCTCATTGCAGTCACCCAGGGTCAAGCTGATGGAGGTTTTGTCTTGAAATGTGTCCCCACTATCACTGCAGTCATGGGGCAGTAACGTGGCAAGTCATATTCTGGCTGTAAGAGCTTCTTCTGGAAGTGTCACTTCTCTCACTTTATTGGACAGAGCAAGTTCCATGCTAAGCCTGACTTCAGCAAAGAGCAGGGAAGTATATCCCACAGGCCCCTGAAAGGCAGAGAGCTATAGTATTTTGCTACTGGCACTGATGACCACTACATCTCCTGCCAGAAATATGAAAAGAGTGGACAGTTACAGTTGTTGAGGTGCCTAGGAACTTTCTGGCTGCACCAGTGGCGCTGTTGAGGGAAGAGAGAAAGACACCACAGGGCTAAGGCTATTCTATAAAGGTGTCTCATAGAAACAGCGTAAAACAGTGCTTAGGTATTTGAAGAAGTATCATAGCTTAAAGAAATTTGCATTAGGCATAGAAAGGTGAAAGAAACAGAGGCACGCTCCACTTTCAGTTTCTGGAGTCAGGCTGAAGCCACACACACACAGTGTCACATCCAGAATGGAAGAAATGTGAAAACTGGAAAAATGTTGCTGGAGACTTTCAGGGGCTGACCTGCCTCCTGCTCCTTCGGCCAGGCTTCCCGGCATCCCTGTGGGCTCTGCTCCTGCCGGTCAAGCCTGCTCTGACTTCTTTTGCTGCTGACGGGGACCTCCACAAAGCTGTGATTGCAGGGAATGTGGTTTGTTAGCTCGTAAGGACTGTGGAAAGTCCCAGAGCCACTTAGCAGGTGAGGAATCGTGACTGTGTCTATGCCAACTTCGAGGGCCTAACATCTCTGGACCGATTGCAGTGAGCATAGGAAAAACCTGAAGGAGGATTTCGGATTCAGACAGCAGTCAAGAGGGCTGTGGCTAGTGACTCTGATGATAGCTGGCAGGGGGATGCTTGCGGGCAGCAGCCGGCTGGTTCCTTCTCATCGCCCGCCCCAGACAGGTCACTTCATGTATCAACGGAGGAGAGCTGAAGAGAAGAGCAGTGGGCTCTCGAGAGAAACCGAGGAGAGGTAGCAAGACTGAGTCCAGGACTGCTTGGCGTGACTTGCATCTCAGCAATTTTTAGCAGGACTCTGCTAATGAATGTGGAACCGAGGGACTGGCAGCTCCATTTTCTCTGGTATTAACATTTTTTTACTTTATTTTAATGAGGAAAATGAGATTCTTCTCAGTTTCCTATCACTGAACCCGGTTTGGGAGGGTATGACATTTAACAACAGTGCTTTGAAAAATATTAAGCATTGTACAAATACAAGGAATTGTTGCTGTTATTAATCTGATGAAATGCACATGCAGCTTCGAATCAGCCTTAATATTGAGGGGATATTTAAAGGATTAGGAGGGACTCTGTAACTACTGAGTAGCAAGTCAGGGTGGCCTTCGTAAGAAGGGCCAGCTAATCTGGCCATATTAAATCCATTTTTAGAAGCCAAATACCCAAACTCTGAGTCAATAAACGGCAAACGCAGACATAGACCATATAACTTGATCATCTCACATCACATGCAACACTCTCATAAATTATAAAATATGTCAGGCGATTAATTCTAATTTGAGGCCGTAACTTGATTATCTTCTGGGTGAAAAGAGGAAATGGCTTTGGGCAGGAGAAGTGGTTCCAGATTTCTCAATATGTAGGTGTAGCCAAACTGAAGTTGGAGGGTGGAACTGCTGTTATATGGTGGACTTGGGGATGACTCCAGATAATTCAGGAGAAAAAGATGTAGGTGTCCTTAAATCAGCCTCCAAAGGCTTTGAGAAACTGCAGTTAGGCCTTACTAATTTGTATGATTTGGGAGTTAAGGTTAGTAAGAACTAGTGAAAACTTGAATTACAGCCGCTTTGAAAGACATCCACTTGTGGTTTTTTTTTTGTTTGTTTTTGTTTTTTTGTGTGTGTGTGGTACGTGGGCCTCTCACTGTTGTGGCCTCTCCTGTTGCGGAGCACAGGCTCCGGACGCGCAGGCTCAGCGGCCATGACTCACGGGCTCAGCCGCTCCGCGGCATGTGGGATCCTCCCGGACCGGGGCACGAACCCGTATCCCCTGCATCGGCAGGCGGACTCTCAACCACTGCGCCACCAGGGAAGCCTGTGTTGTTTTTTAAGTATAAAGAAATGGAAGTCTAATGGGTAGGAAAGTGGGGCCGAATACATGTCCATCCGAGCCTGCTCAGTTATTCTAATTGTTGTCTGCATGCGAACGGTACTACTTTAAAGCAGTTCATTCTTATAACAGGTCTACTGTTTGCCTTTCATTTTTAAAAAATATTAATTCATTTAGAAAGTCCTTTTTATTGTTCAGAAGAAAATTTCAGCCATATTGAGGAGGATATACCCCTAATTTTTGCTGTGCTTATACAGATAGGAGCCATCAGGAGGCCAAAACATCTGTCTGCACTGTCCCCAGAGTCCTACTTTTCTCACTGTTCCACGTGCACCAGGCAGAGGCTGCACAGCCTTTGGAGGAATTCAACTCTATCCACTATTCTGGATAATAAAGCTAGATATTGATTTGCTAAACAAATACCTCATAACTATCGAAATCTTTTATATACCGTACATTGCTTCCTCACCTGATGAGTCAATCAGCAGTTGCAGTTCTAGGCGACAAGGTTGAGTAGATAACGCTCTCATTGATATAATCCTTATCCTCTCAGTTTCAGCCGCCCTGCTTGGCCCTTCATTCCCCTCTGCAGTCTCTCTACTTTCTCTCAAGCAAGTGTACAGCAAGACTTCAAGCCCACCAAGGGCATAGCTTGTGAGTGTTTATTCATCTCTGTAATCACATGGTCCTGTATGTAGAGTGTCTGGGACATAGTAATGCCTCAGGACATGATCACTGCAAGAGTGAATCAGTGCATCTGTTAGCTAGTAGGGCTGATAAATTCACATTAAGTGGTAAATACTGATACTAGATTTCATGTGTTGACCATTATAATAGGCAGTAATCCTTAAATTCATAGGATTGAGTTCTGTTTTGGATTTTAGACCCTGGAACAGAAAGGTGAATACCTTCACCCTGAGTGGGTGATTGAGAACTCTGCTCACCTGGGTACAGGCTTTCTCTAAAAATAACATTATAGCAGGAAATACTGCTGCTAGTTATTAATGTTACCGAGCAAGGGCTGTGTTCCTGTGCATAGAAAGCTAAACTCTGACAGTGGGTGTTTGCAGCAAAGTAAGGGGTTTATATGCAGGGTGCCAAGCAAGGAGAATGGGCGGCTCATGCCCAAAAGACCTGGACTCCGTGATGGATTTTTAGGCAAGGGTTTTTAAAGACAGTGCTAGGGGAGAGGGTCGTATGCTGCTTGATCAGCTCGTGGACCTCTTCTCATTGGTGGGTGATGAGGTAACAGAGTGATGTTTCTGGAATTTCAACCTTCTGGTTCCAACCAGCCTGGGGTTCACATGCTTGTGCTCAGCTTGTAGTCAACACCTTCCACCTGGGTGGGGGTTTTAGTTTTTACAGAACAGCTCAAAGATATGCATCAACTCAAAGATGTGTATCAGGTTGTTATGTATATTCCTTCAGGAGTAAATAGGAGCCCTGTGACTCTATTGTCCTAATCATTAACTGCTTGAGTCTGCTCTTTGGAACTCGGGGAAGGCCAAGGAGAGTGAAGCCTTTTTTTCCCCTACAGACAAGAAACGGGGGACACAGAGGGGATTTTGTACCTAGGACGGCCCCACAGGGTCCTGCTTGGTTTCAACCCCCCTTTTCTTTGATACTGGTCAATCCTAAGGGGAACAGTGGTGGGACAGGAAAGGGATAGGAAGGGTTTAGATAGAGAGATTAATCGTAAACTCAGCGGGGGAATTCAGTTTTAGGGGGACTAAGTTTCAATAAGCACCTACTGTGTGCCAAATAGTAATGTACCAAAATTTATTTTATGTTGTCATCACAGTAGCTACTTGAAGTGGTCATTATCTTTCTCTTCTAAATGGGGAAATGTATGCTGCGGAAAGCCAGGTACTTGCCCAAGGCCACACAATGAATCAGTGGGGTTTAAACAACCAGGTTCTGACTGGTTCTAAATCAACGTTCTTTCCACATCACTACTGGACCTATCCTTTCTATAATTGGAACTTAACAACAAGCAATAAATGTTTGTTAAAATGAGCACAGCTTTAGCCTGTTCCATTTGAGATCCCAAGTGGAATTCCAAATATTCTAATTCCACGATAATCATTATCATCAACAACTACTGTCTATTGGAGCACCTGTTACAAGCAAGGCAGTGAGCTCTTCTAAATCAAGCTGGTGTTCATGCTGACATCATAACACACTGCTGTCCTGGAAATCTGGATTCCATGTAATTTCTTTATCTGTAAATTCTGTTCATTAAGTGTATAATACTTTTCATATGAATAGATTCCAAAATCAGAAACCAATTCTTTTTCAGCCCACATTCAGATGTGGTTATTGTAGCCATACACCATGGTTCTTGCTATCAAAGAATTCATAGTTCACTTAGAGACACAGTATTTATGTTTGTAGATAAATAGACACAAAGTAAATGCATTTATGACATATCCAAATTAGGGGTGCAAACAATAAATAACATCAGAGTTTAGCAAACGGAGTGCTTAATGGACTAGAGGGATCAGAGAGGGTTTTCATGGTGGGAATGCCACTGAGCTGGGTCTGCAAGGTGGGAACACTTGAAGGAATGTTGGAAAAGGGGAGAGTGATGCTAGGGATGCAGGTATAACAAAAGACAACGAGCATTTCCTTGTTCCAACATCTGTATTCACTGGATTCACTGGACAGTTTCTACATAATTTTGGCTTCAGACTGGACCACAAAGGGCTTTTTTAAAAAAATAAATAAATTTATTTATTTATTTTTTTTGTCTGCATTGGGTCTTGGTTGCTGCGCGCGGGCTTTCTCTAGTTGCGACGAATGGGGACTTCTCATTGCGCTGGCTTCTTTTGTTGTGGAGCTTGGGCTCTAGCCACGCGGACTTCAGTAGTTGTGAAGTAGTAGTTCTTCGCAGGCTCTAGAGTGCAGGCTCGGTAGTTGTGGCTCATGGGCTTAGTTGCTCCGTGGCATATGGGGTCTTCCCAGACGAGGGCTCAAACGTGTGTCCCCTACATTGGCAGGCAGATTCTTTTTTTTTTTTTTTTTAATTAATTAATTAATTTTTTTGCGGTACGTGGGCCTCTCACTGTTGTGGCCTCTCCCATTGCGGAGCACAGGCTCCGGATGCGCAGGCCCAGCGGCCATGGCTCACAGGCCCAGCCGCTTCGCGGCACGTGGGATCCTCCTGGACCGGGGCCCGAACCTGCGTCCCCTGCATCGGCAGGCGGACTCCCAACCACTGCGCCATCAGGGACGCCCCCGGCAGGCAGATTCTTTTTTTTTTTTTTTTTTTTTTGCTGTACGCGGGCCTCTCACTGCTGTGGCCTCTCCCGTTGCGGAGCACAGGCTCCGGACACACAGGCTCCGCGGCCATGGCTCGCGGGCCCAGCCGCTCCGCGGCACGTGGGATCCTCCGGGATCGGGGCACGAACCCGTGTCCCCTGCATCGGCAGGCGGACTCTCAACCACTGCGCCACCAGGGAAGCCCGGCAGGCAGATTCTTAACCACTGCGCTACCAGGACAGTCCACAGAGGGCTTTTATATGGTGATCCTTGGTGCCTCAAATTCCCTTTGATGTTAAATATTTACACTTGTATATTTGATTTATAAAAAGGAAATAGTTTTTTCTCAGTTGGTGGAATACACAATTGCAGGAGATTGGAGAAGTAAATGCTACAGCTAGCTGGATCAGAGGGCTGGATAGAATTTTCACTAATAATAAATTAGCAAGAATACATCAGTATAAAGAGAATTAAAGGTCATTCTTTAAGCTGAAACTGTTATGAGAATGTACTTTATGATCAGTTTTCTAGCTATCCAAGTATCTGGACTATTCACCAAAATGTTGGTATTTTCTTTTTAAAAGAATTGCCTCTGTACTCCATTTTGCTATGGCTGTGGGGACCTGGCCTGAAATGAGTGTATTATAGTGGCTCTCCCAGGTTTTTTATTCTGTTTTAAATGAAGTACCTTCTATTGGGCAGGATAATACAGGGTACCATGTGTTTGGCTATTGATAATAGAGGCGTTTTCCTGGGAGTTCCAGAACCTATTATTTGAGTCCAGCATTTCTGAATGTTTGCTCCATAGAGCATTAATCTCACAATATATGTCACAACAAATGGGTTCCATGCTCAATTAAGTTTGGGAAATGTCACTTATAAATTTGCAATGCACGGTAGCATATGCACAGACTCTGGTAAGTCCTGTTGCAGAAAAACCTCTTAAACTTTGATTAACTCAGTGTTTCTTAAAGTTACTTGACCACAAGCAATCCCTATTTCCTCCTCCACTTTTTCCCCCACCGAAGATGCCTGTTAGACTCAAGAATTAGGACTCAGGGGACTTCCCTGGTGGCGCAGTAGTTAAGAATCTGCCTGCCAGTGCAGGGCACACGGGTTTGAGCCCTGGTCCAGGAAGATCCCACATGCCACAGAGCAACTAAACCCGTGTGCTGCAGCTACACAGCCTGTGCTCTAGAGCCCACGAGCCACAAATGTTGAGCCCGTGTGCCACAACTACTGAAGCCCTCGTGCCTAGAGCCTGTGTTCCACAACAAGAGAAGCCACCACAATGAGAAGCCTGTGCACTGCAATGAAGAGTAGCCCCTGCTCGCTGCAACTAGAGAAAGCCCACATGCCGCAACGAAGACCTAATACAGGCAAAAAGAAAAAAAAAGACTCAGGAAGATGGGAGCCACACTAGCTATTTTAAAGGAGAAAATGTAGTATAAGACATTGGCACTAGGTGTTGCAGTACTGAAAAAAACATGACAGAGAACACTAATATATCTCAGAGATAATAACTGCAAGAAGGGAAGAGGTTAGAATTGTCATAACCTAGAAATTTGAAGGAGGGATGCAGCAGAGTGGGGACTGCACCTCTGAGGAGGGGGCATCACCCAACTGCTGCTTTAGTTCAGGACCTGGAAGGCAGAGCTCCCCATATCCAGGGGCTCAGCCAAAGGGGCTTTAGTAAGCTGGGGTTCTACTGCTGTTGCTGATGAGCACAGTGTGATGAGGTTGGTTCTGAAAGTGTGAAAAGAAGCTTAACAAGGAAAACCATTGCTAGAACCAACTTCTGCCTGGGGTGAAGGGTCATAGATGGAGCAAGCCAACAGGGACAACAGCAGACAAACAGGAATGAACAGGTCCCTTCCCCCTCCTCCTGATTTCCAATTTCTCCATTGGCAGGATCTAATATAGAGCCAGCTGACAAAGAAGCAATGTGGCTTAGAGTCCCCACCCCAGTATAGAAAACTGAGTGTGAAACTCAAATAATAATAGCAGTAATACATAAAATATTACATATTATATAGAATTATATGATGGCTTAGTAATTTAGCTATTCACTGTCTACATACATCCTCCTATACATATTTGAGCTCTTGTACTTTTTCCTGTCAAGAGGCAACTATACTTCCTATGAATAAAGATGTTCCTATTCTCCCCAAAACAGATGCTAGAAGTCCTGTCAGTCATTGTCTCCACCTCTGGGAAATGTTAATTTTCCTCAAATTCAGTCATGGACCCATCAGAATATTTTGTAACTAAAGAGTAAATTATAAAGTTATTAAACACCAATAATATTTGTATAAAATCATAAGAAAAAGAAGTAGAAGGGGAAAAAATAAATTTGTTTAGAAACATTAAAAATTTGCTGGAAAATTTGTTAGGCAATATTATATTTTTAACTACAACTGCTTACTTCTTTCAAGGTTAACTTAGATATCAAGCTTCTAGATCTTACTTGAGCCCAGTTATTTGTATGATGGAGT
Source organism: Mesoplodon mirus (assembly GCF_964341445.2). Classification (NCBI taxonomy): domain Eukaryota; kingdom Metazoa; phylum Chordata; class Mammalia; order Artiodactyla; family Ziphiidae; genus Mesoplodon; species Mesoplodon mirus. The sequence goes on from NC_138980.1 coordinate 135,354,282, forward strand.
AAAGTAGAGAGCTGCCAATTCCCCAGTGGATTTAAGCTGTGTAGATAACCAGTATACAAAATTTATTTAGGCAACACTTTTTTGCCTCATCCTAATTACAGTTATTTTAGCTAGAAATTTCCTCTTGTTAATTAAATGCATTTAAAATCTAGTATTGGCCAGAGTACCTCACAGTTATACGCTTTCTCATTAATGATTGATCCTGAACCCCAAACTAGAGATTTCCACTGGTGGCACTACTGATACTATTGATACGGAGAACCCTGACAACAGACTTTGCACAATGGCAGCTGTTGCCCTGATTTGGGTGTCATAATGTTGTTTCTTACATCGGCAGCAGCTTTCAAAAACGTGAAACATGACCTTTGCAAGCACACCCTAGGTTCCCACAGCATTCTAACTTTATCTGGGGGACTAGCAGGTGCCTCAGCTTCTTTAGTTTGCAGGCCAGCAACCAAGGAAGTAAGGAGAAAAGATATAATGAGATGGTAGAACTTGGTTTTAGTACCTCACCTGAGAGAATGGTGCTGCCTTTTAAAATTGATCTCAAAGATTGTAGATTGTACAGAGCCCCCTTTCTTAATACACACAGGATAAATAGCACACAGCTCTGTGTCGGCAGTTTCAAGGGTCACAAATCCTAGTCTTTGGGACCTACATAGTGTCTTTTGGAGACAGATGTAAAGTTTTAGGTACAGTCAGGTAAAGTCATCGGTTATATGAATTTCCTGTCAGGAGCTTTAGGTTCCAAAACAACAATGGCTTTTAGATCTTTTGGATAAGACTGTGGTGCAAACAAAACAAAACAAAACAAAACAAACAGACCAAAACAAAAAAATTACTAGGGTGGTGGAGCCTCTAAAATGAGCACTTTATCTGAAAGGTTCTCTGATAGTGTAGACCCACATAACAGCTGAAATGAATGAGTTTTTAGGAAGGGAGGCAAGAGGACATAGGTGATTGAATACACGTAGAAGCTGGATCTGACTTAGTGCTTTACCCATCAGTTGGTTCAGAATTTTTGGAGCTGGATTTTTAATTACTTTCCCCTGGATTGGGAAGTCCTAATCTGAGTTTAGAGGCCTCATATTCTGGGGAAATTTCTAGCTCTTTTCTTCCAGTGTAACCTCAGGTCACTTGATCTTCCCTGGCTTAGATCAATACCCACTGAGGACCCAACTTGAGGGACCAGTGCTTGGGGTGGCTCATTGTCCACAGGGGTAGTGTGTCCACAGCCTGAAGTAATCTGTCTCCTAACTCATGCTTGAGTCTCACAGAGCTGGGGGTTGATTGCTTAGTAAATAGCCATTGTAGCATGTGTTTTAGCCTCTAGCCTCAGGATTCTGTTTCTGTCACTTTAGACTCTAGTGCAGGGATTGCATGTGTCAGATCCAGTACCCCTTGTAAAAAGTCTGGAATGAAATTAAACCTGAGTTAGGGATGGAGTATTTAGCATTGTGCCTGCCACACAATAGGTGCTTGCTTAATAAGTATTGCTACTGCAGGGCACAGATTAGCTGTGATAAATGGCTAACAATCTAGAATAATCAGAAAGATCTGCAACCCACCAGACTCTTGTCATAGTTCATAGCTGGTGGCCAGGGTGTTGTTTGAACATCCAGAGTTGGACAGAAGTTCTGAATCACAGGTCCCTTTCAGCTTTCCTACCATTGATTGTTCGTAGTGAGTTCTTATCATCATTGAGCCACTTTCTCAGCCACCACACCAAAGTGTTTTTGGTCCTCTCATATTTTTTTTATGTTCTTGGAGATTTCAGGCTGGCAGAACAAATTGGAGAGAGAAAGTGTAAGCTGATTTTTTTGAAACTGGGATCTCTCATTTTGAGAACTATTTCAGGCTTAATTCTTCAATCATAAGTCTCTTCGGAGGTACTCAGTACTTTGGGCTTGTTCATAAAAGAAACATATTGAAAGAAATGACCTACCCACCTGTGCTCATTCAGCTCACGAGTCTCTGTTTTTCTCTGCTTTTTTTTAAACCTTTTTTCACAGCCATTGAATTAACAATGTATTGGGCACCCACTGGCCCTGTGCCTAGCCCTATGCTGGATATTGGAAATACAGTGATGAACAGGACAAAGTCCTTACCTAGTTGAGAGAAACAGACAATGGATGGCCATACATAGTGGTGAGGAATATAAAGTAAATCAACAGGGTGAGGTGACAGAGAGTGATTGTTGGGGATGTGCACGACTTCTGATACAGTGACAGGAAAAAATTCTGAGGAGGTAAAACCTGAGGTGAGATCTGGAGCTTGTGAAGGAACCAGCCATGTGAGGATCAGCAGGTGAAAGCTCCTGCCAGAAGGTAACAAATGCAAAGTCTCCTCCCACTCAACAGACTCCTCGACACATATAAGAAGCTCTTCTATAAGCCCATGTGAGAAGGACGGACGGGAGAAGGCTGGGAAATATCCTTTGGTCACCTGCAAATCCCCACAGATGTAACTGGTGCTTCTTACTAATAGATGTGCTTCAAGTGCTCCATATACAGGCTGGGGACTGGATGATTTCCTTGAAATTTCCCCCCATAGTCAAATTTTTCAAGAACTAAATATAACAAATTGGTAATCTACCCACACATGTTCTTTTGTAGCATCCAAGGACACTACCATAGCATGATGGATAATATTATGAGCTGTCTCTGTTATGTGATGAGTTGTGTTATAAAAATGAAGCAAAGTTTCATCTTGGTGAAATGCTTAGCAGAGGGAGCAGTATTTCCAGTCTGACTATTTAGGTCATTTTTTTCCACCTGTTTTTCAGCTCTGTTTTTTGCTTCTTGCACAGGTAAGTACAGACAACATATTCTCTTAGAAAGAACATGGATCCCTGCTTGCTTATTACTGCTATGTAAGAGGGAAGGTTGGAGGGGAAGGTGTTCTGACAGCCATTTCTTAATCTTGGCACGCAGGCTAATGTGAGGGACAGATACTTATGGGGTATTCTGTGGCTGGTGGAAAGGGATCCAGCAACAGCCACCTTTCCCTTGGCCCCCATCTCCACGCCATGAGGTCTCAAAGACATAGATACAAAAGCCAGGTAAATGCATGATCTTTGTTACTCTTAAGGTGTTCAACCAAAACTGTTATGGTCTCCTGGAGACCTAGACTCAACCACGTGGTAGCCTCTTGCTTCTCATTGCACTTTATTTCTATTCAGCTGTGACAGAGCTATATTTCTAGTCCATTTGCTAAGGCTGGAGGCAGGCTTTTTTTGGTTTAGAACATGTCACGTAGGCTGTGGTGGTCTCCTTGGGGCTCTCTTCCTCAGGCCCAAACCCAAGCCTGTGTAGCTTTTACTCTGTTTGTGAGAAAGGTCCAAGCATTGGGGAAAGAGGACGTATTTCTACCTAAGGGCCGGTGTAGAGCTAGTCTAATTTGCTCAGCCCGTGCCTCTTCAGGTGGATGACTCCCAGGGGGCGGAGCTTTGCCAGAAGAGGTAGATTCACCCCAATGCTAATTCAGTTTGAGCTTCAGTTGCTTGAGCTTTTTCTAAATAAATATTCACTTTCATGTCTAATTTCAAATTTGAAATTCTTTATTCTTTTTCTTGGAGTGCTCCCCAAATTGTGTAAGATTTAGGTCCCACAAAGCTGGCGCCTGCTCCTGGATACTGGTGGGGCTGCCACAGGAAGCCACTGAGGGCCAGCCCTTTGAAAACATGCAGGAACTGAGAGGAAGAGTGTCTATGGATATAAAATTAAAATACTTGCAATGCCAAGGCCAGGGTCTAGTCAGTCCTACTGTAGGGTCCTTTAAAAAGCACAGCATAAGGAAGGGTGACTAGTTGCAAAAATAGAATAGAGAACTTC